>NC_086284.1:97738632-99171132 GCF_963924245.1 Chroicocephalus ridibundus | reverse complement strand
CTGTTATCCCTTTGGGCATTCTTGTGTTAGTTTGACCTTCCTGTATGCTTCTTTGAGGAACTCCTCAACCTTGAGCGATGCTTCCTCACGTGTTAGTTTCTACAGGCTGCTGTTTGGCTGCGTCAGTCTGTGCAGGGAGTCAGGCTTCTTTCAAAGGCAGCTGCCCATCCTTCTACTTCTTCGTGCTCTCCCTCCCCTCCCTGCACCTTCATTCTGGCAGAGAGAAGTATGCACCTGAAATTATTCAAAAGTATTACCTATATAGTGAACTGACATTTTTTTTCTTTTGTACTTAACGTAAGAACTCTGTATTTCTTTCTTCAATACTTTGCTTTTAATTTCATGTGTCTGTCTCTTTTGTGATGTTTTTATTTGGACATTGCTAAATACTTGCTTCTGTTCAGAACTAATTATAGTAACTCCTTGGATCATGCAAGGTATAACTGTAAAACACTAGAAAGGGGGAAGACTGCCTCTAGTTTATGGTCTTGTAAAGTAGATCTGGGGTTCCAAACTGACTGAAAATCTGTTCAATTACACTGCTGGTTGGAAGTGGTGCAACTCATAATGGAGTTGGCTTTGCTATAGCAAATTTCAGCGGTGGCATATCTTCTTAATATGCTCCCAGTCCTCTTCATCCTCCTGTTTTCTGTAACTAGAACAGTATTAGCTATTGGCCAGCCTCTTGAGGATATCATTGGCACAAGCATCCAAGAGGTATTTGGTACTCATTGAAAGGGCCTGAAAATTGCTGCTTTCTCTTCAACTGTTGGCTCCTTGTCTGGAGAATTTAGCTTCATGAAAGTATCCATAAGGGAGAAGAAAAAGGCATGCTAACATGAAGCATTAGGAGATCTAAGACTCTTTTTTACAAAGAGGTCTCAAACCAAAAATAGGAAGCGGAGATAGTGAAGACTGGAGGAGATAAGGTCTTGGGGAAATCATGTTAAACCGCATTAGACACAATTCAGTTGGTAGGTCACATGGACAGTTGAACGATTAATACGGTCATGTATGGCCTCTGGTATCTCTTATTCCACTACTTTGTGGCTTGGGAGTCATCCCGCGCTACAGCTTTAAAGATAACTCTTGCAAGAGGCTGGCTATTGCTATGTCTGTTTATTGTGTCTTCTGCTTTGCTGGCTTGTTCATAGATGGAATTTTATCTCTGTAGCAGCATATTTGAAGAGCTTGGCTAAAAAGCTATCTTAGTGTTCATCTGAGATAGGAAGGTGTCTGTAAACCATTTTCAGTGATGCAGAATTGAAGGACAGAGAAAAACAGCTCTTGCGAGGAGTCTGGCAAAGCAAGAAGCAAAAGGCGTTATCTCATGAGTTTCCGCATCGCAGCAGCAAAAACTGTTAAGTCCTAACTAGAACTCTAGTTTCTCTAACTTAAAATGTCTTAAAACTTCCTGCTTCCTAATGCCTGTATTTAGTAAATAACTTCTTTCAAGTTGCTTTTTGTACCAGATTACCTCAGAAAATTTGTGTGACTTAGATCAATAATTAACAGCAGTGTTGGACATAATGATGATAATCCTCTTTATGCCGTTTCCTAGATCTAGTGGCACCACAGGGAAGCACCAAGCTGCTAGCCATCAAGGCACCAGCTGAATTTCCTAAAATGTTGTCTTCTAGCTCTCTCCTAGTATCTGCAAACAAAGGTGAGAGCATATCTAGTTCTAATCTCAAGAAAGCTTCAAAACCTTCTGCGGAAAACATGAGGATGTTCATGTCAAGGAAAACTGTGGTTGGATTTCCTCAGCGAGTAGGTTCTTCCCTCGAGGAGGAAAACCTGACTACACCTGCAACAGAAAGAGGCTTGAGGAAAGAGTTAGTTGAGGAAGAAACTTCGCCTTCATCCAGCTCAGATTCAGACTCTAGCTCAGATTCTGAGGAAGAAAATGATGATGATACTTCAGAAGTTGCCATTAAAACCAAAGTTGAGTTTCCTAAACGAGATTCCATCTTTTCTGAGAACATCGCAGTAAAGGCATCGATGCTAGCAAAAGAGAACTTTTCCCAGAAATCCCCCAAAGAATATGGAGCGAAGAAGAAGCGATGCAAAACTGGAAGTGATGTGTCTCCTATCAAGCAGGTTGCATTTTCTAAAACATCAGTCAGCCATGAAACATCAAAATCCAAAGCAAGAGACCCCAAAATAAAATCAACTCCAAAAGAAGCAGATCGGCGGAAGCTGGTCTTAGAACCATATATGGTTGAAAGCCAAGACCTGAGTGAAGTCACTCACAAATCTGATTATTTGGAGGAAAAGTCCATTGGAACCCAAGTAGCAGCTATTCAGCTGAAACCTTCATCAGTGACTCAGGAAGACAAAAAGCAAAAACTGGTATCCAGAGGAAAAGAAAAGAAGGTGAAGGAAGCACAGGAGTCAGAAGCAGAAGTAACTGCCCCTAAACTAGAAGAAACTTCTGAAAGCACAGTGTTGGTGATGGGCACTACAGCAAACGAGGAGACCATTCAGGAGGCAGGAGTCCAGGCTGGAGAAAGCAGCACAATAGAGGGTACAACTTTAAATTTTTTGAACTGTGTTGATTCATCTGGGCTAGGGTTTAACTTTTTTTAAAGGGTTTCCAAGTCTTCTCTGTTCGGGATTCTCTGATCTTCATACTGAAGCTAACCTTGTAGCATTGACTTTCTGGAAGATAAATTCGTGTTCATTGCTAATTGTTATAAGTGCTCAGTAATACTCAGTTTCCAGTTATGCTGTGAAAAGAAGCAGTCTTCACCGTATTTATAGTTTCATAAACCAATCACTTATAAAATGAAAACAAGATTGGTTCCACTGTGACCAAAATCATGGGGTTTTTTATGACAAAGCTTCTTTTCCCTCTTCTCTTTTCTCGGAAGGATTTGGTAGCTGCCTTTCTCCTGAGCCAAATTTGATGCCATCTGACTTTTGCTTAAATCCTGCTGTCTTTTTCTTTAAAAAAAAAAAAAAAAATTGCTGTGTTTGAGATTTCAATAGACTTCAAGAAAGCATAGTGTAATGCCAGAAACAGGTATTGATTCTGAGATTGCTAGGTTGTAAGCGAATTGTGTTGAAGTAGCACAGAATTGACCTTATAACCCAGTTTTTGTAATGAGTTGGGAAGGAGACGGTGATATGTTTTAGGAAAGAGCATCGTGCACCATATAATCTTCTCCCCAGCTATACCTCCCTATCTAACTTACCCTTCTTATTTACCACCAGTCCTGTTAACTTACGTACTGATCTCATTCTGTGTATTTCAATAGCAAATGCCCCTCTATGCTGATCTGTGGTGGCTTACTGTTCTTTCCTTTTGACTTAGGCTGCATACCATTCTTAAGACAACCCCCCACTCCCCTTCTAGTTGCAGCTTTGAATTAAAGAATTTTCCTATTTGGCAGTAAAAGCAGCATAATTATGAAGCTGGAGGTGGTAAGGCTGTAACGGCAGGAAAATTTCTGTTGGGTACACGTTGTGCCCCTGCTAGAGGACTCTGCTGCAGTGGCTGTAGGGGAGGTGGGAGTTAGTGCAGGCAAGTTCACACCCCTTTACTGCTGTTGGAAGGTCTTTGGGTGCCAGGAGGTGGCAGAGTCAAACCCAGCTGCACCATGTTCAACAGCGTCACTGGTATCTCCAGACGCATCTTGTTCTCTCTTCCTTTTGAGGCCTTCTTTGAGAAGAGCTACTGCTTTTCCTTGTTTAAAGCTCACAGTTAATGATAATACCTTCTGTAATGTGTACTTCTGTCCTGTTTCTGTGTTCCCTTGTTCACATGCAAACTCTGCAGCAGGCACACTGAAGAGGTAAAAGCGCTTTTTCCCATTACAAACCCGGATGGTAAGGTGATGTTATCCACTTTGTAGAACAGGCACGCTAAGGAGTCCACAAAAACTGCTGACTTTAACTGATAAGTAAGTAGCAACATAGTAGCATGGTAACTTGGAAATACACCTCTGATTCATTTCGGAAGAATATCCTGTGAAATGCTTGCTCTTTAAGAGAGAAAGCAGAGATGAAGTCAGAAGTATGGGGAGGATGAACTCGGGGATGAATTTTTCCTTCAAGAAGCCAAGTACAGTGTGTTTGGGCAGGAAAAAGGAGACTCCATCTGCTTTTCTTCCTGAGCATCTGTCTCTTAATTTGGAACAACTGTCTCTTGCAGGTTGAAGGTACACTTGCCTACGCTTTGCCTGTTCTTGTGGCTATTTGCAGCAAAGACCACATCATCTGGCGTTTATATCTGTAGTGCTGTCTCAGTAGGAGCTGAGCAGTAGAGACAGGGATATTTCCTTTCATAGGTTGTGTGTGTTCTGCTGAAACCATTGCTTACTATGTTGCGTTTTACAAGCAAGTCTTGCTAAATGTTATGGATGTGTGCTCTTAAGCCGACAGCATTACGTTGCAATAATTATGTTGTAATTAAAGGGAAATTCTGGTATTCAGTTGCTTGAGTTCTTGTATTTTTATTTTAGATGGTTGTATTACAAAAAGAAGCTTAACATGGCCTAACCTAAATCATTACATACAAATTTATATGACAAAGCTTTTCACCAGATTATGCTTATGTCTTTCCTAGTGTTAAAACTCTGGGTATATGAGAATAAATTAATATTGAGAGTAAAGCTTTATTTCTTGCAATTTCCTTGGTTGTAAAATCAGCCCATAACAGGAACATGTTATGTAAATGGCACTGCCTAAATTTGCATCAAATTCTAAAAGTGTAAGAGTTAATGTTGGCTTTAACATGAAGTAAGGAGTTCTGAATGACTTTATTAGGTGATTCTTTTAGGAAGAAGAGCTGGTCCAAAGTTTAGGAGATTACATGTAGAAGAAGGGAAACTTACATCAAAGCCTCTTGATATATTACTGTTCATTGTAATCACACTTGAAATTAAACTGTGGAGATCTCAACAATTCCATCACTTCTCCCCATGATAAAAATTCAATCTGTAAAGCAGTTCTAATAGCTGTATCTCATGGTCTGACATGATGATATATCATTTGTACTGCTTCTTGCCTCTTCTGGCTTGCGAAGAATGTCACCTACTGTTCTGTCTGGAGTGAAAACCACAGCAACTATGAAGAAGCCAGGAAATGCAGACATATGTCTTCAAAATATAAATGAAATGTTCTGCCCTGTCTTCCCCCAGCATTAGGTGGTAGTTTGGATTTTAAAACCTGTGCTGTATTAGATGACTTGTACTGATTCCTGTTCCCCTACCGCATACTAATGTGCTTCTTTAGGACCAGACAAGGTACACCAGCAGAACTTAGTAAAGTTATCCTTTTGTTATAGTTGCTGACTTTTTTTTTTTTTTTTTTTTTTTCCCAAATGTGGACTGAATGAGGGATCTGACAGTATATGAAGGCTGGCTCAGTAATTAAGAATATTGCCCTCTTGTGTGGCATCCTTATAGTCACTAGTTACTGTTTGTTTTTACAGAGACCACAAAAGCTGCTGAGCCTGCTCCAGAAGAATTCGATAATTCTACCTACAAGAACCTTCAGCATCATGAATATAACATTTATACCTTTGTTGATTCTGTCGTGGTTCTCTCAAAATTCAGGCAGCCTCAGCCATCTTCTGGAAGACCATCACCAAGGCACTGAAGGAACCACATTTAAAACAAATGCGCAGGCAGAATGATAAATTGTTCTATTTAGCACTGCTGCTTCTTCTGTATTATAAATCAGATAATAAATAATATATAAATGTGCAATAAATTATGCTTGTGCTTTTGAACATTTCTTCTTGGGTCTTAGAATCCCTCACTTCTTGACCTTTGTGAATGAGCTGCAAATGAATCGTCACTGAATAAAAATAGCTTTTCTACCTCTTGGTATAAATTATTTGGTGATAGTGGAGTAAAAAAAATCCTGACTTTTCACTCTCTCCAAACTTTGATACTGACCATTCTTTCAGTACCGTGTCAAAGAACATAATGACCTTTGTGCATGTATCTGTTCGGTATGTGCCCTGATTTTAGTAGGTAGTGTTATCACCGTAATGCAGCGGGCTGTTCTCCTTGCACACAAACATGTCCCCAGCCTGAAGAGAGATTATGTTTACTCTGGATTTGAAGTTAAAATCATTGGCTGGTAACAGCATAAGAAGTATTTTTCTCCTGTGGCAAGAGTGTATGTTTTGTGTTAGTAGAGGAATGTAAGTTTATGTAATGTAATTGAAACATCTTAAAACCTCTGCTGTTGTAAAGGGAGAACATACAACTTTGTTTAATCTTCTGTTGGGGGTTCTAGTATCCAGGTTCTGCAGTAACTGAAATAATTTAATCTCAGTGGGCAGTTCCTAATGAACTATATTACGTTGATTAAGCTCTAAGAAATAACTTGTTTCTAGGGGTAGAATAACTTGAAAGTTATTTTTAAATGTGATGAAAATAGCATTAACGGTATAATCAGCTCCTGGTGATGATTCAGTGGGACTATGTTTCGTATCCCCCCACTTTTCTCCCCCCACAATAAAGTTAAGATTGCTGTCCAGCTTCATTCTTGCTTTGCAGAAAATGTGAGAAATGAGGCACTTCTCAATATATGCCATCAGCGGTTACAGTTGGTCTCAGTAAATTTTGTATTTCCATCCTATTAGTAACAGTCTTCTGCCCTCTGGGAAAACTGCCTTGATGATCACCAGCTGTTGTGGGTTTAGTTCCATTTTGGCTTCTTGTTCATTTTGGGTTTTTTGGTGTTAATTGGTCTTTGAGCAGTTGTACTTGCAATAGCTCCAGCATTTTCCATCACCTGTCTGTATTCTTTCAAGCAACAGAATACGCAAGATCAAAGGGAAAACTGAGTCAGCTTTAGTAGTCTATCTGGATATTGGACGCAAATCCCTGGGTGCAATTAGTAGAACAGCTATTTTATACTCTAACTTGGCAAAAATGTGGTAAGAAGGATCAAGAGGTCTGCATCAATCTGCTGTGTAGAATTTTAAGTCAGAAACTTCTGGCAAGCAATTTTTATTGTCCTGTAAAAACTAAAAAGCATATTACTGACTCTAACTATGAAATTTAAAAATCAGCAAATGCATAAATCCACGTGCTTGGGAATAAAGAGCAGAAAGTCGCTTTGAGACACCAGTGGTGCCACGTACACTGTACTTGTAAAAGGGAAAGAAATTTGCTGTTAAGGTTAAAAACATGAAAGAATAAGGAAAAGGGTCTTCCTTTATTAAGGGCCCACCGCTGGGCCCCTGTAAAGCTGCTGTGTTTTGTTATTAACTGAGACCCCGTGTAGTAACCTGACCCCTGTGGCTTAGATCTGCGTTGGTGCTGAACTATGTTCCTAACTATTTGTTTCGTGATTACGGAAAGGAAGCTGCGAATTGTCAGATAGAATCTAACCAGTAAAAGTTAAAAGTAGTCTGTTAATGTGCTTATGTATTTACTAAATCTGCCCACAGTAGCTGTGACTGTTAGCTGTTTGGAGTCAGACTTGTTCACCTAGCGCCCTTTTTATTTCTAAGGAAGGCTGGTGTTATAAACACTGACTTAATCAGCTGAGGAGGAGTGGGTTGAAACAGAAGCATGTCTTCCTTTCAGTCAATTCCTACGCTCTTAGCTGCATTTCTAGCTAAGGAAATTCTAATCTGTATTTGGGCTAGGCATTTTGCCACCCTTGCGTCACGATTACAGCAAAAATTAATGGTAAATACCCTTCCTCTCCGTGTAATCCTGGCTCAGTGTCTTCCGGAGATCTTTTATGCAGCTCTAAAATCAAGCTGTAAGTCAAATAACTTCATACTTCTGGTGCATATGGTGCGTGTCGTACATTTGTTCTGTTCAGTGAACCAGTCTGCTCCGGGAAGAGCAGATAATGTGAGGAAGGGCATCAAGACTTTTTCCCACTGTTATGTTTTCCTGGACTTCAATGAAAAAAGGCTTCATTTTTTTGTACTGGGCTATTATCAGATGTTATTGTGTTTGAGTCATATGCTAGCACTTCAATTTCAAGCAGGATGTGATACAATATGCTCAAATTCTGTGATGTTAGTGAGTAACTTTGTCTTGCTGTGCTAGGCACTCATCAGATACAGTCAGAGACCTTGTTTTAAAGAATGTATAATCTAGGATATTAACATAATTCCTGGAAAACTTCTAATGTGAAAGAAATTAAGTCTGAGCTTAGTTTTTTGTGAAAACCAGTTCTTCAGAAGTGGCGTTTTCAATGTAAGTAGTGTGTTACTGTGGGAGTACATGAAAATTTGGAAAGTGGAATTCACTAAATTCTCATTAAAAAGATGAAACAACTACTTTCTTTGTCAAAGGGAGTGGGTTTCAAATTTTAGGTCCCTTGAATTATTTTTTTTTAGCATAGCAAACTGCTAATAAAATCGCTTTTCATAATTTTCTTCCACTTAGACCCTTCAAAAATAACATATGAGCCCAGATGGTTCTGGACATCAGTCGAAAACCCACTAATCCAAGGTCCAGAAGCAGAGTTTGTGGTGATCACTTTAGTTATTACAAGGTCAAGATGTTTTTCGGTCCTCCTGGTGCCTCCTTTGGCATTCATTCATGGTAAGCACTGCAATCTATAAGGCTATCTTCAAGATTTATTTTAAATTTGGTAAATTAGACTTCTAACTGGGTGCACTTACAGATCTCCCACAGCATGTCTCCAGCTTTCAACAATCAAAACACGTTCGGTGCCATCTCACTCTGTCTGGTTTCCTGTAAATTCACAGGCCATAAAATCCTGTCTTTAGTCTTTTCTCCCACCACAAGAGATGCCATCATCTAAGCTACTTGTACAATTATGTTGAATCTGCTCTTTAACATGTGATGAAGAAATGGTGAGAAGTTTTAAGGCTATCTCGGGAAAAACATGCAGTTTTTCCTTCAGCTGCTCACAGTAATGAGAATGTGAGCCGAGAACAGTCACCAGAGAAGTCTGCTGAAGATCCATAGAAGAGCAGGACTTCTCGTCTTTAAGCTGATCAGAATCCCACAGCTCGTAAAGTGGATTTGGTGAGATTTTGTGATCTCGTGGCATTTGGGAGGAAGAGTAGGAGAAGCTGGTGAGAGCAGCCGCTTGTCTGTCCCAAAGAGTTTTAATTCCTGGTGGGCCCAATCAATGACTGTTGTGCAGTGAGTGGGTGAGTAGAAAGAATGCTCACAGTATCCTGTAGCGTCGTAACATTAGAATTGTGCAAAGTGAGCTTGGAAGGGAAGCCTTGAGATGATCAGGCCTGCAGCAGGTGCAATTAGGTCAGGTTGGCCTGGACCTTGTCCGGTTGAGTTTTGAATATCTTGAAGGATTGAGATCCTGCAATGTCTCTGGTCACCTTCTCCAGCATTTGAACACGCTCATGATTTAAAAAACAAACAAAAAACCCAGCAAGCAAAACCTTTACCTGTTATCTAGTTGGGATTTTTGTTTTTCTGACACTGGTCCTTACTACACGCCTCTGACAAGCCTGGCTTTGTCTTTTCTGTACCCTCCGAGGAGGCAGTTGAAGATAGTAATAAGATCCCCTTTATTCTCTTCTTCAGACCAGCTAACCTCCATTCCTTCAGGCTCATCTCCTGCAACACACTCCAGGTCCATTTGCATCTTTGTGTGGTCACAGTGCACCCACAGCACATCCCGCTCTTCTGTAGCAACCCACCTCGCCTGAGTGCTCCCTGACTCTCTTCCTCTCTGTAGCTTACACTTCAAGGTATAACATGCTAGAAGGGAGCTTATGTTAATCTTCCTGATTTTTACTTCCATAGTGAATGGGAAGGGACCCGGGAGACTCCTGGTTCCCAAGATGCTGTGCAGCAACAGTAGTGCAGGGCAGGTTCAGGTCCCCACTGTGTCCCGCTGTAAAAACAAACAAAAAAATCTTGGAGTCGTTCCCTGCCCAAGTATTTGCTATCTGCCTGTGATTTACAACCCTCCTAGGCTATTCTGTATTGTATGCTGCTGTTTGCGTACAGAGTTAGACAAAAGGAGCTAACACAATAAGGGTAATATAGGCACTTTTGTCCAGGTCCTTTGAACATTTGAGTGATTGACTTTACAACCGTGGTGTTCTTGTATTGTGGCTTTGTTTGTTTATTTTTTTTTTATTTTATCCTTTGAGAGAAACGCCTCTAAACTCTGGATGATATTAATTAAACTCTTAGGACTGTAAACAAAATATCCCAACAGGTTTCCAGATCATGCTTTTCCTCTCATGTGGTTCTATTTCATGGAATTATAAATACTTATTTATCTTTTCTATGATTCTGTGGTTTGGGTACTTACATACTATCCTTAGTGTTCATCTCGGGATGATACCACTCCCAAGACAATCTGCGCACATATTTTTGAGCTCCCTTTTTTTTTTTCTTTTTTGCCTACACACATTCAATTACATTTGGAAATTCATACCCACCTCTGAAAGTCTTAGGATATATGGCAGCTTTGGGATAGAAGAGATTGTGTTAATGCATAGTTAAGGACACAAGTTTAAGAATGTGTGTTTATGATAATAAAGTATGCTGCAAACTTTGGGTCAGTGTGTGGAGTCAGTGGGTCAGCTCTCAAAATTTATTTTGGTCTCCCCTCCACTCTCAACAAATTTTTAACTGCAAAACAGGTTAACAGGGACATGGTTCTGTAAATCAGTAGTATCAGAGAATACAGCCTATATGCATGTTCACTTCTAATACGCACAGAGCCCGTGCTATGTATCTTAGTTAAAATTAATGCCTAAAATTCTTAGCAGCAGTTGTGTCATCTCTGTTTCTTAGCAGCAGTTGTGTCACCTCTGTTTCTCTAGTCTGACATGCGGTTCAAATGGCAGTACCCCTTTCCAAATCTGAGTGTTTTATCAAGGACCCATCTGGATAGATAGTTCCTAAAGCAGTTAATATCCAATAATGTAAAAAAATAGCTAATTAAAATTATTTATGCTTTCTATCTTTGTTGGTTGAGTTTTTGATTTGTTTTCAGTTTCTGTCTTACCTGTCCCCGTGCTTATGATGTGCTCTGGGTATTCCGTTTGGCTGTTTGCAGAGTGGAGATATGCTTGGTTTGTAAAATCTGTGACAGCATCTGCCTAGCACTGGAGAGGGAACACGCAAGCCACAACACACCTCGTACTCGGCAAATGCTAATGTCTCATAGCAAAGAAAGGGGCAAGAGTTACTTTTCCCTGGAGGCTTTGAAAGGGACTTGAAAGAACCACCCCTTCACGCTTTCATTTCTCATTTGCATGCACTCCTTTTCCAAAAAGCATCTCCTGTGCTTAATAGAGTTTAAAATCGTGCCAGCCTAGGCCATTCTAAACTGTATTGATGTTTCCCAAACTCTCCTGGGGTATCTCTAAAAGTGAGCTATATTCTATTGGTTGAGGACTGGGAGAAATGTGAGGGGAGCTGGAAAGAAATTCAGAATATAGAAAACAGAAGGATAATGTAGGAACTGAGAGCAAAGATGGTCCTTATGACTCAGGTATTGGACTGGCTCTGGATTCATTTGCGAGACCCTTGGCTGCCTGCATAACCGTTGGCAAGTCGCACAATTTCTTGGGTTCTCATCCTCACTTTATAGATGAGGAGTTAGTGGTCCCAGTTTCTCTTTGTACATCATGTCTATTTACCGAGCAACACAGAATAAAAACTAGTAAAAGATGAGAAAGATTTTTTTCTTGCATCTTCTTTGTCAAGTGTGCACATCGTTTAGAAACTCTGAGCTAGCTGAGGTTCTCCCAGGAGATGCAACGCTTATTAACAGCATGACAAAAATACACTTTGGATAGTCTGCGCATAAATGCCAGCAATTTTTAAATTGCATTCAGGCAATGGCAGGGCCGTTTAGATACAAAAAAAGCTTTACAACTGTTCCAAATACTTACTAGTGGAAGACTGTTAACAGACGGGAAAAAATGGGGAGGTGTCCAAAACCAGCAATCCACCCTGGTGAGAAATCCAGCTGCTGGGAAGTGGAATGGTGCTGGAATTCATACCAGGTTGTTGTCTCTGGACACCAGTCAATGGCCTCCATCTTTTATATCACGCTCCCATTAGCCATAAGGATTCCGTGTTTTTCAACTCCTTTTCTCTTGGCGGCTGGGTAAGGAGAAGGAGCTTTTTCTCTCAAGTCCTTGCTGAAGAATCGTTTCAAAGCTGTTGCCTGGGAGAGGAACATCACTACTCTACCCCACTCCTGCCTCCTGAAGGTCACCGTTGGGCAGAGAAAAATCGACCAGTCTACCTTTCCTCCAGCTGCTTAGCTCCTGATGTATGTTTGTTTACTGCTGGGCCCCGAGCTGCTTATCTTCATAGTCTTCCTCCCCTCTGAATAACTTTAGGATTTACCTCTAGAATCAGAGAGCGCTTTCTGCGGCATGGTGTTGGGAAACCAGCATGTTTGAAAATCTTGAGACAGACACCCCATTCCCCGCCCGCCCCCACAAATTTGAGATGACTATAAAAAAGGAGAACTAAAGGAAAAAATAATTGGGAGTTCTTTTCCTTGATGTTGGTAGTACTTTTATGATTGTGTTTTTTGAGATTTTCCACATAGCCTCGAGGAATGGGGAAGCTATTTTTTTGGACGTTAAGATTTCAGGTAACAGCTACAAGATTCCAGCTGCTCGGGCCTCGGGCTTCATGATACTCACCGATTTATGTGCACTAATGTTAAGAGATTTGGCAGCACTTCAAGCAACTGAGTGAAAACAACGTGTTTATTCTAAGCTTCGCTCTTGCCCTTTGACTTGATAGCGGCTGTGCAACTGGCCTGGCTGCTCAGCTCCGCTCTGCCAGAGCATGGGAAAAGTAGGAGCAGCGGCAAAGAGACAGCTGGCTGGCGGCTGACTTAGAAAGACATCATTGCGTCACGCCACGCTTGGTAAGTTATCTATGCAGCACAAGGGCCAGAATTTTCCCCCCTTTTTTTTTAAGCGGGAGGTAGGTGCTGTGCAAGTTGACCACGGGGACTCGGCCGTGTCGAGTAAAGCGTCCCGTTCGTCAGTGGCAAGGTGGTTTTTCAGCCCTGAAATGTAATGCTTTTCTGACCCTCAAAAAAAAAGATCTCTGCTGAACGCCTTTTGAATCCCGTTTAAATGAACTGTTTGTAACCTTATTAGGATTTTCTTTTTCATTTTTAATATGTGGATTGTTTGAATGGAAATATTAAAGCCAGCACGAGCAATAAATATGGATTGCCAGTAAAATAAACAGTTTGGCCTCTGACTGCACAGAGGAAGCACATCAAGTGAAGGAAACTTCTTCTAAAAGTCACTTCTCTAACTGTAAGACTATTCTGATAGCTGCTTCTTATTTAAAACCTGCACTATTTTGTAGCTTACTAATCCACACATTTAACTCAGTGTGGAAGCATAAGTTAATTGACATTCTGCTTCCAAAGCGATACTGATATTATGAAAGGCACTAAACTGATACGTGAAATATAGAGTAAAAGTGAATGGGAAGCAAGAGAGATGTATTTCTGACAATCCAAAAAGAGTTTGCAAACGATAGATAATGACCGAACATGAAATAGTTTTTACATGCATATGGGTTGCTAGTAAAATTCTGGCTCTGGATGAATCTCATGGAAAAATTATGATAGATTTCTGTCATGCCAGACTTTTGCCTTGTCTCTTTAAAACTCTTATGGTGAAACTCATAGGGAGGTATGTCTTGCCCAGTTCGCAGTTACTGTTGTAAAAGTATACATATGTAGAAGACTCACTGGTAGGGAATCACATATGGGACTCTATCCTGAAGTCACTAAGCCGGTGAGTGTATTTTACACCTATTTATGTTGAGCAGGCTCAGCAACTTGCATGAGGAATGTAATGTCCTGAAGGGCTGACTTCATAATTTGCGGCTGCATATATATTTCCTTCACGAAACCACATTTATGTTTCTTTATTATCATTATTCTTTTAAAGGTTTTTAACTACTCACAACTCTCGTTTCTTTTTCCTTGAGTCCTGCTACTCCGTCTTCAGTATTCTGACTTTTTAGATTTCAAATCTTGGCTATGGTGTTGAGGATCAGGTTGCTGGCTGGGGACATCTGGATGGGTTTGAGATTTGTGCATATCATAATCAAATCTCCTAACCGTATATTTCAAGTCCATGTTTTCATTCTTCCTTTGCATTTCCCATTGTTTGGTATCCTCTCTATTTGTAGGAGTGTATGCAGTCTCATGCAATTATATAAAAATGGTTTCCTTATGCATGGTATGAATTTTTATAGCTTTACATTCACTTTTTTTCTTTCTTTCCATCATCCCATTTTGTGTTTAAATAGGTAGAATAAGTTAGGTAATACGTACACAGGGACTGCTCCACCATGGACCGGAGCTCTAAGTATCTCTGTTAACACATGCTGTAGCCAAAGAAGTTTACAGCATGCAGAGGGAAAAGGTTATTGTTAGTGTAACTGAATAAGTATTAGGGTTAATATATAATGTATAGGTCTATGTAATGGATAGTTTTTATTCATCATAAAATGTTCAAATGACTTGCAGATGTATGACTGCTGCAGCTGTTGCAGACCTTGTAATGGCATTAGGCTCTGACTCAGAAAGGAGCTCGTTTGCCAAGAGATTCTGGCAGTGGCTGCGGCTGTGATATTCCCATTGAAGAAAGTATTGTCAGCAGTGGAGGTGGTGATACAAAAGTGAACTGGAGTATGAGAAAGGGGCAAGGCTGGGTCTACGTACGACAGGAAAATGGGGGTTCTGAAAGCTTTCGTTTGTTTGATGTTTAATTATACAGGTAGTGTCCTACCACTACATGGTCTACTAGGGGAGCAGCCGGAATTTATAGTTACCACAGATTCTGGCTACATGCAGTTTATGTTATACTAATTGCAGAAAAAAAACCCCACAAAACACCAAACCTTTGATAATGTAAAACTTTGCTCATGAGTTTTAAAAAGAAAAAGCAAGCTACAGTCCCCACACGTAGAGAGAATTGAATCTCGCTGTGCAAACACAGTCTGTGGCGCAAACTGTGCAGCACGGGAGCTCAGCTACTTTCTGCCTTTGGAGACTGTACAGTCAGGGAATATGCGTACTTAGCAGTCAACGGAATGCCATCATCCTATGGATGCATACAGTACTCTGAAATAGTACTGAGGAAGGAAAAAAAAAATCCCCTGCGTGTTTTTGATTGTTTTCCTAGGTCTGATTGAAGTAAAGAAAATAATGAAGATTGACATCTGAAATAGGCACACATTTTATACGTGGGATGTCATACTGAGATAAACATGCTGGGTTTGATACAGCTTTTTGATTCCTGTGCAACGGGAAAAGCAGAAGCATGATCATTTTTAGAAGAGAATTGGGGAAGGCAGTGCAAAACGAAAGCGCAATTTTGACAGGGTTCGTCGATAATACTCAGAAAGTTGGATTGAGGGAAGCAAACCCTAGAGACAGCTGAACTGTAAATCGCTGAAATGGCGAGGGAGCACAAGAAGAGTCACCTCTCAATGAAGAGCGGATTTCGCCACTGCCTTTTCTGATGCTTTAAACTACTTACGGAGTGCATGAGTTAGTTATGAAATGGACTGCAATGCCGACTCTTGCTTTCTATGAACAGTTAGAAAGCCATAAGCACTATTGTTTCTGGCACTTTTTGAAAAGCCTTTGCCAATGCCATTGTGTTCTTTCTGACCCTGTTCAATGCCATATCTATGAAAGTAAAACTACCAAAATATACAGATTATTAGGAAAGAGATGCAATCTACATGAACTTCACTCATTAGATTTAAAAAATATAAATTGCAACCCTTACTGATGTGACTTTTGCCTTACATGAGTACAAGGGAATGAGCTGATAATAGATCTCTTCTCCAGGGCTCAGAATTCCTTGGATAAGAGGAAAAAAGCCAGCCAACGTGACTGCATTGGTTGCTGATTGGTGCTGTGAGCTGGGATCTGGGTCTCCCCTCTCCCTGGTAAGCGTGCTGCTCACTAGACCAGGGTTACTCGTTTTGTCTGTTCAAGTCTTGGTCAGCAGACTAAAGTCTGCTGGAGAACTTTACCAAGGTCGCATCAGTGGGAAGCAGTGTGTGACAGCAGCGCACTGTTGGGCACACCAAGCGATTCACCCTGCCTCAAGGGCTGCATTTCAGCTCCTTCCTAAGAGCACGATGTGAAGTGTGGGGCTTTCTGATGGATGCAGGATGTGACTGGGCTTGGACATAGGAGCATGAGAGTAATCAGGGCATGGTACAGGGCAAATTTTATTTCTGCTTCGGTTCTGGATCAGATGTGCTTAAATAATCCTACAGACCATCGTTCCATCGTTGTCTGCGCTAGTCAATAAATACTACATGTGACGAGGAAGAATCTCAGTACTGGATGGTTGCAGCGTCTATCCTAGGAGGCCCCATAGCAATGGTATGAGGCATGTGGCCTGCAGATCTGTGGGATTTCATGCACCCTTTCTATGGGAGGAGGCTTAAGTCTCTCCCTGGGAATCTGCACCTGCTCTGGGAAATAAAGAGGATGTTGCAAACTGAAAAAGAGCTGAGCAGTCACTGCCCTGCAGCTTCCGGGTTAGATGGTCCATGGGGGAGGTGGGTCTGTATCCTCAGGCATTGCAAAGATTTGGGAGCGTGCCTCTCAGGTTGTGCCAGTGTGGCACAATGCATCTCTGCGCTGCAGGTCCCCAACCCGTGTGTGAATGGACCAGTCTTTCTTGGAGGAAGGAGCAGACCTTGGCAGGGATACAAGCTTGGATCCCAGAAGCAGTATTGCCTTGCTAGCATAGCACTCAGTCTCAAGCCGGTTTGCCTTGCCTCTCAGCCCACCAGCTATCTTGGGCACAGCATGAGGCTGGTGTTACTTCTGCGCCTTCCAGATCCAAAGTTATTTCATGCAGAGGCAGAATAGGGATCTCTGTACCATATTGCTCTGCAAGCTGTTGACATGTCCTTTATTTCCTAGAATGTCTTCTCATCAATAAATCTTAGGAAAAAATGTCCAAAGAGTCTCCTGTATCTCCTCTTTCTTATGAGGAAAGGCTGGCTTAGGTAGTCTAACTCCAAGAGAGACTCACTGGCTGGCAAAAGGACATTATAGAATTGCAATCTGTAAATGGGTTCAAACAAGGGAATAGAGGAATTAATGGAGAAGTCTGCCAGCAGCCATTGAATATGATGGTCTCTGATTTCAACTTATGATTCAGAAAGGTGCTAAACTATTGACCTCAGGAGCTCTTAGGATGCACCAGAGGAATGCTGACCCAGTTGTTTTCATGTTTGTTGCAGTCTTTCACTAAGCACTTACTACTGGCCAGTATTGGACTCATGGTAGTTTGATCCGCAGGTACATGTGGAAGGAAGGATTGCCCTGAAATTAAGAACTGGGTGCCAGCTAGGTCAATCCGGTCTGTCATGCGTGAACATATTAGCATTGTGCTCAGATGACAACAGTTCTTCATGTTGAGGAAGTGCCTGAAAGCGTTAGTGGGAATGCTGCCCCCAACATCAACCATCAGCTGATCTAGAGCCTGGTCCAGATGTCTGACTGCTCCAAAGAAGAAGGGCTTCAGCTAGATGTGGCGGCAGGAATGTGTGTCACATCTGGAGTGTGGATGTGGGCCTGGAGGATATGGTGTAAGTACTGCAGCATGGACCATCAGAGACGGGCTTGTCTCCATGCAGCCAGGGGTGGCTGTGCATGGTAGTTTCCACAAATCCCAACTTGGCAGAGATGAGAAGGGGAATGTTTGTGGAACACTTCTGCCCATGGCATTTCCTATTTGCTTTTAGCTCGGTGCAGACGTTTCTGTGGAGCCCAGCTTTTCTTTTGCTTTGTGCTAGGAGCTCAGGTGCCTGGCTAGACAGTTGCATTAGGCAGCAAAGCACCTAATCCTCACTGAAGGCCACCTAATCCTCTCAGCTGAATGTCCGCCTACTCCTTCAGATACTCCCTTCTTTATTTTTTCTCTATTTGCTCAGCAATTGAGTTCTTTTCTCTTCCATTTGCAAAACACTGTCGGGAGCAAGCTGGCTGGCCAGCCATTCTTATTCCCCATTACCAACGCCTCTCGATTCTTCTAGGCTCCAAAATGCAGAAACTCATAAAAGCCGCTGGAAGTAAAGGAGTAATGGAGAGGGAAGACAGGTCTCTATGGACTGAAGAAAGTGCTCTGTAGACCAGTGTTTGAGAATCTCTCATTAATGCTTCCTGGTTATTTTTTCTGCATTTCACTTTGCGGAATCCAAATCCTGCTCAAGCTGGTGGGAATTGTTCCACTGACTTCTGTGAGAGTTGGATCTAGCCCCTGGTCTGGAAGGTAAAACTAGCCTCACTGGTTTTCTTTTCTTTCAGCTGGTTTCACTTTCTGCTTCTTAACTCCCAGAATAACGTGAATGCATTCATAGTCCTCCATGTTGAGATTCATACAAAATATTCTCTTTTTCTGTTTTTTTGTGAAATAGAAATCAAAATGTGTATTAGAAATTCCACCTCTGTCCTTCTGACTCTCTTTTCTGCCCCTCTGCCCTGTTTTTTCCTCCCCCCTCCCCCCTTCCACAAGGAGGTAAATGAAAATATCTTTTTAAGTCTAACACATATTTGAAGAAACTTTGCAGTCAACCAATAAGATACTCTCAGCTTTTGGCATCATTAAAAGCAGAAAGTTTGCCCTCAGAAGGTAATCTGTTTATAGTATCTCAAGTGGAAAAAAGATACCTTGGGTTGTGAAAGATGTTTGTTCCATCACCATGGAAGTCCTCGCGCAGTTCCCAGGGCAAGGCATTGCATGTGGGGAGGTGACGGTGGATTTCTACATCACAGCTCAGTCTTCAGCTTCTAAGTGGAAGCTGTGCTTTTATGATAAGATGTTTTTCCTAAAATAGCAGTTTGTTCAAATTAACATCTCTGATAGCAGAAAACGAGCAATGTAGAATGTGGTACGACAGAACATACAGAAAGGAACATTATCTTATAGAGCTTTGGGGTTTTATCCTCCAGATCGCCTAAAATTCTTTCCAAATAACGTGTTAAGATATTGGTAATGCAGTGACTCAACCATATAAACAGATGGACTGAGTAGCATGCAGCCAGTGATTCAGCTAATGTACAGCTCTGGAAGTTCAAATTTGATTTAACAAGAGGAGAAATGTTGAATAAGACATTGATAATTTTTCCTTTTCTGAAGGGGGCTTTAAGTACATTGTTTTTTTCTGCTAAACAGAGAGGGTGGAAAAACACAGGACAGTAACAGCTCATCAAAAGGATGGCATCTTGATCCCCACACAGGAACTCCTTGCAGTAGTACTGCACTGCAGTGCCAGCTCTTGGTCCGAGCCCAAGTCCTGCTGTGGGACATGAGCTCTTAATTTCTCCAGAGGGAGTGTTCCCAGCTGAGTTACACAGATCTCCATGATCTACTTCAAGCAAAGCTTGCCATTTATTTAGACTGAGTTAACTCATTAATTTCAGCTTTAAAATCTTAAAAGCCAAATCCATTATAAAATCAGTCACAAATTTTTCCCAGGCTCCTCCTATACCACGTAAAGTTGTGGCTGCAGATGTGAATGTGCTGCGCCTGCAAACAGGGCACACAGAAGTTGCTTTTTGGAATGCTCTCCAAACCGCCAGAGGACATCTAAGTTGTTGACAAGTCTTATTACACACTTTTTCCCCTTGGAGTGATGAAAGAAGAAACTGGTTTGCTGCAGAGGCCTCCCATTGTTGAGAGATCAGCACTTAAAAACTCACCTGATTTTTATGGGGGTCTGGGGAAAACCCTGCTCTGCTTAGATTATTCCAGTCTTATCACTGCAATTACAGACTTTATTCAGTAAATCATGAGTACAGATTACTGCCACCTGCATGGAAGCCCATCCCTTGAACTCTATGTAAACATTTCCTTTGAAAGCTTAATTATGAAAGAGTTGCACAGTACACAATCAAGAGCCATGAGGCTCTCCTTTTTCTGAACACGTTAAATTCATATGAGTGTTACATTATGCACACAGTTGTAATATTTAGAACTTGGAAATTACTAAAGGATGTCAGAGTAAGCCTAATTTGTCTAGCAACTGTATGCAGGATACAGTTGTGCCCTCAAATGCATTTGCACAATCCTACTATCACGAAATGGCAACTGAAAGTGCATTTTGGAGAATAGATTTGGGAAAGTGCTTTTCTCATTTGGTGAGATGGGACCTTCATAGCTTAGTGTTTGCAAATACTTGGTCCAACTGTGAGGAAGGCTCTTATATATCCGGGACTGTTCTCAGTAACCAAGTAAGGTCCTGACCCTACAAACATGCGTGCTTTAAGTAATGAGCTGTACTTAATGAGCATATTTAATACGTACAATGTGAAGAAAGTAACAGAAGTTTGAGAATCTGAGTATTCTGTTATTTGCAGTTGTAAGCCTAAATATTACAGAACCTCATTTTTACGTACTTGTAATTTGCAATTACAAAATATTAAAATGTCATTTCATTCATGCTGGAATGTAGCTTTTGCTTTTTTAGAAAAAAAAAGCAGCACTCTCACCATTGCATTGAAGTGAGTACACCCATACCAATTGAAGTTCATAGCATAAAACTGCATCAGTTGTGTAATAATCCTTATCAAATGTGTAGTATGGAGAATTTCCTCACGATTTCTGTCTTCCGTCCTATGTATTGTACCTTTGTCCTTTTGCAGAACTGCTGAGGGACAACACAGTTTGTTTGGAGAATAAGAAAGAAAGAAAAGGGGACACATCCTTTCCCTTTTTGTTTGTCTGTCTTTGAATCACTCCTCTTGATTACTTTTTAATTCTTTTCCCCTGATGCTTCTCTCCTCCCAGCTCCTTCTATTCTCCAAATGTTGCAGGCTTCTCTCAAAAGCCTTGTAATTTTTAGTGCTTGTTGTGGCTTAACCCCAGCCTGCAGCTAGAACCCCACAGCTGCTCGCTCACTCCCCCCAGCTGTGATGGGGGAGAGAATCAGAAGGGTAAAAGTGAGAAAAAAACTGATGGGTTGAGATGAAGATAGTTTAGAGAAAAAAAAGCCATGCAGACAAGCAAAGCAAAACAAGGAATTCATTCACTGTTTCCTGTTGGCAGGTAGGTGTTCAGCCATCTCAGGACAGCACGACTCCATCCCATATAACAGTTACTCGGGAAGACAAATTCCATCACTCCAAACATCCCCCCTTTCCTTCTTTTTCCTCCAGCTTTATGTACTGAGCATGGCGTTATATGGTATGGAGTATCCCTTTGATCAGATGGGGTCAGCTGTCCTGGCTGTGTCCCCTCCCAACTTCTTGGGCACTCAGCCTGCTTCCTGGTGGGGTGGTGTGAGGAGCAGAAAAGGCCTTGACTGCCTAGCAACAACCAAAAACACCAGTGCGCTATCAAAAGTATTTCTCATCCCAAATCCAAAACACAGCACTATACCAGCTGCTGGTAAAAAAGTTAACTCTATCTCTACTGAAACCTTAACAGTGCTTTTCTTAAATCTTCATCTCCTAGAGTCATTTCAGCTGTGATATTTTAAAAATTAAGCATAGCTTTTTGAGCTTTGCAGAGGCTGTGTCAGAGAGAAATGAAGATAAAATGAAAAGCAGGGATCTCTCGAAAGCGGTTAGGATTGTGCACTCAGTGAGTTTAGAGATGGGCAGCTGGAAGGCACAAGGGTAATTTTTAGGTTACTTCCTTCTTAGGTTTACATAGTTATATAACGTAGGTACAGGTATATTTGGGGTGTATCCATGTCATTTAATAACATTTGAACCTAGTGACTTAGTCCAGTCAGAATAATTTTGTTTCTGTAACTTTCATGAGAGTAAGCTGTGGAGCTGTGAAAATGTGTCTGTACTCCCTTAATGATCGAAAGTCTCCAGTGGGAGCTTTTAGGCAATGGCATCCACTGATTACAGAGAAACCTTATGTACAACAGAACTTTGGAAGAGATTACAGTCAAAGCTTGCAACGTAGACCCTAAAGTTAACAAACCATGAGGAGCAAATGTGGAGAACCAGGCTTTCTTAACTCTGGTGCTAGGGGAGTCACGTGCTTTAAGATCGGGAGAGTTATAACATTTACTGATACTATGAAAAGCCTGGGAGGCTGAGGAGAGTAAAGGATGGAGTAACCTTAATTAAAAAGGAGACCAAGAGATGGAATTACTGAGGTGAGGGGAAGACAGCAGATGAGGAATTTCTAGACCTGGTGTGTGTGAGGGGGGAAGCTAGGGAAGAAAAAGTGGCAAGAAGGAAGGGAAGGAAAGGCAATGGGAAGCAGCAGGAAAACAGGAAAATTCAAGTTGGGAAAGGCATCAAGAAAGACTTTGAAGATCACTGGGAGAAGAGATTAAACAGAAACTAAATTAGTTTGAATTTAATCTGTACTTTCTCAGGAGAAATCAGTGAACTCCTATCCAAAGAAGTGCAGGCAAGGCAGAAGGAGAACAAAGGGTTTGCAAGGAGAATCAAATTTGAAGAAGAGGCAGGTCTGGGCATGGGAACCAGTTAATTTTAAGCTCTGTTTAGTGAATGTGTCACTAATGAATGTGGCAGGGATAAAGAGAGATGAAACTTGTGGTAGAAGCCAGCCTGGCCACAGGAACTCTTGTAGAGGTGTCGTTACATGGCGCAAAAGCAGAAATAGAGAAAGAGGCTCTTGTGAGTAAGACAAACTAAGAGTTGTATTTTTAAAAAAATCTTGTTTATGTAAGTCATTCACATGAACTTTGACACCCAATTCACACATCTGAGCGCTCTGGATTAGCATAGTTCATTTTCTTCCCCACTCTCTCTGCTAGGTGTACAAGTTCTTTCTCTGTTCACAAGCCCAACGTCCACGTGGCTCTGACTGCGCAGAGGAAAAAGGGCTCGAAAACTGAACTCCTGTAAAGGCTCCAGGCGGTCTAGCCAGAGGATGAAACGGCGGTTTCGTTAGTGGACAAATGGTGGCAGTGTGCACAGAGGGACTAGATCCCTGAAGACCGAAAGCAACTGTGTTGGCCCAGCAGGGTCTGGACACAGCGGTTACGCTCATTGGACGGAAGGCAGGCCTGGCTTGCAGGAGCATTTAAGTAGCAGTTTCTGTTACCGGCCTATTAGCCAGATCATCTTTAAGTGGCCTGGCCCAGGAAAGGGTTATATAGAAGAAACTAGGCAGCTCACTACTGTTCAACCAACAGGAAGAGTGGCACAGACCCTGAAAAAACGTAGGGCATTCCCAGTTTACAGGGGCACAGGGTAATCGAGCGGATTCCCAGCTGCTGTGCTGCAGAGGGACTACAAAACCCAACGCTAACCCTGCTTTGGTTTTGAGCCCAGCTCCCCGAGATGAGATTTGCTCCGTGTGTATCAGCTCCTTCCCCTCCTCGGTAACTTTTGCCCTGGAGGAGCGAGGCAGAGGTTGCCAAGATGGTCCTTCGGGTGGCAGCACGAACGAGGAGCGAGGCAGGGATGAAGGATCACCTCAGCAGGCCCTTTTTCCACAAAACCTATAAGACAGAAACTTTTAAAACATCCCAACAGCAAAAACGAGTATCGATTCTCCTCCTCCTTACCTCTAAGAGCTCCTGATTTAAGAAAAGTTGAGGGAAACGGGGCATATTTAACGGGCGGGCCCCTGGATGAGGAGAGGCGGCGGCCGGCGCACCCCGTCTCCCGGCTGCCGCCCTCGCCCCCTGTGGCGGAGCCACTTGGTATCTCCCTCCTTCTGCACCCCCCCCCCCCCCGAGGAGGTGGTTTCACCCCCCCGAGAGGCGTGGCTGCTACCGCCCCCTTCGTCCATATGCATGAGCGCGAGCCGCCAGGCGCCGGCGTAGGGAGGTGGCGCGCGGTCGCCCCGCCCCGCCGCTCTGGCGGCGGGGCGGGGCGACCGCGCGCCACCTCCCTACACCGGCGCGCGCCCCGCCCCCCGCGGTGAATATTGATGAGGCGTGATGCGCGGCGTGGTGTCGTGTCGGGCGGCGCGGCCGGCCATTGGCCGGGTGCGTGTGTGCGCGCTGACGCGTGTCGCGGCGGTGCGGGTCCCGATTGCTGCAGCCGCTTGTCAGTGTGACGAAGATTGGCACCCAGGTAAGCGCTGTCACTCAAACCCGCTCCCAGCCAAGCCAAGCCAGCCATCCATCACGGCGCGCCCGCCGCCGCTGCCGGCCGGGCTCAGGCCTACCACCACACCGGCGCAGGGGGGGACGGTTGGGGAAGGAGCCCGGCGGGAAGGAGGGGGGAGCCCGGCAGGCGGAACAGCGGGGAGGGGGCACCCGCTACTCCGCAACTGGCCCGGGGAGGGGGGGGGGGGGTTGAGGGGGGGTTAGGGGCGGTGGCGCGGGGAGGGGAAGGGAAGGGAGGCGGGGGGGGGGGGGAGCGAGGAAATTTCTGGAACGGCCGCCGTGTAACCGTTGTCTCTTGTGGGGGCGCGCGTGCCGGCGGCGGGCGGGCGCGCGCGCGCGCACGGGGAGGGGAGACGGGGCGAGGGAGAGAAGGGAACGCGGGCCGCGGCTCGGCGCCGCGCGGAGGGAGGAGGAGGAGGAGAGGGCAACGGGAGGGGGGAGGCGACGTGATGCTTAAAGGGACAGCGCCGCGTTGGCAGGCGTTCCTTGGCGGGGGTGGGGTAGGTGTAGGGGCTCTCCGGCGTCCTTCTCGCCCACGCCGCCCCGCCAGACCCGGCCCAAGCCAACCCGGGGAGCCCTCGCCTTTGGCGGGGATCAAGCCGCCGCAGCAGCTGCCTTCCCTCCCCCCCAACCTCCGCACCTGCCCCCGGAGAGGGGGAGGAAGGGGGCTGCTGACGGCAGTTGGCCGCTGCGGCCGCCCGTAGCCCGCCGTGGGGTGCCAGCCGGCGTGGTAGGGGATGACCTCCAGACCCTGCTCCCGGCCCTGGTGCGGCTTCGGTGGCGGCCTGGCCCCCGGGAGAGCGGGGGCTGGCGTGTCTTTGGCTACGCTTCCTCCCCCCCGCCGTCTCCCCTCTTATTCATAGAAAGCAGATTCTGTTAGCGGCTGGCACTTGGGGCAGTGTGCGCAGTTCTGGTGTGAGGTGGTTTCTTCCTTTTTCTTTTTTTTTTTTTAATTTTTGATGTGACCTCATTGTCTCTTGGCTCGGTTACGAGTAGAGGCTTCTTGACACCTAGACCGAGGCTTCTTGAGTGTTTACACAGCCGCAATTAGGAGCTGAAACTTGATGTTGCCCAGAGGCCCTGCTTATGATGTGTGTAAACAATAATAAATCAAGTTCTGGTTTTATCCTGAAATATTGCCTCAATTAGCCACATGTCCCTGGTCTCCGTGGAGCAGTCGATAGCTTTCCCTCATTCCCACAATGCCAGCTGTATGGCCCAGAGTCCATCAGTTAAAAGTATAAGTAGTTAACACGACTGGCTGGTACTTCTATGTATAGCTTATCACTGTCTTTTTTATAAAATATTTTCTGTTGTCCTAAACAGGAACGTACAATGTGATTTTAGAGACACAGTTACAGTATTTTTTATTTTTTTAAATCTACTGCTGCAGTTTGTGACCCCGTTTTGTGAGTTTCGTCTAAGTAAATGACTAGTGTGGTTTTGGGAGGGAGAATGAGATTCTAGATCTGGTACAATACCCTTACAAGTGAATTCTTATGCTGTGCAATGAATTGCTACTTTTTTCTTTTTTTTTTTTTTCTCACATGCAGCTAAGAGCTGTCCAAGCAAGATTAATTTTTGTCCTTGCCCCTATTTGGAATATGATGTGTGCATGCCATTAAAAAGATCACAGGAATAGGGAGCACAGACAATATGTTCTGGTGTGTGGATGTTGGAAAACACTTGAGCCGGCACTCTATGGAGGATAACGGGAGGGTGTAGATAATTTTCAATGTATGCTAAATGTCTCATCTAATTGTTTTATAAAAAAGTGAAAAAAATCTTCCTCAGTCTTTACAAAAACATGCACGTATAGTTACTAGTTTATAATACTGTTCATAATTTTGTTCTAGAGCATGCTCTGCACAAAGTTTTACCAGTGTAGATTGTTTGATTAGGCAAATTGAAACAACTATAGTTTTAAGAAATTTATGCTCTTCCCTGTTGTCCATACCATGAATATACTTACAGGTTGTTCCCTTTCCTCTATGGGATATAAACTGTTTATGGTCTCCTTGTGCTATGGGGTTATATCCCTTTAGTTATATATGTGTAGTTAAAGTGATATAGCTTCTACAGCTGGGTTAGCACTGAAGTCTTGTTTAAGAATGAGTCCTAGTTAGCCCCTGTTAGCTGCATGTACAAACTTTATGGATTATACTGAACGAGGAAACAAATTGTGACTGTATCAGAAGTCCTTCTACGGATTTCCAGACCTTGTAATTGGTAGACTATGAAGGAGCCGCGAGTGCATTTTCTAAATAGATCTGTAAAATAAAATTGCAAAATTATCCTTTTCTGAGTCTGTGTGTAGCCATATATAATTATTACGTTTAAGTTTTCAAAAACTTGTGAGTAAAAAACCCCAAAACATTTCACATTTATTCAGTCTGAAGAAACAGTTTCACGCTTCTTGGTGTGTCATTGTTTTTAATCTATCCAAAATAAATCTGATTTTTTTAATGTATGTTCTACAGTTTATTTTATGAAGTGTATAGTATATTTTTGCTGTTGACTGCTATCGCTGTACACATTTTTTTGTCATGATTAAAGTATCTACTGGAAAACTTCAGTGTAGGTTTCACCGTTTTCTTAATGTGAGCTTCAGTTAAATGGTGAAAGGCATAGCTCCATTTACTTCGTTCGTAGGGTAAAGACAGGTAGTGTAGAGGCTATTGTACTGCAGTGAGACTTTGAAGACTCATACTGTTCATTCTCATTGATCTCCTGAGTGATTTTGAGGCATGTATTTTTTTTTATCTGTGCCTGTGTATTCTTCTCTACATAAACTGAATACTAATACCTGTCTCCTGTCTGAAGTGGGTCGTCTTATCGTGTAGTTAAAGTGCTTTGCTGGACTGGAATTTATTTTGTTACCGTTGCCTGTGGGCTAATAGGAAAACTGAGAATTCTTCACATTTTGTGTATGTTGTTGTTATGGTTGGTTGGGGTTTTATTTTGTATTTGGAAATTTCACTTTGGCATGTAAAAAATTAGTCTAATATTAAGTAACTTATGGCCTTGATTTGTACTCAATCTGGATACAATTTTAAAGATTCAGATTGTCTATTGAACATAAAAATAACATTTTAAAACTAAATCCTTGCAGTCTTTCATTAGTGCAACTGAAAGGAGTTTAGAATTAAATTTAATCAGAATTAAATATATGTATTTATTCTAAATACTTCAGTCGTATAAAATGGATATGTCTTCTAGAAGCTGTACTTCCTTTTTCAGAATTTTGCTTTCTGACTGTATTTTTTTCATACCTTTCACTGTACTGTAAATGCAGTGCTATAATAAAGTCATAATAATTCTGATTGCTACCACAGCAAGTTTAGAAGTGTTTAGGAGCAATTCAGGTTTCTGGAAAAGAATAACTCTTTTGCTGTTATTAAGCCCTGTATCAACAGCCAAGGGCGAATGATCCACAGAACCACTACCGTGATAGTGGAACTGCTTGTTCTAACGGCTCTGTTAATGTCCTGAATGAAGAGAGATGTAGTCCAAATTGTATTTCAGAATATTATGTAGTGGTCTGGGAGCCAAATGTTACCTCTTCAAAACTGGCACACACGTGAAAGCTTACAATAAAGCAGATTAATATTTTTATTTTGGTGTAAGTAAGACTGAATTATTTTTTTGTGTGTGAAATTTAAAATTCCACAAATGTTACTTCTCTCTTGCAGCAGCTGGTTGCTTCAGTGTCACTTGTTAAAGAGTCTGTAGGTTTGCAAATGATAAGTCTCTCGGGGGAGGTTATTTTACCACAGCTCAATGCTGTACAAAATGTAAAACAACTTAGTGCTCTTCTAAGCAAGAGGATTCCAAGAACAAGGAAAAAAGCTGCTGATAGAGTTCTTTCCTTTGGTTACTTGCTGCTAGATGTTACCAAAGTATTTTACCTGGACCATTATAGCTCTCCCTAAGATAATTGAATGGTGAAGTATTCACATTTGTTATTGAGTTCTTCACTTCGTTCAGTAAGGTTGTTTCATGTTGTAACTGTAGAACATGCGTATCGTGAAATGGAACTAGGAGTTGGGTGGAAAATAAAATGATGACAGCAAGAGTCTGAAATGCCAGTCTTCATTGTTAATGGAGCACTGGCACGCTTTCACGAAGTTGGTAAAGGGCAGTAACTTGGTTCCCCTGCCAGTGGCGTGGGGATCCCAAGTCGTGTATGTTACTGAAGGACAAAAAGGAAGTTGGTGTTAGAAGTGGAAATAAAACTTAAGTCCGCTTGTCATCACATGCTTGCTTATTATCATTCATATGAACATGGTTGTTCGTTTTTTAACATAGGAGCTATGCCAGGCCATGTTGTTCTCTTTTTTTTTTTTCTACGTATGTGTATAAAAGAGCTATTTGCTGTTAAATAGAAGTCTATTTAAGTACTTAGACTGTCAAAAGGTGATTTTTGAAAATGGGAGCTATCTGACTGTGATAATCTTGTACTGTCCCTTATGTTGCTATACCTGTGGTCTGTAACTGTTGTCTTCTACGGCTGACAGTAAATTCAGGTAGAAAAGTAGAATACGGTAGTTTACTGCTGGTGTGCTAAAAGAGGGATCTGGTTTTTTTTAAACCACCAATTCCAGTTTATATTTTATATGTGAGCTTTTGGAATTGCCTGTGTTTTTTCTTGAGGACAGAGGAAGTTAGGAAATGTGGCTATACTTTGCATCCTGCTTAGCTTTTTTCAAATTACATAGCAAGCAAAACAAAGGGAAAAGGATATTATAATACTCACTACTGAAAAATAAGGTCCAAGTGTTTTATATTCAAAGGAAACAGAGGCAATTATGAAACAGAAATTGGAGCATTATACATGTTTAATTTTTAAAAATTATTTAATTTTTTAAATTTAATTGAATTAATATTTAATTAATAACGTTTTCATTCCCATGTTCTCTAGGTATGTGCTATGTTGTATGTTTTATAACTAAAGAACTTGAACTTCTAGATCGGTCTATGATTGCTTAATTTATATTTGTTCTAGCCTATTTGTATGTAGTCTAGACCATAATAGTAGCAATGCCAGGAGTAAGGTTACCTGGTTTGGGTGGGTGTTTTCTTGAGATGTTGTTTTCAGTAGCTTATTTCTTAGTCATACTGAAATTTGCCATGATGAGTATGTTTGTGCAGGGTTGTTCTGGAAACTTTAAGCTAAAATGACTCAGCATTTTGAAAATGACTTTAAGAGAAAGTAAATATGTTAATTTGAGGAGGTGAGGAAATGCTTGCTTGGCTTATTTAAGAGCATATTAACACTTCAGTTCTGGAATTTAGCGATGCAGAGGAGAGAGGGGAAGAGAGCATAAGCATTCACACAGAACGTATGGCCATTCCTCAAGAAACTTCAACAAATCATAAGCTCTTGAATAACTGGTTCATGCATGTTATTCAGCAAATACTTTTTAACCGAACATCCGAATATTCCATGTAACACGAATATCTTCCCATCTGTTGGTCCTTGTATGTCACCTGACTGTGCAGTCATCATCTGAACCAAGTAGTTAAGCATGATGCATCCCACAGCAGTAGGTGCTGGGTAAGTTTAGTCCTAAATAGTCTGTCTTTATTTGTGCTTCTCCCCCAACCCCAGAATGCTTAGGCAGCAGTTGTTTTCACAGAGGGATGAAGACTAGTGTTCAGGGAGAGATGGGGAACAGAGTTTGAAGCGTGGTGGAAATGCAGTAGGCCCAGGAACCAGAAAAGGATGGTACTAGCAAATGGTCAGAAGTGGGGGGAACAAGAAATGGCAAGAAGTGAGGAAGAGGACAAGCTGTACGTTTGTGTGGAAGGAACAACATGGAAGGGCAGTATGAGGCCGAAGAGCAGAAAGAACATGGATAGGAAAGTAAGGAGCATGAAGAGCGTTGGCAGCAGGAATAAATGAGACTAGAACATTGTACATGTTCCACGCAAAAAATAGTTGAGCTGATTGCTTCTGGTTCACTGTTACTAAAGAGCCATGGAAAAAGTGGAGCAGGAAAGGAAGAAATTTTTTATTTAGTCACCATTTTGAAAAGAAAATAACAGTTCATTTTAGGGCCTACACTTAGCAGCAAAACAAAGTTGTTTGTGTTCGACCAAATGTTAGACTCAAAAGAAGGAGGGTTCTGGAAAAGGTACTGACCAATTGGAACCAGTCAGAGAATTGCAGGACCAGGATTTTGTGTTACTAGTTTATTTAGCTAGTCCAAGTTAATGCTTGGTTCATTGGCAGGCTCATCATAAAAATGACATAACTGACAATGGAACATGTTAATTTTGATGAAATGTTTAAATGTGAAAAATGTGTAGAGAGGATCTCCTTATGTATTCAACATCTTAAATGCATTTTAAATGGTTTTATAATAAAAATGGTGGAAAACTTACATATGTTTACATAAACAGCTTGCTAACATTGTAAAGTAATGCATGTAAAGCAATAAAGGCGTAGCGAGATTGGCGCTTAGTCTGTGTCTTCTTCATGAAACTGCAAAGTATAAGCACAAAACAAGATTAATTTCATAGTTTATTGGATGCTGATACAAATCATGATTCAAATAGGATTTCTTATTGCTTTGGTTTAATTTGTCTGAAAGGATATGATAAAATGAGTGTCTCCAGAACTAAGAGATTCACTACATGCTTATGTGGATATTCCAAAGGCTTCAATGGCGAGGGAATGGAATTGTGTCTAGTACATACACAAGCCTGTTTTTCATCCATGTGGGGAATGCTGGGGAAATGTGGAAGTGGAGTTATGGTTTTTTTGGTGGTCTTTTTGGCTTTTTTTTTTTCTTTAAATGAAATTGTGTTTGAAAAAATAATTAAATATCATTAAGTAGGAAAGTTGTACCAGAGTCAGTTCCAGCTGTGGAATTGCTGATACCTGCTCTCTGGTACATAAGGGGTTTTTGTTAGTCTTTCTAATGCAGTCCTCTTGCCACAATAGCAGCGAGGCAGATGCTATAGTGCCTTCTTGATTTTTAGTCTAAAATGTTATGATGACAGCACATTGGGTAAATACTGAAGGTGGAAAAAAATACTTCTCTGTCCTGTGACAAGTAGGTAATGTGTGAGGAATCATGATGTATATGCTAGGATTCACAAGCAAAAAACGTAAGAAGTCCTTCAGTTTGCAGTGTTAAGAATACAGGAATAAAAAACCGTAAAGGAATCTTCATTTACTGTGTGAATATTGGAGATGAATGAGGGAGCGATGGGAAATATTTTTGTGCTCTCTCATACCCTAATCCCTTGGAAGTCTTGGAGCAATTAAAGAAGGGGGAGTTCCTTTCCACCAAGTTTTGTTTTCCTTATCCCAAAATTTCTGTTCAGTCCCCTTAATTCCTTACTATTACTTTATGGAGCTAATAAAGCGGGATCAAGTTACAGTGTGAAATGGGTGGGAGAAATTGACATGCTGCAGGAAGTTTCTTGAATTTAACGATCTTCTAATAGTTAGATGAATGAGGTTTAATTTTGTAGGAGGTAGGAGAGCAACCTGAGGATTTCCTTCTGCAATGCCAAGAGCTACCTGTAGGCAGGATACCTAGCATACTGAGGTGACCTTATTTTATTACTAGCTTGGATAGGATTTCTTATCTTTCTCTTCCTTGTTGTTAAGAAGCATCATGGTAAATTGGTGATTACATGAACCGTAAGCATGAACCATGATTATGCATGCTTCCCAAGAAATATGCTGGTGTAAACACAAAGGATGTATGCAGAATTGACGAGATTAAGTTCTTCAAAAGACCCAGATGCCCTTAATTCTGCTTTTGTTGTTGTGCCTTGAGAAATTTATATTATTTTGTGCATATGTAATATCCATTTTATCAGTTACTGCATACGCAATAGTAGCTTGTAAAGTGGCATATTTTTTACAATACTTCTTTTTGTACTTGGTGCCTGCAAATAGGAGAATTTCCAGAATTCATTCAAAATACCGAAAGCAGGGTTTACACAAAGAGTGAATTGCTAAAGGGACAAAAATCTTTTCATGAGATGGTGTGTTGTTTGTCATGGAGTGTGACATTGTGTGGTGATACTTGGAAGATAGTCTGTGATATAAACACTTAGTATGGCTTGTTAAGTTCTGAAATGGGATATATGAAGAGAGGATGCTACGAAAGATCAATGGGACAACAAAACAGCATATATAGTGTTGGAGAGGTCTTGCAGAATAAAGTCAGTGTTACATAGTATATATGTTCAAAATCCTACAGGCAAATAAAGGTTGATGATAACTTGTAGTATAGCCTGTGTTTCTGAAGAAATTTAACCTTAGTGGTGTATTGTAATTTAATTTTAATTTTCAGTTTCTTAAAGTGTAATATGTATTCAGTTTTTGATGTAATCTCATATTTGTCAAGATTAATATATAAATAACTTTATTGCACCACCAAACAATAAAGGGAAAAATGTGACACGAAGTAAATCTCATTTTACTGCAGTCAGAAATTGGTTTTGTGGCTTTTTAGGGCTTCTCTCCCAGGGAAATTGACAGCATAACAGTTGTGTAATAACTGTTGTGCTGTATCTGCGTAGTGTAACTCCCTGAGGCTGGTATTGTATTCCTGAACAGGAACATCATCTTTCTAAAAGTATAATATTCTAAATAATGACTATGCTTTGTAAGTACCTAAGATAGAGGAAATGGAAGCCACCTTGCTGCTGAATGAGTAGTACATTCTCATTGAGCACAGTTTTAATAAAGTTGTATGCATCAACTTCATAGTGATTTGTTTGTCTTAATTTTACTGAATGCCTCTTTGTAGGCAGGTTGATGGAGATAGGTAACCACTGCAGCAAAGGTAGAATGAATCCCTGATGGCATGTTGTCATATATACTCTGTGTATTGCTTCATTATTATTATTTGAATCTATAAAAATATGAATGTATCTTGATCTTAATGTCTGCTAATATTTTTATATGTGAATATATGCACAGGTCTTTGTTTCTTACTAGCTGACACGCAAAAAGAATGCCTGAACAGAGGGTTCTTCTATGCTTGAATGAACAAGGTCATATTTTACTTTTTAGTAAGAACTTCAATCATGATATGCTTTTTAAGTGACAAAGCAAGTTGGCCTTGGGTTTGGTTTCACAGTTAAGTATCTTCTTTGTTATGATAACATGACTTTAAAGCTTGTCTGCAAGAGTAATAAAAGGAAAAAAATGAATTGGCAATAGCAGTTCCAAGTTTAGCCTCCACAGTGCCTTGGTATTGTCTCCATCCTTTAACAGGTGTATCTGCTCCCTCTTTTTGCCCCCACTGGGATATGCAAGAGGACATAACGTGCAAGCTCAGATCTCTCTTGTTTTCTTGTCTGATATTTTTTAGGCTAGACTCTAGTCTTTATTGCTGTTAAGTGTCTCTTGGAAGAAGGCAATATGACTGCAGTGTCCTCTGGCTTCTTCTGAGCCAAACATTTTCCCCTGCAGCATCTTTCACCTGGGCCTGCATTTATTCAGTACCTCTTTCGGCCCTCGATGTCTCATATGCAGTCTAGAAACTTGCCTATTTCAAGAATTTCAGCTGAAGGCTTTGCAGGCAAGGGCTACTTTTTAATGCGTGAAATATTTTTGACTCACCAGGTCTGACAGTAGTGGCACTATTGTTTCTTTGTTGCAGTTGTTTCTGAATGGAGGGAGCAGGTTTTTCAGATTTGCAATGGTGAAGTAGTTCTTTATGTCTGAGCAGAGACAAGGAATAGATAATCACAATTTATCTGGCAGTGACCTACATTCAGAAGATGCTATGGATAGTGAGAAGTCCTCTATTTGAAAATAGCCCAGCAAGTTGAGGTGGGTGAAAACGCGTACCGAAATTATAGAAGATAAACAGCATGCGAAGAAAGGAATACAAGAGTACAGTGTCTTCTCAGAACAGAATTAAGAAGATGCAAAAATGAGAGAAGCCCATTCCTTGGGGACACAGGTCTTTGACAGTTTAAGTGGTAAGAACTTCTGATGTGTCATCTGCCCCTTGAGGCATCAAGACGAGGCATATCCGTTTGGACTGAAACTCCTTCTAACTCAACGATGATTGAAGCTTATACCGCCTTGTAACTCCTCAAAGTATCTTCCCTGCTCTTTTAGAGCTAGGTTTCATGAACCAGAGGTGGCATCTATATTGAGTGGCTCTTAGCATTTTTTTTTTTTTCTGTGAACTTGTCTGAAAAACATTACTTTTACACCACGCATGGATAAATTTTGGTTCTCAAATCCAAATACCGACTTCATTTCACTTCTAAAAATGTTGGAGTTGCCTTCATCCCAGTTCTTACGCAGTTGGCAAAACTGGCAATACAGGAACTTTGTCTATGTGAGAAACCGAGATAATCTTATTCAAGATCTCAGCTGTGTGTTTTAGCCATCAGATGATTTCAGATGGACTTTGTCCAACATTAGCGTCTGGAGTTTCCCCTGAGGTAGTCTTGCAGACTTTTTTTAATGCTTTTCAGCCCTTGTGTTTTCTAAATACATGTTCACAATCTTTGCTACTTTGCTTTCACAATCATTGCTACTCTTTAAGAAGTAACTTTAATATATCACACAGGTGTTATTAAATTACCACTTAAAATTACTTTAATTATATTTAATTTTTGTAAAGCTTTTTAAAATTGCAGAACAATCCTGTAGCAGAAGCTGTCTTCACAGAATGCGTGATCCTATAGTTTGTGCCCCTTTCTATAGTCTGTTAGTTTTTATCATGTAGTAGATTGCTTGATCATAGCCATCATTAGAGTACATTCTGTGGTAAAATCAAAGCATGATTATGAAGGGGATTTAAATTTTAAAAAAGTCTTTCACCTTTCTTAGTTTCAGACTTTTTACAACACTGATGAGTTATTCCTGTCTGCGTTTCCTAGTTTTATTTTTGGGATGTGTCTTGTCTAGTCTAAGCAGACAGACACAGAGCCAGAGAGTAAAACATAAAGGCTGAACAGCAAGTGCGTTAGCAGTGCAAATGTAGCTTTCTTTTAGAGGTGTCAGCAAAGACAAAGATAAATATGGAATGGATAAATGAATAAGATGAGGGAAAGTTCAAATAATAGCATGGGATAGTGGGTGTGATTACAGATTTTTAAAAATGCTCCAAAACCTGCAAAAAAAATTCCTGTCAGTTTAACTAAACTTATGGACGGAACCACATAATAAATGTAAATATTTTCTTTGCTGTATTGCCTCAGAAAGTGTGTTCTATGTTGTTGTCTCCTTCTGAATATTTCTCTGTTGGTTTTTAGGTTTCTGTCCTCTACATTGTATGTCGGTGAGATTGCTGGAACAAAATAATGTCGTCTTCAACCCATTGAAGGAAAGGGGTGAGCACCTTTCTCAAGGCCAATATTTTTATCTTCTTTAGAAAGCAGTGTGCCCTGGAAACAAATACCATTATGTATTTTGATGAAAAGTTAAGCCAGTTCTAGGTGCTTTTCATGTGTCAAACCGGCTTGCTGTTTTGATTTTTGTTTCTTTTTAACTTTGTATGTGAATATAAGGGTCTATGTTATAGAGCAAGTGCCAGGACTAAAGTAGGAATGAACAACTCACCATGCTGAATCTGCCAATCGTCCATTTCTCTCTGAAGGACTTCAAAGGAACGTGTATAAGGGAAAATTAGAAGGAACAATTGCTTGTTAACAAGTCTGTTGGGTAGTTTCTTCACAACCCTAAGACAGTTAGTGGTTAGTTTATACCCTGAAGCATAACTATTTATATCTGTTGCAAACATCTGTTGTAGCTTGTGTATGTTAAATATGATATTCCTGAACTCCAACAGCTTACTTGCACTTTATGTTAACATTACTGGGTGGTCCCTTTGCTCTTAATTATGAAGGAGTAAGTAGAGCAAGTGAGGAGTGATGTATGTTAAGTGATTGCTTTGTGTACATGTTTCAGCTCATCTTTAATCTCTTCTCTTAGATACTCCTTAGTTTGCACAAAGTCTCCACATTTCTAATTATGATTATTCCTCTTAATTTAGTTTCCTTTCTACTCTATGTTTTACCTTCATACTTACTTTTATTAAAGGCTTGAATTTTTTTTCTTTGTTTTGCAGAACACAATGCTTTTATGAATTCCCTTTGGCCACAGATATCAATGGATTTTCTGTTTGCAGTTCATGCATCAGCTTCCAGTTTACCTGGCCTTAAACATTTCCTTGAGTTTTCCTCATGCTTTGTTTTCAAAATAAATAGCATGAGAGTTAATTCTGTTCTGCATGAAGCAGACTGGATGACTCTCTCAGCCTCGGGTTATTTCTTTTTTATTTGCAGCTCTGAATATAACACAAATGCACAGCTTTCCTTCTTCTGTGATTTCTTTAACAAAGAATAATTGGTGTTTTTAAAGCTAAGTTGTCCAGAAGTCATGTGTTTTTAGGCCCACTTCAGATACCTTAGGCCATATAGTATTTGGTGTAGCTGTGCTGGTTAAAGATGGTCCTGCTGTGAGTTGATAATCGCCACACATGGGCCAGAAATTACCACACTAATAGGTCAGCCAAGAGCAGGGGTTGTATGAGTGCACAACAACGTGCTTCAGATAAAGTCAGCTGGTTTACATCATAGCCGCCTTTAACAGCGGGTTGAACAAGCCTAGCTGACTTTATGTTAAAAGGATCAGAAATCATTCACGTGTTCTGTGGGCTCAGTGGTAGAGCTGTGGAAGTAATTAGCTCTGGCAGGGTGGCAGCGATGAACATCTGGGAGCGACACCAGCTTTGTCTAGCATCATTGTTTGCAGAATGAACATCTGCTTAGGCAGTGTATCTGCTAAGTAGAACTGGATGCTGTATCCTAAATTAGGTTATAAAAGCTGAATGTGTAAATACCTTTGCATTTATTTTTCTTAAAGTTTAACATAGTTTGTCTCTTACCACTACTGGGTAATGAGAAGATGTTTCTCTATAGTGAACCAAAGTAATTCCTCAGTAATTGCCTCAATTTAAGTGTGTGATTAGCTCAATTTGTTCTTCTTGATTTGCAGTAGTTGTGTTCACTAAATCTCATCAGTTGCTATCTTGCCTAATAGCTTAATCTTCTTCTAATGTAATTATAAGTCAGAGGGGAAGCTCTTACGGGAAATAAAGGATATACCCATGTAGAATTCTTTCCAGCCATTCCCCTGGGAGGCAATAGGGCAAAAGTCCTTCTTGATGAAATAATCTATGGATCTGGCTCAAAGCTGTGCACCTCTTTCTTCCTTTGTGTGGCTTGAGGGATTTTGAGATGTGGAATGTCTCTTCCTTATGGAAATCTGGAAGGAAGGGTTGGTACAGCTTGTCTGATTCTCCAGAAATTCTTGCCATGTCCTATTGTCCTCACGAGTTTATATGAGTTGTCTTTGTTACTTCCCTCTCCATGTTGTTCTCTGTGTCGCTAATGTGACGTCACATCCTTACTTAACTCTAAGACAATCTTCCTCTTCTATGACTGTTTTATGTCTTCTTATTTCCTCCTTTCTGACTAAGAACTTCATCTTTCTCCCACAGCCAAATAATTTCTTTAACAGCATTTTTTGAGGAACTTCTTCAGCTTCTAAAACAATCACTGAAGATTTACTCTGTTGCTCTGTTCAACTGTTCTGCTTTTATTTTGAGGGTAGTCTGGTCTGTGCTTTGGATATCACAGTCAAAAATTAAATGTGTGCCTTTTGAGAATGAAGAAAAGCAGAATTTTGTTTGTGTCCTTTCACTCTGTAAATACAGAAAGACACTAATGCCCTGGTTGTAAGCTACCATTTTTGAAAGAAAATAAATGTTTAAATGTAAGACAAATGCTTACAGGGCTGAGGTTTTAGAATATGTCCCATTAAAGTATTTTGAAAGATGCCGCGCTCTGCTGGTGTGGCAAATGCTGATTTAGATTTAACATTAAATGACTCATAACTATAAAAAAAATTTCAAAAGTCTGAAGTACTTCTCTCAGTGACTGCATTTACGTTGTTCCCCCCTTTTTTTTTTTCTTCCTTTATTTTGGTGGAGAAATTGGTAATATTTTTGTAGTATCAAAGAAAGAGATACTGATGTTTTATAAAGATGGATAGGCAAACTGGAACGAGAAAATACTTTCATTGAAGTTATTAGAAAAACTCTAAATAAATGCAGGTTTTACTCATTTCGTCTCCAAATCATATTCTTAAGAAAAACATACTTCAGCACAGGCATTCCCAAACTATAGCACACCTAGTATTCCACCAGCTACTGAAGATGATATGTGCATGTTGTCTACAGGTAGCAACTTGTTCAGCTCTGCAAGCACATGACCCAGTGCCACAACCAAGATTTGCTCTGTCTGCTCACATTTGTGGTTCCCAAGATGCTTTTGTGTGTGTAAAATGGCATAGACTCCCAAAGAATAACAGCGCGATTTAAGTATGAGCGAGTGAAAGTCAATAACCTTGATTGTAAAGGAAGTCATGCTTACATCATCCTGGTGAACTTCTCTGGTCTTTAAAGATGTTCTGGAAAAAAAAAAAAAAAAAAAAGGATTTGCACTTTGAATAGAATTTGATGCAAAGTAAAACTTGAGATTTGTCCTGAGGAGTTAGGTTTGTCTCTGTGCCTGAAACTGTTAAGTAAACAAAGAGGATCTTGCATTTTGTCCTGTGTTTCCTGAATGAAACATTTACTTGAGACTATGGTAATCTATACGAGAAAATATCCAGGAATGTAAAAATTGCTCTTCAAAATGGGTCATGCATTCTACTATTATGCAATGGTGAAGGAAAGATTTCGAAATAGTTGAAAAAATTTGTACTTATTGAACACATTACAAAGAAAAAAGGTCTTGTTTCAGATCTTAAACTGGTGAAAATTCTAATACTTGGTTCTTTGATACTGACACAAGTGGAAGAGAGCAGAAGACCTGGAATTAATACCTGGATTTAATCTTTCACAAGACATGAGCTCTGTCTTCTTTTTTTAATATGAGTATTTTTTTAAAGTAGCTAAACGTTAGGACTCCTATGTGTCAAGGAAAATTGAGTTCTGTGGTAATATGTAATGGTAATACCTTAATGCATTATGTGGTTTCAGTTGTAATGGCTGCTAATCTGACAAGAAAATGAAATGTAAATTAGTAATCTGATGGATAAACGATCTGCTGGTGGTGCTATGCTAAATATTACTGAATGTCTAACTTTAAAAAAAATGTTTAACTCATCTGAACACCAAACTCCATCTAATCCGTAGGGGGAATAACATGCATAAATTTACTTCTGTTATAAATTCTATTAAAATTAATATTTCCCAAGGTATCAAACGTCTATGAAAATGCGACTTCTGAATTCCTAGGTCACTTTTCAAACTATAATCGCATAGGCCCAGTTGTTTAAAAGTTGCTAGATACCGTTTCATTCTTTGTTGAGCCTTAAATGACTTGGATGGTAGATTCCTGATGTCAGAAGTAATTTGAGACTTCAGTTTCTAAAAGTAATTCCAGGCCCTGACTTTAGAATGTGGGATTCATACTCATAAGTAAATAGTAAGTAAATAGGGTATTCCTTAACACTTTTTACATTTGGTTCACTGGTTGTAGACTATTATTATTTCAGTTACAGTAATGCTGAATGTATTGTTAGCTTTTTCAAAACACAGGAACATCAGTCTTAGCCTGTTTCTAGACTTTTATGTATTGCATTAGAATAAGTTAGTTAAGTAGTGCAGAAATAAAAAGCTTACTTGAAGTTTGTGAACGTAAAAGAACCTCATCCTCTTCTTAAAAAATCTTACATTAAAATATAAAATGACACAATGAAACATGTTGCATTTTCCAACCTGTGTTTTTAGTTTGTTTTAGAAATGCATGTAACTGCTGTCATTGTCAATAAACTTGCTGGTTTTTTGGGTGGAGGTTTGCATAAATCTTTATCTTTTTCCAACTTTTAGAACTAGATTCTAAGTGGTCAATTTTGTAACTGACTTTGGTTTGGTTTTGTTGTGTTTTTTTTTAAAGAATATTTGTTCATACTTATGATGGTTTGACATAATTTAACGTTTTATTGACCATGATGGCAACACAGACATTAAGTATAGACAACTATCAAGATGGACAACAGGTAGGTGTGTTTTTCTTTCTCTAGGAACTAAATACAATTAGCTAGAGAAAAAAGGTAGTGACTTTTTCTTTAAAGCCTGCTTTGGAATTGTTTAAATATCTGTTCATGTTTGTAAAACAAGATCTTTAAAGTGATAAACTGCTATTCTTAAATACTTGAATACTTATTAAAGGCTTAGTTAATCTTTGCGTGACTTTACTTAACTTCTGGAAGAACGCTTAGGTAAGGGGTTTTCTTCTGAATCTTCTCTAGATGATCTGTGGGCTGTAATGTTCCTGTTCTTAGGGAAGTAAGATGGGCATCTGTAATATTCTGTGTATATGGTACTTCAGTGTTCTTACGTGTCTGCAGATAGATGACATTTATGCAGTCATAGACTTGTTGGCCTTGAACAAGCGAAGGATAAACTTAGGTATCTAGAATTACTACTGCTTTGACTACATTTAAGTTGATGCAATTATGCTGCAGGCTGCAAACTCTTAAAATATTTGAATTAATTTTAATGAAGTTATTTATTAGAATTGCTAATTAGAAAGCTGGTCGGTGGGCTTCCAGTTTCTTATTTCTGTTAACGAGCAGCTAGAATAATGAAACAGACTCAGATATGTCTGGTCATGAAGTTTCATTTTTGTACAACAGGCTGTATATTTCAACAATTTGAATTGCTAAATTATAATACTGTTAAATGGAGACAAATCATGCAAGTGGCCTGTACTTTGAAGACCTATTTTTACATTACTCTGTGTCAGCCCTAAGCAGTAAATACAAGTACTTCTGTCAGCAGATGGCAACAGTGGTGAACAGTCAGAAGAAAAACAGGAACTTTCCCATCTCTTATAAAAAGATGTTTATCTGACTGCAGTCTGGATTATTGATTTTTGTTGTTTGATTGTTTTATTGCAACTCTAATTTCTCTCTCTCCTGTCGCCTACCTTATGTCTTTCACCTTATTCCCCCAGCAAACACATACCATCCTGTGGCATGTCAGTGAAAGTAATACATCTTTTTGTAAAGAATGGATTGGGAGAGAGCATTTTCTTTCTATTTGTTTTGTATTTTAAGCTCTTGGTGACCAAGATACACAGGTAATTTGGGTGCCTGCTGCTTTTGTAGTTTGGAAATGGCCCATAGCTTGCAGTTTTAAGTGAGCTATTTCCTTCTCCTAGTGTGAGCGTGCCCTAACTGAACATGCTCTCTCCCTTCAGACTTTGCAGATGTATGGCTCAACGTTTATAATAACTTGTATGAGTCATCTCCTTTTATTTTGCTCCTCCTTCTTGTCATTAGCCAAGAAATGAGTCCATTAATTGCGTCTTTTTTTGCAAGGATTCTGGCTTAAAAATTATCTATGCTTGCTGAAGAAGCAAGGCAAGCTGCTCTGTTGGGTAGGATATGCTGGCATTTTCTCAGTTTCTGATTTTGCTAGGGGGTGGCTTGTCCCCAACAGGTAATAAGAGCACAAACCTTTTGGTTCTCCCAGACTTCTTGTTGGGAATAGTATAAATTTCTTTTGCTTACGTTGTGTTGAAATAGATTAAATTCTGTCAGAGTCAGGTTCTCTAGTAGTTTCTGGAGGTCAGCTCACCTCTCGGGAGAGTTCTTGTGAGTGATGTGATATGTACATCTCATGGGAAGAGAGAGTTGAGGATTGCATTCTGTACACTTCCGTTCTGCAGGTGTCAATTTTGGCTGCCTGGTGCTATCTAGAACAATGACGGTCCTCTACTCAAGATAAAACCATTTAAAGTAGAAAAAAAGATTGCAGTGATTTCTTGTCTCTGTACAGATTTTCCCAGTGCTCAAAGGGGAGAAAACCAAGGACTTTGGGTTGGGAGGTGGAAACCATGACTTTCAGATGTCAGGTTCCTCTAAGACATTTTAGTCTGAAAGATGTTTAGCTGGAGGTGATGGGAAAACCGCTCTTTCAACACTTACAAAGCACTCAAAGGCATTACCAGCCACCTAGTGCAATTTAGGTGCTCAGTAGAAGCTGTGCTCTATGTTGTTTTTCCAGTGGTGGCAGATTGTGTCACTGTGTGTTAAATGGATTTGTAGAAGCAGTTACTACTCTTCTCTCCAGCAGCTTCATATTCCTAAAATAATTTGTTATTACAATATGTGAATTTGAGTGGTAATGGGCAGGGGAGGTTATACTCCTGATTATTCAAAGATTAGGGTGACGTAGAATATATCAGTTCTTTGTAAGAAAATGTGTGGTTTAATGGACAAAAAAACTTCAGGATCTCTTTTCTTCAGTATCTTGATATAATGTACAGTAAGAAATAAGAAAGAAAACTTAAGAGTAGGAACTTTCCTGTTGGAAACTTTTACAGTTAGACTAGAAAGGACCCTTCCAACCTAGGCAATTCTGTGATTTTTGTTTTCATCCTGAAGGCTTTTTATGTAGACATCCCCATAATTTTTTTTTTTCAGCAAAAACATTCCAATTTTTTGCTAGTCTATTCCAAAAATAGCCGCTTCAGAAACAAAATGCTTTAACAATTTACTAATATCTGTCATTCCCATTTTAAAGCCGAGTGCTGAAACTTGAAGTGACCTTTACACTACCCATCAAAAAGTGTCAAGGATTAAAAGAGGGGTTTTGTTACTGCTGTGGCTTTTTGTGTAACTGCCAAGTCATACCAACCTTCTGGCAATTTAGTAGCCTTGTGCATTGCTATTTCCTTAGAAAACAGTACACTTATTTTACGTCAAGCGTACAGATTTACTTATAACTTACTCTTTTTCTACAGATGCAAGTAGTAACAGAGTTAAAAACTGAACAAGATCCCAACTGCTCTGAAACTGATGCTGAAGGGGTGAGTCCTGCCCCTGTAGAATCTCAAACTCCAATGGATGCAGACAAGCAGGCCATTTACAGGTAGTAATGGACTCGTGTTCTGTCTTTTCAAGGGTAAAGAATAGATGATTTTTTTTTTAATTAATAATAAGTAGCTTAAAATCAGATGATCTCTTGGCTAACTGTCTCAGTAGTTTGCAGGAAAAGAGTGAGATAAATTAGCTTCACTGTCAGTTGTCAGCCAAGAAAAAAAACTTCCCTTTATTACGGGATTCTTCAATTTCAGCATAGTTTTAAAGGATTAGGTGTCTGCCTTTAAAGCGCAAGTGACATTTAGTATGCTACTCAGACTGTTGAACTATGGTCGCTGTTTGTTAAACTGTAGTTTTTATCTTTAGTGTAAGGTTATATTTTTTTTTGGTAATTAAGTCAATCTTTATTCCCTTTTCTTTAGGGATAACAATCTGTTGCCCAGTAATTAGCTCAAATGGTATTAAATGTTGATGTATAGACACACTAATTTGAGATTTTTCTAGTGTTAAGTGCTGTGCTAAGCAGCGTGGTCAGTTTTGATGAGGTTAAGTGTTCTTTCACTTTAAGTGCTTTACAAAGACAGAATTATTACCAGTTTGCAGGTAAAAAACAAAACAAAAAAAAAAACACCTGAAGCAGAAAGATGTATCCACTCATTTACAGGCTTGTGCTAACAAAATCGTCTTCTGCTCTGAGCATGATTTCACAGGAGGCCTCTGAGTACAGTGTGGATCCTATTCTCGGTTCTGTAAAGTTATTCACGATGTATAAATAAGGCCCACATTGAAGGATAAATTAATTTTGTCAGACTTTAAATCTGCATTCATCCTATTTATAAATCCTAATCCTCATTTCTAATGCACTGTATTAATGTATCTCTTGACACTCAATTACAGTGAATAAAATAGTATGTCATAGCTTTTTAGCTTGTGATTGTTCTCTTTATTTAAATATATACGTATTCTACTGCTTTACTTGCCTCTAGGGTGTGTGGTTAATCAAAATGAAAAAAACACAAAACTTCCATTGTTTTTTGCTAGATCCAGTGGTGTTATATGCAGTCTCTTCCAAGACTTGTCTTTGTTTCTTACATGAGTGACTGTTACCTTACGTGAGTTAGATGTCTTTTCACTGGCGTGCATTTAAGTGAAAATACTTATTCATGTATTTTAACTTTTATTCTAGGCACCCACTATTTCCCTTGTTAGCACTATTATTTGAAAAATGTGAACAATCTACACAGGGCTCAGAAGGCACAACTTCTGCTAGTTTTGATGTAGATATTGAAAATTTTGTAAGGAAGCAGGAGAAAGAAGGAAAACCCTTTTTCTGTGAAGATCCAGAAACTGATAATTTGGTAAGTATAAGCTGTTTCTTTTATTTCTGAAACAATCATCACATTTGCCTCTTCGTAATTTCTGATCTCAAGTGGTGCTTATAGTTTCTCTTCACATTTTTCTTCCTACAAGAGATTCTTATTTATGTTAATGCTGAAAAACTTTTTTTTTTTTAAATTTCTTCTGACCCCTTTTTACCATCTTGTCTGTAAACCTACATTGGCCCTTCACAGTTATTTCCCATTCTAAACCAACTGAGTTCAGTGTATTGGAGATGAACAGAAACATATGCTTGCCATAGACAGGTTGACTCTGCAAATCAATTTTTGGAGTGTCAAAACATATATTATCAAAAACAGGTAATCAATTTAAGTTTTTTCCAAGTTTTTTTTAATCAAGGTTCATCTAGTTAATGTTGGAGAAAAGCTGTTGTAAGATGAGCTTAGAAACTCTCTAACGTAGACAGATTTTTTTCTTGCATGTCGTTATCTCCTTTAGGCTTTCTGAAAGTCCTTACTGTGGTGAAGCTGTGATTTCCCCAGTCCCTTAGTCTCCCTTTTGAATCATATCTCTGGAGAACACCTCTGTGGGCATGCTAGTTTCTAAACTGTCCATCTGTGTTCATCTCTTTAGAGTCATGTTGCAACTAGATTTTATCATATTCAAGACTGTTAGAATTATAGGAGTCAAGTGTTTCATTTTTGAAAACCTGTTCCTCTAAGGTGACTCTGTAATAAAACAAGTCTTCATCCTTGAGGCGACCTCATAGGAGAAGAGGCTACCTAAAATATTGACGTTCTCAAACAAAACTAAATTGATGGGAGGTTGTAAACAACAGAAACAGTAATGTTTTAAAATTGATATCTAGGAAGATTTATGTGGGCAAATAATATCCTGTGTCAGAGGCTAAGGTAAGGTACCTGGAGAAAACTCTTAAATAAAATGAAGACGTAAAGAAGAAATAAATGTGAGATACTGTTTAGAATTGGCAAGAGTGTTACAGTGAACAGCATGTTATGAGGGGCACATATTGTCACAAAAAAGGGGTCAATTTTGGCTGCTTTTGCAAGCAACCTAAATAGGCATTTTGCATAACTTCATTTCTTTACAAGCACTTTATGACCCATATTTAGTGTACTTAAGTTCTGGGAAGATAGTATTTAAATAGTGTCATGGAAAATAAAGCTACAAGAGTCTCTATGTATAATAAGACCAGTGTGAGAGTAAAGAAGGCAGAAGACTGTATGTTCTAGAGTGAGGCAAGATTTTACAGCTCTAGGTAGAGAGACATAAAAAGCTACCTTCTTGGCTACTTGTTCTATCTTTTTAACTGTAGGTTACAGTGTCTAGGATTGAAGTATCTTAATACATTGCGTCAATGATCTTAGTCTATGTAAATATAAAGTCACCTTAGATTAAATCTTCTTCAAGGATGCATCAAGTTCACTTTGCGCTAATCCACCTGCAAGAGTGCTTTCTCTTACAGCTTTGGCTGAGGAGCTGATTGTCTTACAGCAGCTTTTATTTTCTGTTTGGAAACATTTTGAGACTCAAATAAGGTTTTTGTGTTAGAAGGGGACCAAAAACAATGCCCTTCAGAATGATGGGAAAGCAGCTAAAGGAGGACACGTAATATGATACATAGTGATACTCTCAGTATTAGTGTAAAGATACTCGGTTTATAAATGAAGAATTGAAGAACAGGCATTGGCCACTTTGACCACAGTTACAACTAGAACAGAATTGAACCCCCAAAATCTCAGTTTAATATCTTTATCATTAGATCTTTGTGGGCAAATTTTGATGCAGCTCACCTGAGAAATATTTATTTGTACAGACAGTGATTTAGTTTTCTAAGTAGAAAGAAGCATTGACATACCTACTGAAACAGTTCCATGAATAAACCCTGTAGTAGAATGACTGTTGCCGCTGTAGGAATTAAAAATACAAAAGAAGAAAAATAAAGGCAAGGGGAAATAAACAATAATTCTCTTCTTTAGTTACTGCCCTAGTATGAGCAGCAGTGGTGTTGGGGTGCTTTGCTTTTTAAATTTTTTTTTATTTGAAATATGAGTGGTGTAATATTACACTTATGAAATACTTGTAGCACAATATAATGATTGTCTGACGTTTGTAAGCAGAAATAAGTACTTCAGAATGGTTATAATGTCATGATCTGTCTATGAAGAGTATGGCTGTTCCATTGAGGTGCAGAAATGCTTGGAGATTGAAGGCCTCTGGTACCATCACTTTAGAACTTTCTTGAACAGGAAAGCACTCAGGCAAATTTAGGGGGGGAAAAAAGGGTATTATTGAGGGAGAAGGAGCTAAGTACTTTAAAGAGCTGTTAGTTTCTGAGGAAGACTAAATCCAGGCTAAAAACTGCAGTTTATCACATGTGCTAATTTGCACATGTACAAAATCTTATGTGACCTGTGGCTGTTACAGAATTAACTGCACACAGAATTCCCCAAATAACATACCAGTTTCAGGATCCTGTGGTTTGACCCAGGTATCTAGAAAGTTGACTACCAGGAATGCTTATAATTTTGGAATTACTTCTTTATCTCTTTCACTCTGTAATACGTTTGGGGTTTTGTTACTGCTATCAGTGACATCTCTGGAGTGCTTCTTGCATATCAGCTGTGAATTTGAAGACACGAATAAAATTTTCCATGGTTCTTTCTTCAAAGACTTTTTTTGAATATGCTTGCCTCCAATACTTTACTCAAAAATAAGAGATAGTTCTGTTCTGCATGAAGCGGGTCTGCTGACCTGCTAAACCTGAGGTTATTTTCTTCATTTGTAACTCTCCAAATTCAGCATAAATACACTGTTTTCCCTTATTTCTCTAATCCCAGTTTCTTTTCAGAAGCACATCTGAAATCTCACAGTTGGAATGTAGTAGTTCTGGCTCAGTGGATGAGGAAGGAGCAATGGATGTGTTTTATCTTGACTTTAGTAAGGCTTTTGATGTTGTCTCTTATAATGTTCTCATAGACAAACTGATAAAATAAGGATTAGATAAATGAGCAGTGAGATGGACTGAAAACTGGGTGAACTGCTGGGCTCAAAGGATTGCAGTCAGCAGTATGAAGTCCAGTTGAAGGCTGGTCATTAGCATTGTACTCCAGGGATTGATACTGGAACCAATACTGTTTAACATCTTCATTAATGACCTTGGTGATGTGACAGAGTGGCAAATTTGCAGCTGTTGCAAAACTGGGAGGAGTGGCTGATGACCAGATGGCTATGCCACCATTCATGGGTACTTTGTCACTTTTGGAGAAGTAGGCAAACAGGTATCTTGTGGAGTTCAACAAAGGGAAATGCCAAGTCCTGTGCCTGGGGAGGAATAACCAGTACACTCCAGGGACCAACCAACGGGAAAGCAGCTTTGTGGAAAAAGACCTGGCAGTCCTGATGGACACCAAGCCAAATATGAGACAGCAGTGCATCCTTGTGGCAAAGAAATCCAACATACTTGGGCTGCGTTACGAAGATCATTGTCAGCAGGTCAAGGGACATGGTCCTTTTCCTCTACTTGGCACTGGTGAGATGCATCTGGAGTGCTGGGTACAGTTCTGGGTTCCCCACTACTAGGCATAGACGTACTGGATTGAGTCCAGCAAAGGACCAAAAAGATGATTAGGGGACTAGTGCATCTCTCATATGAAGAGAGGCTCAGTGAGCTGGGACTCTTTAGTCCACAGCGGTAAAGGTTTGGGGTGATATTATCGATGTATCTAAATACCTAATAGGGGAATAAAGAAGACAGACTCTCTGACTCTTCTCAGTGGTGCCCAGTGAAAGGGCAAGAGGAAATAGACACAAATTGAAAAACAGGATGTTCCATTAAAACATAAGAAAAAACATTTTTACTGTAAGGATGAGTGAATACTGGAGCAGATTGCCCAGAGAGCTTATGCAGTCCCCATCCTTGCAGACAGTCAAAACCCAACTGGACGTGGCCCTGAGCAACTTACCCTAGCTGACCTTGCTTTGAGCAGGTGCGTTGGATTAAACAATCTCCAGGTCCCTTCCAACCTCAACTACTCTGTGGTTTCTGTAAGCCTTCAAAATAGGTTTCCCAAAGATCCTGCATGCTTTGGCCTGCTTCACGTGCTTTTGGCTGTACACAAACATTCTCTCAGATCTAGCTGGCTTTGGTTGTAGATGGGTCTGCTGTATTCCAATGGTCCTTCATGCTAATTGACCTGTTTGTGATTTTAGTGGTGGCAAAGTCTCTTGGTTAATGTGGTACTCACCTTTGTTGATGGGCTGCACAAATCTAGCTGATTTTACTTGAGATGGATGAGGAAGTATTTATTTGTCTTGTATTCTGTGGCTGCTGAGGTCAGTACTATCTTAAACTGGAACCACATTGCAAAATCCAAAATCTTTGGCATTGAATTCCTGTTCTGTAGTTATATTGTTAGCTATGACTTTCCATTACTAGGTACCAAATGAAATCTGAGTGCGACTTGTCCTCTGCCTGTCCTGAAGGCTGGGCGCTCTGAACAGCTGACATTCTGACAGGCTATTAATTTTGTAAGGGGCAATGAGCAGAAGAGTTTCTGTCAAGTTGTGAAATAGCTATTATGGTTTTCAGTCTCTTCTTTAGCTTGAAATATTGGTGCTTGCAGAGAGAAGGCTGAAGCTGGGCAGTTTTCTCTGCCTTGTGTCACATAAATACATACATTTTTATATAGCTTAAAAATCTCTTTAGTAGAGAGGGCTTCTAATATTGTGCACCTTTGTTGCGTATTGTGTTCTTGCTGCCTTCCTTTTTAACTCCAGTGTTAAATCAGGCATTCACTCAAAAGGAGAAGCTAGTGAAGACTACTAATTAGAACGAGCCAGAAGGGTGGAGGTAGGCCAGACAACTACTTGCCTTCCACCTGTGCTCTTCTCTGACCCCAGCAGAGTCAAACAAATAAGGTGAAAATGCTTGCACAGTAGCAATCACTCAGCTTGGAGCTAGAGCTAAACTGAGATGAATTGAATGTTGTAATACTATAAAGAGTAGAATTCAAGTCCTGTCTGAAAAGAGTCACAGACCTGTTTACAGTAAGGAAATTGGCACGAACTCAGCTGTTTCAGTTTTTTTCCTTTTACTACTTTTGGAAGTGGCATGAAGAACTCCACTACACTTCAGTTTTTGTGATGAAGCTTAAACTAATGGCACCAAAACAGCAGAATATCATTTCAGGGTGCATACTGCCTATAGGCTAATTGCCTAGATAACAGAAGTTGTGATGGGTCACAGATACTGATTGCCAGAATTGTAAGAGGCCCTACAATGTTTCACGTTAAGCACTCACTTGAAATGCCTTGAATATTCCAAAGGAAAAGTTTGAGTTTCATCCAGAGGACCACAGAATGTTGATCTGGATGGCACAGGCATTAGGTCAGTTTGACCTGAAAGGAAGTTCATTAAGATCACTAAGGTTGTTCTAACTTGAGTAACTCTTAGTAAGCTACAATCTAGACTACCTTGTTATTTTGGTATTATGGTTCCCATTCTCAATTAATTGATCTTTTCCTGCATTAGTAGTATAAAGGATGTCAGCACTGGGAAGTACAGGTAGCGTCCACCTGAAACTTAACGTTACGGATATCCATATATTGCTAAGCCTGGCCTGTAAACCAAGTTTCAATCCTTTTTTTATTGTCTAGATAGAGGGATTTGTTTCTTTTTTGTTAACCACTCCAACAGTGTCAGTTGGTGACTTTGAAGCATCATGGCAAAGGGTTATGGTCAACGCAGAAATGGTGTTACTAGGCCTTCTGCAGTGTCTTTCGCAAGTCTGACTTTGTCAGACACATTGTCAGAATAGCGTGTGTGCAGTGAAATGGATGAGAACACTTCTGTAAACACTGATGGCTTCTGGATTGGGTCAGAACTTTGCTATTAGGCTTCAGCATGTTTAAACAAGCGAGAATTTCTCAGAAGAGATTGTAAGAATTTCTAAAGAGATGGAAAAAAATGGCACTTTTTTGTGGAAGGTTTTTTTTCCTTAAAAGAATGTTTAAGGTACTCTGTGAAATGACTTAGATTCAGCATATTTTTAGTTTGATTTATTGCCGTGTTCCTGATCTCTTCTATATGTGCATTCATGTAATAAGAGTCAGCAATGGTTCGCGTTCAAAACCTGCAGCGCTAAAAAACTCACAAAATTGGCTTCCCTGAAGTGGGAAGTTTCAGGTGTTGTCTCTTCCTTTGCCTGAGAGGTGTATAAGATGCCTCTTTTCCTTCCAAGGAAGAGCGTATCACAGGAAAATGCAAAGTTAATTCTGTTGAAAGATCTGTTGAAAGAAAAATGAGAAGTTTCAGTGCTAGCTCCTGGGCAGATTTCATCAGCTTGCTCTGAGATATAAGAAGTTTTGACATTCTAGGTATGTCTTTACTTTTTTTACTTTTTTAATCATCTTCCAGTCAGAAGAGGTGGCTGGTTTTGGACTGAAATTCTTCCAAGAGTTCCAGTCCATCCCTAATAAATAAACAAAGAAAGTTGTTTTTCCGTGATAGTTACCTGTTTGCTCTTGAAGAACTGTTGGCTGCAAACAGAGCTTTGAAACTTTTCCCTTCCAACTTCACTGACTCTGACCAAGCAGGTTAGACTCTTCAGGAAGGTAAAAGAGAGGTACAAGTTTATGATTTTTTGCAGTAAATATTTAGCTCTTCTATGCATGGCACAGCGTATTATTTGAGCCAGAATTATCCTCTATCTTGGAATAAGACATTCCAAGGTTTCTTCTACAGGTTTCTTTCTGGTTTTCAACAGTTTTGTTCTCTTTTCTGTTTCTTGGTCGCTTATGGTGTCTGTGTCTCCATTGATCTTCCCTGAACTTGGTGTAAGTGCTGATTAGCTGCAAGAAGTGCTGCAGACCTCCCCTTTTCAAATCCTAGTCCCTGTGGGAAAGAAGTGGAAGCTGAAGGCTGTGCTCATGTTTACTTACTAGACTGGAAGTGTACTTTCTTTCACAGAGCTTTATCTACCTTCATATCTTTTTGGATTGCTGCTTTGCATTCACCATACTCCCTCCCTATATCAAGCATCAGTACCAGAAAAGATGTGTTTGCTGTTAAGAACCAGATCTTGGTGGTCTGTGTTGCTAGCCAAAAGTTCCCAAGTGCATGTGCTGCTTTCTGGAAGCCTGCTCAGCTGTATCCCCATAACATGGAGTGTCATCTGTTGGAGCTTGTTACCCATTGCCCCTTACCTTTTGACATCTCTATATCATTTTCACAGATAAAACAGATCTTGTAATGAACCAGCTTCTCTTTGTTCTGCACTAGTATCCTTTTGTGTTTAGGACTTACATGACAGGTTCCTCCATGTGTAAGAAGTTGTTCAGCACAAGTGTTTGCAGATAACTTTTAGAGTTTTCACAGATTACATTATGTTTTAAGACATTCAGTAATTAACATTTCTTTGTTCCTTACTATTAACCCAGGCACTGCAGAGAGGACATGTTACCTCAGGATGGTTCCTGGCTCTTGTATAGCTTCTGTTTGGTGTAAACTCTTGCCATATATGGGTGGCTTTTTTAATTTCCCCACATTCATGGACCCATAGGATAATACAGGTTGGATTACAAGCTTGAGAGGTCTGTAGTCCAACCTCCTGTACGAAGTAGGGTCAGCTGTGAAGTCAGAGCAGGTTACTTATGGCTTTATCAAGTCTAGAAACAATACAAAACAAGGGGTGTTAAATATACTCTCACTTTTGTGTTTGAACAGGACACTGCCTTTCTTGAAGACCCCTGAGTTTTTTGTTTTGTTTGGGGTAAGGATTTTTGGTTCAGTACCCTCTTCTCAAAGACTATCCTATTGAATTTTTAGTTGTGTCAGGAAACAATGTAGTGTAGGTGAAGCCAGCTGATGGCAATTGAATAGTCTTGACTGAACAAGCGGTGCTTTTGCATTTCTGAAAAGTTTTCTTGCTATTGTAATGTGCAGAACTGCCTCAAAAACCTCCAGTAGTACCTTTTGTAGCTATGTCTTGTAGCTAGGGACTCAAAATAGGGGAAACAAAAACAAAATACCCCCTCTCCCAGAGTTTCTGTTCTTCCCCTGAAGACCTAAATCGCCCCAGAAGGATTCGCTCAGGAAGGTAGGTGAGCTGTGGATGTACATACTTTAATTGGCTCTTTGCAAATGAGAGGTCATTTGAGTGAGAAGATCACTTGTCAGTACATGGAGATTCTTTCATTTATGTTGTCCACATACGTATTTGCTTTATGCTTATGTGATGTGCCCTGAAATCCATTAAAAAATGTTGAGTATATGTTTCAGATAAACAAAGGTGAGCTGGGCATTATGACTAAGGTAGTGCATAGTATGTTCTATGCCCTTTGCAGCATGTGCTTGGTGCACTGAAAAGACAGGACGCAGGCACAATCTAAAGCATTTTTAGGGCTAAAGATGTCTTCAAATTTAATGTATGATGTATTTACATGTGAATATGCTCTGGATACCAGTTTTAGCAGGAACTGAAAGTTTTTTTCAATAGTCTTTCTTTCTTTGCTTAATAGTTTACCATTGTCTTTATTTACAGCAGTTTCAGCAATACACGTATGTCTCATAGTTACTTCTGTCTTTGTGCGTTTCTCTGAAATGATGCTCCAGGTTTATTTCTACAGTAAAAAGGCTGAATCAATTGGGTTATAAAAATTCATTGTTCTGTGGCATACTCTACTCAGTAGTACTAAATAACAAAAACATGGTTGTTGTAGATTTTAAGGTGTGCCTTTTACAAACAAAGGAGTGAAATATTACTACTTCTTGGATCTGTCTGGAAACATTTCTCTATATTGCCTTTGTTCAACATGGGTGACTTTATCAGGAGTTCTTTGTTTATTTTTTTATTTTTAGCTTCAAGGAAAAAGTGAACTTCTGTCAACAAATTTAAGTTTGGTTGACCCATGCTGCAAAAGAGCAGGAGCCATATGGCCACAATTAGTGTAGTTGTAAATGAGTAAATAAGTCCTGGTGACAGGCATGGCATATTTACAAAGTTTTGTTTGCCTTCCTAACCACAGTAGCCCAGCTTCCTGTACGAGTAGTGTGTCTGTGTGTGGCTGTGCAGAAACCTGGATAGTGTTACTAGTTCTTGGTTTATGGTTAATTTCGACTCTAATTCAATTTTTACTTCAAGTATCAACCATCTATTTGAAACTGAATCTGAGCTGAAGAAAGGACTTTTATTTTTCCTCCAAACAAATGCTGATTAAATAAATAATATAAATATGGGCAATGGTGTAAGAAAAAAAAGAAAACAAACCACTCCTGACTGAGCAAAACTAATCACTAAAACGGTCAAATATTGCGTGCTCTAAGCCATATTTTTGTTGCATTGTTTTATCTGATTGGTTAGGGCATACACTAATATATGTGCTCTGTGTTGGTCTGCCACACGTAAATAATTTTATAATTTAAGCTTTTTTGTCTCTGAAACTCTTTGGCTATTACAGAACAATTGTTAATAATTCTGAAAGAAGCAGAGTGTCTTTAAACATAGATGACCTTTGTTTTGTATATAACCTATGCAAATTAAAATAGATTTTAACTTGATTGTGTTTAAAAGTACTTAAACACAGTTTAAATGTACTTAAACAGTTTAAACAGCAACCACTGCTGAGGGCTGTTTTAGAAGATTGCTGTTCTATATACCTCAGCGCTGGGCCACTTACTCTTTCAAAGGCTTTTGGTGTCATAGGTCATAAGAGTTGCCAGATTTTAATTTGGATCAACTGTCTCAAGTCTGCAGCTCTTATTTTTCTGCAGCTGTGCTTTTAAAGATAAATATTTGGGTTTTATTCTTTTTAGCCCTGAGAATGGATAAGATTTCCTTTTTTTGTTGTCACTTCGTTCTGGTTTTTTTCTCTTGTTTATTTAAATATACAGTCGTCTACACTGGGTGAGTGTCATACAGCTGGCATACCTTCTACTGAAAAAACAGGGAAAAGATCTGTCACAATGAAAGCTAAAGCTGTCATGGTGGAGAGGAGAGTACACACAGAAGTTTGCCTGTCTTGATCTCCTTCAGGTGCTTTGAACAATGGCAACTTCATCTCCCAGTTGGCTTCTTTAGTTAGAAGTGATAAGTGGATTACTTAGTAAGCTATCATTTCTAGTCATTGGATTCAGCGCTCTGGCCAAGTACATGACCCTTCATATAGGACAATTTTTTCCAAATAATGCTAAAATCAAGCTCTGCACTATGTTTCAAAATTATGGTCTATTCAGTTTCATAAAACTGAAGGATGTTTTTCTTCGAGATCTAGCATAGCAAGTAAGTGTTGGGGATGGCACGCTATATAAAAAATCAAGTAAGTAATTACTATGCCGGTGTGTTATGTACATACTTGAGTGTCCTGGATTTCCCACTGCATCATGAAAATTTAGACCATCTGGATTTGGTTTTAGCTTTTGATCTTCTGCCCGTGACCCTTACAATCACCTAAGCTACTTCATTGCTGTATGTAATACCATTAGCTATCCAAGCTTATGAGTCTTTTTCTCATGGTAAGCATGATAGGTATTCTTACATCACATACATTATCTCCTCCACGTCAATTTTTGTTTAAACATGGATTTGTTATTGGGTTTAGTGCTTTGTATTTTATGGTTTATATTTCAGAAACACTCTCCTCACCTGGAAGTTCTTACAAGATTTTACCCCAGAGTTTTTAATCTTTGACATACACTTGCAGAGGAACTTCAAAGTTCTAGGACTGAAGAACTGTTCGATTACTTTAAGCTTTGTTCAACAATATGACAAACTTTGGGACCTTTTTATTCTAATTCTATAGAAAAATAAAAGCTATTGTATTTTTGTTATAGGCGAGATGGCAAGCCATTTCCTGTACCTTTCACCCTCCCTAGCAATCTGTGACAAACTTATGCTAAGTCACAGAAGGATCTTCTCAGTGTATCTCAAATACATCTGTATGCTTTTGGTTTCCTTGGGTCAGCGTGCAGTGTGGAACTGAACCTGGTATTTCTGATACGTAGCTCAAATTGACTGTTGCTTACTAAGCCTGTTCCAACCACGCCATCCAAATAATACCTGTGGGTGGGATTACTTTCACTTTCAGTCTTGTGTGTTGTATGACCCAGGGATGTATGATGGGGATAGAGATCACAGGGACATGCAGGCTCATGCCGTGCTCCATGTACACCTTAACTACGCTCTGTCTTCCTAACATGTCACATGTGACAGAGACAAAGATTATATTGTTGTTGTGTAGTTTACTCAGGCAGTGGAAGGGTACAGGTTTTGTATGTAAACATGTGCCTTTCATGTTTCAGGAGCATAATGGTCAGAGCTAGAAGACTCAAGTCAGCGCTTAGCAATTAGTAACTCTGCTTTAATTGGATGGGTTTTGTTACTGGAAAGTAGTCTGTGCTTAAATCTCAGATTAAATATTTTTTTAAATTAGCAGTTACTTTGTTTCTGATTTTTTTTTTCCCAATTCTCTCCCTAGATGGTAAAAGCAATCCAAGTTCTACGTATCCATCTGCTTGAGCTAGAAAAGGTTAATGAACTCTGCAAGGATTTCTGTAGTCGTTATATTGCCTGCCTGAAGACAAAAATGAACAGTGAAACTCTATTAAGTGGAGAGCCTGGAAGTCCATATTCACCTGTGCAATCTCAGGTATGTTTAAAATACAGCTAAGTGTATTTTTGCTTAGATTTCCATAGGAAGTTATAATTACACTTCTGTTACTATTAGTTTGCAAACAGTGTTTCTGCACATTCTTTGACTTTCTCAAAATTGGTTATTAAGAGTAGAAAGAGATGTATTTTTTTTTTGTGCACATCTGTGTGCCACTGCCTGATGGACAAATTTGTTGAGATGAGCCAGAACGTAGAGTCACTTTTCTTGTCTGTCTTCCTTTTATGATTTTCCTTCAGTTCAGCAAATGGAGATACTCAGAATTGCCTGGATTTGCTATTTTGTTGGAAGGAGGCTAGGAAACAGAATAAACAAAGGAGAGAAAAAAAATTCCTTGTTAAGAAGGTGTCCTTAGTCTACTCTGCTTCATTAGAATATTGAGACGTCTGATGCTTTTTATATACAATCAGTATTCTGGAACAAATAGACAATGTCTGATGGATTATAGTTGCAATATTTGGGATGTATATCACTGCATGTCCCCTAGGGTGACTATGTAGTTATGAACAGTGCCTGTTCCTATACAAGCAAACCTCAGTTTATATATTGTTGACATTACCTAAATGCAATAACCAATTGCATTTTTCGTAGTAAATCAACAACAGTTAATTAACAACGGTATGTTATGGTTGATGCCTCTGCTCTTAGATGCTGGAGAGTGAGCCCTGCCATCCAAGTACCTGCTAGATATCTAGCCTTAGGGGATGCCCTTCTCTGACTTACTAATGTGTTTGATGCTACGTATTCTGAAAAACCTCGATGACTTTTAAACTTTGCTGTCTGGACTCGGTTTTGGTGTCTGGAAGTGTGGAAAGGAGAGTCTAAAATCAGACAAAAACAACTTCTAAAAGGTGTTTTTTATAAGTCTGTTAATAGCCTTCTGTAGAGACAGGATGGACTGAATTTTGCATTTGGTAACAATAGAGATTATTCATACATTTTAAGGAATGTGTAAGAGTGTGCGTGGTCAGGGTTGAGTAAGAGCTATCCTGAGCAGAAAAAAACATATTGAGCATCTTGAATACTTAACGCATTATTTTGAAATTGAAGGAATTGAGGTAATAACTACAATTCTAAAGCTTTGATGCTTGTAATAAGAGCATTAAGGGTCCATTTCATCTGTCCTTTTTCCCCTGTGCCTTTGGAAACTGTTTCTCTTAGTATTTATGTACCTAGAATAATTTCTCCTAAAATTTCTCAAGATAGTTTTATGTCTTTTCTAACAGTTGCTCTCATGAGGATTTTCAAAGGTAATAGTTGGTGATAATGAGAAAGTTAATGTAGGTAATGATGAACCTCTAATGAAATCTCTTTCTCTTTGAAGTTAATCCTATGATTAAACTCCAAATGTCTTTTTAGAGCCAAAATTACACAAGCATGCAAAAAAACCAAAAAACATCAACAAAAAAACTTTATAAAAATGCAAGCAACTAATTGTTTTATTTTTCTAGCAAATTCCAAGTGCCATTGCAGGCACACTCAGTCCCCAAGGGATTATGGTGCCAGCATCAGCATTGCAGCAGGGAAATGTAACTATGGCAACAGTAGCAGGTATGACACAGTAAAGAAAATCTGGCACCTTGCACTTCATTCTAGTTTCTTTCATAGTTGTTACAAAAAATGCACAAATACTTTTAAAAATGTGTTTTAACTCTAATACCTGAAAAGTTGTTATCATACAGTTGAGTGCCTTACTGGTTTCTGAATGTTCATTTAATTTATATGTGTACCAAGTATGCATCTGTGAGTGGAGGTTACGTATATATAATATTAAAAGATCTTTCTGTGCAACTCTGCTTTGTTAAAAGACATTTCAGAGACTGGGGTGTTTTACACTTTTTTTTTTTTTTCCCCTTCAAAAAATAACTCTGACAAAAACATGCATTACTTAAAATATTGCACTTGTTATCTGTCTCATGCTCTATGGAGTTTGGAACCACACCTACAAGTCTGTGAAATCCTTGATGTCCAAGTTGTTCTACTATTGTATGAAGATGAAAATGGAACTGAAATGTTTTACCTTGCTTCTAAGCAAGGTTTTAAAACAAACAGGAAAAATGCCTTGACTCAAATGCAACAAAGCAGTGCAGTCTGCCTCTACAGCATATACTTGCAGAGAGGTTATCCTGAGACACGGTATGTGCTTTGTGGCTTTGGTGCCCAGGACCCCCTATGCATTCACCAAGATTCTGTCACCTTAGTTCACCAGAACATCGAGGTGTCACCCAGCTGACTGCCCTAACTAGTTGACACATATGGGTGTGGTTTTGGTGTTGTGACTGTTGTTGGCTGGAGAGTTAGCTCAGTTAAAACAAAACAATGAACTATTTTATGGCCTGATAGTCATGGCAGTTTCCTTTGAAAATAGATTTAGAATGCCTAAAATACAAGGAATCACAATCAAATTTTCTATAGATTTTTGTGGATGGAAAAAATTTTAGTGTAGCAAAGAGCACATCTCACATGCTTACTAGAAAAAAATAGTTGATATATTATCAAAACCATTGTGTTGTCTGCAGTGCTGATGTGTTTGTGTGTATGAGAATACTATTTGAAGGGCTTTTACTTACCTATGATCTTTGTTGCTGTTCTGTTTTAAGGGGGCACAGTGTATCAACCAGTCACTGTGGTCACTCCACAAGGTCAAGTGGTGACACAAGCACTGTCACCTGGGACTATTCGGATCCAGAACTCTCAGGTTTGTTTCATGGGCTTCACAGAATAGTATTCTGAGTTCAGATAAATCTCACTCATTTTAAGAATTTTGGTTTAAATTTTACATGCTGTCACAATGAGCTCTGTGTACACACACACATAGTAACAAATGTAAAATTAGTGCAAGCACTCTTATAGGAGTTACAGGTTGTATAACATGGCATAAGGTCCCAGATGGATCTCCCTTGCCTCAGCAGGTCATCATAGTTCCTACCTGTTAAATATCTTTTTTTAGTGATGGCAGAAAAGTATAGGTACATGGACTTAAAAAAACCAACCAACCAACCAAAAAAACCCCCACCACCCCTACCCCAACCAACAAACCAAAAAACCCGCACCAAACCAAAGCCCCCTCTGAATTAAATAGACGCTTTTTCAATGCTTAGAACTTTACTAATTGTTGAACTAGGTTTATGGCTGAATAGATTTACTATATTGCATTATGGTGCCACACTGGTATTGTCAGAAATTTGACGACTTATGATGATGGCAACCACTAGTGCTGTGAAACTACATGTATTTCAGAATTTTTATTTATTGAGAAGCATTTTGCCATAAAACCTTCAAAATACTCACTTGAGACTATGGGAGATGCTCACATTGGGGTTATATCATTATATAACCTCAATTATATCATACCCTAAAATATAAGAGCAGGCACTCTTTTTTTGGGAGGTTCTTAAGAGTCGGATCTGGAGAGCTCAAAGAACCAACTAAGGAAAAGGAAACATGAAACCTAGACTATCTTCAGTTATGGAAAACTTTGCTAGCTTTCCTTTGAAGCAGGAAGTGGTAAATCAAATCTTACAGGAATACGGAGTCAATTAGAAATGTGAATGAGGAGCTACCATTTCCACAGCATAAAATCTGTTGGTAGTCACTGACTCACTCACTGTCTTTTCTTCTTCCGACCTTCCAACCAAAAAAGTATGCTTAGAGTATGCTTACCTTCTTTTTATTGGTAGTAGCATGTATATATTTGCCTATATTCTTCCCTAGAATGCATGCAGTTCTGTCCTCAGATACTTTCTGAAAGAAATGTGTAAATTACTCTCCTAGACTGAAATGTTTTTGAAGAAAAATGCTTTTTTATACCTCTGATGAAAAAAATAAAAAAAAAAAAAAGGGACTTGATCTTCTATATATATATCTGTGGCTACTCTTGATGTTAGAAATCTCCAAACCCACCTATACATAGGTTTGGACCTGTATTCCTTGCGACCCATACAAAATCCTTCTTCAGATTTTTCTTTTTCAGTTTTTCAGAATGGTGTGGAGATAGGGGGAAAAATAATGGTGGAGAGCTATTGAAAGTTCACTACAAAGCCTCCATATACAAGGAGATTATTTAGAATGTAAAACATTATTTTGGAAATAAAAGTATGCTCCAAATATATATTTGTTGTAATTTGATAGCTTAAACCTTGCTTAAAACTTGTTCATACAGGACATAGACATAACAACTGGCTTGAAGAAATTGCTCTGTACTGTCTGAAAAACCTGATTTAGAATGATTTCAGCTATAATTGTCTGAAATATAATCTCATATGCAATTTATATGCTATTTCTTCTCAGCTCTGCATAAGCATTTAAGAATGTATTCCCTAACGTTCAGAAAACCAATGTGCAAATGATTTGATGTATCCATAGGAAGTGGAAAAGAAAGCAAAAGTGAGAAAGAAATACGAACCTGTAGGAAAGTAGTAAGAGTGTTGTAAAGTGATTTAAGGGTTCTACCATATATATGCTCTTTGAGAATTTAGATGCATTTATTTAGCAGAACCTTTAGCATCTTTGTTTGCAACTGTAGCATAGTAATTAATTTGACTTTAAGTCCTTTGTTTAAATCTTACAGCTTCCATAGTTGTTTATATTTGCATAGTGAGTATATTCAGTATTCTGTTATTCAATTGCTCTTCACATGTGCAAATGACTACGTAGGGTGACAAAGCAACCAGATCCTTAGGGTAGCGTAGATTGATACAGAGGATCGTTAACCTGACGTACTACATAGGTGGATTTTATTCTAAATTAGAGTAGATCAGCATTTGGCTATTGTCACAGGATCACGTACACAGCCTGGTAACAGATGTAATTCTTAAAACAGAAGTTACATGAAATGTGAAAAACTATGGAAATCTGATAAAACATTTTCCCTGGATAAAGACATTTTGGAATGCTATTGTAGGAGAGCTGCTATTGTAAGTCTTCCCTAGGAAATAAAGTAGCTTTTTATAATCGGCATGCCTCAAGCCTAATTTCTTTTCATTCCTTCTATAAATGAGTTATTCATACATTGATACAGAATACTGCTATTACTATGTTAACTGCCTTATTTCTTCTGAAATTATATGTGCAGCTTCAGTTGCAATTAAACCAAGATCTAGGCATCTTGCATCAAGATGATGGCTCATCAAAAAATAAAAGAGGAGTTCTTCCCAAGCACGCTACAAATGTGATGAGATCTTGGCTCTTTCAGCACATAGGGGTAAGGCCTGAACATGATCAGCAGTCACAGGTTTTTATGTAACTCTTTTATGTGGTCTCTTGTGATTTTTGCTTCATAAAGAAGGTGAATTTATTCTGTTGTTATTTGTGTAATCTCAGTTCAGTTTTCCCTGAAGTCATTTGGACTAGTTCCACAGTCTAATGTCTGTTGATTTTATTATTATTTTAATAAGTATGTTACATTTGTACCTCATGATCTCAATAAACATTCTTAAAAGGGATCTTTCTTCATTTCATTGTGTTGAGAACTTAATGCTCTCTACACCCTGGTTCATGGCACAAGGGAAAATAGTTCCATCTGTGTTTTGTGGGAGTTCTTTTGTAGAGGAGAATTTAAAATTTTCTGGCTTATCTCCTTTCCAGCAGTCCTTCTAATGTGTACCAAGTGTGTTACTATCTGCTTACGCTTTCAATAGAATGACTTTCCTTTGCAGAAAGGATAAATGAGTCTCAAGTTATGTAACAATGTTTAGTTGATTGATACCTACAACTATTATAACTGTGTTACAACAGACAAATGATACAAGGAAACTGTGTGTATGCTTCTTATGTTACGTGCACTCTCTTCATCCATTTAGTTCAGAGTAGCTTTATTTAACTAGAAAATGCTTGTCAGTACTCTCATATGACACTACCTTTAGACGGCATAACTAATCAGATCTTATCACATGCTGTGTTGCCCCGGGATCACGCTGTTTAATAAAGACTGCCAACCATGAGAAGCTTTTTCTTCTGAATTACACATCAGCAGTTTAATGGTATCACATACACTTTCAAGGATAAAATCGATTTCGTGTAGTAAAGCACTCTTTGTTAAATGGTTTTTATCTATAAAAGTTTGTGAGGTTTCTAAAGTTTGTTTTTTAACAAGTCAGATGGTCTTAATCTAGCAGCTTGAATCAGTTGTAATAAAGGAGTCCTTATTTTTGATGAGGAGATGAAACAAGCTTATGCCTTTTTTGTTTGCTTTTTTGTCCTGTCTAGCATCCATATCCAACAGAGGATGAAAAGAAACAGATTGCAGCACAAACAAATCTGACACTACTCCAGGTTAACAATTGGTAAGAGCAAAAATTCCTACTTAATGTCTGTTGTTGTCTTCACATGCTTACAACATAGAGAAATCATTAAGAGTATAACTTGGACACCTAGAGTTGAATTTACTGTTCTACATGTGTTACAAAATATGTATAAAAATACAAGAATGATACACTGATACACAAGCATATTGTTTTTATAGTAAGGTATAATCATACTTGTGCCATTTAAATTATATAAGGACTCCAGAAAACTTTACAACGTTAAGGAGTTAAGATTTGGTCTGTTGCTGAAAGAGGTGGAAGTACTCTCATGTCTCTTCTGCAAGTAAAAAAATTGAAGTTTAAAGCCTTTTAGTGACCTGAAGTTCTGAAAAGTGTTCTCTGGTAATCGTGGTTGCAAATGTTTAAGAAGTTACTGTCAACAGGTATTCATTCTGCTCTTGTATCAAAGGATCCTGTCCTCTGAGCAGTGACGTCTGAATGGAGAGTGTCAGTACATCAGCTACTCTAGTTCATGGTTCAACATGTTCTAGCATGTCTCATCTTCACTAGAGTTTAAGATAATACACCTCCCCCTGCAGAAGAGAAGAGCAAGGGTGCCGACATGCATCATATTCTGCTTGTGGTATTGGTTCCTAAGACTATTGCAGCTAAGTCCAACAGGGACCTCCCTCAGATTTCAATGATGCTCGTTGTGTGGCTGCAGGGGGGTCCGGTGGCAAAATACTCAAGATAGTAGTAGTACACTGGTTCCAGAAGTGGGACAGTGTAACTGTGCCTTTGTGACATGGTAGTAACGGAGCTCTATGGTACTGGGACTCAATTAATGTCTCTGCAAAGCATTGCATTACACCATGTGGACCTTCCAGCTGCACCCTACTTCCTCCCATTGCAGGTAAAGATGGGTCCTGGATGTGTTTTGTTAGAGTTAGCAAGGGATGCTATCCTCAAGTCACAGCTCCTTGCCACAGCTAGCTGCATTGAAATTGATTCAGTTAACTGCTGGTAGCTAAGTGAGATGTAGTTTAAGTATTTTCTTGTTCACTAGCAGAAAGGGGAAGGGCAACAATTAGCGTGCTAAAGTAAACAAGTGTATATCAGGGAACCAAAAGGAATTGGGAAAGATCTGAAAAATGTGTTTGCTGTTGTCTCCTGCATCAGGAACCAGACCTTGAAAAGCCAGAGAGCCTATAAAATAAGTAATGCAGGAGCTTAAGGAGGTAAATGAAACCAGACCAAGTAAACTAGGTTAGGCAGGGGCTAGATTTTAGCTGAACCGTAATGAGGGGAGTATCAGCTTTCTGAGCTGTGCTGTCAGCAAGTTTTCTGGTGCTTAGTTTTTAATAAGATCTTGAAACGTACATCTGTCATGCTGTCTGGAGAATTTCCCCTTCTGAGGTGGGGGGAAAAAATGCTGCTAGCAACAAAATGATAGAAGTACTTTCTTAGCTAGTTTGCCAAAATCAAAGGATGACAGTGTTCTGGGAGCAGTTTTACACATTAAAACGGATGTCAAGCCAAGCTGATAGGGAGAAGATTTTCTATTCCTAGTTTTTTTTCCTCATTGTATACTTTGTGAATCTGAGAGATAATTTTACAGCCAGCTGGTGATAAGTATTTCTTGTCTTCAATTGTGTTTAGGTTTATCAATGCTAGAAGGCGAATTCTTCAGCCAATGTTGGATTCCAGTTGTTCTGAAACTCCCAAAACAAAGAAGAAAACAGCTCAGAACCGACCGGTTCAGAGGTTCTGGCCTGACTCCATTGCCTCAGGAGTTGCTCAGCAGCAATCGAACGAGCTCACAATGTCAGATGGTAAGGAGAACTGGCTAAACTACAGATAATGAAGTTAATTCCTCTGTAACTGGGAAATTAAGGGTTTGATGCTTTTTGGGGGAGGAGGACTTCTTGATATTTCAGTATAAATGTGTTAATCTGGAAAAATATAATGTGTCAGTTTCTCCCTCTTTAAAAAGTATCAGTGTTTTGGGGGGATATTCTATTGGAATTTATTTTGAGAGACTGTTGCTTTTGTTTCAAAGGTCATGGAACAGCAGAACAAGGTTAGATGTGCAACTGAGTTCTCTCAATATGCACGTGCATGTCAGTAGCATTCTGTTTGATTCGCAGTATTGGACTGCAGTTTCAGTTACGTCATTCAGTTACATCCTGTTCACATTCATTTTGCTGTTGCTAGAGGGGCTGAGCATCTGCAATTCTATATATGCCTCATGTTTCAAGTAGAACATTGAGAAGCAGAGATATGTGAGAGCCGCCAAAGACTTTGACTGAAGTAACTTCCTTAGCATCAGATCAAACAAATAAATGCAATTTAAGAAAGGTACACAACTGCTTTAATCTCAGGACCATCCCTTCTGTCCTGCTGCTTTATTCCTTTCTGGTTTTAGCAACTTTTTCCTCAGCCTCCACTGGATCTGACAACAGCTGTATCCATTTAAGTCACCTTGAATCTCTATGAATGCTCCCATTTTTTTTTGCAATTAATTAAACTGGAATACTTTGCAGAAATGGTCTTGTGATGACCGGATTGGAGAATTGCTGTAATGGGGGTCCATAACGCAGTTAAGTTTAAGATTCCTGGCCAACTTAATTCTGTGTTTGACAACCTATATAGCTTTTGTTTTAATTTAGTTCCTTAGGTTTTCTTCCTGTTGATTAGAAACAAACTCTGTTTTATATAAATACGTATTACTTAAAATTAGAAACCAAGAAAGATGCTAAAGTACTATGATTGTGCCTCTCCAGGTGCTGTTGTAACAATTACAGCTCCAGTCAACATGAATGTAGACAGTCTCCAATCTTTGTCATCCGATGGTGCTACTTTGGCTGTTCAGCAAGTTATGATGGCAGGGCAAAGTGAGGATGAGTCTGTAGACAGCGGTGAAGATGATGGAGGAGATCTCTCAACAACAAATATCAGTGGGCTGGTCTTGGATAACAGCGATTCTCTGCAGTAGGAAGCAAGAGAGTGTGACAAAATGTCTAGGAAAAAGAATGGACTGACTGACTGACTGTTTTTATAGTTTGCACAGCAAACATTTTACACAAGTTTTATTTCTAATATGTTTTATATGTAGATATAGAAGGGTGCACTTTTTTGTATTTCATAGTAAGCTTAAAGAGTGTTTTTGCAGGTGCAGCAACTTCTTTCAAATGTGTTTTTTCATTTATTTTCCTTTTCTTATTTCAGAAAATTATATCTAGTAATATAAAGAACCACATAAGCACCCCTTTGTTCTATGAATTGGAAGTGCTGCAATTTCTAAAGAATTCTGCAGTTTCGATTAGTGCTGTTATTTAACACAGCTCTTGATGGGCAGGTGATGTAAATTTAAAGCATGTGACACTAGCGTGTGGACTTGATCATTAAGTTAGATGCATATATTTGAAAGATGCTTCTGCACCTTAAAAACTGCTAGTCTGAGGTGGACAGCAACACACACAAAAAAGAAAATGTTGATGTGTGATTCAGTAGCGAATGTATGGCAATTTAAATAAGTTTAGTTTCTCTCATAGTCCGTGAGCCTGTTTATCATTTGCTATAAAAACTCCTATTTTTACCTTGCCGGGGTTATTGGATAAAAAATATTTTTATAAATTCACTAGGAATTGGGATGACGACTGTATTAAGCAGGAGGAAAAAAAAAAAAAAGAATTTCCAGAGGGGAAAAATAAATGTTTAGTATTCCTATTTGGAAGGTCTGAAAACTGACCAAATTTAATAAACAAGCCTATGCTAGCATTCTATGATTCTCAGCTATCCCACAGTGATATACTATATTTGATAATAGCATAAGAAGGGCCCACTGTTTGATGGGATTTTGATATTGTCAAACATTGATTTATATTATGTGTAAACTAATATTCAAATTACGTTAACTCTGTATCTAGACTTGTATCTGAAGATATTTGCTAAATGAGTATTCAGGTAAGTAAATTCAAATACCCACAACTTTTCCAGTTATTAGAGAAATTTAACAGTTTATAGTTTGTACAACTGAATCTGAAAAATGAAAAGCTGCCTACTATACAGTCATGAATTCTGCTATTTCTCTGCTATTTTATTGCATTTGAAATATTTTCCCCTATACAAAAATATAACTTATGGATTTATATAAAATTTCTTCAGATCTGAAGGTTACTACCGGAATATACAGCAGGCTTTATTAGAGTAGAAAATCCTTGTGTGTCGTTTAAAAACTAAGAGCTAATGATGAAAACACTTATTTTTGTGGTAAGAGTTCATTTCTTTTTTTCCCCAAAGTTTGGACTCTGTCTGCTTATCCATGAACACTTACTTTTGGAACTTTTGTATTTCCCCATGTTAAGTACAAGTAACAGACTCCACGAGTCTCATGGTGAGATCAATGTCTTCTGTTCCCCCTGTCCATTTGTGACAATGTTTTGAGTTAGATCAAAGCCAGAACATCCTTCTGATTTAGGGCAAATCTAGTTGCATTTCTAATGTGACACGGAAAAAGATGTTAGCTTTTAGAATCTTTAGACATTGTATTTGAACAAAGCCCTTTGACAGATGCAAATATTTAATTGAATACTTAATTTCTGCTTCAGAAAACACTCAGGCATGTGCTTAGGTCCCATTGATTTCAGTAGGATTAACGCATGTACTTAACATGCTTAAATGGTTGGAAGGTGGTCTTTAAAGGTTGTCTTCCAAGGCAAATATAAGTTGATATGAAGAAAAACTTCGGAAAGAAATGTCAGTAGCATTGGCATACAGACATGGAGAATAATACTAGTTTTCAGTGACTAGTAGCTGTTTTGAAAAATTGGCGTTGGGTTTTGCTCAACACAAGTGGTGTTTCTGCTATGGCTTTCGCTTATTCCTGGCTGAGGATCTTGCTTCTTAGTTCAAATGCTGTAATGATCTACTCCAGCTGGAGTGGTAATTTCTAAAGAATGTGTTTTCTTCTAACTTCTCTGCTTTGCCACTGATGTGCCATGTTTGTTAAAGAGCATAGTAGATGAATGATGAAAGATTTAATTAGGAGGGCGTTGACATAGCATAACTATCTCAAAAGCTATTGTCAAATTCAGTTTGACCCCAAAACATTTCAAAAGACAGCTATCATATACAAATCATGCTCTTCTGGAAACATTTGACCTACTGCTTCTACAAAGGATACCTGAGATGACTAGAACTGAGAGACAGATTCTGTATTTTTCTTTTTAGTTATTTTTCATTTAATTCCATAAGTGCTTCATCACCCCCACAGTTTCCATTACGTAGTTTTACGTAGGTTTTATTTGTTGGTTTGGGATTTTTATTCAGCTACCCTTGTTCATATTTAATAATGCATTAATTGTTGTCCTTCTGGAATGTAGGCAGATGAATAGTCTACTTCTCAGTGTGTACAGGCCTATGGACAAATACATGCTTTTCCAAATCAACCTATGCTGGAGAAACAGGCCATTTCTCACTGTCTCCTTTTCCTCCCTGACCAGTTGTTGCTGCCTTGGATATACCAGCAGAGCTTTCCCCAGTGTGCCCTGAGGTAGTCTAGGAAGCAGCTGAGCCAGCAGATCTGTTGGGGCAGCGAGTAGCCAGCAGTGAAGGGAAGGGTAAACCAAAATGGGCAAAGAACTTGTGTGGTTTGGAGATAATGTGGCAGTGGGCATTTGCCCCCACTTCAAAACTATGAGAATTGAGATCTTAAAAAGAGAGAGGGTATACAGCTGGCTGGAAGAGGATCCAGGAATACGTAGTTTGTGCGCCACTTGGAACTCAATTGGAAAGAACCAGGCATCAGGGTTTGAAAACTTCTGAAAGTTTATTTTTCAGAAAGAAATCACTACCTGGTTAGCTTTTTCTATTCCCCCCACCTTACATGCAGAAGTACTGTGAAAGGGAGAACGTGGAATAGTTTTACTGTCAAATTAGAAACATAAAAACATAGGGACGTGAATTCCTAAAACTGAAAAGGCTTTACCAATGTAGTCAAAGGTATTGCTTAATATATGGAACTCAAACCTTGTCTTTTAACTCAGTGAGAATTCTGTAGTGGGTATGAGCTGCACAGAAGTGCTTGCTCTTCTCACGATTTAAAAAAAAAAAAAAAAAAAAAAAAAAAAACACAAAAAAACCCCGAACACCCAAATGAAAAAAAAGCAGTATCCTTCTTTTTTTGCTGTGTAAAAAAGATTGCTGGTTTAAGTAAAGCATCACTATCCAGGAAAGGTACGTGTTTACATTAGTTAAAATGTTTTTATAGGGGACCTAATTTTAAACCCATATATAATTACCATACCCTCACCCCCACCCCACCTCCTGACCCCAATTAAAGTCATGGTCATATGCAATAGAACTAATTTGTTTTTTTTAAATCAATGTAATTCTTCTGCAGTTATGATTATTGAAACTTTTAAAATGTTTTCAATGTAATCTTGATCATTAACCCAAAACGGGGTTCTCAGGCCAATTTTTCCAAGATTTCTGTAACAGGCAATGCAATTTCCTGTTGTTCTTTAACTTTAGAAACATTGCGGGTTTTGTAAATCAATTCCAAATTGATCAGGATATATTTTTAAATGACTGTTCCAAAAAAAATAATCATGTTGAAAGACATTTATAATTGACAGGCATGGCTCTGGCCCTGCAGAGAATTTCCTAGATCTGGATATTGGGTCAAAGTGGAGTCCTGCTGACCTCGGGGAAACTCCGTGAGGCTGCATGTCGGGCTGCATTTACCTGCAAAAGAATCAGTTCCTTGTTCTGGTCCCTGATCACTATTAGGAACTTTTTGGAGAGCCCTCAACTTTATCTTCCCTGCATACCGAGGTTTTCTTCCAGTGGAAACCACGGTATAGACGAAGGGCTTAGAATGGCAGGAATTTGTGTTGACCTGGTGTGCACCACCTATCGTTTTGATGCTCAAAAATATGGCCAGGAGGCAGACCTACACTGAGGAATTAGTTCCCGGTTCCCGTTCTTAGAAAGTAGCTTCAGGTTTATGAATATTCTAGTGGAGTAGGGCCACAAAGACAATGCATGAATAATGTATCTATTCATTTCTCTAATCACATGGAAAAAGAATTAGAAGGCAGTTCCGCTTCCTGACTTCATGAACTTGACAGCCCAGAGGATGAAACAAAGCCTTTCCAAGGGATGGTAGTTTCATAAAACCATTAGACTTGTAGCACTTAAACAAACAAAAAAACCCCCACAACATCCTGGTATTTTGAAAAATCGGAACACGTGCATTTAATTGTAATTAAAGTTGGTTGAAGATATATTTTCTGAAGCTGAGTCGTCTTGGGAGAAAAAAAATGAATAAGTATTTGTCTATGCAAGACATAAATGTCAAAAATGTGTGAATTACCCATTCTTAGGTGCTGTATTGTTACTGTCTTTGACTTCTGTTACTTTGATTAGTCTTTTAAACCTTTCAGCCTTATATTCAGCTTAGTTTTTAGAGTTGAATAGGCAAAATGTAGTTTTGAAATCCTGTTGGAAATGTAACTAACCTTCATTCCCTCATGGAAGTCTCGCATGTTAAACAATTGAGTGAAATGTTTTGGTTTCCTAATAATAAATTCAAACTCTCTCCACCTCCAAAAAACAGAGCATATCCATGAAAATGCAGGTTTAATTGTAGCGTGCAAATGATCAAATCATCAGCCTTGTGCTGAGTACACTTTGCTCTTCACTGTTCAGTGTAGCTGAACAGTAAAGCAGGTTGGTTTTGCCAAACTCAAGCTCAGTGTGGGTTCCTTCCCTCCCCACCCTTGGCTTGCTAACCTCCTTCAAATAGGTTTTGGGTTGTTTAATTTTTAGGTCCTAAAAGTAACTTGATCATCCAGTGTAAAGCGTAGTGAAATTGGCACTAATGTGCTTTTAAGTGGTTACCTAAATCATGTTATTTGTTAATTCTTGTCACCTGGAAATATAAAAATCTGTTCCTTTTCTGTGACTTGGTTCTTTAGGACCTGCTGAGTGATCACAGCTGGTTTTGCCAGAGAAAAGCAAGGTGCGAGAAAGCAGTGAAATGCCTTACCAACCTTGTAGGCTACTACAAAGATACTGACTTCGTGTTAATAGAATCCAGTGTTTTCGGGTCGTGACAGAAGTCGCTCGTAAATCTTTCCCTGGGTTAGCAACATTTGGTCTGTACAATTGACAATCTTTAAAATGTGAACCCTGTAACTTTTTTTTTTCCTTGGTTGTTAAGGGATTTTGAAGCAACTGATCTATCAAGGGATAAAATTAAAAATCAGAATATGGTTCATGGGTGATTTACTTTACACTACTGTTCTCTGTGAACTGAAAAAGCACACTTTTAAAGCGAAGCATTTACATTACTTTAACATTAACAGTATTGTTTGGCTGAAAGACAAATATGTTTTCAAGAAATCTTGAGCATAGTTTTGAGCTAGTTAACCAGTTCTTGGCCAGGGACAATCCTCAGCCTTTTTGTTTGTTTGGGTTTTCTTGTTTATGCAAATGAAGAAAAATGTTTACTAGTTCTTACCATTATGGGGATTTTTATTACACTTTTGTAATGCAGGAGCAGCTTCGATGAAAGAATTAGCAGGCAAATAGTCCATACTGCGTGTGACTTTGGGATTTTTTTTGTTGTTCTTCCAGTATTGTTAATTAAAATGGCATGGACATCAAACTTTCAATAATGGTTCCAACCATATATGGTAGCGACTTATTTGAAGAGACTGCCCCCTGTGCAGGCCCCGTGTGTTAACTGCTTAGCCAGATTTGTAAAATTGCCATGTTCTACTAGATCAGAAATCTTCATGAAATGAGCAGCTTTTTTGTTACAAGATAGCGATTCCTCTCTAGCAGGAAACTCAAAACTATTCCGTCCAGCGTGTACGAGTCTTATTCAGCAAAGATGAAGACAGACATGGTGCTCTGAAGATCAAATGTGCTTCTGCTTAGCACCGGAGCATTATTTATTCCTACTGTTGCGTCCCCAGCACCTGGCATGGTGACATCCAGGTGTGATCCCCAAACGGTACAGCCCTGAGCCCAGGGCAGCTGGCTGAAGGCGCCCTGCGTGGCACTGCGCTGGCTGCGGCTGGTACAGCCTCATGGGGCCCTGCCAAAATTTTTTACAGGTTTTTACTTACTCCAGAACATGTCCCTGAGGATTTGGAATCTTATTTTATTTTTAAAGGGTTAATCTGTGATTAACTGAGTAGCATGTGTTCTAGACATTTGATCATTTCTTTGTCTGACATTAAATGAGTGCCTGAGAATAACTCTTGGTGATATTGTTGGAAATAGTTTTAGCTCTACTGCTGCCAGGGAGCAATTTTTTCCTTACTTTGAAGAGAATAAACAACCAAGCAAAAAAACCCTGTAAAGCAGATTTTTTTTCACCTAAATTACGTCCAGTGTAGTGTATTCCTAGTCCAATGGTTTCAAATTCCCCTGGAAGATGAATCCCCCCCTTCTTCAAGGAGGCATTACAGGAATTAGAAGGATAGTCATAAGAAACTGATGAGCCCGTTTGCTCTTGTGGAGCACCTGTTTACAAAGCAGCACTCCTTCAGTATGCAATTTTAGGGCTGTTTCTAAATACCGCTCTTTGTGGAAAACTAGAGCAATATCCTCAATGCTGAAACGAGGGAAAGTAAACTCCACGCGCCGTGTAAAATGAGGGCTCTGCAAAAAGTAACAGAGAAGGCTGGGACACATACTAGGTAATGTATTACTTATTCAAAATCCGTATTTAAATTCATGCAAGTTCAGTGTGCGCAAGGTAGGTAGGATTGAGCCTGTGGTGTATTTAAAAAAAAAAAAAAAAAAAAAAAAAAAAAAAAAACAAACAAAAAAAAACCACCAAAATGAAATTACAAGCCATCATTTAGATACCCTACTAAAATCTGAAACCAATGTGAGCTTCGTAGGTCAGGTTTGGTTTCTCTTCGTGATGCAACTGTGATCTAGAGTTTATGAAGTCATTGGAGAAAAGCTCCTATGGGTATTTATCATCTCTGTTGGTCTTTGGACTTCTGCGTCACTACTCGCACCAGTCAGAAGATCAGGCCCGTGGTCCTACTCCTGACTGTTATTCCTAGCACCCTTTTTGTTAAGTTGGTCGCCGAATCCTAAACAGGGACTGATGCATCTACTAAATGTGAATGTGGAAATAAAATTTAATTTAGAGACAATTTTTGTTAAGATCCAAGCATTTTTAAACTTATATTTTTTTAATAGTTGTGAAAAATACGCAGATCATACTTAAGAAATTCGTGATTGACTTGTGTGTCATTTTTGTTGTGTCCCTGCAGCCTTTCGCTGTGAGCTACAAACCACGGAGACTCTCTTGACGTTCATCAAATCCTCTTTGCCATACATTTCTGCGCAGCTCAATGTATAACCTTGTTTGGTCTTTAAGATTTAGACTGCTTGCTTTCAGCAGAGACTGGTGCAAAGGGGACTTTAATTATATGTGTGATTACATGAGCAATTACTGCACAGGTACTGATTTTTCCAAGATCCAAATTAAGGCTGGGAAGGAGAGAGAATATTTCCATTACTGGTGTCTCACTGTGTTGTATACTGGAACAAGAGGGTGATTTTTTTTTTTTTTTTTTCTGGACACAAAAAAGTACTATTTTGCACAGCTGATTCTGATTAACTTTCTTCACCCAGTAGTACAGCTGGATTCAGACCTGAAAGCTCTTGAAAAATTTGTGTCATCAAATGAAACTCAGCGATTCTGAGGAACTGAGTTGGCGTTTGTTAGCTGATACCTGCGCTGCCTCGGCAGGTGCTGGGGGGAAACACTGCTCCTGACTCACTTGTAAACAAAGTGAGGCTTTAAGTAGCCACATAAATGATTTTCCTCTGAAATCCTCCATTCTGCTTTCAAACAACCATTTTAGTATTCCTGTTCTTTTTTTTTTTTTTTCCTTCCCCCTTTTTTTCTTTGAAAGCTGGCAACAATTAATCCTTGATGACGTACCCTAGACTTTCCCCTGTGTCTCTTCAGCTTTTGAATGGTGAATTGTGTTGAATAACGACTCCGCACATCGCTCCAAGATTCAAAGCCAGCTTTGCTGGAAAAAGCCCAGTAACTTTACAGAACTGAGTTGTGGATGCTGCTATGAATGCAGTATTGGAATGGTAACTAAAAATAAGCTGTCCCTAGCACAGAGGAACGACGTTACAGCTCAATCACTTTAGACCTAAAACAATTTGTACATTATTTTCCCAAGTGAGTGTGTGTCATTTTTGTCACGTACATGCTTTTTTAATAATGTGTTTGCCCCAGTGGAAGGTCTTAGGCATAGAAATACGCATATTTTAATTCTCTGCTTCACAAAATATGCACACCTTAGGGAAACGTGCAAACCCCCTCCCTATTAGACCGTGCAAATCCTTAATTTAAAGATGTTGCAGTTAATAAATGGTCAGAAAAATCCATTTCTGCTTTAAATTTCAGAAGCAAAATATATACGGCATCAAGTGTGCATATTTTGGGATTGCCCCGAAACTCCTTACCAGCAGCTCCTCTTCCTTATGCGGCCCCTTTCTTGCTGTTCTGTAGTTCCGACTCAGGTAACCCAAGTGTCAGCTCTTCTGCTCTTCCTGGAGGACATCTGTTTTAAACAGCACATCTACATGTTTTGCTCCCCCCTGCCCACCCACACGGAAGAAGGAAAGGCTGTTACTCGCAAGGCAGAGAACATCTAACACTTGGGACTTCTCTTATTACCCAGCAATATTGTTGGCACTTTCTTCTAAAATACCTCCGTGATTTTTCGCTGTGATATTGAACCAAAGGGATGTGGGAAGAAGTCTCGTTTTAAAAATCTGCTTTGGCTCGATGTCCTGCTGCAGGTCAACTTTCACTTCATACTATTTTTCTTTTCATGTTGTCCCTGTCACATTTGCGTATGCGAGTTTAGTTCTCATCCTTGTGCCATTTGCTGGTTAGTACCTTGTCAGGGCAACTGCGTACACTTAAAATTTCCTATAAGGAACAGGTTGGAAAGATAGATAGCGTCAGATTTTACCTCCCTCCCTGCCCCCGAATTTTGATGAAAAACTATTTCTAGGGGAATGTGGTCAGTCCGTTACCAACGCTGAGTGGGTGCAGTTTAGTTAAATTAGGGGATCCTCTAGGAAACCTCTGCCGTGTTCTCCTGATCGGAAATCACGAGTGCGGAACCTGCCACGGGATCAGGATTTCTGATAATTTAAGACCGTAATTCCTAGACAAAATGACAGGCAGCCACCTGCAGGCTGGGGGAGCGGAGCAGCAGGGAGGATAAAGCTGTTGGGTCACCCACCCAAAAGGAATTGACTTCTTCTGGCAGGGTGTCGGGAAAGGCAGAAGGACTTCGGCGAACGCTATCTTGGCACTGGGTATAGTTGTGCCGAAAGGACATCTCCTAACGGGCTTTCACTCACCGATATTTTACCCTGGTATTTTACAGCCTCGTGAGGCAGGACCCGAGACGGCATGCTAAAAGGATTGATGCCCAAAATAATGGTTCTATTTAAATCAATTATTCAATCATTAATACAATGAAGAAAGGCCCTCCCAGTTCCACAAATAACTAAGCAGCCGCAGTGATCTTTTACAAAGTTATGGGACGCTGAAGAACACCACCAACCTCCCCAGGCTTGATCGTGCTGTATGTAAAGTGAGTTATTTTTAGGACTTGCAAATTTCAGCTTTTGACTTGATTTTCAGGGCTAATTTAGGGATGCCCAAGAGTTTGTGTGCTGCTTTGCACTTCAGAAACGTGTACGGCTCCTTACCTGTGAAGACATGCCCAGCTGGGAGGCAAAGGTGCAGTGACCATGCGAATGGGTGGCCACAGCACTACGCCGTCGTCCAGGCCGTGGGGAAAATCTGACCTGGGAAAATATAAATAACAATATCAGCAATACCGTGTCCAAAATGTAGAGGAGCACACGGGGGATTAATACAGGAGAATCCAGGACAACACCCATTCGAATAAAGCACGCTAAAAGCCAAGACGTTAAACTTTGACGAATAGATTCTGACAACTGAAGTGTGCGTTGTCTTTGAGTAGGGTTTCTCTTCTCTCCCTGTGCTGCCGCAGCTGGTCAGGGGAAAAGTAACATCGTGCGGCTATTCATTTCGGTGTCCTGAAATGCAGACAGAGATCCTGTGAGGCTTCCAGGCAGAGGCTTAGAGGTGCAAGCTATCCTCGGATCAGAGATGGTGGCAGCCAGAAGGTGGTGTTCACCACCTCCAATGGGCAGCTTGCAGAGGAGCCGGCGGGGACTTTTTTTGCATAGATATTTGAAGAATAATTCCTCCTTGTTCCCATGCTAACCCAGTATGTAGAGCATTCACACAAAACCACTATTATTCAGGGATTGCTGTCTGTCGGTCATTCTCTCTGTTCAAAGGTTATCAGTCACACAAGGAGGGGGGAAGCGGTGGGACAGATAAGATGCGTGACAAAGGATAAACAACCCCAGCAGCCCACCACCCTCCCCAGGCGACAAGGAGTCTGCCCAAATCGCTCGTGACTCCCTTCGAACAATCACTACCTGCTTGCAAAACCCATCCTGATTTCCTTAAATGCTTGGCAAACACAAACGAGAGGTAACCCCATGGACTAAGATGCTCACGCCTTGCAAGCATATACAAGATGTGAATTCATAGAATCATGGAATGGTTTGGATTGTAAGGGACCTTAAGGATCATCCAGTTCCAACCCCCCTGCCATGGGCAGGGACACCTCCCACCAGACCAGGCTGCTCAAAGCCCCATCCAGCCTGGCCTTGAACACTGCCAGGGACGGGGCATCCACAGCTGCTCTGGGCAGCCAGTCTCTCACCACCCTCACAGGAAAGAATTTCTTCCTGATTCGTTCAGCTATTTGTAAATACCTGGACAACAGGTAATTAAGACCTGTAATGCAAGGAATTTCTTGCACTGCTGGCTTCAGCAGCAGCACGGGCTGTCTGGTATCTGGTCTGAGAAGTGACAGTGAGCTTTAACCTTAATAAAGATTTTTTTTCAAGCACATGGAGAAGAGCGGAGGAGGAAGGGATGCCGGGTAAAATGCCCTTCTCGGTGACAGAACCACATCCCCTGGGAGCTGGGCAGGACATATGTGGAGCTGGGGAGCCCTGGCAGCCAGATGGACCAGGAGCACAGAGCACATGGAGGCTCGGGCACCCTGGATGCTCGGGGAAGGCAATTTCTGACCCCCTCCCCGTGGCTTGGCTGCAGAAAAATCCCTGGTGGAAGAGCTGAATGTCCACTATGGCAGCTCAACGTTGGTTTACGTCCGAAGTCACTGTCTGCCTTCTCTAATAACACCTACCTCAGGAAACCAGGGGAAGGGAAGAGGTGGTGTTTCCCAACCGTATTCCTTATCGCAAGTGAGGGGTTTCTCAACCCTGAATGGCAAAGCAAGCGCTGCAGAAGCTGCTGACTGCCCCAAGATGACTTGACTTGCTGCCTCCTGTGGTTTTCCAAGGGGAGCGGGAGGGAGCGCGCGGTTGCTTTTGCGAGGCCATGTCCCCTCTGGGTTTGCAGTGAGCGCTCTTCCTCACCCAGGCCAGCTCTCCACTTCACTGCGGTTTTCTGCAAATCATACAGGCAGGAGGCGAAATTGCTGAGTGCTTCGGATCAGCAGGGCAAGTGGTGGCCACAAGAGTCATCCCACCAGCAGGGACAGGATGGGGAGCTTGCCAGGTGTGGGTCAGGAGCCTGAGGGGGGATGTTTTCCCTGTTAAAGGCATCCTCCTCTTCTCCTGCTCCCTTGCTTTCCCTGTCCCTGCAGCAGACAGTGCAGGACCAGGGCAAGGAGGTATCCCAGCTGCACATAAAACACATCCCCTTATGTCCCCAGCACGTCCCCTTCATGTGCTCTCAAACTGCCCGGTGCGAGCTCCCGAACCAGCATGGCCCATTTAGTCCCCGAGAGCCCTCCAGCCTTGGGAAAAGTCCATGCTGGGGGTCCCAGCCCGCTACCAGCCAAGGGCCACTGGTGGGGTGGCCATATGGAGGGGGACAGTGCAGCCACTCAAATGCCCGTATTCCCCAGGCCCAGCTTTGAGGTGCAGCGGATTTTTTGGACACGCTGAGCTCTAACATCTCTGGCAGAGCTCACCAGAGCCCAGGGCAGCGTCAGCATCCAACAGCTCCAATAGATGGGGACCCTCGTTTCATCTTGAGAAGCAAATTTGCCCATTCCCTCCAACTTTTTCCCAACCCTTCACCTGAATTTCATCTGCTCACTGTTTTTTTGCAGTCGACCAGCATCAGACCGAGCATTAGAGAGGAATACGAAAAGAAGCCAGGGGCACATTTAATATTTCCAGGTATACCTAGGGACAAGGGGGCTGGAGAGAAGTTTGCCTGGCCCAAGTAACACCAGTTAGTGCAGGAGGAAAGTATATGCGTGCTTATCAGTAAAGTTCCCAAAAGTTTATTGGTAAAATTGATTTTATTCAATGCCTTGAAGGAACACAATTAACACTTGTTAACTTCTCAGCCTGATGAAGCTGTGTTTTTTAATACAGTCTCCCTGTACATATATATATGTATGTGTGTATATATTTATGTATGTCAAAGCATTCAGAAGATGGAGTTCTGCCATATGCTGTGGCTCCAGCAGCGGCAAGGGGAGACCAAGAGTGAGGAGGACACAGCCACTGACATGCAATTTGGGGTATTCCCGCTGAACCGGGACACGGACGACGGGGTCAGCTCTGGGTAACCGCTTCATCCAGGCGTCTGTGAAGGACTGACCCTTGACTGCCAGCATCCTTTAAGGCTCTGCTCGGGAGGGTGGAGGCATGAGAGGCGTTTGCCTCCTCCTAAGAACAGAGCCATGCGCTAACCCACTCCCAACTTTAAAAAAAGCCTGGAGAGGGGGACGTCAGCCCATCTGATTTTGGTCCCACCACTTCGAATTTGATGGAATTACAGGAAGCGAAAACCTGGATCCTGGGAGGAAGTTTATCCAGCGAGTTGGCTTACGTAGTGCTATCTACGCACTCTATAAACATAAACACATACAAAAGCACAATCATCTTACAAATAAATAAATAACTGTGTTTGTTCCGGTTACATGCTAGCAGCAATCTAAGCCCTCCTAGCCCACCGCCATGGAACAAACGTGACATCAAAGAAAGCTCACCCCCGATAGATGCTTTGCCCTGGTTTATAAATGACATATACAATGCGGCATCTCTCTAGCGCCCGAGGAACGGTATGGCACCGCTCCTCACCCAGTCCTCCAGGACAGTTTGAAGCATTTAACCCTTTTCAGCGAGGATGTCCCCAAGGTGCAGAAAGCCTTCTGCTGCCGGAGGGTCCCCCCCGTCCTCCTGCCCTGGGCCGGCTGAGAGAAGAGGTTCACTCCTTGCCCTCGCCCCCGCTGCACTGCAGCCGTCCCCCCTGGGGGGGGCAGGTGCAAATCCGTGTCCCCTGGCTGGTGACGGTGCCGGCGGGGACCGCCATCTCCTCTTCGTCGTAGCAGACGCAGCGCGGGCAGCCGTCGGCCACGGGGCTGCCCACGGCCTGGCAGGCATGGGGCAGGCGGGGGCACAGCGGGACGCAGGTGATGTCCCCGCCGGGCTGGCAAGTGCACAGCTTGCGGGCAAAGTCGATGTAGAAGGAGCGGCCGGCGGGGACGTGGCCGCTGGCGAAGCCTTGCATCTCGCAGTCACTCTCCAGGTAAGGGGGGCAGGTGCAGGGTGGGGGGCAATGGGGGCAGCAGCCCCCGGCTGTGGGGGGGGTCGGCCCCTCCACATCCCTCTCGGGGCACGGGGGGCAGGCGCTGGGGTCGCAGGTGGGTTTCGAGGCCGCACTGCAGAGGAGGAGGCAGGCGAGCCACAGGCGAAGGGGGCCGGCGAGAGCCATACTGCTGGGGGGAGAAAGGAGGAGACAGGCACAGGTGTCACCTGGACGTGGGCACAGCAAAACCCCACGGTCTGGACCCCCCCCCGATGTCTAAAGCGAGGGGGATGCAACCGCCTGTCCCTGACATCCCCGCTAGCCATGGGTTTGGTCAGCTGCAGCTTGCTGGGACCAGGGTGGTTTGCTCTAAATCATGGAGTCCTGTGCCCGAAAGCTCCTCCTGGCTCAACCAAGGTGTCTTCCACCCACCAGGTGCTCAGAGGGCTGCAAGGTGGGCACCGGGTTAGCAAAGGCCACATTGCAGCACACCCTGAGCTTTGGCACGGTTGCCCTGGCCAGCAAACAGCGCTTGTTCGCCCCTATATTGATGTTACTAATTTACTTTTCAGTGACTAATTGCTCCTGGGAGACATTCGGACATGGACACATGAGGCGCTCAGGGGAGCTCTCTTTCTTTGGTAGCTTGTCCTGTGGCCGCTACTGCGACCGGGACCCTGCTCCCCCACGGAGCAGGTGTGGGTGCCGGCCCCCAGCCCCTCAGCTGCACCATTGCCGGCCGGCAGCTCCCAGCCTGCCTTTTCCTGCCCCCTCGCTCCCTCGCGGGAAGCCGAGGGAGCCACCTCGCCCCTTGTTTTCAATTTGTGAAGCCTTCGCTTTGTAAGGAAGATTTTTCAGCTACCGGGCACTCTTCTCCGCTCTTCGCCTCCCTCCGTCTATTTTCAACTGGAGAGTCACTGACAGGCACGAAATCCCTTCCCTGCGTCTGCTCCCTCCCCCTCCACTCACACACCCTAGGATGCACAGCCCCGCCTGGCAGCTCAGGCTGTCTCCCTCCTCTATTTTAAGGCTGAGGATTCTTTTTTTGAACTGCCAGCTTTTCGAGACACTACCTTTCTTTAAGGGCAGCCTTTCAGATCCCTTCCCCCTGCCTGAGTGACCTTACGTCCTGCTCTATTAAATACTCTCGCTTCCCTCCCGCGCTGGGTCCTTCCAAGCCGGGTCACTTCTCTGGCTGCCCCAATGCCAACTTTGATTACAATTATATCATGACCATCGTGCTGTGCATTTGGTAGCCCCAAAGTCCTAACTTTTGCAGGCACGCAGCTACTTGCAATGACTTCTTAAACAAAAAAAATAAATTTCCAAATTGCATAACCCTATGGAAAAAAAAAACCAACTTGAAAGCATGAACTCCGTCCATCTTCAATTTGAAAAAAGGAGAGACCGGACCAAGTAATTCACTTTAAAGCCTTCCTGGTTTTGAAACAAACTCTTGTTTGTTGAAGTTACCAGTAACTCTGCTTCATCCCTGCTGTAAGTCACTGTTCTGACCCTTCATTTCACTCACACATTTTAATCTACCGGTTACTTTATCACCGTTCCCAGCGGGCCGGTGGCTGTGCGGGGCAGCAGGGAGCCCAGTGGAGAGGCTGCCCCTCGGTGAGGCTCTCCCTGCCACAGCCCCACACCGAGACCTCCCTCCCAGCTGCTCCCAGCCTCAGCCACCCGCTTCCTCTGGGCTTCGCACACAGAGGGAGCAGGGCGCTGCCATCATTAAGTCAAAGGTTTTGCACACCCCAACCTCTATCCAACCCCGGCAGCCCCATTCACCACCGAAACCTCTGACCCCACCTAGCAAAGAAACCGGGTTTCTTCAGCAGAGCCCATTTCCAGCAAAACCACAACGTGGAGTTTGTCATTCAGTGGCGGCAGCGGGAACAGCCCCCTGCTCGCTCCGGGACAGAATTTCTTTTTGATAATGTTTGACCTCCCCCTCAGTTTTGGCAAACCAGGCCGTGGGCTGGCCAAGGCGCTCCCCTCCTGCCCCACGTCAAGTCCCTGTGGGTCTCGGCCGTGGCCGTGGGGCTCTGGTTACCTGCAGGGTGGCCGGCCGGAGGGAAGGACGGGTGCTGGTGTGCGGTGATGGACCCTGAGCGGCGTCTCCGGTCGTTGCCCTGCAGCCCGCCAGGGCCCTCTATTTATGTGCCGCCGTAGTGGTTCCATGATGAAAGAGTGGTGGGGGGAGGCGGGGAAGGCTCTGTAACACAAAAGGTGGCTGGGCAGGGCCAGCAAGATGTTTATCTTGCTAGTGGTGTTGGCTTAGTCTGTCTGACTACGGGCTAATCCGGCATCTCCCAGCCATCTGCAGGTCTGTCATCTCTCCCCACGCCCCTCTTTGCAGACTTCAGCCGGGGTTTCTGAAGAGTCAGCACCCCCCTGCGCCTCTCAGGCTGCCGGGGGCACAGATGCTGGTATCCGGAGGGAAAGAAAAATGATATAAAAGCTCTAGCGAGGCAGCACAGGTGGAGGGTAGCCAGCTCTGGAGCTGCGATGCTCCCCCTCAGGAGCCGGAGTTTAGACATGGACCTTCATGGGGCACCTGTTTTATCCCTGTCTCCCACCGCTTCCCGGGGCAGGGCAGCCCTCCCACGCCACATGTGTGACACGCGCTGTTTAAAGCACTTTAGGTCCTGCGTGGCTGTTTTCTTCTGGATTAAACTGCAGGGAGCCAAGGCCACGTGTCCCAGCGGAGGAGGTTTGCATGGGTTTCACATGCGGGCATAACCCGTGTGCCCTGACCCGCGTGGGCAGCCCGAGCTGCCCCAGCGCCAGTCGCTCCCCAGTGTGAAAATGTCTTGGTCTAACATACTAATGAGCTCATATGGGACTGTGGAGAGCCGCAGAGGTTTTGGGAGTACTCACACACACACACGCTGCCTGGAGCAGGAGGTGTTGGGAGAAGCACCCAGGGTCCAGGCTGCAGGACCAGGGTCCATCTCCTGCGCTGGAGCCTGGTGGTGTGCTCCGGAAAGCAGGATGGGATGCTGCCCGGCCCTCACCCTCCTCCTGCCACCCTCTCACATATCCTCAAGCCTGAAAATCCCCATTCCTCTGGCAGACATGTGGGGTCCCGGCACCCCGCAGAGCCCAAGAGCACTGAGCTGCGCTGGGCACGGCGAGCGCCCTTGGGCAGCCGCCTCTCACCGGATACGAGAACACTGATAAGATCTCCGTGTCCAGGGAAGGGAAACGAACTCGAAAGACCAGTTATCGGGCAGCCCTGGGGACACGAGGAGAAGGGACGACTGATACAACACTGGGCTCTTTGTCCCGCTGCTGCCGCTGACGCTGTGTGCGGGCGCGTGCTTCCAGGTCCTGGGTGGGTTTCTGCAGACAAGGCAAATGAAACCTCCTCCACTGGTTGCTGAGGGCTTTTCCACCCCGGAGATGCGGTGGGCACGATAGCAGCAACCAGTCCCTCTCAGCACCCCGGGGTGCCAGTGAGGCAGCACTCTGCCCGGGGTGCATGCTGCAGGGCCCGTTTGCATCCTCCGTGTCACCGTGTGCGGCAAACTACAGCGGGTGCAACGCCGACATCCCCGGCCAGGACAATGCCACCATCCCATGTGCCTGCTGGGGGGCAGGCGGAGAAATCGCGAAACATCCCACGGTTGTGCCCAACTTTATGAGTTCCCACATTCCTAGTTAATGTACAGAAGCCACCGTAAATATTTGTGTTTACTGTTCAGCAGTTACTTCACCTCCGCTGACGTGCAGCTGCCTGACCCATAGCCTGCCTGCAGCTGGGTGCCGCTGCCCCACGGCACTGCTGCTGCGGCTGCTACTGGGAGCACTGGGATTCGGGCTGAGCCGCAGGGGCCGTGCGGGCTGCAAAGGGGCTGAGGGCAGCAGAAGCCTGGGCTGTCGTTCCCTGCTGTTAGCCCCTCAGCTGGGGTTTCAGCTGGTTGGTTTTTGAGAGCTGCCCAGGTGAGCGCTGGCAGCAGCCATTCTGCTCAAGCTCATCGAATACTGCATTCTGTTCAAAGATCACAGTAATGGAACATTTTTTCCATAAACACACGCAGTTTCGGAGCGGTCAGCCCACCAGCATGGCCTGTCCCCCACAGCCTCGGTACTGCCAGCCCAAAAGCAGAGCTGTCTAAAGCTCCTGTTTGCACACACGCACACCCGCCGCAGCAGCCTGGAGCTCTCATTCCTGCTGCAAAGCTGTGGGGTGCAACCCAGACACCCTAAAACTTCCCTAACCCCCCGGGAGAGACCTGACCAGCATGCAGGGAATTATTTCCACGTGCACTTAGAGGGGCTGTCTCTGGGGCAGGGTGGCTGTGGGCTCCGGGCTCGGGCAGGTCACCGCCTCGAAGGTGCCCATGTCTCTGGAGCAGCCCAAGGGGTCGTCTCACACCTTAAAACTCATGAACTGCCTTTGGGAGAAGAACCGTCCCATGGAGGTACTCGCATAGGAGACAAGGGATCTGGAGGTCGGAGAGCAGGGTCCCAGCCACCAGTGAAGGGGGGCTCCCTGCAAAGAGAGACGTGACACGTGGTGGAGACAAATCTCCGCTCCTTCTCTTGCAGCCAGGTCTGCTGCACAGGAGGACATACTGCAGCGAGGGGCACCACGAAGGGTCTGGCATGTCCCAGGCTCCAAAGTGGTCCAGATCCAGGCTCAGTTCTGGGCTTCATGGAGTTATGGGGCACTTTAAGACTTATACATTTGAGTTTGGAATACATGCATGGACTAATATCCTTCAGGTTGCAACAGAAATGCTAAAATAAATACGATACAATGAGGTTGAGCTAATCAGTTTTTACTTTTTCTGGACAAATACAGTTATTACTCAAGCAAAAATTTGCAGAAGATCCGATAAAGCTTGTGTCACTCAGGAAACAAAAGACAGCAGAGACACTCTTCCTAAATATAAATACTTTAGCATTCTATAATTTAATAAAAGCCTCGTGCAAACTAGATTAGATTGAAAGTATGGACTAGCCACTTAGCAGCAAGCCAAAATCAAAATTGATTGTTATCCCCTTTGAGCAGCTGCGAAGGCCTATGGAAAGATCGCAAAGCTCTTCGCGTTTTTTGAGAGCAAGTCCCTCAAACTGGGTTTCAACAGTGCTTTAGTTTGGTCCCACAGCCCTCCTTTCACATCTGCTTTTGTTTATGTTTTTTGCAGCCATGGCAAATGGCTCTTCTGACCTTCATCAGTGTCTGGATCATAATGTTCTGACAGTAAAATTAAGATCAACCCTCGCCTTCCCCTCCACCCCTTGATAACGAGCTCTCAGGATGTGTATTCGTGATGTGACTGTCACAGGCTGCAGGGATGAAGCCATATCCCCTCTCCCAGTTACTGTATCTTTACTTCTTGAATGGGTTTGGTTCACTGCCCCCTCCCACAGGACCATCTGCGAGATGCCTGGTGTCACCAGCTCCCCTCGAGGTGAGGAAGGTGCTTTCCAAAGGCCAGTTGCTGCTACAGGAGTGATCCGTTCCAGACCCACCCAGCCCCTTGTCACCCGCTTCCCATCACAGCCCTCAGCTGTCCCATCCTGTGCCTCCTGCCCGTGCCTTCCCAGATCCCCATCTTTCACATACCAAGGTGCCATCTCCCACCCGTTCCCCTCCTCATCGCTCCTCTAGGGCTCTGCCTCTCCCACTCGCCCCCGGGGAGGAGAAGAAGAAGCTGCCTCCTTGGCCCCAAAATGGAGCTGGGGAGTGAGAAGGAAGGTCTCTGGGGGGTGTCCGCAGCCCTCCCTGCAAGGGGTGGAGAGGACCAGGAGGGTGCAGCCACGAAGTGGCTTGTCCCCAGCCCTCAAGAGGGCTGGAGCTTCTCATGGTGGAGACAGCCTCCAGCCCTGGTGGGACCAGGACAACTCGCAGCAGCTACACCACCGTCGGTGCCTAGGTAGGCACTGCTAGCAAACACACCAAACCCCACACCTGCTAAAATCCGGGCAATAGCAACCACCCCCTTCCCGTCCCTCCCCCCGCATTACCTCTCCAGCCCTGGGTAGCTGCATGTAACCAAACATGGCTATGAAACGCAGTTGCTTTAGTTATCTGCTCTTTAGTGGTACTCTGGGTGGCATTTAGAGGACAAGTGGCTATTACATTACAATTTTCACCTAGTCATTTTTGAGAAACTATCAGCTGGATCAGAGCCCCTCGGCTGGGGCCGGGGGGAGCAGCTCTGGCCCTGCCGGAGGAGCGAAGGTGGGTGCAGCCAAGCTACTGCGCTACTTCTTGTCGCTCCTGCTGACGAAGGTGAGGAGGTCCATTGCTGTGACCACACCAAACACCATCTGCTTCATGAAGGAGCTGCCATTTCCATTGACTGTAAGCAGAGAAAATGCCAGTTTAGTGGGGATAAAAAAAAAGAAGAAAGAAGAACCGCCCCCACCCCCCCCAGCTGTGCAGAGACTGCTGTTCATTTATTAAATGAAAACTTTAACGGGGACAGCAGCTGCCTCTGCTCTGCTTCGACAGAAATGACTGATGCAGCCTTGGTCGGGTTACTGGGATCATGTCAGGGAGGTTTCAGCTGCAAATAATGCACCCTTTACCAGAGCAGGAAACTTAATTTCCCAGTTGTTGTTACCCAACCTCTGTTCCAATCCTGCCTCTATCACCGCAAAACTTTTCAGGCCAAACTAATGGGACTCTTTAAGAGCAGCAGTGAGACACTTTCTGCTCTGTTCTCATAACGTCCTACACCACCATTAATAAAACGGCGTTGCAACAATTGCTTTAACTATCTGATAAATGTTTTCTTAAATAAAAATAAAACTAGCCACCTGAGCCCAAACAGAGGATAAAATGCAAGCTCCGAAGGTGTGGGAAGAAAGTAATAAATAAGGGGGTAACTGTGACGGCATTAAAACAGCAGCTCTGGGAAAGAAAACGGGTGTTGTTTGAAAACCAGAGCCAGAGGCACCGCATACAGCTGGCTGATATTTTTTGGTGGGTATCATTTAATTTGCAGATACCGTTTAATTTGTATCAAAATGTGGTACAGAATAGACTTTCGTTATTTTTATGACAACGTAGCTGAGAAATTCTGCCTAGCATTATTTTTGGTGGGAGAATCGAAAATGCGCATCAAAGGCAGTTTCGAATGACGAAAACGTTTGTTTGCAACGTTTTGTGGGAACGTGGCCGGACTTGCAAGCCGGCTCTAGAGCTGATGGGGCTTTGGGGCGGCAGGGCATGGGGATACATGCAAGAGGGGTTGGGATGTTTGTGCACGGTGGGTTTTGGAGGCCACGAGTTCATCAGGCAGCCCTTTGCTGGCAGGTGATACAGCGCAGTGCTGCGTGCTGCTCACCGTAGGAATGCTTTGCATGTTCGAGGCGTAATCCCATAAAAATCAGTGTAATTACACCCTTCAGCTCTAATTTAGAAGACTTAAACGTGGGTCTTCTGACTGCTTTTTCATGTTGCTAGCATTTTAAACAAAGAAACGCCCTTGAGATAAGGCCAAATTTGTCCTTCTGGAAGTTTTATACGCTATAATTGTACTGGAAAGGTGTGTTAGGTGAGCTTTGCAGAACAGCACTCTCCACCATACCTGTTTTGGTCAGAGGAGCAACAAGGCGTGATCCGTGCTGCCATCGATGTGTCAGCAACCCTCGTGCTAATGTGGTCCTACTGCATGCACTTAACTCTACTGAGCCGGTTTGCTTCACCGGGGAGAGGGTGGCTGTACACTGGTTTGAGAATAGACCAAAGGTGCTGGTACTGCTGCTTTATTGGGCTGGTCAAATGGTGCTCCCGAATTGGCAGAGCATCCCTGGTCCAGGTAGGGCCCAAACAGAGATGGCCCAGGCTGCAGGCGTCAGTGTGCATTGTGCCTCCTGACACCCGGCTGGTGTGCCCCTGCCTCAGGGCTTGCTCACGGTCCAACACATGTGTTTTCAGCTTTCTTGACTTACCCTGGACCTTCAGGGTAGGTGTCTGATAGCACCCAGCACAAAAGGCCCCTTAGCATATCAATGTACCCAGATCCCTTGGGGCACACAGGCATAAGGACATCTCTTGGCCGCATCTCCAGAGGTGGCAAGTGGGAAGAGGGGCGTTCAGAGAAAATGTCACAGCCTCTGGGCATGCGCAGCAGAAGGTCTTTAAGCAGTGGGATGCAGACCGTGTAGTTTGTTCACTTGCACTTTTACATGCCTGAATTCCACCTAAAATTTATCTAATGTGCCCAAATGCTCCTTTCGACCTTGCCCTTGGGATACTAAGTCTATGGAGATCCCTAACTTTCCCCTTGTTTCCTCTGTTGCCCACAACCAGCAAGGCAGTGATTTGAATTCAAGGTGAAGAAACTAAATGAGTACTAGAGGGCTGAGCCCGTAGCTGTGCAGCAAGGGCACTGCACCCCAAGCTGCTACCTACAGTCCGCCTTGGCTGTCCGAGGGGACCAAATGAAATCCCATAAAGAATATCTTCCCATCCCCAAAAGTGGGTTTCCATGGCAAACCATGAGATGAGGGGAGGGGGATGGAGCTGTTGGGTGCTTCAGCATCACCCCTGCATGAGGGAACAATATAGCTCCCACGGCCGGGATCTGGGAAGTGCTCCTGCAGGACACACATCCAGTAGTGTGCTGGTCCCAGGCTCCCGTGGTTAAGGCTTTCTGTCTTTCCCCTCATCCCTGTGGTGTCAGGAAAGGAAATGGGTGAATAGTTGGCAGTTCCAGGGCTTTGCAGAGACACAGGGCAGGAATCCTTCCTGCAAAGGCTCAGGGGCTGCACATGTGGAGCAGCTGCGCTGATACCTACCAAGCTCAGTTCGAGAATTTCCCTTTCCCCTTTCAAATATTTGTGCAAAGCCCGTACAGTGCTTCTGCAGATACCTACACTGCATTTGCTCGTGTACAACGATAGCAAAATGGTCGTTCTCCAGGATGCAGGAAAGCTTCCCGAGGCTGTCCTCCAGGCCAATCTAAACAGCACAAAAAGAGACATGTTATGTTTCACTTCACATTTAGAGGACAGTGGTGGAGGGCCTGACTCCTGCCTCTGACTGTAGCTGTGAGTGGGCAGGGCAGCACCCAGCTGGACCAGGATCAGGTGTGCCCCACTCACTCACACTGTTTTGGGGAGATGGGAGGGGACGTGGGCAACCTGCAAACCTGGCTTTGCTGTAGCTGAAATACAGCGCTGTCTCCCCCCAGCCCAAAGGGCCTCCCCATGGGACAGCATGAGGTGATGGCTCCAGCTCCACTAAAACACCATCCGTTTGCCTCACTCCACCTCTGGACCATTGATGGCCATCCAACCCAGGCACGCCTCCCCTGCACACCCACAGGACCTGCCCTGTGTCCTGTCAGAGCCTGTGCCTGTTGCCCCAGCCCTGCTGGGCCTTGGCAATGGCTGGGCTCTGATTTGAGAGGGTGCTGATTCCCCAGCAGGATGAAATCCTCTGACAATGTGAGGCTGGGGGTGGACATTCACATGCTTTGCTCCTGGCATGAAAGCTCCCATGTCCGAACCCCACAGGCTCAGCAGCATTTTTGCAGGTGCCTGTCCTTACTCTCATCTCCATGATGTCGCCATCGCCCTCCCCAACTCTCTCTACCTTCACCTCTCTGTCTTTTCATTGACCTCTTTCTCCCAGCTCCTCTCACATCTCCGGGTGGTGGTGCACCTTCTCCCCTTCCTTGGACAGTGGCTGACACACACCACAGCCTTGGCAGTACCTTTGAGAACTGGTCGTAGATGACCTTTGTAACAGGGTCCGAGAACTGTGCGTTTCCAGCCAGCACTGAGGTGAGGGTGTTGCTGAGGGTCACCATTCCCAAAATAAGTCTGTAGGGGAACAGGGAGTTTTCCAAAAGGTCAGACCTGAGGTAGGGCACATGTTTTACATAGGGGCTGAGCTACTCCCTTGAAGTCAGTGACTAAATGGCTGCTGCCGTCAGCGGAAGGCACCAGCTTTCTCCTCATCTGAGCAGGACAAGAAGATCCTTGTCCTCACCAAGCTGTTGGTTTAACAGTAGTTAAAGATTGCTATTGCAGTCCAGGACTTAGCAGCTGGGAGAAGGAAAACTTGTGGGCTCTCCAGTTGCTTATTTGTGTGGGTTCCCCCTCACAGCTCTCACCTCTCCTTTGGCCTCCCCTCACCTGTGCACTGATCCAACCCCTGTTGAGTCTGGTGGGCGCTGGATTTGACTTTGACTTTAACTAGCTCATTTACAGGGAGTTTTCTTGATGAATCCTCACAAGGAGGTAGATGATATTTTTAAAATACGCATCACAGAATCCAACGCAAGAGACCCATCACTGGATCAGTAAATGGGACTTTGGCTTCATCATGTCTGCTTTTCCTATGTGAATGGCCATCTCTGTAATGAGCAAAAATAGTCACCCTGATTCAGCAACAACAGGAGCTTGGTCATATCCCTTCTCCTGGAGGATCTCAATTGCCTTCTGACAGCTGACTTCTGGGAGAAGAATGAGAGGGGCTGAGAGATTCAGTTTCTGCACCTTGATGTTCCACCACCTGTTGAAAGACAAATGGCAGCACCAAGCTGTTGCTCTCTGCTGCACAGCTGTGGGAGGCAAGGCCAGTAGAGATGAGACCAACCATGCAGAGATATGCTGCCTGCCTGCAAAGCTCATCCCACTCCTATCCCCAAAGCAGTAAAGGCTACAGGTCCACCATGGCCAGGTCTTGTTGAAGACAAGCTTTCTCTACACCTGGTGTTCAAACAACTCCAGAGGCAGGGCTGAGGCCAGCAGTTAGCAAGGTGCTGAGCTGTCCTGAATCCAAGGAAGCTACTGAGGGCTTCACCCTCAAGATCATGAGTGGGGAGGCCTACCAGTTTTACTTCTTTGGTTTGCATCCTTCATCGTAAAAATGCAGTATTTGCAGCTCCTCCAGGAGGCAAGCCAGCAGAGATGCTCGTGTGACTTATGAAGGACAAGCTATGCTTGTTTGCTGGGGACCACAGGCAACTCCAAAATCATCTCAGCCCTTTGTCCTTGCAGAAAAGGCAGCGTAATGCTAGAGGCTGGAAGGGCCAAGAGCAATTCTAACCAGACATGAGAGGCCTTAGAAATGTGTTTAGTTTTTAGGAAATATTTTGCAATAAACTTTGGTTACAGTAACCCAAAGGAGCAGGTTACATCAATGGTAACCTGCTGTCCATAAAGCGAGACTAGGCACTTTGTGAACAATCAGCACTTGCCCAGCCACATGTCAACTGGCATCAGCAGTTTGTCTGTGATTCCCTGCCTTGAGGGGGACTCTTTCCCCGTGGTGTGCAAGAGAGCTGAGTTGGTCATCTTTTTTGACCCACAGCTCTGGAAACTGAAAATTTACCGTTCCCTGCCTGAAAAGACCTCCAGAGCTGTTTGAAAGGGTGCTTGCTACAGGAGGGACCCATCTTCCACGCCATCCCGATTTCCTTTGAACATCAGCTGTGGAGTAGAGAGAGGAGGTTTTGAGCAGAGCTGGACGTCCACCTCAGATGTTCTGCTCGGCAGGGTTTAAGTGGCCTGGACAATGACTGCCACGTGGGAGCGGATCGGAAACTTCGGGACAGAAACGGCTCCTTTATAGACTATGATGGGAGAACTGGGATATCTAACCACTCAAAAGAGAGGAGCTGACATTACAGCCTCCCCAGAGGGATCTGGACTTAGCTGCGTTTTTTCTAAATATTTAAAGATAACACTCTCCTTTGAAGATAATAATTTCCAGACTCAGAAAGCTGATGCCCTTAGCAAAGTTTATACCATCGGAAGCTGTCTTACCAAGGCTTGTGCTCCTGGACGTCATTTAGGAAACCGTGTTTTATCATCCACTTATCATTCAAAAATTTGGACCTAGAAATCACCAACAAAGAATGAGTCTGTGACCCTTCCAGAAGAAGTCGTGCTTTGTTTCATGCACTAGACCGCAGCACTGCCCCAGGGCTCCCATGATTTTTGCAGCTGGCTGCTCTTAGCCCCTTTTAAGGTCAACGGGAGCTGCGGGTGCTCAGTAACTCTTAGAAGCACGCCAGCTATTTGCCTTCCTAACTTTAGGCATGCAAGTTCAAAAACTGTAGCTTGACTGATTCCTGCTCCGTGCAGTCAGTCAGTAACGAGAGGAAATAAAACCCAAGTGTCCCAACACCCAGCCCCTGGTGCTTGCCATGGTAGTATGTTATTTCTGTTTGTTGTTTATTTAAGTTTTTTTCTGTGAGCTGCTTGAGGGAGACTTCCAGCTCTGGGCTCACTCCAAGTGCAATGCTATCAGACTTCTTTGGTTGGCTTTCCAGCAACCCAAGCCATCCAGGCTCAGCAGTGCTAAGCTTATTTCACCAAAGGGCCCCATGCTCCCAATCCAGGCCACATGCAGAGAGAGTGGGGAGAAGATGATGGGAGCTCCCACCCCGCTGCCGGAAAGCAGGCGAAGAAGCAAGAAACTCACATGTAGTTCCTGACGGAATCGGGCAGGATGACAACACAGCGCTGGCCTTCCTTCAGGTCCTTGGCAGCCCGCACAGCGACGGACATGGCACTGCCCGAGCTGCCACCTGGATGCAGACCAAGAAGAAAGAGACAAAGGTTGGGGCTACCCAGAGTGTAGGGCCACAGTCCCAGTGTGTGGGGCACAGCGCTGCTCCAGCTAACGGCGCAGAGGCACACGGGCAAAGCAGTAGCAGAGGTGGCACCTCATACACCAGGGCAGAGAGTGCAGGGAGTGAGAGGACAATTGGCCCCACAGCTGATTTAGGGGTCCCCACAGGCTTTAGGGTCAGGAAGAAGTAGGGACTGAAGGGACGTATTCATATGGTGGCTCTTGACAATAGGCTTTTGAGAGTCACCGTATGAATGAGAGCACAAGAGTCACCGTATGAACTTCACAAACCACTTCTTGTGGTGACTCTGTGGGCAGACCAAGGGCTGAAAGGTTCCATACAGGGACATTCATACCACTGCTGCCCATACCACACTCTTCCTTTGGGTGAGGAGAAGACCATGCCAAATCTAGAGCTTCTGTCTGACATATTTGGCGATCAAAGATTGGCTTTAAATGCATTGTAAAGACTGAACAAACCATAAACATTGCATTCATGCTTGGAATACCAGGCCAACGTGATGGGAAGACTTAAACGCTCCCCGTGTCCGTGTGCACGCATGTGGTTTGCTGCACGTAGGGAAAGGAGGTCCCTGCTTTACAGAGGCAATTCTTCCACCGGTAGTTCGAGTACTGGAAGTTAAACACATTCCACTATCTGTGTGCCAATTACACACTGCATTCAAGGCAGCACGTATTTTACAGCAGGTTAATTAGCACTGGGTCACATTTTTCAAACAAATGAGGAAAAGCCCTGAAAAATGCAGTTCAGGGAACATGAAGCTATTCATAAATTACAGTTGAGTTCAGCAAGTGGTTTCTGTTGAAACACGGTGACTCCGTGCCTACTAGGTTAAATCAACATTTAAGCGTTTCATTACAAATGGCCTGATCTTTTCCAAAACTCCCTGGATGTGAGCGCTCAGGACTTTTGTCAGCTGTAACTGCAAGCCTACATATTGCCTGGTCCTGGAAGCAAACCTACAGCTATCTGCTCGGCAGCAGGGAAGGCTTAAAAATGCTGATGCTGTGCAGAGGCTCTTAGGGTACAGGCAGGGTTTGTTCGAGGGCACCTGTTTATTTTGGAAAGCCGTTGGGATCGCTTACAGCTTGTTGGCATAGGGAGAAATACTCAGTAAGAACATCTTACACTTTTTTTACTTTCAAACTTTTCTGGTCCAAACCTGGCACCTCTAGTGTGGCAACCACTCAACGACAGAGTACAGCCTCGCGGAGTTGTTAGCAGAGTGACAGTTTTAGCCCACCTGTCCTGCCCTGAGTCCCATTAATCCTCTCTTCAGCCCGTGTAACACTACACCACACGGAGTTAGGCATGAAGATCCAGTTCCAGGAGTGCTCCAGTAAGAGGAGAGTTATTGCTTCTATAATTATTGTGGCTGATGAGTCAGGTCACAGACCACTGACTCACTGCCACACCTCTGAAGTCTACAGCGACCTACGCACCAGCTCGGGGTTTGGCCATTCAGCCCCCTTAACCTAGCAGGCAGAAAATGCAGAAAGCACCTACCCCAAAGCATTTTGGTCCCAAAAGGATGAGGTTCAGAAAGTTTATGAAGAGAAGCAGCTGTTGTCATTGGTGCTTACCGCACAATAATCCCTCCTCTCTAATCAGCCTGCGAGACATGAGGAACGAGTCTCTGTCGTTGCATTTATACCACTGATCAACCACCTGAAGAGAAAGCAAGAATGTTGGTTCCTGGTGATGTTATTTCAAGCTGTCCTGACCCTCTGAGGCATGCTGTCATGCTGATGCCTACAACATCTGGCAGCCTTGGGCTGCTTTCCACACTCCCTGAAAGCAAACGCATTTGTCAGGGCGTCCTTGGTCTGGAGGGTGTTTCCTTGCTTGCAGGTACCCACTCCAGCTTTTCCAGCCGGCACCCTTTCCTGGAGAGTTAGTGATGTCTGACAGGTCCAGGGTTAGGATGTGGAAGAGGGAGTGGTGTTCATGATGTCCCAGGCTAGGCTACACTAACGGTCAAGATTTTGCCAGGCAAAATCAGATCCAACCACAGAAAGAGTTTGGGGTTATTACAGGTCACAGCTCTAAAGCCATGTGACAACAGTAGAGATGTAGTTAACACAACATCCGAAAGTAGAAAGAATCTGGGGTCTGAGGCTGCGGGGGACCTTTCTAAGAGCAAGGCTGGGGGAATTACAGGAAGCTTGAATTAAGGCTTTAAAGCTCTGTGCCTGGTGGCAAATCATCCACCGAGAAGAAACTTGTCAAGAAGCGGTACAAGGTTCATGAACTGTTGTCTTACACGGCTTGGATCTTGCCTTCCAGCCCATAAATGGCGCAAGGTTTCTGCTGCATGCATGTGGTGCCTGCGACAGCGAAGGCTCAGGAAATGCTAGTGTGATGAAGAGCAGCCTCAGCCCTGACCTCTTCTGTGTGGTCATAGTGAGAGAGGCACGCTCTGAACATTGGTGAGGCTGAGCTGAGGAGGCTGGTACCGTGGCATGTTCCTCATTTGCCCCTGTATTTGCCATCTCCCAGTAGGTCAGTTATAATCAGATTTACTCAGAGAGATGCTTTAGTGCTGGGGTCTCAATCCCCCCCCCAACAGCTTGTTCTGCACTGGGAAGTTATACAAGTAGCCTTAGGGCTGGGCCACAGCTGGGTGACAGAGCCGGCTACCTCTGAACTTGGGAGCAGGCTGGATGAGAAACCAAAGATCAGACAGAGAGCTCTAATCACATGGCTACTTACTGATCTGTCAAGGACAGTAGGGATAAAGTCATGCCCAATACCCTCTACTTCAATAGTTGTGGTGTTTGTCCTGTTCATCTCACTGGGCAAAGCGACGATGGAGCCTTCGGGATCTACACCAATGATCTTTGAGGAAAGGAAGTTTTGTTAAACCACAAAGGGAGTTCAGAAATAGTCAAAAACACAACTCAAAGGAAAAATTACCCACGGCCTTATCAGCAACATTTTCCTTCCCATGATATTTATTAATATTCCTATCCACTGTCAGCATGGAGAGCTTCTAGGATAAAAGGGTACTCCTTCCCACTGGCCTTTTAAATAGACCCTAGGTAGTGTTCAGCTGCTGCAGAAGTCACTGGTGGCTTAAAGTTATCACTCTCAAGGTATTTGTTGTCACCCCTTTGGCAGAGACTGCTGCTTCCAAAGCTCAGCCCTTAGGATAGTGCGAGTGCTCCTTCATCTGCTCCAGTGCAAAGCCAGCCAGCTAGCTCAAACCTGTGGAAAACCGGGGCTACAGACACCCTTTCTGGATCTAGTTGTGCTGGCTGACAGTGGCACCTCCCTGGTTGCTTATAGCTTTACGTGTGGGCTGAGGTTGCGTCCCCCAGCACACAGCTTAAGAAGGGATGGTGACACTGCTCCACACGCAGCCTCAAGCAGTCAGTGAGGTAATCTCACCCCCAAGGTCTTCCAGTGGCCGGGTCCTCACCATGTCAATTACAGCAACTGTTAGGCCTCCAGTCCTCCTTGAAGCACAGGCTCTGCAGAATGAGCATCTACGACTGCTGTCCTCCATAGAGCATGGAGGCTTTTGCAACAGCAGATGAGAAGCACTTGCCCAGTCTGCCCCCCGCCCCGCAGAGCTGCCAGGACAGAAACTTTCAGCAGGTGGGTTAACCAGGAGCAGTAATGCCATTGGCTGGGCCAGCCACTTCTGGGGTGGACATCTGACAGTGTCCTGCAAAGGGCCGGACACCCTGCAGTAATGGGGCTGTGGAGCCTTTGACTGCTAAGGCACTTGGATGGATCTAGGTCAAGCTGAGTGTAACAACAAATTGCTTCCACCAAAAGCCAGGCTCACTGTGAAAAAACAAATAGGTGGAGACAACAACTGCGAGCTCAGGTGAGCCATGGGGTTAGGTTTGATCAAGAGCACAGGTAGGAAAAACCAGGGGGCCATGGGTCCCAGCGGGCAGTCCTGCCTTCCAGCTTACCTTGCACTCTGGGCACTTCTCCTTCAGCTTCCTGGCGACGCCAGTGACAGTGCCTCCGGTGCCAGACCCAATCACCACCATGTGGACCTTGCCTGCAGGTCAGGGAAGAGAGAGGCTTGCAGGAACTCAGCATGGCCTCCCTCCAGCAAGGTCTCCCTTTTGTTCAGGGCCCTGCGCAGATGCAGAGCTCGTGTCCCTCAGCTGCTAGAACCCCGTGTGAGGAAAGGATGAGAGGGGGGTCATGCTAGTGGCCAAAGTGTAGTCTTGTGCAGAAGCTCAGATGAGTTTGCAGGGTCTGAGCACAGCTGATCCTGAGTGAGTGCAGGGGGATGAAGGTGACCTCCAGATCTCCTACTGGTCTCCATGATTTCTGCGTCTTTGGCACCTACTGGTTTAAGGGGGAGGGAGCATCTCAGCACTTCCATCCCTTTTCAACTGCACCACGTCAAAGCAAAGCACGCACATATCAATAATGGGCACAACTTTTTAGCTAGTGTTAGTATCCACAGTGGAGAGATGTCAGAGCTCTACCCTGGCACCCGTGTCGGTCAGATGGAGCCCCACTGGCAGCAGTGAAGTTACACTGATTTAGGACTGGTAGGAGCAGAACCAGTCAGGCCTTCAGAGCCTTATACTGCAACTGCATGGGGAAAGGGGGACTTGTAATTCACTGCTGGCAGGCAGCAGGAGCACATCTGAACATTATAGTGGAGGGAAGGCTGGGACTCTCTTGTTCCTGTTGCTACCCGACTGCTTCACTGTTATGATAACTGCTCTCTGGTTAAAACCCTTGAGTCCTGTTTACATTTTGCAGTGCTCCCAGTACTGGCAATAAATTTCACTTCTATCTGCAGAAACACGGACTGGGATAGTCCTTTATCCTCCCTCAGCCGTCACATCAAATGTCATTAGCCTGTGAAGTTTCAGTCTATTTTGATTTCCAAATGAGCATGCTGGACCAGATGCAGCCTGCCATGTCCTGATGGACTTATACTCCCCAGTGAGGCCTCTTGGGACATCTCGTGCTCTCAGCTGACAGGTCAGAGATGTTGTAGCCACTGAGAAATGGGTTCTTCCTCCTTGGGTACAGCCTGAATTTGTTAAGCCTCTGGTCTCCTCCCTCAGGCTTTTGAAATGGGAGGCTGTAGCAGGGAAGTCTGGCAGGCTCAGGTGGATTTGGAGTGGATTATGTGAAGTCGCTACACTCTATGTGTCAGTATTATCAAGGGTACCTTCACCTACAGAGGCTCTTTTGGCCATTTCTAGACATTTAGATCAATAAATGGTGTAAAACAATCCTCTCAGAGAAGGCTACAGCCCTCCACACATCCTCAACACGCAGAAACAACAGCGCAGACAGTACCTTCGCACTGCTCCAGGATCTCCTCCGCTGTGGTGTCATAATGAGCCAGAGGGTTGCTTGGATTTCGGTACTATTTATTTCAACAGAGAACAGCACGAGTTACTGTGTGAAGCGCAAGTCAAATACCAAACTAGCAATAGCTCCTGACGAGCTTTACCCAAAGCATGCAGCTGCCCTCTCCTCTCCCTGGCGAGGGGTAGACTGCAACCCGGCCAGGCCAGGTCACAGGTATTCCTCCTGGTTGTCACTTTGGGGCAGATTTCCAAGGACACTCAGGATTTGTTCACACTGGAAGTTTAAATTTGCCCACAAACTCTTTGGCACTTGGTGTCTATTCATTATGGAGTGGTGTGGCTGTCCCATATGCCCCATTGCCAGGTTTGGTGGGATCTGGTGTTTTTGTTAAAGCCCTAGCTGCTGGAGGCAAGAGAGCTCCTCAGTATTTTAGCTATTGCTTAGATAGAAGCCTTTTAGCCTTTTCTGTTGCCTTCAAAAAGTTGAAAACACAGCCCCACAATACTTCTAAAAAGCTCAGAGAACGAAAAAAAAATCCCTCCTCAAAAGCCATATTAGAAAACTTTTTTCAAGTATCACATATATATATAATTTTCAGAGCTGCTTTGTCACTTAGGGGCATTTGTGGCTGGCAGTGCAGCAAGTTAGGTGGCTGGCAACCGTGAGCCGGAGCAGTTGTCCCACCCGTAGAGAGGGATTTGCCACAGGGGGTACACAGGTACAGCACTGAAATGCATGCAGCCCCATACTCATCCCCACAGGCCAGGCTGCTTCCGGAAAATGTATTCAGACCTTGAGGTCCATTTTTCTCAAAAGGAAGGAGCCTCCCTGACTTTTCTGCCCTATAGGGGCTCCCTACTTGCTCTAGGGGTGCCTTCCTGCAGCAGGGTCAGACCAGAGGGAGAAGTGTACAAGACCATGTGCAAGATCCAGTGCTGCAGGAACCACTGGCGTGAACCATCCGTGTTTGCCCTTTACAGCACGAGGCTTATTTTTAAGGCAGAACAGAGGCTGCTAGAAGAGGCAGAAGAAGTGGGCTTTTTTCAGGTCAAAGTTAAATCTGAAGCAATTTGAGGAGTCTTTGAAGTGTGCAAGAAAACCCAGCCTCGCCCACATCTAGGCTTTGGCAGAAGTATTACAGGCTTGGAAGTGTCCCTCATTCTGTTTCTGCCACCACATGCTTTACAGAGGAGCGATTAAGTTTCAAACGCCATAAAACGCTGACGAAATCTGCCCTCCGTTGCCAGTTTGAACGAAGCCCCCAAACACAGGCACACTTGGAGGACACACTATAAACCGTCTTTGGAAAGAGAGTCGGTGGAGGAACGGCATTTTACCTGGTCCAGGATATGAGAGTTTGGGATTTCACTTTTCAGCTTCCAGGCAACACGAATGTTAGACTCCGGGGCATCAAAGCGGGTGCACGGGGTCCTCACAATTTCAACACCCAGCGCCTTCAGGATATCGACCTTTGGGAGGGAAGAGAGTAGATGTAATGCAACTGATCCCACGTAGCAATGGTAATCCGAACCTGCGGGCTCATGGCAGCGTCAGATGCCAGAGGAGATTTGCATGCGCGAGACATTTAGCATTTTGGAGATACAATGTCCCATTCTTGGCCATGCTATCTCTGACATCCTCCTGGCACCCAGGGCCTCCTGCCTGAAGCTGGCACTTGGATTCAAGCCTGGCCTCGTGCCCTGTCCTACTGGGAGGGCAGGCTGGGGACACGGCAGAGGTAGGTAACACTGTGCTGCAAAGGGGCAGAGGGAACCAGGGTAGGGAGCAGGGTCTCCTGTGTGCTGTGGTCTGAGCCCCTGCATGCACGGAGGAGGTCCTAAAGCTGTCTTTGCCCCAAGTCCCTTCTCTCCCCTCACCAAGAACAGGGAAGGAGAAACTACAAATCATCCCTAGGGTATTAATCCATGGGCAGATGCGGCTGTCGGGGGTGGAGGGGGTCCAAGAAGAAGGGCGGGTGAGTGTCGGGGTGCCTGGAGATAAAGCCCATGGCAACTGGAGGTGGCATCTGATCCAGCCTGAGCTTAAGTGAGATTTGGGTTGAAATGAGGGTGGTGCTTTGGACAAGGGCTCAGCTGAGCCAAGCCAGGGTCCAGGTTTGGCTTCACTGGCATGAGTTCAGCTGAGCAGTTTGTGAGACTTTTGGCTCCCCAAGGCAGAAATTTCTGCCATCGTCGGGATGGCAGTTTTACCTGGTCACCAGCTCTCGCGCAAGTGATTCGACTTCCACCACCTCAGGAAAGCAGCTCAGACAACCATAAGTGTCTCCAGGTTAAAGAAAACCGTAGAGACACAGAGAGACCAAGTGGCACATCAGATGTCAGAGGGGGAGTGAGCAGGACCGGCATCCGAGCCCCGGCACCTGCCTGCCTCTCCTCCACTCCGTCCAGCCCTTGCCCTTGCAGATAGCAGGTATTGCTCCATTTCTCTGCAGCCACACACCGTGTCTGGCTAATGTGTGACCCCGGCTGCACCGCTGACACTGGGTAATCAGCCAGGCCATCACAGTGTGCTTTTTTTTTTCATCAAGAGGAAACCTTCTGAATAACTACAAAGCTATGTCAGTGCGTGCAGCAAGGCTCGTTACCCTTTAAAGGAGGGGGCACTCTGTCTCCAGAAAGGGAGAGGCAGGGACAGACAGACAGGGAGGTGTTCCCCAGCTGTGGGGTAATACCGTACAGAGCTCTGACCTTCTCCATGCTCATTTTCTCCGGCAAGACAATGATGCAGCGGTAACCTTTCACTGCAGCTACCAGTGCCAGCCCGATCCCTAGGTGGTGGGGAGGAAAGGGAATTAGTTGACAACAGCATTTGGCAAGGCCAACCGACGTGCATTGTTTCCCATTTTCCTCCCTCCCGCCGGTGAGCGTAACCTAGAAATGTTCACTGACAAGCCACGGATGAGGGTATCCTCCATGAGTCTCTTGGGATGTGCCAGGAGCACCAGGGAGCGTGGGAGGATGTGAGCCCAGCTGCTGTATCCCTCTTGCTCGCTGTTAGCGTGGCACAGAGCAAACAGCAGGGCTGGGGAGTGCTTTTCTCCCCTCACCGAGGCTCAGGCCCCTTCCTTTTCTTACCAAAACACGAGACAGGAGGTGACTTTGCCTCACGAGTGCCTTCCCCCTCCAATGCTCTTGGCTGGGGGGGTGACACACGTGAAGCTGCACATATCACCCTGTGGCAAGCAGGCGAAGGGAATCTCTGCTCCAGTTTCACTGGGGGTGACGGATGGAGCCAGCTGCTCCCCGGCTGGAGGAGGAAGGTGAGGTTGGAGCAGTGTGTCCCCTGCGAGAGGCTGTGGGGAGCATGGGGCCAGCGGGCAAACAGCCCTGGGGGCACACAGCTCCCCTCGCCCCCACATCTGGGGGTTAGCCAGGGAAAGGGAGGGGGGTGGCTCTGGGGTTCCTGCGGCAAATGGGCTGGGAAGGAGCAAAATTCCCAGAGAAAAACCCCGTTCTGCATGGCTAGTGAGGGGGAGGCAGGGAGCACAGCAAGGGACACAGCTCCGTCCAGAGTGCCTGGACAGCCTCCGTTGTGCTTTCTCTCAGGAAAACACACTAGGCATACACACGTCCCTGACACTGGGGCAGGCAGCAGCAAAGGGCCGTGGAAACTTGCACCCATGGTCCTGTGCAGGCTGCAAAATACAGGGGAGGCTCCTCTGTTGTCCCCCTTCATGTCATAACCCACCATAATCTAGTGCCTGAGAGGGATGACAATGACAAGGAAAAAAAAAACCCAGAGGATTTATGCTCCAGCCTGTCAGGGAAACCCTCTCTGGGAACCTCTGAATATTCAAGAACTTCCCAGCCTGAAAACACCTGGGGCTGCTCCAGGTCCTCCGTCTCCTGAGGCTGTTTGCCTTGCTGTAAGATAACCTGCTGGGCACATTGCGCAGCGTGGGACCCCCGCAGGCCCTTGGGAATTTCAGCCACGAGGCACCTCAGCACCCCAGGGTGCCCATGGCCACCAGAGAGGAGCTGAGGGAAGGATGGAGCCAGAACCGCAGGGGTCCAAGCTGACCTTGTAACGGCAAGCTCAAGAGCTCCTCAAATCCCTGCCCCTCCTGCAGCCCCTCAGAGATGCCACCCTGCCCATTACTGCGGCAGAGGGAGCATCCCTGTCTTTCCTACCTGTGTTTCCTGAAGTGGGTTCAATCAGTGTGTCTCCTGGTTTTATAATCCCAGCTCTCTCTGCATCTTCCACCATCCGCAGGCTGATGCGGTCCTTCACACTGCCCCCTGCGTTGAAGTACTCACATTTTGCCACTGGAAATGAAAGGTGAGGCTCCGTCAGGGACAAGCTGTGATGGGGAGCACCAGGCTGCCCTGCGGCCCCCATCTCCCTGTTCCCCCCAGCCCTCGCTGCAGTCATTTGAGGATATTCCTCCTCTGGAGGATGGTCCTTTGCTCAGGGGAGCGCATCCATCCTCTGCTTACAGTGTGCCGCAGATTGTCACGGGATTGCCCCCCAGTATACCTGCCCATAGTCCATCTTTCCCACCACGTTTCATCTACTTGCAGTACCCTGAATGCAGCGGGAAGGACTGGTAAGCCAAAGATAAAATCAACTGGACATACAGTGATTGCTAGGTGGAAGGCCCCACGCTGGTGAGACACACCTTGCTGCCCTGCCTTGAGGACTCTTCTCTGAGCAAGGACTGTCAGGGTTAACAGCAAGGTCTCACCATCTTTCCTGGGGCATGGCAGTTATTAATAGGTATCTAATAAGGTGCCCTTCTGCAGGGGTGGTCTGTAGTCCTGAATGGGGTGCCATAAAGAAAAGAAAACAATAGAAACAGCACTTTCAACTGTCAACCAAAATTATAATTTCTTCACTGAGCTGCCAAAAAACCCAAGTAACAGAGACTTTCCAAAGTATGCACAAACTGCAAGGCACACCTCGGCTCCTAATCAGGCCTTCCAAACCACTAATGCTCGGGGCAGGACTCTTCTCACCAAGGTTTTGGTGAGCATCTACATCTGAACAGATGGCACTGAGCTGTGTTTTACGGACAAGAGGGAGAAAAGGGTACTTTTCTCTTCATCCTAGTAGAGACAGCTACTTCAGGCTGGCAAATCAACTCAATACCTGAGCAGCCAGAAGGGGGGAATGATGATCTTGTGCTCATCATTACATTTTATAATGCAAAACAGCCAAAACTTCAGCTACACAGAGATCCCTGGAGGCACAGAGATTACAAGGTCATCGCGTCCAACCAGAAGTGCTTCCTTGACGCGGCAGTGCTGCAAGCTTTCATATATTGGCTTGGTAAGACGCTCTGTGCTGACTGGCAGCTCAGAGAGGACCATGCAGCTGCTCTGCCTGCCCAGCTCTCCTTCCTCTCCTGCACCAGGGGAGGGAGACACTATCCCAGCAAACAGGGTCTCCTCAGCTTCCCCGCTGCTGTTTGCACCAAATCCACTTCCCTCAGCAAGACATCCTCCAAGGGACAGACTGCTTCAGAAGGGGACCAGACATTGCAGAGCTGTCCTCCTGCCTCCACCACCTCTGCTCCACGGTCCCCTACTGTCCCCTGAGGTCTCATTTGAGGAAGCGAGAGGTGGTGCAACATGGAGGTTGCAGAGTTAGGGGCCTGAGGATCCCAGATCCGGAGGAGAGATGTTGTAGAAGAGCACAGCATGCTCCATGTGGCCGTGTGCCTGGTGGAGGCTGGCTACCATGCGGATTCCCTGCTGCCACATAGGACCACAAGGTCACGCTGTGCCCTTTTACTGAGTGTGAGCACTCATCACATCTCTCCTTCCTACCCAGCTATGTGATGCTCATGAATCTTGCTGCCTTTGAGACAGCCGTCTTTCTGCCTAGTTTGTCTGAAATTAATTAATAGGGTTAAAAGCTACAGGAAAGGAGGCTGACAAGGCCATATATACAGACATAGACTAATTGTATCATCCTTATGTCTGTAGGGGACCAGGCTAAAACCAAACCTTACAGGAGATACCACCACACTATGCTAACATCCCTTTGGGGGGTGAAGACTTGGGTTCTGCTGGAAAACCTGGCCCAACAGCCAGCACCTTGGCCTGGCTTTTAGCACCAGGGCCTGGCACGCGTGTCACTGATAAATACAGCTGTCTGCAGCCCCCGCTGCTCTGCCTGGAGCTGCGTTTCAGGAAGATCCCCAAGGGAGGCTGTCGCTGCCCTCAGGACGGTGACACAGCAGACGGCAGTGCCTGGCCGGGCTCCAGCTGACCTGGCAGAGATGACACCACGTCGAGACGATGCTACGCTGGCGTGTGCCCCCCGCAGGCCGAGCTGCTCCCTCTGCCTGGGCAGGCTGCGGGACGAGTCCTGCCGTGCTCTTCATCCCATCCCAGACACCACGTTTTGGGAAGGTTTGGCCAGTTGCTCCCATGCATGCCACATGCTACCCCGGGTGCTGCAGCATCCTTGCCCATTGCCGGGATGTCATCCGCCGCCCATCCCCAAATTCAGCCAAGCTCTGCTCTGAGCTTATGATGCAATTATTTGGGAGGAGAGACGCCTCCACTACCATTACGCCCCTGCTAGCTGCAGCTTGACACCATCCTGACAAAATGTAACCTAATAAGCGGGGGTACCCAACACGTGCCACATCTGGCCCTCCCCATCTCTGCCTGCTCTCCACAGAGCCTCTTCTGTAGCTTCCCCCTCCACCACCGCCCCTCACCCTCACCTCATGGCATGGAAAAACCTGGTAGAAAGGGGACACTCACAGAGCTCACACTTAAGCCCATAGGACTTCCCAATCTTGTTGACTCGGACCATTGGGGTGCAGCCAATTTTCTTCAGGATGTTGGGCAAGATCTTTGTTTCTTCTGGCCTGAAACAATGCAGAAAAAAAAAAGAAAGAAATATGTCAAATCAAAGCAACTGTTATGCAACGTGAACCAAGATAAAATCTGAGTGAGGTTTCAGCAACTTTAGCAAGGCCACCAAGAGACACTCCAGCTCCAAGAGAAAAAGTCCCCATCAACAATTTTACAGCAACAGGAGCTAGTTACGGTTTTCCATCACTCTTACAATGAGTTATTAATTCTTTTGCATAAAAAATAAGGTAATTAATATCCAGGGCTGTTCTAAAACATCTTGTTCTGGAAGGTCCTCAACCAAACCTATAACTACGTGAAGAGCTGACAAGCCGTGGGATTTTGCATAGTGGGTGAGAAAGCCAGAAGGCCGTGCATGGTACAAGGCTCCTCCTCTTTCCTCCATCCTACCCAGCACCACCTCTGCTTTTCGCATTTTCAACTATCCCTGGACCAACTGTTGCTTGCCTGGCCGGGATTCCCAGACTTGCAAGGACGGCTCCAAGCCACCATAAAGGCCCAAGACACAGAGGACTCTGGAGCTTTTTTTGCAAACAATTAAACTGAGCTTTTGGATCAGTGCAATCCAGCCACCCAGTTTTGCTAGTCTCTGTCAGGCTCCGGCAGAAGCCAAGAACCACGTCACAGCAATTGCAACCAGAATGAAAGAGACTTGTTTGCCCAACACGCCACTGAACGCATCTTGCCACGCAGCCAGGGAACTCGTGTCCTTGAACTTTTTAAAACATGGAGGGAAAAGATTGGCAAGGGCTGTGTTTATTGGGGCCACAAACGTATTGCCCCTGGTTGACAGCCAGCACGTCTCTCCCTGAGCGGGGTGGAAAAGCCCCACTCCCGCACTGCTCGGCTCCCCTTTGCACAGCTCTCGCCTACTATCATCCATTGAACCTTGAACCCAAGTTGTCCTTGTCTGCTATCACAGCCAGGCAGATGGCCATCTGCTGACAGAAAGTCCATATGGTGCGGGGATGACATGCTGATTTACTTAAAGGCACACACACCTCCCTCCAGGTTTTGCAAGTGTGATATAAACACATCTTGCTTTGCAAGAGTGCAGGGGCAGTGGTTTAGTGTAGGTCTTTACTACCAAGAGGAGCCAGCCCCCTTACACCGCAAGCACAGAAAGGATGGAGTATTACATGCAGGCTGCTACCTCTCCCTCCATGGAAAGTGTTGCTGCGCTTTCGCAGCCTCCGTTGAGTGCTGGCAAATGTGAGGCAATAACTCAATAAATGAGCTTCCCCCATAGCTGCAGCCATTTTCCATCTGCTCGAAAAGCCACTGAAAAGCTCAGGGATTTCAGGGGGCTGAGCCATGGCACGAGGAGGTTCCAGCTCCTTCAGGCGGCATTTAACTAGAGCCTGGCTTTCAAGAGAGTGACCTGCGTGTTACGTTACACATCTAGATGGCAGGAAGTCAGCTCGGAAGAAGAAAGCGAGACCATTTATTTACGTTCTGCCAGTGACTGTGGCAAAGGAGTTGCTACCGTGCCCTTTCAACCCCAGCAAGGCGTGATGTGGCACGGCTGTGGGGTCTGCAGTGGTGGAGCCTGGCAAGGTGACGGGGAACGAGAAGGCAACCTGTGCTGCCTTGCATGCCGGGGCGAGCCTTGCCAGGAGAGCGAAAGTGGGAACCAGAAACAGGACTGCTCTTTTGTGCTGCTACCGGCCATAGTGACTGTCCCCGCAAAAGAAGAGCCTTTCTCTTGCTCTGCAGCAAATTTTCCACAGTTCCTATCAAATTCCTTTCCTAATCATTACCGTATTTTACTACAAAAATAATACGAGCACGGTCAGTTTCCTTTTCCAGCTGCGCAAGCTCTGGGCATGGGCCTGAAGGCAGCGGGTCTATGGTGATACAAGGATCTGTGGCAAATGCCTTTGGTACTCCTAAGGGATGTGGTAGGACATTCCGGTCCTGCAGCAGTTCAGGATCCCAAAGGACAAGAACGGTTTTTGTCCAAGATTTCTGCCTTTACTCATGGCATGTTATTCCGTAAAATGACATGGGGAAAAACAGTCCTGGCAAACCAAGTGATTGTTGCTGAGGTTATAGTGGATCAGAATTATCTCAAGGACTATCAGAATCACTCTACCTCTGTATCTTTGGGAAAATTTAAATAACTAATATTCTTAATTAAAATAACCTCTTGTCTTCTCCCTCCCCCCCTCATCCTCTACTTCTACACCGAAACTCAATCAGCTTCACATGGGAATCTCAGAAAGTCCAGTGACTTTTGCCACATCAGCTGCCATCTGTGGTTTACCCACAGCAGAGAAAACAAACCAACCTCCTCCATGCACTGCTGCAAAGTAAAAGAAACGGTGTGACGAGCGCCAGTGTATTTTCTTCACTGCCATACAGTGGATTATTTTTCAGTCCCTGCCCCAGCGATGCTGCGTGGGCCCCCTCAGCCAGACCCCATCCCCAGGGAGGTGCTCAATGCCCAGGGCTGGGGCTGCCCTGGTTGTCCCCCCTCCGACTGCCCACCTCCCGGCTAGGAGGCTGGGATGGGCCCTGGCAACATGATGCCAATTTGGTAAAAACCAAGAATGTTATCCTGCTCAGCATGATAATCAAGGAAAAAAACCCCAAACCATTTTGACTGAAAAGAGCTGATCCTGTCCTTGGGCCCTAGCTGCGGGGATTGCACTGGGTGAGTGCCTGGATGCACATTTGCTGGGTCAGCTCTGGGGCTGTGGAGCCCACTACTCCTTCATGGGCCAGACCCAGAGGCTGTTTTGGGCTTGACACACGCCGGTGGTTGTGCTCTGGCTGTGTCCTGCCTGGCATGCCATACAAAGCTCCCCCAGCCGGCTCCCGGCTGGCAGGCATCCACGCAGAGCGGTGCTACACCTCCCACAGGCTCCAGTTCCTCACACACTGGAGCTGAATTCATGTTTTACATCTTTGGCGCAGCAGGGACGTGTCTGCAGTTCCCCTGACATTTATAGGACAGCCTTATCTTTAATAGCTTGTGTAGGTCTGGTTTACCAGGCCTTTAAAGCACCTCTTGTCAAGTCTAGTCTGGGCATTTGGCAGGCTCACCTCACCCTGGGAGGCAACCGGCTGCTGTGGGGACAAGACCTGCTCATAGCAATCACTTCGCCTAGCGCTGCACTCTTGGGTCACTCATGCAGGGTGGGCAACCTCAGCATGGGCCATTTTATACTTATTTAAAAGCCCAGACTGTGGTAATCAACTTGGTCACAACCTTGAGCAACCTGGTGTAGTGGGAGGTGTCCCTGCCCACAGCAGGGGGCTTGGAACTAGGTGATCTTTAAGGTCCCTTCCAACTCTAACCATTCTATGAGTCTATGATATGATTCTATGAATCCATTTTTGTGAAGGTCTCTCGGCCGTCGGTGAAGACATTGCTAGTACTTAGAAATCTTCTTACACACGACCTCGGACTGTTTGAGTGGACAAGGGTAGTTTAGTTAAGCTGCAGTTCTTCGACTGATGACTGCATGGCTGTTACTGACTGTGCTGTACGAGGGGATGGGTGCAACAGCTTTGGGGTGTATGCGCGGACTGCACTACAGCCAGGAGAGTCATTACTGCATCTCCCCGAGTGCCTGGCAGTTGGGAGTGCCTTCACTTCTGCTGTGCAACACAAGACCTCATGGAGTACACTCTGCAGAAGCATGCAAGTCCCCTGGTTGAAATCTACCTCTAAAATACGTTCGTCTTAATTCTTCTAAAATGAGTTGCCCCAAGCCAGCAGGCTCTTTCAAATGCGTGCTTGAAAACACAGAGCTGAGTCTCGAGCCAGCCACATCTTTCTGCAACATTAAAGGGAGTGAGAAAGTTCTTCCTGGAGAGGAGATATGAGGTGGGTTTTGCCTTCTGGAAAATAAACCATCGTTAATATCACAGATTGTCGAACTACTGACTTCTGGTCGTGACGATCCCGGTGTAACAATAGTATTTCATCTTCAGAAAAAGATACTGAGCTGTCTGCAATCTGAAATAACCAGTATTAGAGAATTACTTACAAGGGCATACAGGAGTGTGGAGACTTGGTGGCCGGCGTTGCAGCTGTCCAGGTGCACTTACTGGGCAAGTTGGGAAGAACCCACGTGCAGTCAGCTTGGCTTTCCTGACTTCCCACGCAACTGCCATTCATGAGCAGGCACGTCTTGGTCAGCTCCTGTGTTGTGGAAATAGAGACCCACAGTCACCTGGGTAGAAAAAGGGGCGGGCAGGCACCTGGGCAATAATTGTCAAAGGCAAGAAATGACATTTGGGTGTGCAGGCAGGGTGGCCAGCCTGCATGGGGCATCCCTGCTGGCTTTTCAAAAACCCAGTTCTAACAGATGCATGAAATTGCTCTTTCAGAGTGGTATACTAGATCACGTACATGGTAAACCATAATCTGGCCATCATCTCCAGTAAATCTTCCCCTGCTCTAATGTACGTTAAAGCATGCCCTCCGCTAGAAAATTTGGTGGTCTGTATTTAATTATTTGGTCAAGAGCAGTATTTTGCATCCTAGCAGTGAAGCAACTGCAGATAAGTCTGCCCAGCAATAATTTGAGAATACTTGTACGGTGGTTGCGGGCCTCAAAGGGCCAGAGGACACCTCTACTCTGGCATCCAAGTGTATTAAAAGTGAAAAAAGATAATTGATAGAAACAAAACATCAGGGAAGGGCAGCAAAGGTGCTCACGGGTACTGAGCAAGCTCCACAGTAAAATAGTTTAATCAGAGGAGGATTCATCGGATTGGAAACGAGACAGGCGGCTGGTGGTGAGAGGGGGCTTTAATGCGGGGGTAACTGGAGAAGGTGACCGGGAAACACTTTTTTGATCCTCAGCATCAAAGAATAAGGCAAAATGAAATTACCAGGAACAGCTATAGGAGCAGAGCAGGTAAAAGTGGAATCAGAAAAGGGTTAAACAAGTTTGCAAAGGCCGACTTCATTAGTGGCTTTTAAACACACTGGCCTTAATGGTACTGCGAACATGGGAATTTGCTGCGCTGGTTTCTGTCTATTGCTGGTGCATCTACAGAGAAAAGGCAGAGTCTGGCTTTATAGTTTATTCTTGCCATCTGCTACTGACCAACAGTAGAAACAAGGGTTACATGGAGCTTTGGTGTGACCCCCTCTGGGGTGACCCTCTCTGCAATTCATCAGCCACCCTTTTGTGTGAAGGAAACCAGCCACGTGGAGAAAAGACACATGATTTTGGTAACTGGGAGTTTCTTTTCTGGCCTGTTCAACAGAATGAATTTACCTCGATTCAGCCTTTGTTGAATAAAGGGACCTTGCAGCTCAGTAGGGTCATGGTTGGAGACTTGTGTCTTTCTTTGATTGATGATGTCCCTGCCCATGGCAGGGAGGTTGGAACTAGATGATCCTTAAGGTTCCTTCCAACTTTAACCATTCTATGACTCTATGATGAAAGTTGGCATTAACCTGCTTGTTGTAGCATAGCCTGCCCTATCTTCCTACATTACTGTGGTGGTGTATTTTGCAATTAAAGCAAGTGTAATGCTCTCGTTAACTTTACTGTAGCAGAAATTCTGAAGGTCCTGGTGTTGGACCTTCCTTCTACATTTAACTTCAGATTGAGAACAAAGACGTAATTTTGAAATTTGATAGAACCAAACAAGTGACACAAAGAAGAAATATCTCATTTCTAAACTCAGAGGTCTGCCTGCAGAAGGACCAGGCCTGCTGCCCCGTGGAGGGGAGGGGATGTGGGAAATCCACCCTAGCTCCTGCCCTGGGGAGGGAATTTGGGCAGCTGACAGGAGGATGCTGGAGCCAACATGCGCAGCACGGACAGCAGAGGTCAACGAGTCTGCGGAGCATCATCTTCATCCCAGGCCATAAAGCCACCACTCTGCCCCTCCTGGACGCCCAGGCTGCCTGCAGTGCCTGCAAAGCCCAGATGACTCACAACGGCCAGGCAAGCAGCCAACACGCTGTTACGGCTAGGTCCTGATTGCCTAATTGATTTGTGGCTTGACATGTGAGCCCAAGCCAAGCCTTAATTACCATTTCTGCCATCCTCCTTCTTCTCGCTTGCTCCTTTCACGCCCTTGGTGGCAGGTTCTTTGAAGCAGCTCAGCAGGACTACCTGAAGTCAGCGCCGTGCTTTCCTCACTGGCCAGGAGGATGGGGCTGCGGTTCGCTCTCTGCGTGTTGGGCTGCCCCTGAAACACAGAGATACACCACACCATTATCCTAGCCATAGCAGCGGGCTGACACGGCCCACGGCGTGTGACCGAGCTTTCTTCTCAGACAGAGGCCCTAGGGGGTCTTGAAGATGGAGGTCAACAACCTCGTGTGGCTGCCTGGCCCCATGACTGAAGCCTGAAGCAGGATGGCAGGCAGGGCACACTAGGCCACTTCCACATCAGTTGCTAAGCCACATTTTTCTCCTCCGGAGACACCAACCCCAGCTCCACAAAGCAGTGAGACACCATGAGGGTGCAGGGTGGCCACGTCAAAACGTCTTGGAACCCCCCACAGCTGGTCTAACAAAAACTGTCCCGGCAAACTGTGCCTCCCGGCGCTCTTCCCCCCTACTGCCAAACCTGTTGCTTCTTGGGAGGAATTAAAGGAAAAAAAAAAAAAAAAAAAGAGTTTATTTCCTTGCAAGCCAGGATTTGTGATGGCCTTGAGTGTATCTCTCCAAGCAAATCCTTGCTTACCTAATGAATTAACTGGGAAGGAGCAAAAGTCACTGGTGGGTAAAGAAGAGATAAGCTGCAGTGTATCAGAGGCAGTTAGCAGGCTTTCACAACAGAGGTCACCAGTTACCAACCAAAATGTTGGCAAACTAGATTTTTTTTTTTTTTTTCTGGTGATACCCATCTCTATTTTGTGGTGGCATAGAAAAGAGAGGAGAGGCGGTGGGCTGAAATTATTAGGGCTGCTTTTGTCAGTCTTTTCTCAGTTTGCCAGCGCGTGGCTCCCTGCCCCAGTGTGTGCCGGCACCGAGGGAGGCTGGCAACGGCAGCAGGGCACCACGCAAGTCCCCTCTCCCCTTCAGCCCTGGCTGCGTGGGCACTGCCTCTGCAGCTGGGTGAGTGACATTAAGCCTGGTGCTGCTGGTGTCCCCCCCTCCAGTTTGGACCCCTACTTTAGGGCAGCCACCCCAGAGCCACTGTGTGTCTCAGCTGAGCAGGTGGGGAGCCAACACCACATGCGCGGCTGTGGGTACAGCCACCTGTCAAGCCCTGGGTGAAGGTGGGCGACCTCCACAGGGCCTCAGGAGCACCCAATGTCCCTTGGGCACCTGCCTGGGATGGCAGCATCCCAGCATCTTCCCCGTCACCACCAAGAAGTGCCGCAGGCCCCAGTGTCACCCCTGCCAGGAGCAGCCAACGCACCCCGAAAGCTGGGTGCTGGAGGCAGCGTGCCGTGCTGAGGTGGGTGGTACAGGAGGACTTCATGGAAGGAAGAGCCTTACTGGCTTTCCACCTTCTGAAATAAGTTATGCTCATTGTGTTCAGTTGCCTTATCATCTGATAGAAAAAAAAAGGCAAGAATGGGGTTTTCATTTGTTCGCTCACCCAAAGTGTATACAGACGTATTTCCTAGAGGCCCAGAGAACAAAGAAACGGGACCTGGCCCTTGACTAGGCCAACATCTACACTCCTCGCTGCTGGAGGATTTCTTGTGTATCTCCTCAAGGGTTGGTTAATTCCTGGCATGGTGTTGCACAGATATCCTTCCAGTTACGAATCACTCTAAAATCGCTGCATCGCTCTGCCCAGCATCTGGATTCATGGTGAAATTAAGGTATGTCTAAAAGCACTGTGGTTCTGAAGGTAACCTTAAAAACCGCCTGAAGTAGGCAGCCCCAATACCATCTATGTGAGATGGCAGATGACTTGTAACAGGACCAAAGCATGGGAAGAATCAGACCTCCCCATATCTTCTGGAGGCCTTGACAGGACACCAGCGAGCTGCTCCCCTGCTGAGGTCTCAGCAGTCACATGCCACGGACACGCAGGCTGGGTGGCAAGTACGGGGCAGAAAGGGGCATGGGGCCACTGTGGACAGTCTGACTGCAGCCAAGGATAGCTGAGAGGAGCAACGCCCAGCGCAAACATCTCCCCATGCTGCCTCCAGCGCAATTTCAAGTCACCTTCTAGCACAAAGCAAAGATATGCCCTCTCTCGGTTGTCGAAACTCTTTCCTATATCCCAATACTCCTCCTAACCCCTGCCTGAAGCTTCAGCTATCATCTGATTAGCCGTCAAGCACATCTGACTTATTGTAGGTGTCCTGCAATGGCCCCATTCCTCTCTTCTAAACAGAGAAGCTTGAGACAGCACAAGGCTGGACAAAGGATAAATGGAAATATCCACTGGGAAGCAAGCCAAGAAACCAGGCATACTAACATGCAATTCTGCAGCTGCTATCACTTACGGAAAATGTATGACAAAGGGCATAGGCTAATGTTTATAGAGCACTTTGCAGATAGGAGATTGCAATTATTAGGTTATCAGACTGCATTGATAACTTCAAAAGGAAGAAAATCAAGATGCTCATTAAGTAGACTAAGGGAAAACAAGGCAAACTCAGCAGGGCAGAAAGAGTTACCTGCAAACTTGCCCCATTCAAAGCAAAATGCCATTTTCTTGCTTTATTTCCAAGGAATGATATTGCTGTCTCTGAGCAAGACAAATGCAACATCAGTTTCACAGAATCATGGAGTGACCCAGGCTGGAAGGGGCCTCGGAAGGTCCCCAGTCCAGCCTCCTGCTCAAAGCTGGGTCAGCATTAAATTCAGACCAGGTTGCTCAGGGCTTTGTCCTCTTGGGTCTTGAAAACCTCCAAGGATGGAGACTGCACAAGCTCCACCACCCAACTGACCTTGTAGCATAAAGCCAGAACCTCCCCAGTTTTCAGATTTGTTCAGATCTTGCTGAAAGCACAGGATCTCCCTGGATCAGAGTCAACCTTTGAGCAGGCTGAGAAGCAGAGGCTACCAGATTCCTCCTCTTCTTCTCAAGCCTCTCCACAACAACTACGTTACCTGGTTAGTAGGCACATCTCCCATGCAGCCTGCCGTTAGAAAAGCAGAGTGTTTGGTAATAGATAAGCCATACTCACCACCTTTGGTGTATCAGCCGAGTGCCTTCGCTGCGCTCTAGCCCTGAGCTTATATGTGCCGGGTGGCAGGGGACACCAATGAGCAGCGGTAAGTGCTCTGCTGAGGGACGCTGATTGGGTCCTGCCCCACACCTAATTATGCCCAGCACCTGATTGCTCTCTGAGCGTAAATGATTGGGGTATAAAAAAAGATAAGCGTTTTGTTGTTTGTTTTAATTCATACTTATCTTCAGAAGTGCTCTCATCCCATCCCCAGCAATTTTGTGATGGTTTTAGGATCTTGTTTCTGATCTGATTTCCTGTCTCATATTTAACCTGCTGCTTAAAGCCGGCTCGTCTGCGTCAGCATGTGCCTTGCTGAATTAGGCAAAAGCAGTGACAGAAATGACATGTTACGTTAGGAGCTGTCTGATATGGACTCTCTGTGTCCTCTGGGCCCATTAGTCTCCACATCGCCTCCAGACCTAAACCTCTTTCTCTTTCTCATTCTAGCTCCTGCTCCTTACGCGACTGTTTTACTATTAAATCAGCCAAGAGCAGCGAACGGCTTCTGCTCCGCAGTGATTCCCAAAGGCTGGCTGGGCGATTAGGAAATTATCTGGGTGCAGACTTACTGGAAGACGAAAAGGCCACGGGAATTTCACTCCCTCCTTTCCCCGCTCCTTCCTGCAGCTGGGCCAGTGCACAGAGATGCCTGGTCCAGGCTGGGGCCAAAACACAGTCACAAAGGAAACTGCACCGTTATTCAGATAATCAGGCGGGAATAAGGTTTATTGGAACGCTTATTTCGGAATTAAACCTTTCAAAGACACGACTGTTGTAGGCATTAGCACAGGAATGACATTACCTTTGGTCTTTTTGCAATAGATGAACTCTCTGGAAAACATTGCCAGAGGTAATCCTTTGTAGAAAAATCTTGTGGGCTATCTGATGTGACGCAGAGCATGCGAGTCTCTCATAAAGAGGCTGCAAATAACCCTAACCCCGGCAGGAATTGTGTTTTCTGGGCATTGCAGTTACAGAATAACCCGGTCACCCCTTCCTGGCTACCTCCTGAAGCAGCACCGGCTCCAAGTGTAGTCGTATTAAAAAATAAGATTCTTCCCTTCTGTGACCAAACTGCAAGAAACGGTGATCTTTTCAACCTAAAATGAAACAGAGGCTTGGATGGGCATCTGGAAGGACAGAAGATCATTTTGAAATAAAACACTTGGTTTAGAGAATTTCTTTTTAATGAAACATTTTCTTTAAGAAAAGGTCTAAATGGCAAGTTTGGGCACTTGCCCCCTTTTTTGGGCAAGGTAAAAGCTACATCTGATCAGAACGCTCAAGTAATTGTCCCCTCAGCACCACCATCCCTGAGCTGCTATGGGGTCTGGCTCTGCTCAGCATCACCAGTCGTGCAGGCACGCACGCAGCTGGATTTGCCCCCAGCAGGCTTTTTTATGTGGGTTTTCCTGCTTTGCCTGTGCCTGGGTTAGGAGCAGAGGAGGAGCTGGTTGGCGGGGGCTGGCTGGGGCCTGCACTGCCACCCTCGTGGTGCTTCCACTCCACAGACACCCCAAGCACTTCACAGCCCCTGCACATAACAAAAATGTGGCCTGTGGGTACAGCACAAGAAGGACATGGACCTGTCGGAGCAGGTCCAGAGGAGGGCCACAAAGATGATGAGAGGGCTGGAGCACCTCTCCTATGGAGACAGGCTGAGAGAGTTGGGGTTGTTCAGCCTGGAGAAGAGAAGGCTCCGGGGAGACCTTATAGCGGTCTCCCAGTACCTGAAGGGGGCCTACAGGAGAGACGGGGAGGGACTCCTTATCAGGGAGTGTAGTGATAGGACGAGGGGAAATGGTTTCAAGCTGAAAGAGGGGAGATTTAGATTGGATATTAGGAAGAAATTCTTTACTGTGAGGGTGGTGAGACACTGGAACAGGTTGCCCAGAGAAGCTGTGGATGCCCCATCCCTGGCAGTGTTCAAGGCCAGGCTGGATGGGGCTTTGAGCAGCCTGGTCTAGTGGGAGGTGTCCCTGCCCATGGCAGGGGGGTTGGAACTAGATCATCTTTAAGGTCCCTTCCAACACAAACCATTCTATGATTCTAACCTTACCTTGCTGCTCTGCTGTGCTGGTGTTTAAGAGTTACTAAATTGAAAAAACACATCGCATAGTTGCTTATTCCCCAGCAGGCTCGCACCGCCCTGTCCTTTATCTGAATGGTTACCTTGCAGCTTTTCCCCTGCAGGATCCTGCTGACGAACCGGCAGCGTCCTCGGGCCAGGAAGCAACAACCGGAGAGAACTGGTCAACCGGCCATAAAAAAGAGAGGGAGGCACAGGGAGTGAGGGAGGCGGCGGGGAGCACCGGGGTGGCTCCTGGCTCTCACAAGAAGGTGCGAGGGGAGAGTTTGTGCCCGTGCACGGGGAAGGACCTCTGCTTTTCAAGCATCATCGAAAAGACTCTTTGCAGAGGTGGTTTTATAGTACTCATCTTGGCGGGGTTGAAAGGGACACAGCACTCAGGTTTTACTTCTGGGATCTTGGGAGATCTTTTGTGACCACAAAGCCACCTCCCTGGTGATTTTTTTCTCCCAGAGGAGACAACCAAGTTTTAAAATGTTCCTGATTCTGCTGTACCAAGAGGGAAGAAATCCATGTTTTTCCCTCACATATAATTTAATAATCAAAATGTCTTCATCAAAGCAGTTGAAGCTTGATAGGTAGGGCTTGATAGCCCTTGATAGCCCTAAGCTTGATAGGTAGGTTGGTAGGGCTTGATAGGATGTCTGGAGAAGAAGGGTTAGCAATGTTCTGGGAAGGCCCAGCAGATAATTCAGGGCAGAATGGTCTTTCCTTGGCTCTTGGCTTATCTTTGGCCATCAGAGAAAGACATTTTGCTGTGAGGAAATGGGGTCAAAACTGCTACTTGTCAAGCTGAGTGGGGCTGTGAGTTGGAATACCGGTAATGATACCCACTATCTAAATTACACAGGTAAAACGGGAAAAAGGCAGGATGTTACTTGCCGTTAAACATATTTTTCACCTGTTCAACACACTTGGTGTAAAAGCCTTATTTTAGTGCAAAACTATTCCAGCCAAAACATGACATGTGCCATCTGTCCAAAATATGGATTTTATGAAGCCCTCCCCCCCATAATTTAAGCCTTACCAAAAACAGGTAAGAATTTAATTGCCTGTGGCTAGACCCCACTGCCACTTCTGAGCAGCGCCGCATTTCATGCCTAGCCTCCCCTCGGCAGGGACCTGTGTTACAGTGCGAGACACTCGGTGTAAGGTGTGCCAGCCCAGCCGGTCACAATCCAAGGCAAAAAATGGGTTAGAAAACTTATTTTTTTGTTACTGCGTTGAGGCAGCCATTCACACCCACCTGTTTCAGGAGAGGTCAGCACTTGCTTGTACAACCCACGGGTGTTTTCAATGCAGCTGATGTGTCCCCTTCACCGGTCATTCTACTGCTGGTGGCTGCAGGGACAGCTATGCTCCAGAGACAGGTGGGGGGAAAGAAGACCTGCTGGCTTTCCTTAGGAGGACACTGGAAGGAACCCAAGGCACGAGCAGCTCCAAACGTGCTGGGTTTTTCGCTCTTTGCAGGTCAGACCCGCTGTCTTTGCCCCATGGAGCTGATCAGCGCATTCCCGTATCCTGATGGGTCCCAAAGGCAGTGGTCTCTCTGTGAATCAGCACGTTGCCTTCACTCCAGTTTACCTGAGGACATGAAGTATTTGTTACGTACCGCACTATGAAGGGAACACAGGGACAGTCAGTGCATGTAGGCCACTCACCTCATTTGTTTGGACACTCGAATCCGGCTGGTTACCCCTGGAGGATCCAACGACTTTTCAAAGCCTGAGATTTGTCAGGTGTGAAAGGAGGAGGTGTGTTTGTTTGAAGCAGCTATGGCTTATTTACAGCTGTCAAAAGACTAGTGCAACCTGCAGAGTGAACAGCACTTGGCTTTTCCCCTAAAAAGGAGTAGATATTTTCTTAAGCCTAAGGCAGGGGTGGTGGCAGGTGAGTTGGCCGTTCTTACAGCCACACCACGGGTCGGGTCCTGCAGGCTCTCCCCTCGCTTACTGTCCCCCAGCATTACAGCCCCTGGGTGACTCTGGTGTTTGGCACCAAACAAAGCAGTGGTGGGACACGGCCATGACACGTGGCTCTCCTCCAACCCTGAGGAAGGCTCAGGGCTGCTCCTGCTCTGCAGGAGCCACTGTTACATGTAGCAGCCAACCCTTGCATCCCGCCCACCCCCCTTCCAGCCATCCCTGTCGTGCGCTGCCCTCCCCATTACGGACACCTAGAAAAACAAAGCAGGAAACTGATTTCACTGCCGAGGTCATACGGCGTGGGGGGAAAGCTGCACTTTGGCTGGATGTGGTCTGCAACAGTTCACTGCGCGGAGCTGGGGCAGCTGTGAGGCCAAGCCAGGGCCCTGCAGGCGAGGCTGCAAGGCTGGGCATGGGCACGGCTGCAGCACAGCTTAGGCAGGGACTGAGGGAGGGGCCCGGGCTCTGTGGGACCCCCACGCACACAGAACATCCCTGCTGTGTTCGTTTAACCCCACGGCAAGCGGGGCCAGAGCCGTGGTGCAGGCCGGGCTCCTTGTGCCCTGGCAGGGGCTGTGCACAGCCACTTCCCACTCCTCAGCTCTGCTTCCCATAAGCCCCTATAGATAAAGAACGCCTTCAGGAATATTTCACGAGCAAAGCTCAAACACGTCTGCCTTTACCTTGCAATGGCAAAAGGTAGCGGCACTTCCCTCAGCAACACTTTTTTTTTTCCCCAAAGGGAATTTATTGCTTTTGTAAGGTAGCTTTCTGGACTGAAGTCCTCCGTTTATCTCCAGAGCCAGTACAGCAGATTGCACCCAGTAATTTTCCCTGCGTCGGTGACCCGTGAGAAGGGGCACTTCCGCGGCTGGGGACAGTTCAGTGCTAGCGGTGCCGTTAGGCAGTGCCTCCGCCGCCGGGAAAGGTCTTGCCTCCTTCTGCAAAAATGGGCTCTGCGCTGGGGGACACGCCGAGGAGCCCTGCCTGTTTCTCTCAATAGCTGCACTGGCTAAAACCACCCCCGATCTACCTCGCTAGGGTATTTTTTAACGGGTTGAGTTCCCTGTTGGGGAGGGGAGCAGGGGCCAGGGCTGGGGCAGGCATGCCTTTAGCCTGCTGGCAGGTGGAACTTGATCCTGCACGGCTGCCTGACGCTCTCTGTGCCTGCTTAGCCTTTGGCCTTACTGCCGAAACGTTCTTTCCTTGCAGGGGTGAGCCTGGGAGTGACACCTCTGTGTATCAGACCGCAATATCAGGATCCTTTGCAAAAACGTAAAGGTAAGGCAATGATCCTCAAGGCTGCCAGCAACGACAGCATTTCAACTATCACATGAAAATGATGTGTAAGGTAAAGAAAGTTTAGCGTGTCATTTGCCTGCTGTGTTAGTCACCCTGTGCTGCTGGAGAGCACATTGGATCAGGAGCAGGAAGATAAAGCTGAGGACAGTACACTGTGCGTGTGAGGAGGTAGATGAACCATGCCCCTGTAAGAAAACCTGGCATGCAGGCGAGTGAGCCAGCAAGGGGTTCATGCCACACACCCGTGGGACTGGCCCCGGCACCTGAGACAGGCAGAGAAAGCCCCACTGCACCTCTCCACCCACCGGCTATTCCCTGTGTCTCTGTGAGATGGAACAACATCCCGCTGAGACTGTCCAACAGGGTCCTAAGCTATTTGGATAGGGCTGAACAAGGACTGACTGCCTAAGGAAACGGGGACCAAAAAAACAAGGGATGAGGGTTTTATTCGCTTGCCTAGCAGATATAAACCACCTTCATTGCAGTTTACTCGAGCAATCGACCAAGACACCAAGCATCAGCACAACTACAGGTCTCTCAAATAATACAGCCAGCCTCCTCTGTTTCTCCCACCTGCTCTTTATCCATAGAGCACCACACCCATGCACCTCACTTGAATTCATACACCTTTTAATATTATAGCTTCACCGTAATTCCCAAAAGACATTGCCTTCTCCCAGAAACAGGCTAGCCCCTACCCCTCGCATTTATTCAGAAATACTGATCCAATCGACCGCACAGGCATCTGTTGCTGTAGGAGCTTCACCAGCGGCATCTGAGCCCTAGATCTACATCCTTCTTTTCCTGCCCTGTACAGAAACACCAGGATTGTACTAAAGCCAGCCACGAGAAGCAGACGGTGGGGCTGGCTCACCCACAGCTCTCTGGAGGCACAAGAAAAGAACAGCAGAGCATTGCGGTCCACACATTGAGAGTGAGAGGTCTTCTGCAGCTGATAGAAATTTCTCACAGCCTACAGTCCAATCCGCTTTCGACTTGAACTGCCATTAAAAAGCCCAGAGTCATTCTGCAATCAAACAGCTTTTATTGAACTCTTTATATTGTACATTTGTGAACATTTGTGCAATAAACACAGCACATACATAGTATTGATTTTTCCCAGCTTCTTAAAGCATAAGAAGTCTTCCCTTTGTCACAGTAGCATGTTGCCGCTATGCAGTAAGAAAGTGTTGGATGGCAGTGGCAATGCCAGGTGACTCCTGACAGTGAGCATGTTGTGTGAAATTCGTAACAGCAAGCAGATGTTTTCAGAAACCATTTAGCGACTACCCTGGTGGGCAGATGAGACTGGTCTGGCTGCTTAGATGAACCTCAGCTAGACAGAGTTCAAGTCAGCCACAGCTCATGGAAGAAGCGGGAAGTAGTAGGGGATGCAATGACTTCAAAGTGATCCTTAAGTCATCACCTGATAATTGCTTGCAAAATATTATACAGATTTTACTGGATAATTGTCTTCAGGTGAGAAAATAAAGTTGCCCAGAGAAGCTGTGGATGCCCCATGCCTGGAGGTGTTCAAGGCCAGGCTGGATGGGGCTTTGAGCAGCCTGGTCTAGTGGGAATGCCCATGGCAGGGGGGCTGGAACTAGATGATCTTTAAGGTCCCTGTGACCCAAACCACTCTATGATTTTTGCAGAGACAACATTACACCAAAAGGACTGATATTCTCTTACAGTGACAAACAAATACAGCACAAATTCTTGATAAAAATATCCATGTGCAAAATAGTTTCCAGGCTTAGTCAGCACTTGCATAACCAGCACAGGTAAACAGAAGATGCAAGGCACCCACTTTGGGAAAAAAAAAAAAAAATACAGTTCTGTTCAAGCTCTGGACTTGAATTTCAGGGTAAAGACCAAACGAACAAACTGCAATGTCTTCCTTGGCCCTCAGAGTATTTGAAACAAAGAGATAAGCCCAGCGTTAATCCAGCCCTACTGCTACAAACCAGGCCCAGGATAGTAACAACATTCTCACATAGGCAAAAAAGCATCACGCTCAAGCTTTTACATCAGAGAAACTTCTCTGTCCCCTTCTCTTTGCTGCCTTCATCCCTACTACAGGGAAGAGCTCTGGAAAGTTTTTCAGTCATTTAGCAACTCCATCTATTTCACCAATTCCTCTGGTCAAACAGGGTTGCTACTGTCTGTAAGAGTGGCTGGTGGCCACCATCCTCTCCTTGTACCAGCGTAGAAGAGGAGACGGCTCCTGCTCTTAACAAACTGCACAAGCAGAGCAGCGCAGGTGGATTTCTTTGATACTTTGGCTTACTTTGATTGCTTTAGACTCACATTCCTTCTTCCCTACCAGCTCTAACCACCCCTTCTTTCTTAGTCAGCAATACTACCTGATTTCATGACCCTACAGAGATTAATCTATGAACAGTAAACTAAAAAAAGCAAATTAAAATCTTTACACTGTTCTGTGTCACAGGTAAAGCTACGCATTAATCTTCTGCTGCCCCAACTGTAACTTCCCTCCTATACTGCAGTTCTGAAAAGCAACTTTGGGGATCTCATTCTACCCTCCTCATATTTCTTGCTGAATTCAGTTAGGCTGGGACATGGAGCTTTTACAGGCACAAAAAGAAAAGGAGAAAATCCCAAATACTTAAGCAACCCCTCCCTGCCACCATCAGTGACACAGACGCCTCTGAGCACACACTTCCAAAACGTACAGCAAATTCCACTGCCACAGGAAGGCCAGCAAGGTAGAAAGAAATCCATATACAGGAGGTAGTAAATGCGATTTTTTAAATAACCCCTTTTCTCTTAGCTGACTCGCAACTCCCTTCAGCTTGTTTTTTAAAAAAAAAAAACAAAAAAAAACCACAAACAACTTTGCTATCCTATCAGCAATAGCCCCAGCCTAAGTAGTATTTTTCTACTTCAGTGGAAAGAGAGACAAGCTAAGAGAAGTGTCCCTCTTACTGATTGAAAACTTCATTCTTGGCAAAAGGCCAGTCAGAAGATGATTACATTGGTCTTTATGAAGATGAAGAACAGCTACTTTTCTCCTGTAACCACAGGGTGATTCCACTCATCGTTCCCACTTACAGCAGCCGGTAGCCTGAGCACAGCTGTGTATGGATGGGGCTGTGAGTGCCAACCTCTGCCACGGCTATGCAAGTCAAACACTACTGAAGAATCCAGAGGTACAGCAGCAGTGAATAGCTGTATCTGCACACACCTACTTCACGTTATTCATGTACTCTTGACAGTACCAGCCCAGACCATGTTTGCCACTTACTTCCAAGCTTGGCTACAGTGAATTCGATTAATAGTAGGGTTTTTCTCCTGGAATAAGGCACTACAGTGTAGGAGCACTTGAACAGGACTTGAAAGAGTTTACAGCTCTCGACAGATTACCTTTGGCTCTTCTAAAACAGGTATAAAAAGCAGCACTTTAAGATGAATAAGAGGGTGTGAAGCTGAAGCAAAAGGTACTAGATAAAACAGTGTGATTTTCAAAACCTTTAGGCAAGAAGCTTGATCTTACGTTTTTATCTTTTCAATTGTGCTTACAATTGGGGAGAAAAAAGAAAAGTCTGCCTTTGCAGTGAAAGCTGGTACACTGTGCAAAACAAAGGCATTAGTTTATGTTTATCACTTCATTGTCAGGCTTCCACTCAAGTCAGTTTTTCCTCAGAGCGGCTGGTTGAATCAAGCCTCAAATCTAGTCCTCCGGATTTCCTCCTGTTTTACACTGATGTCACCGAAAGGGAAATTCCCCTTTTTTTCTCTCCATGCCCCAGATCTGTTTTTGTCTCCACACAGGTATTGTCTAACTTAACACCCTTGCACAAAAAAAAAACCCAAACAAATAGTCCAAAACTTTCCAGAGCTCTCTTGGGCCCATTTTTCAGTAACTCTTTATTTCAACACATTATATGAATCTGAAACAGTGTTTTGGAAAGCCAGACTTCAGACGTAACAAGTAAGGAATATACCAGTTAATTTAGGCAATATTTTTTACACATATATATCGGTAAAAAAATAAATTGTCTTGATAAGAAATATGTCTAACCTGATTAAGAAACAAGTACTCAGAACCTGTGCAATACCGCAAAATGCACTGGCTGTATAGCTAACACCAGGATAGATAACTGCTTATTTTCAGAACTTAAAAAAAACCAAAACAACACCCTAAGGACAGACAATTATACCTACGAAATAAACCTGATTCTTTGTTAGAGATTGCAAAATGTTGTTGAAGAGGCTCCACATTGCTACTTGACGTTAATTGGACTTTCTTTCCCGTTCTCGTGCAGTCACAAAGTTAAGCAGGTCGATGGCTGTAACGATGCCGAACACCATTTGCCGCTTACTGGAGGAACCATCAGTGTGATCTACACAGAAACAAAGAGGAAATTCTGGCTTTAGGAGGCACAAAAACACACCATCCCACTTGGTTTTCATGGCACTGTTTGTAAAGGCAGGTGGCCAAGCCAACCCAGCTCTGCGTGTCAGGGCCTGTTGGTGGAGCTGGTTATCACTGATGACCCTTGTACATCAAGGGAGAACCCAAAAGTCATCTTGACTGACAGTCACACAGGAAGCGGCATGGATTTTAATTTCAGAAAGGCTCCTCGACAAAAGGGATTTAGAAATGGAAACATTATGGAAGGAAGGGTAAGAATCCATCAGATTTATTCTTGACACAAAAATTCAAACCAAGTCCTCTGTTATAAAACATATTTCCCTCATATGTTAGCTTCTGTAGCTCTACTTGAAACAGCTGCAAACAGCTATTATCCCATCAGAACCTGGGGCCACTAGAGGACATGTGACTACCATCTTCCTACACCACTGTCAAATACAGAATTAGTATAAAAATCACAATACAACATTTTCCCACTTATATCCGAAAAACTTATTAACCATCTAATCATTGCCACATTGAGAGTGCAGGTTCAAGTGATTTTTTCATCATGAGCATAAGCTTTTGACCTGGGAACCAAGCGGCCAAGTGGCCTCTGGCCCTTTATCTGTGGTCCAAGTTTTCTGTTCCTAAAGTCTGGCTGTATTGAGATGTTTAACCCACTTATATAAGCAGTTTGTTCAGCCAGCTGGATTTTCCTGGCCTTTCTATTTACTCAATCTTTGTTCCATTGCGAGCTTCCACTGAGATTCTAATTTGATAAATAGTTAGCACAGAGACAAGAGTACATCCTTACGGAGATTATCATGAACAAGCACAAATTTCATTGCTATTCTTCATTTCCAGTCATAATTGAGATACCTGCCAGATAAACCTATCTGGTGAGTCTTAATATTGTTTTTAGTCTAGTTCCTCAGTGTTTATAATTTTGCAAGTTACCTGCTATAAGGAAGATAAAACAGGAAAAAATACTATTCATATATAACAGTGATATACTCTAGCTTTGAAGATTTATTTCGCCATTTCCAGTTCATAAAGAAGGCAGTGTAAAGACTTTTGAGAAGGATGAAGAAAAGTAGAGTTTGGAGGAAAAACATCAGGTGAAGGGGAGTAAGTTAGTTTAAACAAAATAAACAGGAAAAAAGAAATATTAAGCTGTCTTGAGGCAGTTATGTCAGTGTTGACATCTAGATCTTACTAAGATCTTACTAAACTTTATGAAGTTATACTAAAGGTTTCGCTTTAGCAAGGCAAAAAAATTGAAGTGTAGTTAACCTGGGATGCTCCCTGTGATGGAACTGCTGGGACTTGTATGTCAGGAATAGGAAGAAGCGAAAATCAGTTGTAGTGCAGGAGCTTATTCCTTGGGTTACTGCTACTAACAAAGCCACTGTCCAGTGAACTAGACTCAGGCATTCAGTTCTGAGCAGTAACTTGCTCCAAAAGCAGGTACATTACAGTATGTAGGGTTATTAATGGATTTAACATTTATTCCACAAGAATTACAGCGCTAGTGTCTTACTAAGTGTTAGTAGCACGTAGTTACATACACAGAGAGGATTTGGCTTCTTCAGAACTTGTTTACGCACTCACGCTTGTACTTGCTTCCTGTTACCACTCAAAGATTATCTCTTATGAGGCACAGTACATCATACTCACATTGAATTTGTTCATGAACCACTAGAGCAAAGTGGTCTATTTCCAGGATATGAGAGAGTTTCCCCAGGTTGTCTTTCAGGTTTATCTGAGGAGAGAGTTACAAACTTAAATAAAACAAGTCCTTTACATGTTTAGTGGTCGATAATACTGCACGAGGTATACAGGGATTAAAAACAATACGTCAGCATTTATACGCTGCTCTCCATGTGAAGTATTGTACAACACTAACAAATCAAAGCAAACATAAAAGATCGGTTTTCTTTGTTTCTAATTTAAAAAAAAAAGAACAAAAAAGTGAAGCACTATATGAAGCTATTAATTCTGATTCTGTAAACACAATGAATATACTGAATATCTGAAAAATGTTAATGATAGAAGAAGGTCAAGTGTTCCATGTGTCTAACAAAAGAAGTTACCATAAAACTCATTATACTTGGTGATTTTACTCCAGCAAGACTGGGAAAAAGTGAATCAATCTGGCTGCAAATCATTGTGGAAGTGAGTATGATCTGCAAAGGCAGCAGGTGAAGAGAAAAGCCTGAACAAGCCAAAAACAAAACCAAGGGTGAAGATTGCTAGCTAACACTATATTCGGGTGCAAATCAAGGAACTGAGAATTCAGAATTCATTTTTAGTGAAGTTCAACTTTGCTAAGACTAAACAAGAAAGCACCCTGTGTTGACTGCAGAAACAATACAGATCCTTCTGAAACACTTAGCTGATCACTTGCTGGACCCATTTTAAAGAATGAATAAAACTGTTCTTCCTACATGCTTTAACATATTAACCAGCAGCAGGTCTATGACCCAGGTGACACTCTCCAGGTAACAGCAGCACCCACCATCTGATATACTTTCATTAAAGGGGATTAAAAGCGATTTATGGCAAAGAAAAGCCTTGCACTGCAAATTAAAAAAGTCTTTATCCTGCAGTGAGCTCAGCTTGTGACTGGGGAATAAACATGTGGAACTAATATCTGACTCCACAAGAATGGCCCTCCTCTCCACTAACACACAGCACTTGTTTGGACTAGCAAATTATCCTACAACTAGTGTTTCAAGGCCCTCGAGTGCTATCCTACTAGAGAATTTAAAAGAAAAAAGCTATAACCATTACTCTTCCATTCCAAGAGATCACCACAAAATAATTGCAGTGATCATACCAAAGAAAGCTTCCTGTGTTGATAAAAGATAGCTTTGCCTTGGTAGTCACAGGCTAAATTGACCTCTTATTGATGCACATTGTAGTATGGATCCTAACTGTAGGATATCCCAAGTCATTTCAGTAACACAGATGATCCGTTTTCTCAATTTCCCCATTAAACAAGCCAAATAAGCTTGACTGAAGTGGCAAGAAGAGCAAAATCCACAATACCTCTGAGGTTATGTGCATTTAACCATGTTTCTCCATTAACTTATCAATTCAAATGGAAAATAACCAATGAATGATGCTTTGAGTTAGCACGTTAGCAATACCACCACTTTTGTGTCACTCCCCTTCCATCCTCCACCAAGAAAAGGCCAGAACTAAAGAGAAAAGAAATGGTTAAGCTCTTCTTTACTGAAGAAGCATGAGAAACTTCAAGCTGCCCATGGAAAAAAGCCACAACCTCAGAAGCGCAGAGAATTGGCTACTACAGCTAACACCAGTGTAGCTACAGAAATGATTGCACACAACCAGCCCAGAAACTCTTAAGGTGTCCAAGTGAGGGAGAACATGAACTAAGCAGTTTTGTTACGCACCACATTTCCACCTGATGCTTGATTATCTGTCTGGGAAGGAAAAGATATATTTACATTTGTCCATAAAGAACTAGCATCCTTTCTCAATCTCAGGGACTTGGTAGTTTGTAGACTGAACGGAAGCATTACACATACTTCCAGAATAGAGCACCTCATCTACTATGAGACAGTGTTGAAACTAAAAGCCTGGTAAAAACTATGTCAAGCATTCCATGTTAAAAAACAAAATCCTTTTCCTGCAAGAGAAAAGCAACAGCAACAGTACTTATATATTTTAGAAGAGCACCTATACAGCTCGGAAGCTGTGGTATCTTGGCACACCACATTGGATGGACAGGTGAAACTGGCTAACATCAAAATTCACCTATCTTGACAACATCAGCTTTGAGCAGCCATCCCCCTGTTTCAGCAAGGCATCTGATCCAAAATGTAAGCAGTTGCTTGGTTTTAGGCAATACAGAAATTATTTGTAAGAGCTGTTTCAACATTTCCCTGTCTCTTCCTCTGGATAGTTACATTGCCCAGGTTTGTGATGGAGTTTTTGGGGAAGGAGGAAAGGACAAGCATGCTAAAAGAAAGCCTGTTAAAGTAATGGAACAGCACAATATAGAGCCACAACACAAACCTGGGAACTACTGAGTGACCTAGGACAGGGTTTAGAGCACGTCTGTGCTCAGTGACAGCTGCTCTGCATGGTCCCAGGTAAACCTTACCCAGCCTGATGCCATTGTTGTCTTAGGACACCCACAATAGTACTTTAAACCAGAGAACAAGGAACTGTAGAATATACCTGCTTACCTGTTTAAATTGCTTGTAGATTACTTTGCTGACTTCATCAGAAGGCTGAACTTTTCCAGCAAGCAGTGAAGAAAGCATGTTACCCAGGGTAACCATGCCTAAAATCACTCTGGGAAAGGAGAGAGAGAGAGAAGATAGGGCTAAACAACATAAAAGCTTCAGGTGTTCTGTAGAAAAAAAGCGTACACTCTCAGCCAGCCAGGAGAAGTCAGTTGAACTGCTTCATGGTATAAAGCAACATTATTGACGGTATACTTGAATTCTTTGCCTCTGCAGGAGACAGAGTCCAGTTCTCAAATTCTGGAGACTCACACAGAAGTCAGCAGGTGCTGTGGGTGCCTGGCCCTCCTGAGCTCTTTGTACCTCTAGTTCTTGCAACTGGAGACCTTCTTGCAATCTGAGAGCACTTTTCAAAAACACAACTTCATTATTTTACACCCTCATCTGTTCTTTTGAAAGGAGTGATGAGGCCAGAGACATACTCACTTCAATTCTGCTTATTCCCCTTCTCCCTGCAATGATCTTGCAAGGACCTGCAACAATTAATCCCTTGAGTTAGCAAGGTTAGTAAATGGAGAGTAACTGAGCGACTCATTATTCAGCCTGTCCTATATGAGACTTGCAGGGCAATAAGGCGTACCAGCTTGCTGCAGACACCCTGGTTTACAGCGGTCACTTCAACATTGCGCTATAGTGCAATGCTCTGAAGAAACCGGGTAAAAGCTGTGGTGGAGATCCATAGGTTTAGGGTTGTTTGTTTTAAATATGAATTTTTGCTTTGTCAAGTTAAACAGTTATTATAAAAAATAATGAAGTTATCCTGCAGAGACACACTGAGTAAATATATCATAATAATCCTTAGAAGCTTATTATGTGAAGCACAGGACAGTCCTGGCATGACCGCGTATGTCATGGTTTAACTAGAATCATGCCAAATAGAACCATGCAGCCACTCGCTCACACCCCTCCCCCCCTCCAAGAAGGGTGGGGAGAAGAGGGGGGGAAAAAAAGGAGGGAAGAGGGAGAAAAATAAGCTTGTGGGTTGAGACAAAGACAGTTTAATAGAAATAACAGAAAGGGAAAGATAACAATAATAACAATGACACAGGTCACTCTCACTGCTCAGTGAATTGCCACCATCTCAAGCAGTGATCGCGGATTACTGCCCCCGGTTAATCCACATTTATATACTAAGCATAATATCTAGGGTATGGGATATTTCATTGGCCATTCCGTTGCTCTGTTTATGCTTCTATGGGAAGCCGAAAAAAGTCCTTGAATAGCGTAAACATCATTTAGCAACAAGTGTTATTGACATTCCTTTCACAGCAATCACTAGAAAGAAAATTCACTTTTTCCCAGCTGAAACCAGAACAGTATATTAAGTCCAGCATTTGCGTGTTTAAGGTAATATTTCTGAACTGTGTTACTATAACTGAAGAAAGATGAGTGAAAGGATTTTATACTTCTGGTAAGTATTTAAAGACATCCCTTGGGACCTGGTAAGGCAAGTGATACATATGGATGAATAGTGATATATGTGGACATACCCAGATTCATCAACAACTGGTACCTGGTCGAATCCCTTCTCCCGGAGAATTTCAACAGTCTTTGCACAGGTAACAGTTGGAAGCACAGTCAGAGGGGCAGAGAGTTTGAGTTCCTGAACACTGATGTTCCACCACCTGGGGACGAAATAAAAACCAAGCCTATGCAAGTCTTCTGGGAAGAACAGAACCGGTTGTTCATGTACAGTGGCCTTCAACACTACAGGAATGTAAGAAGGCTACAAGAAAAAGTCAGGATTCAGCCAGAGTCAGTAAAGCTTCAAGGCTTTCAAGTTTTCTCCCCTATATCAGAAAGTCACTGAAGTGTGAGAAGGCTTTAAGGCCGAAACTCTTTTCCTCATTTCATCTATTTTCTAGAATTACAGATAGTGGAGAGTACTAATCTCCCAGGTTCCATTATTTGTATCTTACACAGAAAATTTTGTGCTCCTACTCAAAGACCTAGCCATATTTACAGTCATTATAGGTAGCAATTTAGGGAAGATCCCCCTCCACTTATGCAGGCTTGCAGTGCTTTGCACTCAAGAACTCTGATCTTGAAAGGGTTCTCTGTATACTACCTTTCCATTTCAGATACAACTCTTTTCATTGAAAAAATACATAAAATCATTAAGTACCATTTTCTTCTGCTGCCATGCAACTCAAAGAAATCAACTAGTTTAAGCAGATTTAATTAATAGCTGCAATTATACATCAACACAATAGCATGAAAGATTAGCTAAATCCAAGGAAGTAATGTAAACTGAAATGAGCTTTAAATTAGCAACTGCCATAAAGTCGATTGAATAGACTCAAGAAAATCCAAATGGATCTGACATGTTTACCAAGGCTTTTTGACAAGGTCGTCTTCTTTCATGAACCCTTTCTGAAACATCCATTTGTCACTCAAGAACTTGGACCTGAAAGCATTGGGAAGTGAAAAGCTCATTACCAGGCTGAACATCTCACAGCAAACCTAATAGAACACAAAGGCAACTGTTTACAGATTGCTACCACTAAAAACTAAAGAGTAATTGAAAATATACTGCGGTTTGCCACCCAAGCTTACCAGCCATGGACATTGAGAAGAAACACTCATAGTAAGAAAAAGAAATCCCATAGGAAACTAAGTCTCATCTACGTCAGTCCCTTGCAATACAATAGAGAGACAGCTTGGAAAGGAAAAGTGCCAACCTGTACTCAGGCAAGGCCTGCCTGCAGTTTCTAGTCATCTAGCATTGTGTTGGATGCAAGGGAAGTCGGGAAACACAGCTAAAAACATCATGTTTTGGGACATATTTCAATGCAGTAGGAGAGAAACAACTTTTTAGCACAGCTCAAAGCCCTCACACTTCCAGCTGTAAACTCACCCCAATACTGGCTACTGCTACAGTAGCACTGTGTTCTGCTGTGGACACCAGCAGAGAGAGGGGACAGCCTTACAGTGACCCTTCCAGGAATGGGATAATAGCAATGGTCCCCAGTAAGTAAAACAGGGAAAGTAAGTCTTTTCCTGTGAAAGATGCTAACCAGTGATGGTTATGTACTGAAGTCAGACACACGGAGAAGCTTAGCTTTCAGAGTGCTAAGCAACTTTCTACTCCATGTCAGAGCCTTTCTAGATACCTCAGAAGTTGTGCCCCAAACACATTCCTTGCTTTGGTAACTGGGTGCTATAAGAAATATGTATCCAACTTGCCACTGCTGTAAGGAGGTCTGAGGGGCTGCCTCATCCTTTTCCCAAACAGAAAACAAGCAGGTTCTTACATGTAGTTCCGGATAGAGTCAGGGAGGATAACAACACAGCGCTGACCTTCCTTCAGCTCTTTGGCTGCCTTCACAGCTACAGACATGGCACTGCCTGAGCTGCCACCTGCCAAAACACAGATCAGGGACAAAACTGACAAATCAGAAGTGAAATGAGAAAGAATGGGAGAGAGGAGGAAAGAAAGTAGAGGAACCCAGGGTGAGGAGCTTCTGAAGTAGAAGAAGGTCTCCCTGACCTGCACAAGGCTTCGCCTCCCACATATTATTCAGAAAAACTCAAAGGAGTCACATCTGCTCTTACCACACAGCAGTCCTTCCTCTCGGATCAGCATGCGCGCAAAAGTAAACGACTCCTCGTCATTGCTCTTGTACCACTGGTCCACTGTCTGGGAAGGGGCAGGAAGACAGAAACAAGGGTTGATTTAAATGAGGAGGGCTAGGGGAGTGCCACAACTACTGTGAGTTCAACCCATGCTCTTGGAGGTAACAGCTGCCCCACTGAGTCATCTGCCTGGGCTTCCATCCTCCAAATGCCAAGTATTTTGTGGGGTTTTTTGCCAAGGTAAAGACTACCACATTAACACAATAGACTCCTTATTGAAACCTCACTATGAGAACAGGCTGTTTTGAGACATCCACAGAGTATCAATTAGTTTCCTCCCCTCTTGGAGGGCATCCTTGGGACACAGGCTCTGCAAAGGACATAGTCATATCAGTTTTGGCTGAGAAGGGTTAAGGTGCTTTGTTGGGCTTTTTTTTTTGTTGTTTTAAATTGGTTGCTTGGTGTAGTTTTTGAACTTAAAAAAAAAAGTAAGTCTGGTGGTCTAGGAAAAATGTTATCTGCTCACAGCTTTTCCACCTAGCGTTGTAAAAAAAAAAAATGCGGCCAGTGCAAAAGACTCCCAAGGACTTTTGCTGACAGAAAGAACAGGAATAGTTCTGACTGCTAGCCCTCCCCTTTCAGCTCGAAGAAATACTTCCACAAGTTTTTCCTCCACCTTTCACCTTACTTCTGCAACACAACAGAGGGCAAAGGGCAGTAAAATAAGAAGCATGACTTACAGATCTATCCAACACTGTGGGGACAAAATCATATCCAATTCCTTCCACTTCATACATTGTCTTGTCAGTCTTATTCAGTTCTTCTGGTGTAGCAAGGATGGAGCCTTCAGGATCAACACCTATAATCTGGAGAAGCAGTTTCCACTTTGGATACCATGACACACTGCTTTTGAGAACACAGCTATTTACTCATGAGCACTGGCTTCATTACAGCTGTTGGTGTCATGCTGGCTGCACACACAGCCAAGTTAACAGCAACCTAGTCTCCTATTCATTTCTTCCTGGCAACACTCATCTCCCCTGTGAGCAAAATGTTTTGCTGCTTCTGGCCCCTTGGCAACCCATCCTGTCTCCTGAGGCCGTGGACACTGAGGGGCATCACTTGTTCTATATGGGTTTTGTTTGGCTTAAACAGAGGACAGGGTTTCCCCAAGACAAGATTGTCCTCATTCACATGTCATCATAGCCAATATATTTCGTGCCAAGTGTAAGCAGGGAAGTTTTATTTTGTTTACTGCTCCCTGCCTATGTAGGAAAATATTCACGATTGAAACACAATACCAACTTCTGTGAGGATTTAACACAGCACACAGGTAGACACGCAGGCTGGCATGTTCAGAGAAAGTGTCACTTGGTAAAACCTCAGCAGCTCCAGACAAGTTAGTGAAGGCACATTCAGAGAGGAAACAGAAGGTTGCAGTACACACCAGAGAAAGAAGTTTCTCAGACACCCCATGAAGGGATCTGTGGGCCAGTTTTCATCTGCTGAGCCAAACTTGATCTCTGGTAGCCAGTGAGACTAGAGCGTGATGATTTAAGAGGGTCTGAAAACCTTTCTTTGCTGCTCAGAACTACCTTCTAACTGTGAACATCCAAGAGGTTCCCAAGGAGATCTAGGGTAGGCTTGCAAAGAATGGGACGTGCCAAGTGGAGCAATTTGAGATTCACACCACTAAAGAGAAATTCTTTAGGCTTACCACTTACTTTGCAACCTGGACACTTTTCCTTTAGCTTTCTGGAGATGCCGGTGATGGTACCTCCGGTGCCAGCCGTAGCCACCAGCATGTCTATTTTTCCTGTTTAGAGGCGAGGGATAGAAGACAGTTGTGAAATCTCCCCCAGAATGATGAATTAATAACCCACTTAAATCCAAGTATAGAATTTCTCTAACAAAAATGTGAAGCAAAGAGCCCTATCTTGCCCAAGAGCTGTGTTATGAGACCTCCCTTGAGACCACCTTGCTCAATCCCCATTTACTGCAACAGTGGTTTTGAAGCGTCCATCCAGCAGCCTGGCAAGGCACCAATTTGTGGTACTTTGGCCCATACAGCTAACACCTGATGTTTTCCTGTTACTGTATTTGCTGATGTAGATAGCTCATTCTTTAATTTAGAATGAGCAGCCTATTACATTAATTTACTGAACGAGTGCCAAGAGCATGGGATAGGTACCCACTGAGAGAACTGTTAACACAACTACTCTCTCATTTTCACGTGAAAAATACTGGTTTGGTCATGGGCACCTAGACTGAGTGCAGGTATGATAGTTTGTTCTTCTGCCACCCCCTACAGTTTCCATAGTGCATCCACATGGCAGCTTTGTTAATAAAAAATACACGCACCAATTCACGCACAAAACCAAATGCTTGCCAATCAAAAGAATAACACCCTACCAAGCAGGGCTATAAGCTCAGTAATAACTGAACAGTGATCGGCCTATGAGGAAAAGTAAATAAAACCAAGAAGCCTAAAGCTAGAACTCATCTAGACTCTCAGCTTGTGGGCCGTCAGTTTGTTAAAGTATACTCATTTTAAGTCAAACTTAAAGAAAGTTTCTCACAGAAGGACAAGCCAAATCCTCTGAACAACTAGAGTTGCTTTTTGGGGGGTGGGGAGGAGAAGTGGTCCTCACCTTAATGAGATGGAATTTAATAGCCGAGTTTCTTATTAGAGGGCCCCATCAGAAACTGTACTGTTTTATAAGGCAGGTAAGTAGCCTCCTATAAGACTTCCTTTACCACCTATGTATGTCAAATGCCTATGTGGTAGGCTGCAGCACCACACTGAATGCCTCCAGTAGCTCTCAAACCAATTCCTCCACTGGGTGAGTTAGCCCAGCTAAAGCTTTCTGCTGCCACAGCTCAGTCACTTCTGGTACTCCAACCTGGCTGCCTACAACTAACATGAAAGCGACCTCTGCCGAGCAAATAGGTCTTTCTGGTGGCAACTGCAACACAGAAAGTTTGTACTCCTGAGGACTCCTAAGTGAAGAAGCTTCCAGGGTAATGGAGTATTTGGTCTGAGAACGTAAAAATACCTGTGCGGAGTCCTGCACTTGGGTCACAGCAACCCCATGCAATGCTACAGGCTTGGGGAAGAGTATCTGGAAAGCTGCCCAGTGGAATAAGACCTGGGGATGTTCGTTGACAGCTGCCTGAATATGAGCCAGCACTGTGCCCAGGTGGCCAAGAAGGCCAACAGCACCCTCCTGGCTTGTATCAGAAATAGTGTGGCCAGCAGGACTAGGGAAGTGATCGTTCCTCTGTACTCAGCAATGGTGAGGTCACACCTCAAATGCCGTGTTCACTTTTGGGCCCCTCACTACAAGAAAGATATTGAGGTGCTGGAGTGTGTCCAGAAAAGAGAAACGAAGCTTATGAAGGGTCTAGAGCACAAGTCTTATGAGAAGCGGCTGAGGGAGCTGGGGTTGTTTAACCTGGAGAAAAGGAGGCCAAGGGGAGACCTTATCGCTCTCTACAACTACTTGAAAGGAGGTTGTTACAAAGTGGGGGTCAGTCTCTTTCCCCAAATAACGAGAGGTAGGATGAGATGACACAGTCTCAAGTTGTGCCAGGGGAGGTTTAGATTGGATATTAGGAAAAATTTCTTCACCTAAAGGGTTATGAAACATTGGAACAGGATGTCCAGGGAAATGGTTGAGTCACCATCCCTGGAGGTATTTAAAAGACATGTAGATGTGACACTTGGGGACATGGCTTGGCAGTGTTAGGTGTGCAGTTGGACTTGATGATCTTAAAGGTCTTTTCCAACCTAAATGATTCTGTGATTCTATGATTCTGTATTTGTGATCCGAGAAAGCGATGCTGTTCTTTTACACCACTCTAGCCATGTCTTTTTTTGTTGCTTTTTTAAAGATAATTAAGCATCACTGCTTTCTCCACCTGGTCTCAGGCAGAGGAATCTAAAAAACCCAAGCACCCCCCTTTAATGGGGGGGGGGGAAAAAAAGAAATCATTATTATGACTACTGAAATGAACTAATTCCCTAATGACACACTGCATATGTATGGGATTTGCTGTGTGAAAATCCATGCATTTCTCAACCACCTTGGGTCCCATTCTCCAAGTACCTAACAATAAGAGAATACTAGGGATTCACTGAAGAGGTGATTAGTAGTAGATCAAACATACCTTCGCACTGCTGCAGGATCTCTTCAGCTGTGGTGTCATAGTGCGTCAGGGGGTTGCTGGCATTACGGTACTATATTGAAACATACAAGAACCATTAAGCAGACTAGAAAGACAACAAAATTCACATTGTGAGGCATTTCAAGAACATGACATTCTCCAAACCCCACAACAGCTACGTACACTCTTTTCAGTCGGTTTGCTTGTTATCTGGACCTAGGCAGAATGCACAAGGGAAGGTGCAACCTTCCTAAGGGACCTAATTTAAGAGTAGTGCTAAGGTGCCAGCACCCTCCAATGCCAAGATCAGTCCTGTCTGTGGGACAGTCGTACAACACTACCCGTGTACCTATTCTTCCAGGCAGGACTGCAAGTCAGTGGAAAGCCACCCATGTTTCGCAGTTTCTGCAAAAATAGGCTTGTTGCTGCCCTCTATTGACTACAAAAGCTTGCTACCCTACAGCATGGTGATGCCTCAACTACAGCCCCAGACCTGCGACATTTTTCCTCCAGAGACACACCTAGGCTGTTGAACAGTCAACCAAGGACACTAAGGAGCAAGGCTGCAATGTCTCCTCCCAAGCTACACCTGCATCTCTGACACTTTGGCTCTTACCTGGTCTAGTATATGTGCATTGGGGATTTCATTTTTCAGTCTCCATGCTACTCCCACGTGAGATTCCGGAGAATCAAATCTAGCAGTAGTTGGGGTCCTCACAATCTCAGCACCCAGAGCTCTCAGGACATCCACCTGTAGCAAATAAAGGTGATCACAAAACCCAAAACACGTTCCCAGCATAGAGACTTCATCAAGATGCAGGGTAAAGAAAACATCTTCCCCTTTACCTGGTCTGTAATAGCCTCCTTAACAGTTCTCCTAAACCCCAGCCTCACATCACTGAGCCACGGGTACAAATCCTTAATGTCATTTGGTCTTAACTAAGCTTTACTTGTGAGCTAGATGTCAAATTCATATTTCTATTCTAGGCCTTCAGGCCAGTAGGGACTGTCAGTACACATCGCAAAGCCTCATTCAAGCAAAACATCATCTCTTCTCAATGCCAGTCACGTATGTTCTGCACTCCAACAGTGCTATAGCCCAATATTTTATGTTTAAGTGCAAATTATATATATTTACCTCCTCCTCCGGACACAGGCAGCAAAGGAGATCCTCCAGGGCCCTATGCACCATTCAACTGCTATAAGGGCAAGAAAGTTTATGACACTGAGCTAAGGCAAAGCCTGTCTTTAGAGGGGAGGGAGGCCTTTGGTGCTGTGTGGCACATGGCAATGATCATGTGGTACCTCTCCCTCCAGAGCACGTTAAGAGCAAGCAATGAGTGTAGCCCTTCAGGGGATGTTGTTCTCCTCTGTGCCACTGCCTTTCAATTGGAACACTGGAAGTGTTTGAACTGAGATAAGTGGTTTTGCTGACAGCAGTTTGCTGCCTCAAGTGTGAAACAGAGGGGATCCCTTCTCTACTCTCTTCTCTTGTTTCAGCTGCAGGTGCAGCACCACAGGACAGAGCTTGCTCTAGAGCTAGATGTTTTGTGCTTTCCACAGAGAAGGTAAATGGACATTACCCAGATGGCTTTTCCTTCCCCTTTGTTGTTGTGGTGACACAACTCAGATGCTTGCCAGTACCCCCCAGTGTAACTTTAGGAGGTAAATGGTCTTCCTCACAGCCTTGCTCAGCCCAGTGCAGAGCAGAAAAATATCCAAAGCTTCAGCACTGCCTTCCTTCCTACTCTTTGCTCAGTGAGGGACAGCTAACCCAGGGACAGGTAGTCTCTTCAGTGTGCTAGATATGTGTCAAGTTCCCTTGACAGTAATGACAGTTTTCCAAGTAAAAGTGCTGTGGGGACAGGTCTTAAAGACATTTTCTGTCCATAGTTGGCCAGCCTGGATTTCTCTGGGCACTGGGCAACAGTCCCTCAGCAGAGTTCTGCCTGGCCAATGACTTCAAGACAAAGAGGCTTCACCTTTGTTGCTAAAGCCACAGCACCCATCTGCACCAGGAACTCTACAAGTGAGAACATGCTTACTTTTAAGTTATTGAAAATAAAAGCAGATCTGACCTTCTCCATGCTCATTTTCTCTGGCATCACAATGATACAGCGGTAGCCCTTAACTGCTGCAGCCAAGGCCAGCCCAATTCCTGGAAGCAAGCAAAGACATGTAGAGCATACAGTGAGGAGCAACAAAGAACAAAACCCACAATGCTAGCTTTGGCATGCCCTGGCTTTAATCAGATTTTCACCAGAGGCTTGAGTACAGTGTCTCTAGAGGGGTGGCAAAGGGGATGTTTCTGACTACCGGGGAGAACTGGATATACAGATGCTGCTAGTACTTTGAGGATCACAGCCAACAGAAAGTTTAGCCAAGGGTGGTAAAACTTGACATGTGCGAACTGCTAGTTTTACCACATGCACGTCACATTTTTCCTCTCTCACCCACTTCATTTTTACAGAAGTAATTTGGGAAAAGAATGAGCTTTATGCTAAAGAAGACTAGAGCAATTGTTTTGATACTGTCAGAAGAGCATTAGAGCCTCTATTGACTCACTTCTGCATTAAATCCCTAGTTTACAGTGTGCCAAAATCAAGTCCTTTCTAAAAGACATGACTACCTGTTTGAAAACATAATCCAGGAGCGGAGCACAGACTAGGATCTACCTGGCTGGGGAGCAACTCTGTGGAAAGGGACCTGGGGATCCTGGTGGACAAATAGCCCAATACAAGTGAACAGTGTGCTGCGGTGGCAAAGCAAGCCAACAGGATGCTAGGCTGCATCAACAAGGGCATCACCACCAGAGGTAAAGAAGTCATTATCCCACTCTACTCAGTGCTTGTCAGGCCACACCTGGAATACTGCATTCAGGTTTGGTCCCCACTATACAAAACAAAAAAAAAAAATGTGGACAGGCTGGAGAGGGCCCAGAGAAGGGCCATAAAGAAGATCAAAGAACTGGGAAGCCTGCCATATGAGGAAAGGCTGAGAGCATTGGGTTTGTTCAGCCTTGAGAAAAGGCGGCTAAGGGGAAACCTTATCACCATGATCCAGTATTTAAAAGGTGGCTACAAAGAAGATAGAGGTGGGATGGAGTAAAAAGGGATGGAGACTCCCTTTTTACAAGGGGTCACATGGAAGAGACAAGGGGTAAGGGTACAAGATACTCCTGGGGAGATTCCGATTGAACACAAGAGGCAATTTTTTCACAATGAGAACAGTCCATTTCTCTAGACTGTACTTTTGCCAAGAGAGGTTGAACCAGATGATCCTTGAGGTCCCTTCCCATCTGGTATTCCATGATTCTATGATTAAACACTCTTTGTGATTGAGGTTCTAATGCATTATGTCAACTTGCTACCACAGTGAAGTACCTTGACTGTTAGAGACAGACACCTCATTTCTACTTTAAAAATCTGTACCTCCAGCCTGATTTCTGCCTTCCAGCTTGTTATTGTCTGCCTACCTGAAAAGCTAAGTTCAGAGTGCTTCCCCTGTAGAAGAGAAGCTTGTTATCAGATCACCTCTCTGCTGCATAAGCTAAACAGATCAAGTTAGTTGATATGTGTCTGAGGTCGGGCTGCACGGCACCTCCCCTGCTGTTTTGGGTACAAGGCAAAGTACCAACACATGCCCACGAGAACGCCTCCCAGGCAGTTTACCCTACACAGAGACTTGCTTGTTCAAAGCTGGCACTGTTTCTACATGGTGCTGGATTGTGTAGGGGTGAAAAAAAAATTTTTAACTGTTCCTGTAAGACAAGTTAAATATTTCAGGCGTGGGGGGGAAACTTTTGCCAGTCTATTATAGTCAAATATGGATGCCCAATTAAAAAAAAGCAGAGGCCTCACTGCCTCGCTAAGGCCAAAGCCTGAAGAGAAGCCATCCAGCACTCTCCCTTATGGTCTGTGATGAAGAAAGCACTTTAAGACCTGAACTCTAACACTTTGTACATTCTGCTAGTGACCTGGAAATGCAGCAAACATCAGAACAGGACTTTGGCTGAGGAAAAAGTGGGATGCAGAGATGACAAAAATGTAACATATTAGCTCTCACATTTAATATACTCAGTAGCTCTGAACAGTAGCCTAGAGAAAAAGCCAATTCTCTCAGGTTACCATCTGCCCCAGCCTTTGCTTTTACATGAAAAGAGACATCTTTCTGAAGTAACTGTCCTGTATCTCCTTCAGTTCTGCCTTCTGTTGTTTGGATTCTGTGGCAAGGAGAACCATTTATCAGGTACTGACCCAGAAAGCAGGATGTCATAATTTGACCTCAGATGCTGGAGGAAAGGAATATGGAGATTTTCCACTACATGCTATTGTTCAGGCAAGAGGTGTTAGTCACAAGGGCTCCAGTTGCACTGCACCCCCCACAGAGCAGCTGCTGATCAAACAGCAACAGATACGACTTCACAGTTCTCTGCTGAAGGCAGGAGAACTGGTCACAGATCAGCTCCTGATCAAACAGCAACAGATACGACTTCACAGTTCTCTGCTGAAGGCAGGAGAACTGGTCACAGATCAGCTCATCATCCCAGTCCCTCCACTAACAAAAGCTGAAGCGGATCAAGAGAACAAAAGATTTGCCTGGCCTGTGTCTATCATAAGGCAACAGTGGATGCCCAGGAAACAGTTTAAGAACAGGACAAGACACCTCTCCAGAACAAATCAGGCAGGAGAGTAGCTTGTAGCTCAGCTCAGGATCCTCCTAATAGCAGCAGCATATTTTATATTGAACTAGCTTAAGGGAGAGCATTCCAGGTATGTTTACTCTCCACCAACAGATCAGCTTAACAGAAGTACAACAGCCATGACACAGGAACCCTGAGTTAACTCCAGGCTGCTTGGATCATCAGATGCTCTGCCCTGGCCCCTAATTAGCGGGACTGTTCCTTCCCCCTGCCCTCCAAGGAGGAGATGCTGACCCAAGTGGAATCTGTTGAAAAATCTAGGTGTGCAAGAGGTATGCCAGCAGACAGTGCTGTGGGGATGCAGCTCATCTCCCATCTCAACTGCACCAACATGGGAAAGGCCGTTTCTCAAACCAGGCCCACCTCACCTGACAAAGGGACCATAGGACTTCCCAAATAGAATGGGAAGATCCAGATTCACACCAGTCTTTTGGTGCTTTTTTTCCCCTCAATAATTTCAGTCAGACTTTAATTCCTGAATAGGACCTGAAGACCCTGGTGAATATGGCCTAACACTTATTTTCTTTTAAAGCAAAAGGCCTCTGCAAATTTAGCAGACCTCCTTTCCAGCTGTTCTGCTCAGCATAGGCACTGCAGAATTGCTCCTCGTGTGAGATGGAAGAGGCATTGCTCCCTACACCATACAAGCAGGAAGGGATCCCTTTTCTTCCTTGCATAGGCAGCCTCCATGCACCAAACTCAAGTCTGCCTCTTCCAGGAAAAGCACCACAGCATTTTCCTCACACACTTTACCAGGGTCTCTCCATCCCCTACCTGTGTTTCCAGAGGTTGGCTCTATGATAGTGTCCCCAGGCTTCAAGATCCCAGCTTTTTCAGCATCCTCCACCATCCTCAGGCTGATTCGGTCCTTCACACTGCCTCCAGCATTGAAGAACTCGCATTTTGCCACTGGAAAAAAAGAAACAAAGCAGAGTTCTTAAACAGCAGTCATTTGTTAAACAGGCTGCTGATCCCAAACGTATCTGCAAGACCAACTCTTAACATGTCTGCCCAATTGACCTCCCTACTTTACATCAGAGATGGGGGATTCAGTTCACAGCATCTCCAACGTTAAGAGTCACAACAACAAAGCAAGTTTGGTACTTGATGCTGGCCCCAGAAGCCAGGAACCCACACTCTGTCAGTCTCAAAAGATGACCTCTCCTTTCATCTTTCCTCTTTATTACAGCCCAGGCATTAGGATGAAAAGCCCCAGGGCTCTTCCACTGCTATAGCATGGGGGAAACAGAACTCTACCAACATGCCTTGCCTCTTTTCCCTGCTACATTCTCCAGCCAAAGACTTTCTGATCAAACTGGAAGTTTCTCCCCTTGTTTAGTCTACACTTTCACTTCAGTACTCACAGCACTAATCCCTTCAATGGTGTTAAGCACCACCTTTCAGGAGTCTGATCAGAGCCTCCAGATATCTCCACGATTGCTGGATTTAAAAAACAAACAAAAACATTCGCTGAAAGTTTCATCCCTTTCATCATTTTCCATGATCTTTAGTGGTGACTGCAGATCTGCATTTGTACACACACTGATGAAGTAGTCAAAAACTTCATAAAACATTTTTAAAATTTAAAAGTTATTTTCTATGGAAAAAGTTTTACTTTTTCTACAAAAATGGAAAAGTTACAGGGAATGCCCTCATGAAGTACAAATTGAAAGATGTTTTAGATGACCATATCCTAAAAATCTGAAAAACTGCCACAGAAAAAGAGGAATTTTTCTCACCGTGTTCTGTAGGGTACCTGCACTCCTCCTGTGCCCAGGTGGGACTCCAGTGGACCCATTGCTAACCAGGACTACCCAAGTTTCTGAAACAGTGTTTCTTATTTTGATTTTCTGCTTGCAGAAGTACTCACAGAGTTCACACTTGAGCCCATACTGCTTCCCAATCTTGTTGATTCGCACCAAGGGTGTATCGCCAACTTTATCGAGGATGCTTGGCAAGATTTTCAGAGGCTCTGGCCTGGTACACATACAAAAAAAGTCAGCGTATTCACAGAGGGGGCCACAGGCAGATCACACAAAAGCAACACAGCATTTCCAGTGCTTTTTATTCAACCAGCTTTCTCCCCCACCTTTACCAGGCTAGTTATTTTAGATATTTTAGTTTAAAAGAATGTCCATTGGGTATAAATTCACAAAACATCAAGTCCTTGACCAAAACAAGGATTAATCAGACATCAAGCCAAGTGCTGAGGCAAGAATGAAGTGCTCTGCACTTCCTCCTGGCATGAAGTAGTTTAGCAGTGCTGACAGTCAGCTATTTTATAAGCAAAAAGCATTAACAGTGCAATCTTTCATCTAGTCAGGGAACTGCTTGCCAGGTTACTTAAAATAAGTTAGTTCCAGTTCATGTAGTTTCACATCTTTGGTGCAAGGTCCCTTAATCTGGGTTCTTAGCTTTGCTTATATGTGGAAATTAAGAAGCACCAGTGTATCCACATGCTAAACAGCATCAATTTAAGTCAGTCATCTTTTGTTAAGTCCACGTGGCTCTGAGGGGACCTGGATTAGCGCTGTACTGAAAATCAGCAAATATAAGTAATACTTACAGAGTGGTATGACGATGGGGGGAGGCAGAGATGGGTTTCCCAAGCTTCCATGTGCATTTGCTAGGTGTATCAGGGCGGATCCACTCCCTTTCCTTGTCATTAGACTTGCAGTTCTCATTGTCCATCCCACCAGGGAGGAAATATTTGCCAGGTGCATGAGGGCATGAGTTCATATCTGGCTTCTGGTGGGGAGGACGTCTAGGCATTTCATCCTTGGGGGAGGGGGACAGAAAAGAAAAAAAACCAAACAAACAAACAAAGAAAAGAAGCGAGGGGGGAAGAGAGAGTGTGATTTGTATGCCTTGCTGTAACAAAGTTAGTGCATCTTTTGAGACTATCAAAGTTACTCAAGTTCTGCACCATGGAAAACCACCCATTCACACTCACATCACCATCCTTCCTAAAATAGCTAAAAATCATGTTACTCATAAGGAGTCATTATTCTTGTCTCTGTCCCTTCACTAATGTATCTATTTCCAGTCTAGTGGTTCAGCACACAGTTCTTCTGAGGGAAGCTCAACAGAAACTACCCTGGTGGCAATTTTCAAGACAGCAGTATTGCCTATAAGCCAAAGAGAGCAATGGCAACAGTTAGCCTTTAACACCCAAGAACAGGTTCTACCACTGACTACAAGAGATCCTATCACTGTACCTAAGACTCAGGTGTTCGGGGAGAGAGCATAGTATGTCTCAGACAAATCCCATCCTCAAATGTCCGCCTTGTTTTTCCCTTATGTGAAAAAGGTCACAACGAACTTCACTTCCCACTGTGAAGATGGGAAAGCATTTCAGCGGAATTTTGATTTGCCAAATCCTTATCTCCAAAATGAGAATCTTGCACTGCAATGCTGAGTGCAAAAGCTCAATGCAGTGTCCTACATGAAGGGAACTTAAACACACTGAAGCATGTGCTTACTGTAACTACCATCCATAAATATCAAGAAAACAGGACTAACTTCATGGGAGACACCCCTCCCACACGAAAAAAACAGCTCTCTGAAATAAAACCTCCCCATTCCAAGCAGAGAGAAACAGGGTAAGACTACGTGGTGCCAAGAGACTCTGAATTGCTACTTGTAGTCATGAAGGAGAACTCTTCCAGAAAGGCCACTGGTTTCAGTAGCACCTACTTCCATAGCATTCCAGAAAAAAAAAAACCTAGAACTCCCTCCAAAAACACATAGGGCTTTCCCAAATTCTGGTGACAGAAAGGCAGGCAAGCAGTATTCCCCAAAGACCAATGAGTACCTTAGACACAGAAACAGGCCTTTCTGACATCAACTTCTCCATGTTCTTTGGTGACGGCACAGTAGATCGGACTTTCCTCAGAAGATCAAGTACTGTGGGTCACAAGACTGGAATCTTCTTCAAAGCTGCAGATCATTAAAAAAAAATAAAAATCAGGAAAGAGCCTCTTGCAGGGGCAAGACAAACATCCCACTTTCATAGGGAAAAATAGAAGCTGCAAAACGAAGTGACAATGTCTTGTGTAAACAGGATAAACAAAAATGATCACGCGGCAGAGGTACTGCACAAGACCAGTGAAGGGTCTCCTGACCCTGTTCTTCTCGCATTACCTGATTTTTCCCCTGCCCTGCCTTCCACAGCTCAGATCCAGTAAAGGAAGCAGAAAATATCTCTATTGGACTGCCTGCAACTCCATAAGCTTGAAAGCCACACAAAGTAATAGAAAATACTCCAGTTTGCAGGATATATACCTGTAGGGACACCGAGGGTGAAAGGGCTTCATGGGGCCATCACCAAAAGACCCTCTACACAACTTAGGAAAAGACTTCATATAGGAACACTTGTAGAGGCCTCTCTGCCTTTGGGGAGACCTTAAACCTCACAAGTTCCTACCTCAACTGAATCAGTATTGCATGCACAATTGTAGTGATGCTGGATATAACACACACAGTAAACACTTCAACCACAAGGAAGCCTTCTAGCAGGCTTTTTGTTTTAGAAATTAGTAAATATAAAATAGAAGCAGTAAGTTCATTTCTCCTACTCCAGCTAGTTGTTCATAGAGCCTGCCTGTTTCCTTTCCATTGAAGGCAAAAATCTGGCTGAAGTCTTGGACAGTGTGGGGTTTTTTTCCTAGTATTTGTTTTTCTCATCACCGTTTAGCAGCAAGATTCAAGCTCTTTCCATTACTGAATTGTGCTAGGCCTGGAAAGGGTCCTTGGCCTCATCCTCCTTCTTCTGACAAACACGCACAAAACAGACACAGCTTAGATCAGAGTTGATGGTCTGGTAAAACACTGGAAAAAAAGCTGAACCACAGGATCAGTGAACTTTAGCATTTGATCCCGCAAGTTAACATGCACCACTAACCACGACTGCCTTATGCACACACCAATTCATTTATTGCATGCCGAAGGCATTTAAACTGCCCTTCTTTAGGAAAAAAAAGCCTCCAAAAGCACCAACTTTCCAGATTAAGGCTTGAAATAATTCTCCTTTTGCATATAAAGTCTTCCATGGTACCAAAATGATATGATTCTCCTTTATTTAGGTTACTACATGCCCAAGAGCCAAGATGGACTACAGCCTGTCATAGGCTACTGACCAGGGCTAGACTGAGAGACACCAGTCCAAGAAAGCTATATCCCATAAATACACATAATCTAAATAACATCAACCAGTCTTTGTTACCAGAAATTAGTTTAGTTCCAGAATGAAACCCAGCCTTCATTTCTATTTCTAGAAGGTGCCCGGTTCACGGTTCAGAATATCAGCATTTTTTTTTAAACAAAGAAAAACCACTGAAGAAGTTTCAAGTCTTTCTATGAGTCACATTCACGTGCTCCTTTAGACAGCTGGCGTGCGATACTGGACATTGACACTGACTGCCTCTGCTCACAGGTAGCACTGACAATATTTATAAAGTCCATCTAATAAGGGTACCTTGCTGCCAAAGGATCAAACCATTTCAACATTCAGAAAGAAAGCAGCAACAGGTTATAGACAGGAAACAGCAGGTTTTGTTCATCTTCTAGGTTCTGATAAAATAGGAGGGCAAAACCTTTAAAAGCTTTAAATCACCAGTCCTCAGTGTTGTTCAAGAGGGTCCAAAATTGCAGAGAAAGGGAGAGAAATTTGTTGCAGGAAAAGTTTCAGAGGTTTCAAAAAATAAGTATTTGTTCTCTCTATTGAAGGAAGGAAAGAAAGAAATTAACATGGTGCTCTTCAAAAGCTGCCTTTTGGAGGATTCCCTCCAATTTGGGAAAGACAATACCATCTCATTTCCCCTATTGTAAGGCAAAAAAAAAAAATCCACAATCCACTAACAGCATCACCCATCACCTCTTGAATTAGGAACAGCAGAAATGGAGGAAAAGCTATATTTATCACCTTCAACTAAGCTGTGAGATTCTCTCATACGTTTAGAACGGCAAAACTCTGATGTTTCATCAAAGCTTCAATAATGGGTCCAGAACTCTGAACAAAAGCGAGGATAGAGAGAAAAAGCTAACCACAAGCACTGCCAACAAAAACTCTGTCACCAAATACTAACCTTAAGTAACATCATTCATTGAAAGGAACACAAGATCCTCTTCAGTAAATCCCTTCAAAACATTTTATTAGGCATTATTTTAAATAACCCCACACTCACCCAGGCCAAAGTAGATAAGTATGCATATATACCTTTACAAAGTCAAATTCTAATCATGCTAGTAGAGAATCAGTCTTAGCTATGTTCAACCTAACATCTTAGGGTTTTGAAGAAGGACAAAATTCTAGGACAGAGTTGGTTGTTCTCCACGGGGAATTATTACTGCAGCACTCAGCAGAGACAGATAAAGGCATCTGTGATGGCTTACTGTTCTACCTAAGAAACAAGTCAAGAGCCCAAGAGTGACTTGTCATGTTCAGTACCAACAGGAAGATCTCAGATCTTCAAGCTCCTTCAGTGCTACTGATGAACTCCCTGAACACCACCCAGAGCATGCAACCGGTGCTTACAACGCTAGATGATGCAACTTCAGCAAAACAGGGGGAAGAGGTGGTCAGCCTAGGACACCCAAATTCCTCTCAAGACCCATGATCCTGCCTACAGGCCCAAATTGGGCCATGGGAAGCTGATGCTTCCTACTGAGGAAGATCTTTGGGGGGCACAGGGGACCTAGGAAAGGGGGTGAGCAGAAATTGACAAAACAGAGGACGACAGCAACTTCTTCACTAGCCTGACCCTCTTCTCAGTCTTTCTTCTGGGAATGTAGACTGGGGAGACAGGACAGGAGAATGGTGACTGCTGCTCCAGCTGCAATTGATGGCTGCTTAGAAGAGTCTGAGGGACATAAGCTGCAGGAAGAGTTGCTCATCTTCATGACAGAAGTTCTGTCAGCCTGAATTTAAATTTGCTGTAAAAGGGAACACTCCCATAACTAGCTAGGGGTGTGGGCCGAGTCTAACTAGACAAGTCTGACTAACTTCTGCCATTATATCTGCAGAGGGCATGAGGCAGAAAAATCAGAAAGACAATTTACAAAGTCACTTATACCTAAGTCACGAAGGGGACTGGGGGATAGGCAGAAGTATGAAATCCAGAAAGCCTCATGGGCAAGGCTCACACCTCTGGATCCATCTCCATGGGACCTTAAAGACCTAAACTATTTCTCAACTCCTACAGAACAGGACTGAAGGTCACCAAGTGAAATTAATCCCCAGCCATACTAAGCTGAGCTCATTTCATAGATATGTTAGGAGCTATACTTTCTAAGGCTGTTTACAGTATATGATGTCAGCACTAATGCAGGCAGTTAAAGAGTACCATGTATGCCAGAACCTAATTAACTCGAGTCTTGTCTGAAGCAGAAACAAAGCTGTCTAAAAGGCAGGTGTAAGAGGTGGATCAGAGAGAGATGCCCCAAGGGCTAACTAGTCAGCAGGAGATGAGATATGGGATTTCATTATGCTGCGGCCTGAGAACGGGAAACTTTGACATTAAGCAAGTACTTTACTTCGTGAACAAGTAAACCACTACAAACCAGTTCTGCTCACTCTGAGTATCGCAGGGTCTTAAGAGAGCTTTAAGATCTTTACAGGTTTAAAGATGTAGCAGTACCCATCCAGCCTTTCAATGGTGTTCAGAAACACCACAGCTGTAAGTGATGCATCTGCATCTGGTTTTTTGTTGGTTTGTTTTTTTGTGTTTTTTTTATTTTTTTTTTTCATATTTCCCCCCAGCTCCTCCCTGCTACTTCCTCAGTAGTGGGCAGCCATCGCTTCTGTGTCAGGAGATATTAAGTGACACGAAGTAACTGGGGTATGAATTAACAACACTGTGGCTCTGGGAAGAAATACTTTGAGAATTGAATCTTATCTATTTTCCTTGCCAGAGCAGATGATCACACATGTGTCCTCTCAATGACCACTCTTCCTTTCAAGGCTGTGCTGGCATACTTGGAAGCCTCCTCATATGAAATGAGTAGTTCTTTAATGCCTCGGTAACACTGCAAAGATGTTAAAACTTCAACAGCAAAGCAAGTTAAGGCAACCGTTAAGGCAATTGTTATGCTACAGATGAGCCTGTAAAAACATTAAAGTGTTCAGCCTGCCTTCTCCCCACAGAAGGGAAGCTGTGCACGCAGCTGTAACTCAGGTGTCCTCTGACATCTCCATTTCCTGAATTCAGCCCAACCCTGTCCAGGCTCGCCTGATAAGTTTTCTGAATGAAGACTGAAGTCTTCGAGGAGCACAACAGCATTAGAAAAAAGACTGGAGGATGTCTTTATCTGCATTTTTGTCTGTTGCAGTCAGAAAATTTCATTATTACTTTCCCTGCTTCTAGTTCCCTTTCACACAAAGATGGACCAACATTACTCTTGATCTGTTAAGCTCACCAAGTACATGGAGGAAAGCATTACAGGCACGGTTAACAGAAGCACAGAGATTACGCAGGGTGCTCAGCATGACAAAAAGAAGGAGCTGGAGTTCTGCTCTCAGTTTCTATCCAGTCTATAAAACAGGTAGAAGCACAGCTCCCCTTCCCCAGCATTACGAGGCATCACATCTTTTGTTAGCCCAGGGACGTCTGAGAAAGGCTGGCAAAGAAACACTGGTCACCAGTGCCTGGGCAGGAAGCCAGCTTTTTAGCTGATGCATGTTTTGTGGGAATGATCAGCTGCCGCCCACTCTGGCTACATCTGTAGAGCTTTTGGCAGGTATCCACAGTCCAACCATGAGCAGGGTGCACCCTGCTGCCTGCCTAGCTCCTGTGTGTCTCACATGCAGACAGCAGGCACCTGCCAATAGCCAGAGGCCAGTGCATCTGAGCCATACTGGGAGGCTGCTATGCTGCCGGTGCCAGCTAAGCGACATACCTCAGCCAGCATGCATGCTCCAGGACACGGGGCCCCCATGACCCTTGCTACCAACCACAGTTTTTAGAAGTACTGCTTTGGCTTCAGGAAAGCAGGCTAGTTAACTCACACACAGAAGGGTCATGATAGGATATTAAAGAGCCACCAACTAATATCAAAAAAGGATAACCTGCCCAAACGCCCCAAGTATTGGACTTAACCTAGCACCTAAACGGAGATCATCAGTAGCAATCTCACTACAGCCATTCCCCTGCTAAGAAATACCAATTTCTGAGCAGGTCGTAGTTTCACAGGAAATACTTTTCCTCCTCTGACACAAAATCCCCAGATTTCACTTATCTCCATACTCTGAGTTTTCCCTCCTTGCTGCAGCACAAGTTTTACAGAACACAGAGCTCTTGTGCCTCAACTCAGCAAACAGACTCGTTTAAAGGGTAAACACTCTGAGTAACTTTGCTGGAACAGGGCCCAACGCTCCAAAATCTCCACAGTCAAAGGCTTTAGGATTTAAAAAAAAAAAAAAAAAAAAGATATACAGAAGACTAGATACTCAAACAGGAAAAGGAGAGGAACTGCTTGTCTTTCAAGTAATGTCTAGTTCAGTAATATGCTACCAGCATTACTAATATTGCTATTGAAGTAGGTCTCACAGGTCTCGGGCAATATCAGGCCCTTTCTAATAGGGGAAGGGCAACGCATACAATAAAGTGCAATAGAAAAATCTTCTTAGTCCAGTGCATTAGGCAAAAAACACTGGCAAGAGACCGCCACGGTACCTACGAGAACAATGGATGAACGGCCAAGAACAGCCAAAGAGCTGGTGCCAAACCCAGAGAGAACAACAAAAGGCACAATATCATCCTGCGAGCCTGTGTAAGAAGCAGGGAGCCGGCCTTTCCTCCCTCGGCTTCCCGCCCGGAGGAGCGGGAAGGCCACAGGCACCCTCCCGAAGCCGGCGCTGCCCTCCTCCCCGCCGGCAGGCCAGCTCCAGGGCTCCGCTTGGCCGCAACAGGTCTGAAACCCCCCATTCCCATTTCTTAATCACAAAATAAAAGCCCACCCATGTAGTACAACCGCATCCACCCACCAGCCCGCAGCCCGACATCCTTCCCCGCAGCGAGGGGAAACCGCCACGCCACGCCACGGTGACCGTTTAACGGCCGCCCCTGCTGAGGCGATGCGGACACCCGCAGCTCTCCCCCCGCAGCTCTCCCCCCGCACCCGCGGATGATGCAACGGGCGGCGAAGGGGATGCAGCCGCCACCTTACTCACGCGAGCTCCTCAGGACGCCGACGCCGCCCACCCGCGCTGCAGCGCGGCACACCGGCGAGGAGGAGGAGGAGGAGGCGGAGGAGGAGGAGGCGGAGGCGGGAAAGGGACCAGCCCCGGCCTGGGGTTAAAAAGAGCCCGCGAGCCCCTTGGCCCCGCCCCGCCCGTCGGCCCCGCCCCCCCGAGGGGAGGGAGCGGGAGCGGGCGAGGCCATTGGCCGCCACGGGGGAGTTGGCGAGTCAGGGACAGCCAATGGGGAGGCGGCGCGCGGCCACACGGCACTGCCGCCTGCAGCCGCTTGGCGGCCGGCCCGGGCCCGGGCGGGGCGGAGAGCAGCGTGGCCGGCGCGATGCCGGAGCTCGGAGGGAAAACCAGGGGCAAAACGGATGGGTTTCCCCAAAGGGGCCCCGCGGAGCCCGAGGAGAGGTCTCTGCCGGGGGCGTGGGCCCGAGGGGGCGCGGCCAGGCCGCGGCCTTCGAAGGCCGTGGCCGTGAGGGGAGGAACAGGCACCTGGGCTGCTTGTGACACCCCGCGCGCTGGAGGTGTTACTGGCAGCCTGCCGGATTTGGGGAAAAATAATACCCACCGCATCAGAGGGGCTGCTGTGAGGGGAGTTTCACGGGTGGGGCTGCAGCCAGACACCCCCCCGGCAGCCGAACCCTCTGAAAAGGCCTCAGGGCTGTGCTGCGGCTGGCCACCCGGCTTTGCGGCCCTGTCTCAGCTTGCCCAAAGTCGACATCAGGGGGAAGAGAGAGGACCCAGGCGTCTCTGGGTCTGGTGTCAAAGGCTGAAAATACCCATCCTGGCACAGGGAGGAGGTGGTGAATGCCCGAGCTGGGAGCTGGAAATGGTGCTACAGAAAGTAAGCGTGACCCTCTCACTGAAATAAACCCACACCGATCATTTCGCTAGCGGTAGTTGTGCCATGAATCAGGAAATGGGTTTATCCCAAAAGGTGCCAAGCCCTAAGCATGACTCTGGAAAACACCTAGACGCTTTCTCTGTTTGAAGCTCCCGTGTTGCCTGCTATTTGTCTGCTGGTGTGCTTGCTGGCACAGAGGCAGGCTGCACACTGCTTTTGAAGAAGGAGCCAAGGCCAGGCTGGATGGGGCTTTGAGCAGCCTGGTCTAGTGGGAGGTGTCCCTGCCCATGGCAGGGGGGTTGGAACTAGATCATCTTTAAGGTGCCTTCCAACTCTAACCAGTCTATGATTCTACGAGAAGGAGCAGCCACCTCGAGCCTTGTGGGGGGGCTGTCCCCTAGCCAAATTGGCTTCATCTCTGTGAGTCCTTATGGCACCAGTGCAATGGATAGTTATTATGCCCTGATGTAATTATTACATTTTTGATGGTGCCTGAGAATGTGATGAGGTATTCGGCTGGCAAGTCGCTCAGTGTCACATTGGCTCCATCTGCACTGTTGTGCACAGAGCTTTACAGTGTGTAGCACAGTGTGCAGGTGAATTTAAGACACTCAGTGCAAATTGTCTCAGAATAATTATTGACAACCACAAGGTACTCCAGGTTATGCAGAAAGCTAAAACAAAACAAAACAGAAATCCTTGCATGAAAGCATGAGATTCCAAAAAGGCTTGCCAGAGTGAAACATCCCAAGAACATAGCTTGTTGCTGTAGAAAGTCCAAGCAGCAATTTCTTCTGTATCTATGAAAAATACCAGTAAAGAGAAATGCAATTCGAGGTAGCTTTATTTTAGAACATGGTTCACCCTGAAGTGTTCCATGTGTTTTAGGTAATCAAAGGAGTGGAGACAACTGTATGCCTCCATCTGTACATATAGATACTACGTAGTGTAGCTGTTTGAAGAGTATGGCATGCTATATAAAAATAAAAAGGAACAGGATGTTTTAATCCAGTGGTAAAAGGAGACTTTACAACTGGATATGACTGGTCTGAAGCTGAATGACCGATCTTAGGGTTACAAAGTCAAGGGTCTCTCTGGTGATGAAATGGACCATGACTAGAATATGGGGTGAAATTTATGAAAAAACACAAGAAAAGCACAGAGCAATTAAAAACAAATCAAGAGAATAGACAGGTATTTTATATTGGCCTTAAATAAACAGTGACACTGAAGCAGCTGTTTCATTACATATGCTAAAAATACACACAAATTATAGAGAAAAATTCACGTGTTGATGACAAATTACATTGCTTTTTCCTTGCCCATTTCTGCATCAAAGTAGATGTAAACCTACTTTGAATCCCATGTTGTTATCCTCATTTTCCTAAAGATTTACTAGAAAATACTGCTGTTAAACAGGACAATTATTTACTTTAAATCACAGTTTGCCTAGCTAATTATGTCTGAAATATGCATGTAAAGTGAGGTTTGCACAAGTAACCATTAGCCCCACTGGAAAACCATCAATTGCAAAAGCACGTGGAATCAGATTCTAGCTTGCATCTGGTGCAGCTAAATTACAGAAAGATGCAAGAAGAATGCAGAGTGTGAAAATGGTAATGCTAAGAAGAGCTGGGCCTTGAAACGGGTACCAGAAAAACGGTGAGACACCAGGGCACGCGTGAGGCCCAGTCGCAAAGCACAGCGAAGCAAAAATCCATGAATATTTGGAACAGAATGGGTGCAAGTGTTTGAAAACTGCAGTTGTACCCACAGAAGGTACCCAAGGAGGGATAACCACACCTTTTATGCCTTTCAGGAGGGACTGAGTCAGCTCTTCTGTCTGAAAAAGTGCCAGCCTCGCAGCAACCACTGCGAGTTCAGGCAGATGGACGTCGACACCTGAAATCAGCAGCACAGATGGATTTGCCAGATCCTGTAAAATGTAAAACAGACACCTCAGAGAGTGACAGCACTAGGCATGTTGGAAACTATCTAAACATAATGTGTGAGGCTAATGAGAGGGATTTGTAACTGCAGCACAGTTCTGCACTCAAAATTCCGTCTGCTTCACCATGTCAGCAGCCAGGTGAAGGTAAGCTAGCGACACTTACAAGAAAATAGGAATTTTGACTTGAAAAACTGACTTAAAAGATATCCGCAGCGACAACGACCCACACTGTGCCATTGGCATCAGTGGCATTAAAATCAGTCATTGTGGCTGGGAATGAATGCACAAAGCTTTTCTCCACCCCACTGCCCGCTAATTAGACCCATTATGGCTGAGCCAAATCAGTAGGACACTTAGATTATTCTTCAACCCAGCCTTGCAAATAACTCCCATAAATCAGCAGGTCACTACCAATTTCATAAGTGGAGCCACTTAAGCCATTTCCTGAGATCGGACAACACTTAGGATTATTTTTCTCCCAAGGAACAAGAGAAGTCATGGTGAAGGTTGGTCTATAGTCAAAGTTATGATTTGATCAGTGTAGTGGCAATGTGATGCCAACTGGAATATTAACATAGAACTAGACTGTTTAGGAGCGGCAAGCAGAGAATGTTGTTTCTTGTATCAGTGATGAGTAGACATGCTGAAAATGAAGATCCCTTGGACAAGTGCAACCAGTGATGAAAGGGAAGGGGGAAAAAAAAAGGTAAAAGCTGTTGTGGTAGGATCACTAAAGGAGGAAGATCAGGTGGAGAAGGCTTTTTGTGAGAGACTAATGAAGTCACCGAAAGAACCAGTGGTGCTTTGGTGGTACCCAGAGCCCAAGGGAGAGCACAAGGCTTTCGCATAAGCTCGTGAAAATGTTTTTGTACAAAGGGAGGAAAAAGCAGCCCAAGAAGAGCCACTCCGTATTTTAACTGCACGGGAGAGGCTGCAAACAATTTGGAGGACATAATCATAGTTCAAAATGATCTTTGACAGACTGGAGAAATGAGAAGAGAAACTAAAATAGGAACTTGGCCAATAAGGACAAATGCAAAATTTTACAGCCAGGCAGGAGCGATCAACTGCTTGAGTTGCCATCTGGACAGCAATTGCGTAGAGCGGAAGGTATAACTGTAGTGCCATGCAAACTCAATGTGAGTCAACAAGGCCCTGCTGTTGTGAAAAAAGCAAATGTCATACAGGGTTATGCAAACAGGAATATAGTGTGCAGGACACATGGCACTCTTGGCATTGGCACGCTTTGTTGAGGTACCATGGCCCATCTGGAATGCTGCATTTCAAAAAAGATACGGCCCGTGTGGGACATGGCCTGAGGAGCACAAGAAGAAGGTGTAGAGAGAAACATGGCCAGGAGGAAAGACTGAAAGAAGTGAGGTTGTTCAGAGAAGAGAAAACTGAAAAGAGGCAGAACTGTCTTCCCTTAGCTAAAGGGCAACGAGGAAGGGGATAAACCATTTTTCGTGTTCCTTCAGAATAGGAGAAAGTGGAAAAGGTCAAAATTACAGTAAGGAGGATTTAGGCCGAACATCAGAACCTCAGCACTGCTCTGCTGGAAGGGACATCCTGAGGTCTGCAGTTCAGCCTCCTGCTCAAAGCAGGGTCTGTCTAGAGATCAACCCTGGTTGCTCAGGCCTTGTCCAGTCAGGTCTTGCAGGCCACCCAGGACAGAGACTGCACAGCCAGTCCAGTGCCTGACTGTCCTCATGGAGAAAATGTTTTCCCTACACCCAGATGGAACCTCTCCTCTTTCGATTTATGACTTCAGTAAAGATCCCAACTTTTCCTCTTGCTGACCTCCCTGTAGGCATAAGGAGGTGGCTGTTAGGTTCCCCCACAATTGTCCCTTCCCTGGGCTAAGCAAGCCCCGTTCCCCTGACCTCTCCTCACAGGGCCACCACTCCAGCCCCTGACTGTTCTGGAGGCCCACCCCCCACCAACTCACTCCATCTTATTCATGTCTTTTCCCCCCTGGGGACCTAAAACAGTAGCCAGTATCTCGCTATGGTCTAATGGGTGCCAAGCAAAGGGGCACCATCACTTCCCTCAGTCTGTTGACTGTCCTTGTTCATCCCACCAAGGATGCAGTTTCCTCCCCTTTGCTTCAAGGACACACAGTGGCCTCACGTCCAGCTTGCTGCCCACCATGACCCCCAGGGCCTTACCTGCAGAGCTGCTCCCCAGCCAAGCAGTCCCCAGCCTGTGCCCTGCCAGGGGTTGGCCCACCCAAGGTGTAGGACTTTGTCCTTGTCCAGTTTCACGAAGTTCCTGCTGGCCCATCCCTCCAGCCTGTCCAGGTCCTTGTGGATGACTGCCTTGCCCTCTAGTGTGTCAGGTACACCACCCGGTTTGGTGTCCTCCACATTCATTTTCTCCTCTAAGTCACTGAGAAAAAAACATTAAAAAAGGACAGATACGGGCACAGACCCATATGGTACTTGTAACTGGTCTCCAGGGAGGGTATGAACCATTAATCACTGCCCTCTAAGCCAAATAATCCAGCCAGTTTTTCTCTCATCTGGCAAGCCACCCGTGCCGACTGTGAGAACCCATCTTGGATACTGGGGTGGAGTGAGAAACTGTCAGAAACCTCACTCAAGTCATCTGCTAGTACTGCAAGGAGGACGTAATCTGCTGCTCTCCCTTCACTACAGATCTGTTCCCTTTGCTGAAGATGTTTTTCCTGTAAGGTGTTACAGCTGCCACCACATGTGTGTTTTGAGAATCACAGAGTTGTCCAAAAGACCAAAGGCTTGTCTCCTTGGAGGCTGAGCAAGAACTGCAACTAAACGTCTCTGTTGTGGTCAACACAGTCACACGAAAGGGTCAAAAATCATGAGTCAAACACCTCCAGAATGAAAAGACAGGCTCAGACATTAATGAGACTGTTACTTTGGTTGGCTTCTGGCCTGTCTTAAGACTTCGGAATTTCCCTTGCCCATCTCCAGCCCAGCAATGCAACAACTAATGTTATATGCAATCCCAAAGTCAGTAACGCAGTCTGCTCACTTCCCACTTGTGCTTTGTCCAGAAATCAGTTCTTCACTGATCAGTTCTTCTCGCTGCCTCAGTCTCTTTTTCAAGTCTCTTCCTCCTGGAGCTCCAGGAGGACTTTTTCCTCCACCAAGACAAGAGGAAGCAGAGAGGAAGCATGCTCCGTGTTCACTGGAGAGGAAGGAGGAAGGAAGAGGAAATGATGGAAGATGCAGGACTATTTTGATCCGTGAAGTGCTCTCTCATCTGCCTCTTAGACACATGCAGTATTAGCTCTCCAGGGAATCAGGGGTGGGTAGAAAAGGGAGGAGCAGTGGCTCCCCCTGGCTCTTCCACAGCTCTCAGGCCCAGGAGACAGGCTGGTGCACAGGCTGCTGCGGAGGCAGTTCCCTCCCTCCCTCCCTCCCCGTGGCTGGAATCCAAGACAGCTCCAGGAAGAAAGCAAGAACGATCTGAAACACGGCCAATATTCCGTCACATAGGTAGCAAGACTTGAAATCAAGCCAGATGCTGGCAAAAGCACAGCAGGCCTGAGCCTGGTAGACTAAAGGCTTTTTCTGTGAAAAACGACGAGGCAGGGAGACTGGTTTGATCACTGCCTGCCTTTCTCCCCACTTAGTCTTGCGGCTCACTGAAAACAGAGCAGAAAGAATTTTATTATTTTTTTTTCCTCCAGACCTAACTAAAAGAGCAGCTTTGGAAACAAGAGACCTGGAAGTGGCCTAAGAGGGTAGATTTAGATTAGATATTAGGAAGAAATTCTTTACTGTGAGGGTGGTGAGGCACCGGAACAGGTTGCCCAGAGAAGCTGTGGATGCCCCATCCCTGGCAGTGTTCAAGGCCAGGCTGGATGGGGCTTTGAGCAGCCTGGTCTAGTGGGAGGTGTCCCTGCCCATGGCAGGGGGGTTGGAACTAGATCATCTTCAAGGTCCCTTCCAACCCAAACCATTCTATGATTCCATGATACAGCACACTGATTTCACAGGGCTCAGGAAAACAGCACTCCATACCTTCGTCAAAGATGCATGAGTTTGTCCCAAAGGAACACTGGCATCATAATTATTTTTTCTTCCTAGTGGGCACAGTGTGCAGAGTTCTAAATATCTTTAAGGTATTTGGATCAAAGAGGCAACCATGCTCACACAAGCTACTGCAGGGCTCCGGCCTCACCCGCATCCCACCACTTCAGCAGAAGTTACCACCTTTCTGCTCTGCTGAGGCACAAACGCGCCTTTGCTCCTGTCAAAACCATCTAGTTGGAAAGCAAACACCCAAACTGAAATTATGAGAAAGCACCCAACCCGATTATCGGAGCACTGCTAACAAGCAGGCATTTGCGTCTTAACAGTTGGAGATAAGCACACCCTTCCCACTTTGCATATGGTGAAACGAAGCCAGGGGCTCCCAGAGGTAGTCTGTTGGCAGCAGATCTGGTTTCTTAGCTCCCACCATTCAAACCGGATTCCACAAATCCAATTTACAATTGAAACTTTAGATCAATTGAATTAACACAATTATAACAAAATAATAACAATTATTTTGGCAGGAACCTCCAGCCGCTGCTGGAGAAATACTACGGGACTGTGGTATAGGATAGCAGTGTCCTTTCACCAGTGGTTCTTCTTGCTGGAGGTTACAATTTTATAAGAAACAAAACATGACATGCATTAACAGGGGATTAGATCTTTATGATTGATAAGCACCTCGCTGACAAGGAAGGATTGTCCACATAGTTGAGAATTGCTTCATTTTCCATCATAGTTGAGGAGAATCGCTCCATTTTCCTTAAGCATGGATTTAACAAATTGAACATTGCAAAAAGAATTTGGAGACATTTGTAAAAAAAGTAACCTTGGCTAATCAGATTAATGCAGAAACACTTGTGCGTAGTTTCAGAATGTATCACGCAGCAATTCAACGTGAAGATATCAACGTGATTTATCCTACAGACATTTAGCTGTAATTTCAGGTTTTTTCAAAATCCACTCCAAGGTAAAATTGTGCTCTACAGCAACGCAGCTCAGCTTCCTCCTTGCAATAAACGGCAAATACAGCCTCAAAGATTCTCTTTTCTGACAGCCTTACCTAGGAGGCGTAATTTCCTTACCGGCTGAAGTGAGCGCACACCAACTCGGTTGTTTTTTAGCTCTGCCTTTTCCTGAAGCAGACTGGTTTTTGGGGCAGCCATCAGTGAGCGCAGCAGCATCAGCAGTTACAAGCGTTTGGAGAACAGAGCGATTACCATCCCCCCGCTTTCACTTCTAACAGATTAGAAGACAGTACATTCAGTTTAAGGTGCTGTTATAGATTAGTGGCAATGGACGTAGTTGTCAATGCCCAAAGGTTCACAGCTGGAGCAATGCAACGTAAGGAAGAATCATCTTTAAAAAGCCATGACCCCTCTCAGTTACTCATTTCTTCAACTAAGTGTGCTCCTTCTGCCAAAAGTGAGCTGCCTTATTCTCTACAGACCACCGCAACAGAAACTGGCAGGGTCTCTCAACCAGAACCCTTACCATTTAGAAAAAAAGAAACACACCACCAAAAAAACAAAAATAAAAAAAACACAAAACCCCAACTCCTAACCCCAAGTTGCACTCTTGATACTTAACTTTATCAAGTAACTATGGAGAGGTTGTTTTTTGATATTTTTTCTTTTTTTTTTTAGTTGAAGACATGCTCCATCAGCTCTAAAAAAAAAAACAAAACAGAAGGCAAAGAATCACTCAAAAAATAGCTCAAGACAAGAGCTTGAAACTTGTAGTCTATGTCCTCATTAGTCATTTAAAGAGCAGCATCCCATCTAAAGGAAAGGGATAATTTTTGTCAGATTCTTATAAAAAAAGGCTTTATTTTGAACAAGTTTTCTCCATTTGGTTTTACAGTCTCGGCATACATCATATTCATGGACAAGCAGCATTTTCACAGAATAAGAGCCAAATACAAAGAAGAGGAAGCCACTTGGGATTAACAGTTTCAACCTAATTGACTCAGACTTCAGAAAATACTGTATGCTGTCACTTATTTGAGGTAAAGGAATTCCATAAATTAAGATCCACTGTTTAACAGAAGAGCCAACAATGAAATATTTGCGAGAAGTAGGTACGTTTGGGAAGGAGGGGAAAAAAATTTTACTCTAAGACACTGTGAGCAACAATAGGAGGGGGAGGTAGAATTTCCACTTGGTTTGTATTGGTAAACCAATACAGTTTGGACTACCATGTATAAGTGTTCAACCAAATTTGTGCAGTATAAATTTCAAGTCTGATGAATTTTCCTGGTGGTATAGTCTTAAAAGGTGAGCCTAACTGAAGATACATCGTGAGCTTAGTTTATATGCTGAATGCTGTCACTAGATAATCATTACATGATCAGTTAGTGATTGGTGCCCATGTTTTTTCCTTCGAGGATCCAGTAAAATCCATCGCTTTCAATGCCTATTATGACATATTCCAGTTACATGGTTAATTTTTGGGTAGTTGTATAGGCAGACCATAAAATGATGAGTTTGGGGGGATTCAAGGAGAATATTGGGGGGAGAGGGAGAAATCAACCTTCTACTATCTGTTCACACACAAATATACCTGCAGTTTAACAGTGTTTAGATAAACAGATGAAAGCTGTTACAGGGACACATTTATATTAGTTTAAAATTAACTTCTTTATAGAGCAAATCAGCTTCTGCAATTAATCTGTCTAAAAAAAAAGAGATCTTAAACCTTTTTAAATAGTATCTGCATTATACTAGATACTGTTTTAAAAAACAGAAAGACTATCCTCACCTTTTTGACCTCAAGATTTAAATTAGCTCACTAATAATCCTAAATCACACTGAAGAGGAAATGGAACGGGACTAATATCCTGTAAACTGCAAGAACTAAATCAATGTTAAAGTCCTAATGCCTAGCAGAAATACCACAGGTTTCAGTTCAGCCATCTAATGCCAGGCACTGTTCAATTTCTTCCAGTGAAAAGAAAACATAATTTGACTTATGTACTTGCAACAAAACATTAATCAGTGAAGCTATCTTCACATAGAGAGATATATTTATTTAAAAAAGGTTATTGGCAAAATAAATTCCACAATCTGGTTGGCCAAACCATCCAGTGCATACAAAATAAATTCAAATTGAATTGGTGCAAGAATTTAGTTTTAAGAGCCAAAGCAGATGCATTTATAAAAGCTCATTTTTCAGTATTATTTTGTTTGCCAACTTCAAGTTCCGGAGAGCAAAATGGTTTTATACTTATTTTGGAGGCAGAGAGAAGCTGGTTTCTTAGTCTGGCTATGTAATGCTTCCACATCTTTTCCATTTCTTTCCCTTTTTTTTCTTTTAAATAATAATCAAGGAGCAGATTTACCATTTTGCAAGTTATCTGACTCAGAACTAAAGCACTAGCAAATTCTCTCCCCCATTGGCAAGCTATATTGTATTACGTGGCTTCATGTACATAAAGTTGTATTGTGCAGATATACGACCGCTGACCTCTTACGTTACACTTTGAACAAAAGCAGACATGAATTAGGTTAAACTGCAAGTCAGCCATTGTGCAAATTGTCTCTCAAGATGTTCTAGCAACATTTCTGTTACAGCTTTAACTCCTTAAGAGACATACAACCTACAAAATAGCTTTTGCACAATTCAGTTAAAACTCAGAGAAAAAGATGTCTTGTTTGTGAAGAAACTGCCATTAGCTTTTTTTCTAGCTAACATCCATTAGCTTTTATCATACTTCAGACTACCACAAAGCAAGTAACAGTGGAAAAAAATTATTTTCCGCTAGCATCCAATTAGTATCCTATGACTTTGAACACTAAAGAAATGCTTTTCCTTAAATGACAACTAAGAGAACATAGATTGAAAAGAAAAATCAGTCTGTTAAGAAGTTTGGTCCTTGCATTTAGGACCTTGCATTTCCTTCAATAGATCCTATGTATTTCATGTACATGGAGCATGAGTTGTTTGGTTTTGGGATTGTTTTTTTTTTTTTTTTTAAAACCTCACCTGCCTATTATGAATCCTTGCAATAAAAATACTAATTTTTCCCCACACTGCACTAGGCAGCTTTCTTTCCAGCCAAAGAAAAGGAATTTAGTGAAGAATCATAAGAAAAAAGATTAAGCTATGAACTCTGGCACAGCCAGGAGTAGCAACTCAACTACTCCAGAGGGCTTAGAAAATAGGCTTTAGATTTTACACCAAGAAGTTGGATTTATTGTAAATGCCACAGTCACATTGATAGACAGAGCACAGACTTCTGGTAACAAACAAACATACATTTTTGTAACTAAGCGTTTCTACTTGGTAAATAAATGCATTTCGCACAGCCTTCCTTTTAAATGTGCCTAAACTAACCTAAATAAGCAGACAGCATAGCAGAAAAGGGAAACTTATGTGAGTAACTGTTTCTTAAGCAGTATATTATTTTTACTATGTATATAATATTTTATATTATATACACACACATTTTCATCAACAGTTCAAATTATACCCGAATAAAAAAACCAAACAAAACCAAAACTGGCGCTCCTCCAATACATTTGCCACCTTTCCCTCAGGCATAGTTAATCCAGGTATTTGTCAAGTTAGAGGAATGACAGTTAAAAAGACTCCCCCCACAAGAAACAAGTTACACAAAGAATACTGTATCACTACAAATTTTTTATTCAGAAGCCCATCTTTAAAAAAAATCTCATTATGAACTTGTTTGGTCAAACTACAACACTTTCTAGCAGACATACAGTAAAAATGGCATGGCTCAGAATCGACCAGATCTTTCACGATCTCTTGACCGCCTCCTATCACGTTCACGTCCTCCTCCTCCACCACCACCTCCACGACCACGATCTCTGGATCTAGACCGACGTTCACGGGACCTCGACCTGGATCTATGCCTTCAAAGAAAGCGTGAATATTTTATTGTTTCATCACATTCAGCAAGTCACTTGCAGTACCACACAGTGGAATGCTTAAGGATGTAAGTAATGAGGGAGAAGAAAGACAATGTGGTATTAGAAGGATTAGTAAATTGTCACTCAAGGCTGCCAAACCACGTATTCACAAACAGAAAAAAACCTTAATACCAAGGAGTCAACACATACTGTTAAAAGACTCAGCTGTTCACTGCCAGTCATCCAACAGGCATGCAAACCTTAAGCAAAGGCATGTAGAAAAACCAAATACAGTTACACAGCTGTTAATTAAAGAAGCAAGAGAAGGGGACACCTGCTTTTGCAGTTCTGAGTTGCTCTAAACACATAGCAAAAGCCTACAGCTGTTTGTAAGCTCACTCCTGTTAAATCAACTGCATTAATTAGCAATTACAACTCTTTTTCCTTCTTTTTTTTTTCCTACACCCCACCCCTTCCAGAAGCCATCAGCATTTGCAAATAAGTCTTCCCTGCCTCTGAGGTCAATAACTTAAAATTCAGGAAGAAAGCTAAAAGCACCCAGAATGTACTGCTAACACAGCTATTATGGATTTATAGCTTATATGGCACTTGTCAAGCAAAAGAGTGGTTTGAATGTTTTTAGGCATTTTTGGAAAAGTTAATTTTATAAGACAGGTAAACAGTACAGTTTTAAATACGTGTAGAAATTACAGCAGAACTAAAACGCTCAGGGAACTGAATGCTACAAGTCTTAAGTTTGCAGAATATTGTTTCATGGTGAGATAGTTTGGGGTGGGAGTGTGTGTGGTGACAAGTTTTACTATGACAGACACACACACGTTACCCTTGCATACCACTGAGCTGTCCAGAATTACTAAATAAACCCATTATTCAAAAGTTCTGGTTTACCCTCCAATGTATTTAATTCCACGTAGAACTACTTTCAGGTCAGTCTAGTTTATACAATCTACCTGTGAAACCCCACTGACAACTGATTATTTTTTTTTTTATATATTAAGCCTTACTGCCTAACCTGTGACAGCTTTAGCTGCACAAAGAATTTAAATAAGGCAAATAAAGACAAAACTGGATGCAGGATTCCGCTATTTCATTTGGTTTACCGCAGACTGAAATTGGGCTATAGGTAAAACAATCACATTCCAAAGCCAAACATACAAGTCTGATCTTTCTTGCCATAAAAGGTGGTACCTTTTAATTAGCCTTACTAAGTCCAAGAGATCCAGATTCAGACTCGTGGAAGTGACCAAAAGGCTAACACAAGAGCCTACTTTGTCTTTTTCATCATTCACCTTAAAAGCTTACATTTTCGTTAAAATTAATATTAATTGGGCTATTTTAGGAAAGTATTTAGGCACAAACACACATGCCTAAGCAACACAATCTACATTTTTCCGAAGTTAAATTCATCCTCACAAGTTCTAAGACACTGCCAGAGACATTTATAGGAAAAACATGTTCACAATCCCAGGCTCCTTCTGTGATTGAGAGAAACCTATAAAACTGTGCTTGATATAAAGGGAAGCTCAACAATTTTGTATGCCTATCCTAAATAGCAAGGTCCTAAAAGAAAGCAAATTGAATCCAGCTCAAAGTGAACCATCCACAAGACAAGTATCACATTAACAGCAGCTCTATAAGCCTTTCTACAGTGTACCTTAATAAATAATATAAATAATAGAATGTATTTCTCACAATCTTCTTTTTTGCCATTAAGCAAAATTACTATTCCTTTGCCCTACTGAGAATTGCTATCAAGGGTCACATTGTGAGGCTAGCATTAGTAGAAAGTGAGCTCAATACAGTGACTGCCTGTTACTAACACTAAAGAATGAATACTGGCTAGAAGAGTTAGCCATTAACTGTTAAAAACAAGTAAGTTTGGGTATTGAATATAATCTATAGATAAGCTTTACTGCATAATGCTGGAAGTGGCCAATCTGATCCTGCCAAAATGCCCATTAGCCAAGTAGCCTGCTTCTAACAGAAGCCACCAGCAAATACCTTTAGAAGACAATAAAATAGAGAAGAGGTGTAAAGCAATACTTCTCCCAAACAATGGCCACCTATAACAGTTTGCAGTTTGGAGATCTGAACCACAGACAGGTCCTATGTACTTAGTGAATACTCTTCTCCTTGGAGCCTGCCTTCTCTTAAAGCCACATCAACTTCAGCATCCCCAGCACCACATAGCAAGAAGCACTATAACTTTTTTTTTTTTTTTTAAGGACAGACCTATTCCTTTGTTCTGAACTAGCCACTTGGTAGCTTTACTTGATGCCCTTTCATTGGTATGTGTCAGAACTGCATTAGAAAAAAAAAAAAAAAAACAAGAGGACTTAAGTTTAAAGATTTCCCTTCAGAATTTTCAGCAACTGATCCTTAATTTACTTGTTTTAATCATGTTTAAAAGCAAACTTACTTTTTACGACGACGCCCATACAACTCACGTCTCAACTCTCGAGAAATGGGCTTCAAATGCATGAAGTTGCAGAAGCCTCCTCGTGTACACTCTCTGAAACAGAATTCAAGAGGGACCGTTCAGTTAAAATTCCCAGTTCTACACCGCATCTGTTTGCCCTAAGCCCTAGTGGACCTCTAGCCATGTAAAAGTTAATCACCCCTAACCTTAAACCAGTAAATTGCAAGCATCATTTACTGACACTGACTCACTCCTAGATCAAAATCCTAAAAAGGTGGCAAAAGTCAAGAGGTTGACTCCAGGTCCTCTATAATAACATTACCTGAAGTGGTTTTCTTCTTACACTAAACTACACATAAAAGCCACACCCAAGCAAGCAGCCAGTCTGCACACACATTTCAAAGATACTGTCATAGGCAAAAAGGAAGTCACTCTTTACCCCATTTCATATTGACGGCAACAGGCCTCTCTGAAGTCAGTCACAGGTGAAAGCTCAGCATGAATGGGCTGTCCATTAAACCAGCGGTTGTTCAGGTCAATCACAGCCTTCTCCGCATCTTCTTCACGGCGAAACTAAAAGCAAAATTAACAGGTTCTTATGTTAGAGAGAAGCAACTGAAGTAGATCAAAGATACTTATCAAATCAGTTGTGCGATATCTGAGGCTTAGGACTAGTAATCAAACTAGAACCTACTTTAGAGTTCCTGGGACAGTCCCTCAAATCAAGGGTAAAGATGCTAGCTTTTCATTAATCAGAACTCAGAGCTAATCACAACATCAATATTTTCTCTTATGTTCTATTTGGTCTTTCAAGTTTTGTGGCTTGTATTAAAAGATATGATAGAATACATTGTGTTTTCTCAGTACAGCTTTAAACAGAGAGAATGCTTAAGAGTATTTTCTAATATGCTCTAGATGTAATGGATTTTTTCAAACACTTAAGAGAAATCTGCATGAGAACTGAAGCTCTCATTCACTTAAATTAGAATTTACAAAAATCTGATCTTGTTTTACAATGAATGTAAAACTTAATTTGAAATCCCTTCTCACAGCTAACCACTTGAAAATTTTTAAAAACAACTTTTCTTTCTGACTGTGACCTACACAGATGAGAATTTTAGGTGTGAAAATACTTTCCACTTAAGGGAATGTACAGTAAAAATATGCAAACGAACTCGCACACCCCCAACACTGTGTACACCCAATAAAATTTTTGCAGGTGACAGCTCTGTACTCATTATTGAAGAGATACCAATGATTTTTAAGAGCCAAACCTAAGTGCTCCAGTTTGCACCTTAAACCACCCAGCTACTGCCAAATATAACTTGGTTACAAAATGTTTTGTTTAACTGGTAAGTTAGAAAACAAATGCACCTGTTGGAAATAAACACACCTGTTGCGAATAAACCTCTTCTCATAATGAAGTGCTTAAAAGGCAGTGCGGTGGGCAGACAGACCCCAAATTAATCCTGGCAAACTAAACAGTCCAGCAGTGGTGACTGTGTTTGTAACAATGTAAAAAAAGAAGTGTTAATCTTTATGAAAATGACACAGATTTTGACTATCAAGAAAGCGTCTCATATCTTAAAATTTCTTTTAGATTCTATTCACATTTTCACTCTTTCTACTTTATATTGTGAAGTGCAAGATGAGCTTATATCCTGAAGAGCTACTCTCACAAAGTCTACAAGCATACAGTAGCTTTTCAAAATTATAAATCAATAAATACCACCCCTATTGATTATATAAACACGTCTCTCTCTATCCTACCTTTACGTATACATTTCCAACTAGATGATCTCCAAGGTTATCACAAACATTCATCTCCTCAACTTCACCGTATTTTTCTTCCATTTCTGTGAAGACCTCCTAAACACAAAGCAACCCATTAAAAGTTTGCAGCACAGTAGCACAGAAGTACTGCATTTAGCAGTTAGTAAGTACAAGAGAATGCCTTCCATAAAAAAAAGCAAAATAAGAAAGTTTTTTTTTTAATTTCTTATTTTAAAATTAGTACTTGCTTGGCCTGTACTGTGTCCATCTGTAAGTACAGCACTAACAGGATACAATAAAAAGCTATGGAAAACAGTAAGCATTCGGTATTTTCAGAATACATAAAATGCACTAGAAAACACCACATATAAACCTTGATGCTATAGTTTTACTAATTTGTTTCTATACAAATAATTAAGTTTATTTTAAATTTACAGGAAAGAATGGGATTATGGAATCAAAATCCTACATGGCTTAAGTTGCTGATTTTTAAACGAAGTCTATTACAAACAGTAAAGCTGAAGCTAAGCTAACCAAAGGCTATACCAGGAAATATTTAGCACCAGAAGTTTTGAGTTTTTTATGAACACCTGAGGCAACAAGCGCTTTTCTCTGAATTCACCTAATTGCGCTATACACTGAATATAGCTCATTTGTGTCAACAAATCCACAAACACTTTAATGCATTTTTACATACCTCAAAGAATTCATCATAATGTTCCTGCATCTCAACATCACTCACAGCACCTGTAAAAATCAAGAGTCATATCAATTAGAGTCTATAAATAAGGAAGAAGAGATTTTGATCATACTACAAAACAATCTAGAGAGGCCGTCTGGAGCGTAAAAGACACCATATAGCATGGAGCTAACTAATAGGAATATTAAAAATAAGTATGCGTGAAGAGCTTTGAGTCCCTAAAGTAATATGTCAAAACATTACATTGACATGATCAAATCAAAACAAGTTTTAATCAGAACCAAACTTGTATGCCACAAATTTGAAGGAAGGGGAAAGGAATTATTTTGAAATATCACTTAAATTTAATGTATAGTCCCACCTTCTATCTACCAACAATTTTACCTACACAGAAGGCAAGTGCTTTGTCACATTTGCATATTTTAAAGCATGATAAGAATTTAGTGTTCCTCTTCCTAAAGGCAGAATTTCATTTTAACATGTCCACCTCTCCAGCATACACACTAAAATTTCAGAGTTCACAACGTAACATAACCCAGAATTTTTCTATTTTAAAAATTTGTTCAAAATAGTTATTGAAATGACACACTTTTCTCAGTGCCCTCAAAGAAGGGTACCATAATCCTTTGCAATAGAGAGCAATATCAATTTTTCTATAGTCCTGCAGAACACCTTTTAGTGCAAGACAAGCCAGCTGTATATTCAGGTTAGATTATTTTCATGCTCCAAGCTGGACTTCACAAATGAGCGCTGCTTGCCTGCTGCTATGAAAAAAAATAATTTAGCTGATTTTTTCAAAGCTTTAAGAATATAAAAAATGTATTTATTTCTTCCAGTCTACAGCATTTTAAACTACATTAAGCTGTATACATTAAAGCCTCATGTACTGGCTCTTCAGCAGTTAAGTGGTTTATTAAGATCAAGCGGAGCAGTTTTAAAGTGACACCTGCATTTTATGCTATAAAAAAAAATACTCTAGCCTTTAAATTACAAACACTACTGTTTTAGTTCACAGAATGTCAAAGACAAAGAGACTGAGCCAACAAAGCTGAGTTTATTCACTTTGGGCTGCTATGAAAAAAAGAAATGCTTTGGTCTCGGTCATTTTTGGCTCTGGAACTTTAATTACTTTTCTTCCACCCATCTCACCTCCTGAAGAAGGCTAAGGGGCATCTGTTATATAGTTTAGGCTAACAATGTTTCTGCATTTATGTTTGCTTTTGAGAGCTTTCTTCTTCCCCATGGTTATATAGCAAATTAAACAAATATCAAACATTAAACCAGTATTTCTAGACAGTTTAATACTTAACTATATTCCCGAGGTTCTGCCAACACCACTGATAACAGCTTACTAATATGTAAGGATTTTTTTTTTTTTTTAAAGATATCAGACAGGGGCTTTGTGAGCCACACTGGGAATAACTACTTTTTACCAGATGGACAAGTGCTAAAAACTTATAAGGAGATTCCATTGTCAAATCAGGAGATCATAAGCAACAGTTAGTTAATGACTACTTGAATGTCCTTCTAATGTGGGAAGCATACATATGAACAGGCTTTATAAACATTCATATTCCAGGGCTACTGGTATCTGAACCTTGAGAAGCCCAATTACTACTCAAAATACTCAGGAAAACTACTGCTGTTCAAAACTAAGGTTAATCCTCTACGACGGCAATAGAAAGGAAGACAGTTAAGCAACAACAACAAAAGCATTAAATAGCTACCCAAGTTATCCATTTAAAATACATGCAGTACTTAAGTAGGGACAAATATCAAAAGAGGGAGCCAGGAGTTTCAGCAAATCTACTGATAACAGACCGCCAGCTCTACCCCAAGAGGTACAGTTGGGCTCTGTTAAGTGTCTACCCGCTTGTCAAGAAAAACTAAAGTTGGATACCAGCATTTAGAACGCTAGAGAATCTGTTCAAGACTCTTGCAGCTGTACAATCTAAACAGCTCCACAGACCAAACTGCTGTAACTCTGTGCAAATTAGTTACCAGCGCATTGAGAATGTAGGGACAGAGTGGAAATACATAACTGTACAGTTTTTGGTCTACTGAAACAGCATTAACTACTCAGCATCCGCAACAAGAAAGCCTACAAACCAATAGAACTGTTTAAGCATCTAGACAAACTTACATAGCTCATTACGTATCTAACTTGATTGTGTGACAAAAAACTCAAATTACTGAAATTGGGCCATTATTACTTTTAGAAGCAGCAGAGACAGTGTTGACTTTTAAGTTAGTGGCTGATTTCACAAAGCACGTCTAATCAAATGCTGGTAACTAATCTGAACTAGTCTATAATCCAACAGTCAAAAAAAGGAAGAACCAAACAAAGCTTTATTACCACACAGTCAATATTCACTTCAACAAGAAATATTAGTTAGAAAATAACACCGATCCTTTTTGGTCCTAAAACTTTTTTTTTTTAAATCTTATTCTAATATTGATGATTCAATGACAATGACGTATCAGTAATCGCAGATCAACAATCCTGGTCATTTAACTTCTGCCAGTCTCAAAGTAGGTGCGTTTTCTTACACCCATTCCTACCTCATCAGGCATCATTAAATTAGTTCATGACCATACCCAAATGCCTTCCCCTCCTCAAAAGTACTTTTGAAGATGAATTTTCCTAGGTAAATATGCAACTTGGTTTTGCAATTTGGATTTTCAAAGCATGGAAGGAATTTTAAACATGCACCTATCCAAAAAGGACAGCTGCCAGAAGGGAAGTGTTTGTCAGTCAAAGTGTATTCTTCCAAAGTAGACTCTAAATGGAAACTGCATTAACCTAGGACAAATTTCTGCATGCAGTCTGAAAAGTTTCGAATTCAAGTTCTCTTTATATTTACAGAGCAGGAAATTGGTTCTGGATGAAGTCAACATGTGTCATTGTCCTGCTCTTTTAGACAGTGGAACCTAATGGATGGCACAAAACATACAGAAAAGCATTCCTAGTATGCAGGCAACTGGCAGGGAGAAAGGCGGAGGGAAGAAAGCAGTGCAACCAAGACTGCTTTACAGGGGAAGTACAATTTCAACCCTTTTTGATTTAATAGATGGTACTCAGATTCCCCTCATAGTTTTCAGAGTAGAGAGGAAGGTGAGCAGCACAAAAAAGTTTTGGATTTTTTTTTTTGGGGTGTGTTTGTTTTGGACGCATTTAATGAAACGTGGTCAGTTTGATCTGTTAAACTAAAATGGTAGACCAGCTTAAGTCGACACTGAGCTCTGACAATCAAGCCCAGGGAACCAGTGAAGGAACTTGTATGAACTTACAGCGCAAACCGTCAGCAGACTGGGAAGAGTTTTGAGGGTTACGGTAAATGTTCAAGAGGGCAATGGTCTGAAATACAAAACGCAACAACTTTATATTATGGAAAATAATTTTAACAAGAAACCGGTTTCCTTTAGGGTCGCTTTAGCCGAGTCTCTGCTGAAAAGAGAGGTGGTTATTCTCTCCTAAGAAGGAGAACTTTCACTTATCTGTGACCTTTCTGAATCAACCTAACACTGTAAAGTAATAGAGATCTCATGATACTCCATTATTGTATTTTCTTTTTTAATTTTATTCACCAATATTAATATAGAGGAGTTTTGCAAGATTTAAGGTAGGTATGTAATAGATGGCATTGAGACACAGTATTCAAATTACAAGCATAGTAATTTGTTTGAATTTGGTTTTACTGAGTATTTTCTTAGTAGCAAAACCCCAGGAAAGGAAGTAATACAATAATTACAGCATAACATGAAATCTCCATTTTCCTAAAAACGTTAAGATGAGAGAAAATCCAGTTTTGTGAAACTTACCGTACATCACATATATACCTATTTTTTGTTAAATCAAGAATTTGAGAAATGCCTGCAGATTAACCCTTTAAAAAGAATGCAGTGTTACTAAGAAATGATGTCCACTCTGCAGTGCAAATGAGAATCTGCATCAAGTCCAATTTATGCAGTCAATTCTGCATTCTGAACCGCACGCATTTGACAAGTTCTTGATCTATGCGCAAGAAGAGTTCCGTCACTTGTCCTGTTTGCAACAGCTTTATGTCAGCAGCTCAGAAGCCAACATTATTTTCTCATAATTAGGAGTGGGCTCTTTAACACCATTCTTTAAAAAAATTTCTCCAACTGTGGGACTTACAGTGTGAGCCGTCAGCCGTCTGTGCACTGTTTTGGGGGTTACGATAGATGTTTTGAATCAAGATGGTCTGCGGGGAAAAAAAATAAAAAGGGGAATTCTACTGGCTGCTGTGCATATAATAGACAATTGCAAAGAGACAACTTGTTTGCAAACAGCTAAATAATATTTTATTCTTTAAGACTTCCTTTTGTATTTGCAGAGTATCTTCCAAAATTTCATCCAGACCATCATATTATGAAAACAGTTTTAATTAACCACCAAGAAAGAGCTGCACTTGTCTCAACAGCTATCCTCAAAATGGGAATTATGAGGCACAGGAACCTAAGCTGTGAAACTACATATTATGGACATGCCTAGCTTTCAAGACCAGATTCATTATTGTACGTCTAGGGGGAAAAAAAAAAAATAGTGTTATGTGCACAGCATATAATATGTAATGCCACAGAGTCTAAAATGTTACACCAGACAGTAAGGTTTTTAGGCAAGAGCTACATCTCATTTTGGGATCAGGAATTTCTTGGTGGAATTTCTGTTTAAATAATATAATAGCATCATAGGTTCACATGTTTCCGATCCTTCAAATAAGGACAATATCCTTTTAGCCCTTCTGCTTTTTACTTGAAGAATTAGCCCAGGCAGACTTGAAACCTTACATTTGTACCGTTCTTCTTAAAATCAAGTTGTCTGAAAAAACAAACCATGTTTAAGTTAGTAAACTAATATTACAAAAAAATTCCAAACGTCCACATCACTGTAAGCAGCTCAAAAATTGAAATTTGATTACTTAAAATACAATGTTAGTTAGTACAAATCACAATCCCCAAATAATTTTAACTTACATATTATTAGTCACAGTAAGAATTCAGAGCTTAAAGAAGTCACAGGATCAGCAATATCATACCTACATATCCTGCCCATTTAACATGTTAAAAAAAAAAACTAAGTCTGTAACATCACATTTGAAAAATCACACATCTATTTTATCATGGGTATGGTCACACTAACCAAAGCCTTGTGCTTCTGTGGCCCAGGTTTAAAATATCTATGTTTTAGGCTACAATTGGAGAGAGACAGAAACATGCATATAGTTACAGTGTTTCTGCTGGTTCGCAGTAATTTGATCACCCTGGATTGCACGACCTTTCCTAACACAGCTCTTCTATAAAGTAGCTGCACCAGCAATAGCAACATAAGATAAAAATACTGTGCCAGTAACTTCCAATTAGCAAGATAGCTGTTCTTCTATCACAGCTGATTATCAATCGGCATACAAATAAAGATTTCTGTAGTGAACCCTACAGACTTGCCAGGTACGTTTGAGACCTTACAATACAGCACATCTGCCAGGTGCGATGCCGTAGCAGTCCCAGACATCACTGGATGAATCTGACATGCACTGCTGACCCACTTCAGCTGGCATTGCTAACTGCAGTTTCTAAAGCGAAGGTAAAGACTCTGCACTGACAGAGAAAACTGTTGTTGCACACAAAGATTTTTGTAAAAAAAAAAAAAAAAAGATTGTTAAGAGTGTTGGGGATTTTTTTTCGGTTGGTTGGTTTTTTATAAACTTAAGACAACTATTGTGGAAGTTGTCTAATTTAGAAATATTTTCTAGTAGCCAATTACCTAAAAATTCTGGTCTCTAAATAACCGATCACATTTCAGCACACTTTCCATGTAGGTCAGTAACATGGAGCAGTTTTGAAAATTGACAACATTCTTTTTGTAATACAATATTTACATTAAGAATTATTACATTCACAGAAGTGGAAAACTGGTTTTGTAGATAAAGTGCCAGCAGTAGCCCCTCCCTATCTATCAGTAACCCAGACAGGCTCCCTTGAACTAACCCTGTCCGCTCGTGCACTCGCAAACTTCATGAGTGCCATTGCTCCGAACTCCAGTCATGTGGATAGTACTAGCCTCCCTGTTCTCCTCAAACCAACACCAGCCCACCACTCTAATCGATCCTGCTCCAAGTCAGCTAAAATGAACTTGCAGAGGACTCCACTACGTAAACTTTACCTTTGTAGGTAAACCTGCTGATAATGCAACAACTTCCATAGCCACTACTTATCATACATGGTACTCCCAAAGAAATCTATTTAACTGTATACCTTAACAATCAGCGGTGATAGAAAAAGGCAAAGCACACCGTTCTCAAGGAATGTAATTTCTGAAAACTACAGAGCTCATAATAATAAAAACCCTATCACTCCCTGCACCTTTTGTTTTTTTGGCAGTCACACATCATGCCTCTAAAAAATATTCGCCTAGCCATAGATTTAATAATTTGTCAAGTCAACTGGCGTATACACCCTCATCAACCAGGCAAGCCGTTTTCAAGAAACAATTCTTTCACATTCAAAGCAAGTAAGTTACTCTTGAAACTTAGCAGCCTGGGTCAGAGAGCAAATATGACGTCAGGAGAGTCACTTTTATTTATTAATTAGTTTTCTTCTATTATATGCATAAAGGATTTAAGTTCACACCTTTGAGACAGGCAGAACATGCTGCCATTGTTTGTGATTAAAAAAAATCTGGGATGGTTTAAGTGCCTAAACACCACTGAGAAGGCACACTCACCTGAGAGTTATCACTGGTTGGTCTCTACTACAGGCAAGCTTACAACAGCATCACTTCCTGCAGCCATTAAGGGTGACAGGAGATAATTAGAAATGCTGGGAGAAGTAAATGGAATACCCCCAAAAAAAGCAAAAACCCATATAAACTGGGGCCAAAAGCGAACTACTTAATCTGGAGCTCGGTAATTATTCACTTGTATCTGAGAATCTACATTTTAAAGTAAGAATATACTTCCACAAGAAAGAGAAAACAAAAGGAAGACAAACCTGGCTAAATGTTGGTTTGTTGTGCAACCGAGAACATCTGTCTCCATGACGACAAGCTCCAATTTTGAAATAAAATGAACAGTTGACTCTGCAAGTAAAAAAACATAAAGTAGTTACATATCGGAATAGAGAACATTAATATGCAATCCCTATAAAACATATGCCCTAAATGCCTTTACCTTGATGTACAGAAGTAACATTGGAAAAAAAATTAAAACAGTATAGGAAAGCATTATAGCAAACCTGTTCATATTCATTCCTCTTTACTCCTAATTTACAGGAAGTCATCTAACCAATTTCACCTGCTACTCAAACCCAAAGTGCATTCGTGACACCACCATGGACAGAATCAATCACTACTGTTTTACCCTTCTGGTTCTCCACTCTTGTCTTTTTATCAGTTTCACTGGTTGGTGGGATGGGAAATAACGTGAAAAACAGTCTGAAAAGGTACGCTATGAGCCATATGGTTGTGTCTTAGTTCATGCAATCCCCTAGTCTAAGCAATATAACCTGCTTTAAAGCTGACACAGTTGCATCTACCTAATGTTTTATAAACCACCTGTTTAAAGTTATACTCTAAGGGTAACTCAGACCACTGCCAACACAGTATTTGAAATAATTTAGGTAAGAGAAAAATCATGTTACAGAGAGAATGCACAGAAGCAAAATAAGTTCTTTTTATTAAGCTATTTCCATGAACACAGTTAATAATTTTAAAAAGAAGCATTTAATATTTATTTTAAACCACAAGCTTTTCTTGAATTAACTACCATCTCATGACACCTTCAAAACTATACTGGTTTAGGAATGCCAACGAAACTCTCACATGTTAAGTGTAATTCACAGAGAATGATGGAAGAAAACCATAAGGAGTTTAGTTACCTTGACTGGGAAAATTGAATGCAAAATTCTGAAGGGCAAGAAAACTATTATGAGCTATATATAGGTAACTGAAACATAACAATTCTCCTGGAAGAAAGATTATTATTCCCATGCTCAGAATTAACACCAATTCTTTCCACAATCCTGTGTAACCAACATAAACTCATAGAGAGGAGGAATATTAAAGTACTAAAGCATATCTGATCTGCAGCAAAACATTCTACTGTAAAATTGTGACATGCTTACTCTTCATTACGTTTTTAAAAATATACACTTAGCATTACAAAATACTTACTGTCTTTTCTGAATTCTATCCTGCAACAAAAAAAAAACCCTAACTATAAAGTTTCAATAGTGCCTCCAACTTCAAGACTTTTCTGGAGAGTTCTGCTTGCTTTTTGAATAGGAAATAAGACCAGTACAGGAATTTCATGCATGTTGTATTGGCATATACTAATACTGTTAAACCGCAATGCATTTTATCAGAAAGGATGCTACGGCAACAGAGCTCGAAAGAGGCTGCCGATACTGCTTTTCTGACAGTCGAGTGAATTGGAACTGGCAGGTAGTACTACAAAGCAGAAGGAAAACAGAAGCCTCACGGCCAGGGGCTGACAAGAGTAATTTAGTCCAGCAGCAGCACATCGATGCCCCCTTTCATTTTTTAGGAGCGGAAAAACACGTTGGTTTGGTCAGGCCGACGGTGACCAAATAAATCCTCGTTAGGAGGGCTTTGTAAGTACGCTTCCAACAACCAGAGAAACTAGAGACGTTCCCGACGGGCGGAAGGCTGCAGGCAGAAGCCTGAGGATCAGGATGCAGCAGTCGGGCAAATCCTCCGCACCCTGGGGAGGGGGGAGAAATAACCAGTCGCTGTCCTTGCAGCAGAGCGGAAGCTCTCGGGGCTGCTGCTGCGAGGGGCAGGGACGCGAACAAAAGGGGAAGGAGAGAAAGGCCCTTTTTTTCCGGCGGGAAGATCGGCACCCGGCCGCCCCCGAGAAGCGCGGTCCCGGGAGGGCGGGGGGTGGGGTGGGTGGGTTGCGAGGTGGACGGGGAGGACCCGGCAAGGCGCCACGAGGCGCGGGCACGCCCGCATGGCGGCGGGGGAACAGGAGAAGGAAGAGGAGGAGAGAGGAGGTCCCCGTGGAGCACAGACCCAGCCCGGCCCGCGAGGGAAGGGGAGAGGGAAGCGCATGGGCGTGGCCGGCGGCGCGGGCACGCGCGGGCCCCACGCGGCGAGCGGAGCACGCGCGCGCCCCCTCTCCCTCCCGCTCTGTTCCTGGCGGCGCGCGCAGGCGCGCTCCAGCGAAGGGTGGGGGGGAGGGGAGGAGTGTCGCCGCGGGCCCGCGGGGGGGGGGGGGGGGGCGGGGGGGTGGTGGTGATGGGGTGTGAGGGAGCGCGCCCGCCTCGCTTCCTCTTCCCTCCGCGGCCGCGCGCCGCCACGTTCCAGCGCGCGGAGGTGGCGGGGGGGGTGGGGAGAGGGCACATTCCCAGCACGCGCCCCGGTGCCGGGGATGCCGCAGGGCCCCTGAAGCGGCAGCAGGAGAAACGGGCCGGGCCTCCCCCCCATCCTCCCCCGCGGTAGGGGGGGGGAGGGCGGGTTGACCGCCGCGGTCGGTGCAGGCCGCCCGGGCGGGCGCTGCGCGTCCCCGCGGAACCCGCCGCCAGCCTCCCGCCTCCCTCCCCGCCGCGGGGCGCCGAAGCCGCGGTAGCGGTGCGGGAAAGGTGGGGAGAGGTGAGGATGGGCCACTCACTTGTCCTTCTCTGTTCCGAAGATGGAGGCCAGATACTCCGCCATCTCCCACGGCCCGCCCGCCGGACAGCCCGGCGCCGACCGCGGACGTCACAGCCGCCGCGCCGGAAACACTTCTACCCAGCAAGGGAGGGGAGGGGGAGGAACGTGCTCACCGCGCATGCGCGCGGGGCCGCCAGACCCCCTCATTGGGGGAGCGGCGGGGGTTCCTCCCCCCCGCCCCTGCTCCGCTCCGCTCCCCCTGCTAGTGCGGCGCGCGGCTGCTGATCGCGCCACGCGGTGCCGTTGCCGCGCGTGCGCAGGGGTTGGTGGGGAGGTTGCGCTATCGCGGAGCGGGCTCGGCCGCAGCGGGGGGCTCCCATCACCCCAGCCCGCTTCTCTCACCCCCCGGGACGGTGTCCTGGGTGTAGGAGGGGGAATGGTGGCGCGGTTCCCTGTGGCGGGGAGGAGCGGGGGCCGAGGGAGGGAGCCAGCGGCTTGTGGCGGGACGGAGGCCGCTCTGTGGGAAAGGGAGGCGGGGGGCCCTCGTATGCCCGCGAAGCACGTATGTGTGCGGGAGCGCTGGGTCGGTACGTAGAGCTGGGGGAATTGTTGAGGTGCGCTGCGCCTCCATGTCCAGATGTGTGTCTACATTGCCTAATGACACCCGCCTCCCGTTCCATGGTGGCAGCGTGGCCATCGGAGTGTCGCCCACAAACTTCTGAAGCAGCCTGAACGTTGCCAGGGTAAGCTCAGAGCAGGAAAGAGTCAGCTCCCAGACTTCTGAAGCAGCCCGAGTGTTGCCAGAATAAAGTTAGAGCAGAAGGAAGGCAGCTTAGCCAGTGGCTCAAAGAAATTGGGAAGACCCTGATGGATATGGAAGCACATGGCTAAAGGGTGTGACAGCTCAAAAGATGGCAGTGTGAAAAATGAAGGCAGATGTGAAAGACGGGCTTGCTGGCGCACTGTGTTTGCAGAAGTTTATATGATTGTAGAGAAGATAAGGATGCAGCTTGTAAGCGAAAGGGTCTTCTTGCAATTAGTCATCAGTACAAAGGACGCTGACAAGAAATCCGAATTAGGCCTTCGTTATCACAGCTTCAAGTGCTGGAATAAAGTAATTGCTCAAAGGCAGGGAGGTGTAGGTTCTGCAGGAGTTTAAATAAAAGTTGAATGAGCTGCAAAGAAAAATACGCATTTTAATTCAGAGCAGAGGGTAAGGCCAAATTATTTCTGGTGATTCTGGGAAGCTTCATGGAATTATGGGGCAAAAGCTGCCAATTTGAACAAAGCAAATTGAATTTTTTTTAAATGGAACGGTAATGTTTGCGGAAGTCTCTGATACTATACAGCCTGATCAACATTTGCAGCAAAAGTGGTGTTCCAGTCTGAAAATCATGGCAGGAAAATGAACTTACTCATTTTGTTGATGCAGAAAACAAGACTTAGTGCTCAGTGTATTACAAGTGAAATACATCTCTTAGAGAGTTTGGAATTTCCTGAAACATTTAGTATTATGCTTTATTGTGCAGTGTGTTCACAGCCCCAGTTCGTAGGATACTCTCAAGCACAAGTGCTCACTGCACTGTGCCCTAACACAAGACAATTGACACTTAACAGCAAGACCGGTCTAGTTGCTCTTTATGACACCCCCTGGAATTCCTCAGTTGGTTTACGCTGACTCAAAGACACAGTGACTCATCACAGGACAAGGACACTCCTCTTGGCACCACTGTATGCCCTGCCATGTTCTTTCTGTACGTACTCTTGGGAGGTGAAGGTCACCTGCTCTCCATTCTCATCCTTACTGAGATGACAAAAGCTTTGTGCTAGAACTTCTGACACATACAGTCAGATTAACTTCCCATCGCTCCTTCCTCCTGCACCGACTTCCCTTCAAATTCACAATTGTGATCCAGGTGTTAGAAGTAGAAATCCCTGGCAAAGTCTGAGAAGATCTTGTTGCCAGAGAACAGATACTGCTGCTTATTTTTGCCTTGCAGTGTATGTGCCCGATAAGGTTTGTGTGTTAGAGGATGTACTTTCTGTGCCTCAGTTGCTCACTGTGGGCGTGCCGCTGCAGTTTAAACTCACTAAACCAGCGGAAGTCAAACCCTGCAAAGAGTGATTTCCTGCTCGGGTAGTGAACTGAACTGGCTCACTGAGCTGGAGTTTCAGAGCTAGCACGAGGGAAGATCAGGACTGCCACAGTTGTAGCTTGGAGCGAGGGCAATGAAGGAGTGGGACAACCCCATTCCAGTAGCAGCGTGCTGCTAGGTCACCTCGGTCACCCAGTGGGAACCTGCTGTGAGTCTTGACCTATCCCAAGTCCTCAAGGGAACTACAGCTGCAGTGGTCTGCAGTGAGCTCTGTCAAAGCAGAAGTCACTGGTGGTTTTCATTCATCCCTGAAAGCAGCCTGTAATGCGTGTTCGCAGAGTATATGCTTTACATAATAAGCAGAACAGAATTGCACTGATTTTTGCTTTAATGTTTTTGTTAAAGCCTTCAGCTAAAATATGTTGAAATATGGTTTTTCTCCTGTGGAATTAAAATCTGTTTTCACTATTTGAAATGCACTGGGTTTTTACTCCTTATCTTGTAAATGCCCCATTCACTTTAGATTTCCTTTTGCTGTAGGTTGCGTAGTGTGCGGCTGAGGGCAAAAAACATTTTCCAGAGGATAGCTTTAACTTAGACACTCCAAGTCAGTTGTGCTGAAGTCTGCTGACCCCGGGATCCGTGTTTTACAGAGAAGTAACTTGAGCTGAAGATGCCATTAGAAAACAAACCAAAACAGCTGCTCCTGTGTTGGAAATATGCTTTTGTACATGACAAGCAGAAATCTTACGATGCCTCCAGCAAAAGCAGATGCCTAAAATAACTCATTAGGAGCACAAGCTGAAAGAGCAAATTGCACGGAGTTCTGCTTCGTGGCTTGTGGAATTGGTACGGTGGTAGTAATGGTTGGCTGGGTAGAAAGTGCTTGACTAATAAGATCTTTTTTCAGTTTTGTGACACAGTAGTCCTAGGACCCCAGCTATGCCTCACAGGGCATGGAACTATTGAAAAACAAGCCCGCTCATGTCTTGCTCTTCATTTTCTCAGCAGTCCTCTGTACCAGGAGTGCCCCTCACACTGGGGACAGTGAGGTCCATCCCCATCAGAATTTTGTAACCCTCTGCCTCTTTCGGCATCCCGTTTCCCTCCTGTGCTCAGCCTGGCCATGCGCATGCTGACAAGAAGACCGTCACCGTAACACACCAGAGCTGGAGGGTTCTGGGCCTGCATGGTACCCATGATGTATCAGGGGAAGGGATCTCTGTGCTTTGCATAGGAATAGCAGCCAGTCTTTCCACACATTTCTTTCTTCTATAGGTATCTAAAAATGAACCGAGAAATGAAACAAAATGGGGTTTTTTGTGTGTGAGTTCATGAGATGTCAATGAGCTTGAAATTAATCCAGTGTCAAACAGCCGTCTACATTAGAGGTATTATCAGTATTGCGACTGATTGTCTGAAAAGTGGGATATCTTCCCCTTGTGTCAATGTGGCCGAACCATGGTTGGAAGAAAGAGATGCTGCGGTGCATCTGCCTAATGGAAGGGCAGCGGTGTGGACAGAGCCTACAGACACTGGAGGCAACATCATGTAGACATGTCACGGTGAGGATAAAAGGCTGTTTCTCAGCTTCCTTGAGTGACTTCAGCTTGCATACAGGCCCAAGCTTAGAAGAAAGAGAGGGACCTGGGACAGAAACTAGGGAGTGTGAGAAGATAGGGAGAAGGAAGAAGACCCTCTGAAGTTAATGTTGACAGCACAGCTGGAAAGGTGGAAAACAGGAGCCAGCAAAGCAAAGGAAACGTGAAGGGTCTCCAGAGAAAAGCAGGAATCAAAGGCAGAATTCCATGTAACTACTCATTACTGTGTATTTCGTTTTGCCCAAATCTAAATGAGGACATTTGCAGGACTTCCTGGGCTTTACACATCCTCTCCACTGCTACAGGGTTCTGGTTAGTGACTTAACTCCAGGTTACTCCCCCACCCCAACTTGCTCAGATCTATTGCGTTAAATGCTGCCACGAACCCTCCTCTGTTTTGGTCTGTCTTCTTAAGCCCAGTACCATCACTGGATACCAATAACACATGGTGAGGAGAAAATGGTGTCACCCAGATTTGATTTGGAGACAAAGAGGTGAGAGAAAAAATAAGGCAGTAGGGAAGCAGCCAGTTTTAAGAGAGGCAGGGCAAGGGTGAAAGGAGAGGAAAAAATAGTTGTGAAACAAAAGACTGCAGTGCTTGGATATAGAAAAAAAAGAGGTTGAAACACAGAAACACATCCTGGGGGTCGGTACATAAAGTACTTAACGCATTCACTGGAAAACAGCACCTTCTTGTTTCTGGTGCCCAGAACTCTCTGTTAATTAAAGAGGTACCTGGAGTTCCAGGCCAGTGCGTAGGACTTGGCTTCTCAGGTTAAAGGGATTTTGCTAACAGTGCGTGTGTAAGGGTAATTAGTAACGCACAGCCAGCAAGCCCTTTGAACCATTTTGCCAGCTCTGTGCTTGACATCTCTTGGAACAAGGCACAACTGTGAGAAGAGAGAACCAATTTAAGATGTAACATCAAAAAATTAATCAGAGAAGGCAATTTGTGTACATTAGACCAGAGCTGTAGCTAGTAATCTCATCTAATCTACTTCCATGCCTATACTTCACTAATCGCCACGGTTATATAAGCAGATCTTATCAAAGATCCTTAATTATAGCAACCCCAGCAAGTGCTACACAGCAGAGCAGAGAGAAGGGTGAGGTCTTTGTAGCCATAGTCGCCATGTGGGTCTGGGGCAGGAGTGCGTCTGGTGCAAACTGGCGGTGGCTTTGTTTCATGTGTCGGAGCGACGCAGCCAGGCATGAAGGACCATGCCACTGAGGGCACGGGGAAGGGCCCTCTCTGAGTCCTCGAGGTCACTCACAGTTGAATGCTGATCACCATCAGTGGTGTAAGGGTATTGCTTTGGTGCTGTGGGTGAAGGTAAAGCAAAGGTAGTCTGGTGTGAGGGGCAGTCAGTGGGGCAGGATGAATGGCAAGGAAGAGGAGAGGAGACGCTGAGTCGAAGAACAGTATTAGAGAAGCGGTGTTGCAGAGACTGCAGAGTGTGGTTGAGAGATTTGGTGTTTTATGGAAACTTTTCCTTGGGGAATTTTTGAGATCCAATCCCTGATTGGAAGCACTGCTGATTTGTTAACTGTTGCTATTAGAAAATGCCTTACAATTGAAAACCAGGACAATTAATAAAGCTGCAGGACTTTTCAAGTTCAACATGTTATTTGGTGTTGTGTTTAGCACTTTGGTCTGGCAAGCTGCTGTGAGGTCTGCAGTCAAAACCCTCATGATGCTTGTTCCTTCACATAACGGGCCCTCTCTCCCTGCCCAGAAAAGCATACAAGCTAGACAAAAATGCCATCTTCCTCCCTTTACAGAGGAGGCACAGAAATCAGATGATTCTCCCAACAGCAAGATGGACAGGAGACATTTGGAGTCAGGGTAAGAATTTAGGAACAGCCTTGGTGGTTCAGATGGAGGGTTCACCAAGCGCAGTAGGATGGAGGTCTTACGTCCAGCCCCTCCACCTCCAAACAGTGCTGTGGAGGCATCTCTCTGCACTTGTGCTGCACTTGCTCCATCTCCTCACTCCCACATGAAGTGGCAGGATGTTTTAGCTGGCAGTGAGGGTGAAACACCCTGATGAGGGGTACAGACCTGGTCCCACGGCCTGGGGGGCAGAAACAGGAATGTTCTGCACACGGCTGTGAGCACTGGTGTATTTGTGGCCTCCCCTCATTCATGCCAAGAGGGAGACCTCAGCACACAAGTACATCCAGTGCCCAAGGCTGCAGCCTCACTTCTGGCTCCTCCAGAGCCACTTTTTGAGGCTTGAGTTTTTGCACCCCATCGTTGATGCACTCCTTCTCTGTGTGCAAATCACTTGATTTCTCCCTGCTTTCTTTCGCCATAGCCCCGTAGCCCCCCTTGCTAGGCAGGGATATAAGTTTTGTTCAGGACATGTGCGAGACTGACCCTGAAGAAAAGTCAGTAGGCGGTAGTGGTACTGACCTGGCAGGAGAACACTAAGACCATGAAGGTGGTTTTCCCAAGGTGAGCCTCATCCCTTGCCCTCTGGCTGTGCCCACTCCTTCGCTTTTCCCCAGATGTGGGCAACTCGGCAGCATCACTATGCTGTGGCCATGGGGAGGTGGTATCCCTGTTGTTCTCCGGAAAAAGAGGGAGAAAAATCTTTTTTCTTCCACTCTCAGTGCCTGTCGCTGTGAGGGTAATCTCGGCTCTCCCGTCTCAGACCTCCTTTCCCAGCCTTGTGAAGTGCTGCCCCAGGGCTGTCCCTGATCCACTTCGCCCCTGTCACACGCCCCAGGGGCCACAAAGATTGACTGGAAAGTAATCAAAGTCCATCTGACAGGCAAATGCAGCTGCTCCGTTGATGGAAATTTCTCTCTGTGTTGTTCTGGGCAGTTTGGATGGAGCACTTTGTGTGAGAAGCTGATCTCTTTGGACCCTTCTGAATACTCTTGGAAAACTTCTCCAGTTATTGCTTGCTTGCTGCTTCCCTTTGCAGCAGTCAGAGGAATGAGAGGACAGCAAGGCAGCGAAAGAAGAGTTTGGTGGAAACCTTGGCAAATTTGGAGGAGCTCCACCGGTCACACTGCTCTGCTCTGTGATGGGGAGCCCATCACAACAGTTGTCTCATCTGGCCTTGGCTGGCGCACCAGGGGCTCTCACAACTGCCTGGCTGTTGGAAGCAGTTCTCCGGGGTGAGGAGCTTGATGTGCAGCCGGAGCTTGCTGATAAGGCTACGGGGACCGATTCATACAAGTTCAGAGGCTGCGTCCAGCTCAGTGCGGGTGACTGTGTGCACGGAGGTGCCAGCAGGAGCGGTGAGACGTCTGCAGGTCCTCCTGCCAGCAGCTGTCGCAGTGTGGTGGTGGAGCACAGGCTGGTGCAGGCTCTTCCCTGGCTGCGTGGTTATCAGGAGGGATGGGTCAGTCGGCATCGAAAGTGCTGAGAATCCCCTCCTTGTGTGGAGGAGGACGCACCGCCTTCTGGCAGGAGGCAGCAGATCACACACAGGGTGTGTGTGCCTGGTGAAAGAAAAGGCATATCCCTGGCAAAGAGGAAGAGCAGGGTGTGCATACATGAGCTGCCCTGTCTCCCCAGGTACACTCCCAGCCTCCAACTTCCTCCAGCTCAGGGGACCTCCTGAGCCTTTAGTGGTTCATCAGTTTAGTACCCCTTATTATATCTCTCCTCCAAGGACTTCTCTAGTGCTCCTTGAGCCCACGCAAGTTCTTTGCATGCGCTGTCCTCCGGAAAGCAGCTTGCAGATCTGCTGTCCCCATTGCATCATTTTGTTTGTTTTTAGCCTGGCTCCGGCTGGCTTCATTTGGTTATGGTTTCCTGATACGGCAGGAGCTTAGCTAACATCAGCTCAGCCACGGTGTGTGTAAGGGGCAGGTTTCCCTCCACCCCTCCCAGTGCTTATTTTGTTCCATCTCTTTCAGACTTGCCTGACTGCATGGTAAGCGGATTGAACTCTCTCAAATGGCCGGGTTAATAAGCTGAATCATTTTATCTTGCCATCAGAATTTGCAAGGGGAAATGAGGCTGCACTGCACAGATGGGAGCACAAGGCAGGAGGAGGGAGGGAAAGCAGGAAGAGTAGGGTAGAAGGAGGAAGACAGAGTGTAAGGCTTCTCCTTCTCTGTAGCAGCAAAGTTGTTCAGCTCAATCCCATCATGGGACTGTACCCTCACAGCAGAGCTTTTTATTAGACCTAAAAATAGCAGGTATTTCTGCCAGTGAAGTAGAGCAGGAATATCAGAGCAAACTGTTGTAGGTGGGGGGGAACCTCCTGCATGTTCCCTTTGCTGTCTGCAGTTGAACTCATCTCACAGCTCCATGTTCACAAAAAAAAAACCAGGGACCATGCCAGATTTATCCTGAAATACATTTACAGAAGGTGTTTTGTTAAGGAAAAGAGCCCAGTCATAACAGCCTGCAGAAAGGCAAGGCACAATACACCTACAACAAGCTTCTTGCTGCTTCCCTGTGTCAGACAAACCTCCCACCAAAGCCGGAAGGAGTTGTCCTAGGACAGACATGGATTAAGAAGCGCAGGTGAACGGGATGTTCCCATTACCTTGTGGCACTTATTCAATGGGTGCTCTACAGCTTTCCTGCATCACCGTGCCCTCTGGTCTAGTAAAGAAGTGGAGTGAGGTGCAGTGATGGATACCTCCTGACAGCAAACTTTGCTTTCCACGAATCCCCCCTGAAATAATCCCCTGACTCCAAAGGGCCTTGGGGATGACCGGGTGAAAGCCGCTGTTCTAAATGATGGTGCAGAAGCTCCCGTGAGCCTTCATTTGCTTTGCTGGGGCTCCCTCCGGTGGCCTTCAGCTGGAAGGGCTCATCCAACGCGGCGCTGCAAATCCGTGGCAGAACTTGAGTTGGACATAGTCCAGGGCAGCATTTCCCACCTTGACCCTGCTGACGGCATGAGGCGCTTGGGATGGGTGTCGAGGGGCTGGCAGAGCCCATCGCATGGCCTAGTGCAGGGCGGTGAGTGACCCCTGTGCTCCAGGGGCAGAAGAGTCACTCCAATGAGTTGGTGATCCCCCAGGCTTCTGTCCTGCGAGCCCCAGCAGCCTGGGCAGGAGACCTGGGCTACCCCAGTATTTGCAGGTTAAGCATGCAATTCGCTCCTTTGGAGTCTGCCACACCTGCCTCTTCTGCGGTGTGGCCTCTCCCTGATGCGGCTGCAACGTGGGTCCTGCTGCCCTGTCCTCCTCTGGGACCCTCTCGGAGCAGCAGGGAGCCCCCGGCAATGCCCAGCACATGGGGGGAGCTTACGGTCCCAGCTCTCTGCTGTCGTGTGAAACGAGGCGCTGAGGGTTGTGCTGCCTGAGTACATAGATGCTGGGTGATGCTGAGGGAGCTTGATGTATCATTTGGGAGGTGTGAAGATCTTTGGGGGGATCGAAGATGACTGTGAGGGGACTCTAAGGTGGGATCCACTTTGAGGGAGGGAAGGATAACTTGGGAAAGGTTGCCTGATCCTATACTGGCATGGAAGCGCTTAGGAAAGTGTTACCAGACCAGATGGAATTGTGAGGTGACATCTCTGGGGAAACTACTGGTACAAAGAGGAGTGGGACAGTTGTAGGGAGGCCCTGAGAAGGGATGGGTACGTGACACCTCAGGAGCTCATGGGAGGAAACCAGGAGCCCCTTGCCTTGTGTGGTGTGCCTGGCCTAAAAAGACTCTGGCGTGTAAGCTCTGCTTTCCCGGCTGCCCGCAGAGTCCTGTGGCAGCAGACAGCCCCTCCAGAGGCCAGCGGGCTGCAATGGAGCCTGCTTGCAACCCCTCTCACTTCCCCAGAGGGGAAGGCTGCGGTTTTGCCATGGAGTTTTGCTCAGCTCCCAGGGGTTCGCTCTGCCCTAAACGGCTGCACTGTCCAGGTATCCGCGGCTGTGGTGCGCTCATCCTGCCCTCACACAAATCCTTCCCCGACCTCAGCAAGAGGTGGGGACTGGCCCCGGTCAGGCCCCAGACCAGCCCCTGTCCGATGTGAATGCACAGGTACGTAACATGGATGGCAGACAAGTCTGCATGCAGGACTGCGTTCCTGGCCTTTGTCAGAAAGCCTTAGTTACCACAGGTGAAGAGGCAGAGGAGGAGATTCACCCTGCAAAAGCAATTGCGGTAGAAACTTGCCAGTGAGCAGGCTCTGAGTGGTAGCGTGACGTGCAGCCCGAGCCCAATCTGCCATTTCTCCACTGCCACCATCACCCTTCAGAAGGCAGGTAAGCTGCCACGGGTCTGCTGACCCATGCTGAAATCAGGCTCTGCTCTCTGCATCACATAGGTGCCTTGGAAAATTTTACCCAAGCCCAAGCTGCGTATTTTCAAAGCAAGAAGCTCTAATCCTGTGAAAATATTATTTTCCAATTATGGCTTGCAGAATGGCTGATGCAGATCTAATCGATCTGTTTAGTCAGTCCTGTGAAAGCTCAAGCATCAAAGCTGCTGGCTTTGACGCAGCTGAAGAGCTGAGTTGCCTCGTGTGAATTCTTCTCGTTGTTGTTTTAGCCCTTAATTTCAGGGCACTAACTGCAACAACAGACGACTTTTTGCTACCACCTGACTAAGGAACTGATGAGGCTTAGAAAAAAAGGTCAGTGTTCTTAATGCTAGGTTATTTGCTATCTTAAAGCATTTCCCTGGAGCTTAGCAAGAAACAAATGTTCACAACATCCAGCAGAACTGTTTTTTTTTCAGAGCAGGGGCCAAGATCGATAGTATTTACAGTGCTAGTTTTAGCACTGTAAAGTAGCTCTAGCTGAAATAACACTAGTTCAGTAAGAAACACCAGGGGATGTAAATCTGCTGCAGGAAACCTACGCAACACTGGCTAGCTGTTGAAATGTCCTTCAGGTGTAGCACAGCCAAGGTCCTGGAAAGGACCTGCCTTCCTCATCTGGATTAGCAAAAGACAAAGGGAGTTTCCCAGGAGCCCAGTTTTAGCTTTAGTTTTCAGAGCTGAGCAATACTGAATGCTGGAGTAATACTAGACATCTATTCTCCCACAAGATGAAAATCTATTTAAAACAACCACAGCAAGAGCATTAATTGCTGCTGACTTTGTTGGTACGAGGTAGTGAGAGAGCTGGAAGGTGACAGTGTCATGAAGAGCGACCCTGAGCTCTGCTAGGACAGGGCAGCTGAAGCCACAGCTCAGTAGCTTGGCAACTGGCGTGAGGCTACTCAGGCATTTAGCTGGTGCTAAATTAAAGAGGCTCCCCTGTCCCTTTGCTGATGCTGCTGAAAGGTTTTTTTCCACTGTGCCTCCTGTCACTTGGAGCAGCTTTTCTGTAGCCCCTGGCACTCATTAGGCTCACGTTTACGCTGCTGATTTCAGTTCTCCAGCCCATATTGCCTCTTGTTGTATTGAACGGCTAAAAGCCTCCCTGTGGACCTGGCGGAGGAGCCTGGGCAGCTGCTGGCAGTGGGCTGCCAGCTGCAAAGGGACCTGGGAGTCCCTTGCTGCAGCTCCCCCCGACAGCAGACACCCTCCGCCTGATCTCAGAGAGACTGCAAAGATGGGCCAGGAGGACACTGCAGTGGTCAGGAGACTTTTACAGCCATCTCAATGAGCTGGTCTCCCAGGGCACTGTTATTTTCCAGATCTCATCTGCCACAAAAAAAAAAAAAAAAAGCCTGAATTGTATTCCTTTACTCTCCTTAACAAAACAAGAGGTAAAATTACTGCTCATACTTGAAGATGCACTTAGATTGGAGGGATTCTGCAAGAAGGGCCTCCCAGGCTCCATCTGACTCCTTGGCTCTGCCTGGGACCCCTCCGTGGGCCTGACACACCTCTAGGGAAGAGGTTATTCTCCAGGGGTTGCAAGGGGCTGGCTGTAACCCAACCTGACATGGGACATTTGAAATTATTTGAAAACGGCTGAATTGTTGGCCCAAGAAGTGCACACACTTGTCACGGTTTTTGAAAGAACACTGTGAAAAAAGTTCTTTTGAAGCAAGTGGCGTTTGTGGTGTGTAATTAGGGTGTTCACCACCTGGAAATGGAAGATGTGGGCGGCATCTCCAGGAGATGAAGACGGATTGCTGGTCTACCTTTGTAATTAAAAGTGACCACTTTCATCTTTGCAATGGCTGAGTGGCAGCAGATACCCATCCAAGACACTCTTTTCCACACAGGCTCTCTCTGCCCTTTGTCTCTCTCAACAAATCGGCAGCTACAATGAGCACCCTAAGGCAAGATACATGGCACTTCAATCAGAATGCCAATGCCTACAAAAGAGCCTGCTTGTTATTTTCCCCATATAAACTGCTTTCCTAAGCAGTTGTCTTCACTGGAATGTCATGGGAATTTTGCGTACTGTGTTTCTAGACCAGAAGTGGTTTTAAAGTCACAGCTGCAAAAAATGTGCTGTTAGCATTGCTTGGTTATTGAGCAGGTATATTGATGGAGGCTCATTAACAGCTGCTGTTGATTTACACATTCTACTAAATAGCTGGATTAACAAGGTCAAATCATACAGCTGTCATTCTTCACTCTCTTTTGATGTGGTAGATACTGTGCGTCTGGTCCTGAGCACTCCTACAGTCCAGCTAAAGGTTGGGGAAGAAAAAGAAATTGCTGCTTAGTTCATCTTTCCTGGTGATTCCCCATCCTCAGTCTATCTCTAACTGCGACCAGAGGAGCACAGAGTGCCGTCTCCAGCACCTATCACTGGGTGGTGGTGAAGCAGGCTTGCAAATATGGCTCTGTGATTAGGGGGCTGATGGTGTGCCAGTCCCTCTTCCAGCATGTAAGAAAGGCAGGTATTGCTTTTGCAGAGGAGAAAAACCGTTTCCGTCAGAGGTGACATGATAAGGGATTGACTAAGACAAAGAGGCTCCAGCAGAGGCTTGTAGAACATCTCTTATCACACAGACAACAGGACAAACTGATTCCTCCTGGATTAGTGTCTAGAAGGGTAGTCAAACATTTAACCAGGGCTAATGACATTGAGCAATCTTTTACCAAAAAGGAAAGAAATAAACTCGTCAGATAATCCCTTTAGGTGTAGCATAAAGAGAAGTAAACAGAGACAGGACATGCGGGAAGAATTTTAGGCGCCTCGGACAGACTGTGAACCCTGGAGTACCTAACCAATGGGAAACAGGGGAGGGAAAAATTTGGCCGGGATTAGGGAATAAAAAGGTGTGTTTCAAGAACTGGAAGTGTGCCTACTTGCTAGGTCACCCGCTCTTGCAAGAACGTAAATAAAAATGTGCTTCACAGAGGATTCTGCCTGAGCCTATTTCATTCGGACTGAAACTTGTTTCTCACAAGCACCAAGTCATAGAATCATAGAATGGTTTAGGTTGGAAGGGACTTTTAAGATGATCTAGTTCCAACCCCCCTGCCATGGGCAGGGACACCTCCCACTAGACCAGGTTACTTAAAGCCCCATCCAGCCTGGCCTTGAACACTGCCAGGGATGGGGCATCCACAACCTCCCTGGGCAACCTGTTCCAGTGTCTCACCACCCTCATAGTGAAAAATTTCTTCCTAATATCTAATTTAAATCTACCCTCTTTCAGTTTGAAGCCATTACCCCTCATCCCATCACTACCTGCCCTTGTAAAAAGTCCCTCCCCATCTCTCCTGTAGGCCCCCTTCAGGTACTGTAAGGCTGCTCTAAGGCCTCCCCGGGGCCTTCTCTTCTCCAGGCTGAACAACCCCAACTCTCTCAGCCTGTCCTCAGAGGAGACGTGCTCCAGCCCTCTCATCATCTTTGTGGCCCTCCTCTGGACTTGCTACAACAGGTCCACGTCCTTCTTATGTTGGGGGCTCCAGAGCTGGTCCCTGGGGCATTGCCCTAAAGTGCACTCCTTGCTTGCAGACAGTAGAAGTCCTATGCAGCAACAAAGGCCTGACGGGCTGCAGGGAGGTCCCCTCCCATCTCTACCCTCTTCATGCAAAGGCATAATGCTGGATGTAGCGTGGAATGTGTGTGATGCTTCTGGACTTGGTGCAAAGGTGCATGCGAGAGAACAGGAGCCTCTCTGGCCGTGGGTGTAGTAGCCATGCTAAGAGAGCTGAGGAGAGCTCAAGCTACACATTTCAGCTCTGGATTTTGTACAACGTAGGGCCTTTAGACTGAGGGTCATATAACATGGCTTTGCTCTGCTTCCTTTCGCAGTTGGAAGGGCTTGACTTTGGCTGTTTGGGCCAGGGAAATGCACTCAACTTGAGAAGTAAGCGTGCAGGAGCAAGTTAAAACCAGTGCTTAACTCCAAAGACTGCTGTTGTCTGGAGGATAATAAACTAAAGAGGTGTGAAACTAGGCAGCAGCACGTGTGAAACCTCATCTCTTTCCTTTGCACCTTCTTTTGTTTTGCTGATAACACCACCACTTCCCTCCTCTTGCTTATCTGTGCCATAGGCCAGGCATTAGAAGAATATGGCACATTGCCTGGGAGGGCTGCTTGGGAAAATCTGGTTGTCTGTGGCCCAGAATGAGCTGGAAGATGAACACTTTGAAAATCAGAACCTGGTCTAAGGATGAAAATGAAAGCTAAGCTCGTTTGAAAATGAGCATTTATGTCTGTCCCTTATGTAGAGAATAATATTGATAGAGCAAGCTGATGGGATAGATGAGATTCCTGACTAAGTCAGGTCATTTTGTTGGCAGTTTGGGCATTGGTGCTCTTCAGAGGTTCAAAAAAGTCTTTTACATGCTACTGGGAATGGTAACAACGACTCTGCTCAACCCCTTTCAGAGCTGCGCTAAGTGTCAGACCCTATGAGTGCTTTGTAAAGGAAAAGCCAACTCTGCAGTGTGGTAACCTATGGGAATAGATGCTAAATGGATGTAGAGCATATTGTGATCTCAACCGAAGACTGCACTTTGCTTCTGATATGCTGTGAACACACTGGAAAAATTGCCTGCGCTACAGTTTATGGAGATAAAACAGCACTTGCCAGCTGCGGTAAGCCATGGAGCAGCCATTTCAAAACCCTTGCAATAACATTCACTGAAGAAGGGCAGGCTTTTTTCAGGGCGACGTCTCTTCTGCTTTGTATGAAGACATTTATTACATGGCGTTACAAGAGCTGCACTTTTACTTACATGGCCTGAGATTCTCAGGCACTGGGAATCCCAAAGGGAGGGGAGCAGTTTGCAGGAAGGCTGTCCTCGTTTTCTCAAGGATATACACCAATCTTTTTTCGTGCTTTTATTGATTATAGCAGGTATTCTCTTTGCTGATTGTTTATTTCTTCAACTAAGCTGGATCCTTGTGAGTCAAGATAACCCAGCCCCCTGGATCAGGGCAGGGGATTGAAATGAAGTGACAACTGCAGCAGTGCACAGTGGCTGAAGGACTGTCCCATTCACAGTTGCAGCCTCTTGAAACTCTTCGTCTTCAGAAACAAAAGAACCCCCCAAATTCCAGAAGAAGGTAGGGCAAGAGAGGAGGAGTAGAGTGCACAGGGACTGGCACTAGTGATGGCTGGTGTTAGTGGCGGGGGTTGGAAGAGCAGGGGGAAGGGTGCTGTGTGCCAGGCTGAGTTGTGAGGCTCTTGGGAATGCTTTTCCCATCAGGAAACATCCCTTTGCCGTCTGTGGATGCTTTCTTTACACCCCTTCTGGGGGGAGCACAGTACTGTGGCTACAGTACTGTAGACACCGTGGTCGTGCCTAGTTCCCCTTTTTCCCCTTCCAGGGTAATTAGTACCAATGTCTGAATGTCTCCTTCCAGGTAAAACCTTCCCAGCTGGGAAGTAGTGCCCATCCTAGAGAGGAGCAGAGCTGATGGAGCCCCCAGCACCACATTTTGTTACCACAGGGAAGATTTAGTGTCTGTCCTCTTTCTCTCGTACCTCTTCGCCTCAGGTCATCCCTATGTTGGGAGCCAGCTTCCAACATAGGCTGGGACACTGAAGGAGGATGGCCACAGCGGGGCCATAAAAGCAGTCAGAGCTTCACACCCTTCAGAGGATGATGGCCTGCTTTCTGCTGGGGCGTTGTGAAAAGCAAGCAGTTCTTTGGAAGTGACAACTCTTTTAGGTACTGTGGAACAGGGCTGTAAAGGAGCACAGGCCCAGAGGAAGACTGAACAGCATTGACAGAAAATTTTAATCACTCATCAGCACGTAAATACACAGACGTATCCCAGTGAATAAAACTGGGGAGTCAGAGGGGAGAGCCCGACAGGGCTTCGAAGTGAGAAAGGAAGGTTGGAGGCACTCAGTTGGTGGCAAAACAGTGCGTAGCACTAGAAGAGTGTCACTTCTCAGGTAGCTCAGTGAGGCTGTAGAGCATTCCTCTTGTCATGCAGTAGGTGGAGAAAGAACACCAAGCTTTGGGCAGTATTACTTAGTGCATATTTTTATCTGCTCATCTGCCTGAATGCTCTGGGAAGCCTCCAGAACCGCTCTCTTACATTCACAGCTGCTCATGAAGTGCATTACTTAAACATTTATAACTGAGAGCATCCTCAGTGGGTCACTGAAAAGCTCCTCTGTGATGTGCAGGTCATGGTGTCACCCTTGTAAGTGAGAAATGTTGTGCAAAGACTTTTGTGTTTGTACGCTGTGAGTTTAGATTTGGGGCCCTGCACTTAAAAATGATTGCTCTAAATTTCCCTCCTACTATTGCACCCACAGCTGCAACTCCCCTCCTGTGCACTGCTCTTCCCAGCTGTGACATACAAAATTCCTTTCTTTCTTTTACTCAACAGCTGCAGCGGGGATTTTTCTGTTTGCTTCTTTTCCCTCACTGTATTTAGTCACCTGGCTATGACCTTTTGACAAAATGCATAAAGCACCTAGGGAGAAAAAAAAAAGAAAGGAAACAGAGGGCTTGGTTTTGACTGGAGATGCCGTGACAGTCTGTATCATTTAACCTTAATTATACACAGCAGAGCCACGGTCATTGGTGCTGCATCAGCTATCTGAAGTCTCATCCCATCTGCTGTGCCTGAGCGTAACGCTTTCCTGTGGGTTAAAATCCGGGAAATGTGATGCTCTTCAGCTTGATTATCCCTTAGTTTGCAGTCCTTTCCCCGGGAGTGTGCTCCAGTCCCCAGCCTGTGTGCTCTATTTACCTTGCAAGATCATAAGAGACATCGAGGGGACGGCTGGCTCATACCGACTCCTTCCCCTCCGACTCCTTCCCCTCCTCCGGTGATGCAAAGGCAGCCTTAACCCTGCGGTGCGTAACAGCTGAGAACGGCTGAGAGCGGGCCCTTGGCATCGTCAGTGCGCGCACACAGTGACGCACGCAGAGCCGGTCTCAGCATTTTGTTGGCCAGCCTATCGTGCTAATCTTTTTGCCGCTAACCTCCACCACCCTCGTACTAATGCTCATCCTCACATGAGTGCACATAAACCCAGCAAGAGGATTTGGGAGCAGCTTAGACAAACGGTTCATTCGGGTCTTTCTCTGCCAAGTGGTGTTTTTTTTCCGAAGGTTCCCATCACTCAGTTACTGTAAAAATAAATTCTCCAAGTCACCAGACAGCTGCCACCCTAACAGACTCATCTGGCATCCGGGCGTAAGGGACGGAGGATCGTTATCCCATCAAGAGCTAGCTTTTTTGCTCTCTGTTAGGCTGCTGGATGAACAGAGTGGATCCCTTTGAGCCAGATGGAAGCTGGGATTATTTTGTGTTTCTCCTCAGCACAGGGAGATTTGCAGGTCCTATGGCGCTGCACAGGTACTTCTGAACCCGGTGGAGGTTCAAAGAGGTTCACCCCCATGGTTGCCTGTTAAAGGACGTGCTCCCTGCAGTAGAATCTGGATGCTGTTTGTATTGTGCTATCGTGGTAGGTTATCTAGTTTAACTTTAAATAACATAATTATGCAGGTAGCCTGTGTACACATGGTACACAGTGGAGAATCTTGTTGGTTTCAGCCTCTGTAGTACCAACTGGTCTCTCGATGCCTCTCACTCTCTAACCTGAATTAATAATATGACTTGCCTGCCCAAACCCCCTTTCATCAGCGTCTTTTAGACTCATACTGCCTTCTTACCCTGCCCACCTCCTGTCTCCTCTGTGAGACAATCTCCACGGTCCGCTAGCAGCGACAAACAGCTCAATTCCCAGTGCCAGTTTACACCTGAGCACTAAAACTACTGCAGCATCACCTGTGATTAGGCAATACTTGGAGCTTTCCTGGGTGGTTTGCAGTGACATCCACCTTTGGTGTCTAGTGTTTTCCCTCCAAGCCCTGCTCAGACAGTGAGAGGCAGACTCAGACCAGGACTGTGTTGTTCACTGCAGGATTACCAAGTGGCTGCAGGGTTTGCAGAACACCCTTTACGGAGCTGCTTGTCCTGCACAGACCACCCTCTTTCCACGTTATCGTCTCTTCTCTTCCAATCTTCTTCCAGTTCTCCTACAGACCTCCTCCTCCTGCCTCTCCTTCCCCACTACATCAGCACCACTCGTTCAATTTCCCTCTTTCCCTGGACCAGCAGATAAAGCGACTTTTCTTCCTGGCTACTCCTTCCTGCAATCTCTTTTCTCCCTCTCCAGATGCCGCCCCTAGTCTCGTCTGCTTCCCAAGCCTTCCACATTGCCTATTATTTGCTGACTAAATATCCATGGTAGAGCATTCCCTGAGATACCCCGTTCCTCCCTGTATGCCATACCTTTGCAATGCAGAGGCTGAGTGTTGATCCTTTGGAGAAAAAAAAACCTATAGGATTGCTCTGCTATAGACTCTGTAGGATGATATGCTCAATTCAGGAATGCTCATGTTGACCATGGAGAAATAACTCACATCTAAACTCTTATGAACACTGGAAGAAAAAATAATAATTTATAAAATCAAAGAACCATATAGCAAGTTTTGATTTCCTTTTATTTTATTTTTTTTAAGAGGTCTCAATCTGAAGATATATATATTTTATTTATTTAGATAGCTATTTATTTGGTAGAGGTTCATACCAAAAAAAGAATAGACATAATTTCTCCTTTCCTCTGAAAAATAGTCAAGGTTCTAATTCCTGAAACTGTTTTATCACTTAGCATAATTTTTTGCTTTAGATGAGTAAACATCATGTCACAAAACAACCCTACACTCCCTAATTCTCTGATCTGAAAAATGGCTGTAATTTCCAGAGCAAAAGGAATATTTTATACTGCAGGAAGAGGGGCCATGGAAAGCTCACGGAGATGAGATCTGGTTGCAAGGCGGAGGGACTCTCAGCAGCAAGCTCAGTGGAGTTGCAAGAGAGGTGGCTTTATTCACGGAAAAGACTAGGGGGGTGAAAAGGGTTCAAACTGCACCTCTGCCTTTCTGGGTGAGAAGTCGTTTTACTTGTTGTTCCCAGTCACCACCATGATACTTACCTTCTCTGGAAAGTGCTCTGAGATCTCCAGATGGAGATAAGCATCATTGCTTAGCAGCTGTAAATCTCCAGACCTGCTCTTGTTCCAGTTCTCCTGCTCTCTGGCCGTGCTGGATGCTCTCTTCGCATCTCCCACTCTCTGGGCGTGCTGCTGCAGACTGGGAAGCAAAGAGCATCTCTCATTCCCTATGTAAATCCATTGATGAAAACATAAAATGCATTGTGGTGCTAAAACTTGCTGAGCTTGTTTGAATAAATGCCAAGGATTAACAGCACGTAAATTCACCATTGATTTGACAACAATGATGTTATGTGCCCTAAACACTGATGGGATTTGTTCAGTGTTTAGGATGTGAGCTCTGAGGTGGAAAAAAGGGATTGCTAGTAATTTTTTAAGCCTCTTTGGCTACACCAAGGCAGACTGTTGGTATTATATAAATTCTTTAGATAAAATAAATATCAGTCTTTGTATGAGGAGAGTGGATATTTAACTTTTCCAGCATACAGCTGAATAGTAAATCTGACTGTGGATCGCTATAAATCAGGAAATAAAAATCGCCCCATCCCGATAAAATAGGGAGGAAGGAGATGTTGGAGTGGAAAAAGAATCTCAAAGGCCATCAATAAAACAGAGGATTGTGCCTTAAAAGCAGTGGGACAAAGATTTCTTTTTAGATAGGAAACTAGAATTGTCACCTCCACAACTTGTCCCCCCTGTGATCACTCTCTCCCCGGCTCCGGTCTTCAGCAACTTTGCAGCCACGGACCCTGTGAGACAAAAACTGTTGTGAGTGAGAGTGGGGACCACCTGGGACAAAACTTGTGGTACAGGGGTTGACCGTTCATTAAGCAAGAGTTGCCGAGGCGAGGGAAGGGAAAGCTTTGATGACTTACACCAGATCAGGGTTAGTCCCTGGCTCTTTAAGCCAAGCTGCTGGAGTGCAAGGGGTTGCTTACCTGCTCCCAGCTGGGCAGCTGATGGCTGTTTGGGAAGCATGGGAATTTTGCAGAGTTCTCTAGGGACACGCTGGTCTCTCTTTAAAAGAAAAGCAAGACAAGGTTTTGATTTTTTATTTTCTTTTTTAAATACACTTGCTGAAAGTTAGGCTCCTAGATCTATATTTAAACTTCTTAATACGTGGCTTGATTTTCAAAGGTGCTCAGCGTGTAGCAACCCTCCCACTAACTGGCTTCTTTCTTGCTATGAACCATCCTCAAAGAGGGGTTTTCAAGTGTCCTCTTTGCTTTTAACAAGAAGCACTTATTCACCTAATAAAAAGAAAAAGAATATAACATCTGCCTTCTCTCATGTCAGCCCTCCCATCGCGTTAGCCCTGCAGCCCCAGCCAGAGTTCAGCATGGTGTGCAGATTGCACCGATAACATGGCCTCACCTCCTCCCGCCCATTACAAAATTTAGCAAGATACCAACAACATTCAAAACTCGGCAGAAAACACTACTTTAGTGCTTTCCATGGTATTTGGTGGGGGTTGAGGGCAGAGGAGAATGAGTTTAGCTGCAGTTATAATCGGTTGCTACCTCTATCAGTATCCCAGGTCAGTCATGGCAGAGAGGTTTGGAGCTCCTGACCGTGGCACTGCCCTGGGTGGCACGCACTCGTTTAAGGAACAGGAGTCTTCTAAAGAAAGGTCTCTTCCCTTAAAAAGAAAAAAATAAGTGCTCTGTTTTCATTTCTAGGGAGAGTTTTTAGTAAGTGCTTAGCAGCTTTTGAGCCAAAACTGATAATGCTGGCTCCCTGGTGAGCCTGCCCTGCTAGCTTGTCTGCTTGCATGCTGACTACTATAGACGTCTTGCATCCTTTCCAAAGCTAGCTCTATGTAAAGTTAAGAAAAGCATGGTCATTTTTCCCCACTCATCAGCTTCCTCAAGCACATTCTGTAGTATTTTCCACCACAGGAAGACTGGTAGGAAGAAAACTTGCAACAAAATCGCATTATTGCCTGTCCTAGCTCGGTGTGACTGTCATGAACTCCTTTTTGTACCTCATAGAAATGTTCTTCCAAAGGGAAGACTTAGTATGATTAGCATGCTGCGACAATTTTGTCATTGAATATTGACAGAGATTATTCGCTCCTTTATAGTGTCACTAAACAGCTTACATCTAAACGCAGAGGACCATCTAAATGAGTACAGTTGTACCTTTTTGGGTTGACAGGTCTATTAGAAAGAAAACCGTTTTCTATCAGAACTATCTGAAGAGCTGCATCCTCTGCAGGTTAACGGATACCAGTTAACCCAAGAGGACATGCAGATCAGAGCAGAGGGGTGGCCTTTCTTGGCTCTCCTGGGGCTGCAACACGCCAGGTGGAAAGAGCAATCCAAATTCTATTAGTACTTCAGAACTGCATACAAACCCTCCTCAGTTACACCTGACCAGTCACTGCTCCACTTAAACACTTGTTTTTCTCTTCACATTGGGCTTGTCCAGAGCTTGGCGCAGGGGCTGGAAACAGCACTGGACTCACCTGGAAATCAGCAGGTGAGAGTCAGTCCCAGGGACAAACTAATTGCTGCTAAATACAGGCAAGGGCTGTGCTTGGTGGCTGACCCCTGATTTACTCAGAAACATTATACAGGATTTCTGCAGCTCCTCCTGGGCAACATCCTTTACTAAACTTCTCATGTGCTGGCAATTATACATGATAGTTTAGGAAGGTATTCTTTCAAAGGTCAGCTGGACAGCAGATCCTGCTGGAAGACCCTTAGAGTTGGACTTGCATTCTAAATTTGCAACGAGGCTTTGGGAAAACCTGCCTTCAGTGTTTTTGGGTGCGCTCGTGAGCATATGCACGAGTTTTTCTTCCTTTTGTAGGAACGCCAAGGAATCTCACTGCTTTTGCTCAGTAGGTGATAATGATGCACAACTGTTGTGCATCCTGTGAGAAGCCTGTGGTCCCCTGAACTGGTGCAAAGTGGTTGCTTTCTTCTCTCATACCGAATTCTTTATTTAATCCAGTGCCAGTGGAGTTCATTAACTGTCATTTCCCTCTTGTATTCCCATGTGCAGTTTCCTTCTGAGAAGAGGCACAAATCACACTGGATGGGATTCATCTCACCAGCTCTGCTTGTCCAGAAGGAGGTTGGCATTAGAATTCCCTCCCCTAAGGCAGCTGTCTACGCTCCCTGGTTAGTCAGTTGAGGTGTAGGCACCGCTGAAAGGTGTCTCATTTCACCTTTCCTAGCCACCTGCATTATCATGTGAGCCATCTGGAGGCATCTGTCTCCACTGACTGGACAGTGGACAACTCATTTGGACTGGACACCTGAGTTTTAGATCGTTGGAACTTAAGATGCGATGAGTTTCAGGAGTTGCCCAGAGGCAAGCAGACAGTGTGAAGTCTGTATCAGAAAAACCTTCTGTAAACGAAATTTACATTTCAGTGAAATATTTTGCCCATAAAAGACAAAAATGCCCATAAAAACCAAAAATGTCCATCAAAGACAAAATGGGTGTGATTAATTCTAGGGAGAGCCATGAAAATGTGGGCCCAGAAGAAACTAAAGACATAAACCCATAAAGTTGGCTCCCACTTTTCAAGTATTTGAATGGGTGGTAATACACATAGTTCTAGATGATATTTAGGTGAAGGCATATTGTCATTTTTCTCTCAAATGCCCATTCCCATCATCCCATTGAACATATAGGGTACTCTGATCACAAGTTGAACACACACATGCTCCGATCCTGGAGCAAGCTTCAGGCCAAGGGTGGATGATGGATTTTGTTGGCCTTCCTTGTGAGATAAGCGGTGGTGTGTGGGCAAGTGGCTGCTCTCCTGGTGCCCTAAATAAAAGCACTGATGTGCTGCTGGTCAGTGTTGCTGAGCCTGCCTGGGCTCCCTTCTGTCTGCTTGTCCCAATAATCCGCCCCCATTCCTGCACGGTGAACATGCTGGAGGTCAGAGCTCAAGGGCTTGGCAGTTTCTTAAGGACTGAAAGATGCCCAGAGAGGAGCCTGCCATAGTGTTCATCGCTCCCTGTGCTCCTGGTGTAACCCCTGGTTTGGGAAACACAAAGGGGACGTTCCCAACACACTGCAGGGATTGCATCCACCCCTCACACATGGCTGGGGGCCCAAATGGTATATCAGACCCCAAAATCTGCCTCACTTTCTCTGTCAGGGTTCAGTTCCCACCTGCTCGTCTACCAGCCAAATAAATCATTTGCTTTGTGTGCTCCAGTGAGTGATTTGGGATTTGAACCTGTTCCTGTGTCTCTCCTTTCATTCTGCGTATATCAGGTCACTGCTGCCATTTGGTTAAATACATCTTAGCAGATCCCTGGTATTGGGTGGCTGAGGAGACATTTTCTTCTCTCCTGGGGCAAAGACCCAAATCTCACAGAGCTCTTGAAGAAAAATCTTGGTAGCGCTTTATGGATCTTGTTTGCTTTCCCTTCATTTTCTCAAGCAAAATGACAGATTTGGGACAGTGGGACTGAATGGGGGTTAGGTCTGTCTGTTCCGTTTTTTTCCTCCATGTCTTGGGGAGGGATTGATCTCATTTTGGCACCCGATTTTAGAAAAGCCTTCATGCCCAAGAGCCACCACCAGACCACAGGGCCTTTTCTTGCTGGAACTGGGTGAGGTCGAACCTAAACTCTTGTCTGTCTTCTTAGCGGTCTCAACTGCCTTTTTGTGTATTTTTCTCCTCAACATTTTGCTTTTCATGAAGGAAACCTTCTGTCATGGGATCTTCTGGTTCCCACTTTTCCTTGCCTGCCTCCATGCATTGCATGGGGAGGGGTCACATGTGGGAGTCAAGGCCAAGGGCTTTCCAAGACCATGTGGCACCTAGATGCCAGGCGATGCTGAACTGAGTGTCACTTTGCCTCAGCACTTTTCTGAATTTAGCTCCTCTGGGCTGGATTGATCCCATTTCTCCTGAAGCACCGATGCCAGGATCTCAGCCACCCCCCATTTCTTCAGTCCCTGGCACCAGGAGAGGATGATTTAGCCCCTCAGCTCTGAAGTGCCTTTTGGAGGTGTCCTCTCCTCTCTCTCCCTCACTCTCCGCCGACTGCAAAAGGTGCTGAGATACACGAGACTCCTGATGTAGGTGCTTCTGCTGTCCAGAAGGCCCTTAGGATGCAGCTGGCCCCAGTGGAAATGGGGTTTTGGCTGTCGCCATGGCCTCGTGCTGAGCCTTGCTGTGGAGCTGGGCAACATCGCCGCCCTTTCACCGCCTCAGCTCCCTGGCAGAGCTTGCTGCTCCCACAGTGGGCTGTCCATGTGCCTTTTCCCCAGTCCATCAAGGATAGCGCACGACCCCTTAAAGGCAGCGTTAAGTGAAACAGAAATGCAAAACAGCCGTAACCAGCAATGCACGTTAAGCAGGATCTGTGTCGTGACACCGGGAGATAAATGAATCTCCCACAACATTCCTAAATCAAAACAAGGGCCCTCTCAAGAGCAGCTTTGGGACTGCTGTTATGGTCGGTGACCAAAGTTATTTTTCCTTCTTTCTTTTTGGCAAAGTATTTGTTTGTTAAAAGTTTCTGTTTTGTCAAACCCATGTTCATGCTCTGCATCATGCGTTAGTCCTGCTTCCCTGCCAGCCCTGACAGGATTCCCATGCCAGGGCTGTCAGGCCCCTCTCAAGCGGTGGACGCACTTTATATCATGCCACAAAAAAAAGTTTCCGTTTCTTCAATCTGAATCAAACCCTTTTTCGTCACTTGGAAAAAAAAAAAAGCTGTTTTATTTATTTGGAAGAGACTTTGTGTCTCCATTTCAAGGAGGGGCAGAAACAGAAGCAAATTAACGAAATGCCAAGGGTGGGTTACAAAAACCCACAGAGCAGGCCTAATTCACAAGCATCCTTGAGATGCCCACCGGGGTGTCCCGTTTAGCTTGCTTCATCCCGTAGAGGACCTGCCGGTACCCCTGGGCACGGGCACCCCGTGTCTCACAGCCTGCTGCCTGGCATCATCCCTCCGGCAGATCTGGCACCGATTCCAACCAGACTGTCGTTTCCAGGTCAGTCTCCGCATTTCTGCTGACCACGTTGCCTCCATCATGAGATCATGTCTTTCCAGAGAAATCCCGCTAATGCCTTCATTCTGCAAGACCGGTATATATAGGGGGAGCTTCTCTGGGGCTGCACTGCGCAGTCCAGCCAAGGCATCGCTGTCTCCCCAGCGGCTGCACTGTCCCTCCCGCTCTCCCCTCGCAGCCACAGGTCGCAGCAGCAGCAAGCATGGACATTACCATCCAGCACCCCTGGTTCAAGCGTGCTCTGGGACCCCTCATTCCAAGCCGTTTGTTCGACCAGTTTTTCGGAGAGGGTCTCTTCGAGTATGATCTCCTGCCTTTGTTCTCTTCCACTATCAGCCCCTACTACAGGCAGTCCCTCTTCCGCAGCGTGCTGGAGTCGGGCATTTCAGAGGTAAGGGCCCTTCAGCTTCCTCTTCTTTTCCTTGTTTTCCCTCCTTATGCCTTCCCCCCTGGTCCCCGAACCTGAGGTTAGTTGGTGGGGCCCGGTGACTGTAGCCCCGTGCTGGGGTGTGAGGGGACAAGGAGGACTTCTTGGGCATGGAGGGAAACCCTTGCAGGGGAGAAGGCTTCCCTTCAAGAAACAGAAACCATTTTGGCTCCCGGCAGTTGTTTCCGACATGTAGAAAGCTGTCTTTGCTGCCACCGCACCTGCCAGCCGCATGGCGAGGGAAGAGCTAGGCTGCTCCCGGAGTAAGCACCCGCGAGGGCAGCTTGGCATGGAAGAGGACCCCGGTGAGCGGGAGCTTCCTCTACCCCCTCCTCTGCCTCGGGAGCTCAGTGGTTTTTGCAAGCCCATGCAGGAGGTCCCAGGAGCAATTCTTGGAAGGCAGCGTGTAGAAGGAGCATGTAGCCATGGGGGCTCTGGTCTGAAGCTCAGGGCCCGGTGTTTTTTCTAGCCCTCTCCTACTGGCTTCCTCCCAGAGCTAAGACCACAAAGAAACCATAAATCACTGAAAGAACAAAATGTATGCTATCAGAGAATATTACACGGCTTTCCATCCCCTCTTGCTGCTGAGCACAAATGCCCGGTGCATCTGGCAGATCACTGAGTGCGAAGGGGTCCCTGGCACAAGAACAGCGGTGAGAAGTGATGCCTCTCCCCACAGCAGCAGCAATGGCGCAGATGCCTATCGCGGCCTCCCAGTGTCCCTGGGTCCCCGCGGTGGGAAGGAAGATCCCTGCTGAGCCCCGTAGTCACAGAAGGGAATACCGTGCCACCGCCAGACCACCCCTTCTCCGGCTTTTAAGCTGCCACAACACTGGCACTGCCTCCCCACTTAGAGTTCGGGTCTTACTGTCTAACAATGTCCATTTCAGGTGAGGTCTGACCGGGACAAGTTTACAATCATGCTGGATGTAAAACACTTCTCTCCCGAAGACCTGAGTGTGAAGATTATCGATGACTTTGTGGAAATCCATGGCAAGCACAGTGAAAGACAGGTAAGTGGAAGTGACAGTGAAGCAACTGGGGAGTCAAGCTCTGTTTTCTTTCTTTCCAATGGTCCTCAGCTGAAGGAAAAAAGAAAAGAATATATCAGAAGATTGAGTTATTTATCAATTGTCATTATTGGCATGGCCCATTCCCATAGAGCTGCAACCTGATACCTGACAATAACGAGCTAATCCTCTCCTCTTTTGTTTAATTTCAATCATCATCTTCCATAACCGTCAGATGACAATGTCCATTGTTCACTAATAACACTGGACCAGACAAAGAACATCATCTGGTGCTGCTGAAGCATGGCTGAGTTTTCATAAGCCAGAATCGCTAGTGAAAACAGAGTTTTCATAAGCTGATCTGGGAGAGAAAATCAAGAGCAAACAAAACAAAAGAAAAACAACCAAGTGCCTCAGGCTTGGAAACTTTTAACACATATGTCATGGAAATATCTGCGGGGGTCGAAAAGTGAATTATACCAGCAGGGGTTTAATTCTTCTCATACACTTTTTTGGCCAGACAAAGCTCTAGCCTGGAAACAGTATGTATTTTTTAATATAGATATTTTTTCCAGAGGGAGAGAGCAGCCCTTTCCACGGCTGACTTCAAGAAAAAATTACTTTTCTCATTCTTTCAGCCAAAAAAAAAAAAAAAAGGGGACCAGGATCGTGTACTTTGGCTGACACAGCGTCGCTGCCTAGTAGGGAGATACACGGGCGCGCACACACAGGCGTTGCTTTTACCTTCGGAGAACCCCAGGCTTTCTCTCCAAGCATCCTTTGAAATCGGAGGCCGCGGCAGAGCCCCTGTCCAAATCAGATCCCAACCAGGGGGGGTTGGACTAGATGACCTTTAAAGGTCCCTTCCAACCCAACACATTCTATGACTCTACAATTCTATAATACGGCCAAAATCACACCCTGCTGCTCCGCTCAGCCCTTGCACCTGCAGGGTCATCACGAGGGGGGCACCTGCCCCTACAAACCTGTTAAATAGAATAAAAAGCAGAGATGGTCCCAGCGATACTGGCAGTACAGCGTCTCGATAAGCCAGGGCGAACATGGACCCCTCTCCGACAGAGCTGCGGGGTGGTGTGGAGGGAGGCACGGCATGGTGCCGGGGGGTTTCTGATGGGCCTTCCCCCCTTTCCCCACTGCCTCTCAGGACGACCACGGCTACATCTCCCGCGAGTTTCACCGCCGGTACCGCCTGCCCGCCAACGTGGACCAGGCTGCCATCACCTGCTCCCTGTCCAACGACGGCATGCTGACCTTCTCGGGCCCCAAGGTCCCCGCCAACATGGACGCCAGCCACAGCGAGAGGCCCATCCCTGTGTCCCGGGAGGAGAAGCCCACCTCCGCTCCTTCCTCCTAAAGCCCGCCTGCTGCTGCGGTACGCAGCCTGCCACCGTCTGCAGGTCTCATTCCCAGAGCCATTGCAGAGATATATCAGTGAATACCTAGAGGGGTTTTTTTTTGTTGGTCCCCCCCCTACTTCCGCCCCCACCCCTTTCCCTCCCTTTGTTTCTTTTATTTTTTTTCCCCCCTTTCCCTTGGATGGGACGAGGGGCTGGGTGAGCGGCTGGTGGACTTTGAAGCCGAAACGCGCGAGCTGCGCTGTGGGGATGGTGTGGACGGCGCGCTGTTGTGCTTGCTGGAAGGGTCTTCGTCCGGTGCTGTAGTCCATGACCTCCGTCAGGTAGGAAGGGAGCGCAACGAGTCACGCTGGCTCCTGGTGCGCCAAGGCTCGAGGCGAGGCTTGGAGCAGGGGAAGAGCCCCGCAGACTTGCTCTACCCCACGCAGAGTTAAAAAAGAAAGAAGCCACAGAGCCAAGCCCCACACCCGACATCCTGCGAACGTGCTGTGAGCGTGCCACGGATTCCTCGCAACCGCAGGAGAGAGAATAACGTCTTACCTTCGGGGGTTGCAACCTGTTATTTTTTTATTTCTTTTTTTTCCAGCAAAGTGTTTTAAGTGTGTGTGTTCACACCACTACCCTGTCGTCTCCCTTAGGGACGACTGACACAAGGACGAGCAGGTCTTTCCGCTGTCGTAGTAGGCCCTCGGGGCAGAGAGGGGGGCTCGCCGCTGTGCAGAGGCTTCACATCCCCAGCCAGCTCTCCCCAGCCCGCGCGTAACATGCCGTCTCCCCTTCCCCTCGCTGTAATTCTAGGGTAGCTCCACCTCTCCCACTGGTATCTGGCGCTCCACCTGAGAAGGCGGTCAGTGGCGGTCAATAAAGAGATATAGGAAACACGCAATTGGCTTTGGGGGTTTCGTTTGTTGCTTTCTTTGAAGTCGAAAGGTTAGCGCGGTGCCGAACGCACCTTGGAGAAAGCGCTTTCCACCGCTGGAAGCACGTTTTGTGACAATGACTTGCCCTTTCTTTCACGTTCCTGTTATCCTTCATGCAAGCAAAACAAAAGGATCAAAAAAAGAACAGAATTCGACAGCCCAACAAGCACGCCATTTCTTAAGTTCATTGCGTCAGTAAAGACAGCAACGCAGATCTCATTTGCGTGGTACGATGTGAAGGATTCTATCTGAAATGAACAATTAAAGCTGTTTGATGGCAGAACGGGGAGGGCATGGGTACTATCTCTCACTGCCATTGCCACACATGAAATCCATGGCTCCCAAACCTTCACAAATGTGAGCGCTAAAGACTGAAGGTTTATCACTCACGCTTGACTCAAATAGCTTTCCACGCAGATGGAGATCCAGGGTGTTTAGGAAAAGCATAGCATCACCGATTAACCCCGCACCCCCGTAGTTAACCCCGTAGGTAAAATCAGTTTGGACAGCCAGTGCTTTTCCTCTTGGTAAAGATCTTCACATCCAAGACCTGCAATGTGAAGTGGAGCTTCTGAGGTCCACCTTGTCTCCTTGGCTAAGGTCACTGCTTCCCCAGGAGCAGACACAGGTTTGGCTCAATCGACATGTCTCTGGGTGCTCTCGGATCACGCCTACAAAGCCAGGCAGGGTGACAACAAAACAAGCACATCCTTCCCAGGGAAGAGCACAGGTCTGTGCCCTCACTGGGAGGTGAGGACAGCCGGAGAAAGAGTGTTCACTCTGCCAAAGAGACAAGCCCACCAACCTCCTCCCCTTTGCCGCTGATTAGCTCTGAAAAACGGAGAAAATATATGCAGGTTTTTTTTTTTTTTTTTTTCTCATGGCAGGGTTTAAATATTAATATGAGCCATAAACAAAGAAGCTCTGGGCCTATTTAAAATTAAAAAGCGCTTTCTTCCGCCACATCTAGGCCAAAACCCAGGGAGGACTGGGAGTCAGGAGCAAGGACATCTCCCCTTATCTGAGGAAAGTGAGTGTGCCCCGGGGGTCAGCACTGTCCCCTGCCTGTGCCAGGGATACCGGGGGTGCTGGGAGCGTTGCTGGGACCCACATCACAGCATTGGTGGCAAAGCCCAGCAGGAACAGGGTGGCCAGGGGGAGAACCGGGGAGAGAGGGGCAGCTGCAGGAGCGGGGAAGTGCCGCAGAAGCAGGGGGAAGAGGGGAAGAGAGGGAGATTACTGTCTGGTAATTAGAAAGCAAGGAATCCCCTCGGCGCCTGACACTATTTTAAAACCTGTTTTTTACTGGGATTAATTATTGGGCAATCCCAAAGCTTTCCACCAAAAAAAAAATGTGCAGCCTGTTGCATTTTTGTCTCCAGGGAAAAGGCGTGAATGAGCGCATTTGGGGAAAGGGCAATTTCGTACCAGGAGGGAGCAGTTACTGGCAGGGAAAGAACATTTTAACAGCAGCTGCATCTCGCTGCTTTGCCTGGCGCTAACAGCCCCTGGCCTCGGCTGCTGTCCCCTTGGGGGCATCTCCCCGCCAGAGCCTTGACGCCTCCCCGGCATGTGCTGACATCTCTCGCCTTACTGACACAAGGAAATGAGGAAAGAAACCCCAAAACCCAGCCCCAAACATTTAGCCCCCATTCAAACCTCTCAGAGATGTAAAAGCAGGGAAACATACTTTGAGCATGATCTGTGTGCAGATATTACCTGTGTGTCACCTTTTTTTCAGGACAAGAGGTAACGGGCACAAACCTAGCATAGGAAGTTCCACCTAAACATGAGGAGGAACTTCCTTACCCTGAGGGTGGCAGAGCAGTGGCACAGGCTGCCCAGAGAGGTGGTGGAGTCTCCGTCTCTGGAGACATTCCAAACCCGCCTGGACGTGTTCCTGTGCAACCTGCTCTGGGTGACCCTGCTCTGGCAGGGGGTTGGACTAGATGATCTCCAGAGGTCCCTTCCAACCCCTACCATTCTGTGATTCTGTGTGTTTGAGCAGCGTGTCTGTCTGTCTGTCCCATGAAGTGACATTTGAACCATTTTGGGGGCCCTTTTTCTGTCTGGATGGCAGAAAGTAAAAGTGTTGATGGTAGGAAATCAGGGCAGGTTTGGGGCAAGCCTGCAGCCGCGCAGAGGGGGCAGCAGCTCTCGTGCTGCAATGCAGCGGGTACCAAAGGACCTGTGCAGCCCCTCGCTTTTGGGGCAAATCCTGGGGACACCAGACCTCAGCTGTCTCGCTGCTCTGAAAAGGCCTGATTTTAAAGCCCTTTGCAATCCATCAGCTGATTAAAAACATGAGCAGCTTCTAAAAGCCTCTGTACGAGGACATGTGGGGTGGATGGTGGTGTTTCTTGTAGGAGGAGGGATGTGTCGACGAAGGCTTCCTTGCCTGTCCCCAAGGCCAGAGCTCCCCTGGTCCCAAGGATTCATCAGTCCGTGGAAGAGCTTGACCATGGGCAGTAACACCTCCCTGCTTACCAGTGGCTATGTGTCACTCAAAATATTTCACATTTTTCACCCCAGAGTCTTCCTAGTCACATTGCTCTGGGATGCTCCTGCTCCTCCTCTTCTGTGCACTTGACTCTGCAAAAACTACTGTTTCCCTTTGCTGAGATTGATTTTCACTTAAAGAAAGTCTTGTCATTCATAGCCTATGATCACAGTTTCAAGAGGGAGCTTCACCACAGCTTTCTGCACAAATTCACCTGTTAATAAGGTGTTGCTAATACTCTTCAAGGATTAACAAAATTTCTTGGAAGCTCCTTGGCTAGAAAGTCAGTGGGTGATTTTATCAGGCAGGGAAAGGCAGTGGAGGACCCCGCACCTTCCAGCATCTGGGCAGTTTGGTGTAGGGTGGTTGTAACCAGGGGTTCTGTTTCCACTCAGAGTGCTAACCTTGCTTGCATACAGCAGAGCAGAAATGACTTTAGCTTCCCCTCCAGAGAAACTGTTAAAGGGTCCTGAGGGGGATGCATCAGACAGTGGTCCAGGGGAGAAGGCTCTGGGGACACCTTATAGCAGCCTTCCAGTACTTAAAGGATGCCTACAGGAGAGATGGGGAGGGAAGTTTTACAAGGGCATCTAGTGATAGGGTCAGAGGTAATGGCTTCAAACTGGAAGAGGGTAGATTTAGGTTAGGTATCAGGAAGAAATTCTTTACTGTGAGGCTGGTGAGGCACTGGAACAAGTTGCCCAGAGAAGCTGTGGATGCCCCATCCCTGGAGGTGTTCAAGGCCAGGTTGGGCGGGCCTTTGAGCAACCTGGTCTAGTGGGAGGCGTCCCTCCCACTGGGAACCACAGTTCCCTCCAATGGTTGGAACTAGATGATCTTTAAGGTCCTTTCCAACCTAAATCATTCTATGATTCTATGCATCCTCCTCCAAGCAATTCCCCTCCTCCCACAGGCCCCAATAACCCAGTTGCGGTGGCAGTGATGTGGGGGACAGCAACAGCTCCTGGTGCTGTACCTGCCCCTCCCATCCTTGCGCACTGCTTGGGCAGGGTATGTCACCTCTGCCAGGATCCCATTTTCTCCAAGAAAAAGTTGGGAACAAGGGCTGGAAGGATCCAACCTGAGGGCCTCCATCTGGGAAGCTGTCCCTGAGTATCTCGGGCCAGAGTTGTCTCCTTGTCACTCCTCTTGGCAGGGGGATGGAGGACCCTCCTCATCCTTTGCAGGAGAATCATAGAATCATAGAATGTTTAGGTTGGAAAGGACCTTAAAGATCATCTAGTTACAACCCCCCTGCCCTGGGACACCTCTCACTAGACCAGGCTGCTCAAAGCCCCATCCAGCCTGGCCTTGAACACTTCCAGGGACGGGGCATCCACAGCTTCTCCGGGCAACCTGTTCCAGTGTCTCACCACCCCCACAGTAAAGAATTTCTTCCTAGTGTCTAATCTAAATCTCCCCTCCTTCAGCTTGAAACCATTTCCCCTCGTCCTGTCATTACACTCCCTGATAAAGAGTCCCTTTGGGTACTGGAAGGCTGCTCTAAGGTCTCCCTGGAACCTTCTCTTCTCCAGCCTGAACAACCCTAACTCTCTCAGCCTGTCCTCATAGCAGATGTGCTCCAGCCCCCTCATCATCTTCGAGGCTCTCCACTGGACCCGTTCCACCAGGTCCATGTCCTTCTTGTGCTGAGAAGGTGCTCAGAGTTCCCACAGCCCTCTCTGCAAGGGTTCAGGCAATCAGCAGATTGCTGATAGTCTCCCCCCTCTCACCCCCGATTTATCTAATTGCTTTGGACTTTTGTCCCCTGGCTTCTGTCGGAAGGACAGCCCGGGAGAGAGGGAGGGTTTTCCTGGCAAAGCCGTGTCCCCACAGGGTGACAGCCTTTCCTGCGCTCTGGCACACCAAAGGGCTTCCTTTGCTCCCCTCCTCGCCTCCAGCCCCGTGTATCAGCACCTCCCCAGGGAGAGGGAAACCCAGGGCACAAGGCTGGCAGGCACATGGACCCAACGAGGGTTGCACAACTCTGGCATTTCTTGGTTTGTGATTAATTTGCAAGTTAGACGGTGTTACACCAAGATCGGGAGTTGTCTGAAAGTATACCAGCATTTTTCCTTTTTTTTTCTTTCCCCCTTTAAAGCAAATTTTGTTACATGCAGCCATTATAACCCTTCATCTCCTTGGCATTGTCATCAAGATTTGGGCTCTGCCACACAAATCTCTGTCACCTGAGGTTAAAAACGCAGTAACTGCCTCCAGTGGCAGCAAAAAGGGCTCCAAACACACCCCAAAACCCCCAGTATTCTCTTAAAAGCATGTAAGACTGACACACTGGGCACACCTCTGCAGTTTATTGCTGCTGTGTTGGGCACATAAATTTGGGAGACACAGCCTGAGGGGACTGCGATATGTGGATTCTGCCTGCCCTGAACCTGGACTTTGTCCCTCTGGTGTGACCCATGGTCAGGATTGGCTTGAAAAACCACCAGCTCATGTGAGAACAGGTAATTACTGAGTCCCTTGTTTCCCAGCCCCTGATCCGGCCGCGGGGCTTTTCCCATGGGAAGTGCAGTCCATCCGTACACAGCCCACGCAGGGCTGGAGATGGGTTAATGCGGCTGGCGCTTAGCTTGCAATTAACTGGCACTTGAATGGAAAAACATGAGGTTGGGACACGGTGCAGGTGTTTATGGCGTATCTTAGAGTGCAGCACAAGCGGGGTAAAATTGAAATCTCAGTCAGTGAGGCTGAAGCGAGATGATGGAACGATGTAACTCAACCAAAACTTAGGAGACGTGTCACCACCTCAAAGGCCATCCTCCAGCTGTCTTGCAGAGACCTACCATGAGCCATGAGGGCCCCAAACTCTTTGGAAAATCGTCCTTCTGCTCAAGTGGGCTCAGCCCAACCTGGAGGAGCTGCCCTGCCTGAGCAGAGGTGCTGGCAGCTGGGCAGGGGCTCAGCAAAACCCAGCGCTGCTGGAGAAATCCCTGCCAGCTGCCGCACATCACCCTGTGGCTCTGCCTGATGTCCTGCCCGGCTTGTCCTTTGGGCTGCCACCACCACTGCTGTGCTGGGAGAGCTGTAAATCAGGGGGGTGACACTGTGGGAGGGGGCAGGGTCAGGGAGACACATCATACACCAGCTCAGAGCTGTTGGCCACTGCCTACAGGTGTCTGGCACAACTCGCAGGGTGGCTGCCACATCCAGCGTGCTGTAGAGCACACAGCTATCGCTGTATCTCCTTGGCCAGGCGAGGAGGTGGTGGGGGCTTTAGCACAGGAGCTCTTTGAAATCCTGACACAAACGAGCAGTGCTTCCTGCTGTGCCCATTCCCCGCTCTCTAACCACAGGGTGCAAAGAGGTCATCTACCCAAACCACAGTGACATTAATTGAGAGGTCCAAGGGCCGCCAGACAGTATGTGTCAGTTGGCTGCCTTGGGGTCAGGGGAAAGGCACAGCTCCCCCTGGGGTATAGGCAGAGGCTGATCTGCAAGGCCCTGGGGACCAGTGCAGGGACTCTCCTCCTTAAAGCACTCAGTGCTTCCAGAGCGCACTGCCATAGGTTGCTGGAGCTATTTTGGGATGGTTCCTTGGTCTGTGTGAGGGTCCAGAGGTAGGGAGGCCCTTTGTGGGCTCAGTTCAGCATGAGACCTCTTGAGGACGTGGATATAGACAGCGTGCCATCGCATGGGGTGGACCGGTAGGTCCCAGGGAAACCACCGACCCAGCTGGCAGTCGTGTCCCTGTTGGGAAAAGGGAATTTCCATGCTTTGCTTGCAGTGCATTCTCTGTGAACTTTTCATAGTTGGGTGATCATTTCATTAGCCTCCTGTCAGGGGAAAAAGCACGTAGCTTCTATCAGACTCTCTGCTCTGCCTTTAAGGACATCGGTGTAGTGAAGTTATACTTATCTGAACACAAGTATTTCAGCACACACAAAACCTTACACCGCTGACAGAATATTTGCAACGCGTCCAGTTTTACTTCCTTGCCTTTAAGTGCTGTGCTCAGGGATGCCATACCGAAGGATTTTTAAATAGTCATCCAACCATTCCTGCTTTTTTTCCCAACAAACGGCACTGGCTTGGCATCTCCGTCCTTCCTCGACGGCCTGATGCTCTCCTTCCCTGCTCGCCCCCGGGGCCAGCGGGGACGCTGCGGGCTGGTGCCGGCGGGGAGGCCGGTCCCCGGCTGTGCTGTGTTGGGCTGTACTGGGCTGTGCTGGGCTGTGCTGGGCTGCGGGTCGGTGCCACTGGGCTCGGCCCCGCTCTTCGGCGGCTGCGGGAGCGCCGGGAGGTGGCAGCAGCCCCTCGTCTTTGGGACTGAGTGGCCTCCCCTGCTTGGAAACACACAGCCAAGGGAAAGGTCATGCTTGGTATTTTTCTGAAGCATCTCCTATATGTTCCTCCAGAGATTCCCCCCCCTCCTTTTTTTCTTTTTCTTTGTTTCCCCCCAGCAGTAATTATTTCAGTTTTCTTTTTCCTTTTTTTTTTTTTCTTTCTTCTTTGACAATGTGCTCCAAAGGAAGCAGAGCTGCACCATTGTCCGTGCCGTCTCGGTTTTCCACCCACTCAGGCTGATGTCAGCCCCTCGCCCCAGGACTTAATGCACTACTGTCTCCCCTCCAAATTGCTAATTGCAGTGTCGGGTTGTTGTTGTTTTTTTTTTTTTCCCCTGCTGGAGAAGCCGCTTAGAGCCGAAGCCTCTCTTCCACCTCTGACAGCCCCTTTCCTCCCCATTGAAGCCTCCCCAAGCCGAGCCGTGCTGAGCTGTGCCAGTTCCTGGAGGATGGGGCGTGCAGGGTCACCCTGCCACCGAGCCACTGGGGTGGAAACAAGGGGAAGCTGAGGGGGGAAACGCACCCCAAACTCTTTTGCTCTCCCCGTATGCAGGCCATTGCCATGCCAAAGGGTTCCTTTTTCGTGCACCTTTGTCCCCTGCATGATCCTGGGACGGCCGGCTGAGGTCTTACGCTGGAGCAGCATTTGGCTCCGATGATGTTTATATTGAGATAACTCACCCAGGCATCTGTCGCCAGAGCTCAGAGGTGAGCTCTAAAGACCTTTGAATGAAGTCCGCTTCATAGTTTTTGGTGCTGACTAAGGAAAGTCTGGGGTTTAATTTCCTGCTTTTTTTGTTGTTGTTGTTTGTTTTTACTTAAGGAGAAATATTTGGGATGTCTAGCCTTGTCTCCACTGGTTTTGCTGGAAGGCTCCTTGGGCGTTTCAGAGGGTTTGTGTGTTGAACTCTCTCACGCTGTAAACAAAGCGTGTCAAATCCATCCCAAAGAAGCTGATTTTCCAAAGCATTCATTAAGAACCTGACCTTTCTTCTCCAACAATTTATGAACCACTTCCAAACAGTCCACAGAACAGTAATGCAACATGCCTGACTTATTTATGTGCTTCAGCGGGACATAGGGGTAAGAAAAGCTATATGTAGCTTTGTTTCAAACTCTGGCTATGTCATTATTTCCCTTGTGAGGTTCACGACTCCAGGATATACGACCCTGTTCATGGGACTGAAACCAGGAAGCCCAACAGGCTCATTCCACCTCTGAAGCATTTTGCCTTCCCCTGATGGTTTCTGCTTCTCATTGATTTTCAACATGTCAGCTCAAAGGCTCACCTGAATTTAGTGCAAAACAAATAGGCTGTCGCATCAACACAGAGAAAATGGAATACAATGAACTTCATTAGCAATGGCAGGATGATGCAACGGAGTCTGGGAATGGATTTCGTAAAGAAAAGCAATCCTTCACAATTTTTTGCGAGGCCGTAGTTTCTCTAGCAGTGTGCACCAGACGTGACTCGTGAGCCTGCCAGGCTGGCTTTTCTCTTCCAGGCGCTAGTAATGCCCTGTCATTTTAACGTACGAAGAAAGGGAGCGAGGAGTGAGAGAGGTATAGACTGGGATGCATGGAAGACCCAGACAGGAGATGGTACCCACGGGTGAACCTGTGAAGTTCGCTATAATGAAGATTTCCATCTTCCTCAGAAAAAGCAGCCCAGCCACACTCCCACCTTCTCCCCTGGGGAGCAGACAGATAGCTCAGAGACAAAGTCTCTAGCTAAAGTAGTAAGTATAGATCAACTTGTTTATGGTTCAGTAACACAAACTTAAACAAAAAATACACAACAGAGGCTATACGCGTTTTTCATCTGGTTTCTCCTTTGATAAGACAGGGTGCAGGAGCCACCCTAGCATCTGAAGCACTTGTCAATGCTCTCCAGCAGAGTACAGCAGGAATCAACGTGCAGCCGTTGCGCAGCTGGACTGTACGGCTCTCCCTCCCTGCGGCTGATGCCCGGAGTCTGCCGTTGAGGGGGGCTTAGCTGTCGTTTAAGATTCTCCTTCAAATTAGTGCCTGGCAAATCACAGGAGGTAGCCTCATCGTGTGACTTGCATATTTAGGTCGTTAACCAAGCAGATGAAAATGCGATCATTTAAGCGAGAGATTTAAAAACAAAAACAAAAACAAAAAACAGGACAGCAGATTCTGACAGCATTTTACCTGTAAGTTTTGGAGTAAGACAGCACGAATGGAAGGAAAAATGCTTATCCATAGCATTTGTGGTTTCATTTGCACAGGCCTTTCATTGCCAGCTGTTGCCGGAGGGGTTTGTACACGGGGATGCTTTGGCGAGAGGGAGTCAGTCTGAGGTGAGCAGTTACTATGGCAAAAACCCCTCTCCCCGTGACTCCCACAGGGCATGGAGGAGTCACTCCCTGCGTGTTTGCATCGCAGAATAAAGTCCCCCAATAAATCAGGCGTGAGCCCACATTTCTCAAGCATCTGAGGTGAAGTTCTCTCTTTTCCTTGGAAGAGAACCAGACTTCGAGGTCTCCAGCATATTTTGCTGTAGCTGCAACGTCTCAGGACACGGCCAGGTCAAAGATTTGTAGACAGTGGGAATATTTTTCATTATATCTGCTAGCAGAGCTGGAAAAACTAGAGGAGGTTTTGAGCACCGAAGCCAATCTACAAGTCAATGAGGGCTTTGAGAGGTGAGCCTTGACCATGCTTATTATGGTGGGTTAGACATTACTCCCCTCCACTGCTGAACCCTCTGGTCTGCAGCACTCGCCTCTGCAGAGGACAGGGTGGCACACGGTGGGCCAGCGGTGGCAACAAGATTTGCCACATCATTTGCCAAAATTTTCCTGTGCAATGCCTACGCTGCAGCCCCTCCAGGGTTTCACAGTCGCTGTCAGCACTCAGGTAACACAAGGTGTCTGCAGGTAAATGGGAGCAGGATTGGGAGACCGTGCAACAGCAGCAAAAATCTAGTTTAATCTCTAGCTCGCTTCTCTGATAGAATTTATGGAAGGAGAAGACGAATGTCTGGAGAATAAAGAGGGGGAAAAGGACCGATATGACTTCTGCATTACTTCTTATAGTAAGATAAGTGTGAAAATTAGGCCTAATTTTTTATATTAAGAAGTCCTCTGTAGATGTACAATATGCAGGTGCTGGAGAGAAAACGCTTCTTGTACGTGGGGTTGCCTTAAGCCTGGAAGCGCTGGGTACAGAAACTGCGTGAAGCGCTTCTGCTCGGGTGTCTCCGTGCAGGGAGATGACAGGAGCTCAGGCCGCCACATGAGCCCTGTGTGGGCAGAGTCCAGCCAAAGAGAGGGAATTATTGAGCCCCCCATCAGTAGGGACCAAAGCTTAAGCGTGACAAGTTCTAAGAAGCCAGTGGAGAGGCAGAAGAGGAGTTGCATGAGCAAGTGCACGGGCAGGAAGAGGGCTCCTGGCACCTGCATTTTCTTTTCCAGGGCCAGTCTGCGAGTTAGCCCTTTCCAAGGGCACCTGGAGCCCAGGAAGGTGGGGAACAGTAATTTGGTTACCAGCACCCAGGAGGATATTAAGAAAAAAGATCAACCGAGCTGAAGTTCCTCCATTAGCTTAATTAGCACCAACGGGGCACCAGCACCAACGCCAGCCGGCAATGCTCATAGGGGTTTGCTGTGTCCACGTGAGCCAGGCACATCTGTGCCTGGGGGATGGCTTTCCCGGGATTTGGGACCTGGTGAGTGAGCGCCCCTGGAAAAAGTGTGGGTGTTGTTACTCTCATTATAGTCAGCTTTTTGGTAGCATCTGCTCACATGGGGTGGACAAAACTTCAGGCAGGTGCTGGTGGGGACAAAAAGCTCCTGGGGAAAGTCCCTGTAGCTAGCAATTCAGAGACTCTCTGGAAAGGCCCAAACTATCCCCATCGGTTTAGAAGAGCCTCAAGGAAGAAGATAAAGTTGTGCGTAGGCGGAAAGCCCCCTACCCACCCCATGGGAAGGGCCCAAGGCCTGACTTTGGGCTGGGTTTGTAGGTGAGGGCACAGCGATGCTACCTGGGGCGTCTCCAGGGCATTAGCTGGGCTCCTGCAGAAAGAGCATGAAGAGAGGGAAAAACAGCCACTTTTTTTTTTTATTATTATTACGTGCTATGTGATCCACAGCAAAGCACCAACTTTTACTGCTCCAGAGAAGCTTAGGGCTTTTTCTACTGTGTTCCCTTTGAACCTTCCTTCTGGCCAGCATCTTCCCCCTGAAGGCCACTGCCTTTTGGTCCACTTGACAGTCCCTGGTACTGCCCCACATCCAAACTGGCACAGCCTGACCCCAGCATCACCTCCCTTTTGCAGCCAGCTCCCAGTTGCCCTCCAGCAGCTCGCTCCTGCTCACCTGGCAGTATTAATTCCTGATGTTGCACTCCTGGGGCAACCGCTCTGCAGGATGAAGCTGGCAGCTGTGCTTTCCAAAGGCTGGAGCATTTCTTCCTGAGCTGGGAAGGAGAGATGGCAGACAATGAATGGACACATCTGGTGTGTATAATGGAAGGCAGTGATCTGTATGTTGTACACATGCAGTGGAAATGCCAAAGTGATAGAGATAACATGGATGTGCCTACATACATACACTATGCATTTCCATTTTGCTGCATTGGTAGCAACCAGAGTTGCATCTCCAGGGGAAACGCATGGTCTTGCAGCCCTCTTGCCCATTGAAGGACCCAGATTCTCCCCAAAAATGACCGCTTTGTGCCTATGCAGCAGATCACTCATAAATCGCTGCCAGGTCCAGGAGGCAAGGCTAGCTTTAGCCGTGTATCTGCCCTTGGGCAGCCATACTCCAACCCCATTCCTTGCAGTGCCTCTGCAGGTCCCCAGAGCACTCCGTCAGACCAAAGCTCGCGCGAAAAGCCCGCCTGCAAGTCCAGCCGAGGCTCCAGCTGCCTGCAAGTGCCGCAAGGGTTAATGCTGTAACCATGGTGGGACCATACCTGCCAAACCTGCCACGACAGAGGAATCAAAATGCAGACCGGGCTGTGGGACACCATCTGGAAAGTGTAAAGCCTTCCCTCCAGAAACATATGGAGTGGTGGTGTATGGGATCCATGGAAAATAAGAGGGTGGTGAATAGCAACCGGCCTCATGTTAATCCCAACAGAATCAAGCCAAGAAAATAAATAACCCTGGAGACAGTGTGGTTTATTAAAGCCTCTAATATAGAAGAAATATGTTCAGGTTGCAACTGGAAACCAAGAAACACGTCCCCTCAAGGAAGAAGAGACTGATCTAGTGATGAGGGTCATTTTGATATGCCTGTCAGACTAAAATCGTGCTTGCCATTGACCATTCATACAAGGCACCTGGCTCTTCCTTTTCCTTGCCTCTTAGAGACAGCATCTCTCTGTCAAAACAATAAGCAGTTTCCCCTGTTTCTTTCCCCTCACCAAGTCGCTTGGCTCAGCCGGTTCTCAGGATGCGTCCCTACTGACTGCTGAAGAGCGACAAAGCCGTATTGTTTTTCAGCTGAGGAAAGAGCAAAGGCTGCAACTTCACCAGTGCCGGACTGCTGACATTAATCAAACTATCACTTTACCCTCGTTCGTGTGGACACAGTGACACCACCACGCCGGGAGGACTGTGGGAACCAGCAGGCACGAACAATTCAGCTAAGCCTTGCAAAATGCCAGGGCCTCTATCCAGACCTTCCCCTTTTCAGCTAAAATCTGCTGCTGAAAATAACCCTCCCTTCCAAAGGATGGCCCTGTTTGAGTACTTGGTGTGCCCACGGTGCATGACAAGGGGGTTATTTATTGCCTGCGTGCCAAGAATAGGATTTTATGGGGAGAGGGAGGGTGGCAAAGCCTATTCCTGAGCAAGCCGGGACTTTTTAACACCTGTTACTGAGGTAACCATTGCGCACACATGCACCAGAATGTCTGGAGTCATCAAGGTCTTCTGTAACACTTCCAAGCAACGTCCTTCCCAAGCCTGCAAATTTACTGGCTGCCAGCGACACGCTGGCTGGCATTCAGTGCTCCCCTTGGACCCTGGTTGTACATTTACTCTGCTTGCAGTTTGTTCTTGCTTGGCAACAAATCTCCCCCGTACTTAGAGGAGGCCAGCAGTAACATGAGATTTCCCTCACTTGTCCTTTAAGAATCAAAGCCACGGGCAAAAATCAGAAGGTAGTTGCATGTCAATAGGTAAACTGGAGGCTGCCAAGCTGCTGACCTACCTGTCTTACCGATGTACTTTAGGAACTTCGGTGGGGAAGTGACCGCCTGGGTCACCCCATCCAGACCCTTGCTGTTATGAGCAACCACATAAAAGCCTGTCCTGCCCAGCAGGATTTGCAGAACATTTTCTTCCCATGCCTCAATGCACCCTAGACCACAAAGTACTTCCTGACCATCCTTGAGCCAACTTAGATCAACAGGGCAAAAGATCAAAAGCCACAAACTCTGCTGTACTGGAGGGGGACGGCAAGCGAGCTCAAGGACCTTGCCGGCATCCCAGCAGCTCGGCAGGAGAAGGATGCTTGTGAGAAGAAAACTCGGGGAGAAATCTGCAGAGGAAGAATCCTGGGAAACCTGCTCTCAGGTTGCTCACACTTTTAGGAAGTTTGTAGGAAGCGTGGGGAAGCTCGAACTGCATGTGCAATGTGCAGATAGGAAAGTACTTGGGATCAGGTTGTGAATGGCAAGCCCCATCATGCGTGCATTTCCCACCTCCATTGCTTGCTCTTCTCTGCGCTGCAGGGATAGGATTCAACTCACCTAACTTCAGAGGTCTACAGAGTAGACATCTCAGTCTGAGCTCACTGTCCTTTTCTCCCTGGGTAGACAATGGAAAGAAATAGCCACTCCATGGGCACTCTCCATCTAACCCATCTCAGCCATCTCCATCAGAAAGAGAGGTAATGCTCCCAGAATGGGCTGTGTCTGTTGGCTAGGGAGCAAGCTCAGTAGAAGGTATTTAATTGCAAGTGTCTACCTCTGAGCAGATTAATCTTATCCAAAGCACCTATCTTGTGCTCAGGAAGAACTGAGTTCAGAAGACCTGCTGGAGGACTGGGCTGAAGCATACTTTGCTTCTTATCTGAGCCCCTTGAACCCTTCCTGTGATTGAATGAGAGCTGGGTTCTCCCTCTTTGTACCATCCTGGAGCTCAGCTGAAAGGTGTGCCCAAGCACAGCCTCATGTGGAGCCCATGTGGTGATAGAGAAAGTTGTGATAGATATGTGAAGATTGGTATGAAGGCAGAATTAATGGGAATATTGGTATGAAAAACTCCAAAAGCAGTAACTGGTAGGAGGGGGACAGGAGGGATGGCAGTTGGTGGTGGCACCTGGGCTAGCAGGTCTTTGAGACGTACATCTAGGGACAGCTTCTCAGAACACCCACATCAGGAGACAAAGGACTCAGGAGACAAAATCCTGATGACTCATGGAGAGGTGTGGTAGGATGGAGAGAATCGTCATTGTCAGCTCCTGACGAGTGAAAAATAGCATATCTGAACCTGGACAGTGCCACTCAGGAGACTTGATGAGGACTGGGTAGCCAGTGTTCCTGGTCCTCTGTGCCAGCAAAAGGAATCCTGGCCAGATCAGGAAGATACATGCTTTTCAGTGCTTAAGGTTATGTGGGTATGACAGTATGAGGCAGTGACATTCATTTTGTTTCAAAATAAATCATTCTTCCCCTCTCAACAGGTCTGGCATTGAACTTTGTTGCATTTTGATTCATATTGCAGCATTATTTCCTACAGCAGAGAAACAAGTCTGGACTTGGAAATGGGGTTGGACACATTCTTCTGGTCTTGAAAGCGTCTCAGAGCAACTTGGTGGATTTGGACTTACAACCCCTCTGTGTTGTTAGCTCTATCAGAGTCTAAGGTCACCCTGCACTTTCCAAGTGAAAGGCTTTGGCTCAGGTTTGTTTGAGGCTTGGCCTTGGCTTTACTGAAAGATCTGTGAACCTCCACAAACCTTCAGTTTTGGCTCACTCATTTTATAGGTTTATGTCAAAGTACAAGAAATTCACTGCTGCATTGATGTGCGGAGTCACGTATGCCAGCATGTTTGCAAGCGTGGATCTCGAATGTGTGGGCCATTGTGGAAGCAGCGTTGTGCAGCCCCTTTGTCTGTGATTCCCATTCCTAGGGAGAGCCTGGGTCTGGGTTTCCAGTTTTTACTTGAATCTCTTTTTCCTTGAAAGCTTAAAGCACAGATTTCCATAGGAAAGGAGCCTTCCTTCTTTAGTCTGCGGCTGGCTCAGCATTTTCAGTGATCACCTGGACACAAACCCACAGTTTCCCAAGGTAGAGAAGAGGGGGGAACGGAGAGAAACTGGATTAGACTGACCGCAGTCCTTTTCAAAGAAGCAAACAGCAAATTGGAAGCTGAGGGTGACGCAGCTGAGCACATCACTGGGACCCTGTGTCCATGGAGAGTTTTGTCCAAGGGAGGATGGGAAACATTTGTGCTCTTGGAGGGAGCTCTGTTTCCTGCGACCACTGGACAACACAAAGTATCTCCTGGGTTTGCAGTCAATGCCAGGGCACAGGAATTAATTGTTCCCTGGGGGTATATTTAACCGGCATGTCCTTGACCAGGAGAGCTTGTTTTGGAAGTCCTGCAGAAGGCCATCCTGCAAAGGTTTCAGATGTTCTTGGCGTCTTGATAGATTGCTGGGGTCTTTGCATGCTGGGATAAGCAAGACAGAATAACATATGCTCAGGATGTACGCCATGGCTGAAGTTTCTATTTCAGTGGTCTGTTAAAATCCTGCCCTATTCAGATGCACACCTTTATCATTAACAGTGTTGCCACATTTTAAACAGCATTCTCCGTATGGGAGTATGTAGGACCGCCGAGTTTCTTAGTACCCCCAAGCAGTTCTCAATTTTTTAACACAAATACACTTCAGAAATGGAGAAAAGTGGCTCAAAGTGATCATATCTAGACCAGCTGAACCAATTAGACATTCAGTTCAACACAACTTTTTTTCGTGCAAAGGCCTGCCAGAAAGGTGGTTTTGCAAAAATCTTACCAAACACGAACTCAAAGCAGTGGGATTAGTTTGCAGATTTTGTTCTTGCTTGTTCACCTCGCCTGCCACATGGTGCAAGGATCAAAGACTTTTGACACATATCAGTCACACCTGGAAGCAGGCTTAAAAGGAGATGAATCTTGGTTCTGTGAAGCCTGAAAACCAGAGGGCTGTTTGATCAGGGCTCTATTCATCCAACTGCTGCCAAGATCCAGAAGGAGGCAAGTGGACCCTTTGGCCCGCTTCTGAATGTGGTAAGGGACATTCCGGCTTCGTGCCTCCCAGGGATGCCAGAGGGACCTCCTGAGACGTCACCTTAATTCCCTCAAATGGCTTTGGCAGACATGGGTCAAATGACTTAAAATGAGGAGCCTCCAAAGAAACGAGGCAGGATGCCTTCCCTATGAGGCTGCGTTTTAGATGGTGGGCAGCCCAAATGTGGTGAAGAATCAGCAGATAAATGGGGGAGAGAAATGTGGGTTAGACCGTTTGGTTTAGAGGAGACCAGAGGCACAATCTGTGCGTAGATGTGTTTGTACACACATGGGAAGAATCTATATCGCTGTTAAAATAGGAATTGCTGCTCTGTAAAGACATTATCACATTGGCTCTGGAGAAGTGAGGCTGCATACCGTAATAGGCTTGGGAGGTTTATTCCATGGCTTGCAGATGAGGGACTATTGACACAAAGCTAGAATTGGTACCTCTTTTAGAAAATTGCCATTATGAGAAGACTCATTAGAGACAATATTCTCATTTCCTTTCTGGCAGTAAGTCTGCCAACTAAAATAAACAGTAGGATGCTTTTCACTGATAGGAAAAGACATATTCCTGTGTTGCAATCTAAAGGGATAAAACCTGTTCATTTTTCAAAGCGGCACAGGTCATTCATCTGCATTGTGGCTTTAGTATAGGCAAGATTTTATTTGGTGGGTTTCCACAGTGCAGCCTTACATCTTGACGGGAGTCTTCCAGTGGACAGGCTGAAGCTATCATTTCGTTTTGGAGCCATATTCTGCATGACTTCCCAAGTTTCAGGTCTAGTTACTACCCCTGGAGTCCCTTAGCCTTGCCAAAGGGTTGGCTCACAAAGGTTAAGTAAGCCTGAGGTGAGAATCACACGAGTCTGGGCCAAGTTTAAGAAAAAACTCTCTGGATCTTAGGAAAGCAATACTACCTTGGGTCAAGCCAGGATAAAGGTCTATAACTGCTTCTGGATGAGACAAAGTGAAATGCGAGGGACGTGTGCCAAATCCCAGTGCCCATTGCCTGTGTTTTGTACTGCTTTGGTCACTGTAGTTCATCGTAAAATGAGGATGTTTACTTCTCAATGGTGTAACTCAGATTTGCCAATGGGATTTTGGAGAGACTTTAGAGGACTAAAGCTTCTCCCTTGGCCACCAATCCCTTCTGCCTGGCTTTGGCCCAGGACAGCTCTCTTCTTGTCCCAGTTAGAAAATCGCCTTGCCCTAAGGGGAGAGATGTTTTCATTGCTTTCCTCACGCTGCGGTGCCCCGAGAGCACACGTAATGAGATAACATTGTGTTCGCATTAAAAAAAATGCCCCTAATTCCTGGTGCTGCAAATCTGTGACAACTCACCAGCGAGTGCGTGCTCTTTGGAAAAGAAAAACAGCGCTGACCCTGGCTGGGGAGCACAAACCCAGCTCCTGTCACCAGCCACTGAACGCTGAGAGCAGCAAGTGCTTCTTGAGCCACCCATAAAGGGAGGACCCGGGTGCTCAGGGACCCACCACCAGCTGTTTCTGGCCCCGGTCATCCATGCTTGGCACTGCTGAGGTCTGCCAGCATGGCCACGGGTGGTCACCTGTTGAACGCCACCTCCTTTTTGCTTGGGTAGGGTGGCAGTAGGTGGCTACGGGTGAGCGCTGAGCAAACCACGTTGCTGTCGTTTCGTGTTTGGCATGGGTCACTTAATCCAGGTGTTTATGGGCACAAATATCACGTGGGAGAACCCAGAGATTCCTCTGGCTCAAGGTCACGGGCACGATCAGCTCCGTTAAGCTCGGTGAGTTTAACCACACCAAAAGCAGGGTTTGCCTTTTCTCTGAAGAAGGGCAGAAGTTACGGTGAGATGATTTTCGAAGTGAGGCAGCCCCTGCTCGCTGTGCTCTCATGCTCGCATTGAGCTGGGTGACAGTATGTCCGGATGAAGAAACCGGGCAAAAATATTCCCATTTTAAAAACACCTGTGCTTAGAAATAGTCAGGCTCCTTACTCCCCACCAAAATCAAAGCAGGGAAAATACGTGCATTTGGGACTTCCCAAGTGAAATGCTGGGAACCTCACCCCACCCTAAGCATGTGCACAATTGCAGTTGGAAGCTGGTGGCTCCCAGCCAAACCCCAGCTCCCAGTATAAAGCCAAGGATGGGCCACCCTCCACTGTGGGCATCTGCCACGTGGCTCTGGAGTCACTGTGCAGGCCGGGCGCCGGCACACTGCTGGAGCGGGGCCAGAGCCCCAAGGCCCAGGACTCTGCCAGGTTTTCTGCCTACCCTTTGCTAAGGCGAACCTTTAAAGTAACGTGGGGAAGAAGTTCGTCCCAGATAGAAGCAAAAGTCCTCAGGATTTGGCTTCCTTGAGAGAGAAAGAGATTCCTTTTAATTGTATTCCTACCCAGAATCCTCTTACTTGTTTAAAGAAGGTATTTGAAATAAATGAGGGTTCCTGCTTTGCTTCAACTAGCTGACACATCTCATCTTCTCTCATCCTCCCCAGGGAACTGTGACGGCCCTCCTGCAGCGAGCCGGGCTGTGGCCTCCTTCCCAGCCGTGCTTTTAACTGGGGCCACAACTAGCTGGAAGCCTTTATAAGGATTCCCATGAAGAATAAATCAAAACAACAGAATCAGGCTGGAAATTAATTGCTTTTCCGTCTGTTGAAAGTTAAAAAAAACCCAACACACCGGCACCCCTTTTCATTAATCAGTCTGTTTTCTATCTGCTTTTGACCCTCACCTGGCTTATTTAAAAATAAAATACAGGCAAGTGTTTTGATTATCTATTGTTGAGAAACTATTAATTCAAGGAAATGTTTGCAGTGGAAGGAAATTTAAGTCAAGTAAGATTTAATCTTGGAATAGCACTGGGAGCAGTGGGAGCGTCTGCTGGGCTGGCGGTGTGGGACACGGGGGCTGCAGCACCCTCCCTTGGCTCCAGGGTGAGCTTCACCCTGGTCCAGCACAGCCTGGGAGATGGCAGGAGGGGATGGAGTTGTCCATGAAACCCTCGTTATCCCTGCATGTCATCAAGCCAGAAATCCCATGGAAAAAGGTCCCTTTCTAGCTGATTTGGGGTTGTTGCTCTGGTCCAAAAAGAGAACAACATGAGAGTGCCTCGCTGCTCCACACCTTTGTACAGGATGGTAGCATTTTCTGATCTGCAGAAGAGTTTTGACGTGAGCTATGTTTCCCCAGCAGGTGTCTGAAAGCAACTAATTCCTCAGATTTTCTCGGCTAACGTCTGATATATAGCGCTAGTAGATCCAAACAGCAAACACTGCAGAGCGAGGTAGGAGCAGAGTCTGGGTTTTGGATCCACCTCATCAGTATTAAAACGACAGAGGTTGTTTGGGGAACTCAGGCCTGAGGCAGATGCCACCGCCATCGTCCAATAGTTAGGGATATTCAGATCCACACAATGGGACCATCTTCAAAACTTGTTTCCATGTCCTGAGATAGATTGCCCTGTCACAAAATCCAGAATCCTAGCTCTGTAGTGCCTGGGGTGACAAAAGGCAGGTAGGAGTTATCCTCAAATGCTTTCTCAACTCGCAGCCTGGCATAGATGGAATAAAATAATAGTAGTAATAGTAATAGTAATTAATAGTTATAGCAATAGTGTAAGTAATGATATAAATGGCAACAACAACAACAATAATAATAGAGTTGAGGGGGAAAATCAATCCCTTTAACCTAAGAAACTCAGTTTCTGCCGGGAGCAGTCTGAAGTCTTGCTTATGGAAAACTTCTGCAAGGTACCCGTTAGTTTAAGTGCTCCACTGCCAACAGGAACTGAGTGACAAAAGCAAGCAGGCGAGCAAGGCAGAGCAGGAGCTGATGTGACAGCAAAGATTGAACAGATTTTAATTTACCTAGACAGCCCTGACATCCCTGCCTGCCCAAAGGACGCTGTTACTAATGGGTTGGGCGGCACGCAGCCGCAGGTCCTGAACCCGGGCTCTCAGCTGGGGGAAGCAGCACGTGTCCCTCCCCCTGGGAAAAACCCCACGTCCACCACAGAGCGTGGGTCACATATCTGCAAGGCCAAACAACTCAGCGGGGTGAAGAGCAGGGGGAAAATGAGGGGGGAGACGAAGAGGGACTGGGTGCTCCAGGCTGGAGGAAGCTGAGGAGCAGCGCCGTGCCAAGGTGACCCATGAGGGCTGAGCCTGGTTCAACCTCATGACACTGACTGCCAGAGTGGAGCGGGACCTGCTGCTGGCCTCACCGCCTTCGTGTCCCAGAAACTCCTGCAAGACCTACGTGGAGCAAGTTAGGGTTTTAACAAGGTAAATAGCGGTGTCTGTGGGGGCCAAGAAACACATGGGCCTACAGGACTGTGGATGCAGCTCCCAGTGGTAGCTTTCCCTGCTCTTCCGTCACTGGCCATATTTATTTGTGTGCTCTGCTCTGCACCAAAAGCAGGAGGTAGCGAGGACCCATGCAACATCCGTTCCACCTGGAAACATCTCCGCTCCCGAGTGCAGCCCTGGAGGAGAAGTTCAGACTGAGTTGAGGTGCAAGTACCCTCCATTCAAAGGCTCTCAGAAAAACCAAATGCCATGGCCTTCCTACTGGCCTATTTTACTCACTCAGCTTCTCTCCTTCCCCCCTCTCCCAACTATAATTAGTGCTGAGTGCAGACATGCAAAGACATTCCAAACAAATTCTTGAGCAATCCACAAATCTCTACCTGGGCTGATTGCTCAAGTTGCCTTATTAGCATCGCACCTGCTTTAAGCGCCGATGCTGCCAAATTAGATGGAAAAACATGCAAATGCCATGTAGCTTTCTGGCAAATTAGTATGCTTCCTGCACAAAAGTGAAGATTACTTGGAGGGGGAGAAGTACTAACATCATTTGGCTAATTATTGAAGCAAGCAAATTAGGAGAAAGGATGAAAATAGTAATGCATAAGTATCAATCCAGTCATATAGACTAATTGCCATAAGGATGGCAGAAAGAGCAGCTCTTCTCTGTGGCCACTGGTACCGGTGAGGAGGCTGCTTACATCCCAGCTGGCTAACGAGACCATTTTAGTTTTCTGCTTTAATAAACAAAAGGGAGGCTTTGGCTCCTGGTGGAAAGCGAGGTGCGAGACTCCAGTGATACGCACAAAAACGGTGTTAAGAGAAATATGACAGCATCAGGAATGCTTATTGTAGGACATGCCACATCTGCACTTGCCTGAGTGACCGCAGACTTTAGTCCTTTGAGTGCGTATCCTAAACATTTAAGGATCGGAAAAAATCATAGGTACTCATAGAAATAAGTCTGTTTCATAAAGAGCACAGGCAGCCTTCACCCTGCCTGCCTTCAGAGTGTTTAGCTTTGCAATCTAAACAACATTTTTCCATCGTTATTTGATTGAAAATTCCCAAGCTTTCTGTTGCTCTTTTTTCCTTGAAGGTAAAATCACAGTTTGTCAAAAGGAGCACGAGGGGGAGAGAAGAAACAGCAGCTTTTGAGCAGTTTCTGTCTCAGTGAAACCCAACGAGGCCCCAGCCCCGTGTGCTGCAGCGCCCGGCATCTACCGGCCCTCTTTCCCAAACGAATGGCGCACCCAGCCCCGTTGGATTTTAGGGTGCCCCATCCCTCTGGGACCAGCAGCCTTCAGCTCTTCTGGCTCCTGGGACCTCTTTGCTGTCCCCAATGGCACCGCATGCCCCCTGAAATGCATGGGGCCATCTTCTCTCCACCTGCTGCATCTTCAAAGGAGGCTCTCATGCGAAAGCTCTTTCTTCTCAGAAAGCCACAGCTGGTTACCTTCAAATCGGCTGATTTCTTTAAATAAATGCAGACGTGCTGGAGACTGAGGGTCCTAACAGTTTCCCCTGTTATCTTTCTGGGATGTCCCAGCAGGTTCTTGCCTGGGGACTGGCTATGCTGCCATTCCCAGTGTCCTCCCCACAGCTCCTGCTGCACGTCTCCCGACCAGACCACCAGAAACGGAATAGTGAGCGTGCAAGAAGCAGCCGGCGTCGTTCCTCGAGGAAGCGCTCCCTGAGCTTACTTGGGCCGTGAGAAATACATGTGCCTAAGGCCTGGGGCCAAACATATGGACCTACTTCTCCCTTCAAGAAGAATTTTGTCCTATCTGAAAGTGGAGAGCGTGGGCCAAAAGAGCTGCCCGATATATTTATTTAGAAATGACTACCCATCTGCTCCCTTTGTTCAGGGTGAAGTGGTGTGACTTTTATCACTGACTAATACTGCAGTCAGCTGTCTGAAAAGGCTCACCTTTCTTTGGGATGGCCTCAATTCTCACGCCCCTTTGCTGGAGCCTTAAAAGCTTGTTTTCAGTTGTGTTTGCTTGCAAAGCGCAATTAGCACTTTGCGCACATTTGATCAGGTGCTAATTTAACTCAGGGGACAATTTACCTTCCTAAATATGTGCTAATAGATCTCGTCAAGAAAAAAAAAAAAAAAAAAAAAAACAGAAAAAAAAAAAGAGGGGGAGGGGGAATAGAGAGAAAGTACCAGACATATTATTTTTAACTGGATCAAAACGGTGACATTAATTTTCCTGCTCATCCCTGGCTGAGTCATGCAAATCGTCCCGAATAGGAGGAGGTGCAGCAAGGACAGCAACAAGCATCTGGGAGAAGGCAGGGCTGGAAGAGTACCCGGGGATCTGCACCATCCTCGGGTAGCCGCCCTCCCCGGGCAGAGCCCTGCGCCTCCCAAACTGAACCCCGCCACCGAACGCCCCAAGGCTTGTCCATGGCCCGGGCTGGTGGGGCAGGCGTCACGTTGCATCACCTAAACCCAAAATACAAAATTCTCCAAGGCACGTTTATGTATGTTCCTTCTAACTGAGGGCGTTCAATGGACAGGCAAAACTGTTGCACTGCGACAATTGAGGGGCCAATAATGTGGCCTTGGTCTGGGCAAGTGGGGCACGACAGTATCTCTTACACCAGCTTTGCCAGGGGGGTGTTGTAACCAGCACTGCAGCCTCATCCTTTTCTCAAATGGCTTCCGTTTTTTTTTTTTTTTCCTCCCAAAAACCCCGGTGGAGGTTCAGCAATTAATTGTTGAACCTCTGGTATTCAACGTCTAGTGCACGGAGGGGTTTGTTTCTCACAGGTCTGCTGTATTTGGGAAAATAAATTCAGGTTTCAAATAAAACGGGCTCTTGGAGGGAAGCTCCCCAAAATCTGAGGAGTGTGAACATCACTGGTCACTTTTGAAAGCTTTTGCCACTATTGTAACTTACATTGCCTGGTACAGTGGAGCCCCTGCTGAGCTCTGGATTTGTAGAAACTCCACAAAAGAGTCAAGGTGGTTTTTTTCCACCCTTATTTTGTATGACTCAGGCTGTAGCAATTCCATCACTGCCTTGGACAGTTATTCAACAACTGAAAAATTTCCCTGCCAGAGATATTTCCCAATCCAATAACATATTTCACATCACCTTTTGTTTTATGCAGGATTTTTTTTTTTTTTTAGAAAGATTTATGAGTGTGAAGACTGAACCCAGTGCATCCCCTGCCATTTTTCCCTCTGTGATGCCAACTTTCAGAAACTCTGCTTTATCCTGAGAGTAACCATTCTACTTTGGGGGGAGGTAATAAAACCTGCCAGGTTATCACTGTAATACAGGGCAAAAGGGCAATAGGATCTACAAAACTCTCCTCAGATCAGCAAAAATGCTTTCATTCCTGTGGTCCAGGGGCCACGTGGGATGCCAGCAATTACATGCTCCTATGTTTAATGTTAATGAACCAAAAAGAGAGCATCACAGCACCGGGATGCTCTCTCTTTGATTCACTAACATTAAAGTAACTTTAGCCAGGGTTGCCAGCAGCTCTGCATTTCCACTGGGCTGTGGGCTGGAGATACAGGCTCAAGATTAGTAGGTTTCCTGTGTTTTTTTCTTTCTCTAATTTTAATTTGGTATAGCTCAAGCACTGATGGCTTCATAATTTCCTTGAAAACATGGAGTCTCCTGGTCAAGGCAAGGCTATCTGGGGGTACGTGACAGGAGCCATATCCAATACCATGGAGATCCAAAATCCAGAGTGATGCCTACGGGCGTCACGTCCCAAGCCACCACAGACAGGGAGATGCTGTGGTGGTGCAGGGAGCATCCCGGGTTCCGTGGGGATTGGTGAGTCCTGCCAGAGAGTGGTAAGTGTGGCGGGGCCAGGTCACCTCTCACTGGGTGACAGCACCCTTTGGAGGCTGTGGGACTCTGCCCAGGTTGGAGTACCTCTGCAGTTGCCATTTCAGAGGGCAGCAGTGGAAAAGCGAGCATATTTTCCTTTTGCATAACTACTACCCATCCCAAAAATGTATTCATTTACATACTTTATCTAGCTTTCCTGCTCCAAACTATTTCCACATATTTTCCTTGCTCCGTTCAAATTGCTTTTACACCGTGTCTAATACCCCACAGGTCCCTTCAATTCGCAACTGCTGTTATTTAGTGAAATGTTTTCCCTAGGTCAACAGGCTTTCATTTCAGGGTAGATAATCCTCGGTATATCCCCTGCGGGAGGTAGGGCTGTGCTCTGCAACTGAGAGACTCTTTGTCAGGGTAATAAACTGGAAGCAGGATTTAGAAGAAATTACCTAGAAATGGAGTCCTTTGCCATAGCTTTTTATTCCTTCTTCATGTTTTCCTAAAGGCTCTTCAAAAATAGGGATCAAGAATATGTATTATCTTTGCAGAACGAAACAAAGGCAGCAGACAGATTAGTCTGCCGAGTGTGAAGGAGGGTTGGTAGAGAAGAGCACACATGCAAAGGCCACTACACAGACAAAAAAGGCTCTACCTTTAAGTAAAGGTGAAAGAGTTATGTTTGGAGTTTGTCTTTCACATCAAAATGTGCATTTGAAACCATTGTTTATTTGTCTGATTTTTAATTCCTACATCGCTTTCCTAGAAAAATGAAGTTTCTTAATATAGAGTCTTCCTAGCAAAATTTGATTCATTACCTTGCTTAGCTTATGACAGCAATGGATTTGAGTTTGAGTGCCTTTCCTAAGAGGCCATTCTTGGCTTAGTAGTACTGACCTCTAATTTTCTTGTTGCTCTTTTGCTTCAAAGGCAGGCATTTTAATCAATTTCCATCTTCCCCATTTACACGCTGTCTTTAAAAAGTAATGTAGTTTTCCTGGTCTCTCTCTTTCCCCTCTACACCTTTATGGCACTTGCTAGTGTCTGGTTATCTCTTCCAAAGAGAGCAAACCCAGTTCTTAGACAGAATATGGCCACTGAGCAGGGTCATTTCAGGTCATAAAATTATCTGTGAATCAGGGAAGTTCTTCCTTGATAGTCAATCCAGAAAGGCTGAGGCCCTGCAAAAATGAATGGCCTTTGACTCTTACAGGTTTCGCTGCCTTCTGTTGACTGAGCCCAGAGCACAACATCCTTCTGAAAACCTCAGCAGTCCAGAGCTTTTAAGACCATGCATCGTGAGCCCTAAACAGAATTTATTAATGGATTAGCAGAAGCATTTTTACAAGCTCTGAGGGTCATCGTGATTTTGTATGTCAGAGGCACATACAAAGCACAGAGGTGAAAGGAATTCCTCGGTTGATGAATTTGGGTCCCTGCTGCGGCAGACAGCCAGGTCGCATAAGCCTGTACATAAATTTACCAGATTGCAGCCTACGGATGCTGGAGTGCTGGGGGGGTGGATGTCTTGCTGTGCTTCTCTTGCACTTTGGAAAATATTCTAGGACCTCCCCAGCCTTCAAAACTAACTTCTAGACCACATGTTTTTCTGACTGTCTTAAGTCATTCACTTTAGAAAGTAAGGCCAAGACAGGGAGAAGATCTCTTTTCCCCTTGTATTCAGTGTGAAGATGTAGGGAAAGGCATGAGCTCAGATCTTTCAGTCTCCTCCTGTAAAGAAGTTACTGTACGAGCCTGTTGTGTGCTGGTGCCAGCGTCAAGTCTCTTCACTGGAAGACCGGCAGCGTGCCCTTTATGTTCCTGTTGAACTCCTAGAAGTGACTGGTGCAACTACATTGACTGTTTTGCCTTCCTCTAATGGAAATATCATTTTAGGATAGGCCTAAAAGCATTTTAAGATCAGTTAATTCTGTGAAAGGTAGAGGTTAGCTTGATACTGTGGATGACTTTCAGCTGACCCATGTGTCTTCCTCCTTTACTACCAGACTTGTATTTGTTTTTTCCTGAAACAATCACCCTGAGCACGTGTGTGACTGAGATCAGTTTGATGCACCTGTAATTTCCCCATTCTTGTCCCTGTCTTTACTATACAAGCTATTCTCCAACCATAGGATGCTGGTCTTTGATGAAGAGCAGGCCTTGCGTGGCGGGTTTCAATTCTTCTTTGCTGGGGTGCCTATGTGTTACTTCAACATAGAAGGGCAAAGACAACGCTGTGCTCTTGACACGCCATCGTTAACACACACACTCACCGGCAGCTGTGTTTTTTTAACACTATATATAATTTCCCAGAAGTCAGGCAACACAAGCTGAAATAAGTATTTAACAATATTTATGGTTCATGCCCACCGTCTGATTTGTCTTCCTGTCAGCCTTGCCTCTGCCAACATCATCTGAAGATAATTTTCCATTTGGGTGAGAAGCTAATCTGTGAAAAGGGACGGAGGAGGAGACCAGGAGAACTGGGGTCTGTTGACAGAAGAGCTGTCTCGGTGAAAACGCAGGCAATGATTTCTTACCTGTTATCGTAACGAGAAAATGAAAGTCAATACAAAGCAGGGGAAAGTCAAATGTTGCAAGATTTCCTGTGTGTTCCTCAGTCAATAGACAAACCTTTCACCTTTGATATTTCACCCAATGCAGTCGCTGTTTGGAAGCTGTCTGCCTGGCTGCTCCATGCTGGGGTGTGAGTCAGAGCTGGTGGGTGCCAAGACATGGGTTTGGCAAGGGGGGCAGGGCAGGGAGCCACATCGCACTCTACGGAGCCCACCTCTCCCATGAATTGTCATATAGAAGGAGCACTTACATAAAAAGAGCGTTTATCAAATAAGGAGATTATGTGAGAAAAAGACTGCTACTGAAATAAGACGAATCAAAACTAAATCAAAATCCTTCCTTGTCTTGACCAAGAAGAAAGTTCAAGGAAATTCATGGGAAGGTCAAGAAAATTGTGGCTAACTAGCCTGAGCACAGATGTCTTGCTGCCCTTGACTGGTTAAAGAGGGAAGGGGAGAAGCAAAGGGGTTAGAGTCCCCTTAAACTTTGTGGTACGTGGCACAGCCCTCTCCACCCTTGTGCCAGAGGTACCACGAGCCCCAAAAGCAGTATCTGGAGCTGCGTTCAGCTTTTGCGGGGGTGGCCAGGCAACCATCTCCCTCATGCAGAGAGGTCGCATGGCTTCCTCCCCAGCTCCAAAATAGTTTCCATGAGCAAAGCCCCTCTTATGATAGCCCAGAAGGACCTTGGCCTCATCTGGATCAACCCTTCAGGAGTTTCCCTGCTCTATTGGAAAGCTGGACCGGCAGCAGCTTTCACCACCAGGCCCGGGGTACATTTAAGTGCTGTTTTTTCAGTGCCTTCTGCACAATTCCCATGTTCCACTGACGAAGTTTTTTTTGTCAAAACAGGGGTGTTTCCATCCACCTTTTTGCACAAACAAGTTTTAGATGGGATCCCCGTTCCTTACTTCACAGATTCAGTGATCTTCCTAGCTGACCAGGGAAGAAGAGGAATGAATAAGACTATGGTAGTGTCACTGGCAAGTGGGGACAGCACATCTGGGATGTCACGTCAGAGGTGTGTAAGGAACAGGTATAAACCCTGAGAGGCCTCAGCTGCGCCTGATCCATTAAAGTTCTTATCCCATTGGTGTTTGATGTTCACATGTTCTCTGGGAACTGCCTTAGTTCTTGAGTTGTCTTGCTTCAGGTTGCTGTCAAAATACCAAATTTTAGAGGAAATTTTCTGTGCTCAAGATCTCCTCTGGTCAGAGACTTCTACAAATAAAATCAATGTAGTTCAAAGCACAGTATGTGGCCACCCTGAAAGAAACAAACAGAATGTGGGGTAGCAGAGGGAGAAGTGCTTTGGTCCCTGCTCTCCCCTGGGACCTGGTGCTTGTCCTGCTGGGGTCCCTGTCAGCAGCCCTGCAAGGGCAGGACGCTGCTCTGGAGAGAAAGGCAAAGCCAGTTGGGTGGGGAGATGCCACGCACGGATTGGATTTCTTCAGCGTGGCATTTTGTCCTTCCTGCCATGCTGCCACCAAGGCCCTAAACGTTGGGCTGTGGGGTCCATCTCTGCCAGGCTACTGCAAAACTGTATGTCGGGGCACTTTGAGGATGCAGGTGCCCCCCAACCCCTCTCACCCAGGCCACGCTCTCACGCGGTGTTGTGCAGCTCCTCTCTGCCCTGCTTCTGCGTTTGAGAGAGCACCTCCCCGTGCTTCTCTGGAGGCCACCTGCAGTGCAGTGAAAACTGTCTGCAGGGAAGTTTTACTGTTTTAATTTTTCTTTTTTAATGGAACAATTTTTCTGATGCCCACCTCCTGCGAAGCCAGCTGACTTTGTCATCCTGGGATCCAAATGTGCAGGGCTCACCAAGAGATGGCAGCCGTCATACAAGTGCTATAAAATTAATTACACTCTACAGCAGCCTCTGACATTTTTGGTCCTCCCAAGGCCAGAAGTGAGTGCCAGGTCCTTATGCTGAGATTTTTCCCTTTCCAGCAGTACAAAGTTCCCAGGTCATAACTGCTGCTACAACACGACGCAAAGCCATGCTGAAGTCAGTGATAAAATTCCCTCAGATCATGGTGCAGACCTAGATTATACCCAAGAGTTTCATTTATCCCTGCTGTTTATCTTACGAGTCTTATCCTTTTGCATATGCATATGCACATATCCAGATATGGACACACAGAGCATAAAATAGTTATTTTAATACCTGTTTATTTTGTAACAAAAGAGGCTGACTCCAGATCAAGAATCCTTTATTTTCAAGTTCCCAGCTAGTTTTGCTGGGGTGTGGTGTTCCTTACCTTTCACCAGCAGAAATGCTGACACAGGAGTTATCACTAATATTTCTGATAACAGGTTACAAGTGGAAGCCTTTCCTTTACCCCAGTCTGATAAATAAGGAGGGAGAAACTGCGTACTTGTGACCACAAAATGAACAACTGGGCGTTCTTGCTTCACGGGGGCATGCAGAAGGCTCACGTCTTCCCTTCGTTCACCTGGGATGTAGCTCTCAAAAAAATGGAGGTGTGCACATGGCGAGCAGGGTGCCAGCAGCCACAGCTCCCTCCTGTTTTTGGGCTGCTGCCCCTGAGACCCCAGCACTGCAGATGGGCACGAGGCACCGGGTCCCTGGCCTGAATACTCACGAGCGTGGAAAGTTTGGCCATAAAACTCCTCCCGACCTTCAGCCACTGTGCACGGAGCACACCGAGAGCGCGCAAACAGCTCTCAAACAACAGCTGCGTGCAGCCATCGGTAATGATCCACCAATACCAACAGCCAAGCATCAATCATGTGTGGCTGTCCTTGCGCTGACACTGGACTGGGGGTATTAATGCTGAAGCCAAGGCATTTCAACAGATAGTTTTATACTGGCTTTGTACCTCCCCTTTGGCTTATCATCAAAGAAGCAGCGCTGGTTTTGTGCCTGACTGCCGCCAAGTCCCCAGAGGATAATGCTGTCCCAGCCAGCTAGGGAAAAGCCTTGCCACGTGCCCAGCCCTTGAAGGAAAGCCTAGGTAGACAGCAAGCAAACAGAAGTCAAATGAGACCTCCACTGAAACCTCTTCCTTCAAGCCCAGTCATTGGAGTAGTGTCTCTCGCTCCTGTGGCCGGCTGTCTGAGGAGCCGGCAAGGAGAGACTGCTATCTCAAGTGGAAGAGGTGGGATGCGAGGCTTGGAAATACTTCTTTTAAATGAGTTTTCTTTTGGGTAATGATATCATGAAATAAATCAGGATGAAGCGTCTCATCCTTGAATCACTGTGGAGCCCACCAGTGACATGACTCACGGCCTTGATGACTTATTTAGTGTGACTGAACCTCATGAGGGCCCTATGATTAAGCAGGCACCAGCGCTCGCAAAAAGTGCCCTGACTTGTCAGGGTCCCAAATATAGAAGGTTTTGGTTGGACGAGGGAAAAGTTTTGATGAGTAAAGATTTCCACGGGAGCCCACGTTCGCCAACAGCAGGAAGAACAGTGATTTTTTAAAGTGATGCTCCCAGCCCAAATTGGGCCCTAATTTAGCTAAGAAGGAAGATAATCTAAGCACTTCCAGCATGAGTGCTAATGTAAACACCCGCACCATCTGTTTTATTTGCACACACACACACACACACACGCTTTATAAAATGCCAATTCTCCCTTGTTACTTTTGCAAGCCACACGACGTCCTGCTGCAATAGGAGAAGCGGAGCAACAGGACCTGGGCGTATCCCAAGCATGGACCTCTGCCTGGATCCCACCACAGGCGCGCAGCCCTGCAGCAGCAAGCAGCACCCACTGCTCCCTGCTCTCCCTGGGAAAACCACGATTTCGGGAGCTGGGGTGCGAGGCAGTGCCGGCTGCGTATCCCCCATCCCTGCCCCAACCTCCGAGGGGGTTCGTAGCCCTTCTCTTGGCAATTGGGGTTGACCTGGGAGGGAGACAGTGCAGAGTCGGCAACGTTCCCAGGCGGTTCTGTCTGTTCCTGCAGTGCCAGATGCCGGCAGGGCCAGGAGTCACACAGGGATGCCCCAGCCCCAAGCCCTGCTCCAGCAGAGGGAAGGGCTGGGGCTGCCTCTGCCAGCCCACACGCTGGAGGGATTAAGAGGTGCTTCACACGTCTTTCGGCATGACTGCAGAAAGCGGTGTCCTTTAGCAAATGGTAAATAATTGACACTTTACTCTGCTGGCAGCCAGCACCCCTGCCGGCAGCCGGGTTTGTCATTTTGTGTCCCCTCGGTGGTTCTAATTTCAAATTTACAGTAACATATGCCCAGAGAGCTGCCGGGCTTCTCCCAGCACCACGAATGCTTATTCCCTGCTGCCCTGCACCGTGACGGGTGAGGAGCGAGTGACATTTCTGCTTCTGCCACAGGTCTTCTCTTCATCTCCTGCACTGGAAGAACAGAACCTTTTTGTTTCTTCCCCTTTGTGTTTTTATTATTATTATTATTATTATTATTATTATTATTATTATTATTATTATTATTATTATTATTATTATTATTTAGACAGGACAGCTGGGGACCAGGGTGTTTCCAGTACGCTTATTTAGCTGCATGCCTCCCATTAATGTAAATGGCAGTTGCACAGCTAAAACCGTGCAGATGCTGTCAAAGACTTACCCCCCCGGGGTTATCATTTTACAGAGATTTCCCCCTCCCCCTCACACAGCCTTTGCCGCAATTATTGTGTGGAGAGAAAATTGGAAGTCTCTGCACAAGAGGAATGCGCGGCTCACTTAGGAAATGGAAATTTGCATCAGGTGGGTGTTACGGAGGGACAGAGGGTATGGGGAGGGAGGAGCCTGAATTTCCCTCTCCAGTCTCACTGTGCCATCCCCAAGGCAGACGATATTTGCAGAGACGCCGCAGATCCTTGTGCTGGGAAGGTATTAAAAACAGTATTGGCAGAAGAAATTTCTTATTTTTTTTTAAACCTCATTTGCAAACCAAAATTTGCCTAAAAGATAAGCAGAACACTTATCATCCCTTTCCTTCTGACAACTCACGCTGCTGTTTTCAGCAAGGGCTTTCAGTCACGTAGGGCTCTCCCCCTCCGCGGTAAGCCCAGAGGATGGGGGCCGTGTCCCCACGCTGCTACCCAGCACAGCATCGGTGGCCACCATGCCTCTGCCATGCAGCTGCCCAGGACGGATGGGACCACCTGGGCAGCATTTCTGCCACGCTCTCCTTGAAGATGGCCATGGCCTGGGAACACTATCTCCTCCAGCAGTGTTTGCCGGAGGAGTTATTTGTCCCTCTGACACCAGCCATAAATTTCAAGGCCAGAAGGAGCCATTATGGTCAGCAAGCATGACCCTTGGTCTAACACAGAGCATGATTTGTGCGTCAAGCCCAGGACTTTCTTTGGAGATGTAATAAATCTTTGGGAAAGGCAGGCAGTCCTGATTTAAAGGCTGCAAGCCATTGCGCCGTGTCCCTGCCTAAACTGTTGAAGTGGTTAATTATCCTCACGGCGTGAACGCACACCTTTACTCCAGATCCGAGATGACCTGCCTGGGCGCTCGGGCACACATGTGGCCATGGCATCCCCTCATGCCTCCTCCCGTCGGAGCAGCAGATCTGCTGAGCACACAGCTCTTCCTGGGGAGGTTGTCAGCCGTGGTCAAGTCACCTCCTGACCTTCCCTCTGACAAGCCAAAGAAATTGAATTTCTTTAGACTGGTTGATCAGCTCACTTCTGAGAGACGTAATGCAGCTACATGGATTATTTTTTTACCATGCAGCATGTCTCTTGCATCAGGACGCTGTGCGGGTCCAAGTCAAAAGTAGAGTGGAAGAGGGACCGGCAGCTTTGCCATGCACCCTGCGCCAGCTCCTGTGCTCTCCAGTGGGTGCCCAAGCAGGTTGAAGGCTCTTCCTACAAGTGGAAGAGAAACTTTCTGGCCCAAGCAGGAAGAGCAGAGAGCAGTGTTTCTGAAAATCACAGCTGGGAGGGCAGGGAGCGAACATGCGCAGGATAAGAGATCCTCTGGCAGGTCATTGTTTTCCAAATAAACCACATGAAAGAGGTCAAAGCCTCTCTGATGGCTGCATGAGCTGAGTCACCCCCACCCTGGCTGAAGGGATGGGGCTCGCAGCCTGGGGAGGGTCGGACCCCCCCTCTGTGCAGATTAACAGTGAAAGCCAAGGCCTCCTCCAGGCAACACAGGCTGGGGCACAGGGGACACGGCACACTCCCCTGTCCCTGGCAAGACTCAGGCACATCATTCTGTCATCCCTGGGAGCTGTTTCACGGGCAGATGCCTGATGGCTTTGCAGGAGCGTCTGCACGGTCTGTGTTTTGGCTGGAGAGGGGCTCCCACACATCTCGCCTCCCATCTGCCCCCTCTCACCTTCTCCTCCCACCTCACCGGCCAGAGCTTGGGAGGAATGAAACGGGGTGTGCTGGGCTGGGAAGAGGCAGACTCCGGGTCAGCTTCTCCCCCTTGGCAGCTTTCCCTTGCTCAGGATGTGAAGGGACAACATTTGTGTCCCTGCTCAGATGCAGGCCCAGATCTCGGTGTCCCACACGCCAGGCACAGGCTCTCAACAAGGGACCATCAGCCGTTCTGAGAGATGGCCAAAGCCTATCCACACCAAAAAATCCAGCATAGTCAAAACCAGTAAATACCTTTCACCAGAAAGCTGCAGGTCTGGCCATCTGGCGTTTGCCGCGCGCCATCTTACAACTGCCAGCTTCCCCTGGTGTGAGCAAGAGGCCGGCTCCGAGATGGGCAACCCAGCCGCCGCTGGGAAAGCAGAGTCCATTGCTTTACCCCTCCCCAGCTCAGCCGTGGCTGACCCTCACCCGTTCCCCAGGCCAGCCCACCCCGTGCTGTGCAAGTCCTTCTGCCATGGGAAGGGAGGAGCTGGCTACCGAGGAAGTTACTGCCTCCTCCAGTCAGGTTCAGCGGGGCCGGAGCCTGTTAACACGTAGAGTTTATGCAGAACTGCTCTTGTTTCCTGAGCGAGGATCAAGGGGTTCGGTTTTCTTCTTTTTGGCAGAAGATAAACCGCTGAAGGGAGTGTTACTTCAGGCTGACAGGTTGATGTGCGAAGAGCCTGCCTTGCGCTGGGGAGAGCAGGAGGTGAACTGAAGTGGGAGATTCTCACAGGACCGGTGCTTTAAAAGCAATCTAGAGGCCAGAGTGAATTGGTGGCTAGATTTCAAATTAATCCTTCCACTCTTGAGGGAAAAAACCCAAATTCCTCTAAAAGGGTCAAAGATAGTGGAATTAGTCTGCATCTTTTCACTGGAGGTCACTGCATCTTCCCAGCTGCCACAGGAAGGAGTGCTGTGGGTACTTGGGTGCTCAGCAGCTGGTGTTTCACCACCTGCATTTCAGGTTTAATGCTAGCTAGAGGATCTAAGAAGTTCTCCCGCTTCTTGTTCCTGTACTCCAGCCTGCCCTTTCCCGTGCAGTGAGTCAAGGAGGCAAAATGATTTCCAGGGTGGGTACACCTTTCAGTGGTGGGCTGTCACGTCAGCAAGCATCCCTCAAGGCATAAGACATGGTAGGAAAAGGAAAGGATTGGTGAGGAATTTAACCAGATACCTGGTCTCGCTCCCATAGAGAAGAAAGGCTTAGGAGAGCTGGAGGTCTGCTCAGACAAGTCCCCCAGTGCCACTTGGCCCCTGAAAAGATGATCTGGTGGCTTTGTCAGTCTGCACAATGAGGATGTGCCAGTGTCTGGCAGGTCATTGCAAAGGAGATGTCAGAGAGGAGGTGGTAGAGAGTCTGAACGCACATCTTTGCTGTCAGGCCATCATGAGACAGGGTATGGAGAACTACAGCAGGGCTGAGTGGTCTGGGATGTGACAGCATGGAGGATAGAAATCATGTGGGGGGATTATTTGGCACCTTTTCTGCATGACTTTTGTCCTTGTGCCAAACTCTTCAGGTGAAGTGCTCAGACCAAAGCTGGTGCGTGCACAGAGGGGGCTTGGAGGGGCACCCCAACACTGTTGCTGTCAAGACCAGATTTCTACACCTCTGCAGACAAAAAGAAGTGTAGCTCTTGGTGTGGCTGGAAAGTGACTCTCTGTAGGGGCCTTAGTGTCACAGAACATTAAGACCAAAGGCATCCATAAACCCATGATGTGCTCTCACGTCACAAGCTCTATCTGCCAATAACTCCAGAGAGTACCTAAGAGAGAGGAGAAAAATGGAGCCCCCAGGCAAAAGGTGATCATCTCTTGCATGTTTTTTCTTGCAATTGCTCTCCATTTACTCCTCCGTCTGATGGGCCTGTCACTGTTGGAATAAAAAAATTAAATCACACATTCGTAGTAAGACAACTAAGAAAGACAGGTTGCCCAGAGGGGTTGTAGATGTCCCATCCCTGGAAACATTCAAGGTCAGGTTGGACAGGGCTTTGAGCAACCTGATCTAGTTAAAGATGTCCCTGCTCATTGCAGGAGGGCTGGACTAGATGACCTTTAAAGGTCCCTTCCAACCCAAACCATTCTATCATTCTAAAGCTTTCTGAAAGCCAATCTGCAGCACAGGATAAGTCAACTGCTATTTTCAGTGCAATCACATGTCACAGAATTTGTCCTCTGCAGGTTCCCACCATCTCCTCATGTTTGTCCTCTTGGGTCTACTGTACAGGTCAGCTTGATCATCCAGGCACCCTTGGGGAAGGTGGGGTGCAGGAGGGAACTGAGGGAAGAAGGTGCCCTCTCAAACTACTCTTTGTCAGGAGATATGTTAATGAAAACCTCTCACAAGGGACAATAGTGCCACGGTTGAACTAGGCAACAGGGGCAGGAGAAGCCTTTGTAAATTAAGCAAAATCAACACAGGAGGTAGCATCTCCCAGCCGTAGCAGTGCAGTGAAGGTGAAAGGCAGTGTCTTTCTTGGCCTAAGCCACCCTCTAAACATAGTCACACATGAGCCTGAAGGATGGTATGTCCCCTATGGGTGAAGAGAACCTGCTCAATAACTGAAGGTATCACCAACATCCTCTGGAGTCAATACCTATGCTGTGGGCTGGAGACCCTCTACCTTTACAAGAACCTTCCTTTGACCCCCTTGGTATATTAACCCCTTTTTCATGTGGACATTTTCCTTTTCTGTACAGATGTCAGATAGATGGGTCTGTCATGCTGGAGATGTTGATGGCATCCCACACAGACTTGGAAATGGCTCTTGTTTCTCTCTGGCTTACCTCGATCCCAGCATGCCACAAACCCCCGCCTTGGGGATAGCAGAGATGCACCACAGCCCTTGAAATGCTCCCCTTGCTATGGACCTGCTTGAACCCTGCAGTCACCACTGATCCTGAGAGCTGACCACCCTGCCTGCCATGATACATGTTGGCCCTCCCAACTCATTTACAGGGCATGCAGTGATGGGTAAAGCTGGTCTCTGTCCTTTTGGTCATTTTGATTAAAAAGAGTGTGATAGGAACATTTATGGTTTTCAATTGACTCTAGGTGAGCCCCATAAAGATTCTCTTTGTGCTGAGGCCAGACCATAGAATAAAGTAGCAATCTGGTAGATTCTTGTTATGGCTTCACTTTATGACTAATGAGTCTGATAAAGAGGGTGAGCTGTTTTTGGGCTTTCTAGTGTGGGCAGGCCTGGCAGGAATAGAGGTCCCTTCAAGCCTGTGGGACAGCTGGCACAGGTAAGAGCAGTGTCTGTCCTGATATTGCCTTTTTTGGAGCACAGCAGAGATCTGCACTGCCCTTCAAAGGAGACATCTCAATGCAGTGGCTTTGTCTATCTTGGCTTCCCTTTCTTGCTGTGCCCTGGAGACTCTAAATTCTCAGGTCATGAGTGGGACTTTCCAAAGACAAGTCTGAAATAAACCATACCTTGTTTATTTGCCCCAAAGTACTGGCCATGATTCATCTGCAGATTGAATACAAGTGCATAGCTGGATCCCCCTGTTCTATTGATTTCTATAGCCCTGCTTACAGATAATGAGTTTAAAATCATGGGACTGGACAGGATCTCCCAGGTTGTTGTGTCACATCTTCTTCTGTCACACATAGTCATTTTATGCAATCCCCTTCATAGGCTTGCAAAGCTCCACCTTAAAACTAGGCAGCACTTTGCTCCTAGGATTCCTGCAGGAAAGCCTTTGCAGAATTTCATTCCTCCAGCGGTCATTAATTCTGCCATTTCTCGTCTAAACATAGTCAGGGACAGTCCAGATGCATTTGCTCAATGGCCAATGTTATCCTCAAGCTTAAATAACTCATCTCCTTTCTTAGGTGACAAGTTGGAAAGAAAAGGGGTTACAGAGGGTGGCCACGTCCCCATGCAGCCCCCTAAGCTGCAGGGAGATGTGTGGTCCATCAAAGTTCAGGGCAGAGGGCTGAGCTGGCACAAGGGGATGTCCCCAGCAGCTCGGGCATGGTCCTGTGCACTGCCAAGGTCCCAGTGGGTCCTTGTCCCCTGGCACTGCTCTCTCTAGGCCCTTCTGGAAATATTCCAGCTGATTCCATGTCTGTTTGCATTTGCTTTTTCTTAGCCGTGAGACACTTGTGGCTCAGAGCCATCTCATGCTTGAGTGATCCATCTCTGCTGCTTTGTGGATAAGCTGCCAGCATATAGCAGAAATTCTTGTTTCCAGCGTCCAAGTACATGGCGGCACATTTTTTACTGCTAAATTACATCCCATTTGTCTCAGTCTCATCCTTAAGGGCACCCAGCTCCTCCTACATAATATTCCAGCCCTTATCAGTACCAGCAGTGACTCCCAACTTCACGTCATTCCTGCTCTCGCTGCTATGGTCATTTAAAGAAAATATGGATTAAGATAGCGTCAAAGACAGCTCCTCAATGAACTCCACCAGGAACTCGCTGCCGAATTTTAATTCCTCTTTCATCACAGCCTGTTTGCTACCCATTGGCCGGTTCTTGACCCAAGCTAAATCTCTTTTACTACACCTCATCTTAATGAGCACGTTCCTGCTTGGCAACAAGGAATCAGGCAGACCTGGTCTCCCTGTGTCCTGACTCAAGCAAGCCAGGCACAGACTACAGCTGGAAAACCTATCCCCTCCTTGGTTCAATTTATCATGTGCCATCATGTATTTCCATACTTCCTGACGAGTTTGTCACAACACTTTTCTTCTGTGGACACCAGCTGAATAGGTGCATGGCTACCACCACTGCCCTCCCCAGTCCCTTCTCCTTCCCCGACCCCAGCTGTGACCTTGGCTCTTCTCCTCTCCCTTTCCACAGTCCTTAACTTGGTGGCTTCATGAGAAGCTATAGCTATCAGCCTTGCAATTGCAAATGGTGGTACTTTCCAGGTTGAAGATATCCTTGTACCCCTGACCTGATGTGCTCTTTATTTATCTCCACTTCTCTCTTGGCTCATAAATCCCAGGCCTTTGCACCCATTTCCCTTTGCCCCGTGCTATCCCCAGTAGCTGCTGCTGACAAAAAGTTCACGTTGTGGTAACGAAGTATTTAGTTCATGTTGGGTCAATGCCTAGAGTACCTGAGCTAAGCCACATATTTTCGTGTATTTCCTCCTGCCAGGTTCTTCATTTCTTTACTGCTCTCCCTTTTGCCCTCTGTTGGTCCCCTCTGCATTTTTAATACTACTGTTGTTAAAGTTTTATAAGCTTGGTCTGGCATTTTTATGTGTCTAATATTCTTTCAGTACAGAATGTTTTTGCAATATTATATTTATTTTTTCCCACACTCAAAACTCCTTCAGATGGCACAATGGAGGTGGCTTTAAAACTTTAGACAAGGGGGGGAAAAATCTCCTCCCCATTTTGTATTTCGGAAACTTTTTTAATGACAAAGAGTGCAAAGAAAGTAGGGAAACAGTGCAGAAGCAGCAGATGACTAATATTGCTGGAAAATGAACTCCGTGCCATCCATTTTGTCTGTTCTGGCCCTCCTGAACAGCCAGTTGCTCTCTCTTGTTACGCTATGGGAAGCTGGGAGACACCAGCTTTTTCAGGCTCCGAGCTGGGTACCTCCTGCTGTCACCAAAGTGACTGCAACTTGCCGCTTGGGAAAAACCAACCATGACAAGTATGGTGCACAAACTCTGTGGCAAAAGAGGTGGCAGTTAGCAGGAGTGGGTGGATGGGGGTCCTAAAGGTTGTGGTTCAAGCTCCATCGGCCTCCACAAAACATCCTCCAGAGATGCAGCTGGGTGGAGAAACAGACCCGCTGCGATGGGACAGGCACCCAGACCACTTTCTTGAGAGAAGGATGGAGTGTGATCTCTTAAAAAGACTCATCTTTTTGGCTTTCATTGCATTTCCCCCCAAATGAGTTTGATTTAAAAAAGACAAAACAGTGGTGATTTTTTTTTGCTGTAATGGATTATAGCTCCTAATATATATTCCCTTTGCAGAGTAGATAATACATCAGTAATCTGGACGCACAAGGCCCTGAGAATGGATGAGAATCTGCGGGCTGCATGGGAACACCCCTGAGGTGCACAAGGAGTGGCATTAGATACAGTAAATATATGGCAGTTTCTTTCTGCTGTTTTTTAGGAAGCGATGGCAGAGCTTTTTCAGTGCAGGGGGAAGTATACCTGTGCTCACTCGCCCAACAAATCCTTTCTTCACTGTTGAGCCAGTTCAAATCCTGTGCCCTAAAGGTCTCCGCATCATGAAAGTCCACTTTTCTTCTCCTGAACAATTTCCAGCCAGCCTGAGGTGCTTGGCTTTGAAATAATTTCAATGGTGGTTTCTCTCTAGAATGCTAGCCCAGCTTCTTAAATCACCTTACTAGTAATTACCGAGTTAGCTTGCAGCAGATCTGGGTGATGGGTGGTGATATTCCAGAAAATGAGACACAGTGAGCTACATGACCGGCACAAAGTGATGCAGAAGGACTGTAGCAGAGGAGCACCTCCCCACGCGCTAATTCTGAGCCTTCGTCTAGTCAATATAACAAAATGCAATCAGCCACTGCCTAAACATTTACCTGTGGCAGATTTTAGTACCCTTAGGATTGGCTGACACTCCTGTGAAGCACCAGTTCCCCATCTCTTTGTGGTTCTGTGCACTCCTGGCAGCAGGTGGGTAAAAAATGAGTAGAAAAGATCATTCAGTTATGAAGAAGGGAAAGTCAGTTTCTTTGACTTCCAGTTTTCAGTCGTGTCTACTTCGTTTTCACTTGAGGGAGTTATCTCAGCAATTAAACCTCAACTCAGCCACCGCACGGCACCACGATGTGGACTTCCCACACTGCCTTCATGTGAATACATCCCCAGTGCCTCTTACAAAACACAGTACAAGCTGGTGTTGTTTGCTACCGTGAAACACCAGCAAAGCTACTTTTTAGTCACCGTTTTTTCTGTGATATGATATGCGTCTAGCTTAGAAGTGTTTGCTGTGTGTTTATTAATGGGAGCAAGCTACTGTATATGGGCAGACAGCAAAAGGCCTTGCGTTGGCCTTGAATGGGATGCCAACCAGCCTGGTGGTTTGGCACACGCCTGTGTGCTGTCTGAACAGTCAAAACATCTCTCTGGACTGGCACAGATGTGGTGGGATCGAGGGCAGGACCATGACCACGTGACCACGTGTCTCCCCGCAGCCTTACCTGCTTGTGGATGAGGGACGGTGATGCATTCAGGGAATGCTCCCACTGTCCCTGTGGAGATCAGATTTACATGGATGCAAGGCAGAGATGCATAGGAGTCTTTGTTTCTCTACAGTCACAGAGCTGGTGGGGACAACTTGCTTTTGATCTGGTTCACCTCCATGTCTGTCTTCTTGACGCTTTGACAACCAGTACCTCTCAGGACACGGAGGAGCCAGGGCTTCCCAGGAGCTTGTGACAGGCACCTCTGGGCTCCCCAGGGTTCCCTGCGGTCTCATGGCTGTGACTTGAGCTGTACTAGCTTCCCAGGGCTTTTCTCTCCCTCCCATGGCACCTCTTGATTTGCCCGAGGGAAAAAAGCACATTTCATTGGGAAAAACATGTGATTAGCATCTTCATTCATTTTCAGCCAATTAATACTGGTTAAACCAATCATCAGAAAACCAGGCATGGTTTAACAACCTTATTTAAAGCCTTTGTGGGTACATTTACAACAATCATGTCATGGTTTTGGCTGGGATGGAGTTGACTTTCTTACTAGCAGCTGGTGTAGTCCTGTGCTTTGAGTTTGGGATAGCAATACTGGTGATAGTGCAGTAATGGTTTTGGTTGTGGCTAAGCAGACAAGGCCTTTTCTGCTCCTCACACCACCCCACCAGTGAGTAGGCTGGGGGTGCAGAAAAAGTTGGGAGGAGACACAGCCAGGAGAGCTGACCCCAACTTACCAAAGGGATATTCCATACCATATGACTTTGTGCTCAGTACATAAATCTGGGGGAAGAAGAAGGAAGGGGGGGACGTTCAGAGTGGTGGGGTTTTTCTTCCCAAGTTACCATTACACGTGACAGAGCCCCGGTCTCCTGGAGATGGCTGAACACCTGCCTGCCAATGGGAAGCAGTGAATGAATTCCTTGTTTTGCTTTGCTTGTGTGCATGGCCTTTGCTTTAATTATTAAACTGTCTTTATCTCAACCCACAAGTTTTCTCACTTTTACCCTTCTGATTGTCTCCCCCATCCCAACCGGGGAGAGTGAGCGAGTGGCTGGGTTGTCCTAGTGGCCAGCAGGGGTTAAACCACAACACGCCAATACAGCTTCCATACACGTGGTGGCATTAATGTAGTTTGTGCACAGGATTTGGTAGAAAGTGGTTGCTCGTTAATCTAGCCTGTACTGCAGATAATATTTGTGCAAAAGCTGTGTGTCTACTAAGTAGCTGGAGGAAGACTGTGAAGCATTGGAAGTGCTTCCAGGCTCCCCTGGACTGGCTGTTTAGCCTCAGATCTCATTCTGTCCATCTTGCCAGAGATACCAGCAACTGAATCCCGCTTGCTTGTGCAATTCACACCTGGTGGAGGTGATGCTCCAGCTGTGCCAGCGGGGCCCCTTTGAGCGCAAGTATGTCCCACCTCAGATGTCTCCATGCCCCTTGATTCTGTCATCCAAACGTCAGGTGGACTGGGGCAGCTGCTCTGTCCCCACCAGTGACAGCAGGAGCTGTCAGTGCTACCTCTTGCAGCTGGGACAAGCCGGCATCCTTCTCCTGATGGTGACCAGCTCCTGCAGCACGGATTTGCTGCTTTCCTTATGTCTAGCCCCTTGTGCCTTTCCAGAGGAAACCAGGGCAGGAGGCTTCTGCTCTGTGTCTGTAACTGGCTTCCACCTTGGCAGAGGATGAGACACGGTCTGATTTCCTATTTATCTGAGCCCAGATGGGTTTTCTCAGTTGCCTGGTGTTGGACAGGAAAGCATCTTTGCACATCTGTAGCCCAGAAGTCACAGAGTAAAAGGGTCAGGTGTGGGGCTGGGAGTCACAGCACGGATGTGGACCTTGCTAGCATGCCCTTACGAGGGCCAGGGGACGAGGTGTGCCTCACCTCTGGCTATGGGGTTGACGCAGAGTGGGGACACTCCTGCTTTGGAACCTGGCACTGGAGGAACTCATGGCCAAGGGCTTCCCTTCTCCTTGGCTCCTGCCTGCCTTGTGGGATGCATTGGAGGGCCCTCCTGCCCCACCACCAAGCACAAAGGCCATGGGGAAAGGCTGGAAATCCATCCTTTCCCTCCTCTAGCCCTGAGCAGGTGTAGCCCATCCCATGTAACGTGAGTGGGTTCATTCCTGGATTAGATCAAGGGTCAAACCCTGAACCCCTGGCCCTGGGTGGGCTCCAGGAGCTTTCACTGGGGCTTTGTTCTGGCTCTCCTCACCCCTGAGACCTTGTGGCTTCCAGCCAGGTGCTGCTGCACAGCCTCAGGCATCACTCAGCATCCCCAGCAGCACGCAGCCGGCTGGAGGCGAGTGACCTGCGCGTCTGACGTCTACGGCTCCTTACGCAAGCCCTCGGCTACAATGCTTCACTCCTTTTAAGAGTGGGGTGATGCCCTGGAGGGCAGCTCTGCTTATCTCAGGCAGGATTGGAGCGGGACAGCCTGCAATCTGGCCAGGTCTCAGCTGCCCTTGGGAACCCCGTGGGGATCCTGCTGGCAGCTGATAAATGCCAACAAAAGGATGTCAAGCGCGAGCGGTTGCTTCCAGGTTTGTTTATTCCTCTGATTTCTACAGAGGCACACAAAGAGTCCACACGCAATCTTCACAGAGCCCTCTTTATAAAAATAAATAAAAAAGGCCCTTGCTGTTCAAAATCAGCTTCCCTCTGGGTCTATTTTAGCCCATCGCCTTAGCAGCAGCTCCTTCAGAAGCCGGGACTCTGCTGATGAGAGTTAGTCACTTCTGTCCCTCAGCAGGCGTCTCAGTAATTTTCCCCAGCCGGTTACGTCAGTGAAGCCCTGCACCAGCAGCGCTCCCCGATTATGCAAGCTACGTTCGCAGATAAGCTCGGGGTTGGTCTTTTTAACCTTTATTCACCGGCTCGTTGCAGGGAGAGCTGCAATAAAAGCTTTGCTGATAAAGCCCTGTAATATATTGACAAAAGAAAAGCATGGTATTGGTAATAAATTATATTTGTGGGAAACTGAGAGGAGAAACAAAGAAGCCGATTGCAGCCTATAGGCACAGCTGAATCTCCAGCAGTACTGTCTCTTGAAAAGAAAGACACACTTTTCTAGTTCATCCAGGCAAAAGCAGGGACAAAGATTTTTATCTGGGCTTTCAGTTTATTAGCCAAATGCTTTGCAGTCATGGGTTTTGCAAGACTGAGATACCTCTCTGCTCCCTGTGAGGCACCCTAGAGCTTGCTCACAGACGGTGCAGGAGCTCCTGAATTACCAGATAGGTGCCTTCTACTTAATTTTTTTTTACATGCCCCCCATCCCCACTTTTTTTTTTTGATGGCTATCTTCACTTAATCTTTGTAAAAGGGCATTGGAAGGGGGAATATGTGAGCACTTTTCTTCACCAGGAGCATCTGGAAATGTTTTTGTTCACCCAGCTCCAACATCTCCTCAGTAGTCCAAGCCTGTTCTTCATCCCCACTGTACCTTTCCTATGTCTGCAGCACTGAAGTGCAGGAGGCGGCATGATGGCCTCTCCTTTTTCCTCCTTGCCCCGACAAACCAAAGGGTGGGCGTGAAGCAGGGGATGGATACGTTCAAAACTTGTGCGGTGGGAGGTGTTTTGCCATGTAGCCAAGTCCAGTTCAAAATAGACAGGCTCGTACAGTGTGCTTCTGCTGACTGCTCCCTTCTGGGTCAGGCACTAAATCTGTCTATAGAGAGAAATAATTGACCCACTGGTTGGGCTTGCTTAGGGCAGCAAGTAACTATAGAAACTCCCTGCCTGTCAGACAAAGGTGTAGCAGAGCTGTGTTTGGCTGCTCAGAGCCAGATCATGTCAGTCAATGCAGCGAAGTTCGCAGTAGGTGCTCAGTGCAAAATGCCATGTGCTAGTGTTTCCCCGTGGCTATCAGGATTGCTAAGGTAATGCTGGAAAAAGAGGAAAAATCAGTTATTGTCTCCAGCTGTGAGCATCACAGCAGAGTAAGCATTAATATCCGTATAACTGAGATCAAGAGGTTCCTGTTAGCTACGGTGTTCTCATCGGAGTGATGGGGAGCTGAGCCTGACAAATAAAACGGGTCCACACTTTTCAAGCAAATATTTTATAGGTCCTGAAACCCTGCAGTCCTGGGTTGACAGAAACTGTCAGTAGATTTGCCCTCCACTGGACAAATATTTCTATGCAAAGGAAAATCCAAGCACTTTCTTTTAGACGTTTTAAAGGAAACTTCTTACTTTTGGGACATTTCAAAATTTCCCCAACATCACCGAAAAGGATAAAGATGAGAAAGAGAAAAATAGAAGCAAAGCATGGGAAAGAATTTGTTGTAGATTGAACTGAATACTTTAAGTGACTCAAAGCTGTCAGGGTTTCTCATCTGCCAAAGAAGAAAGGCAGTCCTTTGCATCCATCTGCAACGACACTGTCTTCCCTTTCTTTGTCTCAGCCAGCAAAGTCCGTCAGCAACGCAGCCTGGAGCCGTGTGCCCTGACGGAAGAACTTGGAAATAGCAGCACTCTGCCAGTATACGCTGGGAAATCTTGAAACTGCAAGATTTTGAATATGTTATCTGAACCAGTGCTCAGTGCATGGGAAAAAACCCAACAAACCAATGGAGGGAAAGAGTAAGGCGTGCTAGAGAGTTTGTGAATTAGATGTGCACAGTCAAACCACGGTAAATGCTGGCTGCTGGTCAGAGGGCTGGAGGCTGCCTTGTGCCCCTGAGGAGTCCTGAGAAGCCATGTAGGTTAAATCCCTCTTCTTCTCCTCCTCCTCCCCGCACGTGCCTGCCAGTTGTCCCATCCCTGTCCCCCCCGCCGTCAGCCTGCAGCTTGCCTCCCAAACAGCAGGGTGGTAGATAAAGATGGAAGCTTAAACTGCTCATGTCAAGCCAGTGATTAGCAAGCAGCGTGCAGATGTTTAGAAGTTGAGTGAGGACAGCTTACTCTGCAAGCCAACTAGAAGCCACCATACCTTGCAAGAGGGATCGGGCTGGGGCTAAGGTGTCACAGGCCCTGCAGCATGCTTAGCCCTTGCTCTGGTGAGCTGGTCGGTATTGTACCAGCTCCATCAAATGCCAATCCACCCCATATAGGAGAGGAGGCTCCAGGAGATCTTGCTCCCACCTGAGATTCCGCCAGAACCACTACAGGACCCAAATGCGGGAGTAACGTGGGACGGGGTGAGGGTGTTTGGGGCTCCAGTTTGCTTCTGAGGTGCTCCCCTCGCATGCACAGCGCCTGTCCCAGGGAGCAGCACCCTCAGGAAGGCTGCCTATGTCCATGTCCCACACTGGCCCCAAGCAAGTTTTTCTCTTGACACATGGTCCTGTGTTTTGAGCCCTTTCAACTATTCGGTGTCAAAAGGATCAAGCACTAAATTGCATTTGAGGTAGCACATTCCCACGCGGCGCTGTGAAATATTTAATATTAGGATGCTGTATTTGGGACAGGCAGCATTTTTAACAAATGAGGTGCAGGGAAACAGTGCTCTTTTGACTCACCAAGCAAACTGCCTGCAAGGAGGATGAGCAGGTACAAAGCAATGAAAGAGATCTTTACGTCCCTTGAATGGAGAAGGAACTCCTCGAATTAACAACTAGCACTTACATCTAGAAGCAGACCCAGTGCTATTAGGAAGATTAACAGTAGCCAGGCATTTTTCATTAGGTGCAGAGCTGCAAACCTCTCCTGTGGCACGGGCCTCGTTACAGAGGATGTGTCAATCCATCTGCGACTGAAGGCAACAAAAATAAAGCCCGACAGTATAAGGCAAGCCCACCCAGCCCCTGCATGGGCCTTCCTTAGCTCTGGCACCTGATGTCCACACCTTGGCGAGACGGCTTGGCTGCAGACAAAAATGGACTTCTGGGGACTTGCTACATCATGCTGATGTCTCCCATGTCGATCCATGTAGAGATCAGTCCTGCTCACCCTGGGGCCTGCCAACGTGCCACAGCTGGAGCGTTAAATATGAGCATCAACGTAGACTTCCCCCAAATACAGGCTTGACACTAACTTGGTATTCCCATTTGGTCTCCTTTCCAATGAGGACTTTAGTAATGCAATTAGCACACATGCTCAGTGGTTAGTAAACCTGCTTACTGAACTGTGAGCAACCGCTCTCGAGTGGGGGAGGTGTGTGTGTGTGGGGGCACGCACAGCCACCACCTCTGTGACACCGAGGTCCCTTCTGCTCGGGGTATGTCAGCTCACTAATGCCCTCGCCTCCCTTGCCTCTCCTATGCAGAGCGTTTCCAATGCAGACGCCACCACCTTGGCCCTGACCTGTGTCCTTTGCAGAGCAGGAGAGGGAGGAGGAGGAGGAGGAGAAGGAGGAGGGCTGGATCCTGCTCTCACTCCGTGGCTGGGTTCAGGCAGCCCGCGGGAGGTGTAGGGACACTTCCTGGCTGTCCCATGTGTGCTGCAGCTGCTCGTGCGCGACACGCCAGACCCGGGATTTCACACGTGGCCGCTCCGCGGCATAGCCAGCCACCCTTCTAATAAGCGCTAATTCAATTTTCGGCTTTGCTCCTTGAGCCTTTCATGCCGCCTCCTGAGCTGCTTTGCACCGACGTCTGCTGATGTCAGCAGCTGTGGGATGGGGAGGAGAGGGACGGGCTGCCGGGGGGGAGGGCGGGGAGTCACCTCCACCCCCAGGCTGGAGCACTCAGGCTCCCTGGGAGCATCCCGAACCACGAGAGAGACATTACGAGTGGGTACCGCACAGCCGGATCCAGGCGTGGGATTAAAATTTTGTGTCAGCGGTATGAAGAGTCATCCGTCATGCTCCGAGGGGAAGATTAGTGAGCTCAAACTCTGCAGGAAATTCAGGAAGAAAATCTTACCACCTGCCAAAAAAAATTTTCACCACGTGCTCTAATCCTCCTGGAGGGGGCTGAATAACAAACAGCACAGCCTGAAGGGGCCCTGCTTGGCTATCTCAGCCTAGGTCCTGGGTAGCACACTTTTACAAACCCAATTAATCACCTTCGTTTCAGCTGTCATGGCCAAGCTGGCCACAGAGGTGACCAGCCTTTGCTGATCTCACTGAAAACTTGATCCCACCTGATCTGCAGGTGATGGACATCCATTCCCCTTGCTCCCTGCTCTCTTCCTGCCCTGTCTGAGCTCCTGCAGGGAGAAGCAGGTGGGGAGAAAGCTAGGCAGCTGTGGAGGTGAGCGATAAACCCTCAGCAGCCTGGTTTTGAGCATGCTCGAGAGGAAGGCCAAGGACACAGCCCAGTGCTGCCGAACCTTGGTGTTTGCCTTGCCCTGGCTCGCATGGCTGCCAGGGTCCCGAGTGCCAAGCTGAGCGATGCTCCAGCTCTGGGGCTGGCTGTCCTCCTCCTCCTCTTCCTCCTCTCACCCGGCTGCCTGCCCAAGGGGATTCCAGGGACCCACAAGTCCTGGAGCAGGACAGGAGCAGTAAGCCTAGCCATAGCAATGGATGAATGAATGAATGAATGAATTTGTTCATTCAGACACCAAATGCGAAAGGCGTGCACCTGGAAACATGCAGCCTTTCTGCTCTTACCTGTGGCAAATGAATGCAGAGCCAATGCTGCACACCTCCAGACCCCAGAGGTCTGGGGTCTCATGTGGCGGTAAGTGGAGGGGGTTTCAGTGACTACGGCATTGCTCTTGGGCTCAGACTGGGTAAAAAAGCCCAAATGTAATGCCCCCACCATCTTCATCTCCTCTTTCTCTCCCTGAGGGTTCACTTTACTTGCAGCTGAACCCAGCCGTACCACTGGCTCGTCTCTGCATGCAGTGCCATCATCACCCCCGTCGAGACTTGTCTTCTACAAACTGTAATTTCTGTCACCAGTCAGAAGTGGCCAAGTGACAGGGCAACACAATATGACAGGAGCCAGGAGCCTTCCACTGTGTACAACGTGCACAGACAAATGCCGACTCTCAAGCGTCCCTTGCTGGACTGTGCTTCAGGCCAGCAGCAGGCTGCCGGTCAGCCCGGCAAGCAGATGGGTCATTACTTAATGCCACGGACAGGCTAAGATTCTTCATAAAGCTTCATGGTCCTTGTGACAGACAGAGCAAAGGCAACCTGCATTTGAAATGATTAAAAAAAACTTCGAAAAACATAAGAAACCAGTTGGGCTGGAGCAATTCATAAAGCAAAAAGATTGCGGGTAACCTCCTCAAAGCCGGGAAAAGGGAAGGACGTTTGTTGTCCTCACCCATGAGTTCACTCTTCAGCCCTGCCACAGTGCTGCCAGCAGAGGCAGACGTGACATGCTGCTGCAGAAAGAGAGCGTGGCCCCAGAGATAGCCCTGCCTTTTCGTGTGGGTCCTGGGGTTGGTCCTGGGGTTTGTGCTAAGGTTAGAGATGCCTTCCTCGCCTCCAGCGCCCCCCCTCCATGAAAGAGCAGACCACAGATTTCATATGCCCGTATGTAGGAAGCAACTTTGCTTCTGTGTGCAATGAGGTATACTAAAAACATTTTGAATCAAGAGGCGAGAGGTAAGGCAAAGAAAAATCTCTGTGAAAGACTCATCACGGGCAAGACAGAAAGAAAGCTTACCAAAAAGCCATCAAGCTCTAGCACGATCCTTTTCAGCTTGCCATGCACCCAAAGGAGATATATTTACATCAGCATTGCCCTAATTATGCAAATTGCTGATTGGTTTGTGCGCCAGGACACCAGCGTTTTGTTTGCTTTGCTCCCAGCCCCCGGCCCGTGGGCCAGCGTTTTGCTCCTTTGCGCCGGGTGGGTGGTGAGTCCTGGGGGGACAGCAGGGAGGGTCGCAGCAGCAGGGCTTCAATTTCAGAGCTCCCCCTCCCACCCCAGGCACATCTGCTTTAGTTGCGGGACTGGTTTCTAAGGCAAACAGGATGGAGCACCTCAGGAAGGTGGTTATGGATAATCATGCGTGTTATAATGGCTATGCGCTGGGTACCAGTGTGAGTGTCTCCCAGCACAGCCATCCTCGTCGGGCTCACAGGGCACGAGGCGTGCTCATCCTCTAGCACCGTGTCTGTCCTCCCTCAGGCTGCCAGCAGTGGAAGATGGTACAGAGACGCTGACCCCATCACTCTGTGCCACTGATAGCCTGGGAATCGCCTCACTGCTTGGAGAGAGCTGTTGTTGCCAGAGCTGTGTGTTCTGGTAAATCTGTTGGGAAAGCAGTTTTGGTGGGCTGCTGAAGGAAACAAACTTCCCACATCCATGGACGATGCAACGTAGGGGAAAAAGGTTTCCTCATTTCTTTTCAAGATTCATTTGGGATATTAGGAAATTCTACTGAGAAAGTTTAGAGCCAAGAGAAAAAAAAAATCCTAAGAGCTTCCTTCCTGCAAATATATCAAAAGCAGCAATAGCACTAGCCAAATGTTAGATACACATATGGCACCGTAACAGAAAAGAAAAGATTGGCTTTTCTGTAACATGTACTCATTTTTTTTCTGCTAATCCTGCTTCTGCAGATACGCAGGGAAGTTTTTAAACCAGGAAGACCCTTGAAGTCTGTCAAAACTGCTTGTAAAACCCCAGTTTATGCTACAATTCAGTGCCAAACTATGCCAGTTTTAACAATTTTTCACTGCAACCTAATCTCAGTAGTCCTCTTGGATTGGACCTTGCCTTCATAAATCCGACAGTAATGCTCTAGTCGAATCCAGGGCCCACGGTCTAAGCCTCAGCAATTAATGCTCACTGATGTATTCATATACATATTCACCACAAGGGTACAGAACCTTCCGCAGACACTATGCAAATAATGTATAGTAATAAATGCAAATGCCCCACTTGAATTTACAACATCAATATTCACACTCTGAAAATTAAGACCTTCTTTAGTCTATTAGCATATAGTTATTAATGGCCAGTAAAAAGGGCTGCAGCTGTATGCAAACAAACATTTCCCTTCAAAGGAAACCAGTAGCAGCAATCCCACAAAAAGTGCTGTTTCCTGAGAAAAAACTGAGCTTTGAAAAACCTGCAGGGAGCATATTTTCTGTGCAAGTACGGAACTTCTGATCTTGAAATATGTAATTATCTGGGGAAACCACCTTATTATTGGTTTTTTGGGGGTTTGCATGTCTGAACTTTTTATTTTTAGATGAAACCTTTTTTCATGGAAAATTTGGACTGAAAGCCAATAGGGCTGTATCTCCTTTGAAATCCCAGCTCCCAGGCTTTCTAGAGTGTCTGAAAGCTGTGGTCTCATGTGTCCACAACCAGGTGAGCACTCGTCCCCGGCAAGGTGAGATGCTGCCCTAGATTTTCTGGCGGAGTTGTTATTTCTCGTTGCAAGCTCACTGTCTCTTAAGCCTCCTGGCCAAATCAGACAGTGTCACTGCTCCCTAGATGCTGTGAGACTCAAATCCTTTGGAAATGTACATTTATGAGATTGAGGTATGTGCAATTCTCATAAAGTGGCCCACTGACACTGCACTGCCAGATCACCTCATCTGCAACCACCACCAAGGGGGAAAGGAAGGAGAGTAACAGAGGCTGGAAAGCACCATTTTATCTAGGAGGGAAAAAATTTCCTAAGCGATGAGGTATATCAACACCAGGACATATGAACAGGCTGATTTCTGCCAAGTTTGTTTCCCTTCTCCTCTTTGAACCAAACACGAAAGCCAAAGGATTTGCAATGATATTTATTTGGTTACTACCATAAAATGCAGAATACCAGAACACCTCCTGGACCTGACCCTTTTGCAGTTCTGCACCAGGAATATGTGGCCTGGTAGCACGGAACGAACTTTTACTAATACCCCAAATTAACTGGGATGAGCCCTGGTGTCATCTTCATCTGCTCAATCTCCAGGCAATGGAGGAGCTGACTCCTCTTTCACAGGTCCCTCTGGATTTTTAACGCGGTGAGCAGTTGGGTTGGTCTGGCACGTTTTACCTTTGGTCAATCTGTGCTGGCTGTTCACGACCACCTTCTTCTCCTTTCCGTGTCTGGAAACACACTCCAAGAAGACTCACTCCATGATTTTCCTAGGGACTGGCATGAGGCTGACTGGGTTGCAATGTCCTGGATTGTCCTTCTGGCCTTTTCTGAAGATGGGTACAGTGTTTGCCTTTCTTCAGTTGCCAGGGATCTCCGCAACCTTTCAAACATGAGCAGCCTTGCAAGGACAACAGCCGCCTCCCTTGGCACCTTTGGGTGCAGCCCAATGGGTCCCATGTGCGGGATGTTCTCTCAAGCAAACCCTGACTTGATCCTCATTCACGGCTGGTCATTCACCTCCCCCTTCAGCCCTTTCTCTAAGCACAGAGGCCTGGGAGACCTTGTTGGTGAAGACTGAGGCAAAGGCGGTAATGAGTGCCTCAGCCTTACTTCTCTTTGCTGTCACTAAATCATCTGCCCCATTCAGCAGTGGGCCGTCATTTTCCTTATTCAGCCTTTTGTTACTAATGTATGGGCAGAGGCTCTTCTTGCTGCCCTTGATGCCCCTTGAAAGCATCAGTTCCAGGTGAGCTTTGCCTTTCCTAGCACTGCCCTACATGCCCAGGCAGTGTTTCTAAATCCCTTCTTCGTAGCCCACCCTTGCTGGCACCTCCTGTTACTGCCTTTTCATATTGGAAGCCAGTGGTGAGTTCCCAGTTCATCACTTATCCATAGCCATTGCTACGAAGTCGTGGACCAACAGCTGCCTTCTAATGGAAGAGAGGGAGACATGCATAATTTGCATAAATTAGCTTCTAAATTAAATTGTAGCCTTATAAAGTACCACCGTGACGCATAGCTAACTCTTGCAGCCTGGTGAAACCTAGCCAGAAAGCAAGCCAAGTGCTTTGTAGAACGGCACGTGAAAAGGGCACCAAAGGAGATGCAGCAAGATTTGTCCTCTTTTTTCATTTCTGTGTGCTCGGTGCTGCTCTTCTGCCCACCGGCTGAAGTCTGATAGGGAGCACTGTAAGACGAGATGCAAAGGTGCGCTCGCAGCTAATTTGCAGTAACAGGAAAAAAGCACATCACATCCGATTCAAAATGCTGACTCTGCCTGCCCTGCAGAGCCTCTTCGGCTATATAATTACAGATCAAGTTCATTCAGATCTTACTGGATCGATAGCCTCCAGCCTCCCTCTGTAACTTCAGTCCTACACCTGAGCCTAAAACAAGCTGATCAGTCCTTCTCCTGTGGCCTGAAGTATTGAAGGGTCCTGAAGGAGGATCAAAGAAAGGGCATAACAGCTAGGAGGCACGAGGATGTCCTGCATCCAGGGATGAAAATCCATTTGTCAGAATGCCCTATTGAAAAAAAACCAACCCAACACCCAAACCCAAACCACCAACCAAAAAGCAGCAAATGACCCTTTCCCCTCACCCCTGAGCAATGAACTTTCAGATCCTCCAGACGTAGTTTCTCTAGCAGCACACAGCATATACACAGCACAGCTCTTGTTACGGCAGCAAAAAATCTCCCAGGTGATTTTATAATGTAGAGGGGTCTGAGCTTAGGACCTTTTTCTGTTGCTTTTTCTTCTGCAAGCAGATTACTTGTGGGAATAAAGCTGGTTGAGTGAAGAGAGAGAAACTACCTAGAAAAGCAACCTTGTGTAAATGGTGTTCCTGCACTGGCTGGCTGGGGGAAAATTTCAGTGACAAAGTTTTTGGACCTCCAAGTAAAATGATGCAGGCTGGGAAAGGAGTTGTTGAACCTGGCATGGTCCAGCAAGTCAGGTGAGCCCAGGTACACAGGGAGTGGCACAACTGATGGGGTTGGAGTAAGGTGGCTGGCTGGAGGAAGCCATGGGGAAAACCACAATGTGCCCTGAAGCCAGCATGTTGGGTGAACCCTAAATTTTTTAACATCTAGTGGAGTTCTTCTAAGAGAAAGTGAAGCTTTTGCATGTGGGATTCTCAAAAGCCCGAAAGTGGAGCTGTTCCGGACCTCTGGGAAGAGGAGTAGGGCTGAAGGACCTGCCTGGAGCCTGCGGGAGAGGCAGCTGGGGAAGAACTGGCTATGATTTGAGGTACGTTAAGAGACTTCCCCAGCATGAATCTAACCAAGAGTTTTGGCTCCAGCCCTCCATGGGAGCACATCAGCAGTTTCATGTGGGAGCCGAGTATCTCCCTGGACACAGTCCTGGTGTAGCAATCAGCCCCAGGGAGCTGGTCACTGGGGAAGGCTGGCCAAGCCCCCATAGCTTGGCTTGGTACAGTGGCAAGGGAAGGTGTAGCTGAGAGGCCCTGACACTGGCACTGGTCTGAACGCCACAGTGGCCTTCACTACGTGACACATGCAACAAAAAAAGCCTGTTAATCCTCAAGCAACCCCTCTCCAAGATGCATCCCCATCCCCATGCTGTAACACACCATCCCCAACTCATTCCAGAACCATGCTCTATAGAGCCATGCTATGGAGCTCCAGGAAGTCAATGCAAGTAAGAAAAACCAGAATCACAGAATCACAGAATGACAGAATCGTAGGGGTTGGAAGGGACCTTTGGAGATCATCTAGCCAAGCTCCCTAGAGAGGCTGGGCAGGAACACATCCAGGTGGGTTTTGAATATCTCCAGAGCCAGAGACTCCACAACCTCTCTGGGCAGCCTGTTCCAGTGCTCTGTCACCCTCAAAGTAAAGAAGTTTTTCCTTCTGTTCAGACCCCAAGCCCAAAACTTTCAAATGAAAGTGCTATCAGTTCTCCGACCTGTCTCACAGCACAGCCCGACAGGTGCAGGTGGGATGTCCCCTCGCGGAGCAGGAGGGAGCACCGCAGCTTGGGGACGGAGCAGCGAGCAAGCTCCTGGCGCATATCGCTGCTGAACGCTTTGCCAGAGGGTCTAATTTGGCCGGCTGTTCCTCCATTATAGGTGATAATGCAGGAGATGGAACAACCCCAGATGGCCGGTCGGAGCCTAGGACAAGTTTGCCAAGCTGGCAGCGAGAGCCAAGCCTCCCCTCCCGCACGCTGCCTTCTCCTCAGTGCAAACCGAGCAGCTCCGGGAGCCAGGGAAACACCAGGGATTTGGAAGCCCTCTCCTGCCATGGTCCCCTCGCCAGCAGCACAGTTTTTGCCACAGAAAACTGCATGTTTGCTGGTCATCTTTCACAGCATGCTAGCGCTTCGGAAATATTTTTCTTTTCACATACGACTTGCAGAGTAGCAATTCCCTCCCAGCTTGAGGGACAATGGACTGTAGGAACGACACCCCAGCATCCCTTCGGTCTCTGGGTCTTACTTTCCCTTAAACACTGTCACCCAACCCTGCTCGAAACACGGCTCAGGAGAGATTATGTGATGACGGACGTCATCACTGCTCACAATTGCGCACGCTGCTTTGTGCTTTTTCCCCCTTTTTTTTTTTTTTCCTTTTCTGCCAAGTTATCCTAAGAGAGGCAGTTTCTGACTGGCGATGTGAAATGTTACCTTTATCACTTCTCCACAGCACCAGCAGTATTATAGGCTGTCAGTCTAAAAAAAGCAGCATTGTTTGACTGCGCAGAGCAGGCGGTGCAGCAGCAGCGCATCAGGCTCCCGGCTCGCCACATCAGGCTCCAGAGGTGGAAAGGGCCCCATTAGGTGTTGACAACGAACGCGGCGCAATTCGCTCCAGACGACTCTTGCAAGGCTGAGCTTGCTCAGACGTTAAATGTATAAATATAGATCCACGCAAAGGCAGTGCGGTTCAGCCAAGACCCACATGCACCAGCCCCCCCCCAACCTCCCAGGATAGGAGCAGAAAAGTGAAGGGAGATTGCTCAGTGATGAAACATCACCGCTGACGCAGATCTCTAAGTGGGTCAGATGGAAAAGTCATGTTAATGAGTTTACATGAGAAGTTTCAAAAAAAAAACCCACCCCAACACCCAGTGGTGAAGGTGAAGTGCAGACAAAGCCAGGGGTTTTTAGTATGCTGGGCTAGTGAGCGAGCAACAGGGTATGAGCCGTCCTCCCCTCCCTCCGACGTGGGCTTTTTTATTTCTTCACTACAGATATGAAACAGATGGGGAGAAAGGGAGGACAGGCCCAGTTGGGGATTATTTAAAATCAGCAACAACTAAAAAGTTTCCATAATGAAATCTGATTCTTGTGGAGAGCATGAGTGCGCTGGCTTTTGACTATCTCAGCTGAATGCCCGGCACCCTTGTTATCTCTACACGAGCCTTCCCTTGGCTGAGATGCCGTTGCAGAGAGGCGTACCATTCAAGGAGCATCACGGAAGGCAGCATCTGGATTTATGGCTGCCATATTTCAGGGCTGTGTGAGAGGTGCTAGCAGTTTCAAATGACTTCTCCGCAAAATGAAGCAAACTGAAGGCACTGATGTTAGCATCCCCATCTGTCATCTTAAAAAGACAGCCCAACCGTCTTCTTTTCAGCAGTAGGCCACACTGAATATTGTCACAAGCAATCATTTCCCCTGCTAAATCTTTCCTTAGGGTTACAACTTTTCTGTCTGTGAAGAATACAGGAGAGGCTAAAATAAACCATATAACAATAAAGAGTCACGGAATGGGAACTGTGGACATCATCTACTCCACCCCTGCCCTGCCATGAAAGCAGGGCTATAGTTGACATGAGATCAGGTCAGCCATGGTTACTGGAGTCTTTAAACCTTCACGGAGACTCTGCGTCTTCTGAGCAACTTGTTTGACTAAGTCACCAGATACAAAAATGGGCCAAACTGGTTGACCATAAGGACGTTCGTTATTTCTGGGTCGAGGCGGAGATGATGCCATGGCCAGTGAAGCATGGTGGGAAGTGTCGGGCTCATCAGGTCTTGTGAGAGCTCTGTCACTTGGTTATCCCCAAGGTCTAGGGAGACCTGATGCCGTTAGGGTCTCGTCAAAGTGCAGTGGCCCTGCAAATGGCCTGCTCTCCATTGCAACACCGTGCTCTGGCTGTTCCCCAGCTCCACACCCTGAGCAACAGGGCTCAGTTCTGCAGAGGTATCAAGGGTGATGTTTGGGGTCAGAAGGTGCGAGAGAGGCCATGCACTGAGTTGCAAATAAAGCAGCCCTGGCTTCGATGGAGCATGAGTCAGGACAGACGTACAGGTCTTGAGGTTACTGAGTGAGAATTCACAGATCTGCAGAGGGAGCAATGGGCAGCATCATTTGCCATGGATAGCCCTGATATTAATGGGAAAGGGACAAAGAGGAGAAGGTCTAGAGGCAATGCTGACTGCAGCTTGACGTCAACTCAAAGACCAAGTCCCGCTCCCAGGGAGGAAGCACATCCCCTAGAGAATTTCATCAGAGGAAGCCTGCACCAGAACCTGCACCACCCTGCTGCTGGTCCCCACCGGCACGCTGCAAAGTCACAGCTATGTCTTTGCAGACATCGGTGTGTGACTGCAGAGTCCCCTGGGCTGTCCCAGGCAACTCCAAAGGCTTTGCTGCTGCACCTTCCCACCTAGACATCCCTCAGCAATTCAGCTTAGCCCCCACCTCGTGCGCACCCACGAGTTGCTGGGGTCGATATAGACGTGACCCATCTGCAACAGTGCTGCCTGGTGACTTTTGCCATGCTGTGCATATACGCAAGCATTTCCTGGAGCTGGGGAAGAGCTGCTCAGGGAGCCTGGAAGATGCCTGCAGTTTTGTGTAAAGCCTGAAATGCCGTCTGAAAAGCAAATGAAATCGGCACCTTTCCCAACGGGAGAGTGCTGACTCACCTGCTGTTTGCTTCCCTGCACTCTACCCCTGCAGACTATCCAACAGCAGTTACTTTCTGCTCTTTGTAAGTGCTCTGGGACTCTTTAACCTCCTTTGCCTGTCTCCAAGCTGCATAGGCACATCCTTCCCCTTTTCACAGCGCTGACACACAAGCCCTGTGCGCTCTGAGGCCAGAGCTGGTCCACTTAACTGCTTTCCCTGCACCCGGCTTCATGACGCACAGCAGGGCCTCTGACGCCCACTTCCAGTGCCATCGTTGCAGAGGAGCTAAGGGGGACACGCACCCTTTATGCTAAGCCTGGACCATTCCAGGCTTGTAGACGTACAGTCCAAGGTCCTTAACTAGCCACGGACCAAAACACCACGTGGGACTCTGAGAGGGATCCATTTCCAGTGATATCTCTGAGGGATAAAGTCATCATTTCACTGGGAAAAAAAAAAAATCACAGTTAAATTTCAAGATATATTTGGGAGCAGACACTCTTAAGTAGCACTGGTGGCAGGTGCCCCAGTAAGAATCTTATTATGTCCAATAAGTTACTCCCTGAAAAGCTCCCAGAGCTCTTATTATCTCTGGAGTGATAAGCAGAAGTGGTCTGATCTCTTGTAGAGCTTACAGAAGGATTGAGCTCTTTGTTTCAGATTAATTACCTCTCTGAAAAGAAAATTCATATCAGAAGCCTGGAAAAAAATAGAGGGTAAATACTCAATGAAAGCGGTGTAAAATGAGAGTAAAATCCTGCCACACTACTGTTTGCAGTAGGAGGACTCTAGCCTTACGCTGGCTGAAATCAGAGGAAAATTCTCTATCTCACCTTGCAGGGAAAGACCCCCCTCCAGCAGACACCTCGGCTGGATTAATATTTTAACTAAGAACCTTTTTCTGAGGAAGGCGAACAATAGCTTCCTAAATGTATGTACCTTACATCTGAAATCTCGTTGGCTTTGAATTAGCCATGCATTCGCCGGCCCTTTTGGTCTGACACTCTTTTGTGTGAGATTATTTATTTTATTTCTATTTCTAAGAAGCTTTGTGTAATAAGGTGTTAAGCTCAAGATAGTTTAAACTAATATTTGATTGTGGAAAAGGGTAATATCACTGAATAAGGTTAAAAGTGGGTGCTTATAAAAATTAAAAATTATTCCTGCTCTGCTTTGGCAGATTAGACCTGTGAAACTATAATAGGATTTTTCTCTCTCTCTTTCTCTCGAGCTTTAGCTTTTCCCTCCGAGGAGAAGACGCAGGCGACAGACAGCGTACTCAGCCTAATGTCCAAACACTGCAGAAGTGCACGTGAGACTTTGGATCAAAAATGCCTCACGATGGGTTACCGCTTCACCTGTAAAGCACAAACAAGCCGCAGACCCAGTTAAGCCCACCGACAGGCTTGCAAATTAAGGCAGGAAGGCCTGAGTGTTAAGGTGAAGAGCGGGCAGCTGTTTTGAGCGCTGCAGCCTGCCCGAATGTGCCTGGTGAAGTGAATAACCATTTCCAAATGTGCCTGGTGAAGTGAATAACCGTTTCCAAATGCTCTGGTCGAGTGCAAGCTGCGATGTAAGTGAAAACTTGGATGGGTTATTCAGAGACTGCATTTTTGAGAGCCAAAGCCCTGGCTGGGAACAGAAGAGCGATTTGTTCCCCGCCGAGCATGATTACCTCCTCTCCTCTCCTCTCCTCTCCTCTCCTCTCCTCTCCTCTCCTCTCCTCTCCTCTCCTCTCCTCTCCTCTCCTCTCCTCTCCTCTCCTCTCCTCTCCTCTCCTCTCCTCTCCTCTCCTCTCCTCTCCTCTCCTCTCCTCTCCTCTCCTCTCCTCTCCTCTCCTCTCCTCTCCTCTCCTCTCCTCTCCTCTCCTCTCCTCCTCATGACTAGAAGCTGCCCAGCAAGCACTGCTGCAGAAGAGAGATGGTCCTCCCCATTTCTCCTGCAACTGCTGTGGCAGGGAAACAGGCCCTGGCCCCTTGCCGAGCAGAGGCTGGTCCCGTGCGCCATGCACAGCTGGCTGTGGACACACTGAGCCACATCCCTGGCCATGGCTGGGGAGCAGGGAGCAGCAGGGGAGCCAGACAGCTTGAAGCCCACTTTGCATGACAAAGCCAGCACAGAAGGTTGGAGAAGTGACATTCCTGTGTGGGACCACCTCCAGAGTGCATTTTAGTCAGCTCTGCTGGTGAAATTTACTTCATAATTAAAAAAATAAAGAGTGGTTCTAAACCAAAACCAGCCTGACTTCAGTGCTGAGGTGGAAGCAGTTGCTCTGGGTGCAAGAAGAGACATCCTATTGCCCACCCCTCCAGCAGCACCAGTCTGTGCCCCAGAGCAGCATTTTGCCCTACAAAAGGAAACCATGTTTGTCTTTTTGAGAATCTGAATGCCCCGAACCTCTGTCTATTACAACCATACCGTAGAGCCACTTTCTGCACTAGAGGGTGAAGCCAAACATCAGCAAGACCCAATGTAGTGGAAAGGACAGCGGCAGCCTGCCCTCACGGCCTTCTGAAGCTCCCTCTGGAAGGTGAATCCTTTCGCCATTACTCACAAATGCTGTGAGCGATGCTTTCCACCTGCAGATGTGTGTGTGAGGAGCAGTTAAGTGAAACCCATCTTTTCTTACCAGAAGACGGGGTGATCTCATCACCCTGAGGCACAATGGCAGAAAAAAGGGGGTATCTTCTAGCTTGCAGCAAAATGGTAAAACAGAGCCTCCATTCCTCTGCATCAGGAGAGGCATGGGGCAGCTCTGGGGAATCTGAACTGTGCTCTCTCTGGCCAGAGCAGAGGAGCAAGAAGACGCAGTGCCTTCACCCAGGGGCAGGGCCGGTGATGGTGGCGCTGTTCTTGGGCAGCAAGTGGGATGGCCATAGCCTGAGCAGACCATCACCGTCCCTTAGCTTGTTAGTGGTGGGCTGCATTTTACAGCAAAGGGTAACAATAACTTAAGTTGGTGAGACACCAGAACAGATTGCCAAGGAAAGCTGTGGATGCCCCGTCCCTGGAAGTGTTCAAGGCCAGGCTGGATGGGGCTTTGAGCAACCTGGTCTAGTGGAAGGTGTCCCTGCCCATGGCAGGGGGGTTGGAACCAGATGATCTTTAAGATGCCTTTCAATCTGCATCATAAAATTCTATGATTCTATGACTTGCTGGCGGCCTTGCAACTAGCCCATGTCAGAGCCAGGTTAGCATACTGGTCTCCATTGGTGGGTCCAACCCTCAGCAGGTGCCTCCTGGTCTTGTGGTCTTTTCTAAGAGAAATCTGTTGTGGCAAGGGAGAGAGTGGCAGGGAAAGGAGTGGAGAAACTCAGTCCTGCAACCCCAGCCCTGAAATACTGGAAAAAGACACATGCTGGTGAGATCCTTGTTGCCCTGCCAGGCCGTCTGCACCCCACTGCCAGCAGCGATGGACTCAGCCTGCCTCCACCCCAAAAAGCAGCCTCCCCACACCTCCCTTGATCCCCTCTGGAAGACGAGGGGAAAGGGATAAGAGAAACAGGGGAAGTGACAAGATAATATTATTCCTGCTTCAGCAACATATCTAAACAAAGCAAGAAATGGGTTCAGGTGCTTATTTTGTGAGACAGCAGCATTTAGAGTTCAATCTGAACAGTGTAGAGTCTCGATATATTTGCCTGCCCAGTACTAGTCAGTGGAAATAACCTAGGACTTTTAGTACTGGTCTGACCATGTTTTATCCAAAGTGAATTGGTGCAGCAAACGTGACTCCCTGTTTCAAAAGTGCCTGCAGCAGCCGGTGAGATGGCAGGCAGGCTGTCTGCCTCCCTGAAGCTCCCTCCTCTCTAAAACACCTCCCAGTGCCTTGCAATGTCACTCTCTCCCCACTGGCAGCTCCCCAGTAGGGATGGCAGGACAGGAGCACCATGGCATGGAGACCAGGGTGAGGTCCACACATTTGTGGCTGACTGCCCTGCTTTCGGCGGACCAAGCAGCAGCTCAGCCGGTGCTGAGGGTTCAGAGACAGCACCGGGGAGTAGTGCAGGAAAACGATTTGGCGGTACAAGCCCTGAGTAGCGAACACAGCTTGTTTGTACAGCAGATTTTACCATTATGCAATGCCTTTGAAGTCGCGGCAGCGTAATGGGACAGGTGACGCAATCTCTCGTATTATCAAAGCCCAGGGGGAATGACCGGCTTTAAAGTCTCCAGGTAACGCTGCAGTTTCAGCTATCTCATTATTGAGATTTGGTAGAAAGACCTGGAGGGCGTTAAAGTGACTGCTGCTCCTGGCTCCGTAGCCTGCTCTGGAGTAGCAGACACCATGCCAGGCAGAGCAAGGGGTCGGGTATTTTGTGGGATGCCAAGGGGCAGGCAGGGCTACCCGATGCACCCTGGGCACCCCCAGGCCTGGCCCCAGCTCAGCTTTTGGTACATGCCACCCATGATAACTGACACCTCCCGAAGCCCTGGGAGGGTTAAAAGGAAGTCTGACCCCCCAAAATCTTCCTTCAGAAAGGAGTGACCTACAGTGAATAATGCTAATGGAAAGGGGTGCAGGCAACAAGTGAAATATGATATAAAAATTATGATGGCTGAGAAGGGTCCAGAACAGGCAAGTGCTGAAGATATTTAAGCAAACAAGCACATTTCAGGCACACGGGAAGCATGAAGCTTGCCACAGGGTTGCTGAACTACACATCTGTCAATGAGCTGATAGAGCAATATAAAAGACTAAAGACACTGCAGGGAAAAGGATCTCTTCAGTTAGTTGCAGAAGATGTTTGGAGAGGTATTTGCATGCCAGATATATGACTTTCAGGTTAAAAAAGGCTGAGGCTTCATCAGGAATTGAGGTAGCAAAAGAAGGGAACTGGCCCAAACCAATACATTGAATAACAAGTTGCAAGGGCCCAAACTTTTAAAAGAGTCCCTCAGGAACTGGATACCATGTTACATCTATAAATTGGATTTATGAAAAAATGATACATGATTAAGTTTGTGCAAAGGGATAAAGAAATTTTGGTTTTGACAACAAAATGTGCAATCTCTCTTTTAAGTGTGTTATTTTATCAGAGAACTAAAAAAGAAAAAAAATAATCTTGCACTCATCTATAGGAAGGATGCCAATGTGACTACACAGCCCAGTGAATCTTACTGCAGGCTCAGGAAAGCTGGATGAAAGGGTAATTAACATAGTTATTAACAGCATATAGTAGTTCAACATAAACGAACTGGCAGAGCTTCAGTAAGTCTGAATTCTTTCACCAGATGAACCATGAGTAGCTAAAGAAAAGTACATGACAACACCAAGCTGAATTTTAGAAGGCCTCTGACTGAGATCCCAAGGAGATGACTTCAGCACACCAAGATATTGGCGAGGTGAAAGGTGCGGCAATAACATGGACCAGAACCTGAGTGGTAAGATGGGATGTGTGGCAAAGGCATGAAGTTTAATGGGATCATCAGCATGGAGGGGCACTGACATCTGAGGAAGAAGCAGAGGAGGTCCCTGTATTCAACCGGCCAGTAAACTCCATCCCAAACTATTAGGAAAGCAGGTACCTGACATTACCTGCCTGGCAGCTGGGCTTTCCAATGAGTCTATGCAAACAAGCAGGGGCCACAAGGCTGGAGAGCAGCTGAGGCTGCGCGTTTCAAAGATGGTGCAGGGGGAGGGAAGTTAATCTAGGCAAAAATTGATCTATTAGTTTAACCTCAGGGGTATGACAGGCATTTGATTAATGTTGAAGGGAGGAATAATGAAAGATGTAGAGTTTAATAGAAAACGGTATAAAATGCAACAAAGAGGTTACCAAAAATAGATCTGACCTGACTAACTCAATATATTTTTTGATAAAAATAGCAGAGGTTCCAGACAAGAAAATGCTGTGCATCTCCTCTGTCTGGCCTCCTCTCCAGTAATTAGTGGAGGAGTGGGTTAGTAAGAATTAAGAGGGTAAGGAGTAGGCCAAGGATGAGATGCCTACAGCTTCCTCTCACAGCCCTCTCCATTAGCGATTGTAATTTTTACACTCAAAACAAAGGCCCAGACACCTCGGTGTGGATGCTTATCCTGGGGGGAATCAGACATGCTGCTTTGCATCTGAGACACCCGTCTCTGGTGGACTCATAGCCTGTCATGTAGCCTGCAGCGTCGGGGACCTCTGCAGCCACCTGGTCCTTCTCTGGGCAATCTTCAGCCCGCAGGAGGTACCACTTCACAGCAGCACATTATTGCTGGGAAAGAAAATATCCGATGGCTAATTAAAATGTCCTAGTGATGACTAAATCCACAACAACCCCTCTTAAGTTGTTCCAATGGTTATTAATTAATCTCGCTGTTACCATGGCAGGGCTTCGGTGGCTGCCTTTTCTCCAGATGCCCGCAAAACGCAGCCTTCGCTCTGCCACCAAGGAGAAAGGTGGCCGGCATTGGTGCGGGGAGAAGGGCTTGCCAGGGGCTGGCAGCTGGCCGGGCTTGGCAGGTGGACACGGGGCTGGAGTGAGCACTGCCAGCACCCAGGCTGAGAAATTGGGTTGGCACCAAAACGGGTCAGCATCTCTCCGTGCCTGACCAGGCGCTTCCTCTGACGTCCTCTCCTCTCCCCTCCCTCTCCCGCAGGTTTCCCTGTGTGCACGAGCAGCAGCCACCACTCCGCTCTGCCTTGGGATTGATTATTCCTCTCTCTCCGGCCTCATCCATTAATGACGCATGTCGATTCAAATGCTGTTGCTTTTTGCTTCTCTCCCCCTCTCCTCTCTTTTTTTTTCTTTTTTTTTTTTTTCTATTCCCCCTATTTTTATGACGCATGAAGTCAGGGTTGTCATTATTCTATATTTGCATGGATTAAGCTGCCGTCATCATCTATTAGCTTCCAAATGATAAGAGCCCACATGCAGGCTCCCTTGTTATGTATGCTGCCTCTGCTCGCCGTTCCTGATTACTTCTGGCCCATATTCTAGCTTTAGGAGCCAAACGGCTGTCTCATGCAGAAATGCCTCAAAACCGATTTTTTTAAGATGTTCTTTTCAGAAAAGGAGATGTGTTTTCTTCCACGTTTGTCTGTCTTGGCTGTCTCTTTACGAATTACCAAACTGTTCAGGCTTCCTCTCAATTTTTTACTTTTTCCTTTTTGGGGTGAAACAACCTGATCTATCTGCTGATGTCATCCTTTTATTTGCATGCCTAACATCTCAGAGACCTTAGGGGATGGTGGTTCTCCAGTCTTTTAGAGTAATTAATGTCCTGCCTTCCCACTTAAAAATACTTCCTGTTATTTACTCAGCTTGTTGGTTCAAAATAAGATTAAGAAAGAGGAAAAAAAAAATAGACTGCCCTAGAAAAGGAGTTAGAGATACGGAGAAACCCAGGAAAACAGACAGAGGTGATTGATAGAAGAGGTCTTTCTCCCCCTCCCTGAGCTCCTGGAATCCGGTGGATTTGTCTGCATTAGAGAAGCTGCTGTATATGAACGTGGTTGTATACCCAGTAACCAGCAAACCTGGCAACATCCTTGATGTCTGTAACAGCCAAGGTTCGACTGACCAAAAAAAAAAAAAAAAAAAGCTATCTGATAACTGAGGTGAAAGGATGACCTACTAAAAATACACTCTCGGCCACGCTGAGGAGGACACAGCCCATTAGCGGGTTGGTGCCCGAGTGTGCCTGGGGAAGGCAGGAAAGGCTGGACCCCACCAGGGATGCCCGCAGGGTACAGGTTTCCCTGCCTCCTCACTGGTCTTGAGGTGGAGCTGCTTGGCCGGGGGTGGTGTTGCCGGTGGGCTGGAGCTCCAGCAGGCAGTCTGCAGAGCTCAGCATCGAGCAGGGGTTGCTGGTGGGTTCTTCATCAAATCCTGGTCTGCTATCGCTTCCATTTATGGGTATTTTATGCATGCATCTAAATGATGGCTTCGAAGCTGATAATAAACCAGCTTCCCCTTTCCTTTGGTGCACGTACAAGTCAGTAAACACAATTCCACTGAATTTTATCAGCTGGTCAATGCCATACAGACCTGGAGGAAAACTACAAGTGGCAGGCAGCAAAAAACCAAGGCCAGCCAGCAAAGGGGGTGAAAATATTTCCTTTATACTCTCTGGGCTAGTGTTTGCACACAGCTGTGAATTTCTCTGCTGACCTGCTGTGCCCTGGGCTGTCTCAGCCCCTTGGGGCAAAACTCACCCTCAGGAAGGTCCAAGGACAACAAAACAGCCCAAAGAGCCCACAAATTGGGGTGCAACAGCTGTCATCTGGAGAGGTTTGCTGTTGATCCCATCGGAGTGTAGGACAGGGTCTTTGTTTATCAAGCTGGGGGTGGGAAGGAGGAGAAAAGCATGCTCACATGCAGAGCAAACTAACAATGCATCATTTTGCTTGACCTGGAGCGGAGGGGAGGAGAGGCTGGAGAGAAGTTCGGGCACAGCGTCACACTAGCATGAGGATGGTGTTCTGCCCGGGAGCTGCCATGTATTTTGTTTTTGAAATGAACGGATTACTCACTGAAAAAAAGGCTATTTTAGGTCAAATGAAGCCCTTTTCAAATTTAAACCAAAGAAGTGCAGAGTTTCTCTGCTAACACAATCCGGAGCAAAAAAAATCGGAATTAAAAAAACTCAAAGCATTGTTGGGTACTTTCAGAATTAACTGTCTGACTTGCCATTTTCCAGTCACGTTTTGTTGGTCAAATGTGATTAAATCATGACTTAAAGGTTACTAAGACATAAATAAAAAACATAACACAGCTTCTCCAGACAAAGTCTTTTTCTTTGCCTGCGAAAGTAGGAGAAGGCAGCTCAATCCCTGTCACAGCTGTACATATGTATACCTGGTGACTTCAGGTGAGAGCCAAGGAGGTTATCTCTGCTTTTTGGGGTGTCTAAGCACAGATAGGCTCACCCTTCTGTCATCCTGAGCTTTTCTCCCTCAGTTGGGAGATTAGGCGCTGCACTAAAGTTATGGCAGCTTTCCGACATGGGCCGGCTCGTGCCTGTGCTATGCCTACGGACATCCCCTCATCCCACTGAGGCAGGAAGAACGTGCATCTTCCCCCAGTTCATAGAATCATACAATCATTTAGGTTGGAAAAGACCCTTGGGATCATCGAGTCCAACCATCAACGCCACTCTACAAAGTTCTCCCTCACACCATATCCCTTAACACCACATCTAAACGACTCTTAAACACATTCAGGTATGGTGACTCCACCACCTCCCTGGGCAGCCTATGTCTGACCGCTCTTTCCATGAAGAATTTTTTCCTAATGTCCAGCCTAAAACTACCCTGCTGTAGCTTGAAGCCATTCCCTCTTGTTCTATCGCTAATTACCTGTGAGAAGAGACCAGCACCAACCTCTCTACAATGTCCTTTCAGGTAGTTGTAGAGAGCGATGAGATCTCCCCTCAGCCTCCTCTTCCTCAAACTAAACAGTCCCATCTCCTTCAATCGCTCCTCATAAGATTTATTCTCCAGGCCCTTCACCAGCTTCGTTGTCCTCCTCTGCACTCGCTCCAGCACCTCGATATCTCTCTCATATTGAGGTGCCCAGAACTGGACACAATACTCAAGGTGTGGCCTCACCAGTGCTGAGTACAGGGGGACAATCACCTCCCTCCTTCTGCTGGTCACACTATTTCTGATACAAGCCAGGATGCCATTGGCCCTCTTGGCCACCTGGGCACACTGCTGGCTCATGTTCAGCCGCTTGTCAATTAGAACCCCCAGGTCCTTTTCTGCCAGGCAGCTCTCCAGCCACACTTCCCCAAGCCTGTAGCGCTGCATGGGGTTGTTGTGGCCCAAGTGCAGGACCTGGCACTTGGCCTTGTTGAAGCTCATACTGTTAGCGTTGGTCCATCGGTCCAATCTATCCAAGTCTCTCTGTAGAGCCTCCCTATCCTCATGCAGATCAACACTCCCGCTTAGCTTCGTGTCATCTGCAAACTTGCTGGTGATATACTCTATGTCCTTATCAAGGTCATCCATAAAGATGTTAAACAGAAATGGTCCCAACACTGAGCCCTGAGGGACACCACTTGTGACCAGCCGCCAGCTGGATTTAACTCCATTGACCACCACTCTTTGGGACCGCCCATCCAGCCAGTGCTTGATCCAGCAGATCGTATGGTCATCCAGGCCATGAACTGCCAGTTTTTCCATGAGAATTCTATGGGGAACAGTGTCAAATGCTTTTTGAAAGTCTAGGTAGACAATGTCCACAGCCTTTCCCTCATCCAATAATTGGGTCACCTTGTCGTAGAAGGAGATCAGGTTCATCAGGCAGGACCTGCCTTTCATAAACCCAAATCGCAGGAATAAAATCCCCTAGGGAAGGGCAGATGGACTCAGGCACTCTGAGATAATGAGGCCTCTGTGTCAGGGACAGCAGGATGGAAATCACTTTGGAGCATTTCAGGGTCCCTATGCTGCTGACATTGCAAGACTGAGGGACTGAAAGGGTATCGGGATTGATGGGTGGTGAGGATATAAAGACGGAGGAAAAGTACCCAAGATTTCAGCTGCAGAAAGCAGCAGGGTGTGAAGGATATTTTTTACCATGCTGTCCTCATTACTAAGAAGTTTGTACTCTTTGAAAAATGCTTGTCCGTTGAAGCAGCATCTTGTGTGAGGAGTCCCTAGCAGGCCCGTCCACCCCATCCCAGGGTCCTGTGCAGGCCTGTCCCTCTCTGCAGGCAGCCAGGGTAAAATCAGTGGCTGTCACTTCTACTGCTACCCGAGGAGCAGCTAGTGGAAATCTGTTTTGCATGGAGTGAGAACTACAGGACGCGATCTCCATGTTTGGCACGCTGCAGCAATTACATATATTGTCGTTTTTTAGTGTTACAAATGGCTCAGAGCATCACTGAGAGTTTTGGCCCGTGCAATTCATGACATGAAGTAGCCGAGTCCCTACATTTCTGAGGGAAAGTGAGAACCGCTCTACATAGCTCCCCCCGATCCTCTTGAGAGCTGGACTCACAACACATAGAAATACTGGAAGCCCAACCTCCAAAATAGCAATGGGTGGCACCAGCTATCCTCCCAGTTCAGCGTTTTCCTTGAGGGCTCGTGCAGCTCAGGCTGGGGCAAGCCTGCAGCAGATGAGCCCCTGCCTGTGAAGGGAAAGGGGCTGGGTAGCAAATGAGCCCCATGGTTTGTGGCTCTGATGCCTGCTCTGGACAAAGCATTTGGAAACAGCTTACAGACGAAGTGCAAAGAGGCTGGAGCCTGGAGCTGGAGAAGCAACAAAGTAAGAATGGTGATACCAGTGTGGGCTGCAGACTGGGAAAGTGCTACTCTACCAGAAGGGCAAAGCAGTGACCTGCTTCCAGGTATGGGCTGCCATACCATGGCACACAGCAATCTTGTGATCGTACAGGGGCAGGAGGCAGGTAGGCTCTTCTCCTGGGCTTGTGTGGCTTTGGGATGCACAGCTAGGCTACAACAAGAGAGGCTGGGACTAGTACAATGGTCAGTGCAAGTCTTCAAGCACTGTGGCTCTCACCTAGGGCACAGGAACCCATCACTCTCCTGCTCCTCGCAGCACCGGTGGTGCTGACTCCCACCCTATGTTGCTCCCTTGCGATGGTCAGCCAGCAAAGAGCTTTGGGCAGGTGCTCACATAGAATCATAGAATCATAGGGTTGGAAGGGACCTCTGGAGGTCATCTAGTCCAACCCCACTGCCAGAGCAGGGTCACCCAGAGCAGGTTGCACAGGAACACGTCCAGGTGGGTTTTGAATGTCTCCAGAGACGGAGACTCCACCACCTCTCTGGGCAGCCTGTGCCAGTGCTCTGCCACCCTCAGGGTAAGGAAGTTCCTCCTCATGTTGAGATGGAACTTCCTATGTTCAAGTTTGTGCCCATTACCTCTTGTCCTGTTGCTGGGCACCACTGAAAAGAGCCTGGCCCCATTCTCCTGACACCCACCCTTTCAGTATTTATAAGTGTTGATAAGGTCCCCCCTCAGCCGTCTTTTTTCCAGACTGAAGAGACCCAAATCCCTCAGCCTTTCCTCATAAGAGAGGTGCTTCAGTCCCCTAATCATCTTTGTAGCCCTTTGCTGCACCCTCTCCAGCAGTTCCCCGTCCTTCTTGAACTGGGGAGCCCAGCACTGGACACAGTACTCCAGGTGCGGCCTCACCAAGGCAGAGTAGTGGGGGATGATGACCTCCCTCGACCTGCTGGCCACACTCTTCTTGGTGCAGCCCAGGATGCCATTGGCCTTCTTGGCCACAAGGGCACAAGGGCCACGAGGGTACATTGCTGGCTCATGGTCATCCTGTTGTCCACCAGGACTCCCAGGTCTCTTTCCACTGAGCTGCTCTCCAGCAGGTCAGCCCCCAACCAGTACTGGGGGGGGCTGACCTGCTGGAAAGCAGCTCGGTGGAAAGAGATAATGGAACATGCATCCCTCTGCATCCACACAGTGGTGCTTCCTGAACAGGGAAGCCATTTCCTTGTCCTCTCCTTGCTGCTGGCTGTGGAGCCCTCCTTGACAAGGACCCTTCCCACGTCTTCTTATAAATGCTGCAACCAGGTGTTTCAATAGTCCTCCCATTCCCCATCCCTTCACTTTGCTGTCCACACCAGTGCTAGAGAAGGCACAAGCTCGTCTCATTTTGAGCTTTTTTTCAATGTGGCATTTTTTCCACATCTCCCTGCAAAGCCTCCCTCTCATTTGTTTCTCCACGAGGGGGGGGGGGGTGAAAGGGAACATATCTGTGACTGAAAACACGACTTCAAATCAGAAGGGTTTGCCAGATCTCCATAACAGTGCAACAGCAGACAGATGGCTGGACAGGCTAAAACTGTTAGGACCTCATGAGAGGTAAAACATAGACTCAACTTCAGCGTAAAAACTCTTTTAGAAGCTCTAAAAAACCAGACAAAATACATTTGGCATTTTTTGGGGAACCCTTATTTCCAGAGAGGAGCAAATGCATGGAAAGCATTTCCTGAGTGCAAGTGCTGATTTGTGTCTTGGGGTCTGAAATTTTCCTAAAAGTGAAAAAAAACAGATGGCAAATAAATCCAGAATATACTAGCCAAACTCACATCAGTTTCTTGTATATTGAGTTCGGTGGGACTAAGACTTTTACCTTTGTTAGGCCTGGAAATGGACAGGAAGGTGAAACGCCGGCAGCCTGTGATGCTGCCTCAGCTCCTGCCGGCTGCCTGTGGTCCAAGTGGTGATGCCTGGTGGAAAGGAGGGAAGGAGGGAGTAGAGGGGCTGTGAGGACCTTCTGAGGCTGTTTCCAATCATCCAGTGCTGCATTTTAATGCCGAGGATTAACGCGGGGCCACGACGAGTGGGAACACTTTTACATATTGGCTATCTGCCTGGGTGAAGCGGTGCATCAGCTCTGCGCTTCTGCCGAGGATGGTGGGCAATTAGAACACGGCTTATCAGAAGTAAAAGTCAGTTTCCAGATAATCAGAGTGTAACGTGTGGATTAAAGTTGTCAGTTAATTAAAGAGGCCAGGGTTTATGCTGCGGATAGGTCTGCATTTAGTGAAGAAAGAGCCGTTCTGGTGAGCCAGGAGGCAGATAGCACAGCACCCGGTGTAGAGATGCTGAGTTAATTAGCAAAACTAATTACAAACTCGATGTCTGAGGGCTCCAGGCCAGGCTCCAAGTGTGCGTGTTGTGGAGCAGACACTGAGGTGAGGACCTCAGATGTGGGGGCAGATCTTCCCATGCAGGCTTGCTGCAAGCGGTGGTGGAGCAACCAACATGGACCTGAGAGCTTGGCACCGCACCTTCTCTAACCCCAGAGAAAGCGATGACCTGGTGGATTGACAGGACTTACAAGTGGAGATAACACGATTTATTTGCAACCTAATTGTCCTTTGTCTCTTTTTAATGAGCAGGAAATTTCTGCCCCGACAGGCAGCTCTGGGGCAGAGCTGGCAGCACGCCCGGCTGGCGGGAGCAGCAGACCTCCAGGGTGGGCAGCCACGTGCACCATCTCCGTAGAGAACAAGAAAGACAGGCAGCGATATTTTATCTGCCTGGGGCAGAAAGGAACCCTTGGGGAGCCCCGCTTTGCAGTGGCTGGCAGCCTCAGTTCACACATCAGAGTGTTCAGCATTTCATTATAGTTTTGGATTCTTTAAACGAGAGGTCTGTGTGAGGCGCACCAAAAAAGGCAGGTGCCACTTTGAAGAGTTCACATTTGAAGCCAGGATCTCCTGACTCATCCACACACGTTGCACCTGGGTGTGCTTTGAATCTTGTGGCATTTCTTGCACAAAGGCAGCATCTTCCTCAGTTGTGCCCTCTGCTTCCATGGGCAGGCAGTACAATTCACTTTAAAGTGAATAAATAAAAACAGATTCCTAATTCTCACCTCTCCTAGATGGCAGCGGACAACCCAAAATGAGGTTGTTTGTTTCCAGCTTTCTCTTTCTGCACATTTCTCACAGCAGGGCAGCAGCTCAGGCAAACGAGCGTGCAGAGCAGAACCCTCCAGGATGAGTCACACCAGCTCTGGCTCTGAAGGAGGCGTAACGCTGTGCTGGGAGTAAAAGCAGAGGTTGTAAACTTCAGAGTGTGAGAGGGGAGGATTTAAATAAGGGCCAAGCCAGATAAAACTCACCTTCCTTTAAATTACATCATGATGTAATGATGCAAGCGCCTGCCAAGCCTCCCTTGGTTTGCTCCCCTTATTCTTCTCCAGAAGTGAGAGCTCTTCCAAGCCGCCCTACAGCCCATGGAGCAATGCATTTCTTCTGAGAGTGGCTGACAGGGAAAAGCCAAGGTGGAATAGCTAATATCAATAATTGTTTATTTTGAGCTAAGCATCAAAGAAAAATTTAAGTTGAAAGGGACCTCTGGAGGTCACCTGGTCCCGCCCCCAGCTCAGAGCAGGACCAGCTTCTTGGTTAGATCAGGTTGCTCAGGGCCTTGTGCTCTTCCTTTCTGACTGTCTCCGAGGATAGAGATCTCCCAGACTTTTTGGACAGCCTCTTCCAGTGCCAAACCACTCATGTAAAGCTAACTGGAGTTTCCCCTCTTGCACTTTGTGCCTGTTCTCCCTCGCTGCTGTGGACAACCAGAAAGGGCCTGGCTCCATCTTCTGCACAAGACCACCACACTAGAGGGGCTCATTTCTATCAGGGCCCCCAAATCCTCTCCTGAAAAGCTGTTTTTCTCCCCATTGGCCCCCAGCCCTCCCTGCTGTGTGGGACTCATCCATCCTGCCAGCAGGATTTTGTACTTGGCTTCAGGGAGCTCCACAATGGTCCTGGCAGCCCCTGGCCGCAGCCTGCCCGGGTGGCTCTGAGGAGCAGCCCTGCCCTACATGTCCCACCAGTGGTGTATCGGCCCCATGCCTGTAGAAGTGCCTCCTGCCCAGCTGCCCCGGTGGCAATGAGGACAAGGATGCGTACTGAGTCCATGTTGACCTGGAGGGCATCAAGACCCTGCTGGTGTCAGCCCTTTCTGCGCTCGCCTGGGGTTCTGCAGAACATCTCTCCTCCTGGGTAGCTTCACAGCCAGGGCTGCACAGCGTGCTCCAAACCAAGCCATCAGCAGGATCCAGCTCACGTTTCTCATGCACTTGCACTGCAAAGATCTCAGTGCCCGCTACGAGCATTGCAGCGAAACCGATCTGAGGGTGAAAGCTTCAAGAGATTTCCCACCTAGGGCTTCAGGCTGAAACACTCCCAAAGACAGAAAATTAATTCTGTGCCTTCAGAGAGATTTTAAAGGTATTGCCAAGAATGAAGACTAAACCCAGAAACTCCAGTCTTAAATCAAATGTATGACAGATGCATGGTACTTAGCTTGATCTATCAAAAGAAAAAAATATATGCTTATTGATGGAGTAGGAAATGGATGCTAAACTTTTCCAGCTTCACGTCCCTATCATTTAATGTTCTTTTTCTGTTTCCTTTACTGTACATTTCAATATATGTCTATTGGAAGTTGAGACCAGTAACAGCCCGCGAGGGGATTCAAAGGTTAACCAGGGTAACAGAGCAGTGGCAGTGAATTGTAACACTGTGGAGAGATTATAGATTTATGAGGGCCTTTTGAAATATTAATCAATCAGGACAATCTCTCTTCCTCACTCAGGTAGACATTGTAGCTTTCATTTTACAAAAAGAGGAAGGTAGGAAATAGAGAACTTCTCAAAAACTTTTCACTAAGACAAGGGAAGACCTGGCAAAGCTGGGAAGGGAGTTTGGTTCTCAGCTCCCAGGCATTGTCTGGACCGGTTGGGATCGCCCTCCTCTTCATCAGGCAGAAAAGGGCAGCATAAGTGGCCATCAACACAGAGGAAAGATCTGAGAAAACTCTCCCATGGCAGCTAGCAGAGATTTTTCTCCTTTATTATTTGCTGCATATGCTCATTCTTTAAATGAACTGCGTTCATTAATATTGTGCAATGGTAGATTTAGAAAAACTGTAAAATGAAGTGAGAGAAGGAACAGATAGTATTACAGAGATTTCAACCTGCCAGGGAGACCATTAAACAATCTAAAGAAGCAACAGTTCACGTAGAGAAAGATTACCATGAGTGGCTACGGGAGGAGTAGGAAGTAAATAATTATTCTTTAAGTCTGGTTACTACAATAAAGAACAGGGAAAGGGAAAAAATCGAGGTCAAACTGGATTTGCTTTTCCAGTCACATACGAAAAATGAAAAATTTCAATTGGAGTCATTGCAAAATGCTCCACTGCATCCAAAATAGGATATGTCATTTGTTGAATGATGTCATTCTTTTTAACCCTTTAAAAGGTGGCCTATTTTTGAGCAAAAATAAATGCACAGAAAATTCTTCAAACTGTATTTTCCAGCATCTTTACTATATTCTCCCCAAAAAGCAATTCTCAGCTCTACTCAACAAAGGCTTGGGGAGCGGGGTGAAGACATCATTCCGTGGATATTTAATACAACCAGTTTTTAACACCCTGCGTGAAGTGGCCAAAACCCAAGCTGCTGAAGGAAAAGGGAACGTAGTAGGTCATGCTTGAGAGCCGTGAAGCCACGGGGCTCGTTTCCAAGCATGCACTGTGCTCTAGCAGGTCCCTGGAGCATGCGCCAGGAAACTTGATGTGAACTTAATAATATTGAAGTGATTTAGTTGGAGACACAGTAAGGAGAGGAAATGCCTCTGTCACTGTCCACTTTCAGTACGGACGAGCATGCCAGAGACTCCTTCCAGTCCAAGTTTTATCTTGACATATGTCTAAAATATGCAAGAGCTAAACTTAGCCTTCCCCATGCCGTACGGTAATTTATGGGAGTTCAGGTTTATTGGATTAGTATGCAGCAACAAATAATGCAGCGAAACAGCAAATACCGTGGGGCCGGGGGCCTCGGGGACAGAGGCGATTAAAATATGTAAGGCATGAGAAAATAAACTACTTTTATACTTGTTTTCTGTGGCAAAGGGGAAAAATATAGCAGGTAGAAACTGGGAATATCATTGATATGTCAATGAGATTAACAAGGGGGAACCATCCATGTCACTGGGGCTTGGGTAATCAAGCTGTCCCTGGGGAAAAGGAGGTGGAAGGATGGGAAAAGAGTGAGAGAAGGATTTGCATGTGCCCATCTTCAGGCCCATCTCCTGCACCAGTGCCTCTGGAGATGCTGGTACAGGAGAGTCCCTTATGTGCGACTTGGCAGGGAGTTTGGAAGGGATGTCTTTAATTTTGCCATCCTTCCCCAGAGGTTACAGGCTCTGTGTGCTACTGCTGTCTACTGCTTCCTCAGAGTCGCATTTGTTGTTATTACAGTTGGATAAAGGGTTGCAGTCGCTAAAAGACAGTCAATAACAGATGGGGGGGGGGCGGTGTGGGGGAGGAGGAGAAACCCAACCCAAAAAACAAAACGAGGAGAGAAACTATGGTGGAATGTTGTCAAAAAATGACAGACAGAAAGTGCAAAGGCATCCCCAAACCTGCCACAGCGTGGGAGAGACCTCCTGGCAGCAGACCCGCCTCCAGCATCCTCGCCATCCCTGGGCACCTTTCTCTGCTTGGTGGCCAGCTGGCCCCCGTGATCTTCCTCTAGCAAGATGCTGAGCCTAAAGCCCGGCTCTCCGGGGTGATGTGATTATCCACGAGGGGTCGAGGAGGAGCGTGCAAGCTGTGTGAGAGGATTATGTTACCAGCCTCTGAAGAGCAAAGGCATCAGCAAGAGTATGACTACTGTTTTAGGGTAGGAAGTATCCAGTATTCCTGTTTGCATCTCAGCCGTGGCTACTGTCCAACGTAATATAATGGTCTCCTTTGTTTTAGTTACCAGATCGTAATGGACCTTGGAGTAATAAATGAAGAAAAATGAAAACACATTAGCAAAAAATGGATGCAGACTGAAAATCCTGAAAAATAGCTTTATTGGGACAAATAGAATCAGGCAGTTCCTCGATGTCTTTGAAACCACCCTGCAGCCTGATGGTGAAGAAGTGATTTAGCAGTGCCTGCAGGCATGTTACTTTCAAATGCTTTTGTGCATTGGTAGCCCCTCATTTATGAGATGGGCATGTAAACCAAAATGCAACTGAAATGCCAGGACTCACTGCTCTTTCCCTCCAAGGAGTGAAAAAGTGACTGGATGCCTGGAGCCAGGCACAGTTATTCTAGTTTCACTAGGGCCCCCTCTTTTTTCCCAGCTCTTTGACCTCATGAACTTGGATTTGGTTGCCTGACAACTCTCACGTTTTCCTGGTGTGCTTCAGCATGACCATCAGACTCAGCTGGCACTGGGCACCAAGGATGGAAACCAAAGGGTCGCAGAGAACCTGGCCCTAATAAGCCAGGCTCTAGTCATAGCAACAAGAGAAGGGCCTATGAAGGAAAATAAATGAGATTAGGTCCAAAGCTACAGTTTTACCCCAAAGCATGCTCTGGTGGGGTGCAGGCTGCCAGGCAGCATGCGTGGCCAGCCAGCTCCAGGTGCTTGCACCCTGCCCATTTGGAGAAGTACCATCCCCTGCATCAGGGGCTTGGTTTCCCCTTGCATGTGCCCCTCCATGCAGCCCCAGCTCCAGCCACACAAGGGCTGAGGTTCACCTGGGACTTTCCTCCTCCAGTGCCCCCAGGGAGAGCCTGGATCACCCCATGCCCCATCCAGAGCCCCTGCCCGCTGTTTTGTAAACACTAACTCCAGCAGCTGCTTTTCCACTGCTGTTCAAACCAGTGTAGCCGTGGCGAGAAAGAAGACATTGGCGATAAATCTATCCAGAAATACCCTGGCACTCCACGCTCGCTGGTACGGTTAAAACAGCAGCTCCTGCTCCTTCAGAGTTGCACCAGCGTCAAAAGTGCTTCCAGCAAACACTGCTCATTTCTGCATTGGAAAGAATAATCTACCAGCAGGTAGCAACTTCCTTTACGCCTGTGGTATTTGGGCTTTCACTGAGATGGTGACCCCTGCAGAAAGCCCACCTGAACCTTGCAGTAGTGCAGGGCAGCTCCTAAGACCAGCAAGAGACAAAAGCAGAGGCTCCATTGACCATTCCCTCTGCAACCATTTTAGCTCACTGACTTCAAAGGCTAACAATAACTCCAGCAAGCCACAGAGTGAGCTCGTTAAGAGAAGTCTGCTGGTGCTGCACAGACCTTTGCTCACCCCCTGCACCCTCTGAAGTCACTTGTCCTTCTGCTGCGACAGTGGCACCGTGCACCCCCTCTCGCAGAGCTGGGGAGCGAGAGGGCTGTGGGCAGCCTTGAGCACCACTGTGGATGAGCAAAGTGATGAAGCCTTTGATAAAACTTGGGCTGTGGGTAGGTGCAGACAAGGGGTGAGTTTGAGAAAGGTGGGGAGCAGGTCCACAGAGGACGACCAGTTGTCAGGGCAATGAGGTACCAGCTTGTGCAAACCTGTGCAACCCCAGCACGCAAAACTTCTTGGGGAAGATCCCACCATACAGGGAGGGCTCGCCTCTGCTCTTTGTCACTACAAACTGAGAAAATACCCTTGTCCCGTATGGGATAGTGCATAAAAGTGACGGTGCCTGCAGAACTGCCACCTCTCTGTGGAGGGAGGATGTTCTCTCGCCCACCTGGCTTGGGCAGCCGCCTGACCTCCCCGCCAGCCCCAGGATGGCACGCAGGAGGATGCGATCCCAGGCCGGCGGACTTTTCCCTGAAGAGTTAACCAGGATTTATAAAGTTACTGATGGGCAAATTGCTTTAGGAAGCCCGGCATGGTAATTGGTTGTCGGTGACTAATCGCAGCCTGATTACAGAGTAGCGGTTCCACAGGTATGAATCAGAACCTGCAATTGTCAGCCCGCTGCCTGAAACCTCCCCCAAAACAGGGGCTTTTTCTTTTCCGGTTTGATAAAGTCGAGCCATTGTGTACCAGTGACAGTTCGCTCCTTACACTCGTCGAAAGAAAATATAATTATGGTGCATTCAGGGGAAGGAGAAAAGGATCAATATACAGAAAAAGAAATAATTACATACAAATGCACAACCCCTGTGAAGAGAGACATTTAGGAAATTTCAGGGAGGAGGAGAAGAACAGGCCATTTCTGTTTCATAAATCCGACTGATATCGGCACCTATGGATGCGCTTCTATCATGGAGCAAAACTGTCTCTGGATGAAGCCCCTTAAAAGGGGATGACATTCGCCCTGATCCAGGGATCCACAAAGCAGCACGGAGCCACCCTGGTCTTCAGAGCATCTTCCTCTCCTCCTTTGTGGGGCAGTTTCACTGCCCCTTCCTTATTCTCAGCACTGTGCTGGGAGGGCTGAGAGTGCCAATCCAACCTTTCCCCATAAGTATTTATCCAGTTTCCAGAGCTGAGCTTACAAACTGGGGGCTCTCGCTTCCTGCCGGGAAGAGCTTCCCAGGCAGGGGAAGAGCTGCCCCCACCAGTGACCCTGCAGAGTGGCTCGGCGACCACCTGATACCCATCCAGGGAAACCAAACCCATCGTCGTCTGTGGCAGGCACCGACGGGCAAAGCTCAGTGCCCTCATTGCCCAGGGAGGGGGGCCCGGAGCGGAGGCGGGAACAGCCCCCCGGGGAGCAAAAGCCCCTCCCCCCAGCCAGCTCCTTCCTCTGCTTGGGAGCTGGGGAAGCTGGCGCGGGAGGCAAATGGGAGAGGTCATGGCACAGCCTTTTAGGGGATGTTTCCAAAAGTGTGAAAAAGTCATCGTTGCCTAATTTCCCATGTGGACGCAGAGAAAGCGATGTTTCAAAGAGGCCTAAAATGCACCCCATAAGTAGGAAGAGCTGGATATTTGAGTGCTAAACTGGGCTTCTTTCAGGAGTTCTGAGAATGCACAGAGGTAGCCAGTGGAGATATTTACTGTAAAATGCATTTTAGGAACACCTCTACATTCAGACATTAACTACAAATGCTAAAATGAGCATCTTAGCTCCCTGCTTTATTTTTTTAAATCACGCAAACTGTTCTCTACTTGGAAGAAATAAAGCCCTTTGTGCATCCTCATTTGTGGATCTTTGTTCTTGCCATCCTGGAATTACTATCCAGGAGCTCTGCAATAGCTAATAAAATTTTAATCCCTACCACTCAGCGCATATATACATAATGAATGCTTGCACATACATGAGACTTTTTTGTCACCTGAAAGCACCAATACTCATCTCCTATATGCACGCGTACGTGTTAGTCAGTGCTATGATTTATTGCTTTGCGCCATTATAGGATGTCCGTAATCCAGAATCGAGTTGTATGACTCGTTAATTGACAGACTTGGGGATCAGACAAGTCGGTTCTTCGTCACGCAGCCCCATGTGCTGTCAGCAACTGGTGCTTCGTCATCCAATGCTAATATTCCCACCAAAATCCTTAGGTAGTTCCTCTCTCTCTCTCTTGGAGGGATCAACCCCATAGCTGGCATTTCAACGCTTCCCCTGCAGACAAACAAGAGGAGAATTTTATAGCTGAGTTTAAACAGGCAATTTTTTTCTTCATGGAAGTTCTTCTTGTTTTGTACAATTGGTTCCTTCTTCCTATACTTAGGTCCTTGATAACATTTATTTTCATGTGTGGATACCTAAAACCTGGCCTTTAAAACTACATTCGATATCCTAAAATAAGTGATCTGTTTTTCATTATACCTCAGTCCTGGGGAACTTCTGTTGAAGCTGTCAGATGTATCTCCAAAATTTAGGTCATTTATTAGGCGATGGAGCTAATGCAGGCTGGCTTCCTATGAATTTTGTTATGTAGTCTCACACCTCCTGCCCAAATAATCACAGTTCATCCTTAGCCCTATCAGCCACCTAAATCTCTGTCCTTACGACAGCGTATCAAGTGAAAGACAGGTGTGGTTTTTTTCTGAGCAACATACGCATGGACCGATCAGTGACATTTAGGTGCCAAATGGCACATACCCCAACATTGCCACCTTTACTTCACGTTGCCAGTGGCTCCACTTTAAAGACCTCTTGTTCACCATGGCTACAAACCTTCCTAAAGCATGTAGGAGCTTCATTCCTTCGAGATGTACTCTGCACTTCTGCCAGGTTTGATTGAACATGGTTGATCAGTTGAAGGGGGGATAGAGGTAGCCTGGTCAGTTTAACCCTTTTTTTTCTTTGTAAACTAGTCAAAAAAACCTGGCATTTGTTGATGTAAGCTGGGCTCAGCTGCTGCCATGCAAGAAGAGCACAAACACCGGATCCAGCTGTCACCCATCAGCCAGAGTATGACAGGAGATGTCACCTAGTGTGTAGATGTACCTAGTCCCCTTGGTAGCCCAAGAAGCCTACAGCTTGTTTTTAAAAAATAACGTCCAAGCAGGCAAATGTGAACACACTGTTAATGACAACAGAAGTTCTTCTCACAAACTTCCTGCTGAAACAAGGCAAGCAATCAGCCCAGGCAAAGTGCAGAAACCTCTGCTTCTTCACTGACACAGAGTTTATTCTCTCCTGAAGGTCTCGTGCCAGTGTGTGTTTCTCCTGGTCCATACCCTCTCCCTTGTAAGGCAGGTAGTGATGCGGACAGAAATCAATGGATTTCACCTCATATTTTCACCTCTGAAAACAAATCTGAGGCAAAGCTTCATGGAGCAGTTCCCTGTCCTTATCAGTCTACAGCAACTTCAAAATTTGGGATGGTGCACACAGTCACACAGGCATCATGAGTGGGGAACTTCTGCCTCACTTGTTCAGAAGATGCAGAATTGCAGCCTGAAAGAGGTGTGTAACTCTGAAAATGTCCTTAAAACAATAACTTCCAAATCAGGCAGCAATAATAGGTTTTCCCACTCTGGGGCCTCTGAGGAGTTATTAAATACAATTTTCCAGACTCATTCAAATGTCAACGCATTACAGCCTGTGCAAATAGGAAGGCAGACCGTGGGATCTGCATTTTTGTTATAACTATTTTTGTATTAAATCTATAAAATGTATAAAGGCGCATTAAGCCCTGTTGTTCTCTCTTTTTTTTTTTTTTTCCTTTTCTCTTTTGCCATAGCTGCCCAACCTCTTTTTGAAAAGGATCATTCAAAAGCAGCCAAATAATAAAGGCTGGATGAGGACATTCCAATCCCTCCTTATCCACTTAAAAATACAATATTTCAAAGGCAATTCTGGAGTGCTTCTTTTGGCAGCTACAACTGAAGCCACAGTAGAAACCTTTCAGTGGGTCAGCCTGATGGATGGCCTCTTACATCAATGAGCCAGCTGTCTCCATTAGGAGTGGGAATCATCTGAGCTGCCTGAGGGGACTTTAAAGGAATATTTATCATATAAAGGAAAAAGGTATCTAGCACTTGTATTGCCCTTTGCAGCGGTAGATCTCAAAAGGTCTGCAGAGAGGAGGTCAGTTTTATTATTAGGCAGGGAGAAGTGGAGACCCTACCCCCAGCCCAGAGGAGCTTTTTGAAAGTCCCCCTGTGGTCTGAGCAGCAGAGCTGGGACTAAGACACTCAAATTCCAGTTTGGTGCTAGCCCTGTTTCGTCATCAACACCATCCTCCCCTCCTCATCCTCCTCCTGCCCATTCCCTGTGGAGTCACAGTGCCTAACTGAAGACAAGAACACACTTGCATTTATTTCTCCCTCTTCCACAGCCACTCTTTTCCCAAGCATTTTTGAGTGGTGATTCTGCAGGCTGGCAGCAAATGTCCTTTTGATGAGTCTGTTGGGCTGCCGGGGCTCTCCCTCCTTGTCCTTTCTCTCCATGTGACGGTCCCCACTGAGATGTCCAAGTGTGCACCACCTCCACCACAGAGGCTACTGTGGGCTTTGCTCTCCCAGGGACTCTAGGGCTACCTCCATTTCTACATACACCACACACCAGGACCACCACAAGGGCTCACACACTCTCACCACCTTTATCAAAATTCCAGGCAGCAGCCAGGCAAAGCCCAACATCAGTCAATTTTAGGAGGAATAAGGGTGTGTTCTTTTATTTGTAAGGATTTGCCAGTCTTTGTCCCCTTGAAAGCAGATGAGCAGATTTCATGTAGAATGGTAAAAACTGAGTTTGCTGCTGAGGGAGAGCAAGAAACCGGTCTTATTTCAACTGGAAAATAAACTACTGATGAAACAAATGCCTAAGTTCTTGCAAGTCCAAAGGACTTGCAGGAGTCCCTGGGGCTTTGAATTCCTCAATTTCTCAGAAGTCCTGGGTTTTTAAAAGAAGTACAGTAGCAGATAAACAGGATTAGGAACTTTAAGAGCAGATTTATAAACCTTTCAAGGGCTACCCAGGCTGTGCCCACTACATGTTTCCTAGAAAATTAGTCTCCCTTAAGATTTCCTGGCTGGGTACAGACTTAAAATTTAATTTTCTTTAATAACAGTCCCACAGAGTAATTGTTTGCGCATGCATGGACATGCTGAGATGGATGTGGTTATTTGGCTCATTTAATTGTCTTTGCGCCAGGGATCTGGCAGGAGGACCTGCTGTGTCAAGCGGTGTCTAATCTCCCATAAAACCTAACACTTCTGGCACAAACACTCAAGCTCGCGAGTTTTAAGCACCCCTCCTCACCAGTTATTCAAGCAGCGTGTGATCTTCTGCGTGCTTGCAAAAGAAAGGGCTGGGGGCTGCGTGACCAGCTCTGTCCTACCAACACCTGCCCCGCCATCCCACGTGGATCTGGAGCAACGCTGCCAACTGGGTGCTGCCAGCGTGGGGCTCCTCGCAGCTGGTGGCTTTCTCCAAACTCCACTTGCTGTTTTGCTTAAGTGGGGATCTCAGCTTCCACTGGTTAAAAAAAAAAAAAAGGGTCAGGAGAGAAGGTCTTTCTGACGGCAGAGAAAAGCTTGAAAATACCAATGGTGTAACATCTGAAGGCAAATAAAATCAACTCAGAAATATATATTTTCAAAAGTTCCTAACTGATAAGTGATTCTCATGATTCTGGGGCTCAGACTTGTGCTTAAAAGCCCTTTAAGATTGCTGAAGACTTTGTGCCCAAACAATGCATCACTTGACCATGCTGCTGTCTCTTAGGGTTGTGATTGAGCACGCGGATACAGCCTCAGCCTCATGCCTATCATTGTGCTATTGCCGCTTCTCTTCCTGGCTTTAACGAGAGCTCTCCAGAATGACGAGTTTCGCCATCCCTAAAGCACACAGGAAAAAAGCTAAAAGACGTAGTTTCAAGACCAGTTTGAGCTGATTTAAGTCTGAAACGCTGCAGAAAAGTGCGGCCTTGCCTTCGGGCACCTGATCTCATTGAAAACCAATGTTTTCTGGGGAGATGAGGACTGGTTTTCCAAAACAGGTTGCTGGGCTAGTTTTCTGCCTAGGCTTGCCAAAGGCTGGGGGAGTGCTGTTGCTGGCATGAGGGAGAGGAAAGGAGCACGTGTCTGGGAAGGTGGACAGAGCTGCTCCTTTTTCCAGCAGCGGGGACTGTGATGCTGCAGGGACTGCCAACCGGCCTCAGCGGCTGGCCGCAATCACAGGCAGAGAAGCTGGCTTTGGTCTCCAGACTCCTAGAATAGCCCCCGAACAATAGGCCATCGCTCCCCTCTCCCTGGGGGACAGGTCAGAGGGAAAAGCAGAACTTTGTGTCTTCTCTCCTGATTTCTCCAAGTTCCCGGCGAAGTCATTAGAAATAAATAAATGAATGAATGAATATCTGGAGGCTCTTCTGTTCCAGCTACATAATCAACAAAATGCTATATCCTTCCCTGCTGATGAGCGTTTAAATGTTCTGTCCCCTAGCTGCAGCCTGCTAATAGGGATCATGAGGCCCGGCTGTGCTGCCAAGAAGAAAGCTCCAGCACGGCTTTTTCCAAATCTCCATAGGCGCCTGATCTGTGTGCAAATGCTCTCTGGATTGTTTTTTTAATGTTCTGTTTTGTTAGGTTTTGCACTTCCAGATAATAATCCTACAGACTGGATGGCCACATGTTGGCCATTAAAGGCAGGAGGGTCATCAGCAGGAGGTCTGGATGCTCTTCTGCTGCCCCCTACCAAATGGGGTTGGGAGGGAGCTAAACTGCCTTCTTGATCCAGCATTGTGGGTTAGGTTTTTTTTGGTTTTCATTTGTAAGCCAGAATCAATTAGCATATTTCTCTCTCCTTTTACGTGACTGGTGCTAATTATTTTATTAGTTGCAAGAACAAACCAAATTTGTGATTATTAATGTTGGTAGAAATCTCAATGTGCTCACAGACATACTTGGGAGGTTTTATGTTCTTTTTTAAGATAAGAAACAAGTGACTACAGCAACGATTATGACTATTATTTTAATCTTTCACACAGCTGGAGAGTTCAGTGTCCACGGCTGTGGTCTCTGTCTCTTCTTTCTCTGATGAAAGTTCTTCCAGTTCAGTACATTTCAGTTGGAGTCAGGACAATGAGTTCATGTCCCTCCAAAGGTTACGATGTCCAGTGTTGCTTTTACGTACACAGTATTGTTACTCTGATTTCACAATCAGTCAGACACAAAAATGTTAGGTAGCTTGCCAGAAGAAGAAAGGGGGTAGAAAGGAGGATAAGAAACCCAAATAATTAAAAAAATTAAACAAGGAAATATGGGAAATGAACAAAAATATATCACAAAGTGTATTCAAAAGAGCAGGGAATGGCCAGTTATTAAATGTTACCTGTAATTCTCATATACGAGTTATATCTAAGCTCTGTCCTAATCTGTAAATGGAGGCAAAAGACATGATCTTTAATTCATATAAATCCTTTTTGCATAGTCAGGACCTGACTCATCCCAGTGAAGGTCTCGCTAGTGGGCAGAGATGCCAGTTTACAAATCTAAAGGGTGTAGGTTTCTGGTACCACTCGCTGAAGCGAGAAGGATAGGCCAGATCCCATCTGTGTCCTGTCCCACTGCCCTCACCCATCTCATTCCAGCTGATGCGAACGGCTTCAAATGAACCCAGAGGAGAAAACAAGACTCATTTGCTGCTGGTTTCATGAGCTGAACTGGTTGTCCAAGGGGTCAAGCCAGCGCCAGAGAGCATGCAAGTGGAGGAGTCAGGAAAGGGCAGCTGTGGGCAGGGGATGGTGCTGGTGAGGTGCTGCCCCTCTGCAGCTGCAGCTGCATCCAGCAGATGCATCAGCTGGGCTGTGTCACGTGCCCTTGCTCTGGTGTCAGCCACAGAGGAGGTCACAGACACCTCCAGAGTGCATTTCAGCCCACCTCTCTTCCCTCCTGTGAGCACCCATCTTCTCTGCTGGTGTTAAGACACACCAAGTCACCTCCAGCACTAGCGCTGGCACTTCAGAGGAGGGCCTGAGGAGAGGCTGGCTGAAGTCAGAGCTCAGCCTGTTCACAGCAAGAGTGCCCTCTTGCAGTACAACTTCAGTTGATACCAGGTGCACTTCGGCAACCTTAAAATCAACCACTTCTTCCACAGTGAGAGATTTGCAGCGTGATTAGGCACAAACAAACCATCAGAAGCGGACGTGGGCAGTTCAATGCGACTACCTTCGTATGCACTCTTGAATCAGTTACCTTGTGTCTGTATCAAAGACATCGATGTAGTGGTTCTCAACTGGAAAAAGGTTGCAGCAACTCGACAACTTTGTGCCCTAAACTGATATACAGCCTGTGTGCCTAGACGAGCCTGAAGGATCTCCCATGACTTATGCCTGAGCTGGTAGAGAGAACATGCATGCAGGTGTCTCGTTGGCTCAATGACATGGCAAACATGGCAACACAACCACTCTGCTCAGGAGCTGGCCTCTCTTATTACTAAATCTTGGTTCTTGACCTCCATGAAGTTGTTTCAGGTCCCTCTAACTGAAGCCCGATGTAGGCATTAAGTGCTTCATGTGCATTGGAGAAGCCTGTGTGAACATGTCTGGGTAACACAGAAACAACCGATGCCAAGAGCTACCCAGTTTCAGATTCCCAGACTTCCCCACTTATAACTCCGGAGAAAACCAGGGGAAGGAGGAAGAGGCACAGAAAGAGAAGCAGGACTCTTCATTAGCAGCTTGAAGACTTACTTTCACAATGATTTTATCACAGGACAGAAACCGCAGTGTAGTCATTGGGTGGCTGTGAGTTAAGACAATATTGGGCTCAACCTTCAGCTCATTAAGCTCTTTGAAAACCACAACTGCAGGAAGGCAGACACTTGTTAAATAGATTGCATTTTTCTTTGCTTATGTATTTTTGAGACCTGTCATCTCCTTTTCCACAAGATGCACTTATACCTTTTCTCTTCCATTTCTCAGCATATGGACTGTCCAGATACACAACACAGTTCTCACCAGCAAAAAGCTGACACCAAGTGGAGTGCAATGGCTGTTAGGTCTTTTGTAAATAATCTAAAATTTTTTCTTCAGGAATGCTATCCTGTTACTTGTACATGGAAGGTGTTTTTCAAAGGCAGTGAATCTCTGTTGCTGTGGAACCCTGCTGAGGAAAGCACAGGGCACCTCGCACACAAACACCCAGCCGTCACGGAGGAAAGCTGGGCTCAGTGCGGAGCAGCCAACCCAGGGACTGACCACCACAGGCTTTTCCTGACCAGCAGCCCAGCATCTCTCCAGCCTCCATGTGCTGCCTCCCAGGACACCCAGGACATGCAGGTGCACCGAGCCCCCGTGATCATGAAGTGAAGCTGCTGCAAGGTCTGTCAGTGTCCAGCCAGCAAAGCTTAGCTTGGCACTAAGGTCCAAGCAGCCCCTTTCATCAGAGCATGTCGCCTGTGGGCTGGGCCTGGTCCAGCTTAGGACCACAAGCTCAGAGCACATTCTAAGTCTCTGTGCTCGCTGTGGGACGCCCACGCTGGGCAGATAAAAAGAAGCATGGTGAAGGCACTTCCAGCATCACCGAAACGCACGTGTAGCTCTGCATCGCTGTGAGCAGACAGCTCCCGGAAGCAGAACTAAATACAACCACCACAAAAATGTTTTAGTGAGCAGGCTCTTGCTACCTGAGCTGGGGGCTGGGCCTAGTGCTTGGGTGGAAAGCCATGTGCATTTAACCCCACGACTCCTGCAACGCGTCTTTTGAGATCTTTGTTCGTCATGTAAAATTCGAGGAGCTGAGCGTTTCAGCCACAGCAGCAGGCCACATCTCAAGGGGCCGTTGCCTCACAAGGTCTACTAACATACTGCAAAAGCCTTTTGCCGCAGCTGGTGTGGTTGAGGTGTGTCTAACATCTGATGTCAGTAGCTGCTCAGCAGAGTTTCAGAAGATGCCTTTCCTCTCCCTAACAGGAAAAAGAAAAGGGTTTCTGTTAGATGTGCTGAGAAAAGCCTTCTCCAGCCAGCTGCACCCTCCAGAGCTCTGTTTGGTACACATAACTATCTGCTTTCCAATGTGTATTTACTGCAAACATGATGGTGTGCGCTGTTTATAAAATACCTGTGAAAGGCGGCACCCAAGCACACCTGCGTGCAGCCGCGCCGGGCGCCTTCCAGGAGGTGACTGCCGTGCCCTACCATGCCGTGCCATCTGCCCCACTGCTCCTCCGGGCCCCTGACCTGTTTCGGTGGTGATAACCCATCCCTCCGTCATCGCCGCCATTTCACAGGCCAACAGCGGATGCTCCCGCGCTGGCGAGGAGCTGCAGCAGAGCAGCTTTGCATAATGACGGCAGAAGGCGCACCCACAGAAAAGATAATTGCTGATGGTGAGCAGAGTCAACACACACAACCCGAGCACACGACACCCCCAAAGCTCGCTGGGAATGCAGCGGTGACGGACGTGATGGGTATCTGGGCTCTGCGATGTCTCAGCTTTCGCCCGGTACTGCTCACGTCCAGCACGGGGTGTAACACATACCCATCTGTATGCAAAACTGAGGCTGGCTTTAGGAGAAACAAAGGAGGCAGCTGTGGAGCACAGCAGGCTACCAAAGTGGTGGAACCCCACGTGGTGAGGGGAGAGGGGTCTCGTGTGTGCATGGGTCTGGCAAGGAGGGAGAAGTTGGTGGATTTTGCCTCCTGCATAACACAGCCCATTCCCAGCACAGGGGCAGGACAGCAGGACAGGTTTTTTTAACCCAAATTTGAAATCTTTCTGTACAAAAAACCATGTTGCCCTCATAGCTTCAGGAAGAGCAGCTTGCCAAGCCAAACCCTCCTCAGGAACTCAGTTTACCTGCACACTTTTCCTGCGTAACCATCTGAGGCAAAGAAAGGGTTAAATTATCAGGCAGCTTCTGACATGGAAAACATCCATCCCTTTGCAAGTGGAGTGGGAGGGGCTTTTCCAAGGTGAGAGGATCTTTGAGGGGCCCTCGGGAGCAGCCACGGAGTGCCTAGGCCTGTCCCACACAGATGACCCTGTTGCTCACATCCAGAGCAAGTCTGGGGATGTTTAGATGTGGGATGTGGGTTTGGTCCCATCTCCGTTTCAGCCGTGTGTGCCCCATTGCACAGACATGGCAGCGAGCCGAAGGTCAGGAGCATGTGGCCTTGATTTCCCGATGCGGGGGTGTCTCACGGGGGCTTTTGTACGGGGGCCCTGCATCTGGCATGAAGACAAATGATGCTGTGTTCTTCACCAACCCCAACAGACAAAGCAGATGGATCTAACCATTTCCGAGGTCAAATTTGGGCAACTATCGGCCTCTAGAAAATGCCCTTCGGATACACAACCGCCTCGCTGCTCGGCTGTTTGCAATCCGGGTGCAGTCCGTAGGCACACTCCGTGACTCCGGATGCTCTCCAGCCTAGCAGAGGCAGCGACGGCTCGAAACGTTTGCCAAGCCTCCGTGACACGTTCCCTTTTATCTGCTCCGTACGGTACTTTCCTTACAGAAAGGTACAAGAGGCCGGGACATTTTTTCATGCTCCGCGTGGCAGGTGATAGCAGCGATCGGGCCAGATGACCAAAATTATTTGCATGTGATTTGAGGTAGATGAGGTAAGGCTCGTGCAAATAAAGGGTCGCCAGGCTTGGCTGGATGGGGATAAAGCTGCCAGCCCCTTTGCAAGGCTCTGGCAGCGCAGCCTGGCTCAAACCCCATGCAATAGAAGCTGCGGGCTCACAGTATGTTCACAGAGTGTTGTACGAGCTTGATACGTGTGATTCGTATCTTTACGAGTTTACTAGCAATTCTGTTCCTGCCTAGATGGGCAAGATAAAGGAGCGCTTTGTGCCGAAACGCTGGGCGGTGAAAGGGTAATCAATGCACCTCTTCAGCAGCGAAACAACACCAGCAGCAGTTGATGGGAAACTACAGGTCCCTGTCCCAAAAAAATAGGCAAAGTCTCGTCTCTCTCAGTTAAAGTCCTTATCAGAGAAGAGACCTGAAGCAATATAGCACTGGGGCCAAGCAAGACCTGTCACCCTGGGAGCGATGGGCACCGTGGTGGCTGTGGCTGTCAGACAGGCTCCGAGAGGGGCTACACAAGAGCCCTGAGCTACCCGGTCCCTGGGGATGTGACAGCCCAGGGATGGGCTCTGAGAGGAAGGGTCATCTTTTAAACGCAAGCAGAAGAGGTACAGCTCAGCCCCGGGGGGGAGACAGTGCCCAGGCTCCCCAGATGCCCAGCGCTTCTTAAGAATATAGACCCAAAGGGAGTTAGCACATGCAGAATATTTGGAAAACATTCATACTACATTAAAGGGTTCGATATAACAAATCATTTTTTAAATTGTCACTTAAAAATTGGATTTCAGTTTAGGTCATTTTAAAGTTGTATTTCTTCCACCATGAGTAAGCAGGAATGACATACCAGGACAAGTGAGTCCAAACTCCTGTCATTAATGTCTTACAGATATGGTCAAAGTTTAAAACAAATGACTGAAGTCAAATATATTCATTCATTACGAGCAACTCCCCTAAAATTTCATGCATTTTTCTTTTTCTTAAAGCAGAATCACTTGTTTAATCGACTCAACTCTATTTTTCCTTTGAATGCTTTCTCTTTCCAGCAGTAACCCATCTTGTCTCGTGGCTGATCAGTATTTTCCTCTGAGTGCAAACAATTTTCTAGGATTTCCTTGTATTCATTACAGAAGGAGTGTATGTAAGGTAAAAAAACTTTGGTAGTGTAAAATGGTAGAAAAGCATGCTTTTAAAAGTAGGCTCCTTACATGATTATTTTAATAAGGGATATTATTTTTAAAGGGTGGAAGATTGTCCATAGGCCTTGGCTTATGCTTATTTAGTCATGTTTTAGAAAGAAAACTCCAACCACTACCTTACTCGACGTTTTTTTCTCACTTTTTGAAATAACCTGTTTTAAAATATTTGACAATAGCTGATTCTGGAGGAAATAATGAATGCATTTAGCATAATAAACAGTATACAGTCACAGCTGTAAGCAAGAAACAGCTATTTACAGATCTTTGCACACATCCGTAATCCATTCCACTACAATTCACGCACACAAAAGCCAAGTTAAACAGCAAAAACCTCAAAAGAACAACAAAAAACCAAAACACATTAATCCAGAGTAGGATTGCAAAGTCTTTAACTAGACTAGGAAAGGACTAATAGTTTTTCCGGTTGAGTTGTTCAAGCCACAATAGCAACTGCTTTTTCCAAACTTCAGGGTTCAGAAAAGAGGTCCAGATTCAGGAGAGAAAACCAGGTTAATGTGACCAGGGTTTTATCAGATTCGATCTGTTCTCTCCAGCTCTGCTGCCCCTTCCTGCTAATTACAGCTGCTATGAGGAGCCAGGGACACTGAAGGGATGAGAGTGCTTGGCATCCCCCAACAATCTCGGGGAGAGCAGCACTGACATCTCCTGCTTCCCAGCCCCATTTCACCCCGCTGGACCATGCTGCTCTCCTAATAGGGGGGAGGACAGTGTCCTGTCACTTTGGCTGGACACTGACCCACAGAAAGGACCGGTGTGCCCGGCTATGTAGATGCTGCACTAACCTAGCTCTTGGCGGCTGATCTAGGGATGCAGAGCCACCAGGCAGGACACGCCAGCACTTTTTCTGAGAGACATCACAGTGCCAGGAGTGGGAGTTGCAGGAAGAAGTGAGCCATCCTTGCCACACCAGAGATAACAGAATCATAGAATCACAGAATGGTCCGAGTTAGAAGGAACCTTAACGATCACCTAGTTCCAACCCCCCTAGACCAGTTTGCTCAAAGTCAAGATGGATGAATGAATGAACAAATGAACAAGGTGAACGTGACTTTCACAGGGATCTGCAGAGGCAGGTGCTACAATCCCAGGGATGAAAAGGAAGGTATGAAGCAAAGCAGAAGCCTCAGGAGACACAGACTGCCAGCAAGAGGGAGGCTGGAAGATGGAGACCTCTGACAGTAAACAGTCTCTCCTTCGTGGAAGCCAAAAGTGACTGTCGTGACCAGGTTGATCCCAGGAGACATGAGCGTGCAGAACTGCTAACCAAAGCACAGCCCCACCAGTGGGTCTGAAAGCACAGCGCGTTCTTGCAAAAGCAGCAGGCACTTCACACATCAGGAGGTGGTGTTCGGCGTCAGTCTGGGGGAACTTCACGGTGCTAATTAGCTACATCACAGCACTCCTTCTTCTCCCAGTCTCTGCTCCTCCCAAAACAGAGTCAAAACACCTCAGGCAGAGAATATAGACACCCAGGACCCTGGACTGCTCTTTCTGCTGGAGTCAGCCATCCCAGGCCCAGTTTTGTTTTTAAGCAGCACAGATCCTGACCTGAAGTGGTAAGTTTTGAAATCTTTAGCCTGCTGCTACTTCCCTTTGGGAGGCATGCAGAGTACAACTCATTAAGCTAGCATTGGTTTCTGTGGACCAGCCATCTGCTGGGGAATCATCATGCCTGTGTCCCATTCCTTCTGCTCAGGGGGAGACAGGCTTCCCTCTGCCTTCATCATTTCACTTAGTTTCAGTCAACAGGAGTGTCTGCTTTACACTGGGGCTGATGAGAACAGCTGTGACGGCTGGGCCATGCCGGACCAGATGGCAGATACTTCCTAACTCAGTTTCCGTTTCCAAGTTACTTTCGACCATTCTCAGAAATGCAGCAGAGAAGAACAAGCCCCACTGTGGGGCTGCGTGGCAGTCTCCTTTTTGCTGTGAGTCAGCTGGGTAGAAAGAAAAAGCATTTATAGCTGATGCTCGTCAGGTACCACCAGAAAGTTGTTCTTAGGATTGAGAAATTCATCTGAGTCTCCTTGTTTCTTCAGTTTCCTGAGAAGGCGGAAGCTGGTTCTTCTTCCCGAGTTAGGCATGGCGGGTGCTGGGATTTCTGTCTGAGCTGTGAACACCTACAGTTTCCTCACCCACATCTACCCCAGTCATCCCTTGCAAGAGAGTGGAGTGAAACGTACATTTTTTAAGCTCCATTCACCCAATCTACTTTGATTTTGCTTGAGGGTATGGCAGGCTGCACCAGCATTTCAGCTTGGTTTGCCTATCGGCTCTCCAAATGTTCTGAATTCCTGATGCTGCCATCAGTGGTTTTACACGAATGCCTGCTCTGCAAGAAAATATTTGACCAAGGGCTATCGCCCTGACTGAGAAATGCAAAGTATGCAGGGGCATCTGAGCTAGACAAGGCTGTTGTGGATATCTTGGGAAGATTTGCTCCCAGCCCAAGCGGTGCTGACCTTGGCGATGCACAGCTGTGCATGCCTTTGCCCTGCTGGGATCCCTCAAGTGGCACGGGGGAGTGTGGAGGAGGCTGCGAACGCCACTTACCAGTGGCAGAAAAATCTTACAGCAATTTTTTCTTACAGCGAAACCCATATGTCTGGTTCCTGGCAGCTCCTATGCAAACGCAGCCGCCTTCAGCAAGGCTGGGACAGGCAATACCTTGGGAAAATGGGGAGCCCAGCTCCATGCATGGCTCCCATCTGCCTTGGGGAAGGCAGGGGTATGTTGAATCATAGAATCATAGAATCATAGAATGGTTCGGGTTGGAAGAGACCTTAAAGACCACCTAGTTCCAGTCCCCCCTGGGTTGGGCAGGGACACCTCCCACTAGACCAGGCTGCTCAAAGCCCCATCCAGCCTGGCCTTGAACACTGCCAGGGATGGGGCATCCATAAGTTCCCTGGGCAACCTGTTCCGGTGTCTCACCACCCTCATAGTGAAAAATTTCTTCCTGATATCTAATCAGGAATGAATGCAGCAGTTGACATTAATCCAAAAATAAAGTGTCACAAAAGAGGCCTAAGAGGAAAGGAGAGGGGAATATGGAAGCCAGGAATAACTAAAAGTTGAAAATTTTTATAGTTTACATAAATGCATTGTCTATTTCCAAACTTGAAAATTTATCTGCATTGGCTTTTCCATCTCATTTTGCTGTGGTATGTTCCCCATCATGCCTCCATAGAAAGGCTGAACTCCAATGCCACGTTAAAGTCACAGCAGTTCATTGCCTCCCTGTCCTTGTAACCTGAATTTAATCACAAACACAATCCTGGGAGGAACACAAGCTTTAAACAAAACTTTAGAAAAACCAAACCAAACCAAAACCACAACTTCATTGCTATGGACAAAATGATGAACTTGTATTAAAGGCACAGGATTTAGGAGTTTTCATTTTGTTAGGGGAGTTTATGTGTGACAATGCACAAGACACTTATCTTAAAGCCTCAGATCCTGCAACCTGGGACCCAGTTTACCATAGGACATGTAAACATGGGACAGTCCTTTCTGTCTAGCAGGGTGGCTTGTAGGGCATGACACACCAATACCTTGAATAAGATCCGACCCCTGCTGATGGTGGATGCTGGGGAAATGCAAAGTTTCTCACTTGTGGCTTTCATTTCGTGTGGTCAGATCTTTGCAAAAGGATACCTGCAGCCTGAATCCACCTGGAGGAGATGGCCAGGCTTACATGGCATGTGCTGAGGCTTGTGGCCCATGTCACAGCTACCTACATTAAAACTTAGACAGGCGTGTCTTCAGCCTTGTGTCTCAGTGTAGCGCAGACACAACCCAAAGGTCCCATTCCCAGTGAGAAGTCCTCATACAGGATGCACTGCATAAAGCATGGGGAATTAGCTCAGTGTGAGGAGGGAGAGAAATGAATACCAAACCCTCAATGTATATGTTCATGTGTACGTGTATAATAAAGTGACAATATAACAAGAAGGGGTCGCCATAATATTCTCTCACGCTCTTTGGGAAATTAGTGACCTTTCAGCAGGCAGCTTTATATTAGCTGATTTCTTAGGTATGCAAGTTATCTAAAAACAGTTGCTCCCTAATCTGCTCTCATCAGCTCCAGGTTATGGGAGTTCATAAATCCATGTATGTTTGACGCTAATGGAAAATCTGCATCGTGACTCCCTGGGGTGACCTAAGTGTGTGACAGTAACAAGCGAGCTATGCATTGCTTGGTTTGCCCACAAAAACACAAATTAAGAGGAAGAAAAGAGAGACAAAGGAAAGAGGTCGGTAAGATGGAAGCATTTATATTTGTTCTGCCTGAAGCAGCCTTCACTTCCCAGAAGCAGACTCTCCTTTCAAAGTCCCCGCCGACACCAACCGTGGTTACTGGGGGACTCCGCTCATTTGTCGCAACGTTCTGGCTGGGCCAGAAAGTGTGATTTCAGACAGCTGGAATTGCAAAGACCTGAGGGGATGTGAATTATTTGCCTTAACACCTCTCATTTATCATCTTCTCCTCCCTGCTGCAGGGGAGGGAGAGACGTACTGAGCAGAGAAGTCCAGGAGGGTAATGAAACACGGCAGATGAAGTGGGATGCGACGCAGTTCACTGTTCCCACAGACTGGCACGTATGTGGAAACAAGCTGTTTCCAAGAACTCCAGTTTGGAAACTGTCTCCAGCCTTTCCCCAAATGCTGGCTCCAAATGGTTCAAGAGAAATGGAAGGAAACCGTGGGCGGCGGGGAAAGGAGAGCGCTTTTGTTGCTCTTCGAATTTGCGACTTCTATCGCAGCTTTATGTCGGGAAGCACACAGACAGGGCATCCTTGTGACACCCGAGTTATCTGAAAATGCGATCACCAGCAAGTTTTGTCAAGCAAGCGAGGTCTCCTGAGCAGAACCTGGGTGCTGCTTGGCTGTGCTTGTGCAGAAAGCTGTCTGTTATTTCTGGGCAGGAGGAGGAGAAAGCCGGCACAAACTCCAAAAGGTCACTGTGCCAGGTTAGTTTGTAAACGGGGAGACAGCTGGAATAAGAAGCCAGTCAACAAGCAGGCCAAGGAAGAAAAAAAAACCAAAACGACCACAAACAAAAATCTTTTTACAAAGTATTTATATTTTGCATGACTATACACCCATTTGGAAAAGCGGCTCTAAGGACTTTGCAAACATCAGTATCTTTCTGATGGGAATAATAAGTCCCAGGTTACAGAATGGAAAACGGAGGGGAGGGAGGGAGTGATCACTGGGTACGGAGGTACCCAGGTCGTCTGTAATGAGAGTAATAACACTGTTTCTGGAACTGAAGTAGCTGCTTTCACGCCATACAGCAGCTAAGCCACTAAGCCCCATCTTTCCTTGCATCATAGAATGGTTTGGGTTGGAAGGAACCTTAAAGACCATGTAGTTCCAACCCCCCTGCCATGGGCAGGGACACCTCCCACTAGACCAGGCTGCTCAAAGCCCCATCCAGCCTGGCCTTGAACACTGCCAGGGATGGGGCATCCACAGCTTCTCTGGGCAACCTGTTCCACTGCCTCACCACCCTCATAGTGAAAAATTTCTTCCTAATAACGAATCTAAATCTCCCTTCTCAGCCTGGCTCAGATGCTGCAGTGCAGAAAGGCTGGCTGGACAGTGTCAGACCCCGGGCAGATTACTCAAGAGGTGTGAGCCCTTCCCAGAGCAGGGTGCCATTAGGTTAGGGACCTTTGCAGCACAGCAAGCCATCTCCGTGGACCTGTCCCGTCTGTAGCCCTGGCCATCTATGCCAATTGCTTACAAAGTGATACCAAATCAAGCTGGTGCCACTTTCAGTGACTATCTCTTTGCTAAGGCCTTTCAAACCCAAAAAAATGATGGTGTCTACAGTCTGGCTCAAATCCCCAGCCATCCAGTCCTGTTCAGTGGTGCTGAGGAAAAAATTTCTAATGTATAGTGGACACAGATATTTCCCATCTGCCAACTATGGTATAAGGAACAAGGTGCCCCAGCTGAGGCCATCCAAAATGCTTCTCACGTGCCCCAGAGCCATGCCCAACTGCACAGAGGCAACCACCAGCTCAGGTCAAGCAAAAGGGTGCGATGGAAACGGTCAACAGGTACCAAGTGGCCCCAGCATGAGACAGCAGGCTGAGGGGAAGCAACAAAAGGGTCAGAAAAACAGAAGCGGCGATGCAGTGGTAAGAAAAACACCACCTGGGTCACTCAGACTTATTTAGCAGGGTTGTTTGTTTTTTTTTTCCTCTTTTTTTTCGTGGGTGCAAACATTTAAAGCTAAAGTATTGAACAAGTCAGAACTACTTCACACACGCACATACACATGCAGGGCAGAAATCACTCCTCTTAACACCCCAGTGTGTGTTTAGACTGGTATTTTATTAGAAATGGGGAAATGAAGAGACAGGGAGGAAAGCTAATGGCACCCTGGATGGAAGAGAACCCATTAAGACCCCCTGCTGTATAGTGTTGAAACTGCGCTGGGATGAGGGCTTCCTGAGCTGCTTCTATTAATACAACTGCGCTTGAGAGAAAAATAGATGGGTTTTTGGCTGGATGGTCTCAGAGGGCTGGATGGTCTGAGAGCAGAGGATTTCGAGCCTGTGTTAACAATAAGGACAGTATATACTATTGAATTTACTTATTATTCAGACATCTATGGTATAGATGGCTGCACACCCTCCTCACCCCAGCGTTGGGGTTAAGGAGAAGTTACTTTGCCTCCTAGCGTGGACTGGAGTTACTGAGTTGCGCTTGCCACTCCCACACTTCTGCTGCTGTCTTTAGCATCTCTTTTTATTCACCTACTTCTGCCTTTTCTCTGCTTACAACTCCCCTTCATTTTCTTTTCTCCTTTATTGCCTCCCTATGCCTCCTTCCCCTCCAGTACTTTTCACCTTAAGGTTGCCACTGTTGCCACCGTTGCCACTGAATATGCAAACAGAGCCAATATTCATCTAAAAAAAAATAAAATAAAATAAAGTTGGGGTAGTTTGTTAGCTCCCAGCAAAATGCTTACAGTACCAGACAGTCTCTGGGAGACAAGAAACCAGAAGAAAGATGGGGTATTTGCTTTGCAACATTTGGGATTTTGCAACAGTTCTCATGAATTGAATGCCAATTTTCTCCTACTGGTTCATGACCCAAGCATTGTAATGAAAACAATGGCTGTCACTGGTGCCAGTGTGTGTTCCTGGTCCCATAACCTGAATGTCAGAGCAGCAGTTATGGGATAAAAGGCGAAATGGCACAGCTGACTGAAATTTCCTAAAGGGCAGCAGACAAAAAGCATCAGAATAAAGGGACACTCTCTTCCCCAATTCAGAGAAACTCTGCTCAGAAATATCACAGTTCAGAGGCTCTTACAGAGAGATAACAGTAAATATTTTCTTTTCTTTTCCTTCCTTCCTTCCTTCCTTCCTTCCTTCCTTCCTTCCTTCCTTCCTTCCTTCCTTCCTTCCTTCCTTCCTTCCTACCTCCCTCCCTCCCTCCCTCCCCTCCTCCCTTCCTTCCTTTTTTTTCCCCTCCCTTTCTTTCTTATCCCCTCACATATCTTTTTGTAATTATTTTTCATTTCACAAGCATTTCAGTCAGCCATCTGCTCCCTTTGTGCTTCCTTCATCTGCTCCTCAGGGCTCTGATACATGGCAGTAGTCCTTCCTAAAGGTAAAATTTCCTTCTCAGTGACCACGGCGCGTGCCAAAGAGGAAACTGCAGATTCACAGATGACACCCTGATTTTTTTCTGTGTCTCATACCATTTCTCTAAGCACACAGTATCTGCTGACAAGAAACTAAAAGGGACCTATGGTCTCCTCTGCCTTGTCGCTCTCCTCTTCTGAGCAGGTTCTTTCCATTTGGGCTCTGGAAGCAGGAACTATCCTGGGAAAAGCCTTCTCAGCAGTGAAACTGAGATGGGTAAACTGTGGGGAGAAAACTGCAGGGCATTTAAGAGTGACATCATTTTTCATTGCCAGGATATTCATCCTTAATTTACTGATAAATTCAGATGCACAACCAAAATTATCTTCCCTTCTTGACCTCGGCCTAGCCTGGCCTACTCAGCATCCCAGGAACATGAGATGAATACGTTGAACAGATCCTGTGTTTAAAAAGTTCTCTTTTGTTCTTTAACCCCCAACCACAAAAAGCAGTGTATACAAAACTCATGGAGATGCGAGACAAAAGGAAGACAATCTCTTCTGAGCCTGTGGCCTGTTAGCCCACAAAGCCTGGGCATGCATCTCCTCCCTGAAAGGACATCATTCCCACATGGGGTCAGGATCAATTGTTGGGTTAAGCTTAATGACACACCAACTTGCCAGCGTCTCCCTCCCCTGTTCCCTCCAACGTGACAACAGATTTTAAGGAAATTGCCTTTCTTCTCCTTCCCCCTCATGCCTCACAGATGCCCATCATCTTCATAACCTCTTGCCAGAATGGAGGGAGACATTTGCTGTGTCTCTGCTGTTCAGGGAAAGCCCTTCCCACACTAGACTTCGGGCTGAGTCCAGACGCCATATCACAAGCCCGATCCATGCTCAGCTGATCCATGCCTCCCAGTCCTTTCCTCCTTACAGCTCGCGATGACTTAGAGGTTCATCTCGGAGAACAGGTGACGTGAGGCGCCTGCATCTCTGTATAACACAGAAGGGTTCATTGGCAACGGGGCAACAAGTGGCAGAAAAGAAATACTCTGGTGCTCCTTCAATGGTGCCTTGAAATTAATGCAGTCATCAGTTTTACTTCATCACAGCCCCCGGGAGAATGCACAAAGGAGTTATCTCCAGAAGATGGGCTCAGGGCAGAAGAAGGGTGATGTGAGGGGTTAGAGAGTGGGGAAAGGGTGTTTCTTGGCTAAGATTCTCCTAAAGATATTAAAGATAATTCCTTATCCTGCAAAATCTTTCCATAGGTGCTGCAAACCAGAGCCCGAGTGCTTTAGTAAGGAAGGCAAGACTGTGTCATGGCTGACAACTCAATTCATTGCCACAGGTAGTTTGTAAATCACAAATGTTTAGCTTCTTGTACAACCAATATTCATTGAAAGCATTTTCCCAGGTCTGTGGTGTGCTGCAAGCTAATAGAAGTTGTACTATGGCTATGCTTTAGGATCTGTGGTTCATTTGACTGCTTTCATAGATTTCTTTAATCTGTCCAAAATTGCAGGTTTCAAGTAACCTTTAGTATTTGAGCCAGATGCCACCAATTAACTCTGTTCTTTAGCTGAACGTACCAGGGAGGCCCAAGGCATTAAAATGAGTTGCATGAGGAAACTTACCCAGAATAAATATAATTACAACCTAAGCTTATTGTTCACAATGGCCTGACCTCCAGATGGTAACTCACACAATTAAAACATTTTTATTTTTTCAAGAAAACAGAGAGAGGGGGGAAAAAAAGAAAAAGAAGAAAATGAAAAGCCACACACGCAGTAACTCCCTCAGTTTTCCTCCTGGCTCCAGCAACCCGGCACCGACGCTTACTGCCGGGCTGCTTGTCCTCTCCTGGATTTGGCAGCTTGTGCCCCCCATGAGACATCCAGGCATCAGGGAGGTGAGGTGGCATCACCCCAAACGCTGACCCAGCCGGGTGGCTGCCGGATGGGGGCTGAAGCCCCTTCACTCCCGGGAACGTGGTCCTGCTCGCTCCCATGGGAGCTGGTATTTGAGATAGCGGTCCCCAGCCGGGATGCAGGCAGCGTGGCATGCCCAGCGCCTGCCTGGGTCAAGGACACACTGTTCTTGCTGCCACCGCTGCCGGGGAGATAAACGCTGCGTCGGCCAGCAGCTTATCGCTTTCTGCAGCCCGGCTGTTCCCTGCCCGCACAGCAAGGGCGGCTGGATGAGCTGGAAATCGGGACACCGGCATCCGGAGCCATCGCTGGGGTCTGGAATGACAAAGGGTTTCTGTGGGCACGCAGCGAGGGGGGATATTGGAGGATGGCAGGAAGGGTGAGCCTCAGAAATAGCAGAGTTTTAGCACAACTGCGTTTCAAAGCTAGGCTGGGCTCCTCCAGCTGGCGTTCGTGTGCGCATACAACAGCTATGGATGGCTGGGCTGAGCCAGCCTCCCAGCTCCAAGGTAAAATTTAAAAGGGAAGAGCTGGAAAGAAAGAAAACCCAGGCGAGAGGAACTGCAGTAATGAAATGCTTAAGTACAAACCGCACATTTCGTCGCTTGGTCTCTATGCTATTGTGTCCTCTCTTTCGGTTAAATTGGGAACTGCTTATCATAGCAATACCCAGTACTGGCATCACCGCCGGGGATGGAAATACAGCTTTTTCATTAGGTTTGTAAGTGAGCTGGTGGAAATGGCAAGAACAAAAAATTAGTGCACATAAAATTTCCCTTTTCTTCTTTCTCTCAGGTTTTGGATACTTTGGGTCAGTTGGATGACAATTACAGAACAAGCCCCTTTTCCTTCACACTCTACAGAGAAAAAAAATCCTATAGACATACACTTCAGTCTTCTGCCGCTATCTGAACCAGCCGCAGCATCTCATTTTTCTAACTTTAAGCAGAAATGAAACTTCCAATGAAAGATGCTGAAATTACAGTCTGGCAGATGAAAGTCTTTATCTACCCGCAGAACAGTTATGTCACGGGGGAAGCTGCACCCACTGGAGAAGTATTTGCTCTGGCTCTAGACTGACCTGATTTGCAGGCTCTGCCCCCAGCAATGAGGGACATTTCTCCGTGCTCATTTATTTGCTGTGACAACTTTCAACGGTACCACATGCATCATAACAGCCACTTTCTCCCTCTCATTGCAGGCAGATGTCCCATGAGATTCTTGCCAGCAGTACAGACCTGGCAGAAGGAGGAGAAGCCTGCAGAAGACACCTGTTTTGGCTGTACATGAGCCATACCTATCCTTTACCCCATGGAAGGGGAATTGCATACTTGCTAGTGCCGTCACTGATCAAAGACCTGAGGTCAGCGCTGTGTGCATGTGGCTACAGACTGGCACGGGCCCAGGAAGGAGAAAATACCTCAAATTCTGTATTCTGCAAGCCCCACATAATTAGCTATGTGCCACCCAGGGTTACTAGTAGAAGGAGCCACGTACCAACCTCCCATCGTGTCTGGGGGTGGCCCCACCATGCACAGCCGCAAAGGCAGGATGGAACAGGCCTTACTGCTGGCGGATGGCTCAGCAGCTTCTCTCCTGGCCCAGCTCTGTGCGGCACTGGTGACACTGCCTCCAGGGATGTGGCAGGGAAATGTCTGCTCAGGGGAGGTGGGCTGGGGCTGAAGCTTCTCTGCTTTCTCCTGCACCACCTCTCTCTACTTTTCCACACTCCATGAAGGAACTGAAGCATGATGCACAGACAAGGCTCTAGCACCTACGCTCAATTCCCTGCTTCTTGCAACCCTTTCTGCCTCCCTGCCCAGCCTCCTCCTCCAGCCCCGCTGTTTCTCAGCCTTTCTCTTCCCAGCACGGCTGCTTGTTTCCAGTGGAAACACTGGAAAGGTTTTGACTGAAAACCCCAAAGGGATATCCAGCATGGGCAATTTCAGTTCCAACTGTTCACTTTTGCCGAAGTTGAGAGGTAGCTGAAACGAGGTCTGTGATGGAAAGAGCCAAGGAAGCAGCCAAAGGCCAAACTCTGCCTGTTATGGGGAGGAGAGGTGAACTCTGCTGGCTAGGACAGACATGGGCAGACCACATATGGCATGCAGCAGCTCCAGCATGGCAGACCAGACTACAAACAGCAAGCCCCAGACAAGGGGAGAGCAGAGGGAAGGGATTTCACCTTCTGAGATGCTCTCAGGGCTAGTCATGGACCTTACAAACTGACAGGTGTGAGCCACGAACTTTCTGAGAGCAAAGGAGAGATCCTGGTGCTCATGGCAGCTCTTCCAGGAAAGATGAAACAGATGCAGAGCGTGTGGTGGGGTTGTCTCTCTCTCTCTCTTGGTCTTCGTTCTTCCCTGCTGCCCTTTTGCCTCCAGCTGCAGCTGCCAGTTCAGGTTGTGCAGGAACAGTTTTGCTGCCTGTGGCTGGAGATGGCAAATCCTGATTGCCCAGTACTCCTCAGCCCAGGGAAAGGGGAGTAACAGGATGACCCAGCAGAGAGCAGGGCACACACACACTGCCCAGCTCAGGGGATTGCCCTGGCTGGGGAAACAGCCCACACGTACATCCCTGTTAGCAGAAACATCCCCCATGGAGGTGCTTGCAGAGAAGACCACAAGCTCACAGCCACGGCGACGCTAACAGGGGTAGTGCTGGGAATCCTTCTGGGGAGATACTCTGCTCCTCAGCTTTCCAGTGTAGCCACCTGCAAGTGTTTCGTGCACAGACCTGGACCTAAGCTGCAGCAACAATGAACTCATAAGCTTCTTATTAAATAACACAAGGCCTGCTTCTGCTGAAGTCAATAGACATATTTGTCCTCTGACACAGCTTCAAGGCTCAAGCTCTGGTACTTACCCATTTTAGGCATACCAGAGTTAACCAGCATCTCTTACCCTAGAAGACAAAAGATACCGATAGCCCAATAATTTCCCTTTTGTGCATGAAACAACCCCAAACTGCATTTAAAAGTGAAAAGCACATGTTTGCATGCAACAGAATTAAGAAAGGACTTATTTCTGGTTCATCTTGTGTCCTTAAGAGAGAAGTCAGGATCACAGAGGCAACTGTTTCAAAACTGCAGCATAAATTTTCACCAGTCTGGACATTTTCGAAATGTCAGAGGGAAAGAGGAGGCAGGCGAAATCCAAAGCCACTTAGGGAAAGTTAAAATGCTTGGTAGGAAGCTGCGGTTGTTGGCTCAGCGGTCCTGTAATGCCACATTATCTTCCCCGAGCCCACTCTTGTTTCAGGCGAGGAGCCTTGCACAGGAGCCTGGGTGCCGACTTCGACTCCGGGGGCAGCTGTTTGCTGCCAAGCAGCAACTTTTTGCTTTCCAAGCCCAAGGCTGTCAGTTTTACGGCAAAAAAGTGATACCCCAGCTCACCAAGGAGCCCGACCATCCACAGGACGGGAGAACAGCTGAGCTTTGGCCTTCATCTAGCACCAGGGGAGGCAGTAACTTTGTCCTCCCAAGCATCTGTCGCTGCATGTAGTTGGGTGAAAACCCAGCAGAAATGACAAAAAGGGAGAGCTATCTGAGGGAATTAGCTCATGAAAAAACTGACTGAACTCACGCAGCCAAGGCTTACTGTTCACTGGAGCTAACTTGGCAGGCCCGCCTTTGTTTTTTAACATTTTCTAGCAATCGTAAAAATAATCCAGTCATGCTCTGCAAAGGCAGCCTCTGGAAGACGAGCAGATGAAGAACTTAACTTCTTGACTCAAAATTTGACGAGGAGATGTGCTGAGCCATACTTTTTGGCTGAGGGAGCACTGATTCATAAAGTTGGGAAAAGAAAAAGAAAGGGATGGCTCTGCAGCTAAAGCAATGGGTGCTGAGATGGAGCTGGTGTGGCGGGCTGACCTGGGTGCCAGCTGCAGGTTGCACAGAGCAGTGCTGTCCTCCCACGTCAGTGCCAGCTAAAATCTGTGCCTGTCCCTCGCAGTGGTGGTGCACAAGGCCTGGTATCACAAAGCCTTGATCTCGCTCGGAGCCTGTGAGCGTCACCATATTGCGAGCACACAGCTACCTTTGGACCTTCCGAAATGCCGAGCACCCTCTGCCCTCCCTGGCCCTTCATGCCTGATGGTGTTCTAGCAATGGCTAGCAGGTTTGCACCTGTCAGATATATAGGCATAGAGAGGGGTAGGTAGGTATGCGTGTGTATATATATATATATATATATATGCATATGTATATGAATGAAGTAATTTTATTCAAACTCCTCAAATTGCATGCCCAGACTTAGCATGGCTTTCCCCGGGCACCACAGCAGCAGCCGGTTCCCTGCAGCGTCCCGATGATCTGGGCAGCCCTGGCCCACCACCCTGCTCCCCCAGAGATGTTAATTATGAGGGGCTTTTCGGTGTAAACCCATGGTGGAGTGCCATCTGCTGGGCATGTGCAGGGCTCTCCTGGCACAGGAGAGGAAGAAAGTGAAGAGAAACCCCAGAGAAACAGGCTGTGTCTGCGCTAGGACATTAAACCGCCCTGAGAGCCTTCCCCAGCCAGCTGGCAGGGAGCAGCCCACAGCCAGGCTGGTCCACCCTGCAACTCAGCATGACCTCTGCAAAATGCCTGATGGAAACGGCCACTGGCTCCCAGCAACTCCCAAACCACCCGGGAGAATTGCTGGGGAGAATCCCAGTGGATCCAGGCCAAAAGCATGCCAGGAACCTTTCTGATGGTGTGGAGGTACCAGCAGGAGGGATGCACCAGCAGCAGGGATGTACCAGCAGCAGCCAGCGCCTAGGGAAATTCCCTGATACTAATCGATTTGTTAGTGTAGATACTGTCTTTGCATGATGTGCATGTGACAGACCAGGCTGGTGCCAGGGAGGAGGAGGACGAGCAGGTTTCCTACCTTGCAACCTCAACTACCTTGCACAGCAGCTTTCAATCACATCTGGAAGTATCTGCTTCTGTCCATCAGCTACGCGGGGAGCTTGCCCCCCCTAAATGTACTGGCACCCCTGCTGACTGCCTGAAGTAGGCTGTATGAATACCTCATGCTTAAAACCTCCAAAGGGAAAATCACCTCCTTTTGAGCCATTCCTCCCTGCTGCATCTTCCTCTGATTCATCACAGATGGTGGCAGTTATTGAAACCTGAATCACAGTTGCATGATGTTAACCCACCTCTGATTACAGTGCGAATGAGGAATACAAAAGGAGGATGGAAAAAAGAAGGGGAGAGCAGGAGGCAAACTGCAAATTAAAGGCAAATCACAAGGTTGGTTTAGGCTATTGTGTAAATGGGGTGGCTCAATTTTCCGCCATGCTAGGAAGCTGTGAGACATCCCATAGTGCCAAAGACTAAGGATCTTCAGGATAACAGCTATTAAGATCCCTGCTTTTTGCCCTATTAGAGATCCAGCAGCCTCATGCATTTCTCTACAGCTGCAGCATGTTTCCATCCCACCACTAAGGATCCTGGGAACCAATGGAAAAATGTACGGGGACAAACTTTGTCAAATGCTTATAAAAGGACTGAATCTAAATCCATAAATGCTTTGCCAGCGTGCAGTAACCACTAATTCTAGTTTCCTCCCTGAAATACGTCGAAAGTAATCTTCCTCTCCATCAATCAATCACCTCCCAAAAGTAGGAAAGAGACCTTGATGGGAAGGAATGGTTAAACTGAACAAGCAAAAAGTAACACGTCCTTCAAAACAAGCACATACTTTCCTGACTGTAGGGTTTTATTCATGTCCTTCCATCCCACTCCAAACACGAACTTATCACCCTTGGTTTTTTGTGTCAAATCAATAACAGCTTGCGCGGGGATTGTGGAATGCTACATTTGAAAGCCTCTCACACACTTTGCTGAAGTAAAAGACTGATAATAATTAATAGCTGCCAAGGACATTCAGCCTTGTTGAGTGGCTGTTAGCATGGTTTTCCCCTGGATGCAGTTTAGACTGAGCCTTTCCAATTTTCCTGGACAGTGTCTGGAGACCGGGAGATTTCTCTGCATTTTTGTGCACAATCCCCAGCTGAAGGTGAAGAGAACATCCCATGAAGCCCTTGGACTGAAAACCTTGCTGACGGACTGGGTCTGCACCTCTTATAAAATCCCTTCCCATGCAGCAGGGTTGTTCAGCTGCATGAGGAAGGCACAGCTTTCCCACCCCTACGGACGTCCAGGCTTTGGGTAGGTGAAGTAGCTCTGGACAGGCTTTTGGGTCACAGGGGAGTATCAAAACACTGCGTGCCGGAGGCTGAAGGATTTGTTCCAGATGGTTTCTGCCTCCTGCTTTCATTATTCAACCACTCTGATAGGGTTAGAAACCTTAGGAATTATGCCTGGATCGTAAACTGCCTTTATTTCGCAGTCATTCTGGAGCTGGTCCTAAAAGTGATGCTTTTGGGAGCAACAAGTCTAATAACATCACTCAACGCAGTAGCTAAAGGAAACAAGAAAGCTGAAGGGAAATGTTCGGCTCCTGGCTCTGCAGCTGACTTATGTCAGCTCCTCTCAGACCAGGGGAGGCAAGTTTCTGAAATCTCCCCGTTTGTTTCTTTTTTCCTTGGGCCAGCTGGAGCCAGGAGAGCCGCAGAGCCAGCAGGCACCAAGCACCTCAAAGGCAGAAGTGTTGCAGTAGAAGGACAACCTGGTGAGCAGCCAGGAGAATAAGTGACCCTGGCCCCAAATGCCTCGCAGGTAAATCTGGGTGCTTTAACATTTCTCGGCGGGCAGGTGTTTTCACTTCATCACTTCAGCTTCAGTTGCTGCTTCAATTTTTCATCAGAAATGCCTGTGACAGCACGGGACACGCCTCAGCGGGATGCAGTACAGAGCAACGCTCCAGAATCTGCCATTTTCTTTGTGGTTTTCTCTCTCATAAGACACAGGTGCTCTTTTGAAGGTGCCAGTGCTTGTGCTTGGGCAGCTGGAGCAAAGACCTTCAAACAGGCTGCACACCTTGATTTTCCCAGAGTTGTGTGGTCAACCCCAGGCTGTAGGATCAAGATACGGGATCAGACTAAGGTCTGGCTAAGTGTGATCAACGAGGAATCTGTAGTGGGAAATACATGCCCAGCAGGCAGAGCGTGCTGGCAGGCTGCAACAACTCTAGTCCCTGAATGAGTTACTGGGAGAGATAGCTGCTTATGGCAGGGTGCAATCTAGTTCTTATTCCCAACAGTCAGGGAGGCCAAAAATCCAGTCTAAACAAATGCAATTTAGTCCATTAGCAGACATCAGAGAAGCTACCTGCCTCGACAAAACCGAGCTATGTTTCTAATTAAGCAGGAGTGGTTCAGAGTCTCTGTTCTAGCCACTGTGGCCACAATCCCAAATTCCCACAACAAATTACCTACACTTCTCACTGTTAACAGAATTACCTATTTATCTGACATCGTTGGCCAAACGGTGGAGCGCATCCTCGCACAGAAGTGTTATTGTAGCCGTCACCTGAGATCTGTTTGAGCAGGGCTTGTGGGTTTTGGTCTTTCGACATAAGAGTCTGCTTACAGCCTGAAGGGCAGGAGTTTCTTTTTAGGGGTAAACAAAAAGAGGCCGGCAGGGGCTTAGGCTTCCCTCTCCTTCTATCTCCTTGCTATTCATGGTACCAGCACATAAAGAGACTTTTTTTTGCTTCTAGTCAACTGGCAGAAGTGAAGGAAAGCCATACCCTCTCATGCAAATTGGCCCTCTTGCAAATTGGCTAAGGCAGGTATTTCATCCGGGGCTGCAAAGGAAAGTTGCCTTACCTTAGCTGGATCAGCCTCATGGTTTGTGCTATAACTGAAGCACCAATACATAATACCCAGGCTGGCATTAAACTGGCGAGTGTGGCTATGAGCCACCACAGAGCTGCAGCAACAGAGACCTCATTGCCAAGCCCGCTGGAGAGCCAGGTAGTGCTCAGGAGGCCCCTCCTGCTGGGCTTCCTGCTGCCCAGGTTCCATCACGCCATGCTAGGCACCTGCCCTTGGTTTTCCACGCAAGCAATAAGGATGGAAAGAACGGCCCATTTCTCTCATTGCTTTTCAAAACCCCTCCCCTGTTCCCATCCAGCCGCCGCTCCTTCGGGTGACAGCCCCGGACAGACCCAGCCGGTCTGCCACTGTCAGCGGTGGAGGGCAATTTCTCTGTGAGGGGGAGCGGAGGAGGAGTAAAAGGAGAGTAAATCCTGATCTGCTCAGTCTCAGGTGGATAATGCTGTGAAATGGTAAAGTGACATTCCCAGGGTCCCAAAACACAGCTTGGACCTGGGCAGCACCTCATCTGCTGCCGATGACAGAACTTTTCCTTTCCGCTTAGTTTTAAAAATAAGCATTCTCGCCCACTGCAGTGGTGGCCACCGGTCAGAGTTCGCTTGCTTCCCGGCTGTCCAGTTTCACCCTAGCTGGCAGGCAGAGGGATAATCCTGCTGTCATCTGTGCTCCTGGCACCTCACCCCCTGCCTCCGCGGAGCTCCCTGCCTGTCCCGGCGTGCCCTGTGCTGCTCCACCACAGGGAGGAGGTTCCTCGGGGCCACTGTGCCCCTTCCACCAGCACCCAGAGGGAAGAGGGGGGCAAGAGCTTTGCCAGGACCACTGACTGATGAAGGGTCCCTGGGCTCCATGCAAAAAGTGGCCTGTGAACTGGGAAGGGGGCCATCTCCCCCTTTGGCTGCAGGGGTGGCTGGATCGGAGCTGCCCCCACGCAGGGCTGAGTCCTGCACCCCTGCTCCACGGCTCCTCGCGGGGGACAAGGCGGGAGTGACAGGCTGCTGCCCACCGGGCCAAAGTCAGACACAGGCAACACGAGCTCATGGTTTGGGAAGAGACTTAGCATGGGTTCGAGCTTGGCTGAGGCTTGGTATGAGTGCCACCAAGGGAAAGCCAGGTGCTGCTACAGCAGGCAGCGGAGCTGGCAGGGCGGATGATGGCCATCTTCCCCCGCGTCAGTCATACTGGCAGGTGTCAGCCACTGCAGGGACAGGCACACCCGAGGGTATAAGGGTGCTGAACTCCTGCCTAGGGCACCGCGCACCAACAGACCTGGGTTTCTGCAGCTCTGTGCAACAGGGGAAACACACACACACGCCCCCCATATTCCCAGCAGTCTCAATTTGGAAATCCAGAGGCAGAAAGGAGTGGGAGGTTCTGCAGCAGCCAGAGGGGGCTGAGGAGGAAAGGCCACAGCAGCAGGGACGTGGACCGGCTCTAGGGAAGGAAGGCAGAGCAGGCAGGGGTAGCTCCTGGCAGGGACATGGCCTGGGGCGAGTGGAGGTGCTGGGCTGGAGGAGGCTGGAGGTGCAGGAAGGAAGGATGGACAAGGACGGAGGGGATGCTGGATGAGGAGAGAGAGTGGAAATGGTAAGCAGTGAGGGGCTTCGGGCAAGGGCTGGGACCTGGAGAGGGGGAGAGCTGGGTGCAGGGAAGAACAAAGACTGGGCAGAATGTGAAAGAAGATATGCAATGGGGAGAAGGGAAAGCACTGGGGAAAATAAGCCGTACCCTTATGAAGAATGTAACTTTTTTTTTTCTGTTAAAGCTTTTTTATTTTAATTGCAGCTATTCTCTTTTTCTCCTAACTTGCTTTGCCCATTCTTTCCCTCCTGGTATTTGACCCTCCATTGGTAATTCCCCTTCAGTGTTTGCTATTTTTCTGTCTCTTGCTCTGCCAGTACAGCTGTCGTCACCCACATTGTGCGATGTCCTCTATGAAAGGATGTACAGATAGCAAACGGCCTGCACGCACAACACAAAGGCTGCTCTTACCTCTGCTCTAGCAAACAGCTTAGCCTCCCTGCCTGCAATTATCCTTACGGCTCTTGTCTTCGTCCTCTTCTGTTCCTCGGGTCTTGGCTTTCCCTTGCGTTTTCTGCAGCCTGGCCCCTTGCCAGCTTTGCTTCCCCCCCGCCCTCAAGCTGAGCCTGTCCCTGTTCCTGCCGTTGGTATCTCTTGCAGCGCTTCCCTCCCTTGCCCAGCCCAGCCTTGCTGAGGCGGCTGGGAGGGAGCGGTGTAGCAGAAAGGACGTGAAGAGCATCTATTGCAGATCTCTGTGGTCATGGCTAAGGTCAAAGCGCCAAACGTTTATGGTTTATGCGTGGGCGTTAGGTAAACAACAGCAATTATTCATTGTCAAAACTTCATAACTCAGCCAAAACTCAACCATTTTTGCTGGACTGTTCACAGAGGCCGCTGCTTCTGAAGACTCGCTTGCAGACAGACTTTAGCTTTCCTCTTCCAGCTGTAGAATGCTGTTATTACTATTAAAGAAGTCACTGTCACGGTTATAGTGAATTTCCCACCTCACCTTCTCCTGCCACCAGAGATGTGATCCTGCTGGGTATGGCCCCAAAAAACATATTCTGTTATTTTTGTGAATATGCTAATTTGTGAATTTTTCAGCTTGTTACAAAGCGGTGACAGTGGCCTGAAAGTGCACGAGCACAAGAGGGCATCACTTCTGGTCTGTTCGGTGAATTTGAAGGACTCCCACTGAAATGAATGGAAGCATCTTCCCATTAACTCAGGAGGTTTTAGAGCCTCTCGCACTGAGGTGTGTCAGCCTCTATGTACTGCTCACGCTTTTGTTTATGAAATCCTGTGTGGATGGGAAGTTGCATTTTGACTATAAAGGAGGAAGTGGCTAAACTGTTTAAGCCGTTCCAGCAGAGACAGACACTTAGCTTACACAAAGATGGCCTCATTTTCTGCTTTTCGACTAGAGATTTGGAAATGGCGTTGGCTTTCCAAAAGTCAGTGAAACCTGGCGATAGTTTAGGTCACCTGGGTAAGCAGCAGGGTGACAGAAAGCCATCAGGACTCTAACATGCACCAGATGGCTTCTGATGACCCTTCACTTGCCTTCAGAGGCCCCAGGTGTAAGGTAGAGGGTGGAGTTTCTTTGTTATACCTAGATCCCCAAGAAAATCCCGTAGTAATCCTCACCCTTACACCCCTTGCAAGAATGCTCCCCCATCCTCCTTCTGCCATCACATGCAGAGTAATCCTCCTTTTCCTGCGTCACCCGTTCAGTGATCCTTCTTACTCTGCAAGATCACATGCATTGCATACAGCGACCTTCTCCTTCTCACACTCACAGGGTGAGCGCTGAGCTGGGGAGAAAAAACCCTCCCCTTCTCCTACACGTTGCAAAGAAATCTCCCCTTTTTCCCCATTCCCCCCACAATACCAGGACAGTTTGGATCCCCTTTCTTTCACCTCGATGCCACAAGACCACTCTTGTCTGAGTGGTACCAACTACAAAGGTGGTGCTTATTGACTTTTCCAGCATCCGTTTCTCTTCGCTGCGATAACCTTTCCCACCCACCTGCCTTCTCCACCGAGGCCGTGAGCAAGGCAACACCACGCTGATGTTTCCTCTTCTGTCATAACAGCAGGACACACTGAAAGAACAGCCCAGGGCCGGGTTACCCTGCCAGCTCCCCCATGTACCCGTGCCCTTGCAGCACACAGAAAGCGTTGTATTGCGAACCAGGGTGCTGCTTACTCAAAAGGGAAGCCTGTGCCAGCTTGTAGCCTCAGGTAAAGGGCTGCATTTTTTCAGTGTGAGAAACAGTGGGTGAAGCGAAGGAAAAATACCCTGTGAGATGGCCCCCCTTCTGCACGTGCAATCCCCAAGTGCCAGGGCTCGCAGGGTGCCACAAGCCCAACTGCAGCCAGCACGCCTCCTGAGCGCCCACGGAAATAGCTCTGTACATTAACCACGCAGCTGACTGGCGGAGAATAAGTGGGTTCAAAAGCTGCTGTTTTCTAGATCATTGTCATCTTGCAATTCCAACAGAGCAGCAAAATTGGGATGGAGATGAAAAAATCCAAAAGTCACAGTGACTCGCCTGACTTTCCCTTCCTCTCCCCAACACCCATGCAAGACCATGGCTGTGCCTCTCCCAGGGCAGCCTCTCTCTTATTCGGTGAAGATGACTTAATCCGGAAAGGGTGATGAGAAGGAGAAAGATTCAAATCAAACCCGATTACGGGGGCTTGATAGGCTTCCCTGGCAAGCTGTTCTGGGACTGACCCAAAAGTTGTCAGCTCACTGCCTGCTCCCTTGACAAGGCCATTTGGAGGGCTTGGGAACCTTATGAAATGAATCCATGCTCTCTGGGCTCCAAAAATCAGCCTCTCCTTCTCCCCAGTAAAGGGCAGGCGTATGCTGCAGGTCTTCAGGAGGCTGAGCAGAGTGTGGCTTTTAACTAACCCTTCGGCTATCGGTGGGTAAACAGATGGAGAAACAGTCCCGTGAGCACTTTGTCTGAGACTCTTGAAATGGCACGCTCTCACTGTGGCTTTGGGAGTAATCCACCTAAGAGATTACTCCGGCATGGCTGCGAGATAATCCTGCCAAGCCATTGCATGTGCCCAGCCACCATCCCCCAGATGCCGTGACTCTGCCCAGACCTCTCCCAGGCCATGTGAATGGCTTGTGAGCGACGTGGGGACCTCAGGATGGGCATCAAGCAGGACCTGACCTGCAGCCACTCCTCATCCTGCAGAGCAGAGAGGCACGTGCCAGCCAGAGGCTGGGAACAGAGAGAAGGTGCCATCACATCGATGGTGGTGGCCATTGCAGGCACCAGCCTCCAAGGCTGATAGGTGCCTCCTGGCAGAGGCAGGAAGCAAATCCCTAGCTTTGGAGCTCACAAAGTTTATGGAAACGTTGGTAGGAGACAGTCATGACTGTAGCTGAGACCCGAGCTCTGTGGCTGTGGAGATCCTGTCCGGTCTTGTGCAGGGAAGGAAGGGAACAGATGACTACATGCATGATACAAGTGGTAGAGGGACAGGCAGAGGGGAGTTGCAGCGTGCTGCAGCGGTAAAGCTTGCTGTCCTGGACCAATCTATAGCAAGGTCAGCTAATGCTGATCCACACCTGAATCCCCAGGGGGATGCAGGCCATTAGAAGTGATGAAATAACATTTCAGAAACGATTCTGAAATGAGCCAAATACATCCTTTTTTCCCCCCTCAATCCAGTCATAAATGCAGCTATTAAAACAGATTGGGTTACAAATATAAAAAAAAAAAAATGTGCCAAAGAAGCATGAGTGTTTCATTTTTATTAAAAAATGGAGAGTAATAAAGTAAAGCTGTAATAATAATATGAAAACGTTGACTAATATCTGTGAAAAACTTGGAGAGCCATAGAGGGAACAAGCTATTGTGTTTTGTGGCGGGTGGGGTGCTGGTGAAGTGTTTGTGGTTAGGACAAAGACAGGGAATTTTGCAAGCAGAGTCGATGAGTTTTAGGGTTTGCTTTCTGGAGACTCCCTGCACCAGTGATGAAATTGCTCATGCTCAAGGAAGGCAGAGTAGCCAGACTTTTATTGAACTAACCAGAGTCCCTTTTGAGGGCCTTTTTTCTCCTCTTTCTTTCTCCCCCTTCCACTGCCCAGTGCCATTGATAAACACATTTCAATATTGCAGAGAGAAAAGCAGTGACGGAGAAAGAGCTCCTTGTTTTCAAGCCGTATCAAACCTATTACTGCAAATCCAACAGCACCTGCCGTTTTACCTTGCTGAGCTGGCTTTGTGGATGGGAGCTGGTGGGACCTGGCTGAGGAAAGGCTGCGTCTGTGAAAATTTCAGTGAAGTAAAAGTTCAAAGGAGGGGAAGGGAATAGGAGATAAGAGAGCTTCGAATCTTCATTTAAAAAGGAAAGAAAATCTGATTAAGATGTGCTGGCTAACTCAAAACATATGAGCCTGAACATCAAAAGGTTCGTAATTCGTACACGTGCTGTAGATAATTATCAGTTTAACTCGATACTTCCTACAGCGACAGAGCTGACGTCAGACTGCTTCAGCGACCGACTTTCAAACGAGCCTCTGACACTGAGTGAGGGCCTCGCTGCTGACGTGCTATTCCTCCCCCCTGCCCCTAACATCCTTGCGTACACATGCACCCCAAAAAGTCTGCTCGGACCCTCTCTCAGTTGCCCAAAGCCTGAGACCTGGGCAAGACTGAGAGAGGAGGCAGGTGGCTCCCAGGCGGCTCTGGATGTCTCCTGCTGCAGAGGACCTCTTGCAGATCCTCCACCCTGCGGCATGCGCTGCAAAGGACGATGACAGAAAATCTAATTTAAACGGGGCTCCTGGGACTGACTCTGTCAAAACATGGCCTAGAAAATAAATGTCAGGCTCTGCTTCCTCCAGTCCCCTGCAATCTGGGGATGGCCACAAGCTGGGTCCTCCAGTGCTGCAAAAAATTGCTCTTGTGCTGCAAACCAGCGAGGTACTCGAGGCAGCTGGTGGCCCGGTCCTGCCCCAGATCTCCTCACCCTGCTTGGTCAAGGGCTGCCGGCACTGGGGCAGAGTTTCTGGGGCAGGGACAGTTTTGGGGGGGCACTGGGAGCCATGCACACAACCTCTCTGCTTCTTGGACAACTGCAGTTTCATGTCACAGTTTGGCCGGGGGAGCTAATCTTGAAACTGTCTGCATATTTCCGAAGCCAGAAGGTTAGGGCAGAAGGCAGGTAATGAATCCCAGACCTTCCAAGAGAACCGTGTGTAGCATGAACATAAGAATAATGTGACTTCGGGGAATGGCAAAGCAAAGCATTTTCCTTCCGTGTCCAAGAGACTTCTGTTCAGTATCAAGCTCTCCCTGAGAGTTGAAATGACCTTATGTCTGCCTGTCCGCAGGAGAGAGAGACAGGACATAGGCAGAGGAGAGGTCATTTTTTTGTTAGAGGGCAAATGTAATCAAAAGCCTGCTGATGAAATACTCCTAATCCCTATGACTCTTTGTACAGTTGAGCTGGGAATTTTCTCCCTCTCTCTACCCATGTGTAGCCACAGTTTTCTTTCATGAAGAGCTCCTTCACTTCATCCACAACCCTAAGAGCACCTTCTCTACATCCTTTTTTAATTTAAGGATTTTATTGCTTTGAGGGAGGAGGGGGGAAACGCTAACAATTACAACTAAGTCCCCCGCTGAGCACTCTGTCATTACCCCATCGTTGTGGAATATACTTTTTTTTTCATGGACTTAATCATTCATTTAATGGATAGCCAACTGCATGTGAAGCTTCCAGGTCTATAAAGAATGAAGCCTAACCTGCAAAACTCTCTGGTAAGTCAAATGTTTACAGTAAGCACAACGATCCATCAAACGTTCTTCTGAAGGCTCCGGAAGAACAGCTTGAGGCCAATAAAATAGTCCGGATTTTTTTTGGGGGGTGGAGAAATATACCTATAAATAATCTTTCCTGTCTTTGCCAAGTGTGAAATGGAGGCATCTAACACCACAGAGAGTAAGCCAGCTCACTTTCTAGCAAAGTGGATTCACACTCTGTTGAATATTAGACACACACAGACTGATTGACCTCTCCTGGAAGTTCAGTTCTGTCCCACTCAGCAATCAATCGCACCACTTCAAAGAGCATAAAGCATCATGCGTTTATTTTAGCTAAAGGAACTCCAGATACAGAACTTAAACCTATTCCTACAATGGGGTTTTAATTACCCAAAAAAGCTGACAATAAATTTACATTTTAATTAAGAGTAATGAATTATGCATGATTGTGTAGCTAGCAGATGAGGACAGAGAAAGGTATGGTATGGATCGCAGGAATTTATCCTGACAGTACAGGGAAAAGGCCGTTTTGTTTGCAATTGCAAGCCATTTAGGAAAAAGGTCCCTCTGGCTAGTAGGAGTATGGGGAAAAGGCCATGCTGCAGTTCTGCTACAGGCTCCATGTGGTAGGAGAACTGAGTCCAACTTCACACTGTCACAACACAACAGTTGAAGATCACTTCACTAGAAGTTTAGCCCTTCTGAATGCATTAAGACTGTATACGTAGGAAGAGTGATGGCAAAATATCTCCCATCCTCAGCAGGGACATGGAAACACCAACATGACTGTTGGTGTTGCAGGCTTCCATGACTTTGCCATGTTTTGTCAGCTTATCTGTCACAAGTGTTACTCATCCCCACATAAAACCATAGTATTCATCTGGGGAGGAAGAAAAGGGAGGAAGGTAGCTCTTCTGGATGCATAAAACAATACGCAAATATGAGTACGTGCAGCTAGGAATCCTGGAAAACAAAATCACCAGAGGACAAACTAGACCTCCAACAGATACTTGAACTGTGACTTTTTGGATTTTTTACATCAAGAGTTCTTAGCATTAGGAGTGGGCAACAGAGCATCACCCTGAAATTATTTGAGATTTCACTACCAGTTCTGCCTCTTAGAGCTTTGACCTTGAAAACAGCTTATGTTTCCAAGCAAAAAGATGCAAAAGGCAGGAAAAAATTAGAATCACGAAGGAAAAAAAAAAAAAAAGGATTTGTGTCTGATTGGCACCATCTGTCCTTATGTCAAACTCTAATGTGACAGAGTTGCTTGAGTTTCATATTTTAGTTGCTTGCTTTGGCATCATAATAGTAATTTCCTTCTTCAACTGCAGTGTGATTAGTGCTCCAGCCCTTCTCTGCATGTTGGTGGAGACGTCACCCTTTCATACCCTTGTCTGAGGGGAGGTACCACCTTGAAGAGCAGGGCAGTGGCACTTGGACCTCACTGGGAGGAGCCACTGTGAATTTGGCCTGGGTGAAAATACGAGGTTTGCAGCAGCCAGCAAGGCTCATGGGGAGCTGGCAAGCTCTGGGACCCAGAGCTGGTCAACGGAGCTGAGCTAAAGCCCACAGTTCTGCAAGGGACGGCATGGCATGAAGCAGACTGGGTCCCAGCTCTCCCATCTGACAACATAAGCTCTAGGCCAGGGCCTCTCAGGTCCCAACAGCCTTCAGTTAAAGCAAGGGGCAAATGGTTAATGTTAGTTGGAGTCTTCCAGGGACTACTTCTGAGCTGAGTGACAATGTCTGGGTCCAGGACTTGCTGCAAAAGACACCTTATTCCTGCAGGTTTCCTTCCCAACCCAGGAGAAGGCACTGCCCACAGAGACAGCCAGGCATGACCTTCACAGAGACAGTCCCTGTCTAGGGTTTTCCCACAAACCCTAAGCCAAAATATTCAATGGTCACATCACAAGCAGCCCACAGAAAAAGATCTTCCCAAGCTGTTCCCTTAATGGTATGCTTTCAATCTGAAATGAAAAGCTTTATACCCCATCTCTCTTTTCCCTCCTCTAATGTAACCAGGATAATGAGAAAATTGCAATTACAGCATTATTTCAAAGAGTAGTCCTTGCATTTGCATATAGATAACAAGTAATGACCCTACCTTTCTCAGTCCTTTTATAAAATAACTACAGCTTTGAAATATGCTGCTCTCCCTCTGCCACATTCCTATCTTCCTAATTGCTTACCCATATAATGCTTACCTTTCCCTCTCTTGTTTCCAGATGCTAATGCGCCCTGAAAGGCAACTGCAAACACTTGCCTAATATTATTGTTCCGTTTAAGTGATCACTCATGTTGCCAAGGGGATATTATCCCTTCCCCAAGGAGAAGAAAACATACTATAACATTCTGCCTGTACGGACGCAGATCTCATGAGCAAAATGTCCAAGAGTCCCCAGGTTTAAATTCTGATCTGCTTGTACCATTCCGGGCAATAAACAAATATTACCTGTAGCATTTTCCAAAATGCTGCCAGTGAACTCTGTCTCTGCCACCTACCAGTGTGTTTCCTACTCACTAGCAGTGGCTTTGGACTGCAGCTTCTCCAGGATTCAAGCAGGATGCCTGGTGCGTACGTGGGACAAGGTGTCAGGACGGCACCCACAGCAACAAAGAATAGTGCCGTTTTCTTTTCTTTCCAATGTTGCCAAAAGCAATTAATAGAAACATTTCCAAGAACCAAGAACTGACTAATCCTACAGCCTCTCACTAGTACCCAGGAAGTACCTTTCTTACCAGATATTATCGCTTTAGTTAACAATGGATTTTGGGTACCTTGTTGATGAAAACATATGTTCACAAGAAACTACAGACCAATCCTTTTAGTCTCTTCTTTCACCCTGCTTTACAGAAATGAAAGATTTGATAGACAAAGATTTTGGTCTGTCTTTGCCTTGTTGCTGATATTACTGGCCTGTGTAACTTCTGTTATCCAAAGATGACTAAAAACACACAAAGAAAAAGTTTATTGCCGTACAGAAGTTTGGGAAGTATTTTACAATAAGTAAAAACATCAGTGAAAACCAAAACTGAATGCTACTGATTCTTTCACCTTTGAGACAGTGAACTTGGCAAAACTAGAGCTCAGCACCATAGGACTCATCCAAGTTCTGACAGAGTCCTGCACCAGGAGCTCCAGCTTCTCCCCACCTGAAGGTACAGAACATAAAGCAGCTGCATCTTTTCAGACAAGGTGTTCTCAGTAAGTTGTACTAGAGAAGATGGCCAGCATTTGAATGCTGCTGCTAACCTATGCCATATTTAAAGTTAGAGGCATACGTGACGGTAGCCATGCTTTACTGGAAAAAAAAAAATCTATTTTGATATATGGCAAATATACAAAAAATCCTTTGCCAACATCTCTGCCCTAAAACTTTATGATCCAACTCCAAGAAAAAAGATAAAATGCATCGTCATTCAGTACATCACTACAAAAAACCTCTGTGAACTTTGTTATTAATTTCCAAGCCCATCAACAATTTTAATAGTTTTATTTGGGGACATTTTTTACTAAACACACAGCAGCTACCTAGTTAAATTAAACAGCTACAAGAGACTATCCATTAACTTCACGTAGGCCACTAAACAGCCACCATTAGAAATTCTTAGCTGTTGCTAACCTTATCTGAAGCCAAACTTGTGACCTTGAAGCACAGCAGTATAGTCCCATTACCAGTACTTGTAAACTAGCCGGTTCCCTAGGTGGGACTCTGTGTTTGTTTCTCTTTTTGCCCTTGAATTTCCCTTTTGTGTGTCCGTGCTCCTTCTGACGTTGAAGGGTAGTTTTAATTGGTTCAGCCAACAGAAGCTACATCTAATGTCCCTTTTGAACAGTTGCTCTCACTGAGGCTAAAAAACACATGGCAAGAAACCTACTGAAGCCTTTGATGATGGAAGTGGTGGGAGGATTCAACATCTCTTTGCTTCTCCACAGACCTCCAGGTGATGTGTTCCTTTTTGATCTCAGTCAGTCTGCTGGGCTGTTGCCATGAAGAAAGCAAAAGAACACCCGTTTTCAGCTGCTGATGTATTTGCCTTTGTTCTGCTCTTTAGCCAAGCTCTCCAGCACCAGAGGGGGGATATTTGACTCTCACTAGCATGACTTTGCATTTCACACAGCATGGTCCACTTGGTTGCTGTAGCTTTGCTTGAAGCAGGTCGTGGGGAAGAATTAAGCTCCTTCCTTCAGAGACATGCAAAAGCCCTCCAGTTCAGACAGGCTTAGCCAAAGGGAGAAGAGACTGTCTGTCTCCTTTTGTGCAACTGCAAGTGTGGAGGTAGCCTGCCAGAGTCTCAGTAGCAGGACACTGCTCTAATGACCTTCACGAACCCTGAACACTCTTGAAACACCTAATAAGATGCCCAGATGAACTGGGTTTTCAGCCAAAAAAGACAGCATTTCCCCTCTTCTCCACAGACACACACTCACACAAGTTTGGTCCTGGCAAATCACCTGCTCTCTGGTTCAGCAGAGGGCCCAGCTGCACCAAGTGCAGAGAACTGATAGAGGCCGGCCAAGATGCAGGGTTTGTCCAGGACTCACAGCTTGGTTGTATCCACTGTCAGGTGAGTACAGAGCCAAATGGCAGGCTTTCCCTCAGGTCAGACAGGGCATGCTAGCTAGGGCACAGTGCTGCCCGCAGAGTGATACTGCTTCTAGGCTGGATGTGCCTTGCACCTGAATAACATGGTATGAGCAAAACAAGCTTGGGTCTGCTCTTATCTGCCCGTGAAGCCCTGTCCTAAGAAACCCAAAGACACCAAAAGATGATGTGAATGCCCCATCATTGGAAATACTGAAGGTCAGGCTGGATGGGGCTTTGAGCAGCCCGAACTAGAGAAAGATGTCCTTGCCTGTGGCAAGGGGGTTGGACTAGATGATCTTTAAAGGTCCCTTCCAACACAAACCATTCTGTGATGTTATGATTCTATGAATGAGTCACACTTCCACGGCTGAGGAAGGAGTACAAGAATTAGACAAACAGATAAGAGAATCTAGAAGAAGATGGCGTTTGTAATTGAACCAGGCAAAAAACTAACGAGGATGAGATGAAAGGCATTTCAAATATCTGGGCTCATTAAGACCAGGTACTCAGCGGACAGTGTAGCCAGAGCAATGGAAAAACTGGAGGACGTATTTCCAGCTGTAAGGAAACTCTCAACCAAGTAAAACTGGAGGTACCGAAACGTCTGAAATAGTTATACTTATGGCTGAGAGAGACTGAAAGAAAATATTTGAGAACTGACCCAAACTGAGGGGTTGGTACAAATGCATTTATTGGCTGAGAAAAAACCCCCACACGTAAATCCTTCATGGAAGCAGAAGCACAACCTAATACGATCTCTAATTTATTAAACAAAGACAAAGGGAGACACCTGGGGAGACAAAGCTGATACACATTTTTTGTGTGCTGTGTGCTACAGCAAGGTGGAAAGAAGCAAGTCTGAGGCATTTGACTTGTCACACATGCCACAGATACCAGACCAAGTCAAAGAAAGATTATGGTTAAAATAACAGTAGAAAATGAAACATAGATTTGCTCATGTTCTCATTTATTCTCATCTCATCTGCATTTATTCCAGCATATTGTTTTAACTTTGCAGAGACAGCCGTACAAGCATCCCAGCTAAGCAGGTGTCTCTCAGACATGTTTTGGGCAGGGTTGGTGTGCCAGGCCGTCAGTCCCAACCAACCACACTGGAGTTGGCAGATGGCTGTAGATATTTCAGCACTATCTCTACTGTACCCATTTCCACATTTTGGTTGAAAACGGTGTTCGGGTAAGGAAGCTCTACTGGAAAGGGCGATGAGGTCAGATACTGATCCTCACCCAACATTGCAGAAAAGACCCAAGAATGGGTGTCTTTGCGTAAAACCTCATTAGAGATGCTAAGCTTTCAGGTCCCCCTGGGACCTTTGACATGGCCACCATGTCCCCCTACCTCCACCCCCATCCCAGTGCAGGAGCCCCACAGGGAGCTTTAGGCTCCCCACCAGCCCCCAGTGCTTCGCTTGCTGGGGAAGGCACAACACAGAGGTCCTGTGGAGGTGGGTGTCCCGGTGCTCAGCCCCACCGCCAGGCCCACCTCTGCCACAAGGCATAGCCCAGCACACCTGCAGGCAGTGGGCAGAGCCGGGACAGGGCCCAGGGCCCACCATAGTCACCATCTCCTCCACCCCAGGCCCAATGAGCCTGGCATAGCTGGTGTCACGCCTTGTGTTGACCACATGCCATTCCCACCATCATTTTATCCCCCGCTGGCTGGCACAGCTGGCTGTCAGCTGGGTGCGACGCTTGCGAGGCAGGTTTCCTCCTGCCGATGGGTGAGGTACAAACATGCTAAGCCTGTGGCCGAAACAGCTCCAGCTGGCTTTCCTTGCTGTGAGACCAGCAAGCGGAGCATGAAATTAGTCTTGGGCAACTTGCCTCTTCCCAGCTCAACCTGGGCTTCTTCACCAGGTACCTCCTACTACATGCTCATGGGATGCTACTCCCCACCTGCCCCAAACCTGCCATCCCCCATGTCCCTCCGTGTTCTCCTGTATCCCCCCACATTCCTACATGTTCCTCCACATCCCTCCACGTTCCTTCACATCCCTAGGTTGCTACACCCTGGGAAAAAGAAGGAGCATTAAATCAACTGTTCTGCTGGGACAGGTGCAAAATGTGCTTCTTTTGTCTTTTGCTTTCTGCGAGGATCGGGGAGAAATACCAGGAACAGCCAGTGCCACACAAAAGCAGGCTGCCCCCTCACCCCTGGAGGTGGGGTACACTCCCTTCCTGACATCTTTCTTGAGGTCAGCCATGTCGGCTCCCCAGCAGGATCATTCCTTACAGATGCTGGCATTGAGACCTGTTCCCGTTCTGGGTCTTTAAGTACTAATAATGGTGTGTACATGTCACTAATGACAAAGAGCTGGAAGGTGGAGCGCAGAGCACGCTGATACGACGTGGTAGCAGGCTGGGAAAGAGAGTGCAGGAAAGCATAGGTTTAAACTACAGCATGTCATCTCACAGGAGACACAGCTTGGTCTGTGAAAATCAGACATAAAAGAACTGATTTGGGTAGAAATAACAAAACAGACAAGTATGCAGTGAGGACAGACTGATTAGGCAGCACAGCTTCACCGCGATGTCCAGAGTCCAAGGAAAGAAATCAGACACAGGAGTTGCACTGCACGGTGTATCCCATGTGGAATGAGTTATGTAGTCATCATGGTACTCCAGCTCTCTGTGACTGTCCTCTTAAAGCAGTGGACAAACTGGAAGCAAACTAAAAAGGGAGGTGAAGAATCTGCAGAAAAGGAAAAGGGGTGTAGAGGTGGTCATAGAAAGGGCTGAGCCTCCAGGCTGCAAAGGAAGCACTCAGAAAATGGTTGCCCATCGAGGCAGGTCCTGCTGTTCCCTGTCTATAGCAGGCAAAGCTAGTTACAGCAGGGATGGCGGGCATCAAGTGTGCAAGGGAAAGGAAAGGCACTGGATTAGTTAACGGGATTATCTTCCGCAGAGGAGGAGTTGCCCAGCTAAACCCTGCTACGAGGCACACACTGGTGCTTCTGCCTCCTTCTCTTGGCCACTGCTTCACTTCCCACCCTGTGCAACTCCACCAGCTTTGCCAGCCCTGCAGTGTCTGGGAAAAGGCCACAGTGGGCTTGGGAACCACATCAGACGTGAAGCAATGTGAAGAGTAAGCGGAGAGACTGAAAGCAGCCACAACATTGCTAAAATCCAGACCTGTTCCCTCCGGGCCTCTTAGGGGTGGGATTTTTATTTTTTTTTTCCTGCAGACCGAAGATGCTGTTTGTCAGCTGAAAGATGATGCCGGCTGGGGACGACGCTCAGCCAATATCCCGCCTTCCTGCCGGTGCACAAGGTGGAAACGCAGCTCTGAGCATTCAGGTAGTGCTGAAGGCACAGCTGGCTTCAGCGTCACCCACCCTGCTCACAGAGGGTGTAGGAACTCCTGACTAGGCTGATACGACACTGGGAAACAAGGAGGCTTTCTGTTAGCTACCACGGAGCTGAAGAGAGAGCGGACCGTACCTCTCTCCTCCTTCCCACCCCCTACCCAGTTTCCCTCCATTTTTTTACTAGCAGGTACAAGGAAGAAATTACCTTGTGTAATCTAGATTTGCACTCTGAATAACAAGCGGAGCACTTCAAGGAAACGCGGGGAGGGAGGAACAGAGCGGAGAGAGCTCCGGAGATGCTCAGGAATTGGAAAATCAGAAGTGCGTGGTTTCTGGGAGCACCACAGTATGAATGGGACTACCCAGAGAGCTCGGCAGCTACCTGCTGTCTCTAAGAGCTGCCTTGCACACTGTACGTCCCTGTAAGGGACTGATAAACATGAGTCTTTTCAACACTGTGGCTCTGCTACTTTCCAGACAGTGGCTGGGGGAGTCCCCTCAGCCCAGGTGTAAGTCCACACAAATGCCAAACCTAGCTCTGATTCCAGACTGGGAGAAGAAGTGCTGCCCCTCGCCTGGTCTCCTCAGCCTGCACGTCTTCAAAACCAGACCCAAGCCCTAGAAGAAGTGGCAAGCATCAGCATTGTGAGGGGTCTGGGCTCAGGGGAGGACTCCCAAGGTTTCTTCCTAGGAAGCCTGCTCCCCCTGTGTTTCACTGCTCAGCTGGGGCTGCTCAAGTGACTCCTGTGGCAGAGGGTCTCTCCCTGCACCATGAAAGTACCCTGTACCAAGTGCATTCAGACTGCAGACCTTAACTTGAGAAGTTACCATCAGCTCCACAGCTTAAGTGCTGCAACAGGGAAGATGGATCCTCCTACGCCAGGCAGCCCAGGACCCCAGGCACACAGCTGGGAAGCAGACCTGCCCCCCTGCCCGAAAGCTTGTATGTATCATCCCCACCCTTTGCACTATCCAAACTATCCTAACTGCAGTGTAGACATCCTTTTAATCATGTAGGGGATTTTTTTCGCCTCCACATCATCGTTTTCTGCTGAGGCATTTGAGCTCTCCTGCTTAATCCCCAGGGAAGTGCAGAATGAAAGGGGCAGAAGACGTGATGGAAATCCAAACACCCCTCATGTAAAAATCATAGAATCATAGAATCAATGTGTTGGGTTGGAAGGGACCTTTAAAGGTCATGTAGTCCAACCCCCCTGCAGTGAGCAGGGACATCTTCAACTAGATCAGGTTGCTCAGAGCCTCATCAAGCCTGGCCTTGAATGTCTCCAGGGATGGGGCCTCCACCACCTTGCTGGGCAACCTGTTCCAGTGTCTCACCACCCTCACAGCAAAGAACTTCATCCTAATGTCTAATCTAAACCTACCCTGCTCTAGTTTAAAACCATTGTCCCTCGTCCTATCGCTACATGCCCTTGCAAACAGCCCCTCCCCATCTCTCCTGTAGGCCCCCTTCAGGTACTGGAAGGCCACTATAAGGTCTCCCTGGAGCCTTCTCTTCTCCAGGCTGAACAACCCCAACTCTCTCAGCCTGTCTTCGTAGGAGAGGTGCTCCAGCCTTCTCATCATCTTTGTGGCCCTCCTCTGGACCCGCTCCTTCTTGTGGGTCCTTCTTGTGCTGAGGGCTCCAGAGCTGGAGGGAATAGAGGGAGGGATAAATAAAGCACCCTGATATTGAGAGGGAAGAGAAGGAAAGGAAGAGAGAGAGGAAGCAGATGAGTGTATGAAGCTGCCAGATGAGCAGAAACCAAGAGTCACTGGGTGTGGGATGGGAGAAGCAGGCAGCAGAAGTGGCTTTGGTGAGGGGTGCTGGCAGGAGCCCCGAGAGGAGCAGGCAGGTGGTGTACACAAAGCTTGGGTGGGGAAGGCATCCCTGGGGTGGGCAGTCAGCTAGGTCTGCAACAAACTGCAATACGTATAGGCTTGTCTAAGACACACAGGCAAATATTAGCCACTAGAGAGGATCCTCAGCATAGGGAAGTTCCTCAGAGTTTTGCAGTTGAGCTCAGTAGGGACAGAATTAGATCTTCCTCTTATCTTTGCAGGAATTTTCAGCCTTCCTTTTGGCTAGAGCCCCTGGTATGGAGTAGTTGGGGCGGGGGGGGGGGCGCTTTTGCTTGGTTGCTTTAAACTACGAGCAGCTTTTGTCAGTACAGAGGCTGAGATAGCAGAAATGCAAGGTCTTACATGAAAGGTGGGAATTTGTTGGGACAGATGGAGGCACTTAGAAGTCCTGCGGGAGGTAACTGGTGCATGCTGTTGGGTTGAGACGGGGAGAGGGAAAAGGCTTTGGTGCTGTGCTGCACCCTGGAGAGAATAAACAAGAGGATAAGGTGAGGAAAGGTCTAGAAACAGCTTCCTCTGGTAAGATGGCAACTCTTATAGCCAGGCCTTTCTGACAGGGTCACGCTGTCCGCAAGCTGTCCTTGCTTTTCTACACCGATATTGGAAGAAGCATTGCGCAACCTTCTCCCCAGGCCTTGCTCCCCACCCTGGCCTCTCTAAGCCGCCGGCGTGGCATGCTGTCGGAGAGGCAGCCAGCCCAGCCCGTGAGCCCGGTAGCACGCAGCGCGGCTCTTTCCAGTCAGACAAGCCCCAACAAGATAGCAAGCTGCTTTCGCTTTGCAAATTACTCATGGCATTTCCTGTAAACACGATCAACATCACCTTGGGCCTGTGAGCAGGGAAACACGGTGACATTATAAAATGTCTTCTGAAAGGGCAGGCTGCCTCATTTTTTCCATCATTTCCCAGTTTCCATGCTTGGGAGAGATAGAAATTGGGGCAGGGAGCGGAGCGCGGGGAAATCCAATGTTGTTTGAGAGGAGAGCAACCTTAGCAGAACCTCGGCATGGTACTTTCCAAAGCTGTCCAAAACCTTGGTGTGGAACAGGTCTTTCCCTAGAAGACCTTGGGTGAGAAAAGATGAGGAGTGATCTGACTGCTTACCAGTTTCCCATCAAACTTCGGTACTCGCTGTGCCTGAGGAAAAAACACTTGTGGTCTAATGTCAGGATAGAGAGCAAGCCTGAAGAGGACATACAGGCAAACACAGCTACAGTCTAAACAAAATATAACCAATCTCACATGCTTAAAAGTTCATGATTCAGGCTTCCCGAAATTGTGACATTGGATTAAAGAGTGACTTAAGCATTGTGCTTTGAAAAGAACAAGAAGACAGGCAAACAAAGAGACCTCAGCCTACCTGGAAGCCTATTTGTCTTCTGATATCTTTGTCTTCAGGTTCACTGGGAGGGGCTTAAGCATCTCCCTGTGACCGTGAGACCTAGAAACAGCATAAAAATTGATGGCTCAGATTCTCATGTGACCACAAACATCCAGGCATTTAGAAAGCAACAAATATCACACGATTCAGGATTCATCACAAGAACGAGGAACCATCACCAAATTTGCTACTAACACAAAGCAAAGCAGACTGACAGTGTCACCTTACACTGGCATACACTAATGAATTGCTGTAAGAACTGGCTTCAAGGACTTTTTGAAGTCAAGTTTGTTTTTCACTTGCTTGTCTTATGCTGGCATTTGCCTACACCTCAGTCAGGACAAGGGGGGTCACCTTGCCAGGAGCTTTATAAAGACCCACTTTTTTCCTCAGGGGCTCACAATCCAGTGCATGATGGGGTCTGGTGAAAGACACTGACAGGACTAAAGCAATGAGCTGAGAAGATCTGTAAGGACTGGACCAAAATTATCGCTCCAGATTAGACAGAGACAAAGACAAAACAATAATCTTCATGATGCACTATCACAAAAATGTGAAAGAAAGTTAAACACACAGAGGCAGCTAATGCAACCTGGCAGGTTCCATGGCTTTACTGGTGCTACGCCAGAAGGATTGGTGCCATCTGGCCCACAGCCGTGCCGGAGGCTTCGATTAGATGAGGAGCAGTGATTGATGAATGAGAGCATGCAGATGCAGAGCAGGTGGAAGGGGTGAGAGGAGGGGAGACAGCGCAAGACAGAGCCCGTCAGGTGGCAGCATGTTTGGACGTGTGCAACCGTTAGAATGAAATCTCCAAGGCTTAATTTTATTGCAAATTTCTGAGCTTAGTTCCACCAAGTTCTGTCCTTTCCCAAGAACAGTCAAAACCCTCTTTCTGCTGCTGACAAGGGCTACAGGTCACAAGAGAGTGTGGTCTCTTACGAGACTCCCAACACTCTTTTTTAGATCAGAGGAATTTGAGACTATCCCAGGGAAAAATTCTCATACTGTCTCTGCTCCTGCAGATTAACCTGGAAAAGGGGGAGACCTGTAGAAAGCAAAACTAGTTAGTCTGTATTTCTAAACCTCCAAGAACCTGAATCTCTTTTGACTCAGCAGGATCAAAATAGCTGTAACTGGGCAGGTTGGATTTTCAGCCCAAACCTCCCATTCCCCTCCAAAACCACTCTGCTCCCACAGACAGAGTTTTGTGTGGGATGTTTCTTTGCTGCTCTTAGTGTCATCTGAGAGCATCATTATACCAAGTTACATATTGGCCCACGGTGTTATGCCCAGTGAGCAGGAAAACTGGCAAACAGGCAGGCATTGGGCACGGCCTGCCTGAGACACCTTCTCAGCATGGTCAGCAGCTCTCTCAAACTCTCATGGAGAAGTTTGCAAAGCATTTTGCCTCCTAGCAGCAAAGCCTCTGCGGGGGTGGCAAAGCAGGGGGCTGGACCACAGCAAAAGCGTAGCATCATGCAACTAGTGAAGCAGAGAAGGGTTCCTCCGTCGTCTTCTCCTGACAAGGGTAAGGATGGCCCAGCTACCCTTACGTGCAAGAAAAAGCTTGTTCAGAGAGTACTAAGACAAGCAGAGCTCTCCTTGAGGACAGAGTTTCAAAGAGCCCGTAATAAAACTCAGAGGACTTTTGCGTCACCTCCAATTTCAGTGGAGGATGTCAGGACGCAGAGAGGGCTGGCTGCTCCCCAGGTGTTGGGGAGTGGGGTGGAAGGGTGATCCCAGCATTGGCCATGCCCTCGATAACAGGCACCATCCTGCAGGATCCAAACATGGTGGACAGACCTGGGGGGGTTACGGAGGTCTGTTGACAGCCCTCAACAGAGTGAGGGGGTGAAGCAGGGCAAGGGTCCATCCAGGGGGTCCAGTCATGAGCTGAAGGATGCGAGGCTGAGGACAGGGCTGGATACAGCACAGACCTCAGGGCTATCCAGAAGACAGGGCTGGAGACAGACACATCTAAATCATAGGTCAGGTAGGGACTGACAGCCCTGGGCTGAGCTGAAATGAGGCTCCTGGGGCCCGTGGCCCATGTGGAGGGAGGGCCCAGGTGAGACCCGTCGGAGCCATTAAGGATTGTTAGTGCCCTCAGGGCTCGGACAGATGAAAACACAATGGGAAGAGGGGTCCATATTCTTTAAAACAAGTCCTTTCCCTCTCCTTAGTTTACATCCTGAAGGGCATCAGATATGAAGCCTTCCTGTGGAAGCACCAGCTCCTTAACCAGTGTCTGCAGGCTTGCCTGCATGAGGCACGTCTGGAGGGTGGTCCCTCGTGCCCTCATGCCAGAGAAACCTTGCTCGTGTAGCTGACCTGTGTTCCTCAGAATCAGTTCCTTACAGCATGTAATACACCCCTTAAAAACAACATTAATGGAGGTGCAGAGTCCAAAGTTAGGAAATGCTATGATTAAGGCCACCTGTGCAGCCTTTCTTCATCGTCCTTGTGTGTCTGCGTTGGGAAATAATCTCTAATTGCCTGCTCCACAAAGTCTTACCTCACTTGGCATACAAGATGGGCAGCGTGCTGCTGTTCAGTCTTTGTCCTATTCTGTACCCACTGACTTATTGCTGCCGGCTCTGTGTGGCGCACGCTGCTCCAGCCCTGCTCGTAAAATTATTATTTCACAGCTTTTTCTAAACTCCTCGTCAGTAGTGTATCAGGGCATTTGCAACATGGGTTCCTCCAGCTTCACAAAGTCAATTTAAAAGTGGAAAAGTGAGGCAAGAGAGAAAATGAGTGAATATACCACTTTTGGTACTGGAACAGACAGCATGAAACTCTTCAGAGCCTGAGCCTTCCCAGCACTCAGTATTACACAGTGCTCAGTATCTTTAAGGACAGAAGCCACCAAGTTCAGCTGCATCAAAAAACCCACAGCCTATCTGCAAGTCAAATCCCAGTGCTTTCGCTTGTAGCCAGACTGAAGGAACGGCTGATTACTGCTTGGTTTCAGCCACTTTTTTTACCATCATAACAAGAGCTTTACAGAATAGGCTGCAACAGAGTTCAGTCACTGAAACATCATCTCAGACAAAAGATGTTTGAGATTCAGACTGGTTCCTTCAAGGGTAATAATGCACCTAGATGTACTTTAGGATACACTGCAAGATACACTTATATGTATTTTATGCATCCCTGGTACTGGTTTATACATAACCAGAAACATGAAATCAGCCAGCACTTTTCAGGAGGTTACTGTTGTCTGCGTTGAAGAGTGGTATCTTCTTAAGGCAGTACATGCTTTTCTGTATGCTCTCTGCAGGTTTGGCATCCTGGAGTTGGGAAGAAGAGTAAGAGGTCAGCAAGAGTTTTTGTTCCAGTTCCAGATTCTTCTCCCTCTTAGCTCCCTGGCTATCCTCTCCCATGACTTTGCAGCTGAAGTCCTCATCATTCTAGCCAGGCTTTCCCCAGCCAGAGCTATCATCAGCCTTGCAGGTGACTGCACTTAGTCTCTCTAGCAGCTAAGGTCTAACAGGCTCAGACAGCCAAGGACTAGCTTCTCAATTCACCAAGTGTTAAATAATCCCCACCAGATCCCCTCAGCTGCTCTGCCAGGCACCAGCCTGCTACCGCGTGCCCAAGCTCTGCCTCCATCCAGCTTGGACCTGGCACCTTGTTCCTAGTTCCTCTGCCTTATCCCAGTTCCTGCCTCCCAGCACAGAGTCCCTAGCATCCTGATATTTAAGTCCAGTCTCTGGTTATGTTCTCCTTTTTGCCCTTCAGCTTCTGTTTAGCTCTGTCTCCTCCAGGAGATAAGCCAACCTCTCTGTAACCACAGGGCCCTGCCAACCACGTGCCATCGAAGATCCTACAACACCAGAGTCAAAATCACTGCTTCGCTTCGACAGCTGTCTCTCTGCACTCTACAGACTTGGTCCTCACCTCTCCTCAGTCTTTTCTCTCAAAATCTTGGGGAAAACCTAAGCTCTCTCCCAGTGATCCCATCTCCACCTCTTTGCCTAGACATCTCCTCCTCCATCCTTTCTCTGAGTCACACCAGCCTTTCTGCTCTCCCTCCACAAACTGCTTCCTAATCTCCGTACCTTTTCCTCCCCTGCTAATGTTCCTTCATCTAATCTCTCCTGCTTTCTCCCAGGCCTCACTCTGCTCTTTTTACAGCTGTCACCATCTTCTTATCCAGCTCCTCCTCTTCGTCCCTCTGCCCTCCTCTTTATGTGCAATTCATGAGAAGGTTCATAATTTGAGTGGGTTTTCCACAGGAGGAGGGAAAAACACACCCCATAACCCAGATGTGCATTCATTTATGATATTACGTACCACCCAGGCAATGACGTGATGTGCTGACGGTGTCTTTGAAATCATTCTCGCACATTTCCAAAAAACTGGACACACGTACGAGATAAGGCAGCAAAACTCAGCCAAACTGTTTACCACAAACTGAGTGCTCTTCCCTTTACTCAGATATCCTTTTAGCTCAGGAAGTAAATACTACCTCTGTATGTGCACAGGACTGGCTACAGGCAGGTAGGTGTTTTGTGGTTTTTGTTGTTCACAGGAGCAGGTAGATTTGCATTTAGGGCAGACACAAAGGTAAACTGAACAGACAGATTAGGTACAACCACATCAGGTGATATAGAAAGGCCCCTCTTTTTCCCCCAGTTCATTAACACCGACCCATTTAAATGGACATTTGACTAAGAATACAAAAACATCAGCAGTTCTCCTTTGTCTCAGTGGTATGAAGACAGAGAGTACAACCAGCTCCCACCCTCTCTAAAATGAGGGTGACCAAAGGTGAATGACTGAATAGCTGAAGAAGTTTCTTCACTGATCGTTATCAATCAGGCCGGCATCATTCAGCACAGCTAATTCCACCCACCACAGGTTTGTTTTGAAAGCAAGGTGATGCCATTCCTTGTTGTGGATGCACTGTTTAGGCATGTCACAGTATTGCCTAAGCTCAGCAGGAAAGAGAATAACATTGCTAAGGGCAGGTGATATCATTTCTGACTGAGCAAGGACGTGTCTTTCCCAGCACCTGTGGAGAGTAGAAACACAGACAATAAGTCAGCAGTAGGGAGAAGAGGAATCTCATTGTGGTCCTGATTCAACAGAGTTCCCAAGCCTGTGCCCAATCTCAAGTTCATGAGTAGCCCTTGATTAAAGGTCAGTTCATGAGTAGCCCCCTTTGGTTAGGGCCAGGCATACGAACGCCTCACTGAATCATGGCCTTAATAATGGGTAAATACAAGATGGAAACCCTGTCCTAAAGCTCCCCAGGCTCCCAAACAAGGATCCACCTCTCTGCTACGGAGATGGGGATAGGAAGGAGCAGACCAACTGGCAAACAGTGATATCTGGGAATTATTTTTGTACAGTGCCTACAGTGCCCTGGTCTGTAACGGAATTTAGGAATCCTGGTCTGTAACAGATTTAGGTTGGAAGGGACCTTCAAGATCACCTAGTTCCAACCCCCCTGCCATGGGCAGGGACACCTCCCACTAGACCAGGCTGCTCAAAGCCCCATCCAGCCTGGCCTTGAACACTGTTCCAGTGTCTCACCACCCTCGTAGTGAAAATTTTCTTCCTGATATCTAACGTAAATCTCCCCTCTTCCATTTTGAAGCCTTTACACCTCATCCTATCGCTATGTGTCCTTGTAAAAAGTCCCTCCCCATCTCTCCTGTAGGCCCCCTTCAGATACTGGAAAGCTGCTATAAGGTCTCCCTGGAGCCTTCTCCACTCTGAACAGCTCCAACTCTCTCAGCCTGTCTTCATAGGAGAGGTGCTCCAGCCCCATATAAATGTAGCCCCATATAAATATGTATTCATTCAATGTGTCAAAGAGACAAAATTCTTTAGGGCAAGCAACATTTTTTTTCCCAGCTGAAGCATAGCTATTGCGTCAAGACTTGATCATCCACTTCTTCAAAGAATGCCATGCAACCGAATGGCAACCAGTCACCCAGATTTTGGTTTTTTACCACACCAGGGAGGGGAGGAAGGCGGAGAGTTAGTCCCATAAGTATCCCAGGGTGGAATTCATCTGATGACCCAGAGCTTTTCCAAAACAACAACAGTAAATGAGAAGTCATTAAAAAAAAGAGAGGGGAGAGAGAGGAGGAGGAAATTGCTATTTCCTTTGAAAGCATCCATACTTGGGAACAAATAGGAAGCAAACACCTAAAGCGGACATTTACACTTGAGTTAGCTGCTTATGGAAAATGGAGAGAAGTGAGCATTTCTGGGACACAGTTTGTCTCATCCTCATGTAGATGTCTAAAAGAGATCAGATGACTCACACCATGGGAACTCCTGCTTCTCCTCACTGATGATAAAGGGAGCCCAGAGCGAGTGGCGCAAACAGAGCTGCCTACAGGCACTTGCAGCTGGATGAGATACACCCCATCTACAGTGTCCCCAAATGCCTGGCAAAGACCTTTTGTAAGAGACTGAGTCACATTTGTTTGATTAAAAAGAGATCATACAGACAGCGAGAATTGTCTTCAGGGTCACCTTTTGCTGCATCCAGGCTTTCCTTGGAAAAAATCTGGTGACGTAGTTGACAGACTTGTGTCTCTTTGCTTTGGGAGGCCGGGCAGAGTCACAGGCTCATCTGGGAAAGGACAGAGACTCAATGGCAATGGTAACACAAACCCTCTCCTTCAGAAAGGAATGGAAAAAAACATTCACACTTCAGAATTTGCTAACTGAGGCTTCTAGCAGTTATTTAAGGGAATCCCTCCGTGCTGCTGAGTAACCTTTAAGGTGGAAAGCAATGGCTGGCTGAGCTTTCTGACATGCACCCGTACGTCACCGAGAGAAAGCAGCGTGATTCACGAGCGCGGTGAAACCCCGGCACTTCGGGGAACTCCTCTCACTGCATCCTCTCCTGGAGCTGGGGGAGGGCAGGACAAAGGCGGTGTGAAGGGGAGCCAGCTGCAGAATACAGCCCCTAAGAAAGAGGGTAGGGAAGCTTTCACGTCTTAGTGCTTTTGAACATGACCATATGGGCTCTGCTTCCCCCTGCCCTCATTCCTAGGGACTTCTTTCCCTGGATCGAAATGCAGGACAGCACCAAGACAGCAGGAAGAAGGGCACGGCAGCTGAAACCTCTGTGCTGCTTGAAAGGAAACGCAATGGTGCACTTTAGACAGCGACCGTCATGCTATTTCCTTTGCCTTATGATGTTGGCTCCTTACGAGGGCAGGTGGTGTGGATGTGAGGCTGGGCTCCAGCTGAGGAGCCCTCTCCCAGGGACTTGGGAAGCACCCTTTGGGTGCTCTTGGGAGGACACAAAGGAGGAAGGTCTTGTTGAACTGATCAGACCGGGCTCCACACCAGGCCAGGTGTTGGTTTGTTCCATGGAGAGCCTTTCAGGTGTCCGGACTCAACACTTCCCAGAACCTGTATTTCCCAGAACCTGTATTTCCCACCCACATCCCCACCCCAGCCGTGCTATAATCTACTGTGTCTGGCCTTCATTCAGTTGATAATGTTTTGTGTACACCTTAGCTGAATATGTCTAGTGAATGGAATTCTCACTATCCAGGCAAGCATTGTACCATTCAACCTTGTCAAATTCCAGCCTGCATTGCAGCTCTATTTCCTTTCTTTGGGTTTTCTAATGAAACAGGTAGCTGTTAAATCAAGGCACGTGGTCACTTGGAGAGCACGCCAAGACTTTCATATACAGGCAAAGTACAGAAAATACCAGTCTGAAAGCCCCGGTGGTGGTATGATTTACTTCAACTCACTGACAAAAACTAAGGGAATTCAAAGGGAGACCTAGCCTCAGTTGTATCAGGATTTCCAGAAACTCTCATCCCACCTCAGGACTGAAAAATAGGAACTGGGTTTTCTAAAGTGTTTTTGCCTGCTTGCAGAAGTTACCTTTTTGGCCACAGGCACAATACCCTGAAAATCTGGCCCTTCTCTAGACACTTAAGTATGGTTTGAGCTCTACTGAAAGCCTCTGGCTCCTGAGGTGTCTCCGTCTGTGCTTTGGAGAATTCTCAACATTTTCCACCTTAAAATACATTTAGCACAGAGGGACGCCTGCATGGACAAGTGGCTGGTGCTTTGACCTACTGCTCAGAGATACCCTCTCTCCCAGTGAGATCAGCGGAGCGCTCACTTAGAGGCATGCAAAGGCAGCAGGTACATAACAAGAGGACATTGCTATTCATGGGCACAGGACCACAAGATTTCCTGCCTTTGGGAAGTGTACAAACTGTGTATGAGCCTTGATCTACAGCAAGGATGGCTTTCAAAAGAAAGATAACCTTTCTAGTTTATCTGGGGCTTGTGTTTATGTGTTGCTGTTGTTCTTGTTGCCATAACAAAAAAGAGCCCTCGGTCTTCTAATGTGTGCTGTCCTTGATGGGGCGTTTGCCAGCAAAATCCTGTGAAGTGTGAGCCCCACAAACCTCAAACCTTTCTATTTATTTTAATAGCAAGGAGGTTACCACAATTAGCTGTCCATGTTTCTGCCTCCTTTATGATGTTGCTGTGCCGTCTCTTTAATAGGAGCAACTATTGCAAATTTATTATTTTTTTTAATAAAAGAATCAATATCAAGCATTTTGGAAGCAACATATTGTATCACTTCTAGGCAGTCTCAAACTCTGCCACCTGTCAGATTTGTTTTCTTATAGACCTATGTAATACACAGTGCAACCTTGAGCCCAGTACCTCTGCTAATGACACCAGTCTGTACCACAGGCCTAAATAATCAGGTGTTTGGCACCAAGTGTTCAAAGGGTATCCTTGAAAAATAAATTATAAGTTTGCAGAGCTTCGCTAACACAAAGGGTTTGTAAGCAAAATAAGGTGGGAAAAGGGTGTATAAAGAACGCTAAAAGTTTCACTTATTCATTGGCCAATTTCAGTATTTCTGCAGGATTATTTATTCAGTGCTTAGAGCATAAGACTTCCTATTTACCTTTTAAATGTGTAAATAAGCATTTTTTCCTTCGTCTGATAACCAAGCAAAAAAATTAGAGGAAAGGGTTCAGATCACATTGTGTTTTCAATTTTCCTGCAACGCTGTAAGCCAGAGGAATAGCTGGATGCTGAACATCAATATTCCATTTGTCCCAGATAAAACATTTTTCTTCTGGGGCACTGGTAAAACAAGCAAAGAAAGTGAAGAGCTGGTTTCCTGGGATGCTTGAGGAACAGGCATGCTCCCTTATCTGATAGCTCAGTGGTCACATCCTTCATCAGGGATGCAGGAGATCAGGTATTTTCCCTTTCTCCATGCAAAGGAGCCTGACCCCCAACCCCGTGTCCTTTAGATGACTGTCCCGAATGCATGAGATGACGCTCAGGAGCAAAGGGAGCAAGAAGAGCAGAGCTCAGTTTCTCCCGCTGACAAAGTGTCACTTTGCATGACCACTTAAAGCCTCCACTTAATTGGAGATGAGCGCTCCCATCCCATCTACCATGTGTGTATCCCCACCACGGGGCTAGAATTTCATCCCCGCCCCTCCAAACAAGGAGGGGCAAGAGGGAGCGCCCATTCAAGGCTGTTCTCCACCCAGCTCAGTCTCCAGACTTCCAGCAGGCAGGAGCTGCAAAGCCATGCGGGTTTTTACTCAAACTGCATTACCTCAGCTTAGACCTGAGCTATGCAGTTGGGCTTAACTTTGAGGATGTACATTTATGGTTTTGCCCTAATACCACATCGCGTTGACATGGCTACACCTTTCCGAAACCTGGGGTTCCCCCAGAGACTTCCCACACAGCACTGCAATATACTGTGTGCGCATACCCCCGGCTGCTGCAAAGCTGGCTCCCTAGAGACATAAATGAGAGCTCTGAAATGTCCGCATTTCTTAATAGCTAAGGCTAAAAGAAAAGCCAATTCTCATGCCTTGTTTCCAACATTAGCCCATCCGCAGGTAAATCAGTTCAGAGGAAAGAAGAACAAGACCAAACCTAGCCAATTTTAAGGAGCTTCCATGAGAAGACTGGTCAACTAACTTGAAAAGGGAAAACTGATTGTGCAGCACCTTTGTGCCTCCAGGTCCTGGTGCAGAAGGACATAGCTGTTCTTGGCGCTTTCATTTCATTATCCTTCCAGCCTAGCCAGTGAGACCAAGGCATATTTCCCTCTCTTATTGAGTTCTCTAGCCAATACACTAGACCAAAATAGTTTTAGTAAATCATAGGTGTGCACCTAAGTTTGGAATACTTAGGAGAACAAACTGAGAATCTGAACTTTTGAGGCTTGCCATGCACACCCAAAGAAACCCAGCACCGTAGCCTGTGCTGTTGGCTGATGCATCAGTTGTTCTTGGCTTTCAAGCCAATTCCACTGAATGTTTGTATTTTTATGGTAAGCTTGTAAATATCCCTGTAGGTGGTAACAACATATACTTTGAAAAGCAGCAGAATGTTATCTGGGCATGTTGGGAAAGCTTTCCAAATGTTACTAGTCTTCATGGAGTCAGAAGAGGAGGAAACTCTGTCTTTCGAAGCCAAATTAGTCTGCTGGTTGCTAACAAGCTATCAAATTATCCAGAGTAGGCTTCGTGCACAACTGTACTATAATTGCTGTCTCACATGCACTGTGATTTACAACAGATCCTAAGAAACAAGATAAAAGCCACTGGTGAGTCAAAGCCAAGTGTCTCGTTGCACCATCTGTTCTGCGAACTGAAATTTTTACCTGGCTTGAGAAAAACCCACAAACGGAGAAGAAGACGGAAAAAACTGCCAGCAGTGTGATCTGAATAAATCTGAAAGAGAAAAAACCCAAACACTGCAGACTCTCAATGAAAATGCAGTGGGAGCCGCTATGATCCCTTTGCCCCATTCTGTGGGACTGCCTGAGAGCAAAGAGCTTTATCTGAGCATCTGAGCTGTGGCTGGGAGAACATGGTGCTCTGTGGTGCTGACTAAGACTCAGGTTCAGTAAAAAGGACTGACATGACCCTTTCTGTGCTAAAGCTACAGCAAACTGGGCAGAAGCCAGTGAAGAAGCCGTCAGGACCACGCTGGACTATTTAAAGTGGTCTGCTGATACACGCCTTAAGTATATTACATAGCTGAAAATTTTTGCCCACTTAAGAATTTCAAGTGACCACACCCAGGAATGTCTTAATACTGTTGTAATTAGGGGTGGGACAACCGGTTCAGATAAAATAAAGAACAACCTGAAACTACACCCAAAACTTACATGATCCTCTCTCATCCTGTTCAGAGTTGTTTCACCTTTAATCTTTTTTTTTCTCCTCCACATACCTTTCCAGTTTTGAACAATCATCAGAAATTCTGATTATAGCATAGCAGGCTTCTCTCATTTCAGTAGCTGAAACCAGCATATATAGCAAATCCCATAAAAAGTCAAGACCCTAAATCTTCTGCATGTTTTACGCAAATGATCTGTGCTTTATAAAATCCCTCTTAGGTACAAATTTCATAGCCTACCTCCAGGTTTCAACCAAAGAAACTTAATTACCGTTCACTGATTGTATTGGTGAGCACCTTGTGCTTGCAGGTTAAATGATCACGTTTCTGATGACTGGCTACAACAGCCTGGGAAACACCTCTCCTCCCAGGCCCCTTCCATGCCCCACATCTTCACACTGGGGGATAGAGCTCAGGGCAGGGCATGGGGCAGGAAGATCCGCATCTTCATGGTTTTGAAAGCCTTTCAGGACTCTCTCTTGCATCTGTGCTCAAAGCTAAATTGGTTCTTAGATGTAGAATAAGGAAAGGATGTCCCCTGTTACCCTCCGGTCGGACTGGGCAGAAGACTCAGGGACTCAGGGCTCTTGTCCTTCCTTTTTCTTTAGCATGGAGCATCATCCACCTCCTAGGATCCCCCAAGGACTGAAGACTTGCTCTTTTTCCTACATTTCTGGAAGCTCGGAGCATTTTTGGCTCCTGGGATGAGGTGCTTTCATCTGCTAAGAGCATGGGTTTGTGGAGGAGAGGTGCTAGGAGGGAAGGGCTGTTTAGTGACTACATAGTGATCCCCATGGCCAATAACTTCTTATGTATTTGTTTACAAATCATGTCAAATCTTTCCAGGTGACTCCTTGAGGCCTAGACACAAAAAGTAAAAGAAATCATGGCATAAAAATTAAGAATATGTTGAGACATGACTAAAGGAGTCATGTTTTTACAAATTATAAAGTAGTCCTGAAAGGTGTTTTTTTTTATTTTTGTTTATTAAACATTTGTTTTACCTTAAAATTATCAGAAATCATATAATCATGGAATGGTTAGGGTTGGAAGGGACCTTAAAGATCATCTAGTTCCACCCCCACTGCCATGGGCAGGGACACCTCCCACTAGACCAGGCTGCTCAAAGTCCTATCCCAAGTCCCAACCCAAAGCCATCCCAGGCCTTGAACACTTCCAGGGATGGGGCATCCACAGCGTCTCTGGGCAACCTGTTCCAGTGTCTCACCACCCTCACAGTAAAGAATTTCTTCCTGATATCCAATCTAAATCTCCCCTCTTTCAGTTTAAAACCATTACCCCTCACCCTGTCACTACACTGCCTGATAAAGAGTCCCTCCCCACCTTTCCTGGAAGCCCACTTTAGGTACTGGAAGGCTGCTATAAGGTCTCCCCGGAGCCTTCTCTTCTCCAGGCTGAATAACCCCAACTCTCTCAGCCTGTCCTCATAGCAGAGGTGCTCCAGCCCTCTCATCATCTTCATGGCCCTCCACTGGACTCACTCCAACAGGTCCATGTCCTTCTTATGTTGGGGACCCCAGAGCTGGACACAATACTCCAGGTGGGGTCTCACCAGAGCGGAGTAGAGGGGCAGAATCACCTCCCTTGACCTGCTGGCCACGCATCTTTTGATACAGCCCAGGATGCGGTTGGCTTTCTGGGCTGCGAGCGCACATTGCCAGCTCATGTTGAGCTGCTCATCCACCAACACCCCAAGTCCTTTTCCTCAGGGCTGCTCTCAATCCGTTCTCCGTCCAGCCTGTATTTGTGCTTGGGATTGCCCCAACCCATGTGCAGGACCTCACACTTGGCCTGGTTGAATTTCATGAGGTTCACATGGGCCCGCCTCTCAAGCCTGTCCAGGTCCCTCTGGATGGCATCCCTTCCCTCCAGCGTGTTGACTGCACCACACAGCTTGGTGTTGTCTGCAAACGTGCTGAGGGTGCAGTCAATCCCAACATGCACGTTGCTAACAAAGATGTTAAATAGTACCAGTCCCAGTACCGACCCCTGAGGGACACCACTCATCACTTGGATATCGAGCCATTAAATGCTGGAAACTCAATGCCCCAGTTTCCTTTTTACATCTTGTTAGGGGTCAGCTTGGAAAAAAACTCCCAAGGGATTTGTCTTGAGACAGCTCCCAAGGGCTTCAACATCAGCAACAAAGGAGCTGAACCCTTACTGGGCTGAAGTTAGTTTGTCTTTTTGCCCCAGCTGTCTCTGGTACTTGAGTTACACTTGGCTATGTTAGCTAAACTATAATAAACTTCAGTCTGACTGAAAATGGCTTCCCTTTCAGTGAGGTAGCATTTCTATAATGGCAAGTGTCCTCAGCTTCCTGTGTTTCTTTCATGGCCTGTTCTCTTTAAAAAAACAAATAAAGTCACAACAGCAAAACCCATGCAGGAAGCGAGCCATTTGCTAAGCTGTTAAACCCCCACATACAGTTTTACAAGTTTCAGTCCCTAAGGGTACGGACTCCTACATCATAGCGAGTCGAATGAGGGGGCTGTAAATGGGATGGGGGCAACAGCATGGTCATTGACCCCAGCTCCGCAGCCCCCCCCAACCCAGGTTAGCTCCGTCGAGCACCACCCGACACCCCAATTTTGAATGCAAAGAGCAGCCGGGAAACACGAATGGAGCCCAGCCCATGGCAACACCGTGTGCCCACATTCCTAGCTCTTCCCCACACCACCCTGGAAGCTTTCATCCTCCAAGGTCTGAGAGCACCTGGCTTTCGGCAGGGGTAGCCAGGGAGGGCGGGCAGCTAGCCAGGAACCTTCTGACATGTGGTGAACCGCCCCATGCCATAAGGCTCTGCAGCATCCATGTACCCCAGCGGTTTGCCGCAGGGGCGCGGGGGGCTGGAGGAGCAGCGAGGGGGGCTCCCCGGCTCGCCCGGCACTGAATCAGCTCCCCCAGCAAGTACTGGGCTGCAGGCAGTTACCAGGGCTTTTTAATTTCCACCTTTTATTTGCACATTCTTTTCCCTTTTAATTTTTCTTCCTCTCCCCCAGTCCTCCCCCACGCGCCATGACCTTGGTGCAAAATGAACATGCTTCATCAAAAAGGAAAGAAAAACAGGCACAGCCTTGTGCCACCACCTGCAAGCTCTCCTGGATATATTACCTGTACGGTGCCAGACAGTGACGTTCCCAGCCACTGTGAGTGAAGTACAAACACTACCTCACACCAATGGCATGTGCGTAGGAACAAAAAAACAACAACAGAATTCCTGTACGCATTACTTCAGTCTTGTAGACTTTATTTTTTTTAATGCTATTTTGCCTCAACATGGGCATTAGAGGCACACTCTTGATTTATTTCATTATTTCTGCAGATATGCATGCAGCGTGTTGGCTGTTGGTTAAGCCGCTTTCTAAAGCTCTTCGCACACTTTAAAACAGCTGAACAATCCTGCGAAATTATAGGCAAGGCTCCTTGCCAGTTTAAAACCTAGGAAATATTAGAAGACGGCACACACCAGGTCGTCTCCTTGCCTTCCAGTTTCTGAGCTCTTGAGGTGTGTGCTATCAAATTGCTAAGCTTCTTCGTCACGGTCACAAGGGCTGGAAACTCGTTTAGCTTTTGTTTTAATCCTGCAGTCCCCCCCTCTCGCCTCAGCAGCCAGGTAGCAGAGCCGCGGGTGGCTCTTGCTCTGTGAGGGAATTACACAAGAGTTTAAAACACGGGTGATTTTTAAAGGACCAACCAAAGAAGTCGTAGTAGTAACACGTTTGGCAGTGATGCCAGGTAGCAGGAAGATTGTTTTCTCAGCTTATCTAATCAAACATGTACCTCAGTCATGAGGGCAGCTACTGGTTTTCCAGAGACAGGGACATTTAGCAGTAAAGTGGCATCAAGAAACAGCCGCTTTCCAGCTCCCCTGCCCTCATTTGCCTGCAGAACAGGGACCCCTCTGCAGAAAGTTTCAGCTTTCTGTTATTTAAAAAGCGAGAGCTGCAGCAGACACGTTTTCTGGACTGGGTTTAAGCTGTTGATACTGCAGCAGCCGGTGCCAATCCCCGTTGCGAAACAGGCCACCGCTAACAATGGCAGAAAGACTTCCAGGGGCACTAACGTTTGGACAGTCTTTGTGCAGACGTGTCACGGCCGAGCGGTCCATGCAGCACATCCACCCCCTTCTCAGCATCCACGAGGGTTGCCTGGGAGGTGGCCACCATCTCACTGGCAGCGAGCGGGTGGCTCCTATCTATGAAGAGGCCGTGATTTATAGCCTGGACCACCTCAGCCAGGGATGAGGGATTCGATATCGCTTTTCCATTCCTGGGGCACGCAAGGCACCATGCCTGCTACTGGCTAGTCTTGCCTCTTGAGGTTGTCTGGTAGTATCAGGTTCAGAGCGGTAATAAATTTAAAGGGAAAAAGGTGCACTTTAATTATAAGACCACCCATTTTTTGCTTCACAGTTGTAGCTTTTTGTTTTTCAACGTATCAGTTTTTATGGGATCGTATTTTACCACGTCTCTCTGCTATTTCCCAAGCCGAGGTTTGGTCAATGAAACATTAGATCATAATGAAACTGCAGCGGTTATGTGCTCAGAAATGCAAGAAGCCTTTTTTACTGTGGTTTTGCTCTTATCCAATTTCAAAGATTCACTAGAAGACTTGTGAAACTAACCCACTCAAAGTGTGAATCAAAAGCTTGGTCTGAGCTCATGAGTTGTGCTCGAGAAGGAAATCTGCCTTTCCTCTGTGCTGAGTCAAGCTATTAACCCACCCAAAACATATGTGCAGGGAATTTACAAAGCACCCACTTACTTCTTACTGCGTCTCGCCTCGCTCCCGCAAGTCTAACACAGATATTGGCTTCCACCCCCTCTCGTCTCCACCGCCCGTTTGTTTTTCTCCAGCTCCTCTTCGCACCCTTGCTCTCGTGCGGAGGGGGAAATTCAGCTGCAAAACGAAGGCAGCCCAATGCCCACATACTTCCGAAGTTTGAGCGCTGGTCTTCTGCACCGACCTCTGCTTCCCCAGCCTCAGAGGCCTCCCAATCTCTTCTACATAACCCCTTAATTCATGTCACTGCAATCAACCCACCTCTCCCCAGTGCCCGGCGAGGGCGAGCCCACAGCTTGATCGCTCTCTCAGCCCGGGACCCTCTACCCGGCCCGCAGCAGAGACGGCACCTTCCTCTGGGACTCCCACTTTACAGCTGTTGTCCAAGGCCAGAGGTTCGAAAGAGTGATGGGCTCTGCCGCTTGCAAAGCATCAACCGGGTTGCTGTTGCCTCGATAGGAAAAAAAAACCCGCAGTGATAATTATAACGTGCCAGCAAACCTCCACACTTTTTACAATTGGATGGAAACCCCCCCCACTTTTTTTGGCCCAAATTATCACAATTGTGTGAAAAGGGCTTGTTATTATCTGTGCTTTCACGAAAGGTCAACATTCAGGGGATGATTTTCTGTGTTTGATTGAAAACCCCCAAAGCATTAATGTTATTTTTTTTTTAAAAGTTTTTTCATATAAAAAGAATTATACTTTTTTCTTTCCTTTGCATCAGATGAGTTCCACACATAGTGTCACGTGACAATAATGAAGTCAGGTCTCAGGCTGAAATTATTTGCTGTAGGTAAGGTGAGGCCAGGCCTCCTATTTTGTCTCCTAGCAAGGGGCACAGCACTCCGCACGCGTTCCGTGCAGCGCTGGGAATAGACCACCTCAGGTGCTTGTGGCCCCAGCTACTTATGAGGGTTTGAGCAACTAGCAATCAGAGCTGAGCAAAATGTTGTTTTGAACATGGTAAGTAATAAAAGTGGAGATGGGAAGAGATAACTATTATTTACATATTTGAATCTTCACTTACATACTCGAATCTGACAAAATACATTTAAAAGAATGATTAAGGGAAAAAATTTCAGGAAAGGCACTGGTATTTTAAAAATTAGGCAATGTGTTAATTTTGAATTAGGGCTTTTTTTTTCAAACTGTATATATGTTAAATAGGAAAGGCATAGGAAAAAACCCTTGCCTGGAACATGAGATGCAGTCTTTGGTCTGAACTTGACTTTCGCTGACTCAAAACAAAGTAGTGCGTGCGGAGGGGTCACATTGGAGGAAAATCAAGCCACCCCCCGAAACATTTCACACGAAGGTTTTGTTCTTTTTTTTTCTTTATTGCAGTTCAGCTACCAGATCAAGAATGTATTACTTGCATGTTATTTATGCATTTATAATTAATGGGTATGAGCATTATTATTGACCTCTTGCATCATCAGCACCGCATGCTTTCATATTTAAAGTGTATCCCAGGACCTGAATAAGCCGGCAAAGTGAACAAGTTGTTTGTTGTAGCAACAGCTCTTTCATTTTTACCAGGAAAACTTCTCATGGCCTCCAGACACTATATAAACTAGAGAAACCGCTTTGGAGAAGTGGAAGATGCTGATTCAGTTTCCCCCCCCTAGAGAATGAGAGGGTGAAAATATCCCGTGGTTATATGGGGAAAACACTAAATTAAACATCTTAAATGTCCGTTCAATTAGGCTCGAAGGAAAGTAGCCTCGTATTCGAGGATAATGAGAGTTATTTATAAGGAATTGTCAGTTATATAAATATTCCCGAGCTGTTACACAGACCATTCTCCGTTAATCACTCGGTGCTCATTCAGCTAACTGTTGCAACTACCCCACGCTACGATTGTAGCCACAGAGGCATACGTTCAGCTACCAGCCAGTTAATCCCATATGTGCACGCTAACCTCGGCGTTTCGTTATTGCTTTTTCCTGCTGCTCCCATCGTCTCATTGCTCGGCACACCCTCAGACAGATTTAGCGCCGGCGGTCTGTTCCTGCCGCTGCACGGGTATTTCGCCCGTGCTTGTCCTTATGGGGAGAATCCTGCCTAAAACACACGAAAGCCTCCAACAATGATGCTGATTCGTTTATACTTCTTCATTACCTAACGTATAATGTAAAGCGGCTCACCAACCGCTAAGAGGTTCCAGCTCCCCTTCGCTGTGCCACACGCGAGCTTGGCTTTCCATGGGGCTCCTCGGGCAAGAAGGGAGATGATGCTTGAGATTACCATGAGAGATCGTGGGTTTGCCCAAAAAAGGAGAAGGAGAGGGTGTGAAAAAACTTCCTTCCTCACCCTAAGATATATATATTTTTTATGGAAAGAGCAGGCCTGGGAAGGCAGGAACGCCGGCACACGGCAGTTACCCAATTGTCAAACGGGCGGGAAGATGCAGCCAAACCCCTCATCCAGCAGCGACCCATTTACCTTCGGGCAGAGAGGGAGATCTCATTAGATACTCTGGTACATCCTGAAACTTTTTTTTTTTCTTTCCTTTATTTTTTTTTTCTTTCTCTGAAAAGTGATCACAGCCTTAGTCAACTCGCCTGGCTGTTCAGAAGCCTTCTGTTGTGAAAGCTGTATCCTCACCTGCTCCTCTTGCTGCGCTGGGTTTGCACGTCGCAGTGCTTCTTTCTACCAGAAAAATCAGTATTTTTCAGGAAATCTGTCGCACCAAAGTAGTCTGATAAGCCATTCAGAAGTTTGAAAGTGCTTGTTAAAGCTTTAAGAAAATTAATTTGCTTCCAACAAATCTAAAAGAAAAAAACAAAGAAACAAATTAAAAAGCCTTGGGCTGCAAGTTCACTGGGCTGGCAAACAAGCAGATTTTTGTGAGGCCCTTTATGTAAATATCATTTACCTTCGTTTCTTGAAATCTCTAATCCTTTATTCTTTTGTTACCTTGCCAAAGGATTTCTTCTGCTAACAGAGTACTTACTTTTAGGTGAACAAATGCGCTGTGAGAATTGTGGCAGGGGGAACCAAACTGCCAGCAAAGCTCTGCTTGGGGAAAAAAGGAGGGAGCACAGGGGGAAAATGAGGTAATGCACCCACATTTGGGTGAGGAATCATGGAAACAAGGAAGAATTAGCCCTTGAGGCTCATTTTAGTAACTAACTAAGGTTTTCCATGGGAGAGGAGCAGATGATTCAGGCAGGGGTCTGCAGGATGAGCAAGATGGGTAGCTGGAGATGGGGGCTGGTACACAGCCTGGCTGTCATAGAATCATAGAATCATGGAATCACCTAGGTTGGAAGGGACCTTTCAGATCATCCAGTCCAACCATCAACCTAACTCTGACAAAAACCGTCACTAAATCATATCTCTAAGCACTCTAAGCACTATGTCTACCCTGGAGATGATACCTCCAGGGATGGTAGAAGCTCCACTGTCCCTCCTGTGAGCTGCTACCTGCAGCCCCGGTTCCTAAGGCTGCTTTCCAAGACGTCCCCTCGACGTGCTCCCTCGACAGCACACCTGGACTCACTAAGCCTGAACCTGAAAGTTATAAGGAGAAAAGTGTTTGTGGCAGTACTAATCTGACATTGTTCTTCTGGTGTTAGCATGCTCGCAGTTAGTTTTTAGTTCCTATTCCTTTATAACCTTAAAAATAAAGGATCTTTTTCACAGAATACTGTTGCAGCCAACTCATACCAAGGATATCTAGCATCCACCCAACTCCAACAGAGTTCATGAGCTGAGAAATGTTGTTATTCAGCTACATAACAATTCATCTGATACCAATAAAGTGCTGCTACATAGTTTGGGATTTAGCAACCGGGAATTCCACATGCTAGCGCGTGTGTGTAGGGGGAGTCATTTTTTTCATTGTTTCTTTTCAACTGAAGCCCGTGAGCAGCAGAAGTTGGTTTCCGAGACAGTTTAGGTTGAGCAGCTTTGGTGCAGATTGATGCAGACGCACGGAAGAGACTGCTGGCCACTGAGGAGTTTGAAATGTCAAAAGTTTCAGGGTTTTCAGTGGAAATACAAAAGTTTCATGAAAAAAATAATCCAGCTCACTGTACTTGCAGACTTTACCACCTACCCCAACTATTCAAATTCTGAGGAAACTTTGGATAAAGGCTTACCTTGGCGGAGCTAATTCAGTTGCTAATCTGAATTCTGATAATGCTCCTCTGTCCCAGTCACTCAAATCTGTAAAGATGCTTGCTGATCTCCTCCCCGTGGGAATTAATGCTATCGGGTGACTATAATCATAAACATGAAATGGAAAAAACCACCCTTGGCTATTTGGTTTTGTTTGCCATACAAAGCGAAAGTCCCCCAAAGACAGTGGACAGAGGTTTCTCCTTCAACTTGCATCGCAGCTGAAATGCCTGTTGAAATCCCCACTGCAGCCCTGCCCTAGCTCTTCTCAGAGTCCGTGTTGATGATAAGGGCTTCTTCGGATGTCACCAGGAGCCTAATTTAACAAGCAGCATCTTGGTTCTTAACACTGGCCAGGTGGCCTAAGGAAGAAAGGTTTTCATTTTAGGCTGAGCTAGAAAAGCAGCTAAACACACCTCTGTTTTCACTTGTCACCCAAATGGTCTCTATAGTACCATAATTTTCATATCAAAAGTGCCTTTTCAGAAAAGAGCTGTGCCATGGAGAACCACAGCATGTTTTCAAGCCACTTCCCCAGCTGGAAGACATTCACTTGGGAGTATGTTCATAAAGCATTTAGCTGCCTTTTTATGGTTTTGAATACAGTTCTGAGATTTTCAGAAACACTTCTCCATAGCTCCTTGTCTTTTACATTCCCTAAATATCCTATTGCTAAAGCGCAGTAGATGCCATCACTGGGCAGCTATTCATAAGTGCAACTACCCAAATTCCCTTGGATCCAAGCAGTTTCATAGCTCAGAACTGGAAAGATTCACCAAGTGTTCTTCCACCTGCTAGATCTGATCTGGTGGTTGTTCTCCAAACAAGCCGAGCAGATGTGGCCCCACACTGACGACAGCAGGGAGCAACTGGAGATCCAAGGTCAGGTCCACCGTCTGGCTGACCTAGGACCAGTGGCATAGCAAAGAGGAAGGGAATGGATCTTGGGGAAACACTGAAGGTTTCTCCCCAGTACTTTCCATAAACTGGATTATTTTCAGAAACATACAAACGTTCATTCTTTATGGGCATGCTGGCTTCATCACAGGTCACTGCAAAGCCCTGAAAGACTCCTCTCCAATGTGGGGTCTGAGGATGATCCCAGAGACCACCTTCCAAGAAGTTTCAGATGTCTCTGTCATGGGATAACTTCTCCAGAGCATCAGTTCTCTTCCACAGGGTTGCCCGCCACAACAAAGGCAGGTCAGACTCATTGGAGCAAGGACAGCTTTGCTTCCTTTAAACTGGATTTGGTTTCACAGCCCTTCTCCAGACTTGTAGCATCAAAACAATTTTCTCCCCTTTTTCAATTTCATTGCCATATATGTGCTGCAGGACCAAGAGGACTGAGAAAAAAACAGCTGGATTTTATTCTGGGCCTTTTATTCAGAACAATTTTTTCAACACAAACCAAACAAACAAAAAAGTCCACTTGAGTCTTGCTCTGTGTATTATGTTACGGCTCCCACTCCTCCTCCCTCCAGACAGTAAGCTCTTTGAGGCAAAGGCCGGTATGTTCTCTGTGTTTGGGCGGCACATGGCATATCTGAAGCTTACCATTTTTAAAACACAAAGAAATCCCAGGTACCTGAGTCAAGCAGCTGCCATACATGCCCGCATGAGTGCAGGCAACTGGCAACTCCATAGTAAAACCAGCCAGGTGAATTGGAAACTGGCCAGATGGCAGCTCCTGCAAGCTAAAGGGATTAATTACTTGGGGATCATGCCTGGAGAGCAGGCGTGATGAATGCAATATATAATTCCTTGTCACGACTGTGTGTCAGCGCTGGGAAATAAGGAACAGCCAGTACCCTGGGATTCAATCACAGCCATCTTTCTCTCTCTGGGGAGGCGGCAGTTTCTTTATAAGGCCTGGAAGATGAAAAAAGTCTCCCCTGTAGCCTGACACTGGATGTGTGAATGGCTATCGTCTAGCAGCCTTCGCTTTCCTGCAATTATACTGATGTCATATATTCTTATATATTTTTTTAAGTATTTCACAACTGTAGTGGTAATTAACTATTTTACCTGCGTAAACCATGTTGTGACTCAAATATCTATAAGGCTGCTTTGGTTTTTTTTCCCTTTCAGTTTATCACATAAGACCCTATAGCTGTTTTTTTCTGACAGGGTATTTCACTAGATAGCCCTACTCCTCCTGGCCAAAGAAAACTGCCGGCCAGCCTCCTAGAGTTCCTAAAATTGTCCAGTCTAATTAGGAGCAGTTTGTCTAAGTGGAAAAATCCACTTAGGAGTTTGCTGCCAAATGTTGCTCTCAGGGCTCATCTGGGGCTACCACTTCTGCTGTGGTTTGGGGTTTGGTGGGGGTTTGGTGACCTTCTCCCACCTTGTCCCCGCACACGGCTGAGGCTGGAGCTGGCGGGGACACGATGCTCCTGACACGCCAAGTGGGGAAATTCCTCTGCACGGAGCAAAAACACCTCCCCGGCTTTTGATCGACGTGTGCTCGGTCCGGAGACAAAGGCAAACCTCCGACATGCCCCGTTCCTCCCATCGGGCAGCGAGGCCCTGGCTGCGCTCCCATTCAAGCGGCACCGGCGACAGCCTGTTTTTGACAGCTATGCATAAGCACAGTTATTTCTAGCACAGTTTCCCTGAGCTGTGCCAGCAGAGAGACTTTTTTTTTTTTTAAAATATATTTTCAAACCCTAGCTAACCAAAGTGTGCTATATTCTCCACCTAGATGTGAATATAGTGTTACAGACCCTGGCCAAAGCTGTGGGGAGGAGGAAGGGTGACCTGAGTTCTCGTAAGGCACCTTTACCATAATTGCTGGGGCTTTGCACCCCAGACCTGGGCTTAACCGCACGTGGTGAGAGTGCAGACAGCGCTGCAGCCACTTTGGCCCTGCCTCCTGCAACGTGCCGCTCTGCTCCTCAGGTACCAGCGTGATGGGACCAAAAAGCCATGGCAGAGGGAGATGCTTGCTGAGGAGGACTATGTGCAAACGGTTGCCGAGCCTGCCCTCCCTCCAACAAACTGCCTTAACTCACAGCACTGCCTCGCCGGGGGTGTGCTAAAAGGAAAGAAATGGAGCTCTGTGTTTGGCCAGCGGTCCGTGCTTGCCTTTCCGCCTGCTGTCTCAGTCCGCGCCACCTTGGCTGCCATGGCTCTGTGCTCTGGGGCTGCGGCTCTGCTTCTGGGCTCAGTGAGGACATCCTCCCACCCCCCACACACAAATACCTTTTGAGGATCTCTGTGCAGGTACGTCCCTTGGTGGAATAAAATGTCCTCATTCAATAAAGCCACCTCCTTTTGATTTGTCTCATGATTTTTTAGATCCTTCTTTCAGCGACAAAAGGACACATCACTGGATGTCCATCATTGCATCACTACAGGAATTCTGCAGAACAACATGGATCCAGCTTTGGCACCCAGACTGAAGGAGTTTCTGACTGCTCCCAGTTCAGTGAGATTTGAGCACGGGAGAAAGGAGCCCAGATTTCCAGGATGCTTTTGCATTGCTGGGAGGAACCCTACAGAGCCCTCCCCCTTTATTTACGTATGACATCTTTAGCTCTAAGCTGCCACATTACTGTTGCGGAGCTGAAGTCAACACGTAAATAAGGCAAATAAACCAGGGTGAGTCCTCTAATGCCTCTCTGCGGTGTTGCTCCTCAGAGCTGAACTGGATTTTAGGAGCTCATCCATGCCCATTGCTGTTTTCTCACCTCAAACCATAATTCTGTCTTTGTGCTTTCAGTCACTTCCATAGCAACCAGTTCTGATGGCTCTGAGGATTATCGTTTCAGGAAGGAAATAAGCAGTGATGGAAGAAAAAAAAAGACCTATTTTTTGCTCTGATCCTGCTTTTATGATAGTGGAGTGAAGGGGTGCAGATAAAATAAAGAGCGTTCTTAGCCTTCAGCTGATCTCCAGACAGTCCCCAAGCTGAAAGGGTAGCCAGCTACAAAGTTGGGTTTGTTTCCTCCTTTTCTGTGAGTCATTGTATTCAGGCCTTGTAGCTGAGCCAAAGCAATATGAGAAACGCTCCCCAAGAGCCTGCTCACCTTGCTTGGCTGACCTGTCCAGTTAAATCAGTTCATATGAGTTCAAATTGACTTTCCTCAGAAAGGACCACTAGTCTGGCACTAATGCACCACAAAATATTTGTGCAAATTCCTTGGTAATAAAAACATCCCGAGAAAAGGAGACAGATAATACATGCTCAGTGGTCCCATGGTGAAGCTTGGGAAAATAAACAGAAAATCCTCCTGAGCTTTCGGTTGGACCCAACTCGTAGAAAAGTCCTTTAAGTAACTGTATTAACTGGGGAGAGACACCTTTAGAGATCACTGGGAATATCTCATTTCTCTTCAGTGCCTCAGTCAGATCAAGCAACCCAAATATCAGAAGGCATAAGAAACAATACGGAGGATACCGCAGGAGAAAAGATGTCGCGTGAGCCCATAAGGCAAAGTCTGCCCAAAGGGTACAAGCAGAACAGCACCCTCAAAGTGCCGTGGGAGGATCAGGGGCAGGTGAAACAGCTAATGATGTGAGTTATCAGGTCATAGAATCACAGAATGGTTCAGGTTGGAAGACACCTTCAAGATCATCTAGTTTCAACCACCCTGACATGGGTATGGACACCCCATCCAGCCTGGCCTTGAACACTTCCAGGGATGGGGCATCCACAGCTTCCCTGGGCAACCTGTTCCAGTGCCTCACCATCCTCACATGTCCTGGAGAAACAATGCTAGGGAGGGAGACCCTTCCCCGGAGGAGAAGGATGGGAAAGGGGGGAGTACGGTGAAAGTATGTAAGTCACCAGAGGGTTATATTTGTAGCTGTTCTTCTCCCCATTTCAGACCCCAAGAGCCAGTGGGGCTGGTAGGGGTGATGCTACCAGGGTCAGGAGTCAAACAGGGAGGATACCTCCTGTTTCGTGTCTGCAGTCCCTCTGCTCAAATGTGGCCCTGGGGGGCAGCAGCCTGCTGCCCGTGGGTCTCCACAGTCGCTTGTGCCACCCCCTTGCAATGCCGGGCACCGACCACCTCCAGGAGATCAGCACGGCAGGGTCTTTGTGCTGCCCTTGTTGTCCTGAAAGGTCTCGGTAATTTTTATCGTTGGTTTCCAAGAAGTGACAGTGTGTTCTGTAGAATTGTGCATTATTTGAGGTGCTCCGTGCGCCGATTTTTGTCATTGCAGGTGCAGCGACAAATGAAATGGAAAATAAGTTCATTCCTTCAACGGAGCACTATTACTGCTAAGCCTGACTAATCACCCTCTGACCGCAGCGGGCAGTCTGCCCGAGGAAGGAGCTCTGAGATAGGAACGGCAGAGCTCGTCTCCTCTCCTGCTGTCTGCCTGAGAGCGAGCAGCCCTCGGGGAGCAGCCCCGTGCCTGCTCCGGGGGGAACCTGCTGGCTCTTGGCCACCTGGGCTTACAAAGAGACCACCTTCTGCAGGAGCCCGCATATTTCATGCCTGTTAATGACCGCTTTCTGAAGGGCGCAAAACATAGAATCATGGATTCATAGAATGGTTCGGGTTGGAAGGGAGCTTAAAGATCACCTCGTTCCAGCCCCCCTGCCATGGGCAGGGACACCTCCCACCAGACCCCATCTCCCAGAGAGAAGCCTCACGCCAGATCTGTTGTTCCCGTTTGGGGTTATGGAAGCGGCTTGATTTGGTTTGTCTTTTCTTGCATGGAGGCGGTTTCTTGCTAGGACTTCTCTCCAGTGCTGGTCCCCTCGGCCACAGTCAGCCCGGCTTCGGTGCTGTGGTGTGCACAGGGAGGGCAGCAAGGCTGGGTCCCTCTCCCCCGGCAGCCTGCTTTGCTGGGGAAGGGTCCCCTCTGCCTGGCGCGGGGCACCCGCACCCCCACTGCCTTCCCTGGGACGCCGGGGAGCTGGAAGACATGCTGCCAGCTGGCACTGGGCTTCCCAGGAATCCCCATCCCGCCTTCCCTCTGCTGCCACACAAAGCTGACAGCAACAGGCTAGGCAAGGTGAGGTGAAGTCTGGTGCAGGTGACCTTGGAAAGTTGGTGAGAAAAGCTATTTGCATGTGTACTTCAGTAAACATCTCCAAGGAGCCTAACAAAAGCTCTAATCTCGAACCACCTTCAAGCATGCAGTAATGACAAAGGGAAGCTCAACAGCATGAACAGGGTAATGCACTGAACTCATACATATTCACCACCGCTCACGTGGAGGTTGCATCAATCAGATCCACTTCATTCTTCATAGCCTGATCCGAGACAGGTCATGCATAATCTTTTTCTTTTCGCTCAAGTCTGTGCTGGAGAGCGGTGGTTACAAGTTCTGTTTACCAGGCTGTGCTGCTGAGATTGTTTAGCTGATGACTTTGGTGTGGTGTGTTAGAAAGGGTTAGGTTCTTTGTGGGCATGTGCGCGTGTATATGTAAAATGAAAGTTTCTCTTGTTGAAACCTTCTGGGGGAAATCTGTGCTAGGATATATTTAGCAGAAAACCCCAAAGGAACATTTTTCAGACTTTGGTTTTTTTTTTCCTTTTTGCTAAATCTTTTTTTTTTTTCCTAAGATTAAAGGAAAAGGGAAGAAAGACAAGGTGAGAGAATAAGATAAAAAAGAGACAAAACTTTGCTAGGATTTGTAAGGAGGAAAGCATGCAAACCCAGGACTACGGTATCACATAAAAATGAGGCTGGAAGAGAAAGAATTAGGTTGCATGGTCCCACAAAGCAGGGCCAGCTGGACATAGACGTGCTGTATTGCAGGTGTGAAATGGTCCAAACCTGCGGTGAAAACTCCCCCTGCTCCCCAAGCCCCCCTTCCCCACAGTAGCTTGCTTTTTCCATTCCCCTTGCTCAGGCCCTTCAGTTACAAGATGGCAGAGACCCACCGAGCACGGGTGGAGAAGCACACACAGAAAGCTTGCAGTGCACGCAGAGAAAAGAAACAAAAGAAAACACACAAAAAAGGCCGATGATGTATTAAGCCAATAACTAAAGCTTTTCACACAAGCTTCTTCCTTAATTACTGTATTTAGCAGCACTGGTGTAATCAAGAACGTAGCACTGTGGCTGTTCAGTCAGTCGTGACAGACCCAGCACGGTACAACCTCACCCCCATTCCACACCAAGCGCCCTGAAGCCTTTGCAATAGCATCTTTCGGTCTCCAGGCCTCCAGCCTGGAAAATAAATCAAGCATGGATACTGAACTGTATCTGTATGCTCAGTATGATGAAGCGACTAATATTAATATGCCCACATTATAGCAAATACCTACAAGCCACGCAAATCCCCGAAGCTAAAACCGACCTGGCAACCTTCACTCTGGCTGTGCTTCCATATTACAATTCCTTGGGAAGCAGATTTGGCTTAAAAGGTGCCTTCCTGCCCTCATCTATGCTGCTATATCTACAGATCTGCCCACACCAGCTGTGGCCATCTCTGTGTTTGACTATCTCTGCTCTAAGCCAACTTTGCAAGATGACTTGGTTTAAAAATGTAAAAAAAAATTAGAATAGATAATTTGGGGGTGTTTTTTTGCAAGCTAAGTCAATTTAGAGCTCTTGTTTCAAGCATGCTCACCAAAAATATTGGGCTGATGTGCCCAGGGGCTGTGGGATTTACCTGGGGGAGCAGCAGTGGTGGTGAGCCTGAGCTCTGAGCTAAAGAGAGGACACAGACCCCAACAGATGGATGTACCAGCAAAGGGATCACAGTGTAAATTCCTATTCACCTGTCACTTAGTAAAGCTAAACCTCTACACATCAGGGACGTGACTCTCCTCTATGTGGAGGCCTTTTCCGCCACTTGGCAATGTAAAGTGTCCTCAGGGGGACAAGTGACATTTCTGTTCCCTTTAAATCTAATGCCTTGGTTGCAAAGGGATCTAGTTCTGCACAAACGAGAATCAGATGGTAGTTCTTGTAATAACATGAAGTGCTTGGGCTGTGGAGTAACGCCAAGTTCATGTTGTTTGGGAAACCCCATCATTATTACACTCCTTTTTAATTTCCTGACTTCCTGGTGGCTCATCTTCCAACCTGAACTTTGCATTCTTTTCTCTCTTTCCCATCACTTAATTACAACTAATGAAAGGAGGAGGTGATAAATGTTAAAGAAAATTTCAATAGAGCATCGAAATTCCTTAACAATGTTTGTTATTTTCCACTTTCCACACATCTTTAACACATGCCAAACCTTAAGGGATTTGTTCAGAATGAAAATGAGGTGGAAAAAATGTATCTGTGCAGCTAATGCCTCCATTCTGGCTCCCTCCAAAGCCTGTAGGCACCTACCAGTGGAAGCTGGACCGCACTCCCAAGAGAGGAGTGTGAGGTGATAAACACCAGGGAGAATGGGACTGGGCAGGGTCATCAAAAATGGGATAACAGGAATTAGCAGAATAAGTAAGAAATGAACGTTGTATTTCTACAGTCCTGTTCCTCATCACTGTTCTGTAGAAAGAGTAAGTAGATAAATTAAGCAGAAGAACCTTTAGGAGGAATATGACAGGAAACGTAATCTTGACAGCAAGGTCTGTTAGGCTCCGAAATGGTCCCTCAAGGGAAGCAGCGGACGCTTGAGTCATTTGAACAATAGACTGGACCAAGCGCTGGAAAATATATGGGAGGGAATAAATCTGCATTAGCAGAGGGACGTCTCAGATGACCTAATAGGTTGTTTCCATCCATAAATCCATGATTCTGTGACAAGACCTTAGCCAGAAGAGGGCTGCGGCAACATCACAAATGGATACGCCCATATTATGTACGTTGGAGCCTGGAGTGACCACAGTGACCTACGTGTTACATGAGAGACAACTCATATTTTTGGAACCTTTTAGTACATTAGCTGCTTTCCATTGCCCATAGATTCTGGATCTGACTTCTGTGTGTACCTCACCACCAAATCCATGTTGTATTTAGAGAGTGACAGAAGAGAGCTGGGACGTCTGTGCCTCCTAGTTGTTCTTCGTAGTTAAAATTCTCGGCTTAGACCCAGCTCATTGGCTTCAGGGGCCTTCCAGCTTGTCTGGTTTTGTCTTACAGTGATTGACTTTTGCAGGGACTCCGTCTGGGAATTTTTGTGGGAAAAAAGTGCCCGCAAGTCTATTGATCTTAATCCAGGAACAACAAAAAGTAGGTCTTTCTCCTTGTACCGCAAAGAAACAATTCACAGTAGGGAAGTAAATAAACAAACAACAAAGGTTAAATTATTTCAAAAACAGTGATCATCTTGGTTTATAATAATGTACACGATCCACCTGCTAAATTTTAATACCCTTAATACCAATGTCATCTCTTAAAGGACTTTAATTCTTGAAGAAGCCATCCTTTTCTCCTCACGTAATATTAAACATGAGGAGGCAGGGGACAGTTCCCCAATGTATGGGAGAGTTAGCTTTAGACATTCCCTTCCTTATCTCCTTAAAAATAGAGCTCTCTTTCATACCCATGCATGTACATGCCTGCATACCACCTCTGATGGCTCAGCCGAAAATCAATCCTCTAAACAAAAATGAGAGTTCAAACCCACCAAATAGATTCTCTGAGCTCCCATCCCTGCTCTCCTTCATCTCTCTGAGAAAAAGGCATGAAGTGCCTCATTTCAGGCCTTTCTCTGCCCTGCATCCCCAAAACTCAGCACCCCTCCTACCCTCCATCCATCCAAGAGCGTCAGGAACCGCTGGGCACCGACTGCTGCCCATCACGCTCCAGCAAAGGAGCCAGCCCGGCTGCGGTTCCCCCTCCCGTCACTCACCCCTGCAGAGAGGGAAGAGCTCAGCTTTGGAGTCCACCAGGAAAAGTTTCCCTCCGCTGTTAGTGACTCCTGAAAAGCCTTATTACCCCCTGATAACCGGGTGGGACTGACAATAGGTAATAATCGACAAGCCATTTAGGCAAAGAAAGCGCTCCTGAGAGTGTCATTATTAATTCTGGGAATATAATTTAATGTGGTACCGAGAAATCTCACTGATTCCGGCTCTGAATGCAAGAGAGGCAGTTCAAAGCACACTGTGTACGTGTGTATTCACGCATACAGGCGCGGGCGCGCATGTGCCTTCCCTCTCCCGATGCCTATCAGCCAGGGGAAAGGAGGTGAGCTAGTCTGTACTGCTCCAGTTTGACTGGGCACGTCTGCAGCCACAATCACATCTGATCCCTTGCCTTGCCCTGCCAGACGCCAGCGCTGATCAGCACACGGCAGTGGCAGCTCCCCTTTCCCCCTGCTGCAGCCAGCTCCTGCCACCAGAACACAAACACCGCTTTGCCCAGGCATCTCAAAACTCAGCACCTTCTCGTTGAGTCTGAGGAAATAGCTACATTTCTTGCAAGTATTTGAAAAACAGAGACGGTCTTTTTAGAAAGGTCTGGAGCCCTTTGGAATGGCACCCCTCACCTCCCTGGGTTAATCTGCTCCAAAAATCCCACCTGTCTACAATTTTACGAGCTCCAGTCCTTTCAAAAGGTGGTCCCTTCTAGTCCAGCTTGGCCTCAGGGGTGAGATGCAGGAAGACAAGGATGGGGAGCACTCCCTGGCTCCTGCTCCAGCACAGCCCCTGGTGCTGGCACATGAGGACGGCAGGAGGAACACAGCTCGTCCCTGAGAAGGGAGGGAAGGCTTCTCTTTAACACTCCAGCCAAGTCCTGTTTCGATGATGCAACTGGGTTTGAGCAGGCAGGGGAGTGACTAGGATGGTCTCGACACGCAAGGTCTTCTACAGAGTGCAATTAGGAGCTGCTGTGATTTCCTCAACAACTTTGGTAACGGCTCACGTGACAGGGCAAAAAAAAGGTAACGCTGGAAGCCTTTATTCTTTTAGTGAGATTTTATTCCTCCAACAAACAATACACACCTGAAAGTATGATCTCAGAGATCACAAACCTGGGGCGAAAGCCAGCTGAGTTCACAGGCAAGGCTTGGCAGTGGGGCTAGACACCATGTGCTGGCCCATCAACCTCTCTGCGGTGAGCTCCAAAGCAGCCTGTGTCCTGGTCACACGTGCTGGACACTGGGAAAAAGCCAAATACCAACACACAGCAGGGAAAAAAAATAAAAAAATCCCTGGGCTGCCCGTGTGGCTTGTGGCACGCAGAGCAGGCGTCTGTGGCACCTCGGGTTCAGCAGCCAGCAAGGCCCGCCAGAGAGGTGGTGCTGGGGTGCCTGGCTCCTGTTGGCTCTGCTGTGCGGAGAATTGATGCTTTAGGGGCACATCCTGCCCCGAGGAACTGGTTAATCCTGCTCACTTGAGGGATGAATGCAGCCAGTGACTCGATTGCATTTACAGTGTTAAGCCAGTGATTGAATCCAATTAGTGACTGTCAGATGCTTGTGGGGTCCTGCGTGCGGAGAAGTGGATCCACCCCGAGACCAGGAGAGCGCTTACGGGGCTCGCAAAACAGAATCTCTGCTGAAGAACGACCGGGCATTGTTGCACCCCACAGCCACCTGGCAATGGGCTGGAGCTGGGAGAAAATGGATTTCACAGCTTGTGATTAACCCCAAAATGTGCCAAGGAGGGCCTCTGAGCAGCAAAATCATTCACTTCCTTTTGGGGACAAATGGTAAGGCTATGGGAAAAGCCCCATAGTCCCAGGCGATTTCCCCTCGCTCCCAAAAGCCCAGCAGCATGTACAACCTCATAGCCTGGTTGCACCAACACCTCCATGACAGGAGGCACAGTTCCACCTCCTGCTGCCTGGGACCATCCCAGCATCTCCCACCACTTGTGCCGTTCATGACAAGCAGCTGGTGGTAGAAGAGACACTGGCATTAAATGCACCAAAGCTGTCCAGAGAGCTGCTTCCACCAACAAGGGGCACGAGGGGGAGATCGCGATTCCTGTTTCCCCCGTCAGCTCTGATGTTCATCTTCATCAGATGCTGATGTGTTCATCAGGCTTCTCCTCCCTTCCCTCTGGAGAGCCCACCTCCCACCACGCGTTGGACTCCTGCTAAACAGGACCTCCTTCCAAGCAGCAGTCGGTGTCCAATGTGGGCCAAGTGGCCTGAAGTCACCTTGTCTCGTCAGATCTGTTCCTCTCTCGTGGGAACACAACCCACTGGGCCACATCGTTTGGATGCCTGCGACTCATCGGGTCTGTCGCTTGGTGATTTACAATAGAGATCTGAGTAATTGAGAATTAAAGGCAAATTTCTGTGTCAAAGCCGCTATGAAGACATCGCTGTAGCTTTTTAAAACCATCTTACCTCAATAAATCCACAAAGAAGCATTTCCTCCCTCCAGGACAGAGATCCACCCTTTCACTCCCATATTCAGTTGAATTCGAAGTGCCCAGACCTCCTTCTGCAGAGCCTTATTAACCCCTTTACCCCAAAATTAAGAAGGGTATCCTACTTCTTCTCAGACATACCAAAAAAATGGGAAAGCATCGTGGGTCAGATAAATAACTGCCCGATCTGTCCAGCTTTGCAGTTAATTTGGTGGCTCTGTGTCCTTGTTCTTGTTGTGCTCACTTTCCATGAACAGGAAACAAAAATGTTCATGGAAAATGGATTTCAAACGCATGTGCATAAGTGTTCCTGGAAATCTAATTTTACATTTTCAGTAAAAGCATCTGCTACCATACAAGAGTTGAGCAGGAAAAAACAGTAGGACACTTAGCTGACCACTGCACAACTACCACCACTCAGTCCAAAGAACAGAAAGTGTGAATATATCCCAGCAAATGTAAGAGTGATATTGTTAAGCAAGCAGGACAAAGCAGCTAAAATCAAATTATTTCCTACTTTCTCTCCCCCTTTTTTTTTTTTATGTGGCGTGAACAGAGGGGTTTAAAGCTCAATTTTTACAAGACGTTGTTTGCAGGAGGAGATCTGCTTGGAAATCCAGCAGGTGGCTGGGGATAATGGGTGTGAGAGGCCCTAAATACCTAAATTGAGCGTGTAGACAAGCTCACCAAATGATAATGATGTTACTTTACTAGGAAATGGGAAAGAAATGATCACCAAGGATAGGCAAAGAAGCACTTAGCTAGAATTTCTGAAATCCCTTCCAGTTCTTGACTAAGATATTTTTGTTGTCACAGAATAAACCAAGGACCGGTAAAAAAAAAAAACAACAAGTTGCCCAGGGTAGCGGAAAGGGACGTAACACAGAGGAGAACTAAAAAAGCACCCCAGCATGATACAGGAAAAGCTCTGTCAAAAATAATGAATCTAAATTCACTGCCTTAGTGGCTGAAGAAACAAAGGATGAGATTGTCTGGCTCTGGAGGTCAGAACCTTAATATGCTGTTAATAAGGTTTATATCATAAAGCAGTGTCGCTGCATTAGCTTTGATTTAGCAACGCCAGTTTACATCAGCTGAGGAAGCGATCCATAAATTCAACTCTGCGTTTCTGTAAATACCGTGGAGGGAAAAAGGCTTGGCCATCTCTGGAGGACAGAACGAGGGCGCTCCCCGGGGCCCACCCTGCTGTCACTGCTTTGTCACCTGCCTGTGAGGTGCGAAAGGGACAGCATGTGGTCTGCCTGGCTCTGCCGCTGGCTACGCAGACCCATCCATCCACGCGTGGTAGTTCTGCTCGATTTCATGCCCCGCATGTGGCTGCCTGCACATGGAATGAGCCTCGGAAACTCCAAAACTCAAGGGTCAGTAGAAGAGATTTGAGGCTAAAACAATAAAAGCAATATTATCAGATTGCTGGGATCAGACGGTTTCACTCAAGAGCTCTGAGGGAACTCAGACTTGAAACTGCTGACCTATTCAAGTACAATACCACAGCAGCTGTTGAAATGGCGAGGCACCACAGGAATGGAAGGTGGCAAATGTTACATTCATTTTTAAAAAGGGCTTTTAGAGGCCATCCAGAGACCTGTGAGCTGGAAAGCTGGGCAAAGCAGAATTGACAGAAAGTGTAACGAAGAGCAGAATAGCTAGGTATGTGATAGAATGGGAAAGAGCAAAGTTTGGATACTGAGAACTCAGGCATCAGAAATCCACTCATGTCAAGACGTGAGGAACTCGACATACTTGTAAAAGATTCAACTGCAACCAAGTGGAGGGTGATTTCAGAAAACTGAATGACACGTGGATGAAACGACATATGAAACTCTCCAGCAGCGAATACAAAGCAAGAAGCATGAAGAACACCAATCCTAACCCTACAGAGAACATCAGGGGCTCTAAATTAATATTAGTCAGGAAGGAAGCCTCAGAGTCACTAAATTTGCTGAAAACCCCAGCTCACTGCTCAACGGTTGCCAACAAGGCAAAAAAGAGCTTTAGGAATGACTACAGAATGAAGATAGAATGAAAGAATGACCACTTCTAGGGTACTCCTGCCTCAAACACAGGGTGCAGCTCCGTGTACACCGAGGAGGATGTAGAAGAATCAGTGAAGATACAGAAGAGATGGCATGGAAACGTGCAATGGTTTCGATAAGTGGGCAGGCTAGCTATAGTAGCGTTCTTCTGCTCGGTCACCTCAAAAGAGAAGGGATGTGAGAGAGGTCCCAACAACTCATCAGCAGCGCGGAGGTGTGAAGAGGAAAGCGTTACTCGTCGTGTCTGCTATCAGCAGAGAGCAGCGGCACAGCCCATGCTGCTGGCCTGTGGGCTAATACAAAGAAAAGGAAGTATTCCTTTCACACGATGCAAAAATTGAATTACAGCACTCATTGCCATAGGATGCCGTGAAGGCCAGAATTATAAAAGAATTCCAAAAGGGGTTAGCCAAATTCTTGGAGGCTTGACCCATCTGCAGCTGTTAAACACAATGACCCAGATGCCAGTCAAAAATTCCCTTAACCGCAGTCTGCTCTCTACTGAGCTGGTAGCACCACAGCGGGATTGTGCTGTGCTTGCCCTATACCCTTTCCCTAAGAGTCTGCCTCTGAAATGAGCTTCCCAATTAGCTGGACCTCTAGTCTGAGCCACTGTCACTGCATAAGACATTACATGTGATACAAGATGTATATTAAGAAATAGAAATTTATTGCAGGTGATGGTGAAGTTTGTTCACCTCACATGAACGTCTTGCCTTTGGCAGGCACTAGTGCCTTGGGAGAAAGGCATTTCTGTCCTAAAAATCTATCCGTCATGCCCCTGGCAGTCTGTACGAAAGACCAGCTCTTTCCTGATCTCCCACAGATGCTTCACTAAATCCATAAACCGTGACAGTGGATTACCTTTATCATTGATTTAACTGTCACCACTAAAAGTAGTTAGCCGTCATGAAACAAGCCAGCAACCGTATTCGAAGGAATGTCCTCCCGAGGCACATATTTCCTTTTATTAGTTCTTAAATTAATTCTCCTTCATTGCATGAAGCGTGCCTTATTCTCACTTTGCAGGATGAGCAGAACGGAAGCACTGATCACTTTCCATCTCAGGCACCATCGTTTTGTACGCTCAACTGCTCTCCCTTCTGCCGCCCCTCCTTTCCAGCCGACATGGGCCAAGATTACACGAGGATGCCTTTCACCACGAGGCAGTCCTTTCCTCATCGAGGTGTGACTGCTGCTCTGGAGACAGCGAAGGAGAAGGTCAGGAGGAGAGGGAGAGGTGAGAATCCCTCGCTACCACAGCTGGACCACGCTGGCACCAGTGTGCTCGGCTTGGTGTCTGCGCTGGGCTTGCTCCATGCAAAAACAGCCTGTGTTTTTCATCGCTACCAGTCTAGTATCTCCTGCCAGCTCTAAGCATTTCCTTTTTTTTAAAAAAAAAAACAAACAAAACAACCAAGGTTTGATCATTCACTTTTGGGGCTATGCTAAAATCGCCAGCATCTGTTCCATCTGAAAGGGGGGGAAAAAACACCAACCCCGGCCTGGAAAAGAAAGGAAAAGGAACTAGGTACCAAGTTGGAATGTGAGAAACGAAGCCAAGAAAAACAGCATCTCGAGAGATATTAAAGGCAAAAACAAATGTGGTAAACAGGAGCAGAGACAGATTTCAGAGGAAAGGCAGGAAGACAGTGACTAAAGCACCAAGAGTGAAACAGTGTACGCATGGAAACTGAGTCCAGAGTCCCAGGGTTTCTTTGTTCCTGTTTTTCCTACCATTTCACAGAGATCATGATGCTGTCAAGATCCTTCTATACCCAAGGGTCAGTGATGTCAATGAAAGTTGGTGGAGCTGCACTGATTTATAGCCATTAAGAAGCAACTTTCTGAGATTTCCCAGAATTACTGGGGTTTAAAATAATGCCCTGAGAACCCAGTTGAAAACAGCAGTTGGGATTATTCTTAAACCAGGTCATACTAAAAGCTAGATTAAAAATAATTAAGAATACCTCCATTATTTTTCAATAGCTGCAACTGTTAAAACCTAACTTTGGACGGTCACATAGAAAACACAACCCTAGAAAAGCACATGCATGACACTTTTCTACCAGTTTGAGAGTCATGGCAAACGCATACAGAGCTCTACAAATTCCAGCCCAGCAAACAACTCCTTCAGAAAGCAAAAGAAGTAAATATTATCTCTGTTGCCCCCAAGCTTTTGTTCAGCTTTTTGGATTTACCTTCCTACCGCTCTCCCCTTCCTTCCAAATGTGATAGGTGGATTTGAAAGTAAAAACTTCAGAATGAGGATTAAAATTTTTTTTAAAAAATAACACCATTGTTCGTTGAGAAGAAAAAATCTTTTTTTTTTTTTTCTTTGCTGAGTGTTTGCCAGGTTAAACTAGAGGTTGTGAATATGGAGGGGTCCCTTTGCAGGTGAAACCCCTCCTCACCCTCATTCTACCTGCACGTGCGGAGTACAAAGCCTGCTATCGCCCGCGCCCTGTGCACCCGCTGCGCAGACGGCAGCCCAGCGCTGCCCACATCTCTCAAAGGTGCAAAGGAAACACAGAGCGCGTGAAGACAAACCAGGGATGAGACCGAGGATCTGTCTCTACAGCCTAAGCAGCACGGTCCAGGCCAGTCCCTCCTTCTCCCCCACCTGCAGCCAGGGCAGCGCCTGGTGGCAGCAGGAACCTCGGCTTGTTTAAAGCTGGCCGAGGCATCTCCACAGTGTGGGGCAGCCAGCGCCGTACACACGTTCCCAGGCCAACAAAGCCTGTACCTTTCCAGTAGTTCTTTAATTCTCAAATTATATTTTAAAGGAGAAAAGCCAGCACCCCTAGAATCTCTCTCTCCCTCCCTCTCTCCCCCTTTGCTCTTTTTCCGTCACTGCCTTAATCTGGCCGGGGCCTCTCTCGACTCAAGGTGACACGGATGGAGTGCTCATCTGGTAACGACTAAACCACGCTTGACCATTTTCACTCCGTAGACCTCTCTTCCTGTCAGATTTTATAACCTGATTACTACAGACTTGGGTTAGATTCAGACAGATTGCCTACCAGCGAAAGGCTCAATATCCCATTATCAGATTTGTGAGCTCGCCATTCCTCTTCATTTAGTATGTAATAGAAAGTGTCAGTAATGTCCTACGGACTCAGGCTTTAAAAATGAGTCTTAACTATGCAAGTCATATGTATATACCAGGAGAAAATACTCCACAGAGTCAGCTGCAGGACAACAATTTTAAAACGTTTTTTATTTAAATATTAAATAAAACACATCGACTAATCATTTTGGTGTACACCTCTCATTTTAACATAAGAAATAAAATGATTGTTCAGTCATGATAAAAAATAAACTATACATCTCAATTAAACCAATCACATAGTGTCTTTAAATACCCTATTGCATTGCAGTCTGCAGAACAGCACTGTCAAGATATCTACAAAAAAACCCAAACTTTTAAAATGACCTCTTTCTGCTCCAGCAATAATTCCAAAGAGGTTCTACAGCAATTGGAAAAGAAAAAAAAAATACTATGAAAGTAAAGTGCTTGTCATTGCTCAGGACAGGAAACAAAAGAATCTGTGGCCTTTTGATCCATGGCATTAAACAAAACAAACATTGAAGAGGAAATTCTGCGTTTTAAGTATGTGTGCTACCCCTTACAAAACTGAAGGCAAAGTTGCTGCTTTGTGATGAGCTGGCTTCTTCTTGCCCTCCTCTCCAGCCATGTCCACGCAATCTGGTTTTTTTGGGTTAGGTTGGGTTTTTTTGTTTGGTTTTTTTTTTTTTTTTTGAAACCACTAAAAATGAGCATGAGACTTTGGTGTTTTCTCTGCTGCAAGGCACCACTCATTAACAGAAATTCAACTCAAGCAATTTTCTCTCACTTTGAAGCTTCCGGACCACGTAGCAGCAGCAGCAAGCTGGAGATGCACCAATAGAGACACACAGATAAACACACAGATAAAAGGTCGTTTATGGAGAGCCACAGACAGAGCCACATGACATCTTCAACCCTTCCTACTCCCACCAATTAACCTGGTCGATCTTTGGCTTTTTTCTTGAAAGAAAAAGAAAATCCAAAACAAAAAAACAACAAAAAAACCCCCAAACAAACAAAAAAACAGGTATCCATATTATTTGCAAATGCGTAATACTGCAGGTTGCATGAAGCCAAGGTTAACTTGAAGGCACCCTGTGTCACACTAGGGAGATGGGTCCTTTAAGCATTTAGACAGAATGCAGCTATTTTCTGACATTCCGGTGACAGCTTCCAGCCAAGCTGGCTCACTGTTTGCTCACCTGCTTCCAAAGCTTGCCCGCCCTACCCAACTCACTTCTGTAGGAGCACAGTCTGCTCTCCCCTTTACACCCAAGCATAACTTCTGTTGATACCAACAGAAGGCACGCTCTATCTTGGAAGGGGAGCGGGGTTTATACCAGAAACACAATATAAGCATATTACAAAATATAAAAAATAACTAGTGTTATATAGCTTTCTGCTTCCTATTTATATACATATACAGCATTAAAAACCATAGGAAAAAAAACACCTATCTAATCCAAAACCTCATTTTGCTAATATGCCAAAAACAAATCAACCAAAAACAAACACACAAAGATTGTGCTGTTTTACTCACTTTTAATACAGTTTTGTTCAGAAATAGCTGTACTCCGTTAGAGTAGAATTCTGTTCTAGCCTATTCCTTTTGTCTTTGTCAGTATATAATTATAACCTCAATATTGCACGTTTCCCCAAGAGTCAGTTCTGTTTGGACCCTGATAATGAAATGCATAAAAACAATTAGCAGCGGAAATAACAATGTGCAGCACTAAGAAATACCCCTCAGACAATTTTGTAGGCAACCTCCAGGAGGGCTTTTTAAAAAAGAAAACCCTTCCCATCACCCCACCGGTACTAATGCTTCCCTCCTCAGTGCCTCTGCAAAAATATGAAAAAACTTAGCGTTTATAAAAAGATTCTGACAAAATATATGCATGTGTGCAGTGTGTGTATGTATATACACACACACCAGCCCCAAACAAACATCCCTGCAAGAGACCAGACATTATGCAATTTGGATCCTGATATCAAGGGATACATTTTCAATAGATTACTTGCTTCTGTACTAATTAGAGGGGCTTTTTAAGCTTCACCAGCTGATGTATCAAGCATGAAGTTCACAGTTTTCATTTAAAGTATATGTAATCTGGGAGGTCTGGAATGGGGATTTTGGTTCCTTTAAATAAAATGAGTGTTAACAAGAGGAAAAAAAAAACCAAAAAACAACAAATGGCAATGCTTCCATTTTTGTCTTCTATGAATGCATAATGCTGCATGCCACTGGTTTTCTGTTTATTTTCTTTAAAAGAGGTAATCATCTTCACAAACCCATAAATGAATATTGTGAAAAAGGGAGGCTCTGGTCCCTTCTTTGCAAAGCCTTTCCCTGCTGTGTCACCATTACTGACAGCTGCTAATCTTGCATAACAGCAGAGCTGTATTGGTCTGACTTGAGTACAGTACCGAAGAGTTCTTCCCCAACCACATCCCTCCCTGTCCCCACAAACGCCCCACCCATCTTCCCCATCATTATTTTTCCTTTAAAAAATTCAGTTTCTATTCATATTTGTTCAGTGCAAGAATAGTAGAAGCAAAAAGACATACATATTGCTTGTTTCAGTTCTATAAAGTTGCTAGCTTTCTGAGCCAGACAGCCTCTTCACATACTTCAAAATTTATTGCTTCTGAGAGTCACTCGTCCACATGACACCAGCCAGCCATGAACCCACACCCACCATGGAACAGTGGTGAAAGTTCTTCGCAACAAGAGCGGCATGAGCTGTAGCAGCCGGGGCTCTCACTTGACCAGGACAAACTTCCCTAGCTGGTTGGAAGTCAGGTCCTCCATCTCACAATCCCCGTGCTGCAGAGTGACAGCGTCATAGCTTGGAGACTGCACAGAGAAACTCTGTTGCTGAGAGAAGGCGGTGCCAACTGGAGAAATGTTGCTGCTGATGTACAGGTGCGTGTCTAAAAGGTGAGCTGCTGAGGACACTGGCGACACGCTGACACCAAAGAAATGAGGTTGGAGCAGTTGGCTGTTGCCAGCTAAGGCCAGCTCAAATGAGTTCTCTCTTTGTAGCTCTGACAACAGAAGACAGTTGGATGCTTTGCAGGTACCTACGCTATCAGAGGAGGGGACGCCATTTGTTCCAGATGTCTGAGAACTCTGTAGACAAGCTGTCTGGAGTAGCTGGTGATGCTGGAACTGGAGCATTCTGAACAAAATCCAAGGGTGGAAGAGGTTAATTTGCACTGCTGGGATAATTTAATGTTTTTCTTCTTCCTTTCTTGCCCCTAACCCTGACCATAACTTTCCCCTTTGTTTCCTTCTCTCTATCAAACCTCTCCTTACCCAGCCAGAACAATTACAGCAAGCTGACCATGCTAGGTCAACGTGTTTTCATTTGGCTTTTCCTCGTGTTGGAGAGGGCGACTATCACCAGAAAGTTATCTAGTCACCATTTGCCTGCTAATAATAGATGTTCTAGAGACAACGTGTGCAGATAAACCGGAAATTCAATTTTCCATCTTGCTTCTATGGGAATGAAGAGGTGCCACCACACATGACATTTGAGGCCACTGGAACTGTGCCTCCTTTGTGGGCTGTAACTTTTCCAAATTACAAGGTCTCACTTCCTTGCCATGGGAAAATTACAGGAGGAGGCAGAGGAGGAAAGAAGTCATTCCCAAAACTAACAAAGAAAAACACAGCTTGCAATAGGGAGAAGTAATGTTTTCCCCCACAGTACCAAACTGCTTCTCAATTCAGCAACCTCCAAATATTTGGATGTCGAGATTTTTAAGTGGAACTGCACGTCCTGTGTTACGTATGCCAGTGCAGGAAGCCACAAAGGAAGCCAAGCAGTTTATCTGCTGCCACACAGCAAAGATGGAGGATAGGAATCCACAGTGACCAAACTCCTCAACCTCTTTTGCTGTGTTTACTCCTCCTCGCTTGCCCCTAACCAAAGTAAACCCAATGAAAACAGCAAAACTCCTCCTGGCCAGCTTCTCACCTCTGCTGCTGTAGCACCTCCTCCAGGAGGCTTCTTCCCTCTCTGCTGCTCCCACTGCTGCTGTACATGCAGGTGTTCGGCTGCGTGTGTTGGAAAGGACTCATGGCACTCCTTGCTGCCCGAGATGAGGAGGACTGACACACCTGCCGAGCAAAGCCTTTGATTTTATTCAAGCCGAGAAACCCCTTGGCTCGAGCGTTCTTCCGCAGCTGCTGCCTAAAAGCCTTCAAGCCTGTGAGACATGAGGAAAAGAAATGCACTTTAATCCTCCTCAGCATTTGCTTAGGAGCCTTCTTTACAGATCAGCCTTTCTGGGAAGCTGCCTTCATTTGTGTGAGAACTGTGCTAGAAGAGACCGTGACTCTTCAGTTCACGTTCACCCCTCTGCCTGATGGTTAGAGCAAAATTTATGTAACGGAACAGGGTTTGGGACAGCTGCACCCTTCTGCAGGTGGACACACGCACAGCAAAGGAGAAACCTGGTAGAAATCATGATGCTGTGCACTCCGTATTTTAGGAGGAAGGCGGAGCCTGCCATCCCACTCACGGCAGCAGAAATATCTTCACAGGCATGCTGAATCAGTATCTGAGAACCTCTCATCTAGGTATCTTCCTCAGGGCACCCAACTCTCCCTCAGGGACCATGAATACAAGAGGCAGAATAACCAGGTGGCTAGCCTCAGTGTAACATGGGAAAGACCGTATCCCTGCATGCTACCCTTTTCTAGTGGCAGTTGGAAGGGTGCAATCCCCCAGCAATAAAGCAAGGAAAAGACTACATTACCTTGAGTTAATGAGGTATCAGATGCTCGCCTTCCTTCTTGGAAGCTGACAGGCAGGAGAGAAGCACCTCCCATGCAGCCCTGGGCTTGTAACACCGGAGCGTCAGACTGGGAAGCTAGGAAGGCTGACGTCATCCTAGCTGTGGCTGGGCTCCCCGTCATTACTTGACCTGCCAAACAGCTGCTCAGGGCCACTGAGCTGTCATTTGAAGATGAAGTAAGGCAGCTGTCTGAACTAGTTCCCTCCGTGGGGCTTGCAGAAGAGGAAATGACTATACCTACGGAGGGGAAGGAAGGAGAGAAAGAACATTCCCAAGATGAGTACAGGAAGGAATAAACATAATATCAGAGCCTTCTGCCCACCTACACTGGCACTAATAGCCACCTGTGAGCTGGAGAGGTGTCCAGCAAGTTGTGCTGTCGCAGGGCTTGACTCCAGGAAGGGGTCATCAACAAATAACCTAAGTTTGGGCTCCTGTCGAGCAAGCAGGGCTCTGCCAGCAACTCCAGCACCACCAGGCTATGCTGGATCAGGCCTACAGCGTTTCTTTAGCACAACAGCTACGATATGGGATTATTGTCTTGTGAACAGTTTTACTTGTTTAAGTTCATGGGGTCTGGATGCATACCAAATACAGTCAGTATTGATGACCTTTTTTTTAAATTCAGGCACCCCCACCTCTCCCAGTACAACAGCAGAAGCAAGTAGAGAAGGGTTATGTCCTACTTGTGAGAATGCTCCCCTCTAAAGTGATCTAGATGAAGTACAACAGGGCAGTCTCTTCCTTAAGGGCCATGCTTATTTATGGGAAGACAGAACTGTGGAGGGCAGAGTACTGACCTCTTTTCTGGGCCTTCCTACCCCAGTCAAGGTAAAATCAGCACATACTCCTGAGGCATTTGTCTGCTATGGCATTTGTCTGCTATGGCACCACTGCTATGGTTTCCTCTAACTACGGACACCCTTCATCTCTCTCACGCTTACTTACATGGAGGGGCATGCTGATAGAAATGCGTGGTCACTTCAGCCAGTGTGTGCCTCCTGCTGGTGTTGCTAGGGATGCGGATAGGGTGGTCATATGCCTTAATTTCATCTTCCAGCTCTTTTTCTTGCCTTACTTCTTCACTAATGGTGGTCTCCAACAGGCTGTTGGGGGAGATGGAGCGGTTCCGGAAGAGCCCGTTGAAGTTGGGATCCACAGGAAAGAACACAGGCTGCAAAACATGCCAGATCACAGACTGAAGGGTGTCTACCTTATTTCTACACTCCTTTTAATACTCTTCACAGCCCTGTGGCACGTCTTCAGTAGGTGTACTGTTTAGAAAGGCTACTATGACACCATGCCCAAATACCAAACAAAAGACTGGAAGGAGTCACAACTCCTGTTGTTTTGGATTGGCAAAACAATGAGGGGGAAAAAAAAAAATAAATAAAAGTAACACACAGTTTAGCTGATAATACCAACCTGTAATGGACTGTTCACTTCGCAGTCCATTTCTGCCTGCAAGGATGGCTGAATCAGGCTCTGAGGTTGCTGGTAAAGCAGAGATGATCGCAGTGTTTCACTAGTGAGACTGTCCTGAGGCATCTGGAGAGAGAGAGCGATGCACAGAAGCCATCACATACACTGCAGTTCCACGTGACTTTTCAGATACTGGATACTCAAGAAATTTCAGAGCCACCTTCCATGCAAGCTTTCTCCACGTACTTTCTATGAAAATTAATGAAGTTACACAACACGATGCGAGCACAAACACAAAACCCCTTCTCCTAAGTTAGGCAATTTAACTGGAAATACAATTTGAAAAGACACCCAGAGCACACTTTAAAGGGGCTGGGGGTGAGGAAAAGAAAAAAACTGTCAGAAAAACACACAAACTGACTCGTGGAGTACCTGTGAGGATCCTATGGGGTATGTAACAAAGAAGTGTAACCAACCAATGCCTAAGAGGGCAAATTTCCATGCAAAGCCTCGTCTTCTGGCTCATTATTGACCTGCACTAGAGGCAGACTATTCTTTGGACTGTGACCCACAGTCACTTCTTAGGAAACAGGCTATTAGTATTCCATCAGCCTCCTGCTGAAGAACAGTAGGCTATGTTCTATCAGAGGGCACCAATATCAGAATTGGTTTTCCGAAGCCTGAGAGTTACTACCTTGTATTTTCCCATAGAAAGTGGCAGAAAAAAAGAGAGCTAACTGACACAGCTTCCCAGTAAGTAATGCCTTTCCTTACCTCAGTATTGCTGATCTCGGAGCTCCTTGGCCTTTGCTGACGACCAGTTGCTGGACGACTCGATAGCTGGCTGCTTCGATACTCCTTGAGGCGCTCCAAGAGCAGGTAATAAATTGCAGCAAAATGGTTGTAGCTGCTGTTTTGCAGAGACTAGAAGACATTGAAAGGACCCTTAAGTTACAGGTAGCTCAGGATATAAGCAGCCAATGCTCATCACTAAGGCCTCATAATGGCATACTCAACAAATAAGTAGAAATCCAGAAAGGCAATGAAGATTTTACTACGCTGTGACAACGGATCAAGGTTAGTCACTGAGTGACATATATATGACTGCACTATTGGCATTCTGGTAGTCGCTGAAGATGTATCTAAGGGTAAGCACTTCTCACCTCAACAGTTCTCTGCCTGTCGATGCCAAGTGTTTGCATGATGCCAAGAACCTGCTCATTGTAGTCACCCAGGTTGGAGTTGTAGTTTTGCATGGAGAAGGACAAAGACTGCTGCTGTTGAAGAGATGGGTCAGCTTGCATCCACTTGTGCTGCTTTATTTGGGAAATGGTTATTCGCTTGGTTGGGTCCACAACCAACATCCGTCGGATTAGTGTTTCACAGTCTAGATGACAAAGACAAAAACTCATGAGCAAGGGGTAAAAATAACAGCCCAGCCCCAGGTCACTGCTAAGAAACCTTCCCAGCAACAGCGTATGTCTATGAAAACAGGAATTAAAGGTTTCTGAGGAGCTGATGCCTGATCTGACTACCAGATATTCAAAACAGCACAAGAAATGCCCACACACATTTCACAAAAGCAACACGTCACTACAGGAAATGAAGCTGCACTGAATACCGTGGCCTTGCACCTTGTAGGAGAGCTAGTTTTGAGCGGATGCAGGTTTAGTGATGTTACATCCATTTAAAATAGGTCAGAATTTAGTACAGAACTCCATCGCATACAACTTCCTGGTCCATATATACTACTTATTTGTTTATAACTAGGGAATCAAAGCTGTTCATGGCTATAACTGATAAAGGTCAGACTTTAAAAGATACTCTTCACTTGTTTTCGAATCCAAATCAGAGAGAGGTGATAATACTCTTCAGTTCCTTTTTCTCGCCAGACTGCTGGAGTGCTCAAGAAACAGTGCTAAGCCCCGCTATTTCTGCTCTCCTTGACAGCATAGCCACACTGAAACATACTCCTTCTGCAGTTAAAATATCTTAGAACTACACCCATCTCAGCATTGCAGGCTAGTCTCATTAAACTCCTGTTTTCTCTCTTTTGAGTGATTATTTCTCCAGCTAGGGTGTCAAGTATTTTGTAATCCATAGAGATACTCTAAGAAATCAAACAACAGCCTTTTAGACACACCATAAAGCAGATCCCAGAAAAGAAAACGTGTGCAACCAGCCCCTCAACTATAAGTGCAGCCCTACAGAAATTACTGGATGCAAGACACAGCGATTGCCAGCTGCAAAACCAGTCCCATCCATCATTGCCCCAAGATGGAACAGGACAGCTATTTTTTTTTATTTTTAGCCCCTTTTCTAACATTAAGGAACTGAAAAAAAGCACCTTCGGACATGAAGTAAGGGATGCGGAACCGCCCCTCCAGCACTCTTTGCCTCAGAGTTGGTAAATTGGGTCCATCGAAAGGCAGAGAACCACAGACAAGGACATACAGCACCACCCCAAGGCTCTGTCAATAGAAAACAGCAGAAGCAATGATTTTGAAAGCCCACAGCCCCTCACAAAGTGTGAAATGCGATTTCTAAGGAATATCAAGCTCACCCATATATCAAGGTGAGGTCCTTCATATTCTTTGCCTTCAAAAACTTCTGGAGCTGCATAGGGTGGGCTTCCACACCAAGTGGAAAGGGGCTCTCCTGACTTGTAGAAGTTTCCAAAGCCAAAGTCTGAAATGAATGTAAAAGTCTGGAGTAAGACATCACTCAACCACATACTAATACTCCAGAAGTAGCAGAAAATGGAGAGAAGGGAGCAGATGTATTGTTTTGTTCTCTGCCTATTCATTTAAGCTAATCTCTTTTGTCCAGAGGATACATTCAGTAAAACATCACTAATTTTTGTTTTATTTTCAGTTACCATAAATAAGTTTATAGGATCATCCTAGGGAGATTGAATTTGTGAATTTGTGTACACGCCTAATATTGTTTGTAGAGTAGCCACGTATTTCTTATTACCTGCTAATTTGATATTCATGTTAGCATCTAGCAGAAGGTTCTCTGTTTTGAGATCCCTGTGCACTATGTGGTGGCTGTGACAATATTCCACTGCTGAAAGAATCTGCCAGAACTTCTTCCGTGCTTCGCTTTCAGTTAAGTGCCCATTGGAGGTCAGATGATCTGCAAGACAAAATAGGAGGCACAGGATTTAAAAACACCTGGAGGAAATTTTTCATAATCCCACAGGTGCTGCACTTGCTGTTTGACAGATGACAATGCCAACCCTGGATTTTTAATCAGAATATATATTACTCAGGAATGACAACAATAAAGCCACGGTTTCAAAATCTAAAGAACTGTTAGCTCCAGCAGTGAGGACTTACCAAACATTTCTCCATTCTTTGCGAACTCAGTAACAATGTAAAGCATATCCTTTGTCTCCATAACCTGTGAAGACACAAGAGGACGTGCTTAAAAAAAATGCAGAACTCGGTAGTTTCATTCATTTTTCTAAGGGAGTTCTCAAACGTATCAGTTCAATTATTTATTTGTCGCAGCAGCTGGCAGTAGAGGCATTTAATTTTGCACCACGGCGTTCTTTCCAAGCAAACTGGTAATGAAAAAGATAACAAATCAATGCTTATGTGCCTACAATATACAATGGCTTCCCATGCCATTGTTCTTCTCATCATTACCATGCCACCTAATCTCCATAAGATAACCGATGATCATTTCAATAATTTCATAAACTTCCCTGAATTCATTTTTTGTTAAAATACGCATATATAGCTTTACAATTTATCTGATATATTCTGAACTTGCAAAGACACTTAAGTTTATATAAAGTTTTTGTTTCAAGGCTAGCAGGTATTTAGATCAGGAGAGACAGTCGCAACTTGCACAAATCAAGAAGTAGTATCAAATACCCCACTCCCATTTGGTGTTGGCTGGGGACACAGTAAGCCTCCCATTCAAGTGACAATAGGTTGCTGTTTGTGTAGCGGCAGTGCTTGATGCACATCAACAACTGTCAATACATCGCCCAGTGCTCACCTATCAATCTAGTATCAACTTCCTTTGATACCTGTTAATTTATTTCTCTTTGGAGGAAAACCAAAAACAAACCTCAAAAACAAACAATGAATGAGAAATGCTGAGCATTTCCAAATTCATCTTCAGTTACTGTGGCACATCTTTCAAAGGCTGCATTTCAGATTTTAAAATATAACATTTCTCTGGAATTGGACTCTCAAGGAGCAGGTATTTTGTTTTGGAAGCCAAAGGCTCACAACAGGTTAACAATCAAAAAAGCGTCAATATTACTTCAAAGGCTGTAATTTCCAGGCTCCTAACCTGTAACCTTTTTGGAAGACTCTTGTCCTCCCTTCACTACAAGTACACACAGACATGAAATGAAAATAAACAGACATGGAGCAAAGGAAAAGAGGTTCCCAGTTTAAAAAACTGAAGGAAAGTGTTCTGGGAAAGTTGCCAGCTGGATGAAATTAAGACGCGGTGCTGAAACTAAAACAATGATGAAATAATACAAGAACACACACCCTACGTTGGTATGTCATCTAATTCCATCCCTGCTTCTCAGTCTCCACCAAACAGGTAAAGCATCAGTTACAACAACAAAGAAAAGAAAACTTCACTGAAAAGAAATTATGGTCCACTACCAACGTCATTTGCTCCATCAAGTGAAGTGGTTCAACTAGATGGAATTTAACCTGCTTTTCTAAAAGCTTCGAAATAGTATTTTCACCCGCATCATTCCACTGAAATGAAATCAACCGAACTGTTAGAATGTTTCTGTATATCCTACACTGCCCTATGGGCAACAATGACGTCAGATGTTAACACAGAATAATTTTTGTTATGATGGTTAATACTATAAATATCAAGCACTTCATGTGTGTCAAGGTCTTTAAAAATAATGCCTTGCCTAAGCACCTGCCTTACTGGCTCTTCAGCCTTACATATTAATTAAAACTTTTTTTTTTCTTTTTCAAGCTAACAAACCCAACGGTAAGATTACAGCTGATAATAGTGTTTACTACTACACATGGACTTTCAGACCTGCTAATTCATCCATCTATTCCTCTCTCTCCCCTGCCCTTCTACGCAGGTCTAGACAGACTGGGATACCTCATCTTCTTCTTAAATCCACATGGCATTATTTAAGATGATTAAGAGGAACTTACACCAAATCCTAATTAGATTGAATATTTAGAATTTGCTAAGCGGTCTTTGTTCACTAGACAGATGTGATCCTGTTTTCTGCACAACACATTAATTTGTTCTTACTGTTAAAAATACCCAGTGCAGAAACTGAACAAATGTAAATCAAAAGTCACATTGTGAAACTCTGCAAGCGGAAAGATATTTAAAGTTCACTTTCAAAACTACACAAACTGGAACAGAATAACCAAACAAGTAATTTTTGACATATTCTAAGGTACCAACATTTACTGGCTTTTTATTTTCTGCTTAGTTCGGAATTCTAATTCTTAGATTTTCTATTTTGATTGATTTGGTTTAATTGTTCTTGATTTTAAATCTTATGGCACTTATGGCAAACTCAACTTTTGCGCTTTCTTCTCTGCTATCCTACATGAGTTCAAGTCTTCCTCTTATCAAAAGCATGTAAGAAGTTCTAGTCCTCTGAAGTGGAAAAGCAGAGGAGCTAGGAAAGACAAGTTAATCATAGAAGTTCAGATAATCAGTTCCTCAATCTGAAACAAACTTCAGCTTGGTTTCAATTGTAAATTTTACATCGCGTTTTGTCAAAAAGCTGTCTAACATACCAGAATCTTGTTCAAAGAATGATGAATGACTTTTAAAAAAAAAACAGTTTAAGTGTTTTTTCAAAAAGTATTTCAATACACATTCTCTCTGCAAATATTTGATTTTAAATCATGTGCAAGAGAAGAGCACAAGCATATCTCATCTGCGTGCTGCACTTCAAAGCTGACTTCTTACCTGATATAGCTTGATAATGTGGGGATGATTCAAAAGCTTCATTATTTGAACTTCTCTATAAATCTTCTCCAGATTGCTCGGGTCTAACCTTGTTTTGTCTATTATTTTTATTGCAACCTGCAGATTTAACAAATAATAAAACAAAACAACCCCAGGTATTACAAAACAGGTACTCTTACTGTTAAGATCGCTTAAGAAAAAAAAAAAAGACACAAAGGACACACACGCCCTGACACACACACAAACTCACAAAATCCCAGTAAAGTAGCTTTTAAAGTATGGACTCGACAAAGCTGATTCTGTTTTTCTCAACTGCAGAGAATTTACAACACAGAGCATTTTCATTTTTCTTTTCTACGTCAAAGGATTACACATAAGGTAGTGAACAGAACTGTAGAAATTAGCACTGGACGGGATTCGGTAAATCTTTTAATCCATCCCATGCCAGTGAAAAACAGATTCCTCAAACAGACTATTTTCTACTGTGGTGACTGATATGATTTTGACGTGCACTAGAAATATAAATATGGTTGCATGCCCATTAATAAGTTATTTCTGCAAATAGCACTGCAAGTTCTTTGTTCTTGAAGCGTACACATTGAATGAAAAAATTAAGCCTATCTAAAGTCTTCAAAAGGTCTTTAATTTGCTGGGCTCTTTAGCAAACTGAGACGGAGTAATTCAACGAAGCTAGCACAGCACACAGAAATGTTATTTTTTTATATCTTCTCATTCGTTTTTAATTTTACATAGACTCTGTTGAACACACCGGGAAAACGTGAAGCTCCTACGAACGGCCACCTCAACTACTGGTGTAGGCTCACCAAAGCTCACCACAGCTCACCACTAAGCCCGGCTGCACTTCGCAAAGCTCGCTGCCCTTCTCCTCATCTCCAGCACCAGTTCGTTTCACCACGCTGGCAGCGGCAGCCCACCGGCTGCCGGCCCGGCAAGTAACGGCGCTCTTCACCCCCCGTCCCCCTCGGTACCCACCTGCGTTTTGGTCACTCTGTGCCTGGCCAGTTTGACCACCGCGAAGTTGCCTTTTCCCAGCGTCCTCTCGATGTCGTAGAAGCCGACTCGCAGAGGCCGCTGCTGGGCTTGTCCGGCAGCGGGCACGGCGGTGTACTCTGACATGATCACCATGATTTAGGCGGGCGGCGGGCAGCGCACCCCGCGCCTAGGAGGGGAGCATCCGCGCTGCCCCGGGGAGGCGGGCGCTGGCACCTGCACGGAGAGGGCACAGCACACCCCCGTCAGCCCCGCCCGCCGACGGGACCCCTCCGCTCACACATACACCTCGGCGGAGCGGCGGGGCTCTCCTCCGGCCCCACAGCGGAGCCGCGGCCGCCCCGGCCCCGCTCAACCCCTCGGCCGCTCGCCGCCACCGCTCCCCCCACCGCGCGCGCCCCACAACCGCCGCGGGGCGGCCGTTGCCCGACCACCGAAGCGGCCGTTGAACCGCCGTACCTGGCGGGCGGGCGCTCTCCGCGGCTGCTGGCGCCGGGCTCCGCCGCCGCCGCGGAGGGGTGTGTGCGCGCGAGGGTGTGCGTGAGTGCGTGTGTGTGTGTGTGCCTGTACGCGCGCGCCCGCGCGCGTGTGTATGTGTGTGCGTGCGCCGGGGGGCAGGCGGGAGCACGCGGGATGTCCCGGCCCCCCCCTGCCCCCCGCTCCGCGCACACCCCGCCCTCCCGCCCGCCTCTTCTTCCCCCCGCCCACCGCCGAAAGCCGAGACGGGCCCATTGACGTCACTTTGACGCCAGAGAGACGCGCGCCCAGGCGCGAGGCTGAAGGGGAGCGAGACACCGGGCCGTTGCCAAGGAACGGGCGGCGCTGACGCGCGCGCTGATGGAGCCGTCGCCCGGGCGACGGAGGGGCGGTGACGTCAGGGCAGAGGGAGGGAGGGGGCAGCTGGGTCTCCTGCCCCCCCGCCCGCCTGATGGCGGGGGGAGGCTTTCCGGTGTCACGTGACGTGCCCCTTCTCCCGGCGGGATCGCCCCCTGCCGGCGCGCCCGGCGCCCGAGTCAACGGCTGGCGCGCGGGGCGCCGGCAGCCGTTAACCGCCTCGCGGCCGGGCAGCGCCCGGGTCTTCCGTCAGCGCCCGAAGCCGCCGGCAGCAAGGCGCTCGCCGCGGGTAGGGTTTGCCCGCCGCCGCCGTACCCTTTGCCCGGGGCTCGGCGGAGACGCGGCCGCCGCGCTAACCCTGCATGAGGGTGGGCGTCGCCGCCCCGGCCGGCCCCGGTGAGCTCGCGGCCCTGGCGGCTGGGGTGCCAGGCCCCTTCCTAGCTACCGAGACGGTCCCCGCCCTGTGCCGGAGCCCGCCGGGGTGTGGGGCCACCGACAGGGACTGTCCCGCTGGCAGCAGGGAAAGTGTGGCTTGCAGCCCTGCGGGGGACGTTTTTTCCTAGTCCCAAAGCACAAGGAGGACTGTGGCCGCCCACCTTTTGCACCAATGCCCGCGGCGGGATACTGACCCGCCTTTCCCCGCGCAGTGCCGGCCCCTTTACCGTTGTTTCCAGGGCACGATAGAGGGGAGCTGCCGAGGCGTTGCTGCCGACCATCCCCTTCTGGCATCCAGGACCAGGGCCAAGCCGGCCTAGGGACAGCAACCCTCTGGGTCCACCAGCTGGGCACAGGCAGGGAGGGAAGTAATAATAAAGGGCCCATATATGTTTATATAAATGCAATCCTGTAATACTTTAGCAACTTACATATTTTGAATACACCTGTGGTGCTATTATCTCTGGTCAGTCTGGAAGTGAGGCTTGAGAAGGGCAAGGTAACTTGCAAAGTTGATGTAGGCTTTTTGCACGCTGAGGCCGAAGAAGGCTGTTTGGGATTGCATCTCCCAAGTGCCCAAGAGGTTCTTCTCAAGGTCAGGTGTGAAGTGGCAGGTGCATTGGGTTTGAACACATAGGTCTTCAGCCTTCACACAGCAACTGACTAAAATGTTTGTACATTTGGTCTCAAATTCCAGTTTATCCTCAAAAATAAGTCTTGGGTAATGCCTGACACACCTGTTCAACTTTTATGTTCTCTGTTCAAGTCATCCGAGGCTTTTTTCAGACGCTTAATACTCCAGTCAGTGGTTGGGCTCCTGATTGGAAGGCTGTCCATCTTAGTCTGAACCCCTAGCCTGACCATCACAGCCAAAGGCACACTGGGCAGTGAGCCTCCTCTTCCACCCAGAGGCACCATGCAAATAGGATTTGCCAGGCTGCTTGAAATGAGGCAATGCCGTGAGTGGAGGAGGTATATATAGCTCTGCTTCGTGATGAAGATTTCAAAGCAATCGGTACAATTGTTTTCACCTGTGCTTGGTGGCCACCTTACAGTCCGTGAATGACTTTTGAAGGGCTCAAGAGGGACTCGCTATGGGAGGAAAGCAAGCTTTTTGTTAGTTTTTGTAAGTTTTCTCCAAAGATGGCATGAGAAAAATGTGGTGCTCTGTATAAATCAAATTACATGATATATGAGCTGTGTCTCGTCAGCACACTTGAGAGAGATCCATCGGGACATTCTAGTGAAGCAAGCAGGACTGCCTCTACTTCTCTTATCTAATCAACTATATTGCTTGTGTTACCCACTGGAATGTGGGTGCTAGCCCTTTGGGAGGCCAGTTACGCTGCAGGCTCTTTCTCTTAGAAACACAGAGAAATTACACCTGAAATTGAACCCCCAAACTTTGTTTATCTTGACCATTGCACAGAACTCCTGCTGTCCCTGTGCTTATTTACTGCGAGCAGGTAGGCGGGCTGGCAGTCTGCAGAGCTTGAATGGCACTGGGAGAGGGCAGCGGCTTGCAGAGCTGGTGGCCAGGAGCCGAAGGACAGGAGCAGCTTACATGGAGGCAGCGGTGTCATCCAGGTCATGGGACTGCTACGCCATTTGCTGCAAGGGCGGGTAATAGCATGCAGCCAGCCTGGGCTATTGTAACATTCAATTAGTGCTTACATAGTGCCTTGAATAACTCACATGAAAAGCTGACTTATTATTGTTATTATTAAGCTAACAGTATATTCTCTGTGGAGCTCACGAAGAGGAGGTGACGCACAAACAGCACATACAGTAGCAACTGCATGTGAACACTGCCCCAGGAGTTATAAAGAAAAAAATTACCTTAATAATGGTTCCTCTGCTGTGGTGGGGTTTTCCTCCCTTTAATTATAGTTGCTGTTTTCATTTGCAATTGATTAAGTGTTTTAGGATGGCAAACAGAACTGGTCTTTGTAGAAAGAGCGCTCAAGACAGCCAGCCCCAGCTAGAAGCATAACATTTTTACTTCTTTTAAAGGACTCAGAATTTCTTTTGTCCCAAATGGGAAGAAGAGGACTGGATTTGGTGCTCTCCCTAACATATCACAGTTTTTCCATCCTAAGGAGAGGTGGACACCTGTGTCATGGGACTGCCTGGAGAGTATAAGACCACACCAGAGGGCTACACTGAGGAGAATCCACCATCCTGATTTTAATTACTTGCATTAGATGGAAGAGGCAAGAAGAACTGGCAAGTGTTGCTACCTGTGGAAGGTACTTACACAGACCTGCAATCCCTGGCCCAGAGGGTGGGGTACATATAGCTTCTGCAGTAGAGGAGGGAGCATTTTTAAGAGTCATAAATCATACTATTGTATGATTTATTGAGAGTTAAAGACCTCCTGCATCTATTACTTTCAGCAACTTTTTGGTATTTCTCTTCCATTTTCAGACATATGGGTCACAACAGTTTCCAGCAGTGCTGTGGCCATTGCACAATTTTGGTAGTGTCATAATTACATCATTTTTCTACCACTTTCAGTATGAATTGATCCTGCATTACCAATGTCTTACACAATCACGTTTTATCATAATAGAGGTGCTTCTGTTGGGAAGGTTGATGCTTTTGCAATTTCTGCTTTAACACTTTTGCTGCCCTCTGGTGTTTTGGATATCCTGAATGAGGAATCATCTCGGAGAAATATCCATGGTCAGGAGAGGTATAATTATGGAGCCAGCTTGTACATAACGAGGGTACAAAAAGTGAGGAAAGTGGAGAGGGACTTTCCAAAGCATATCCATGAGGATGTTCCTTTGATTTCTCAAGGAAGGGGTAGAAACTGGGAGGACACAACTGCTAAGTTTTTCCATTGCAGCAGTCCTGTGCTCCCTCCCTGAGGGTGGCATGGTCTGCAGATGGGAATACGCATGAAGACTGCTGCCTTCCAGAACTCGTCTTGCAGATATTTCCAGCAATTCAATCTTTAGTCATTTCACTCAGCATTTTCTATCAGTTTCAAAACAAACTAACAACAATAGCAACTTTCTTCACTTGGCAAAAAGGAAACAAAACTGAGAAACGGAAGCATTCCTTTCTACCCATTTCACCCTCCACAGCTGAAGTCAGCCTGGTTTGCTGGGGAACTACTTGCAATATAGCTGTAGTTTCTTTTTCTTTTTGTCCTAGAAAGCACTGGTGTGATTACTTTGAAAAACAGATTTTTGGGGCTATTTTCAGCATCCCATCATTTACACAATTCAAGTGAGTAAAACTTTGCTGAAGTCAATAGTGTTGTTCCTGGTCACAGCGAGTCGGACCCTGGCCTAGAAAAAAGTAAAATTGAAGGTGTCATATTCTAAAAAGTATAGTGACTTTTTAAGTAAAGAAGATGAGATAATCAACTACAATACTTGTAGGCTTATTTTAAAGACAAAAGCATTATCTTGAAAAAAATGGTGCATGACTATTTCTAATATGACTTCAAAGTTTCTTTGAATTTGAACAAATCCAGGCTGCCACTGCAATTTTGGCATAAATACTTTAAAGCTAGCATATCCTTACTGAGGCACCACAATGGTATCCAGAAATATACTTCAGACCACTGGAATGTCTTTGGTCATAATATTGCATCAGAGTTACATAATTATGATCACAACAATGATCTTTTGTCGTTAATGTTTATGGCATTTCATAATTAATGAGGCAATGACATTTCACTGACATAATACATTGAGCTTGTCTTGCAGAATAAAGGTACATACAGCTTCTCTTCAGCATTCATCCTTATCTAGATCTATAAAATAGCTTTTTAAAGGGTCACCACCAGGTATCTTAGGGTTCTTTACTTTCCTAAATATAATGTGCTACCAAATCTACTGTTAATACCAAGGCTCTGACTGTTTTTTGTTTGTATTAAGGGAAGTACACAGAACAAACAAGGTGGTCTATGCCCTTGAGAGCGTCTTTCTTTTATTGTAATCGTTTCCCTTCCGTGTTTGTCACTGTAATAGTGCTCCACTGTGCTGGGGCATGCGAACCTGAGTGACAACTGGCAACAAACATACAAAAAGGTTATGTAAAAAGAGAAGTGGGCCAGGTTATTTCCATTGCCCAGGATAAATAAAATGCAGAAGCTAAACAACCAACGTTGAATAATGGCTTTTGAATTAGGGTTTTTTTCAATTGTTTAAGCTTAATGACCAAAGGTGGTGATAGTAATAAAAGCAAATACACACCTGTAATCCAACCATGCTGATTTAAATGTAGCTGAAAATAATTTTATAGTATGTGGGCTGATTTTCAGAGAGAGTCAGCACCCACAGTTTCTGCTGATTTTAATGGAAATGCTCATCCCTTAAAACATTCATCTGCGAGGTATCCTACAAGGTAAAGCACATGTTTTACCAAAGGCTTTGACTAAAGAGGACTCCGAGAGCCTCTGGGGCTGAGTACATCTATGTTAAGCTACTGTTACTGTTAGCATCAAGGTTAGCCAGGTAGGCACCTTCCCGGGGCAGAACCACATGCAATTCAGATGCCTACAGACCAATACTTGGAAATGCCACTTTCCCACCAAGGCTCTATGATCTTCATAGACAAAATGGACAACAGATAAGGAAAAGATGTGATTTCCCCCACTTACTATACCTACTTTACTACTGGGAGGGCAAAAAGACCCCACAAGATGAAGTGTCTTGCCCATGCTGGTGATGTGGCAAGTCAGTGGCAGAGCTGTGAAATACATTTCTGTGTCCTGAGCCCAGGAAAAGCACTTTAACTGCGAGGCCATCCTTCACACTGCAATTAAGTGATTAATGTTACTCTCACAGCTGGTATAAATAAAGCTATGCACATACTGGGTTTAGTACAGTTTATACAATAGGCAGTTCTTTTATGTGATTTTTCACATCAGACTGGACTTTCTGTAAGATTAATGCTTGTCATTTAATGTTAGCCCCCACTTCCAGGTGGAGTGTGGACAGAGAGGTGGGTCAAACAGTCAGCTAGCTTTCTGGTACTCCCAAGGCTTTGCGACTCTGACACCAGTTTCTGTTGAGAGTGTGTATTACTTCCCACCGCTCCCTCAAACATCCTAGTAGCTCATGTGTTGTCTTGTTGTTTGGGTTTTTTTTAGGCCGCACCTGACAGGGGAGTTTAGCAGTTTAAGATCAGTCAGAAGCTGACAACTCCAAAGCAAAAAGTAAGTGGTAAGCAGACTTCAGATATGAGAGCAGAGGTGAGAGGAAGACATGTCCACGATCCGTTTGACAGGGGGCTTCGTTCCTGTGAAATTATCCTTCCCCTTCTCTGGCCCAGCATCCTCCCTGCTCACTGCTGTAGGCAAACAGCTGTAATTTGAAGCTATCGGTCCTCCCAGGGCCCCAGACAGAGCTGGAAGCTGGGGAGGCAAAGGGTCTGAAACTGAAGAGGCTATGGACAGGGTGAAATGAAAACAACAAGCAGCAGGCAGCAGCAGGGAAGTAGTGCTGGAAACCCTTTGCAATGGTGAGGGAGGGAAACCCTCTGACACTGCTGCAGGAAGGCTGGTTGTCTGAAAAAGCCGTGCTGGGGCAGGGATGAGCTGCAGAGGCTGCCCTGCATGGGTCCCGAGCTGTCATACAGAAGTCAGGATGCTTGCTTCCCCTGTCATCCATGTCCAGTGACTTCACAGTCCCAGGACGCCACCAGCTCACACCAGGGCTGTCAGTGGGAGCTCCATATTTGAGCTTTGAATAAGAGCCAAAACTCTTGAGGCCAAACTGTCTTGTGCCTCTTTTCCCTTGCCTTGCCCAGGGTCTTTTCTGTTTGGGATTCCTACAGATAGGTGAGGGCAATTCTGCTAGCCCGATGGAAGCGATGGGAAAACAGCCCCCACTCAACAAGTCTGGGAACCCTCCCGTGGGCAGGCCAACAGACTGAAGGCTGTTGCTCTTGGCTTTACGGCTGCTGGGGTAGCCATGAGGTGTTCCCACTGGGGCAAAACCTGCCAGTTATTCTCCAGCCAGTGCAGATGCCCTCACCGGGGACTGGATGTCTGCCCCTGTGCTGGGCCAGAGGGACAATCTCTGAGGGCAGGAAGGTAATTCAGCGTCGTTCCTTTTGGCCTGACCTTCACCAGCGTCCTATTTCTTTTTACAGGAGTGCCATAGGATGCAGAGGTGCCCCGGCCGGTGCAGCTGTGGGCGACGTGGACGCATGCCCAAGAGGAAGTAGCCTGAGACAATGGAATTCATGCACGCGTATGTACTTTGTTGATTGCTGTGCTGGAAACAGTGACCCAAATGTGGCAGTTTTGATGTCCCCTCGCTCCAGCCCCTGCTCTCCTCCCCTCACTTGTGAGTGATTCATGCAGAAAGCTACGCATCCTTCTCAAGGGACAAAATGAATAAGGGCTCCCCCCTCACCTTTCCTCTATATTAATGCATTAGCGACTGAGATCCACCGTGCTCTCGCTGCAGTTTCAACTGGAAAGGCTATTGCTTTCCTGGTGTCCCAAGTAATTGCTTCATCTGCTTGTGCCTGCCTGTACCTCTCCCAGGCAAGGGGGCATGCACTGGCTCCTTTGAAGAGGGTATTAACAGCATTTGTCTACTGCATACTGGAAAATCAGGAGCTTCTCCCCTCCCCCTTCACTTTGCTTGCTCTGAAAGAAAACAGAAACAAAATAAAAGTCGCATTTGCAGCACAGTGCCAGTGGTACAGTTATTCCATGGGGAAAACCTGATATATCCACCTATTGTCTGAGCCACTACTAAGAGACCTTAGTGAATGAGCAAGTTACGAAAACAGGTATCCTTCCTTAGAGATTAATGTGATATTTGTGTCTGATATTTCCTGCCATACAGCACAGATTGTTTGTGCCGATGGACAAGTGAGAAATATGGCTTTCCAGAGCAGGGAAGGACTGTTGCAACACACCTTTATCGTCCTCCTCTGGAACAGCATATTAAATTCGTTTTCCATCCATCCCTCTAAATACATTTCCTATAATTGCTACTATGTCAGATGCACTGTAATCCGTCCCTCCTACGTCAGCTGCATTGTTGTAACCCCCCCTCCGATGTCAGGAAAACTGTAATCCTCCTCTTACGTTACATAGGAGCTGCATCTCTGACATTTTCAATTGCATTCACCCAAAGTCAGACAGAGCAGGGACAGAGAACAAAACACCAATTTCCAGACCATGAATGTAATGAGTTCTCTGGCGTTCTGAATGTGCATGTGGGTGTTTGAAAGTACGGTCAAACACATTTTACACACTTGGGAGCTGGCTTTCTCCAGTCACAGACCAGACACAGATTACTGTTGGTGCTGAACATGAGAAGCTCAGCAGAATTTTTGCATGGCATTGAATCCTGCATCATACATTCTTACATACTAGTTCTGCACGTAGGCTGCAATGAAGGGGAAGACAATAAATAACATTTCAGAGAACAAAGGGTTAGCAAAAGTCTTGCTTTGTAAGCCCCAACTGATGAAATGACTCCAGTGAAGGAGAGGGGGAGGTGGGTTGGCTTGCAGTTTGTGAGTGGGACACCAAGACAATCTATTTTCAAATCTGTATGCGCATGTTACGCTTCAGTCCCGGGGCTGAGCAAGAGCCTATGAACAATAACACACACAAGGCAAATTTCTTACGTGCAATTCTTGGCATAAGCCAACCCTGAGTTTCCAGGGAAGCAGAGTACAGGGCATATGGCATCTAAATATATGCAATCATGGATGACAAGAAACATGGAAGAACTTTTTGGATGGAGTTGTTTGTTAACATCCTGAAAATATCTTTCACAAGACAGATACTGACAAGACAACTCAAAACCAGATGGTTCTCCAGTGATTGTTTCAAAAGAGCTTTCAATTTGGGGTGGAGTAAGCAGTTTGTGCTACTGGAGAAGATTGATTTTGACTCCTCAAATAGGAAACCAGGTGTTCATACTTCAACTAGAACTACTCCTCTTGTTACACAGCTGATATAACCAGAGAGCACACAGCTTTGTCCTTGTATTCATCAGGACGTGTTATCTTCAGAAAGCCTTCGTGTTGCGTGTTCCAGATCAGTTTTTGGGTTGGCTCAAACTGTTTCCGTTCTTTCGATAGCCATCACTTCTCAGAATATCAGTGACAGAGTTTTTATTTCCCTGCTCAATTTATGCTTTGCTGTTTGGCAGATGGCTCTCCAGTCTTGTAGTACATACCAGGAAAAAACCCTTACAGTTAGATCCACAACTACTAATCTTGGTGGTTAAGACAGACTGGTGTCTTGGTTTAAAGAGATGCTTTTTTAGAAGGTATTATGATTATGTGAGTATAGCAAGATTACAGTCTATAGGTATTTATTTTAAAGAATAACATTGCTAGATGCAAAAAACATAGAGGGTCAGATTAGAAAGAGACCTAGTTATGCAGCAATTCTCACCACAAGCAAGGGTGAGAAAGTCAGGAACTGAATTCATCTGAAACTTCTGGTCGCCTAGATGCCTGCACAGGAGCTGAGCTCCGTGACATGGATTCTTCCAGTCAGTGTGATCCTACTTTGGTAAGTCACTCACGTCAGCAGGGCTTTTTGAGCTGGAAGCCTCTAAATTCTGTCATTCATAATGGAAGGAGGAAGAGCGTGAAGAAGGAGAAAAAAATGGGTATTGATTTTCACTGGGTTCACTGGGCACTGGTTCACTGGGCAAAACCCCTTCTGGCAGGTCTGTGTGTGGACATCTGTGTGCACTACCTGTGCAGATGGGACATCCCGTCAGGGGTAATGATCTGGGATTGAGAAAACTGGTGGTAATAGAGTATATAGTCTGGAAGGCCCCCAGAGGCATCTTCTTCCTTCACTGTGCATCAATAAAAGCCAAACCTTTCCATAGACTCATGCGTTAATGAAAATAAGAGATACTAGATAAGAAGGTCACTATATTTTTGTGTTCATCCCATTGACAGGATGAAATTATTCTGGTGGCTTGTAATACCAAATGCAGTCTAACCTGGGATTCGAGGCTTTAACCTACTAGCGATATTGGTAAATATTTTCCTCAGTCAAAAAGTAAGTTTCTCACCTTTGAAATCAGAGTGATATGCCATAAAGGGATATGTGCCTTCTCTGTTAGTGCTAGAAGGTACTTCTCCTGATGGTTCTGGGGAAGTGGAATAAGCTGCCTTACAGAACACACATTGAAACAGATAGATAAACACAAGCTTGCAGTGTAGCATGGACAAAGTACTGGACGGAGCAACACTCGTCACCACAAGTAGGATGGGGCTGTGGTAAGAACATCTATTACTGCATCTTCACAAGACAGAAAGGTATTATGGAGGAGCCTACAGAAGGCTCCTCTGTTTTCAGAATCTTATTTTTGCTGTTTTTCATAAACAGGAGGCTTGTTAAATAACACACAGCAGCCACATGAGCGTTTAGAGAGAATGTACTCATGCAACAACCTTTATGAAAAGGAAATATTAGTTTGGGAATCGGGGATTAGAAAAAAATGCCAAGACCAAACCCACAGAATGAGCAATGAGTATTAAAGGCATGAACGGCAGTACAGTTCACTGAGCGATCCAATGCTGGTCACTGAAGCCATTCACTGAGGAATTTCCAGTGATAACGAACTCCCAAGACTCTGTGTCCAGCTTCATAAACAGATAGAAAGACAATTTCTCTTGAACACATTGTTAATGGCAAACTGTTTACCCAGCATCAGAAGAAAGCAGAGTGCAGATATGTGGCTCATGACCCCTTAAGAGCCTGGGACTTGGGGTCTCTGACTGATCACTACATTTTGAGGAAAACCTAGAATGCCTGAAGGTGAATTGAAGGAGGTTATTACTGAAGCCTGGATGTTGGAAACGTAGTGATAGGAAACAACAACACTGGACTGGCGCTGCAGACTGGGGGCTGTCACAGGCTCCTGAGCAGAAAGAAGCCTGCAAAAATTTGCCGCCTGTCATCAGAGAGATGGCTAGTAAGGAGAAGTGCTATTTGCAGTGATGAAGGAGCACCTTGTCCTGACAAATGAGTCAAGGATCCACAAGAACTCAGACTTCTTGAGTAGGACAGGCTACTCCAGCTGGAAGCACCACCCTGAATCACCAGCAGCTCTCCTTAACCAGGGCTTTGGTCTCAAGCCTACCGTGTGTGAATAATGTGTGCGTGCAGGCACACACCTGCATCTGGAGGAGGAATCCCCTCTAAATCATCTTGCTGCTGAACATGGAGGCAACATGCCTACCCCTAGCAGACTGCTGCAGCCTGGCACGGAGGGTGAACCACAAAGGAGACAGGTGCAGGCGCCCCGTCTATGGAGGATTTCCACATTTTGACAGTTCATATTTCCATTTGGAATGAACACTCAGAGGATATGTCCTTGCCAACTGTGCCGGCATATCATTATGTCCTGACACAGAGGGACCAGTCTGCACTGCCCTGGCAAATGTCACTGGAAAGGACAGAGGAACTTTGCAGAAATATCACTCACGTAGGCTGCTGGCATTTACACTCTCATCAGTGAATCGTTTTACATAAAAGCCATTATTGGACACAGTAAAAACAAAGCAAGTCAAAACCCAGTCATCCTAATAAACATAAGGCAAAAAAGGCTGGGTCCCAGCCTGGAGTAATGGCAGCAACTTTTTGTCACTGGAATAGCATGAGAAAGCTGGAGACTCATGTTGGATACGGAGCGAGGAATATGCTGGAACAGGGAGCAGTGGAGCCCTCCTGGGGAGGGAGGACGCAGCCAGCCTGTGCCCCACTCCCGAAGCTGTGGGTACCAGCCATCACCCTACCAGGTTGGAAAGACCAAGGAGGGACAGGAGCAGGCACACAAGGATGCTTTGCTGCTCTGCTTCCTGAGCACTGGTCTACCCCCCTCCAGCATCTGGATTAGCCGGCCCTGATTGCAGCCCATCTGGCAGCAGCTCCTGGTGCTTGGCATGCTAGGGGTTAGTTATATTCCGCTGGCCTGTATCTCTCCCAGCCTGTCCTTGTTACCTGTCCGGGTAGGAAATTACACATATGCATCGCCCCTATCCCACAGGCGATGGGGAACCAAATATTCCCCAGAGTCAGGATCATCCCAGGCCTCTCTGGCAGCCACAGCTTTAGAGCAAATGCAGTGAGATCCTCCCTGTATTTCTGTAACCTGCAGTCCCTGAGAAAGACGGGAGATCCTATGATTGTTTTTTGGAGAGGTTCCTTTGTTCTTGACCTATCTGGGAGCTGAGCTGTCAGGAGAGCAAGGAGATCAAGCACTCACGCAAGCAGGGAAGAGCAAGCCATCTCTACCGGGATGTCTTGTTTGGATAGGACCTTCACAGCTATAACTGGGCCACTGGCCATGAGCTTTGCTGTAAACACTGCACCGATGCAGTACTAACATAACGGGTGCTGCCCCTGATCAACTCCTGCATGTGTCCCACCAGTGCTGGGCCACTGCTGGCAGTGCGGCTCAAGGCATGTTTGCCTTAGTGAGAGGACATTTCCCCTTACTTCTAGTTTGCTCCAACAGTGCATTCCTACCCACAATATGGATGCTTTCTTGGGATGGCAGGATCCCCAAAAAAGGAAGAAAGAAGGGTAAAAAAAGCTTTAAAAGAAAAAAAATCGTCAGTGACCCCTGCTGGACACAGACACAGGTATTCCTCTTGGGCTTCCTGCTCACTCAAGTGCCAGTGGTACATGGGGCTGGTGGAAGCCCTTGGAGGGGAATAGCAATAGTTAAACTAGAATGAAAAAAAAAAGTGGAAGAGAGCAAAAATTGCAACATTTCCCTCTCTTTCTGTGTATGTTTCAGCGTGGTATGGAAGCTCGCATTTTTCCCTCCTCCTCAATTGCAAATTGTTCCTTGTTACAAGCTTTTCCCCTTAATTGCCTTTCTCTTTCTGCCTTCGTTTCCCCACCTGTAAAGCACATAATGCATCTGCCCGTCCTGGCAGGAGCGGCGTGTCTGTATGGCACAGGGAGAATTGCGGAGACGTGTAAAGCACCACCGTGCACTGTTGGCAGAGCCCCTCGTTGGGGAGGTGAGCAGAAAGACTCTGCGGCTGCTCAGGTTTGCTCCGCACAGCAGTCCTGCAGGCACACGACGACAAAATTGCCTTTTGCCAAATGCCAGCAATACCTTTTGCCATGTTCAGCCCAACAGCAGGGACCCGCTCCAGAGGAGCCCTTTGCTGGCAGCCTTGACCCTTCCCTTGCTGCCTGTGGTCTCTGCTGTCTCCATTTAACTCCTGGCAAGGCCAAGCACAGGAAGCTTTATATACCTTGCCAGCTCCTTCTCCCAGGAAAAGGCTGCTCCCTTGCCCTCCACTGTTGGATCTCTTGACAGTGGAAGTCTTTGCGTAGGCATTAACAGAGCACGCCCGAGCCAGGAGGGACCCCATGTTCTCCTTCCTGCCTTTTAAAGCTGGCTCTGGATGTCCAGGCAGGAACAAGCCAGGCTGGCTGTGCATCCCATCCTCCATCCTTCTTGGCCCTGAGGGCAGTCTGAGGGGAAGGGTTGCTCTTAGAGTTCCCAAATGGCTCAGCTTCGTCTCCCAGTGGCTGCCTGGCTGATGCGGTTGGTTATCCTTGAAAGCCCTCGCAGCTGTTGAGTCTCTCAGTTGCTCTGGAGCCAGGATAACTGGTGTGCTTCAGGTCCAACATAGTTTAAGACAACTGCATCCTGTCCACCTAAAAGTCACCCCGCAGGCTCTCGCGGGCGGCCCCCCGCAGCTGGTTGGTGTTTATGTGCGCTGTTTAACAGCTGTATTTCGGAAAGGGAGAAGGGACTCCTGTAATGTGTACAGTTGTCTCAACCGCCTTGGAAAGAAACAGCATGCTGTTTGTCCTGGTTTGACTGAAAATGCCCTCAGCTAGTGCTAACTGTGCCAAAACCATAATTACCTCATCTTCCTTGTTCTTCTGGGATAACTCAGAGCTGTTTTTTTATAGGCGATAATAGCAGTGTTCTTTTTTCCCTAACAAGCTTGTGTGAGCTGCTTATGACGTCTCCATTTCTTGAACCCATAAGCGCCAGCAAAAGAAATCCCCTACCTGCTCCGTAATTGCATGCTAACTGTCGGGGAGAGAGGCAGTATATTCTGCCTGCTTTGAGACCAATGGGTTTTTGGCTACAGCATCACCTGGTGTTCAGAGGTATTGGAAGGAGGTGCACACCGCCACCAGAAAACAGATTGTGGTGGTGCAGTCTCCGGTTTCCAAAGCTTCAGTGCCTTTCTGCGTAAGCAACCCCACGCAGTCAGTAGATCAGTGCATCTTCATTATTCACCCTGCGAAAAATACGAAGCGTCTGCAAAATTTGGCCAAGTGCGTACAAAGGATTTGGACAAGTTCCGGTAGTGCTCCGGGTACCCCCACAGAGTGGATGTGTTGAGTCTGGCAGGGTTGACTGCCCACCCACTAGGTTAGATTTTCTGCTCAGTGACCAGCATTAAGTTTTGACTTTAATTAATCTATGCACAAGAGAAAAACACAAATGAAAGCCTTTGCATCATAGGCGCTTTTTTTCTCTCTAACCACTGTGATCCAGCATTCACCTTCCTCCTATCCCAGCTTCTGGGGAAAGAACCTTTATATCAAACAGCCAGGTCAGCACAAAGATATGTTTGCCAGGTCAGTAAACATCAGTGACATATGAAGCTGCAAAGAGGCTGAACTTCTGTTTTCACAACGAAAGTGTTTCAACAAATGCAGGTAAAGGTAAGTATGACCCTTCTGCTCCTACCATCACCCCCAACATCAAAGGCCCTACCGACTCAAGAGACTGACACAGACGTCTGAGGGTAGGAATGTCCTTTTTGCCTCTATGCCATGAAGGAGTAAGTCATGAAGGAGACTGATTCATGAAGAAGACTTCCCTGACGCACAGGCTTTGCAGAAGAAACAAGCCCCTCAGTCCCAGCTTGTGTGGAGGGGCCCAATACAGTAAATGAGCCACAAATAGTCACTTACAGGCAGCTTGCGTTAGTAAGTGAAAAAGGGACCTGCTTGTCCACGCTGCTTAACTGTAGCTCATTCTGTGGGTCTGTTTTGGACTGCTCCAGTTAGCTCTCTCCAGCACAGGTCTGCTTGGAAGCGGCCTAATCCTGTGCAGTGGAAAAGTAAGCGAGCAAGTGCTGCACAGGGTCAGTCTCTGGCTTTTCTTTGGACTAGCAGGATGTCAGTGCCACAGGGGCTTAGGTGCTTTCACCAGCTGAAATCCGTGAGCAGCTACCCAGTTTTCAGGATCTGGTCCCTAGGATCTGATGCCCAGCCCAGAAAGCATGCACACCAATTCATTGGGTCCAGGACAAACAATGCTGACTTACCCACCCTGCACACGAGGTATTTTTAATGTCTACATTGTGTTGAACAGTGAAAAAGAATGCTTCCCTAATAATTGCTCTCAGGAAGAAGTAACATTATAGTCAAGGCGTCCTGCAGAAACACCATGAGTCAGAGGAGATGTAATTCCAAGACAATCTTGCTGTTAGCCGGGGTCCAAGATACAAAGATTTTGCACAGCTCTGAGCAAACAGATCCCAGTAGAACTGTAATTTTGAGTCCATCATCCTTTATTTTCCCTTTTTTCTACAAAGATGTGCTTGCTCTGAACCCCAGGCCAGGCTTATTGCATTGCCTGCATTTGCAGGGGTAGAAGTACCCTTTGGAAACGTGGCTTGCATCATTAGTCACAGACTTTGATCCTTCTGCTCCCATTTTCTCTGTGGCAAGAGCCCAGTCTCTTTCTTTCTGACACCACTCTGCAGGGCTCAGTCCTTTCACCCCTGCACTGTACAGCACTGCAATGTTTTCAATAGCTCCTCAGGAATCCAGTGACCCGGCTGCAGATGGAAATGCCCAAAATATTCCAGTACGTACATGTTAATAACATCCAAACACTGTTGAGCAATAAAATGCAGCAGGGCTAGTTCAATACTCGAGGACTGCAGAGCCCTATCTGGGGGGTAGGACCGTGAAAAGCCCAGCTCTCAATGCCGTGCAAGCTTCGCTAATGGCTTGGACATGTCAGACAGACGGGCTGGGCACCAAGCCTCACGTGTTTAATCTGTCTCTCGGATCAGAAACTTCCTGTGCCAGGGGTTGTGTCTCCTAGGGAAAGAGTTAAGGACGCCGTTGGCTATCTGTAAATACAACATTAACAGCTGTCATTTTCAGTGGCCAAAACTTCAAAAGCACAAGCCAAGGAATTGGGGTTCTGTGGGCATTAGGGGGGTGGGTCGTGGTGGAGATGCATAGGGACAGGATGAGAGGCAACAGAAATGGGTTGCAAGAGGGAAAGTCTGACTAGGTACTTGAAAAATTTCTTTCCCTGTGAGGGTGGTCAGGCACTGGACCAGGCTGACCAGAGATGCTGCTTAATCTGCAGCCTTGGAGATACTCAGAGCTCAGCTGGATGAGTCCCTGAGTCGCTTTATCTGTGTTGGCCATGGTTCCAGCCCCTGCTGGAACCAGATGTCATCTGAGGTCCTGCCTGACCTGCACAAGTCAGTGGTTTTATGATGCAGTGGCCAGTGCTGGCCGAGTCACAATGATTCAAGAAGGCACCCGGAGGACGGACACTGAGCTAAATTCTCCTAACTGTTAAATGAGAAGATGCAAAAATCCTCTTGCTCACCTCAGGGGCTGTGGGGAGCTACTCAGCATCAGGGACCCACGAGATTATATCTGCTATTGCTTGTCTCTAAACTACAACTTTATTAAGGCAGGATTTCTCTTCTGGCTGATGGTTTATTCACAAGAAACATGGTTTCAATCAGCCGTGGAGCGTGCAGTTCCTGTTCAGCAGCTGACATTTCAGGAGAGATCAGAAAGCCATTGGGACCCAGAAGCAACATTTTGTGGTCAGGGCATGGAGCTGAGCTGTGGGAAACCCGTCTGCCTCTTTCAGACCAAGTGGTGGAAGCGGGATGTCCCATCACACAAGGAAGTCTCTTAACTCCCAGGTCACCTTCTCTTTGGCTCCTGGCTATTTAAAGAGCCTGTGGAAAGTGGAACAGCTCCAGCAGGAGGGACTGAGAGCAGCCCACCCCCAGAGAGCGCAGAGACGCGGTCAGGACGCTGCGGAGGAGGCTGGAGACATGCGTTTCCCTCGAGGGGTGAAGCAGTTGGCTCTGCGTCGCCCGCATCCTGTGTGAGAGCCCTCAGCCTGGGGACACGGAGGCTCCGGCACCCCTACACGTCCTGCACCGTGTCCTGCCACTTCTGCAAGGAGCAGCCGCAGCAGGAGGGGAATGGGAGTTGGGGGATGTTTGCTGAGGATCAGACAAGGGTCTCCATTCCATGCAAAACTAACTGCTCTATTTTGCTGCCAGAAGGACAAACCAAATGGTCCCCCCATCAGGAAGGGAGCGGAGGCACGGCGATGCCTGACACACCTTAGCCAGAGAGCAAACAAGAGAGAGGGAGGTGAGCGGGATTTATGACTGTGACCCTTGAAGCTTTCAGCACGTCTTACTCTAACATGGGGTAGTTTTCTTTGAATGAATTGCAGCACCATAACAACCTCCTGCACGCAGTAACGGAGGGCGGTGTGGGGTGTGCCTGTGCGCTTCAAAGTAAAAATCAAGCATTAAACTGGTGAGAATTATATTTTTTTAAAAAAAAGGTGTAGAAGAAAAATTATAATATGAGAACTGAGCACAAGCATTTTCACAGAAACCGTCTGCTCTTTCCCTTTGGGTCAGTGTATTTGCCCAGCACATAAACAACATTGCTCACACAACTCAGAAGGAAATCTGACTGGCAGGGCAGGCTGCCTGGGTGGGGAGATATTTTTGTCCTAAGGCCCAAAAGAGGAACGAACAATACTGAGCAGAGCATAGGTGAAACACAAGGGGAAGGCAGGCAGCTGTGGGGCAGCGTGGGGAAGATGGGCACATTGCTTGGTGGATGAAAGCAAGACCCTCACGGTCAGAGGGAGCAGCCTGGAGAGATGGGAAGTGGGAGGCGGGAATGGGAGCCAGCGATGGGAACAGTGGATGAAAAGACGAGCCCATGGTGCTCCCACAGGAAGGGGAAGAGTAGGAGGAAAGTTGAGCTGAGTTGTGGGCAGAGGCTGCTCAGCCTAGAGTTTTAAATGTCAGGATGAAGAGCCTGACCAAACGTGGCAGTGAAGGGAGTGGGATGGCCGTGGAGGGAAGGGGCAGCCCTGCAGGTAGGGAGGGCGCCAGCACCGCTGGCTGCAGGGGGACCTGCTGTGCCCAGCACAGAACAAGAGGAGAGGAGAGGCGTCAGTGCAGGGCTCCTAGGGCGGTGGGAGATGTCCTGACATCCCTGAGAGGCGCTGGGCACTGTGGCAGCAGGAAAAAATGGCCCTTTCAGGGACCTCCACAGTAAACAGGAAAGAGGAGATAAAGCTGTAGCCAGAGAGGCCTCTTGGTTTCAAGCGAGATTTCCTCCATCATGGAAAGACCAAAGCATGCTTGGAGCTAAACGGCTAGGCCTGAGGGAAACGCAGCCTATGGATGGAGGAGAGAGCCCTGCTGGCCCCTTGCAGGCAGACGAGGACCAGGGAGGACCACGGTAGAGCAATATGGAGGAGTGTGGGTGCAGCTCCCCTCCCTAATGACAACTTCACCCCATCGGTTGTGTTAGCACCTTTTCCATGCTCAGGTCCTACTGCCACAAGCCTCCCTGATCTCACCCCCACCGGGAGGAGGACCCCCCTCAGCATTTTGAGATCAGCTTCACACATCCCAGCCACCAGAGGAGAAGGTTTCCCTGTGATGGGCTCCTCCGGTGAGCTACCACCCAGTTACAGTGGCTCGGCCTTGCAAGAGGACAGTGGCTGCTAGCAATGCCACTTACACCTTGGCCTGTTGTCCTCGGCATGCTCAACCCTTGTCCCATCCCATCCTGTCCCACTTCATCCTCAGGATAGGAGCAGCTGCCGTGGGAGGAGCTGGCTGTACTGAAGCAGCAGCAATGCGAAGGAGATGCCGGAAAACACAAACTGAAGGCCCCTTCATGAAAGTGTCAACAGATGGGGGTGCAAATGCCCAGTCCCAGCAAGCACATCTCCGTTTGGGGCACATCTCTGACCCTGTCTCCTAGTGCCTCTCTGTACGGAGCTAGTTGAGGTGCAGTAAATGGTGCTACATGACCCAGGGAAGCCACACATTAATGGTTTTGAGGAAGAACTATCACACATGGGCTTTCTTTGAGCTCTCATCCAGATTTGTTCTCTGACACTGGCAGCAATGACTGCTGTCATCGTGTCTGTTCTTGGCGGCACTGGCAGGGGAGATGGGGCTGCGGGTGCCTTCCTTACTCTGCCATGTAACCTGACCTGGTGAGGGTAGGAGAAGTCCTCCCGCAGCCCTGTCTGCCATACTGCTCTCACCCCCGCTGTCGGCAAGCAGTGATAAGGGAGGGGAAGTGATGGTTTTCCAGCGCAGATTATTTTCCTAAGGATTCCTATGCCTTGTGAGTCACTGGAGGTTTTTCCGCTGACTGCAAGGAATGAATTCCTAGCACTGAGATATTAAAAAAATGCGTGCAGTGGTCAGGAATGCTGCTTTATCAGCTTTTAGGACACTGTTTGTTATAAGACAACTTTGATTGGAATGGATACAGCTAATTACAATTTAAAGGCCACATCTTCAAGTGAAACACATGGGCACATCTTTCTCTTTCCAAAAGATCTGTACTACTCCAAACCAAAGTGCTAATCTGGTATCTGTTTAGCCCACTGTGGGCTTAATTAAATCCTTTTGCCCATGAGAAGCATTTAAAGTTTGGGCTTCAGTGCTAGATGACCGTGAGCCCACCATGAGCTTCTGTACAGAGAGGCGCGATTTCGTAGTACAGAGTGCATTCCTCCCACCTTCCCCAGATGTCAGCAGTCAAGCACTTCCATCCCACACTGTCGGAATAGCGGGTCAAGATATTCTCAAACAAGTAGACACCAAGTAAAAGCAAAGTTCAGGGTTTTTAAAAACCAGCAGTCTGCGTGCAGCTGAAGAAATTCTCTGGGTGGTTACTGCATAACTTTAAAATAGCCAGTCTGGGGGAAAGGGCTGCATTTACCTACAGATATCTATTTTCCTGCAAAGAGAGTGCTTTTTCTGGGCTTTCTTGGAAAGAGCCCTCCAGATGGGATCATCCCAACCATCACATGGGAAGGATTTTCAAACTACACTAATGTGCTGCGAGATGGAGGCTCTAAGTGCTGGTTTAGACCTTCTGGAGAAGGTCAAGACTCTGTTTAACTTCCATTAATGTCACTGCAGTCACTTTTGATAGTACTGAATAGCAAAGGAAAGAAGAGAAAGATAAAAACAATCTTAAAAGCTTTTCAAAAATACCACATTCCCAAAGAAAGCAGCATTTGCTTTAAAGCGTTTTTAAAGGGAAAGAAAGCGTGAAAGAACAAACGTTTCTTCACCGATTCCCAAATTATGGTCTGGGCACGGGGATGACTGAGATGTTATTCAGTACTCTCTGGACACTAAGACCAACTGAGAGTTGCCCTTAGCACTGCTGATGTGGCCAAAAGAGATGGTCAGATACCAGTGGGGAGCGTGGGGCGGGAAATGTCCCCTGGTCCCCCTGCACTTCTGGAGCAGCACAGAGTAAAGCAGGATGAAAGTCAGGCTCTGTATTGCATAGCAAAGCAAAGGGATGGAGAGAAAGGCCGTAAGAAATGGTTCCTGGTGAAGAAGGAAAAGAAGCAGCGGTCGCAAGCTCAGAGACACCACAAGTGCTTTCTGCAATGCATAAATGTCACACTGCGTTTAAAATACTTGATCAGCCTTCTTCAGCCAGCTCGGCTCTAGCGATAAATGCACCGTACTACTTTTTAATATGTTTCCCTCAAAAGATCATCTAGCAACAAGCACTGTGTTCAAAAAAGCTCTGCAGTTGCAGTTCGAGATTTATTTTAACTTTTCAGAAAAACAAAACCTCAGAATCAAAACAAAAAGAGTCAGAAGAGACTGTGGGAAATTTTTTCCTAGATAAATGTGAAGTTAGATTGTTTTGGTTTTTCCACCCTGGCAGGGCTGTCGGGATGCCACTCGGAGGGGACGGAGGATGTGTGGTCTAATGATTAACAAGGCCAGAGGGGTCTGAGTCCAGACATTGAAAACGTACAGAAGCACCTCAGGCCAATCGCCTAATTGCCTGTGACTTATTCCCATTTATCTGAGGGGCAGTCGCTCAGTCCCTGGAATGCGGTGAGCGTTTCATCAATCAGGGCTGAATTGCTGCTTTGAAATCCTGGTTTCTGAAACACGCAGGGTAATTGCAGAAAGTCCTTTATTCTTCCCATCAGCAGGGACCACGCCACTCGCACATATGGAGCAGACCCTTCCCAAGCCTGGCTGGTCCCCCTGCCCATCTAACTGACCTGCTAATGTGATGGTTCACGGCTAGAAGAGATGGCTGCGCTGCCCATGACTAGCTGGAGCTTTCTCTGAACCCCACCAGACAGAGCTGTGAGAGGGGGAGCGCAGGCAAGCTCAGGACAGGCAACCAGAGGACTATGGCAGTCGTTGCACTGATGAGAGAGGACAGACAGTTTGCAACCCCAGCCCCGAGGGGCGGCACTGAAAGGAAGCCGGGGGCACGGCTGTGTTCCTGGGAGGAGAGAAGGGACTTGCCTTTGGGGATGGAGATGATGGAGATGGAGATGGAGATGGAGATGGAGATGGAGATGGAGATGGAGATGGAGGTGGAGGTGGAGGTGGAGGTGGAGCGGGCTGCAGTGACTACGGGGAAAAGTCAGTGTCCTTTAACTGAAGCCCCCCTGTGCCCTGCAGACGGATACAGCGGAAACATTGAGCTGGACGGTGAGCTGGAGGCAGCAGCGAGCTCTGTGCTGCCCCATGCCCCTGGCAGCACCCATCCCCTCAGCTCCCCGGCAGGGAAGCAGGACCAGCCGCAGGGACCCTGGCTGCCACCCCAGGCCACAGAGGGGTGAGCCCGTGTCCCCACGCAGCGCCCGTGACGGGAGACAGTGCAGCCAGCACGCAGTCGCAGGGCGGGAACGGGGTCGTCCACCAGCTGCATGGAAGGAAGCCAAGTGAAATTTTTTTAGGCGTCTCAGACGAGAAGAAGGTTAACTATTATTACTAGATAAGGCATTTTGCATCTAATTAGGATATTTTAAAATGCCCCATTCCCAAACAAGCGTTTCTGAGAAGCCTGAGCAAAAACAAAGTGTCAGAAACCCATTGGTTCGAGCTCCTCCTGCCTCTGTTTTGACCCCCTCGGCCTCGCTTCCCCCTTTGCCTTCTTTCAAGGAAGAAAGAAAAAATGTTGAAATTGGAAGGCTGCCAGCGGGACTGAAATTTCATTTTCCAGCAGCCTCGGCAGCCACACCAAACCCTGCGGGGCCCTAGTGCTGGGTGAGGCTGTGACCCACTGGGACGGTCCTGCGGTACCACAGGCCTGGTGGCTGCAGCCACCATCAGGCTCTGTTGGGGACCCAGGGGCTCCTGGAGGTGGCACCAAGTGCGGTGGCATTTCTACCCGCCCACAAATTGGTGGGAGTCGTGGGGACTGGGAGCGCTATGGGGGGCACCCTCTTCTTCCTCTGGGGCCTTCAAGGGTGTTAGAAGTGAGTCAATGGCTATGGCTCCAGAGGGGCTCGATCCTTTTTCCCTGCTAGCTTTGTGCCACTTGCTGTTGAAATCAATGTCCTTGGCTATGGCTTCCCTTCTTCTGTGGGACTCTTGCCCACCTTCAAAGCTAGCACCCAAGTGCCCGATCTGACCAGGGCAGCCTAATTTTGGAACGTGCCCAAGGAGGACAAACCCTCTATCTACCACAAAATGTCCTACATCACATTTCGCAATGGTCCACCGTGTCCAGATGAGATGGCCAGGTTCACAGCCCACACTGGTGACTCAGCGCCTTGCTGCAAAATCACCGAGGCCAAAGTGCTTGCTGTGTTCTGCATTGAAGTGAGGAGCTGAACTTGTGATGGAGGTCTCCAGACCTGAGAGTGTCCACGCTTCACCGTGTACAGCCAGGGTTGGTGTAAATCAGCCTTTCCCAGGAAGCTGTTGTGCCTCCCGAGAGCAGGAATCAAGCTTCACTCCTTGCAGGTGAGGCGAGGCGATGTGGGAGAGCTCTGGCGAAGTGAACTCCCTGCCGCTGCCGGCAGTTTTATGGCAGTCACAACTCTTAGGCTGTCAGGCAGCGCCGAAACCGCGTGTGTCTTTGAGACACCATGACTGCCAGGGCCACCTTCTTCACCTTTGCTGGAGAAGACGCACCAACGCAATGACTTCCCATATCGCAGCGCTGTCTTCCTGCCAATCCTCACTCCTGCTGACGTCTGGCGAAAGGCTTGTCAGATAACCTCAGGGGTCAGCCTACGGCCAGGGGAGGAAACACTGACAGGGCCAGCGCCCGGTCGCTCCGTCACCGCAGCCCTCGAGTGCGGGAGTGGGGAGAAGCTGGTTGAGAAATATGAGGTCTCATGGAGAACTGCAATGGCTCCCCGGGGAGCACGCAGCAGGGAAATGCCATCGATTCACGTTTCCTAATGAATGGCATTGCCACACGACTGAAAAAAGGAGAAGTGGAACAGCGTAGAGGCTGTCTGATTAACTTCTCTTCATCTCTCCTCTTCCCCCACTCTCGTGAGCTCGTCCCAGGTCCTGTCTGTTGGGATTCATTTATTTCTCCCTCTTACCAGCCTGCGGCTGACACTGTTTCTCACGGTAGAAGAGGTACATTTTAAGATGCCATTTACTCCCTGATAGCTTTAGCAATGATTCCCCAAGGTACAGAGGAACTTTCTCCGGTAACACCCTTTTTTCCAGCATCCAAGCCAGCACCCTTTCACAGCCACGATGAGCGCCAGGACCCATCAGAGGGCATCCCCCTGCTGTGGCCGTTTTCTGCCATTCCTTCTCCCTCCGCAGACATGTGCCACACCAGAGCCCAGCAGCCAGGCCTGGGGGTGTCCGGGTGGATGGCTGCGCTGCGCTACCCTGGGGAGAGGCACAGCTCCTACGTGAGGGTGGAGGTGGCTGGATTGCCTGGAAAACAGCTGGGAGGTTGAACTTCTTCAAAAGGCTGACTTCTGAGAGCTCCAGGCTGGCTCCAGCCATCCACAGCCTCTCGGGCAACCCCCACATGCTCCAAAGCGTCTCCAATGCTGTCTGTCAAGGGGGGTGATGCAGCCCAGGCATATTTAACATGATCCAGTGAGCAAATGGGGAAAAATAGTTCAGTGACAGACAGCAGTTATTGCTATGAGTACCTGCTAAAATGTCCCCAGTGTGACTGCAGTTCTTCGTTTCTCAATCCCTTCCCTCTCTTGCAGCTCTGTGACACCCCAACTTTTCCATTTCCTCCTGAAGGGACACTGGCTGCCTCAGTTGAGAGAGGATTTGGGGGATTCCTCTTCTGGAAGAATCCTGTCTCTTTTAGGGACATACCACAAGCACAAACAAATACACGCCATGAGTATGTATGTAAGATAGTCCTGCATGCAGCTACCCTTCTCTGTCAGCTTTAAGCTCGCTTCTCCCACAGAGTGCCTCCTCCTGCAGCTTGCTCCACATCCTTTATCCCAGCTCAGTGTCTCCATGGGGCTTCCCTCACCCCTCTCAGGCTCAACTCACCCCTCTCAGGCTCAAATGTGTAGGACCCCCCCCCCCATATCTCCTGTCCCCACCATGGTCTGCACAGGCCACCATGTACAGCATCCCACAGCCAGCTGCCTCACTCATGGGCTCTGAGATGTTCAGCAGGCTCCAGTGAGACCGAACTGAAATGCCTTTAAAAGCCTTTAAGGGGTATCACTCTACAGCCTGCAGCAGAAACACAGTCTGTGGGGCTAAGGAGCCCAAGTCCTGACTCGTCATCCCGCCGTGCAGGTAGCAGACAACGGAAAGTTGAAAAAGTGGTTATGAAAAGCCCCCTCACAAACCTCAAGGCAGTGAACTATGTTATTTTCCATTGGGAAAGGTGCTGCCAGCACGCTAGCCAGAGGAGACCTTTACCGCCCACAGTAGAAAGCGTGGCTTCCACCCCGTGCTAGGGGCATCCTCTCCCAACCGGTGCCAAAAGTCATGTCCTGTCCCCTCGGATAAGCTGCCTGGGACGGGCCGAGCTCTGCTGTGATCCCACCAGGAGATACTGCAGGGAGGAGCTTGCCGCCCTCACTGGGAAGAGGCCGTGTTCCCACAGTGCCCAAGTCAGCACTATAAAGCCGCTCCTCAGGGAAGATTAATAATTTAGGAACAAACTTAAGCCTCTATTGTGTTCTGAGGAGGCTGTCGTATTTACTTATCACGACAATGTCTGAGCCCCTTCCGGTAATGCACTCGGCTATCTGATGAATGTTTGGCATGTTTGTCCTCTTGTCCTCTCCCCAAAAAGAGAAGCACCAGCCTGTCCGATTGCTTGGACTGTGGGAGGCACTCGCTCAAGGGCTGGACACCATTTATCAGATAACAAGATAGTCCTATTATAGGCATTCAGTGTAGGGTCTAACAACCCAAGGCAGTCATGGAAAAGGACCACTTGTGGTCCACTGAAGGTTAGAAACCCTTGAAGAAGTGCTGTCAATTGGTTTGGTAGCTCTCCCTGCAATCTAGGGTATTTGTTGAACCCACGTAGACCACTGGGACAGATTTAGGCTCTTTAGTTTTCCTCAGTGATTCCTGGAACTGTTCTGGGAAAGCTTTTCCTGGACAAGCCTGTGTGCCAGCACCCCTGTCCCAGAGTACACATGTGACTCAGTTCATCCATTTTGGCCGAGGCACCCAGGAGTAGATACTGTGCTTTAAATTCACAGCTGTCACTGATACCAGATAGATTTTCTGTGCGGACAGGCTCCTGTAAAAACCAAGAGCATCCTGGAAATGTTCATGGTCATCTTGTGTTGCAGGTAAAGGGGTAATTAGACGCACCATAACTCAGGAGCAAGACCCAAGCTACGAACATAGGTACAGAGAGAAGTTAGAGTGAGATGTGCTTCATCTCCTTCCTCCTCCTGATGCTTACCTTCCTGTTAGCTAAACCAAGGGGCTGCAACTCCTATGGAAAGCGCTTAATGAGAAAGGAAAGAGTGATTGAAATCTGACTTAATCTGCATTCAGCGTATTTCATGAAAGCAGCACATTCTCCCTTCTGAGAAGCCTCGAAATGGGATGACCCGAAGCCGGCTGGTTTACAGGAAGACTCAGCATCCAGCACGGTCTCTCCGTTAGCTGGATGGAGGGAACAGCTTAGTCACCATTAGGGGAACCATTCACAGAGAGCTGAAACCTTCACCTCCTGTTGCAACAGAGGAGTTGTTGTTTTTTTCTTGCCCACCACTTATGTCACCACTTGTGCGTGGCAGACAACTCTCCCCCACTTCCCAGCAAGCTTTCCGTGTCACTGAGTCACACCATTGATGTCCCTACGGGGAGGTGCCCAAAAATTAATATCTCACAGGGAACATTGCAAATACCTTGGCTGAACAGCCGCTGCGGCGCGAGGGAGTACATATTCATGGGGGATGAAATTTGGGTAACACTGCAGTCTCTTACTGAAACTGCAGCTCTTTGTAAGAAGGAACAAGGGTCCTCCAGGGGCTTGACTCAGTGGCCGTGAGGTAAATGCCTTTCATCAGAGGCCAGCCGAAAAGTTCCCCAAGATCAAAGGAGACTCATCCTGATCCCAGTGGGTTTTTTACTCAGGGGTTAAGGGTCTGGGGTTAGGTTTGCAGAGGGATTAAGATGTTACTTTTGTTCATGAGCTAAGGGTGGGTCCGTCCTGTCAAAGTCTTCCTGGCAGCAGCGCCCTTGTATCCAAGGGTTTGAGAATTCAGACCTCTGAGTAAAGGGATTTAAAACCCACGTTTCCCATCCCATGTGCCACTGCATAGCACGCCAGGGTCGGAAGAGATGATCTCATTCCCTCTTGCTGAAGCTGTTCCGCTTGACATAGATAAATTAAGTATTGATGCAAGTATTGATTACTGTTGTGCTACGTATTGGAAAACTTACCCTCATCCTTTAGTGGACGTTTTTCTATCTCTCTATAATTAGATGCTCAGGCAGATACTCTTCCCCCCTGAGGAGGCGAGGCTGGATTGTCACAGTGTCCTATAGGTCAAGACTAGGGTTGGTGGGCAAGGCGGGAGGAGAAGGCACCATTGCCTTGGTAAGCAGAGGGAGAGCACTGCCCAGGACAAGCAGTGGCTGGCAGCAAGAGCAGTGCCACCAGCAGAGCCCATACCTGAGACTGCAGAGGACTTTATATCCCAGCTTAACCAAGCAGGTCTGTCATATAGATGTGTCCTGCATTAATCACACCCTCTACCTGCGCACAGACACCTTTTGGAAACACCTTCATGCTTCATTTTGGAAGCCCTTCATGTGCAGGATGCAAACAAAGTAGAGTCAAAGAGTCCTACAAATACTAAAGCCCTGAAAGCAGAGCAGGGCAAAACAGTTCCTCCCACTATGCGGTTTGGTCTATGTCCTTTTCAGATTTTGCTTTGATTCACGAGGTTAAGACAGGTCTTACAGCACAGAGACATTTTCAGTAGAAACCGAGTAGTTTCAGTTAAAGCGATATACAAATACAACCGTTTCACATCTATGAGGCAAAACTGAAAGGAAGTGTATTTTCGGTCAAAACAGCTGATGGATCTTTTGATCAGCAAAAGGTTTTTCCAACGAGACTAAAATTAAGTTACACCTACATCGGAGGTGAATCTGCCTGGACCACCCCCAAAGCGTAGCCGCGATCTCCCCTGCGGTTCTGACCTGCTGTCATGGATAATTTCTGGGCCCTCTGAGATGTCATGGGGCTGTGTGCCAACGCCGTTCACTGACATAGGGTGCATTCACTTCAGAAGTAGGAAGTAAACAATAGGTCAGATAAGAACTATCACATGTTATTCGCAAACAGTGAAAACAAAACTTAAATAGGCCAGTTTTTTGTAACATCATGTAAGCTAAAGCTCCGCTGTCTGTCAATAAAGGCATCCTTGAGTATTTACTGGCACTGAGGGAGACAGCCAAAACGTTTTGCAGTTTATCATCCTCTCTGTAGGGTGAATATTTGCACACGGTGGAGATTTTTGCTTTTCTTTTTTTTTTTTTCTTTATTTTTGTCTTTCCCGAAATCAACTGAGAAATGCATGATTTCTCCGTGAAAACATCACCGGTTTCTGCAATTCTGCCAGAATCAATAGATTCCGGCAATGCCTTTGATGTGGAGATGTGTTGGTGAAGCAAACTCGCCGCAGTCTGTTTTTAATGCTTTCGGCATGTATGCTCTCATTGGAGAAAAGTGGAGAGAGGGAGATGAAACGAAAACACAGAACACATTTTACATGACACCTTATCCCACCCAGAAGCAAAGAAGCACTTAAATCTCACAGTTCCTCTCTGAATGGTGCTTCTGTCAACAGTTTAAAGCAACCTTGCCTAAAGCGGCATTTATCTTCGGGGCTATCTATCAGATTCCTTTCTAAGTTTGTTACGTGCGTGTTCCTCGCTGTTTACGCCCTACATGGTTAAAGGGAATCTTTGTTGTTTCTCCACAGGTTACAGCAAGGTCAGGACTGAGCACTGTACATCCTTTCGCTTCCTAAATATTGGACACTTAATCCCAAAGGCTCTGTCACGGAGGTGGAAATGCACCTACAAGGATACCTTCTCTCCACTCTGCCCAAAAGGTTGCCTCTGCACGCAAAACCCGGCAGCTGCATGGGAAGCCTTCTCTGGAAGCCTGCCCTGAGGTCTGCAGTGTAAGGATGAGTTTATGTAGGATTTCAGGCAGTTTCTTCCTGCTTTAGGTTTATGTTTAAAGCTTGGCGAGAAGGGATTTATCCTTGCGTTGACCTATCCCAGGGACTTTTGAGACAGGCAAAGCAAATCAGACCCTGGAGTGACCTGGGTGGTGGTCCCAGCTCTGGCCAGGGGCTGCACAAGGTGTCCTTGTCAACTCACAGCCCAGCTCCGGTTCCCCACGGTGTCTCTTTTGCTGGACATTTTAAGAACAACCACACAGTACTTACACACAATTAATCTGCAGCCCATTAAAACTGGAAGGCAAATCTCCGCTGCCTTTGGCTTATCAGTGGAGGATAAGCATTGGCTTACCTAAGATGGCGGAAGGAGGTGTTATGATTTAGGCATTCAATAGTTTCTTCGCTCTGGCCTGTCAGACAAAAATTAGGGCCTTGGTAAACAACATCAACCATTTCTAGTGTATTACAGGTGTTTGCGTGCCAAGGAGGCTACGCCTCCCTTCCCTCCACTGCCCCCAGGAGGAAGGTCCGAGTGCTATGTGGTGTCACAGCAGTAGCAGTAAGGTGTCTTAGGAGACAAGTCCCTGTCTGCTGTTGCTGTTTGAGAGGGACAGGCTTAGTAAGCAAAGCCCTAGCCAGCCTGGGAAAGCACTTGGCAAAGATGGAGCAAGCCTGCCCTTTACGCCAGCACATACAGAGATGTCCTCTGCCACTGACAGGCAGAAAACCAAAGAACTGAGCAGGACAAGTGGTAGCTCCCTTCTTTAATGCCCTGATGGGAATTACTCGCACAGAGAAAAACCATTTGATGTCGAACACCACCCCAAGCCTCTTAACCATGACACAAATGCACGGAGAACCCCTTCTGCAAGGATACCTCTGCACGTGCCCCACTCACCATTCAAAAGCTCAGGCTACAATGAATTGTCAGGATGGGGAAACTGAGTCTAGATTTTGGGACAAAAGTTACACTTATGATCCTCCAGTTGAGGAGACAGAGGAATAACAAGTGTCGACAAAAGATCTGAAGAAACAAATTAAGAGGGAACACCATGCATGGTCGAAAGCCTGTGTGTTCCTCAGCTCTCAGAGCTTCTTCACCTCCTTGAGGGAGTGCAAGAACTTGATTGATTCCTTCGACTGCAGAAGAGGCGGCGATGGGGGATCACTATTAATACCCTGGCTCCAATCGGTGGGCAGTCGTGGTTTGCGTCTCATGAATTTCAGTAGGAGTCTGACAGAAACAGAAGGCTCCTTTGCTGTTTATGGCCCATGAACAGCTGTTTGAGGGGAGAAACATCTCTGCAGTGGATGAGTCTGCCGTAAAAGTCATGCCAGATTTTTGGGAATTTCTGGCGGTTGAATCCCTTCTATACCACAGCTGTCCGAGCAAGGCTGAGTACAAACACACACCCCTCTATCTCCGACAGATGCCTGTAAATCTGATAGAGAAGGGAAAATTAACACCAGGCTAACTTAATTAACTTTAATGAAGTTACTTTTTCTGATTTACACCTGTGCACCTAGGAGACGAATCAAGACCTGTACACTGAATCTCTTTTACCACGTCATGGTTTTGTAACTCTAGAGAAGATTAATGAATACACACTAAACCAGGGACAAATGTCTGTGAAGAACTTCATGGATAAATGGTTAAATTCTGGGCTGTTTTACAGCGGTGTAAGTCAAGAGAGACAGCATTACCATTGGCAGCACCTCTCCAGCGGAGATCTGCTGGTCTGACACACGTTTCATACTCACACCAAGGTAAGCAGGAGCAAAAAATGGCCAGCACCACTGACCAAGCAGCGAATGAGCTCGGACATCGCTGCTCCGTACCCACTCGCGGAGGATAACAATTCCAGCAATTCCATTTATTCACTCCTGTGCAGTAGGCTCCAAAATCTTGTAAGAGCCGGTGAAATCTGGCAATGGGCAGTTAAGAGGCACCAACAAAATGGGGCGACTTCTGTTTTGCATTTAACAAGTAGGAGAACTATTAATCCACACATGTCGTGGGGAGGAACAGCAGCCTTTCTCCTACATGAACCGTCTCACAGGGTTTTTCTCAGCCCTTTAAAATGTGTATATGCATGCTGATGTGCCTATGTGGGTGTGTAATCGTGCCTCCGTGCAGAGTGGGACACACAGTGAGACACGTCTTCGTTGAAGACAGGGTCACTTACGAAGGGGTTGGGTTTTTTTTTTAATCTTTCCCTGACCGCAGCAAACATTTAAGGGCTGTGAGAACTTCCTTTGCTACTTGTGTGCCTGGTGAGGACACGCTTCTGAAATAACAACCGCAAGGGAGAATTGCCCCCGCGCTCCTTCCTCCTGCCCCGCCGGGGCAGCCTCTGCTGTGGCACTTCTTGGTAACTGGCTTTTTGGCTACTTCATCCCCCAGGAAAGCCTAGCCAGCGTTTTACTGCAAAGCCCTGCCTGTGCCTGTGGGTGCACAGAGGACTTCTTTCTGATGGGAACTCGGAGTAAGATGGGTGCAAAAGCTGCACAGCCACGTGCTCAGGGCTCGTAGGAAGGAGAGGGATGGGAATCAATAAACAGAACGGGAGGATGAATGCACGTGTCCACGCTCCCTGGAAATCCCCAGGCTGCCAGTACAGCCTGCCTAAGGAAGAGTTAAAAGCAGAGCTCTGGAAAGTTTGGCCAGATGACTTCCTGATGGAGTTTATACAAGTATAGTGTGCGCAAGGACGTATGTGCCTACGTGCCACTTCTCCCGAAGCAGCCTGAGCTGAGCAGAGGGAGGAGAAAAAAGAATAAAAACATCACAGATGGGTCCAGGCTGAAAACAGGCATCTGATGAATGTGCAGGGTCATCACACCCCTCTCGTTACAAACCCGCCAGACAAATCTGTGTGATGCCTCCTCTGCTATGTAGCCCTGTTGCCGCAGAGCAAGAGCACAAAAGGCAGAGGTGGGGGAGAGGCAGGGCAGGGGAGAGGCAGAAGAGGACATTTGCAGGAGGAATTTGCAGTATCCCAAACCAGCTGCCAGTCGTTCAGCTCGCAGTACATCACCAGCAGCCAGGGAGGTAATGCAGTCATCTGCAGTCACTGGGATGCCAGGGTGATGCAGGGGTGATGCAGAGGTGATGTCAGTGTGATGTCGGAGGTTCCAGGGCGGTACCAGGGTGATGTCAGGGTGATGCCTGTAGGTGCAGCCAGGAGATGTGATGTAAGTACATACACACAGGTTAGTGTCCTAAGACCTAGCCTGGATAAAAGTATCAGCGAAACACCAACGCAAGGTTGTTAGCATGGATTGTACAAACTTGTGCAGGACATTGGCACTCAAACTGTCCCCTCTTCGCTGCTAGCTGTGCGTGTGCTCTGTAGATGGCAAACCCTCGATTTCCTTAATAGACTAATACGCATGTCCTACTGCAGAGCTGTGACAGCCAGAGCTGCTAACCATGAGAGAAATGGTCTTGCATAAGCACAGGAACTCTGTTCTCACTACCCTGATTGCTTCGAGGGAAGAATTTGCAGGGATGAATAAGGATGGTATTGGTCTTCTTGTAGCTACCCTGCACCCCCTTCAGCCTGGGCTGTACCCAGTACTCTCTGTAGCAGCTAGAATTAGCTATTGTGGCCAAGTGGACATTAGTTTGTGCAGTGATTTACAACAGACTTATCTCCTGGCTCCTTACTCCAACTTTGGTTTAAACTTAACACTTCAATATTGCAGCTATATGCTAAGACATCTCAGCACATATATGAATAGGGGAGCACAGAGCTGGCACGGGACCAAGGCAACGCTTGAGATTATCAGCCTTAACTGCTTTGAGACTGTGAGCCTTTACTGCCATGTGCTGAGAAGGAGCCCTCGCTGGCCTCCCGAAAGAGAGGAGTGGGGGCAAGGGCTTAGGGACAAACCGAGGACTGTGTGCAGTGGCCCCTGACTGATAGACTGGCCTGCTCTAGGCAGGTCAGTAAGAAGGCAAACTCCATATTACTCACATTTAGCAGTAGATCAACCTTACTCTTAATTACGTCATTTCTCTAGAGCGCATTTGCCGCCGCCTCCTCCTTCAGAGCCGGGTAAGAGGGCACCGTCTATGAAAGGATTAAGCGTCAGTCCCTTTAGGGATGCTTAGTCAGTGAACCCGTGCTTCTCATTACATACTTGCAACCTGCTGTCATTTGATAATCTTGTGGAAGGGTTTACAAGTTTGTGCTGTCTCAGAAATTTCTGCTTGTTCATTGCAGCTGTACTCAGAGGGGATGCTCTGTGCACAATAAGTCTCTCAGTGAGACCATGGCTAATTGCATCAGGAGGTCAAAAGGAAGATCTCCTAAAGCGCCACCGTTGCAAACCCTGGCCGCCCGCATTCCCAGAGTCAAGCCAGGTTGCTTACAGATCCATCATTAGTGCCAATAACTAAAAAGCTGCAGATAGAATTTACACAATGTGAAGCAAAAAAAAAAAAAAAAAACAAACCACCACAATTCTTTTCCTGATAGTTGTGCTGACTTTGGAAAGTAAGACACGTAAATAGTAGAAATTGGTCATCTAATTAAAATGAACATTTTATGAATTGATTTCTTTTAGATCAGAATGCTAACACTGCTTCCTATTATTTGACTGCCTGGTTTCCAAAAGTCATGTTATTTTGTTCAGCTGGCCCCTACCCCATTTTTTTGTATTGAGCTCACAAACTTATCTTTGACTGGAGCAATTTCAAATCCTAAATTCTGGTGCGCAATCCTCTGGAAGGCAGTTTTGAATTTTGACTTATTCGGTCCCTTTTCTAGATATTCCCATTTTTACATTTCTGTCAAAGACCTCTGTCATTTCCATCTTGTTTCTCTAATGCCCAAAGCAAAAGAAACCTCTTGTATTACAGTCCGAAGTGCAGATAGGGGAATTATGCAGTGCAGGTAGGGAAGATATGTTACATTTTGCACCGGTAGCAAGACATCTGCTGAAGATGAGAAGCCAGGGAGTTGATTGTTGCAGCAGCAGATTTAGAGCTGATTTTCCACCTCTTTGCATTTCACCCTCTCTACAGACTAGCATAGACTCGAGCCAGGAGGGTTAGGATTAGGATGAAATGAGACAGTGGAAAAGAAGTGATTTCATCTTAACGCAGGCATTTCACGCTGGGTTGTCTCCCGCTTGAGCTGATGTGTTAAAGAACAGAGCTGTTTACCTGTGTGGGGTAAACTTAATTTCCACTGGGTACACAGCCTGCATTGCGCCGTAACCAGAAGTGTCCCTGCTCCTGGATCTTTGCCTGAAGCACAGTCGGAGAGCACAGAGCGTGGTTCAGATTCCCTACCTGAACGACAGACGTCTAATGCCAGCCACTACAGTGGTTTCCCTGTTTGGGTGGGAAGGACGGGCAGCATCAAACAATGGGCGGATTCATACCAGATTTACTCCGAAACCAAAGAATCAAATCCATCTTTCCTGAGAAACAAGCTCTCTTTTCAAAAAGAAGAGTAATTTAAGGTCAAGTACTTTCATCCCAAGCAACATAAAATGAAGAATAGCAAAATTTGGTTGGCATCCTGTGTGGTTTACCAGCAGTCCCTCAGTTCGGGGGGAGGAATGCAACATCCCCGCCTGCACAATGCAAAGGCCAGCAAGCCCTGTCGCAACACCACGTGGCAGCAGAATGACATCAGGTCACATTACATGGGAGCATGCCACGCAGAACAGGTCATACCCTGGGCTCTAACCCAGCCTGCCCCACTTGGAAAGTGGGTTTTTGTACCCGACACTGGCTGACCTGTTCTGGAAAAGGCCTGCTCAGCCTCAGCTTCCCGCAGGGCTGCGGACAGATGTCACCCGAGCCCCTGACAGCAGCTGATCCCTGGCAGAGGAGCTCTGAGCAGGTGGTAGGAAAAACTAAGGGAGTGGAAAGGGAGGGCTTGTTTCTTAGAAAGAGAAGAGGAACTGGTCACTCTGGGTCTGGCGAGCTGGTACAGGGTGTTTCACAAACACTGGACCTACATGAACTGAAGTGGTGCCGAGAGCTGCCCAGAAATGAGCTCGACCCTCTTAGGACAACCGCAGCTGACAGCCTCCCTTGGAAGTCAACTTCTCCCTCTCTTTCTTTCTTTTGGGATATTTCCTGAGCCACTGCAAGCTAAACGTAGACCCACAGGCGCTGGCAGATACCAGCAATGTCTGGAAATGCCCCCATGAACATAATGTGTCCTCCCCACCTGATACAAATTGCCAGGTGTCACCATGTTATAAAGCAGCGAGCTATGCCCTTGCAGGCACCAGTTCTCCGTGAGATGGCTCCGTGCCCCTCGCCCATCTGTTAAGCCCTTTGCAGCAGCAGGTTTCTGCCCAGCCCCATGAACCCCTGGGGAATGGTGGGCAATGTGGTCCCCAAAGCACGGCTGCAGGGCACAGGCCAGCACTGCTGACCCAGAATGGTCTCGCACAGCCTTGAAGTGAAAACCAACCTTCTCCGGCAGGAAGCGTGCTTGATTTTGCACGAGACATCCAGGCACCCTCCGGCACATGTGGCAGCGACTGCCGCTGGGAGCTGAGCCAGTGTCCCCTGCTGATGTCACACTGTGCCTTGCCCTCCCACCCACCCGCTCATTGGGTGCCTCTGCCCTGCCTAATTTGTTAGTTTTGTACCACCAGAGTTTTACTAAGGGATTCCATCCAAGCCAGGCTCTGGCTTACCCCCATCTATTAAAATGCCTACCAGTTTGTATGCTTGTAGACCCGATGGTTTTGCCGCTGCAGCAGGCTGGAAAGGGAAGCACATCCTAAATTCCCCTACTTTTTGGGTCATAACAGGGCTCATGTAGCTAGCAAAGAGGTCTGGTACACCCAAGGAGTGATGTGGTTCAGCGCTCAAGCTGTAACACTCGAAGCCTGGCTTTGGGGCAGGTAAAGGAAATGTAGCCACTAAACCACTCGCTCTCCCCATCTTTAAAAATGCCCCGTAGCTTGCTTCCCCGCACAAGGTGCAACACAGTCACTTGCATCTGTTAGTCAGTGAGACAGAGAGGGAAGGCACTTGAGCTTCTCACAAGGGCATGTTTCTCACCCATTTGGCACCCGTGCAAAGGGTGATGCCCTGGCAGAGTGCCAGGCTCAGTGACCAAGCCATCAAGGGGACACACTGTCAGGTCCTGGGACCCTAAAATGACATATCAGCTATATATGGGCCACGCAATCTACCTTCTGCTTTCACACACAAGCACCTTCCACATCCCCTTTCATCCTTCCTCATGCAACTGCTGTACAGAATAGCACCTGCACCCCAGCGTCCCAAATACATCTGCCTTCCCCATACTGGACATTTAGGTTTAGGCTGATCGAGCTGGCCTGCAGATGAAGTCCTGGCTCTAGTGAAGTCAATGTCAGTATTACCACTGGGGGTGGTTCAGCCTGGAGAAGAGAAGGCTCCAGGGAGACCTTATAGCGGCCTCCCAGTACCTGAAGGGGGCCTACAGGAGAGATGGGGAGGAGCTGTTTGCAAGGGCATGTAGCGAGAGGATGAGGGGTGATGGTTTAAAACTAGAGCAGGGTAGGTATAGATTGGACATTAGGATGAAGTTCTTTACAATGAGGGTGGTGAGACACTGGAACAGGTTGCCCAGTGAGGTGGTGGAGGCCCCATCCCTGGAGACGTTCAAGGCCAGGCTTGATGAGGCTCTGAGCAACCTGATCTGGTTGAAGATGTCCCTGCTTACTGCAGGGGGGTTGGACTAGATGACCTTTAAACATCCCTTCCAACCCAACACATTCTATGATTCTATGACTCTGTGATTACCTTTGGTTTCAGTGAGGAATTAATTTTGCCCTATATGGAGATGACTTGCTGTTTGGCAGTGACCCTGCAGGACATCAGTCAGAGTCCACATCCGTTCTTGTCCCCATCCGGCTCTGACAAGCAACTTTTCATGCCTCAGTTTCCCACTCTGTATCTAAAAGGAAGCCCAAGTTGAAAATGCACCTTCCCTTTCCTTATGAAGTTCTTTGATACAGAGATCTAAAATACAACATAAGAGGTAACGTTGACCTTCACTTTCCTTTACTGTGTCCAGACCTATTTAGTGCCTATTTATGGCAATCTGGTCATTAGCACTATAAGAACAAACTCAGCACAAAGAAAGCTTTAAACCACTGAAGTGGGGTGTGCCGGGCTGTCAGAACTGCTATTGTACAATACTTTCCTCCTTGTCCTATCAAAAGACAAAAGCTACATTTGATGATTGAAGACACAGGAACCAGAATAGCAACAGGAGCTCCTCCTGCAAAAAAGGAATTCCGTATTTCCTAAACCCCACATTTCTCCTTTCCTTCAGGCTGCTTGGTCCCCTTGGACCTCTCCACAAGGGGATCAGAGGAGGACTCTTCCCCCGGCTTACAGTTCAACTCTTGCAGCCCCTCAAGTCAGTCCTGGGCTAAGCTATTCCAGCAGTGTCAGACGAGCTTGTCATGTGTACATTTTTTTGTCGCTCTGTTTTCAGATAAACAACAGAGCAGGCAGCTGATGTGTGATGCGGACAGTCTGTGTCAGGCAGGGAGCTGCTGCCACTTGCTGGCATCCTCTCATGTACAAGTGAAAAGGTTTTTCTTTCTGCATTTCTTTCCATGGAAGGTTTTGAGGGTGCGAGCACATTGACAGGAGGTGATGCACCTCCTGCTGAGCCTGGAGGAATTTTTCATTTATGGTTTCAGGTTCCCTCATAGCTCTTTTAGCACCCACGGGCCTTACAATTGCACATTGCCTTTTATTTTCTCTCTGTCCCTCTTCCTGGAGCAGGGCTTCTCAGTTTTAGATCTAGAGCCAGGGGAAGACCAGATGCCTTTGCGACACCAAAACTCAAAGACAATGAGAATACCTGAGTCAACCAGATCTTTCATGACACTCCCTCTGAACTAAAATCAGGCTGGAAGGGGATATTCCTGTTCAGATGTGAACAACGGTGAGATTGTCTCAGAGAGAATAGAACACAAAGGATCCTATTGTGAAAACGTCATGTCCTGGTGGGTTTAAAGAAAACAACTGTGGTAGCAGCTTGATATCCCTTGAAAACACATGCACAGGTACTCACTATATATATATATTGTCGCTACATCATTTCTTGTCTTTCATTCAATTCCATTTCAAAATGCCCATCTGGCCTACATTGCCAGCAACGTAGCAAACTAACTCCAGTCTTGATCAGTCATAGGGACGTAGCCACAACTCTGCGTAAACGGCGCTGTGGCAGACATGGGTTAAGTAATATTTTCCAGATTGGATATGATGGAAATGAAAATCCATACCATCCTCAAAGAGGCACTAGGTTGGGCGAGTGGATGCAGCAAGGAGGGAAATACAAAAATGCAAAATAAGACTGGAACTTACAGAACGAGCACTTTACTTCAGGCGTCAGAGCCTGTGAATGCTTGGAGGATGCTGGCTGAACAGACCTCTTCTGGCACCCACTGTTCCTGGGAGAAGAGACTTAGAGATATTTAGCGGTGTCCTGGTTTGAGGTAAAACAGAACCAATTTTCTGTTCAGTAATTTTACTCTTCAGTTAAGCTTCTTCTAACTAACTGAACTCTCTGAAATTAATGGCTTACTTTTCAGACAGTGTCGGCTTCTAGAAGAGGTAAGGTCTGATGTTTTTAATTAATACCAAGGGATGGTATGCAGCGAGGCTCCTGCATATACTTATTGCTGTAACACCCAAGGTCACCCAACTTTATTATATGCCCCATTGGAGGGTCAGAAGTGGAAAAGCGCAGAGGGGTCGCACCTGTGGGGAGGAGCGGACAGGAAAGGTGACCCACAACTGACCCACGGGGTATTCCATCCCATCTGCACCGTGCTCAGTATAAAAGCTGAGGGATCCAAGGGATCAGCCTCTTTTCTTCAATGGCCGGCATCTGAGGAGAACTCTGTCTGTTCATCTGCCTTTGATCCTGATCCGTGCATTCCTGAATCCAGTTCCTGAATCCAGTTCCCATTCATTGCTGAGTCCATTCTGGAATTTTCCCAGTGCCTGCTGGTGATGTGATTGTCATCCTGGGAGCTCAATATTGGTTTTGTATATATTGTATGTATTTCATTATTTTCTTTTTTGATACTATTGCCTTTTCTTTTTATTGTTTTATTGTTAATATTTCATTAAAGTAGTTTAGTTTCTTTTAAACTCATAAGGCTTTTTCTCTCTCATCCTTCTCTCCCTGAAGGGAAAGGTTGGGGAGAGCATCTGTTGTCCATTTCAGTGGCCAGTCCAGCCCAAACCATAACATATGGTTAACACAAATAAACTGTAAGGAGGGGATTCATTCCTCCCAGAAAGTGCTCCATAAAACAACTGGGGAACACCATTCTGCCCAGGAGGTGAAACTACACTGTGGATCATGTAAACGCAAGGAGTACTCATCCTGAGAAAGTCCTGTTTGTTTGTTGACCCTCAGTTTAGCTGGAGATTAAAGCTTAATTAATGTAGTCCAGTTATGCTTTCTAGGTTAAATTCTCAACACACAGATAAAGATTATTACAGAAAGTCACAGGCTTACTCCAGCAGAAGTCAAGGGAAGAGAGAGCATTTTAACTAACTCAAAGAGGCCTTTTTGCAAAACAAACCTTATTAGCGAGTTGTTATCTGGTCCACGCTCACAGCCTCCTTTGCTTGACAGACCAAGGGTATCACCCTGGGAAAAGACCCAGAAACAATCTGTCAAGCATGCCCTTTTATGACCCCAAATATCTATTTTCTACGTTCATTTTCAAATATTCTGCAACGTGTTGGATTTGGCCTTTTATCATTGGGAAAATATAAATTCGTTTCCATGTATGTTCACAGAATCACAGTGACTTTGCAAATGTCTTATCATAAACCTTCAGGGTCACGGTGACCTATAAGCAGGTATTAACAGCAGCCTCGTTCACTAAAATCTTACCAAAACCTCGCTAGCTTCCAAGTGGATTCTGACCAAACAAATTAACACATCATGAGCGCTTCTTGTCTTCCACCCAATTTACAAACACAATGCCGTTTTCTGGATCAAAGCAGATGATTCCTCTTATGCTGATCAACCGAGTTCCCAATGAACCCAGAGCCCAATTCTTTCCAAAGCCTTTTTAGCAGCCAAATTCTTGCCTGGTTATACCACTACAGCCGCCCAAAACTTTTGTATGGTCAAGTGGCAGCCAAACGGAGAAGGAATGGGCTGAAACCAGGATGGTGACCAAGGGAGGAAATCATACTAAGCAGTAGGGATGACTGCCTCGAGCTCCCCAAAACACCTCTGGAAATAGGACTAAATAACAGAAAAGTACCTTTAAGTTTGAAATACCCCAAGATTATGAAGCAAAGTAGGCAACACAAGGGAGAGGAAGGGAGCTAGGCATAACCAAAGGCAGAAGCAGCTTGTTGGCCCTTCCCCAGAGAAGGCAAAGCTTTCAACCCAGGGCTGAGGATAGCGAGGATAGCGAGGGAAAATGCATCAGGAAGAAGGTGAGCAAAAGGAGAGGCTGGGGTCAGCTGACGCACAGGGCCCAGAGCTACGGCCACAACATCAGTGGGAGCAAGGCTAAAATGACATTAAATCTGCAGAAGCATCGCCAAAATAGCATCCCCCTGGCTGAAACACTGTGAGTCCAAAGGTCAGCTACAAGCCAGCTACTGCAACCGAGTCAGGCAGTTCCCAGGGGGCACATGTTCCGGCACATCCAGGAGACCTAACGTTGGCTATGCCTCCTGTTATCGCACCCAGCACTATGTCAAACCGTCCAGTGGGTCTGCAGCACCTTTCAGTGGGACAAGAGGGTCACTGGAAGAGCATGGCTCATGGGTGTGAGCCAGGGGGCATGAGTTAGTACCTGGTGAACTACCCCTGCTCTAACTCTGCTGCATTTGTATCTGAGAAGCCAAGCGCATCCCTCCCAGCACAGGGAGGACATGTCTCCCAAGGAGAAGGAGCAGATGAGAAGAGGAAAGCATTTGAAGTGGCCCAATGACCTAAGGTGGTTGTCTGTGCTGTCTGTGGAGCTGGCCAAGGGAGCAGAAAGGGCAAATGGGAAGAAATAATGATTAGTTAAAACGTTTGCATTACATGTGGAAGAGAAGAAAACGGAAAGGGGGATAAATTATAACGTGCTAGGATTGCAGATAGTCATTTCCATTTCTCCCACATAAGATGTATACCTTTCTGCCCCTTTTCCTGTGGAAAAAAAACTGCTCTCTCCAATCCCCCTCCGCCCCCCAACATTAATAACTTTTGAACTTGTTGGCCAATTTTTATTAAATTTACCGAGACGCAATGATATATCAAAGATGAGTTTAGTCCCATAAGAGTTGCCCTGGCCAGGCAGAGAAAAGAATTTATCCTGTTTGGCCTTGAGAGACCAGTATAAACTCACTGTTTACCAAGCAACAGAGAATCCATGTGTGCACGTGGCCCTGCAGGGGTGCGGAAGAAAGAGGCAGAGAGGTGTCCGAACACCAGGAACAACTCTGGCCAAGCTCATATGGTCTTAGACATTGAGGCCAACCGAGGACTGGACACATGGTCTTGCTGGTAATGTGTCTGGGAGACGTGCTACTTGCAGTGGCCCAAAACAAGCTCTCCTTTTGCTTGCGTGTGCATCACAGCTTTCAAATGGTGCCCTCAGGTAGGGTTGGTGCTCATGCTAAGGTTGGGGGAGCACTGCCCTAACCCCTAACCACCCACTGGCAGGCACCTGCTTGCCCTTTCTACCCAGGGGCAGAGCCCTTTCCTGCCTCTGAAGCACAAGCATGAAACTCCCACCTACAGGCGAGTGGGAGGCCATTCGACACAGATGCCCTCCTCCTGATTTTTGGTGGAATACAGGTAGGCAGTGCTAAAAATCAACCTGCATAAACCACCAGAATAGGAACAGAAAGCGTAACAGAATGATCATATGCCTGGTAGCAGGCCAAATGCTGACAGTGAAGAAGCTTATACAGGCTTGTTAACCTACTAAAATAGCATAACTCTTTCCCCACCAGCACATTCATATATGACTTCTGCCATAACAGGTCAGTAAAGATTTATTTATCAGGTCTGCAGCACAAAGGGGAGGAAATGCTAGCTGGAGCTGCTGGGAGACTGGAGAAAAATGGGGTAAACAGCAGCAAACTGTGGTGCTGGTGGTGAGTGTAAGTGCTTCGGTGCTTTTCCTCTTGCTGAAACCTCTGACGGTGGCTATAAATCTTTTGCTGCCACTTGCAGTGGGTATTTACTAATTACAGCATCAGCACGTCTTGTACCCATCCATGGGTCCTCGGGATAGCCTAGCAAAGGAGCAGAAATAGTTTTGCAAAGAATGCAGGTTCAAGGAATGAATGTCTCAGCACTGGTTTCTCCACTGCTCTGGCAGCAGCCCTGGGAAACTAAGGATCACAATACAGAGAACAAGGATGTTAATTCTGCCTAAATAACAGACTGCGTTTCCTCTACCCGGCTGTTCTGGGGAGCTAATTACACAGATTCCCAAATCAAAGAAATATAAAACAGTCTGCAAATGATTGCAATGTTGATGTGTTGGCAGTCCAAACCATGACATATGGTCCTTCAGTATGCCATCCCAGAGAACAGGCTCACGAGCAACGCTCGTTACGCAAAATAATGTCGTAAATAACAGAAAGAGGCTGATTTTAGAAATGTACTTGAGGTGGCCTCCCCGCTTAGCCCCATAAGAAGACAGTGTTTCAGAGAGCTGCTGCCAGCCTGGTGATAGGTTCCCAACCGTACCTCCCGTGAGGGGGAAGGAAGGTGAATCATATCCAGACAGGATCCCTGCTCAGTCAATACCCACACAAAAACTTTGCTGAAACAGTGCTAAGGTTGCAAAGACTTCAGCACCAAAGCTCACTGACACCGCGCGCATGTGTGTGTGCCACCAGCCCTGTTTCAGGAGCGCCCTACGATGGTGTGCCAGCCGTCACGCTGCTCATCAGTGGGATTTGGACCTCAAAGTTCACCACCTGGACCCTTGGGATGGACTTCATGGAGTAAGGGATGCCTGCATGGACCATCTGTAGGCCAGGAGGGGAGAGGGGTGAGACACGAGCACCCCAAGGGCTTTCCCACACTTTCAACCACAGCAGCAGCATGGAGTTTCAGCGATCTGCGGTCCAACTGAGGAGGTGAGCTTCGCTCCTGGTGGCACTGGGCTTGGGTCATTCCCCCAAAGTGAGACCATTCCTCTCTCCTCCTCCTTCACTCTGACCTTGCCCAAGATCTTCTTCTTCCTCCACCCTGGCAGCACCCCACTTCATACCTTTGCAGCCTGACCCACTGCCACCACCCCACCTCAGCCCTTGGTCAGCCCCCAGTTTGTCCTTTATCCTCCATGGGCACCCTGGCCTCGAGCAGAAACCCTCAGGACCAGAGCAGCGCTCCTCCCTGGCAAGCACAGAAGTGAATTTCCCTGTGCAAAGGTTAAGGACAGAGCTGATTTATTTTCTCCCTACCCTTGGGGCTACAAAGTTCAGCTGCTCAGCAGCACAGAGCAGCATCGCCACATTGAGCAGCTCGATCATCGAGCATTGAGATCAAGATTTTGGCCCAGAAGACAGGTAACCTGGGCTCCCCTGCCCGCAGCCTCAGCCCACCCTCCTCCTGCCCCACCAGGGCTGCAGGGGGGTAGGGAAAAGGCAAGGGGGAGTGTGACCCATCGCACCGCTCCTCCCTTAAGGCCATCGTTTTGCTGCTTGTAGCCCTGGGCAACGGATTATTTTTATGTGCCCGACACCTGCTCTGGACACAAGTCATTTGCTGTGGAGTTTATTATTCCAGGGAAGGCTAAAGTGGCACAGTGCCGTTGCACTCGTCTGCCTCACTGCACACAGAAATCCCAAACTTGGGTATGCTGAGGGCCCCGAGATTGCCTTCCTCTCACCCTGCCTGCGTTTGGCCTTCAAACGGGCAAATATAACTCTAGCAACGGCATAGAGGAAAGCTCGGAGAGGCCATAGGAGCCTTGTGCCTCTTGGGAAGCAGGCAGCAGATAAACAGGATTAGGGAATTTTGCATAGCTGAACCTGCCAATTTCTGCAAAAAGGAAATGTAGGCAGTGCCTTCAGCCCTGATTCAGAGGAGAAGCCTTTGAAATGCCTGCCAGGCGAAACGTGGTAAAACTGCTTTTCCTCCGTGACAGGCTGCAGTGCAGGGAACAGCCCTCCTCTGTGGAGCCCACCCTGTGCCAGGCGCAGTTGGTGGTGCGTAGCCGGAGGGTGAGAGCCCTGGGAGCCAGGCAAAGGAGGACCGATCCTGCGTCACCGGCTCCAGCCACTGCCGGGATTCAAACAGGGAAGGTCAGCTGCAAGATGTTCTGCTACGCACCAAACCGAAAAATTTCACTGAGGATTGGTCTCCCAGGAAAAACCTTGATTTTTTTCCACCTCTTTTGTTGTTGTTGCTGTTGAAAAGAGCAGACCCGAAAACTAAAATACTTGAAATGGGGTAGGAAGGGGTTGGATGCGGGGTTTTCTTTGGAGAAAGTGTTTGGATTTTTCAGGTGAAAATGGTTAGCTTTCAGTTTTCCATCATGAAGGCAGCTATTCCATGGGGAAATACTGGCGTGCGTCTGCTAGCTCTGACGCCTTGTCTCACAGCAGCAGGCGTATTCTGCAGTGGTTAGAGCTTCGCCCTGTGGGAACGTGATATTAGAGGGACCACCCTAACATCGCGCGTCTCTGCCCTCGGGAGTCTTGCATGCCCGTAATTTGCCTCTGCTCTGGGACAAGGGGAGCCACCAGCGTCTCTTCCCAAAAGCAGAGCCCCCGGCATACTCTCCCCACTCCCGGTCATGGCACCAGAGGACGAACGCTGATTTTCAAGTGAGCTCTCTATGAGGAAGCACACAGAGAAGCCTGGGGGGGCTCTGCTCATTAAACCCGAGGGGAGCACACTGGGAAAAAGGGCAGGAGCACTGTAAAAATAAGTTGCTGCTGTGTAATCAGCTCTGTGGTGGTCCAGCCCAGCTTGTATGGGGTCACTGGATTGCCACGTCGGAAATACTTGGCATCAACACTTTCTGCCCCTCAGGCTTGGCTGGGGATAGTGCCTTGAAAGCACAGAGCCAGGTCTGAGCAATTTAGTGGAGCTGGGGAGAGGGAGAAGATCCTTCTGTGATTCTGTGAAAATCAGAGCAGAAACCACCGCAGCCTAAATGTTCCTCCATGGCAGACCCATAGGGGTGCTCTGACAAGGACCCCCACTGATATGACTGTAGCATCCAGCATTCTGGATGGAGAACAAGCAATTCTTCCCACTGCTCTTCTGCAGAGGCAAAAATCTTCAGCGAAGAGCTGGGGTAGGCACGTGGGGATGGAAACTGGCACGAAACGATGGAGCTGGCCTGGAGCATGGCAAAGCCCAGTGCAGGGTTTTTGATCTCCTGAGTTCCTGGGGTGCTCATGCAGGATTTGGTGGAGTCTCTACAAGTGAGGGGAGCGGGGCAGCCCTCGGGCAGCTGCCAGTGATGGAGCGTGAGCCTGGTGTTCCCCAGCAGGGAGCTCCCGGTCGGAGCAGCTGGTCCCATCTTTGCAAGAAGGCTGAGTCTGCAGGCCCTGCACCTTCAGGGGCAAATCACCCCCCAATACACCTAAACTCAAAATAAAGCTGCACTCCTGGAGTATTTAATTCTAACTAAGTCCAGATCAATTGAAGAAAACTCTAAGCGTTTAGTTCATATATATTTTTAAATTTTTTATTTGCAGGTAGTAATTTAGAAAAGCTTTTTTTCAAGGTTGGTCTGGACAGCCTTTTGTTAAAACTTACTTTTCCCCTGCGCAAGTTGCACCAACCACTGGCGAGTTATATGGGCAAAGAATTAAGTGAGGAATCATATCTGGTTTCCCTGCATCTGATCTGAATTTTCTCTCTTTTGCATTGTATGATATTCTCTCCCTCAGGGTACTCTTGTCCTTGGAAGAGATTTTAGTGTTGCTCTTAAATCCTGTTTGGATGGACTTCCAGCAAGCCTCAGACAGCTGAAAGCTTGGTTGCACAACATGCAAGATAGATAGGACCATTCGGTACGTGGCACATGGAGCAGGCATGGGGAGAAGCTGCTTCTTCAGACAGGGTCGCACGTGTGGTGCGCAGGTTTCCAAAGCCGTCCACCCCTTCCCTTCTCTCCTGGGCCTGGGAGGCTGCAGGTAACCTGCTTTGTTGGTCCACTCCACAGAGCCCCATGTCCACATTGCCCACCTTCATGGCCCAGCCACCTCAGCGTGTTCAGACGGGCCCTGTTGGCTCTCAAGAGCCAGCAAGCAAAATGACAAATCAGCAGAGGTTGGCAGCACCCAGAGCCAATGCCCAGGGCTGGGGGGAGGAAGATGGAAGACCTGGGGGGGAGGAAGGGATGGTGGCCCCGACAATGCAGTTTGATGACATGCCTATGGAGATCCTGGAAGGAGCCGAGCTCACTAGGAGGCCAAGGAATGACCATGCTGCTCAGCAAGCTGAGCTGTGCTGTGCTGTCCCGAGCACTGATGTAGTTGGATGCTAAATGTTCATAAACATTGGACCTGAAGCTTTACCCACAATCAAGTCCTGAGAAGAAACTCAACTCCCTCTCCGAGTCTTTATCTCTCGAGTAGAATGGATAGCAACTTACATCTATGCAGAGATTGCCTAGGACATTAGAAACAGGCAAGAGAAGCTGTAAGTAAAGAAAAATTGTCAAAGAAAAGTTAAAAAAATATAAAATATCTCCCTGCAGTCCAAAGTAATAACTCAGCTGCTATAAAAGGTGAAATTAAACAGGTCAATCCATAGAGCTGTGCCATTTTATGCCAGATATAGGAGCTAGCTTCCCATCTGCTAGGCTACTTCATCATTTGCTTTTCCAAGAATCCATCTCTCCGCTAGTAATGATATCAAATAAATCTCCACTAAAATGTAAAAATGTTTATGATTATACTTACTGACCCATTCCTTCATTAAATGAGGACAATAGGATGATGCCCTGATATTTGCTAATGGGTTACTCCCATCTAACCTTTTCTTGTTCATCCAGATCATCTGTTTTCATTTCATCATACAATAGCTGCCAATAAAATTAAGTCAATTAAATTAAAGGTCTATTATGTTCTTTGAAATCAGGCTGGGACCTTTTTTGTTTCCTCAGTCAATGCTCTGAGAAGATTTTTGATAGGGCAGCTGGGAAATCTGGAGCAGATTCTCATCTGCTGTAAATTGGTTTAGGTTTTCTGAAATCAATAGAGTGGCATCAGCTTACCCCAGTTGAGGGCCTGAACCCTGATGTATATGAACAAGCCTCAAGCCCGTCTTTGCGCCAAAATTTAGATCTGGAATTACTCCCTCACGCGATCTCAAAGACCTTCTCTACTTATCGAAGTGTTAACCATTACCTATAACATAAATTCTGTAGTTAGGCATAGCATTAGCAGCCAGGTATACGGTGCAGTTACAGCATGATCTCTTCCCTATGGAAATAACCCTATTCCAGTATAAAAATGACCTTTTAGATTTAACTTTAAATGTGAACTATTCCCAAGAGGCATAAGTGAAATCAATAAAAGACTCAAATGTCACACAGTAGTGTCTGCATGAAGCTGCCTGCTTTGCTTTTCTGATATAAATCATTTTACTGCATTTTTTTCCCAGTGTAGACAAGACCTTGATATCTCATTCAGTGAATATTTAAATAAAAAGGCAAACAGAGGAGGAATGTTCTACATCCTAACAAAATCCTAAGCTCTAGCCTTGGAATGCCATTCAAGTGTCTTAAGAACTAGTAGTGGATATTACAACTATAGATGGTCTTAATTTGCGGACAACCCATTCACTTTACAACATCTTTGAGAGTGACTTCTCACTTCTGGGCCAGGCTTCCAGTAAATTGCTGCTTCTTAGAAAACGCCATTTTGCTATTTGAACCTTAGTGAAAAGGCTAAGGCTAATAAGGCAGGGTGCCCATAGTTTATTCCCCTGCCTCACTGTGGGACAAATGCCTTGTGAGGAGCTGAACATCTCCCCCCGCAACCAGGGTATGTAAGCGAGAGGAGCTCCACTACTTCGACTATCCCTGGTGTGACTCCCAGCTGGTGTCGTCCCCAGTTCTGCCTCATCTTCTGTTCACCCACAGTGTCTCTGGCATGTCTGATAAAAACATGATGGGGAACGGCCTCTCATGTGGTGGGGCAGCACGGATGCCTCCAGTCAGTCAGTGGGAGATGCCAGGTTGCAGCCAGGGACTCCGTCCCATCCAAGGGACCGCCCTGGGGCAAGATGTCTCATAAGAGACATACAAATTGGCTTGTACCTCCTAAGCAGTTGCAACTGGTAGGTAAGCCATTAGTGGCACTGGGGACATGCCTTGGCAAGGTTTGAGGGCTGCAGTATGAGGCTGGGTTCCCAGCTACCACGAAACCTTGGACTGCAGCCTCCAGCAGTAGGACATGTGGCCTGCCTGGTAGAAACCCTGCACTGTGGCAATCACAGCAGGGTGCAGGGATGGGGGACCTCCTTCTCCGGGCACAGATGAGTGGCAATCGCTCGTGCAAAAGGCCACGTGGTGGCACATGGTCAGGGGAGAGAGGAGAAGCTGTCAGAGCAGCTGGGGACTACCTCGAGAAGGCTTCCTGAAAGGTGTTGGGCTGCAGTCCCATAGATTCCTGGTGGAGTGAGGGACACCACCTGGGACCGGCCAAGTGGTTTCCTTCAGTCTCATCTCATAAGGTGGGGATGAGATCTGCCTTTCCACAGCCCCAAACGTCAGACCTTGGGAAGACAAAAGGTTTCATATCTGTCTTAGAGGCCCAAGATATTCCGATTAACCCTTTTGATGGCGTAGAGAAGTGAGTTTGCTCACATCACTCCAGGATACATTTTCTTTTTTGTGTTTTAGTGTCTTCCCCCCAATAATAAAGAAGGACTACAGATCTTCTCTGTAAAATTCTTACAGGGCTAGTGAAAAATTCACAAATAAACCTAACCAAGACACATCATCTAGCTCAAGTCACAATCTTGGATGCTTTTTTCAACTTAAAGTGGTGAACCTCCCTTAATACACTGAATGCTCTCTCAGAAGTTATCTGTAAACCCTTAGCTCATCATATCAGTACTGCTATTAAATTTGAGTCTCCAGCCCCCTGTTAGCAATCATCCTGAAGAGCTGGCGCACAAGTGGAAAGTGTTTTAACCATGTTCCTGCAGACTTGATGGCAAAGTTAGCGCAATCCCCATCAAGCCTAGACAAACTCTGCTATGAAAGGAAGGCAAATAAAGACCTGGAAGAGCTCCTTCATAGAGACTGAGAGGAGAGAAAACGTTTACCCGAAAACCTTAAAGCAAACTTGAGAATTAACACTGAACAGCTTTGTGTGTATTTCCAAGTGAGAGACTTTGTAAGAAAATGAATACACGAGATACGGTCACACTGTCAAAAGGCAAGGCAAAAATGTCCCTTGCATAGTGTTGCAAGGGGGATAGGATAAGAGTTCAGGGTCAGACCTTCTTCTGTCCTAATTTCTTCTCTGCCACTGAGCAGACGGACTGGAGATGTCCCAAAGTTTCTTGCCATCACTGCCCCTACTCAGAATAGAGACTGCTAAGCATAGAAAGCTTAACACTCTCTTTCCTCAAAGGATCTTGTCATTCATTTATGCGTTTCCAACTCCAAATAGTCTCTGAAATTCTGCAAACAAGACTTGGTTGCTCATTGCCCGTTAAGGACCCTAGTGTGCGCAGTTTCATCAGCTCTGTGTAGAGCTAATTTTTGCTGAACAATCACAGCTAAGCTGCTGGAAACCCACATGTCATCAATTTCAAGAACCGTAAAGGTGAGCTTCCTTCCAGGAGATCCACACCCCTCCTGTAATTGTCAAATTAATGGAGTTACGTTGGGGTAAAAGCAATGTAAATGAAGAGAACACTTGCTTGGCAATTTATGTGCTGTATCAGGAAAACGTTATCGCTTCTGACATATCAGGCGGATTCTCTGTTCCCTGACACCTTTGTAACACAACAGTGATTTTGATGAAATCCTTAGGTAATGGTTACACCAGGAGAGTTACACCACTGAAAAACCCTACAGCATTTTCCACCTGCGGTGCACGTTAAATGATGACTTCCATGAGGTTATCCCTGTGCAGAAGTGAAGCAGTAGAGCTCAGAGGCCTGCATTTTTGTCAAGGCAATGCTTAGCTTTACAGTTACTTCCAGTCACACACACAGAAACAGCATCTTGAGGTGCTGTTTTACTACATTACAGCTTACAAAGCAAACAGTGACAGTCACAATGGTGCCACAGGTAACCACTGCTCCTCATCATGTAAAAACTGGGAGCAACAGCCAGGAGAGCTTGGTGTCGGTGAGACAGAAAGGGAAGGGGATGCTTATACTTGATGTGCTCACGGAAGGAATGGGGTTTGACCAACAGAAGCAGCAGCAGAACAGCTTCTCCATCTCCAGATATGCATCATGTCTACAGTTCACTGATTCACTCACAATGGTGGGTTTTAATAGTAGAAGAATAAAAGTACAAACTTGCTGAACAAGATAATCTGAGTTTGTATATAGCAACCTTTGCAATCCAGCTACCTTTTCCTTAAAGAAAAATCTTTCTTTAGATCTTCAGATCAAGGCCTTTAGATCAAGGTGCCCCAACGAGAGGTAGTGCTCCCTTTCACCAAAACTGAAGTGTTGCTGCGATAAGGATTAGCCTGGGGGCCGGTGGAAGAAAGTGCTCCATGCTCAGGGTAGGCCAGGGTGGCGTGCTCCATCACAGGGCTGCCCGAAGGGTTTGCAAACAAGGGACATCTGTACTGCTAAGTCACACATGTGGAGAGAGCCTCTGCTGCAAGCAATGGCCAGATGGCAGAACCATACAAGAAAAGCAGTGTCCCATGTGCCTCTCATACAGGATGCGGGATTTGACAGTATAATATAGGAAATCTGTGCTGGAAGGGGTGGCTGAGAGGCTTAGCCCCGACTGATGGGTGAGGGGTGTCCATTGCTAAAATCGGCAGAGCTCTGCGGTTCCTGTGCAGGACGGGGCATGCAGCAGCTGCTCCACGTGTACACCCTGGGGGTCCCGTCCTCCACCCGGGCAGCACCTGGCGCCTGCTGAGGAAAGATGCTGCTGGGTATCCCTGACCTCTCCACTGGGCTGTCTTCAGGCCAGAGCTGCCAAGGAGATCAGATGCCTATTTTAAGTGGTCTGCCTTGGCTGGTCTTCTGCCCTGGCTGTTGAGGAGCAGTCTGGGCCCTGCTGAATGTGTCTGTGGGCACCTCCACGTGGGGAAGGGAGCACTCGCCCTGAAGGCTTTCCCCCGCAAGAGTGGAAAACCACCAGAAGCTCTCGCCAGGAAAGTGAATTGTTGTAAGAGAAAAGAACGATGAGATAATGCATGGATGGGGGTGGGCGGCAGTGAGAGAGAAGAGCAGTCATTTGATAGTCCAATTTATTGAGCAGGGCTTATTTACAACAGTATCCACAGTGCAGTGATGGAGCTGCGGCTTTCGTGGGGGTGACGTGTCTGACTACAGGGGCTGTACATCTAACAGCCAGGGGGTTCCTGTGTCACAGGTCCTGGCTTTCCTTTCCTGACAGGTAGACTGGACACCCGGAGTGCTTTTTTTCCCCCCTTCCTCTTGTTTGCTAATAGGAAGAGGAATTCCACTGCATTAATCTGGGAGCAAAAGCCGAGAGAACAAAAAGCAAATATTGCAAGACTTAAAAAATCACAACAGCTGTCAGCACTGCATAGATTCGTCTGTACGTTACTTGTTCTAAAATAATTGGGAGAGCCTTAACCAGCCCACTGGCAGAGACTGGGACACACGGTGTCTTGTAAAACTCAGAGCAGAGAACAAAGTGAAAAGGTAGCACAGCCCAACTCCCCGTAGACACAGAATTGCAGCGTGAGAGTCCTGCAGGTCTTCTCTCTCTCTGTGAACGCCCTTGTTCCCTGCTGCATCCCCGAATCCCTGCAGATTTCAGCACAAACAGGTACTCCTCAAGCCTTTTACCAAACTGCAGGGGAAACAAAGTCCTTATGACAAGAGCATGAATTAAGAAAAAGGGCTTATTAACTCCAGGCAGTCGCCAAGTCAGTGTGTCTAGACTGCATCCAGTAAACGCTCCCTGTGCCACGTGGGCAGACCACCTTTGATTCCCACTGCCTCTGGCATTTCAGTGGCAAGCAGCGTTTTGCAGCGTAAACTTGTCCTTAGTTCACTCACAGTTCTCTGCGGTTCTCTTGGGACTTGTTTGATATAACATGATCTTCTCAATGTCACCACAGTAAGGACCTGTGAGCCACATCCTGTGTTCCTCATGCATTTGATACTTTCAGGGCTAAGAAATATCCATGCTAAGGCTAACGTCTCAAAAAAGAAGTTAAAATGCCCTTTCAGAAAAATATCATGGTTGGAGGCTTCAAGTCTTCTCTCAGGTCTGGGGCTTCAAAACCAGTTCCCCATATGGAGTCATGGTTTAAAGGAGAGCAACAGTTTGCATTTGGTTTCTAGACAGCCGTTTATTAAAAATGCCAAGACAAGCAACTTTTCCAAGGAAACACATTAGCCCCATTTCTGCCTGCTGATGGACAGCTGTCTTAACCAGCCACCGATCAGACCTTTCTCCATGGAAGCACACCAAGCCTAACATCCTGCGGCATCTAGGTCTCCCCTCTTTCACTCCAGTTTGGGTTGGGAAGCATTGAAAGGGGCTTGACTGATATAAAACTGTAGGAAACAGGATATTCTTAGATACAATGGTTATGGTAATATGGTACCTTTGCAGCACAGAAATAAGACAACTTCTTTTGACAAGAACCAGCAGCAAGAGAACCATTGACACTGGTTAAACCAGCCGTGGCGGAGCGAGAGCCATCTGACGAAAATTAGTAAATACACTACAACAACCAAGAGAATCCCAACAATGTCATGGGTAAAGAGAACAGGTTTTTCTCTGTACAAACACACACGCATATCTATATATATACATGCACACATGCAAGTATATATATTCAGGTAGAAGCATTATTCAGAGGTCTAATTTTAAGCTGACGATGCCCAGTAGTGCAGGGCATAGCCAGCGACTTGGAAGCACTTGGAAGCGTTTCCTTTTGTGGGCATAGAGCTGCTCAATTGCATTGTAGAGGCAGCAATGGCTCTCTCTTAGGGAGACCGTGCTGCACAGCCCCAGCAGGCAGGCTGGTGCCTCCGCTTCCCCACGTGCCTTTCATTGCAGTTGAGAGCTAGGCTGCAAGTAGGATTTGCTGCCTTATCACCTCCTCCTGCCCCTTTCACCGGAGTTTACATCAGCCTGAATCTGGCCTGGCTCATTTAAACAAAGCCATCAAAGCAAATGTCACTGTGTTTTCCTAAGCGCAAATGGATTTAGAGAGCCTAGCGTAGCAAATGGCAATGTAAAACTCGCTTGCTTTACAAGTGCAATCTTGCTGATGTAAACCGAAAGACGTATGCCAAGGGAAAGTTTAATAGTCACCTGGAAAAAACATTGAGTTACATCTATTTTCTAACAGCATATTGTGTATGTAACAAAACACCCACAAATAATTTTGGGACCAGGGATGTTCCCCCTTCTAATTGTTTTCATCATGGGGGCCGCCAGGGCTCTTACGTGCGCTTTCGACTGCCGCTGTGAAATATGTGTTCCCTGTTTGTTCTTGTTCTGCCTCTGCAGGAAATCAGAGACTCTGGCTTCCTGTAGGCTGCAGATGCTTTATTCTTTGTATTCCCCAAATAGGAAGTCCTGGGGTCATTCTGCCAAATATATGGAAACTTAATTTCATTTCAACACAGGATTAATCACTAGGAAGTGTCAGGACATTGATGGTCTGATAACAAGACAGTTACAGCAGAAACCTTTTATGGGCACCAGGGCCAAAGCATTTGGCAACAGCCAAGAAGCTGTAAGTCTCTGCATCAAATGGGGAAGGAAGGCTACCTGATGGGAATTAATGCCGGCAATTGTAATAGCGGTGTTTTTTTAATGCCCTCTAAACCTTACCAAACTTTTAAGCCTTTTTATATTTTAAGAGGAAGGTAGATTGTTTTTGATGACTAACCCCTGTTTTTGATGACTAAGCTCTATGTTTTTTCTCTACAAATCATAACAGTCTGTGGTCAATGTCCCCTCACTTACCACAGCCCAGCAATGGCACATCTCCGCTCGGCTGAAGGAAAGGCTTCTGATTTGCACCCTTGGAAGTCACAGATCAGTCCCCTGCTGCCACTGCGTGTCAGAGGGGGTGCAGGTTCCTCGGGCTAATGGATATAATGGGAACACTGGAAAAACCAGTTGCAAAATTTAAGTCCATAAGCAATTAAATGGAGCTTCACCAAGTGTGCTCAGACTTTCTGTTTAAAGCACTGTTTGAACACGGCCAAGGCCACACTGCTGGGAGGTTGGCAACTATTATTAGTCCCATTGCAAAGGCTGGGAAAAGGGAGGTGCAAAGACTCAGAGCTTGGCCTGTGCCCATAGAGTTGGGCTCTTCGGCAGCACTCAGGGATTGACAGCATCAATCTTTATGTAGTGTCCAGCTTTTGCTCAGGGCTCAAGACAGCTTGCAGAAGAGTTGCTTTCCCGAGCATCCAGTTTTAACTGATCAAATCCCGAGAGCATGACCTTCGGAGCAGCTCTTCCTGTGTTCCCTTCTGCGCGGGCTAAGTGTTACAGGCGCCGTCTCTTGTATTGCACCCTGCTCAGCTCATTAGACATTTTTACACTTTATCTGAGGTCTAGCTTTCGGGACAGGTACAACACTGTTTTATCATGACACCGGGCTGTGTTCATCTTAACTGCAATTGGGACAGAAATGCAGCTCTGTAAGGGATTAGCATGTTTTATGGCAAGCAGTTGAGGACAAGACTGGGTGGTGCAAAACATTTCGTGAATATAATGTCATCCCCTGCCTTAGAGGAAAATATCTGTCTAAATCATAGGACTTTGTGAAGACAGTATGGTTCTAAAAACATATTCAGTTTAACATTTTCCACAAGGAGTAACCAGGGAGGGAGGAATCTCCTTTACAGAAAGCAAGAACCCCTTCACAGAGACGAGCAGACATGTGGTGCCCTGCCCAAACTGCTCTTGGGCAATATACAAATGGAGCTGTCACCTCCTCCCTTCTAAAAACACACTGCAGCAACGAAGTACTTCAATTTCTACCCTTTTGAGCTTGTGTGAAATCTGCTATGGAAAAGCAGTCAGATCAGCCCACTGTGCTTCGCGTGCCTCCTCCATCTCCACCGTCTGAAACCAGAGATGAGAAAACACGGGTGTGTAGAGGGATGCCCTCTGCACGCTGCATGGATTCACCCAGCTGCCATCACCCTTCCCACGCCACAAAGCTGAGATGCTCACCAAGGTCTTGAGCAGCCCCACCGGCCATTTCACCTGGCAAATCACACACTACAAAAATGTCCCTTGATGAGCAAGACTAAAATATCAACACTGTGCCCTGGAATAAACTGTTGAACGCACAACCGGTGGAGGGGGGAAGCCTTGGGGCAGGAGTGCACTACTATTCTGTCTGAATCCAGCTCAGGAAAGCCCCCCCCTCCTTGTAATTAATCCCCTTCTCATTCAGTGATGTAGTGTGGACATTCACCTAAATCCAATAGTAAGCCACGGGATTTGAGCATGAGTTTAATATTAAACTCATGGTTAAACGTTCTGCTGAATAGGAATGGAGCCAAAAATTGGCTTATGTGCTTTGCTGAATAGGAACGTCTCGCTGCAGTTCAGCGTTGGTGGAGAATGGAGATTACTCTGTAAGGATGATTCACTTCACTCAAGCCCAGACAACCCCGAGCTCCGCAAGCCAGATCCCACCCTGCTTGTAAAGGAGACTTGGGAACACGAGAGGCTGCAATCAAGCAGTGATGCACATGATGACTGCCAGAAGGCACCCAGGACGTGAAAATAACAAATGCAAAAAGGTTCGCTGCAGAGCGTCACTCCCTCGGGGGTCTACATGAATCTGCAGAAACGCTGCATGAATAAAGTGGTGACCTTACCTAACTGACGTACGGCAATTGAGTCAAACCACTGGCACTTCAGTCAGCTTCGCTTAGGAGCACTTGTCTACACTACAAAGCCTTTACCAGCAGCTAAGCTGGCTGATTTATGTCAGCAGCGTCTCCTAAAGCAGACTAAGTTTATATTTGGAAGGGGGTGATTTGGAAGATTTATCTTAATGTTCTCCCTGAATAAAATAAGCTGTGTTCTTCTGCTGGTCTAAATTCTGCTTACTCGGCGGGTTTTCCTGACCTACCTAACCTGCTTTGGGAAATAATCTCTTTTCCCCAGAAAAACTTCAGAACATTAGCTTGACTGAGGAGACCGATGCAGCAGCAAACACACATAAAGAGGGCAGCCTAGGAGAAATGAAATATAAAGATGAGAAGAGGCACGAAATTTGGGATAAAAAACAGGCAAGGAAAGGCTTCCCAATGGTAAAGCATTTTTGTTACTGACAAAACCCAAAGGAAAAAAGCTAAACAGCTTATCACAGAAAGAGTCATGCTAAAAGCCTGTCATAGAGAGAGTTTACATTAGGGGACAAACAAAAGACATCAAGAAAGGCGTAAAATGCTGCCCTGAAGGACGTGTCCTTTCCAGACATGGCCGGGGTCTGGATGACAGAGCAATTGGGGATGAGAAGGAAGCAGAGAGACCTAGATTAAAGGACCCTGCTGAAATTTGTTGAGGTATTTGTTTCAGTATTTAAAGTCTAAACTGGAATAGCCCCCCAAAAAGTGAATGACAACATTTCTTCAATTGAAGGGTTTTACCAGAAGCCCTGTGAAGATTTATGGTGTGCACCTGTGCGTCCCAGGGCACGAGCTGGCTACAGCCCCCAGTGGCGGGTGTGAGTGGGCTCTAGCCGGCCTCCGTGCCAGCCAGCTTGAGCTGTGGCAAGCAGAGATCTCCTGAGCACGGGAGCTGGCACCAGTGAGGTGCCTTCAGGGCCAGACCAAGCCCCCGGGGGAGGCTGTTCTTGCAATGTCACCGACATCTTTGTACAGCTGTGCACAGCTGGGATCGGGGAAAGGGGCGAGGGGGTCCAGCAGGGGATATACTGAGAATAAGACAATCAGTGAGCAAGAATTGCATTTCGCAGAAAAAAAAGATAAAAAATAACAACACCAAGAAAAAAGAAGGATTTCGACACTTCATGCCAGAGCAGGAACTCAATTTTGGATGGCCCCAACACAGGGAGAGGAGGGAGGAGAAGGGAGCGGGGCAAAGGGCGAGGGGAAAACATGGAGAAAGCTGGAGAAGAGTGCCTCGGCAGCAGACAATTTGGGCTGGGGTAACGCCAGCATGCCTGATGTCAGACGTGAGGAGCGCTTAATCCTCAGCATAGCCATTCATTTCCTCACTGTTTAAAAAAAATACATACATTTACAGGACCTCTCAAGGAAGGGAAGTGCTGTGAATCAGTGTCCAACTATTAGTTGCTGACCCAGATGAAGGCATTAGCAACTTGGAGTGCCCCTTTCACATCAGCTCCCCAGGTATCCTGTTAGCTGTGTGCCATTAGAGCTAACCTCACCCGACCTTGCATCACTGTCATGTTGACATAGCACTAGTAATGTCTCTCATGGACCTGAGCTCACCTCCCACAGCAATTTACAAGGGCTTTCTCTTTGTGCCTTGAAACTCTTCCTTCAAGGTCCTCGGCTGGTTGAAGTGTGAAATCGTTCAGCCTCATGATAGGAAATTCTTCAAAAGGAGGTACTTTTTGCCTTTACGCCCTGCTATCCTTGGAGCTTCTCGTGGCAACCAAGTTCCTACCTTAAGGTGCCTTTGATCATACCATTGCTCTGCACAGCACTCCCAAAATACATACTGACATTTTCCAAGGACTATGGATTGCTGAAGGAAACCTTGAAGCTGCCCGTGTCCTGCTCTAGGTATCAAGGAGGCACTGCTTTCCCCCTGCGAGCTGCCATCAGGCTCCGCAGTGCTTCTCCCAGGCTGAAGGGTCACATCTGATTTCAGCCTCTGTCAAGGAGGCCTTTCCTGTACACCACAGTCCTGGCCCCAGGCCAGAGAGGAGTGGTGTTTAGGCAGCGCGGCCACTGCGGCTTCCCCAAGTTCCTCATCCCTGCAACGAGGGAAACCCTGGGAGGAGAAGGACCATTCAGAGCCCTTGCGAATTAGACAAGCCCTTAATTTTCTTGATGGCTTCTTCCAAAATGCCAGCCAAAGGCATTCCCGGGAGGTGAGGTCCAGCAGGTCAGTCGAGCCCGGGGAAGCATGGCCACAGGGTAAAGTGACATTTGAGTCTGCGGAAGTGATGGAGAAACTTCACAATTCAAGTGGTTTCTGGTGAGAATTAGGCACACAGAGGCGCATTGGTAAAGGCACCCAGCACGGTTTTCGAAAGATCTCAGTCTCCCAGTGCATTTATTTCAATGGAAGTTGGGGACCAAGGGGCTTCCCAAAGCCCCATTGCTCCCCCTGCCACCCGCAGCTCATTGCAGCCCTGGCCTTTGAGAGCTGCTGTCATCACCCACCAGCAGGATTTCAGCCCTGAAGGCTGCGGCTCCGCCGTTGCTCGCATCAGCTCTAGCAGGTCACTTGGCAGGACAAAGCTGAGCCCGAGCAGTCACGCTCACACGGCTGCCTCTCTTTTCAATTAGCTGCAACACGTCTGTGCAGCTCTATTCCGTCACCCTGGCCTCGTGCCAGCTTCAGGAGGACGTGTAGCACCTGATCTAGCATGAGAGCTGCTGTAATAACGTTAGCCCATCCAAAAACACGCTGTCTGGTGAATAAGAAGCAGCAGGGGGATTCAAAATAGCAGCTCACTGTTTCGTGTTATGTGGTTGCAATGGATTTGGGTCAGCACTAAGTGCCCTGAAAGTTGATTTACTATCTCATTGAGCCACGGCCTCTGCTACTTGGGAAGTTTGGAATAACATTTCCAGAAGTACCTAAGTGCTCCTGATAAATTTTACTGCCAAAAATTAATTTCCTTCATTTCCTCTTTTCCCTCCCACTTTCTCCCCTTATCCCCATTACGAAGAACTGATGTCGGTGCCACGAACAGCTCTGAATTCATTTGCTTACAGCTTTAGGCAGGGAGATTATTTTTTTTTTCCTCAGAAGTTTTTATTGCATTTATTTTCTCCTCCTCTTTCCTTGCACCTATGCCTGACCTCTTCCTCCCTGCACTAGCATTTCAAGACTCCCCCTCAGCTGCTCTTGTAACGGAGGCATCGCTACTGAGTCATCCCTTCGCATCCAGCTCGCTGCTAATCCACTTCTTGCTGTTTCTTTCTCGAGGGTCGTTCACTCTTCTTCTCCACATCCATCCCCAGCGGTCTGTGGTTTGGGCATTTCCACCCTCAGACACTCCTGTTACTTCCTCCCCGAATTTTCTCTCCTTTCTCTGGAGTCTGCATTATTGAAGATGGTGACCGCCCCTTTCCCCTACCTGCTGTTTATTTGAATGTCTTCCTCAGATGTTGTCCCAAGCTTCTGGCCTTCCTCCCTCGGCCCTGCTGTGAAAGTAGCTACCTTGTCCTTGTCTTTACAGTCACTGCGGATGCAGTAGGGACGGGCTTGGCAACCTCTCGTTTTGATAATTTTCCATGCGAAACAGATTCCCCTGTTTTGTTTTTGCTTTTGTTTCTCTGCTCTGGCCACTGGAGCCCTGAGACCTCCTCCTCCTCCTTCTCCTCCTCCTTGTTCTCCTCCTCCTCCTTCAGATGCAGCCCCAAAGGAAGGAAGGAGGCCTGGCTGCTCTCGGAGGCTGGAGATGCAAAGTCAAAGCCTCTCCAAAAGCCTCCCTGTGTCTTGTGCCGTTGAGGCTGACTCAGGAGACAGCCGTAAGCAGAGCTCCTGCGTGAGGTGCGGGGATGGGGAAGGGAAGAGACCATTCCCTCCCTAGTGCTCCCAGACTCAGGTCTGGGGGCAGCTGCCTCCCTTCTCCCCAGCAAGACAGCTGAGGTAGGGTGAAAACCGGTGCCCCTCACACCACGGTGTAATCAAAAGAATCGTTATTTGCAACATTACACATGCTATTTAGCACACTGCAACAACTTTATGGGCAGGTTTCTTGTACTTAACCAAAACCCATGCTTTTTCCCACGTCTCCAAGAAAGGAGAGGAAATCACAGTCCTTTAGCCCTCCATGTCCTTCCCCCTCCCGTCCTCTTCCTGCAGCCCTCTGCTTGTGAACCTAGCCTTAGGGCTGGGGACCCTGAGGGTTTCTTACACAGGCCGCCTCTGCTCGGGTGTGTGGGAGCTCAGAAACACCGGGGATGAGCATCACAGGAGGAGGGAATCATACCGAGCGTCTTTCAGAGAGGAGCTGGGGCTCCTCTGAAGCATTTGAGTCCCCAAATCGGAAGCTGGTTGTTATTATACAGATGAAACACACTTCAGAGGAGTGGGCTGCACCAGAGACAGTGATCTACAGCTGACAGCGACAATGCAAGAGGCCACATGCTTTTTTACACCAGGGTCAGGAGCTTTCATCCCATGTCTTCTGGGAAGGGCTGAGACCGCTGTCGAGATCAGACCCTTTCTCATCCAAGCAGCAGCTCTGCTCTCCAGCACAGTTAAAGCCTCCGGAGCGGGAGAAACTTGCTGTGCGTGAGCACATCAAAACAGGCTGTCACGCCACTAAGCATGCCCGTACCAGCCTCTTTGTGACTGTCATCATCGAAGTCCAATGTGCAAAACTGAGGTAGAAGACAGATAAGGAACATGACACGCGCCTCTTACAGCTCACCCCAAAACCGTTCTTTCAGAGGTATAGGAATGTATGGCTACAGTCCATGTAGCCGGGACATCAGCTGGGAAAACTCAATCACCTAAGCAAAAGGGGAAAGATATAGGAAGTTTTGCCAACAAAAAAAAAAAAAAAAAAAGGAATAAATAGGTTAAAGTGGCAACAAATAATTCAACCCGTAACAGCAACAACCTTTCAGCAATTTACTGGCTATTGAGTAGCTTTTGGTGCCATTTCTATTAGCCATATAGGATGGAGATTATATGAACCTGTCCACGTAGCACTGTTCAACCAGGAAAAGATACTACAGCAAAACAGCCTTTTCTGTGGCTTAATTATATGGCCCTGATCCAAACTCCACTGAAGGCAATAAGAATCCTTGCCGCTGACTTTAACGACTTTGCACGACTGAATACTCCCAGCAGGGCTTTAATAGGGAAAAAGACTGAAGTTTAAGCTGCAAAATACAGGATATAATCTGAAGAGCAGGAAAGCTGCCGACATACTTTCATGGCACAGGCAACTGTCATTGATGAGAAAAGGGAGATTCTGACCTAATGGAAGATCTTTAGGGTTTGCATCTTCATTTTCTGCTTATGGACTTAAGGAACCATTTGGGATTTGCATTAATAAGCTGGTGCCTAACTGTAAAACGTACACTGTCAGAGGGTCAAAACGCATGTCTGTGCATCTGGGAGAGGTGTACAGAGTACATTGACACCCAGAGCTTGTTTTCTTACTGTGCCAAATCTTGATTATGTTGAAGTGAATGGAAACACTTCCACAGGCTTCAGCAGGACAGTGATTTAGCTCACTCTCTGGCCAGGGCTAGCACCGTGGAAGGAGCACTAATGCACGCCCTGGACTGACTGTCGCTTTGCAGAGTCCTTTTTATAGATGCTTCTTATTATAAGCAAAAGTACTTACATTAACATTGCAAAAACAAATAGTCTAATGTTGTTACATTTTAAGGGCACATTAACTTGAAAGAGCAGCCAAGTTTGTTGACTAAATTGATTTACACAACTCTAAGGCCACTAAACAAGTATTTCTCAATGTCTCATCAGCAGCTCAAGGGAGCAGAAGCTAAAAATGCCACGGCTCAACAAACAGTTCTGTGTTCCTACTGTTGATAAGTACATCATGTTTCTTTGCAAATAAAAGCCTGACAGGGGTTGCTTTAAGAAAAAAAAAAAAAAAACACCACCAAAACAACAAACCAACAAACAAACCATAAATAAATAAATAACACGAATAATTGCTAAGTACATACTGTCCTCTTTGCCTCCTTCCATTTCCCTCACATAACTCCATTACAACAGCCCCAACAAATCATCTACAATATGCCCAGGATTCCCTCAAACAGGCTGCTGGCTGGCCAGGAGGCAACCCCTACTGTGGTTCTTTCAATGCAACAGCCCTTTGCTTGTCAGGGACAGAAATGTCCAGGTGTCAGCAAACTCCATTTACACAAATTGATCATCCAAGGTGCCCAGGTTGCCTGAGAGATGCTGAATGTCCTCCACCAGCAAATATTTTGATGGGAAGTGTTCGGCATCACACAGACATGGTAAGCGCCTCACAGGGGCCAGCCCTAAGAGCACAAGCTTACCCATGGCTGCGGGGCCTTACGCACAATTCCAGTTTGCAGATGCACCCCCTGATCTGTCAAAGTGCAATGGGAATAGGTCCCTGTCAAAGGTTTTCATGGATTAAGAGCTCGGTCAGGATCTCTAGTCACGTCACCAAAGGGAAGCGTCCAGGTGCCTTGCCAAGGAAGCAGTACAAAGTGGAGATGGCTCTTTAACAAAGCAGGCAAGGAAGTGGTAAGACAAGCAGCTGGAAACTGAATTCAGGAAAGAACTATGCTAGCAGATGTCTAATACTGAGAGTAATTAATCAAGACACTCATTACCAAGGGGCACCGTGCAATCCCCATGACTTGATGCCTTTACACCTAGACTGGCAAAACTTTCATAACAGACACCGTTCAACCAAAAGCTGTTGTGCTTGATTTTAAGGACTGGAGGATAAAATTCAAAGTCCTCCATCATACAGAAGTCAAGCAAGGTGATCACTAAGGATTTTAAAACATGGAAGACTATGAATGTAAAAGATTTAAAAGGCTTTTGTCTCTGTCAAAATGTAGGAGAAGCAGAATGGGAGAGTGTGCTCTGCAGCTGGACGGCAGGCAGGGAAAATACCAAGAAGCACTACACTGCTCCGTCTGCTTTGGTAATTTCTGTGGCCATGGTTGCCAAACAACAGAGATCCTCACTGATGCATTGTCTCCAGCAGGCCTAATGAAGCATGAACACGGCCAGCTTTCACAGCTACAGAAAGACATGAGAACCACTGTTTCATGTCATCCAGTCACATAAAACATAAATATGTCCTAGTGGAGGCATGCAAAGTACTTGCCTTACTTACTCTGCTAAGCCAGCTGAGAATGTTTTGCTCTTGCAGTAAAAATGGTCAATCCGCTGAACGTCACATTTGGGGAATACATCTTCCATCATACACAGTCTGTCTTTTCCCTTGGGTTTCCTTCTGTTCTCTGTAAGGTAGCAAGAAAGCTTCACTGTAAGTAGACAGACATCTTGCAGACTTGACTTTTACTCAGGTCCTATATTGTTACCATGCATATTCATTACACAGATCTATCCTGCTACAAGAAGATGGCTGGTCTTTTGCCTGTGATACCACCATTTGCCAGAAATGATTTTAAATGGAGCAGACAATGAGGCTGTTACTTACAAATGCTTTTTGATAATTATGTTCTGTCACCCTCAGCCAAAATGATATAACATCTGTGCCCAAAGAGTTTCTACACAGATGCTGTCTAAGACCCGTTTTCCCTCTGAACATTTGGTGAGCGGTGCAATACAGAGCAAGAAAGCACCACTTTGAGTAACATTTGGCAGTACCTCCACAATGCAGGGAGAAGTCCATGAGCTGAACTCTCCTTACATAAACACCAATAGGGGATAAGTCAGTACTCTTGAAATCGGTATGTCACCTTATTTCAACATCAAACTAAAGCTTGATGTGAAAGTTCAGTCAGAGCTGAATCTGGCTCCACAGTTTATAGTGTTTATTTAACTTAGGAGCCAGCATGACAGTAAAATATCTCAGATACCTCTTTAATCTGGAGAGTTTATATCCAAAATTACACTTAACTGTTGGAGGATGGGAAGGAGGGAGAGTCACAGTTTGGACCAGGTTTTATTTGGTGCATTGGGAACTGCCTCTTGGATGCCCATCCGGGGGAACAAGATCCAGAGAGCGGGGACAAACTCTGGCCTTGGAGGCCAGAGGAGAGGCAGGAGAGGAGCAGGGAGGGAAAACCATGTCCATACAGAAGGGCAAAGGCACTTGGGATTTCCCCCCAGAATGTATGCTACAGGGCACGAGGCTCAAATGAGAAAGGCTCGGGCCAAGCTTGGCAGACGAGACAGCTTGACCGACCGCCCTGTCCCGGGAGGAGACAGCAATGGCTCCACAGGCTTGCACTGCTCAGCTTCTTCTCCTGCTCCCTCCCTCCATGCTGAAGGACACCGCGCATCTCCTTGGCAAGGGATACAGCCCCAAAACCCGAGGGCCAAGCTTCAAAAAGGTGAGAAGATGTCCCCTGCTGCAGGCTGTGAAACGGGGTCCTGCCATGGCAGCTGGCAGGACTGACCCCTGCTTCCAGAGAGGCTGCTGAGGGGCCGGCTGGGCACGGCGGGTGGGGGCACTGAACGCCCCCAGACGATCAGCGTCCGGCTATCGAGCCACACACAGCCCCTGATGTAAAGGCTGATGTTATTTTGGATTCGTTAATGACTGGGCTGAAGGCTGCTTCAGTAAAGAATTATATCCAAATCATCTTCAGTGCAAGGGGGCAACGAACAGAATCTCAACAATTCGCAAATTTTCCCCTCTGGGAGACATAACAATGCATAGGCATTTGGATTTTTAAATATCAATTTGCACGTTATCTATAACATAAACACACATTTACACACACACGTAAATCTCAGGAGACTTTTTTTAAAGACATTTATGTGAGGCAGAAAGTTGTCCTGCTTCCCTTCAGGCAAGGCCCTGAAATGCTTCCCATGGCCAGATGATATTCCCTGCCTTTCTCTGCAGATGTGTCAAGAAGGTGGTGGAGCTTTTGTGCTGGCTTGAGAGCTGGAGCCCCCCAGGAACTGCTGAGGGACCGGTGCTGCCCACCTCACACGGGCTCAGCAGGGGATGGACCTGCCACGGGTGAAACTGGGTGAGGTGAGGGCAGGTTGACCCCAAGGCAGGAGTGCTGCTGTGTTTTTGTCCAAAAGAAGTGAGGCTGTTACCCAGAGGGTGCTGCAGCTGAAGTATTTAGGTGCAACATCAGGGTTGGCACATCTCAAAACTGCCCCAGGTCCCAACACAGCTCTGCTGTGGGCGGCACAGGCACAACGGTACACATGGACTAAAACCACATCCACCCACAAGTTGAATGGTTTGGTTTGTTGGGATGGCAATGAGACTTAAGGCCCAAGGCTTTGCTTTATCCATCTGGTCTTTGTTTGGCAATGCCAGGAACTCCTCCAGGGCACTGTGACAAATACCTTGTCTAATGGCTTCCCTTGCAAAGCCAGGATTTTCTGCGTCCTGAAAACAGTCATCGCCAGGCGGTCTAGGAGGCAGGCCCAGGTGATTCAAACAGCGAGCAAATGCCAGAAAGGGATGATTTCACTGCATTATTGAGCGCACATTTGACAGATAAGCCTAGCAACAGGGACCCTGTCTGCAGGCGGACGCCCAGCAATCAGCTACGCTATAGCTCCCTGTCATTCGCCTGCACTGCTGCAAATGCGTGAATAAATAAATAATCTCCTATAGCATTTGTGCAATAAGCAGAATATTAGCATGTAGCTCTCAAGACGACCTTTATCAAAGGAAGCAGCATTTATACTGGAGAAACTTATCTAAAAATAAATGATTATCACTCATGTATACATAGAAATACCAAGGGCGAGATATGACTTTCTATAATGTGAAATGACTCATTTTCCCCCTGAAGTTTTAAGTGAGTGTTGAAGATATGTACTTCTAAGAGTGAATCACTCCAAATGGCCACTGGGTGACTGGCTGAGTTTGAACTAATCTTGGGGAGGAGACCTGACGTAAGAGCCGTGGGACTTGGAATGCATCGGCTATTTGCAGGGCAAGGATGGCAGACTTTAGCACTCAGTTGTCACTAGTAAATCTCAAATTGCTTTGACAGGTGGCAGATTGTGAGACATGAATGGCTACAGCTTCCAGGGGAACACTTCTTTTCATGGAAAGTGGGATAAGGCCAAGGGAACAACCCATATTTCTTCTTTATAGATAAGTGCCCGTGTACACACACACACACACACACATATATAGCTGTAAAAAATAAAGCATCTCTTTTATGGATCAGTAAACTAACTTGAACCCTTGTTTATACTTGCTAGCCCAACTCGAAAGTAAGAGCTCAAGCTTTCTGGAAGCGTAGCTGGATTGCCAGCCTCCAGGACAAGCCCAAAAAAGTTCTGGTGAGTTATCTACAAACTTCGTAAGCATGAGAGAATTCAACAGCTCTGTAGATATTCACGGGAGAGTGTGGAGCCTCCGCTCACCGGGTTCAAACCACTCCTGGGTCAATCAGTGACCACAGTACGATGCCTAAAGTGTTGAGGTTTTTTTTCAGTTACCCCAGTGAGGTTTGTCCTCTGTGTCATTCCCAGGTGTCCACGTTCAGCACGGGCACCAATCGCCACCCCAGGAGATGGCACAAGCCTTGGGGAGGGGTAGCATCCCCTGACTTCCTGGACACAGCCAGTCTGGCCAGCATATTAATTGTGACAGCACCAGGGGAAAAGCTTTCTTCTCTCTTCCCAGTGACATAGATGGAAATTGAGGGTGGCAGGACTGAGCAGGCACCGCTGCAGTGTGTTAATTGGGCACACAACAAATTCCTGACTCACTTAGGAGTGCCTCCCCCAGGGCCAGGGCATTATATATACATAAATATCAGCTTCGTATTGGAGACATGTCCCGAGGAGGGAAGTGAAAGAGAAGCGAGCCTTGACTTTACAGATTAGCTCACAGCTTTTTGCTGTCTCCCTTTAAATAGTGATTAGAGCAGCCTAACTACTGAGGAAAAGATCCCCAGCAAGCTCTGTCTTCCAGAGGAACCTAGCAGCCTCCATAAGCAGTGTAAGTATAATAAATGCCAGCCATGCAACATGTCACACAGTTACAATGGGCTGAAGCAGCAAAGCACCAATGCCTCAGAAATGGTTGCACACACAAACTCATATTCTACGATCTGTTACATATAGTTCCTCGCTTACAGCCCAGTGCCTGATCTGTGCGTGCGTTTCTTGCGCTCAGTGAACTCAGTTGGTGAACGAGGGTCCCACACAGACTTTACCCTTTGCTGAGGGATTGGCTGATGCAACTGTGTCTTTCATTTTCTACTCCTGTGGGAAGGAGCCCTGTGTTTTGTAGGGTTGTTTGTGGAAACTAGTTACACTGGGGTACAAGTTTTGCTGCGGGCTATAAGAAAAAATTAAAATCGAGTCAAACTGATTCAAGGCAAATTTGTTGTGAAGGAACGTTTCCTCAGAGGACAGAGCTGTCAAGCAGAAGGTCTTTCAGAAAACAGGAGAAACCTCTTTTGATTAACACAGTCTGCCAGAAACGATGAAATCCTGGAAGGATTTTGAAAATGAGAGGGAAATGTGGGTATTTCCAGTACTGCCACAGAAATTTTGTTTGACCTTGGGACAGTGGTTTAACTCCCCATTGAACCATAACTTCTCCCGTCCTCCAAAGGCAGACAGATAACAGGAACGCCTGCAGTTCCTCCCACTCTATAAGGGCATCAGCAAGTGTAACACACCGAACAGGTAGGGATTTTAAGCAAATTAATTATTTGCTATAAACATTCTTTTCCACTTTGCTAATTATTCACATACCTACTTGGACGGCTACAAACTCGTTCATGATTACTAAACGAGAAAGGGATGCAGCTGTACTTCATCCTGGATGCAGACTCTTCGCACAACAAGGATGGAGTCAGCCCTTGTCCCTCGGCAAGAGCTGTGCAGCTGCACAGCCAAAGACAGCTGCTGCTAGGGGAGGGAAAAAAGGTCGGCATCTCTTAGCCAGCCTCACACAGGAATAAAACAGGAGTGCAAACCGCTCATTTTTTTGCTGCCATGGAGTTATTCAGTTGCACTTCCCAGTCCCATGGTACCTGATGGCCGAAGCCATAAAGAAATGCCAAATTAACCCTACGAGCCCTTCCAGATATCGACAGATTTGCATTTTACCTTCTTGAGAACAGTTTCAAAAAAACCACACAAACTCCTCAAGGAAACGGAGTCCTCAATAGCTAGTGACTGATGTGGTTTCTAATGAAATTAGGGTTTCCGCGTCCTTTTGGGAAGAATTTAAACTGCTCTGCTCCTACAGTGATGCAGCTTATCTAGAGGGAAAGACACCGTATAAAACACAGATGAGCTGGTTTCAAATCCCACTGCACCCCGGCTCTCCTCTGTGATTTCAGACAAACTGGGTAAGCCTTAACTACAGTTTCCATTTTCCACCAGAGGACATTCAAAGGACTGTTATACCAACGGCTGAGAAGAGCTCATAAACTACAGAGATGAGATCTATAACCATTTGCACAGCTGAAGCAGGAGACTTCAAAATAACGCGCGAATTTAACAAAGCACCAAGTTTCCTCTCTTATAACAGGCAATAGTTGATACCTGAAGAACAGATTCTTGCGTGAAGAATTTTGCTAAGCATATTCCATTTTCAGTGGCTGAGATTCTCCTTCGGAGAATAATTAAGTATGCAATATGTGGTCTAAAACAGCCAGGAAAGAGACTGAAACTACAGAAAATTGAAAGGAAATTATTTCAAACTGGAGTGCTCTGACTCTGGAAACTAAGTTATAAATGTTTTTGAGAACCTGCATTTATTACTTGCAATAAATAACTTTTCTTCCAAACACGCCTTTGTGTGAGAGACAGATTAGCAGTGCAAGTGGAGCATATTTCTGCTGTGCAGAAGTTACTTATTTTAGAATAATGGACGTCACAAATTGGCCCTGCATAGCAACACTCATTGGAAAAAGATCACAGTTCCACTTAACACAAAAGTGCAATCTTGAAGCCCATTGAAACTGAAGTCTCTTCACAGGGCAAACACTGAAGTAGCTCCTCATTTGCGTAAAGCTGGACAATTGCTCCACTTCCATACACAGAAAATTGCTTAGATATCTGCTATGCATGGGGAAAGGCGCATTAATCACATTACAGCAAGTGAACATCCCAAGGTTAAATCTCGATGCTGTGGAGTACTTCAGTGTTTTATAAAGTCATCTAAACGGGGTTTATATTTGCAAATCTTTATGGTGCGGTGAAGATTTGGAGCTTACCTTTAAACCCGAGGCACTTCTTTTTCCCTGTAAGAAAAGCCCGGTTCTGAAAAACAGATTTAGATACATAAGGTCTGATTCTCCACTACATTAAAGCTGTTTTATAGCTGTGTCGCTGTAGTGAAAATCAATGGAGTGGCACTGGTGAAAAAAAACAACGTAATGAAGAGAAGAACTAGCCCAGGCTCTTTAAAAGGCTGTTCTGCAGCCATTCTCTCAGGCTTTCTTCGAGTCCATTTTGCTAGCTGCTATGTGGCAGGAGGATGTAGGAAAAAAAGGCCATGAGATGGCAAACCTTTCCACCCTTGTTTGCTTGGTTTATGGCATTCCTGTCTTTCTGCCTTTGCATCATAATTCTGCTTTCCTTCAAGAAAAGAAAACAATGAGACCTAGATTTATCCTCACTAAGAGAGCTGCCCTCCCTTTCAGTTTTTTTTCTGTGAGAAGCAATTACACCTGAATTTGTTCCAGTGCTTCTTACTGCCTGGGAGGACGGCTGGGAGCACGGGCTGTAAGCCAGCGTGGCTCTAAGTGGGATCAAGGGAACGGTGCTGATTTACACCCACAGAGGGTCTGTCTCGTGGGGTTTGCTATCAGGCATGTTATTTCACTTCTGGAGTCTCCACTGGCAGACACGAAGTTTCCCCTCAGAAGCTGGCCAAAACCGCCCAAGATTTTGCAGACCGCTTCAAAGTCACCTTGAAATCTCTTGCAAGCAAAAAGGGGGCAGCTCCTCTGCTTGTCACCAGTCACACGCATGCCTCCCAGCCCACACCAGCTCTCACCCGCACTCCTCCAGGATGCCCCGCGCGGGACCGGATCCAGCCTCACCACCCGGTCCCAGACAGAGCTTGCTGATAAGGCACGTGTGCTGGGGTTTCTCCTCATTTATCATACCAAAAGCTGCTCTTATGTGGCTGGGGCCCAGACACAGGAAGTCTGAGTTGGTGTTTAAATTTGCTACGGACTCCCTGCATGGCGTTAGGGAAAACAGTTGAGCCCTCTGTGTCTCAGTTGCCAGTCTCTGATGCCGACGGCACAGCTTGTCCTCTCATCCACCCTCTGTCCGGTGCATCAGCTTTTGGGGACAGAGGGGCTTTCTTGCGGCCCCTCTTGTAGGACCTGCCCCATCCCACTTCACTGCATGAGACTGTCTTCAGAGCTTAAAAAGCAAAGGTGGGTTGCACACCTGTGCCCGCATTCGCTTTCTCAGAGCAGACACTTTTTCCAGAGTTTGGGTATAATGAGGCCAAGTGGCAGGAGAGCAGGCAGGGTGCTGGGACTCTGCTCTGTGTCGACAAGCCATGCTGCTGGCTGCGGAGGAGGTTGGCACAAGACAGCTGGCAGCAAGGAATTATCCGAGTCAGGGCAGCATCCGAGCAAAAGAAGGTGTGTATAAGCACAAACTTGCTTAAAAGGGGGGGGGGGCCTGCTAGGGCCATGGCTCTGGAGAACTGAGAAGGGAAAGCAGATAGGACAATTGAGCAAAATCCTGGGGAAGAGTCAAGAGCCATGTAGGCACAGAGCAGCGCAAAACACCAGCTTGAATTTTTCACACCTCTGATTTAGCCAGGAAATGTTATTCCTCTTAAGCACTTTGTGTCACATGGCTGGGGTGTTCTTTCGCCCAGGACAAAGCGCTCTAAACGCAGATTTGCCACCCCCTGGACGCACGGCCCCGCAGCTGGGGCTGTGGCCATGCTGGAGGCAGCCCTGGGGAAGGGGGAGCAGGGATCCCTGTGCAGCAGGGTGGCTCTCTGGTCACATCTCCAACAGGCACTGCTGCAGCTGCAACCTGTGTGTGTGACTGGCAGAGCTAAATCACCCTTCGTTAGATTAACAGCCGATTCAAAGGCCACGCAGCTGTCATATCATCCGTCCCATTCCTGGGGTCAGACTGTTTTAATTTTAGCTGCCCCACATACCTTTGGGGCTACTTACAAGGTTAGAAAGGGGAGGGGGGGCTTTCCAAGTGCAAGCTGCGGGTAGCCAGACCCACCCAGAGCTTCTTCATTCTGGAGATGACGCAGCTAACTGGGCATCAGCAACTGGAAGACACAGACAGCTCCACAAGGTGGCTGTGAGTCATCGGCCTGGGGCTTCTGATTTGTTTTTCCTTTGTTTGGAGGTAAAAGTGAAGTGCCATGACTCCCAGTAAAATGACAAAGCACAAAGATGAACTGCAGGGATTCAGCCAGTGACAAAGTAATGAATGAGGTAGGGAGGAAACTCTGCCCGGAGGACTCTTCTGTTAGTCCACAGCTGGATGCAATACTCCTCCTGATAACATGCACACATTCTCCACTAACAACAGGGTGGGCTTTACATTTTCTGCCATGTCCAACAAAGCATGAGATTCAGCACTAGTTTGTGGGGACGTGAGGCCAGGTAAAGGAATGAGGTGAAAAAGTGACATACCAGGAATAAAACAAGGTAAAAAGTTAGCTTTGTCAGTGGTGTAGCGAGAAGGAAACACAGGTAAACACAGCTTGCCCATTTCTAATTCAGACACTTCCTTCCTTCATGTATGAGGAAGCAGCCAGACAAGTGAGTTCACCCACCTCCTTCCCCACCAGCTCCCACCAAGCTACACTGTATTATATTTAGTTGAACAGCCAGCTCCAGCACTGACCTTTAAAGCACTATACAATCCTTTGTAACCCTCCTGTAAATAAAAGAGCCTTTTATCCTAAGGAGAGGCGGCTGGAGACACCTAGGCTATGTCCATAACAGTGTATCAGACCTGCCTACATCTGTCCTCTGGCACTAAGGCCAGCCGGCATGAGATACTCCACTTCCAGACCTGAATTTTCTTATCTGCCAAAACAAGGCAGTTTCACCTCAAATGTCTACCGGGAATGGTCTCCAGGCCCTGCTGGCTTCCAAGCCATGCCTGGGAAACATCTGAAGGACCACAGACGTGTGTGCTTCGGACATCCTAACAATTTAACAGTATAGATGTCTCAGTCTCAGTGTCTGGGAATGTGCCCTGGCACCATTTAATTAAGCAGCAGAGAAGTAGCTTGAGGTGCTGAAGTACTGCAACTCCAGCTAAATCCAGGGAACAGTTTCTGGCAGCCACCCTTCAGTGGTTTGCGCTGAGCACCAGCATCCGAGGCAACAAGAACAAAGCAGCTTTCTAAAGCCTCTTTGTTGTGATTGACTCACTGGAGTAACAGAAGATGTGTCAACATCACTGCCCCAGAGCATGTCTTGGATGTCTCTTATCTCCTACTGGAGAATGATGTGGGAGTGAAACATCCTTTCCCTCGTCCCCACTGCACCCTAGTTCCCACACAGAGGAAACCTGAGAGCACAAGCTGAGCTAGACCCATGCCACAGCTTGTGGAAAATGTAGACGCAGCGGCAGTGATCCAGAAGAAGAACTGGGAAACACCTTTTTAAGAGGTCTACCTCTCCTCACATCCACCTAAGAGCTCTACGTCTCCTCTGCCTTTTGCCCCAACTTTCTGGACAGTCTGCTTCTGTGGCTACGTCATGGAATCAACCCTGAGCTTAATTGCACAAATGACAGCATGCAACTCGCTAATTAACGACAGACATGTCAGTCTGCTTGCATGGAGCTGCACACATGCCGTGCATTTTTAACATCGCTTAGTAAACTGTGGTGATGAAACGTGATAAAGAATGCCAAATGTTTAGCACTGATACGATGCCCAGACAGGTCTGAGTGCCTTTGGCAGACAAGGGAGAGGGTGAGCTCCTTTTCTTTGCCATCACAATAACCCAGCAGTCTCACTAGAATCGTATCTGCAAGATCTCAGAACTAAGCAGGATGTCCTGTTCATAAATCAAATCCCAGCAGACCTCTCCCTCAACAGGCTTTTCCCTTCCTGGACTGGACTTTCTGGAAACTTAACATTGAAGATTCTAATCCTGCAAACATTTGTACAAATGTTTTCCTACCTAGAGGCCCCATTATTGAAGTTAAATCTATGCACGAATGTTGACAGGATGGACCCATGCTTAGGAAGAGATTTTGTAATGTTTCTTTTCAGCAAGTTACCTATTTCTAAACAAGTATCTGTATTTTTCCACATGACCTCATAACTCTGGGGCAAAAAGAGAACCGTATACGCCCACCGAGTGACATTATAATCAGTTGCCATGGCAGCCTTGCCCTACACCAGATTTGGGATGTGCCCTACGGAGTACCTCAGATATTGCTCAAGTCTGTTGCACTTCCCTCCCTATTATTTAGGCAATAATAGCTGATGGGGAGGGTATTTCCTGAGAGTCATCTGGAGAAAATGAGGTCTCTGCCTTAGGCCCATAATTCAGCAAGGAATGTACCGCCAGGAAGTAAGTCCCACCCTGTCCCCCTGCGCTGGGCCCATCACTGTTACAGCAAGCCAGCAAGTGGCTGCTTGGTTTGGGGTTTTCAGGTGTAAAAAATACGTCAGACCTACATTTGTGTTTTCTTCAGTGAGCTATTTCTCAGGTTTCCAGAGCGCCTGGTGATTTTGGAGACACAGAAGGCCGCTCCGCTTCCAGGGGGAAATTTTGCCCCAAAAGGTCAATGAATCGGGGGATGTCGGGCCGCAAAAGGGGAGACATGCAACAGACAATATATGTCATATACAATAGACAAGATACAGGATCAATATATGATTGCTGTCACGTGTCACGTATTGATCGCCGCGGCCTTCGCAGGACACATAGGAAGGCGTCACAAGCAGCAGGGGGCTGCACTCTGCATTTGAAAAATCTCTCTGCTTTATACAGGGACATATTTACTGATCCAACTACACACTCGGAGCCACTGCTCCGAGCCATAAGCTGCCATCCATAAACTGTGTTTATGGCTATATAGAATTCCCGCAAAGCTGCACAGCAATCAGAGCACACAGAGGAATATGCCGCAATAATTTTATACCAGCGTTTCTTTCACTGATATGTTCTTTGCTTTTCATAGAATCTTTTCTTGCTTAAAATATTTACAATACCAGGACTTAATCTTCTCAGCAGTTACATATATATACACACATACATATGCGTATACATATATAGGTATATATTTTCTTTTTTCCTAACAGAGAAATTAAAAAAAAACAACACTACAGGGATTTTACAAAGCTTGGATTCAAACCTGGAAAAACACCAGCAGTGGATATGCTGGAGAGGGTTTTGTTAGCTTTATTAAGGTGAACTGTGAGAAAGAGAAAATATTTTTTCAGATCTGTACCTGTACGACTACAAAGACTGTAGCGCAGCTCCGGCAGCCTGCAGAACTTGTTGCCACAGGACAGCAACATGTTCACAGGCTAGGTAGGATTGATGTGCAGTATTGGGAGCCACGGGATGTTCTCTAAAATTGCTTGTGGCTACTGCAAATTAGCACACTTCTCCCAACTCCATGAGAGAGCTGTTGCCATCAGCTGAGGTTTTAGCTGAAAAGGTTCCTGCAGGCACAGTAACTCCAGGACTAACAGGCCATGGTTTCACGATACAAAGCCATCAGTAGCGACACTGGCTCAGGCAATTAACATTTCCCTCCCTTCTCATCCCCTGTGTTATCCCTTCACACTACCTAGCACCATTCTCAGTGGGACCAAGTTTTGAACTGGCTTAGGGAACGGATCCAGCAGAAAAGTAATTAAAAAAAAAAACAAAACACAACAAAGAATCCTTGGGTTCTGACCCAGCTCAGGTGTCCCACCTGCTTGACAGCACTGGCCAAAAGCAAGCGGGCAGCACAACGGAAGGCAGGTGAGCTCCAGCGCAAGGCAAAGGCAAAGAGCCAAGGGCATCCACTGCTGAAGCCAGAAGTGCTGCCAAAGACGTGGCAGTGCAAAAGCACAACCTGGCTGAGCTCCCCTGGCTCTCCATGAACAGGACAACTGTATATGATGCCTCTCCAGAATGCCCTTCCAGCCTACAACTGCCTGCATTCCAGGGATTTCCTGGGCCAGACGCAGTGTCTATAACCCTTCTGGTGACACTCTGTGGATTTTCCTCCACAAACCTGCCTAACCTCCTCCAGGATCCACACAAACTTCCTTAGCATCTACAATACCCCTGTAAGGAGAGAGAGCTGCTCCACCATCAGGTCATGGGATGGGACCACCACCACTAGTGGGAGGGTGGCAGAGGGTTTGGAACTAGGTGATCTTTAATGTCCCTTCCAACCCAAACCATTCTGTGATTCTGTGTGTGATTCTGTGACCAACCCACAGTGTGATGGAGGAGGGCCCAGGCATGGACCACGTGTCTCCCGGCAGCACTCAACAAGGCGCCGCTGAGGGCAATGCGGCACAGACCATGGGTCAGGCTGACCCTTTGCATCGGGCACAATGGTAGGGGCTGTTATGGGGCAGGACAGTCGCCACAGTGCCTTCTCCTGCCAGAGCACAAGGTAGTGCCCAGGAGAATGCGTGGTGAAGGCCAAGGGGCCAGCTCTTGCTTCAGAGTACAGATCAGAGCAAAAAAAGGGGCTCAAGAAGAAGTCTCCCATCCCCCTCTTCCTCCTAAGAAATGTATCTGTTCCCCAGACTTTCAGCATTTTCCTTGAGAGCATCTGGTGGTGTTCCCTGCTGGAGACAGGACTCTGGCTTACAGGTTGGGATTTTGCCTGTTACAGCTGCCACTGCCTTTGCACAGTCCCCACCACAGTGGCAACAACCTGTCTGTGGAAGATGCAGTTCTTGCTGTTTCTTTAGTGCTGATCGACTGCACATTTTGGGCAGGAATGTCTGGATTACAGCTGATGTGAGTTATGGCAGAGTGTCAGGTCATTAAGCGTCATTAATCGTCCAGAAAGTTTCGACATCTTGCACCTGCCACTTGGACAGCAAGTCCTGGCATTTCAGATTTCCACCAGGAAAAACTTTAAGCCCTTTACAGAAGCTGAATTTTCAAAGACACAAAATCCTCTAGCGTGACAAAACTGATAGCATTTCTATAGTCACTTTAGTTTGTCTCTCTTTATTTGAAATTGTGTTTGCACCCTAGCATGGCTGAAACTCTGGATGGACAAATCAATTGAAACTGAGTCACTGGGCTTGATAAAAGCAAACAGACGTCATCATAATGGAAGCGAAGCCCCACTTCAAGCCTCTAACACGCTGGTGAGTTACAAGATTAATTAAAGGAATGTATAAAACTGTAATGAATGAAGCAACCATTAAACATGTTGTTAATATTTAAAGAAACCTGGCCAAAAAGAAAAACTGGCTCGCAGGCTAACGTTTACATTCTAAAATGTAAATTTACAGTGTTAACTTTCTCCAGAATGAACAAACAAATACTTTAAGCAAGCAAAAAAAATTGCACATACTTTCAGCAAACGTCGACATCTTCTTACACTGGGGAAATTCTTGTCGTGCTTAACCTACGCGTGACACAATGCCTTGTAATAATTATCCATTATCTGGGCTTGCTGATAGCCTGGTGTTCCTGTAGCACATAAAGAAATGTGTGTTTCACCCCCTTTATCTTAGACACCAAGCGTATTTAATCCACCTGTCGCCTTAGGAGGCCCGACTGCCTGTATATTCCGCATAAACCAAGAAACACTTGGGTGCTTTGAGTGACTCACTTGGGGCTACAGTCAGTCTTTGGAGAGCTGACAAATCTATCAGCTCAGATGCCTAAAGTAGGGCAAGGTGAGTATTTACTAAATATCCATCTCAGGAGCTAAGGGTTTGGTCTCCCACTTACAGTTTCACCAATGGTAAAGCCACTGTAAGTGACTTCCCACAAATCTTCCAAAAATTACCCAGAAAGGGTAATTAGAAAAAGTCAGGCAGGGTTTCTTTGAAATCTGTGAGTATGTGCTGCCCCACAAGCGACGCTCCACTACTGCTGGAGAGTGTATCTTGTGCTGAGAATAGGGGAGAGGAAGGGTAGATGGTGACAGAGAGGACAAAGCCTCTAATTTGGGGAATCATAACGCAATACCACGCACTGCTTTCATGCACTCAGGGAAAAGCAGAAGAGGTCTTGTCTTAAGATGACCCTCATGGACCATTAAGAGTCTGCCAGTGCCCCCAGCATCCTTTCATGGTGGGGACACCCTACCTGGTTGGAATGGACCAATGTGGGCCACAGGATAAGGTTTTACTGGCAAAATCGTGCTGTGCACCGAAACTGTGGTGACACCACTATTCTGACCTTCAGAGATCCTCTTCAGGGCAGCTGGAAGACCACCTAAAGAAAAGCCTTTTTCTAGACCAAATAAAAACGTATCAGTGACCACAAAATACTCGGGGCAAACAGCCAGGCAGATGCTGATGTTCCAGCAGCAGCTGGGCTGGGTGGCCTCTCCCCATCACACCACGCAGCAAACAGACCCCATGAGGCAGAGTTGCTGAGGGGACACAGGAGGGCAGGGGGCTTACAGTCCCCTCACCCACATTCCTTTTATTCCCCCAATCTAATCCCCAGCAAAGTGCGTATCTATATGTCTTTTTACTGATTGTCCCGTATTTTACTGGTTTCCCTAATACCCATTTGTGGCCATGGGTTCAGGTTTGCCTCCACAAGCAAAACGCTAGCAACCTTGGAAGTCAGTTTTAAGTGTAGTTATTGACGGAACAGACTTGATTCAAGTGATAAAGGTTTCACCTGTTTCTGCCTTTTTTTGTTCAGAGAGCATTTACATCAGGTTACATTAGTGGTCCTGTGTCTTTTCTCCAGATGTGGAGAAGTGATAACACTTCCCACCCACCCCAATTCCTTTTATTGGGAATAGCAGCTAAAAAGTATTATTTATGCTCAGAGCAAAACCCACTGTTATCAAATTTCAGCAGCAGAACCTGAAGTTCTTTAGTTATGCCTCGAGTCCTGGTCTGTAGTCCACGAATTTCAGGATATTGGTGAATAAGTCAAACAACATGGGGATGCACGGGGGACAATAAGGAGGTAGGAAACAGAGTAGAGAAGATAAACAACCATGTTATACTCTTCTCGCTTCCAACAGATCCACATTTTCAAGCCACAGAATGTAATTTTCATGCTGTCTTTAGGCATAAGGATAACTGCTCTTCAGGAGCTACTTTGTGTGTTAGACAAATATGACATTTACAGATTGTTTTTTCTCACTATTTATTGGTTATGTCCTGAGCTAATGACCTTAAAAATTGCTCTCTCTGATGGTATTAGTGTGAGATGATTTCCAAAAAGCATGAAATTGCAATAAACTGTCAAGTTTGCACAGGTGCATTAGAGATTAAGAGATCAGACACAGAGCCATTAAGATCTATGGCAAAATGCCCAATGGGACCAAGATCAAACCTTCAGAGTGTGTTTTAAAATGTCATCATTAGTAGAGAGATGCCTTGCCTGGCAATCCCAGGAGTTCAACATTATGCTGGATTTTCACCATACCCTTCTGCAGTACTCCTCTGAGGTGGCAGCTGCTGGAATTTCCTATTCATCTCAAAATAGATGAAGCAAATATTAATTCTGCTGGAGCAAAGATCAGTGGAACATCCCCACTGAGATGTTGGTATGTACTACGGAAGCCTTCAAATTCTTCCTAACCTGCAGGAAGAAAGCATTTTACCGGTGCAAGAAGCCCATTTGCACTCACTGGAGAGGGACATATTTTTACTTACTATGAAAAACCCTTAAGGAGCCAGCTCTTGTGAAAAATCACACTGGCCATCTGGGTGGTTTTATGGTCAGTAACTGTCTTCTCTGCAGTCACGCAATTTTCATTCTTACCCCACTACCTTTCTACATAGAAGGACTCTGGCCTGGGCAACTTCTGCTAGCTGGTGTGGCCAAGGGCAAAGGTTATGTCTTGAGCTGCCAGTCTGCACAGAGGAGGTGTGGAAAGAAATCAATCAGTGTTCAAAATCTCCCACTACTTTCCGTGATCTTTTCCTGGAAGGATAGACAAGTTTTCTTTTAACTGCCTGGGAAAGAGCTCTAGAGCATCTCCACCCAAAGAGCCACAAGATACGCTGCAGGCATCCACGGGCAAATGCAGAAACATTGGTTCTGCAGGAACGCAGGCGAAGATTTGCTTAGCAGTGCTCACACACGGGCTTGGCTCTACCTACATGACAGGTAAGAAGCAGAGCATTTGTAATGGTTTAGGAATGCCTTTCAGTGCTTCTCAACTGAAAAATGACATCATCAACGCTGAGGTTACGTTTTGCTTCAGTTCTCTATTGGAAAACTCCCATTTCTGTCCTTTTGTACTGTTGCTTTTTCTGTAAGTCTTACCCCACAAAAGAAAACAAAGAGAGAAAGAATAAAAACTAATCCAACTTTTTTTTTTTTAAACTTTCCATATTGCTTTTCTCAAGAGAAAACCCCGGATGTTGAGGGAAGCCCCTACCCTGTACCATACTGCTGAGCACACACTTTCAGTTAGTTCTTCAAATGTTTTTGTAAGGTAGGAAAGTCAAGCAGCAGGCGGGAAATGACCAGATCTGAGGGGACACATGCTCAGCAAGCTGAGTCACCCCTGAATCCAGCCCGCTGCCTGCGGACACCTCCTCTGCTGCTCAACTGCAAATTAGTTCTGGCCTTGTGCAGAAAATCCGTTAAACAATCCATAACAGGTGCTACTTCTGCAACAGTTTATTGTTGCTGATGTTGTCCTCGTCCCCTCCCACCGTGCTGCAGGCATCCTGAAGCCCTGCAGTTGATAGCATTACCGGCATGATACTGAAGGGGCTTTCTGCATGCCCATTCACTTGAGCCCAAATCAGACAAGCAGCAGCTCTAGTACTGCTGACAAGAGACAGCTATATCCCAGGCGCTACAGCAGTTTTCAGCCTTTTTCATTACAATACCCATACGCATTTTCTAGTACTTAATGCCCAGGAGAGGAAAGAGGGAAGAACAGAGGAAGGTGCCTTTCTTTGTGGAAAGAAGCGTAAAGGGCAAGAAATGGAAAAATGGATTCCCATCATCAGTCACAGACACCTGGGAGACTTCTGCCCTGTCCCTGTTGTTGCATCCTTGGCCTTGGCTGCTATTCTGAATTCAAGGACAGTGAGACTTTCAAAGTAAAAAAACAAAGCATCCCCTGCAGGGCAGAGGAAGGAAGGGAACCACAGCGAGCCCTTGGGAGAGGGTGAGAATAAACAGAAAGTCACGGCACCTACCTGTCTGCCTCCCTTCCTCCCCCTGCAGGTTGTGACCATGGAGCAGACAGAAGGTGGCAACCTGCCGCTCCTGGTGCCCTGGTCCGGTTCCTCAAGACAGGCCAGGTAACTTTACGCAGCACTCTGGTCACTGCTGCTGCTGTTTTCCCTTCTCAGTTCTGCTCTATCCCCTGCAGCAACCCCAGGCTCATTGCTGATGCAGAGAAGCTGAAGTATCAGCCCGCTTGGTTAAGACAGGATTTGCAGCCCCTTGGGGAGAGCATCACTGCAGCTACCCTGCTGTCAGCTTATTAGGTTCACCCTCCAAAGCTACCAGCAGGCTCAGCGGTATGGGGAGGTTGCTCTAAGACCTTCTGAAACGAAGGAAGGAAATTTTTGACACCTGACAGGGAGACAAGGGCTGCAAGGGCAGCACTAACACGTGCTGTGCTTAGCTGAAGGTCTGGGAGATGTGCTCATCCACAGCCAGAATGACGCCATAGACCCAACCAGCTTCTCCAGGCTCCCGCTAGCAGCAGGAACAAAACACACGGGACATTTTCCAGTTTTCAAGACACACTCCAAGTCTTAGGTTACCTTCTCCCCATCCGTATCTTTGACTTTCCAAGGAAGTCGAGCTCTTAAAGAATGAACAGATTCAATACTCAAAAAGCATCCTGCCCTGACCCGCCCAGGGGAGGGAAGGGAGCCAGGCCTGGCTGTGCTGCATATGAACGACGGCGCACACGGGCCTCTCCAAAGCCTGGTCCACGAACAGCAGCGCAGCAGTGCCCCGGGGAATGCAGCCACAGACGGTGGTTTCTGCTTCTGGAAGACAAGCTCCCCAGGGAACAGACCTACCTCTTTGCCCTGCCCCACAGGAGAAGCTTTCGTTGGTGAGCTGCTCCTTCCTTCCCCACTCTTTAATTTCCTTTCTCACTTCCTCCATAAACAGAATCTCCTTCTTTCTACATCACTGTGCTTAAGGGTTGAATCCTTGGAAGCAAGTTTCTTTTTTCTCTTCCCCTTGGTGCCAGAATGCCCTTTGTCCTTTTGTCTTCCCTCGAAGTATCCAGAAAGCATTGCTTCATTCTCATTTAGGATCTTAGTATCTGATGTAGGATCTAAGAATCCTCATTTAGGATCTTAGCAGTTTTCCATCTGGAGGGGCACAGGAGCACAGGGCTGGAGTACTTCTCCCTCCCATAACCTACAGTGCTGACAGCAGGAAGATCAATTTTAGCCCTCCCTGCAATACAGGAGCTGGTCCTCTGATCCTCTTGGCACCCACATCCTGCTTTCACAGCATGAACCCAAGACAGCTGGCAAAAATTGTTGCCCAAATCCAGACTGCTGCGTGCAAGCTGGGCTGCAGATAGGCAGGAGCAGCATGCCCAGGGCCTTCTTTTCCACTGAGTTCTCTGTAACCTGGCAGGAGCAACACCTTCTGGGCTGGAAAGGACTCATAGGACTTTGCAAAGACGGGTCCTCTTAGCAGGCTGCATGGGTCTCACTCATTACCCGTGGACTATCAGGTTGGCAGAGAGGCCATGTCACAGCTACGCACCCAGCTGAGCCAGAAGCCAGCTGGAGGCTAGAAGCAGTAGCCTGGGTATCCTCAACACCTCAGGCTCCCTCTTCTCCTTCCCTCCACCACCTACTACTTGGACTGCAGCACTAGCCAAGCGAGATGACAGCCCCCTTGTGTCTGCCAGACACTTTAAATACTTATCCCAAAGACTTGTGCAACCCAAATAAAAGTGGTCATGCTAAGGTAGAAAGGAAGGGAGTTACATGAAAAGAGAACCAAAGCAGGAATCTAATTTGGAGGACTGAACCCTCCAACATACTCCCTCTGAAATCAGGAAAACTCCAAAAGAAGCTCAGCCCCTCAGCAAATTTGGTCCACGTGGCTTAGCTGGGCACACAGGAGGCCTGTGACTGCACAGGGGACCGCGTCCCCATCCCCTGAGTCCCGGATGAGCACCCCAGAAGCTACACCCTACCTCATCCTGGAGGGCTGCATCTCAGCCCCAGCAGGAACCACAGAGACAATATCTCCTGGCCACCAGAGGAGCCCAAGCTTTATGATCTTCTTGTGCCCAAACTAACTAAAATGCAGGTCTAAGAAACTATAATTTAATAGCTGCAGAGCACTTCGATGGAAATGCTTAGTTTGTGCAGAAATGTTTTATTTTTTGTGGCATTATAGCAGTGCCTTAGAAACATTTTCCCATTCTTTCCCCTGTGCTCCTCTTGTGACAGCCTTATCAGTGAGAAGGTTGCCAGCGGGCCACCCCCTGCTGTAGACAGCCTGTACAGTAGAAACTACCTATCACTACAGAACACTCCATTATAATTAAAAATTAATGGCAAACGCACTTTCTCTCTTTCTCCATCCTGAAAATTGTGTATCAGCCGGGGGCCAAAGGCCTGTGGGATACCAAGCCCTTTCCGTTACAGGCTCAGTACATCACTGAAAAGCTGCCTCCTCTGTGGCAACTTCCACATCAGTTTCACTGTGCTCTCACGCTTGTAATCTGCCCTTGAAGCCTCCCCTCTCCCTCGGCCACTTACAGCGGCGCTATTGTTTCTAGCAGCTCAGCTTTTCGGCTGACTTTAAGATCCCCAGAGGCAGTCTCTTTTTTTCTGACTGTGTTCCAGGTTGCCATCGGTGCTCGTGAAACGACCCCCGCACCTTTTGGTCCCTTGCCATTTACAGCCAAGAAGGGTACCTCCTTTCCCTTGGCTTCCTTACCCGAGATCTGTCTGCTGCTAGATTAGCTGCCTGGGCACTGGAGAAACTGGCTATGCCTGACAAGCAATCTCTGAAGGTTTCCGGGGCAGTATTACACACTGTCAGCATTGTTAAAGCTGAATAGCTCGGCGAGGGATCAGGGCTGCACAGGACATCATTGCTAGAGAGGCTTCCTGAAGGGGCTTCCTTACTGGAACGAGGGTGACTCACTCCTACTCAGCTGCTCTTGTTTCAGAGAGATTAAGCTTCTGCTGCAACAGGGTAGTAATGATGTTCACAAAAATCACTCTGAAGGAATAAACACTTACTGGAATAAAAAGAAGAGAAAGGCTACATTTGGGAAGAATAGCAATCGCTGTCGGTAGCTTCTCGCTGCTGAACAATTTCCGAGTGCACGGAGAGCTCTGCGCTTCTTTGTGTCAGGCATGGGATGAAGCATCCACTGCATTTTCCAAAGTGCAGCTGCACCCAGCTGAGCTGTGAAATGCAAAAAACAATCACAAAAGAGATTCATAGAATCATAGGGTTGGAAGGGACCTCTGGAGATCACCTAGTCCAACCCCGCTGCCAGAGCAGGGTCACCTAGAGCAGGTTGGACAGGAACGCGTCCAGGCGGGTTTGGAATGTCTCCAGAGACGGAGACTCCACCACCTCTCTGGGCAGCCTGTTCCAGTGCTCTGCCACCCTCAGGGTAAAGAAGTTCCTCCTCATGTTTAGGTGGAACTTCCTGTGTTCAAGTTTGTGCCCATTACCTCTTGTCCTGTCCCCGGGCACCACTGAAAAGAGCCTGGCCCCATTCTCCTGACACCCACCCTTTAAGTATTTATAAGTGTTGATAAGGTCCCCCCTCTGCCATCTTTTTTCCAGACTGAAGAGACCCAAATCCCTCAGCCTTTCTTCATAAGAGAGGTGCTCCAGTCCCCTAGTATCACTGTAGCCCTTTGCTGTACCCTCTCCAGCAGTTCCCCGTCCTTCTTGAACCGGGGAGCCCATAATATCTGGGCATTTCTGAATGTCCATGCTGGGGATCTTGCAAGCACTATGGCAAGCCTACACATGCAAAGCAGAAGTAACCACCTGCCCGGTGGTGTAACTGTGGGCACACTATGCATTGCAGATACCCCCAGAAGTCTGCTATTTTCCCTGTGAGCAGCTCAGCGCTCACACCTCCAGTGCCAGCAAGGTCTGCCGGGGCGGGCAGTGGACCTGCGAGGAGGCCAGCAGGAGAGCCATTGCTCACCAGCACTCAGCTTTACAGTGCCTCTCTGCCCTGCAGGTTGGCCACCCTCTCCTTCGCCCCAGATTCGTGACTGGGAAAAGGCAAGCCGTATAATGCTAGCGCCGCTTTCTGGCACAGGCAAAGCCCTGGAGCTTTCAGCCACCCCCGCAAAAGTAAGGCAGCTCAGGAAACTCCAAACTCGTCCAGGATCGCGTGTGCCAGTGCCCTCCACTTGGGCAGAAACACCCCTGCCTTGCTGCTGGGAGAAGAGCCTGGGACATTGCTCAAATCCCGGGCATGTCCGCCCCCACCCGGCTCAGCCGCTCTGCCCTGCCCCACCGGTCGTCTCCTCAGAGACTTCGCTCCCTCTTATCGCTGGAGCCCATCCCGCTTTGAAGCAGCGGGGTCCAGCCACAGGCTGGCGTGGTGGCAGGGGTGCCTGGCTGCCGACTGCGGGCTTCCCGGGGGCTTTAAGGCTCATCTTAACCCTCTTCCACAGCCATTCGTGCCGTGGAGGCAAGAGACGCTCAGCTTGAAAAGCTTCAGACAGCTCGCCCACACACAGAATGGTCCTTTCACCAGAAAACTTCCCTGATGTTTCCACTCAGTGCCATCAACAGCCGCGTGGAAGAGTGTGGAGGAGCTGCCCTCGGTGCACCAAAGCCGGCTGAGACCCACTCAGCCTGGCCCCAGGGTGCCGTTGGCCGTGTTTAAGAGTGGCTGAGGAGGCACATGGAGATGGAGCAAGGCCCAGCGTGTCTGCAGAGCCAGGCGTGCCAGCTCCTGGTCGCCACGCTAGAGCTCCCTCCCATCCCGCTGCAGGGCTGAGGCAGCAGCTCAGCTCTGCTCCCCACCAGCAGGTTGGCACTGTGGAAACCTCCCTTTCAGCAGAAGCCGCCTTCCACCCAAAATCAGACCCGTCCCCATTTACTGCTCCCCTCGTGGCAGGCCAGTGAAGTCCCATTGGGAGCTTGGCAGCCCTGTCGGCAGGAACGGCACAGCCTGGCAGGGCCCCGGCTCTCCCTGCCCTCAGCACCCTGGTGCTCTGCTCTCCCCGCTTACACCAGCCTGAAGATCCGTCCCCCACATTGCTCTTTCCTTGCCATCTCCATGGCATCACCTCCTAGATCTTCCACCCCTCATTAAACGTTCTGGCACACGCCCAGGAGTACTGACACAGGTCCAGACTCCCATCACGGTGACTTGGAGGACTTCTTAGCCTAGCAGGACAGCCTGACTCTCCTTGGCCCCTGAATGCCCATCACCCTCTTCCCCATTCCAGCAGGTCCTGGAAAACCACAGGCTGAGCAAATGGCAGAAGCCCTCCTGAAGACCTATCCATGTACTGTACCGAAAGCCTCAACGAGCCCCATGAGAGCTGTAGAAATGCCAGGAACCATAGCAGTAAGTCCTCCCGTAAATCTGCAGTACGCTGGCAAGCAGCGAGGGGCCAGTTGCACTGATCAGCTCTCGCAAATGCCATGGTTAAGCCAAAGTGCCCTTGAAATTGATTCTGGACACCGCAGATCCTGCTCAGGAGGAAGGGGTGCAGACAAAAGAAGTGGGTGGGTTTTTTCCTACATTCTCCATTTTCTGTTTTGTGCTAACACAGGGTGACTGCTGCACTTTATTTGACCCTGGTGGTGATACAGCTACAGAAGAAAGGAGGCATTTATCTCTCTGCAGAGAGCTTTGAACAGCTCACTTTATTTCCTAACACCCAACCCGTTCCTCTGCCTCAGACCCAGGTGGCACGAAAGCCACTGAGGCAGCTCAGCCGGACCTGACCTTCCCCATCGGGCTGGCAGAACCGATCTTGCCCTTCCCCAGCCCCACACCAGCCTTGCCCTCAGCGATTGCTGCCTCTCATGACTGCAGCCCAACAGCACAGAAAATGAAAAACACACACGTTCAAAAAGACTGAGCACCTGGCATCAGAAGTGCTTTAACTGCGGTCGCGCCCACAGTAAAAATTATAGTCCTATAAATTACACGCGGAACTGTAATTTGGTCAAAGTCTTGTTAAGGTTTCCGACCGAGCAAGTTATAGGTTGTAAAGGTCATCATAAAGCACTGGAGAAGTTAAAATCTGTATGACCTCAAGAGTTTTCTGATTACTTTTTATCAGCTGTAACTTGTAACGCACATAGATGAGAAGCAACTGGCAGTTGCAAAAGTTCCTGCATCCAAATCCGGAAAATTACCTGCAGAACAAAACAGACATGGCCAGATGCAGCTGCAAATTACATGCTATGGAGGGAAGGGAAGGGGCAGCCATGCTTTGCATATCCCTTAACTTGTAGTGCATGCAGTGGGCAAGGATAACAGAGGTTCTTTATTCCCCGGTAAAACTCTTTTCTCCTCGCCTCCAGCCTCCATGCAGGACTGGAAGCAATAGAGATGAATCATACATCATTTGCAAGACTTGTAAAATCTTATCAATTCTGAAGTCCAATTTGTGCTAATCAGCCCATATCACAATTGCAAACGTCAATCCAAAGGAGCAGCCAAATGACTGGTGCGACCAGCTGAAATTGAATCTGAAAGTTTCCCTGAAACTTTCATCTGAAAGTTCACTCATGGCCGTGTGACCAAATCTCCACGCTCTCCCATTCTTCCTCCAACTTACTTCCCTCTCTTAAGCAACCATAACGGGATGATGTGTCTTGAACTCTAGTTCACCATCTTTGTCATGAGCTCCTGGGAGCGGGCCAGCGTCAGCGTGCAACCAAACACCAGCTTCCCTCAGGAGCTGGGCAGCCGGTTGCCCAGTTCTCATCCAAGATCTCACAGTCCCCTTCAGAGATGCCAGGCCACTCACACTGCCGTGCCTGCCACTCAGCACGGGGCACAGAGCCTCCGGGGAAGGTCTGCCCTCAGGCTGCGCCTTCCTTTCTTCTGCCGAGGTTTCCCAGTTTCTTTACAGCCAGCTCACAGTCCAGGCCAATCAACCTAAGATACCACATGAAGAACTGGTGGGCCAGTACGTTACATAACTAAACTTCTTAAGTTACAGGAAATACCCTTAGGGGATCCTCATTTATTTTTCCTTTGCATCTAATTGATTATCAGCATCAAATATGAAAAGCCAGCATTTCCCAGGAGTATCAGCAAACTGACGTCGTTTCAGCTGCTCTGTACGCAGTATATAAAACTGAAAGGAGTAAAGTTCAATTTTAATTATGCAGCTGATACTGTGAAGTAAACAGGTGCTTTCTTCTAAGGATTTTTAAGATGGATTTTTCATCTTTTGAGACGGCTTAGCATAAGAGCCAAATTTTGCTTTCAGTTATATGGGTATAAATCTGGAGTAACTCTGATAATCTCAAAGCAACACCAAACTCGCATTTTCTTCTTCGCTGAAACTCTGAAATTGTGCAACAGAGCAAACGGCAACGATGCAGTAACTCCAGACTTTGAACGTGGCTGGTGAAACTAGTGCTTTGACTGTGTGAACCACCTTTTCTCCGGCAAGCTAGTAATGCAATTAATCAATTACTACACAGAAGAATCCCAAACTTTTCAACAGGATCCAGAAAAAGCAACATTCTAAAGCAGGTGTTTTCCAAAGCATACGCTGAACTCTTGGTTTTAGAGCAGTAAAACTTCCTAATGGCCCACAGTTTCAGACTGAAGCAAAACTTCACAGCAAAGTAAAACCAGAGATTAATAATGCATATGTTAACCAGTCTGTAACCGCAGCAGCACCTTATAGTGTCATACTGTGTTCTTTGTATAAACCCATTGTTCAACTTTGTAAATAGTTTTGACACGCTGTAAGTTTTTTGAGCACCACCTGTTATTTAGAGACTTTCTTCATTCATAAATTGTCCAAAAAGATGTGTTTCAAAGGAGAGGGAAACTCAAAGGAGATCCGCGGTTCCTTAACAGCCTAACATCTGGCACTAGCCACATGAAGAGAAATTAAGACTTTGATCGCTCTTCTCCTCCAAACAGGGATTTCTCAAGCTTATCAACAAACGAGATTCTAAAACACTATCTGCAAACAGTAGGGTAACCTGACAACTTGCTCTGTATCTATTATTGCCAAATAGACAGCAAAGAGTAGGATCCATCTCACCTAATTTTAGCCATCTAAACTAAACAGTTGGCACCTTGTCCCAGCGAGTCACTGGAGCGTCCTCTACACCCAATGGCATGAGACTCCCACCAATTTTAGCATGCAGAAAGGAACAATGAGGAAGGCATTGGTGACACTGCCTGGAAAGTCCAGATCAGTAGTTTATGATAGACGCCAAGGTCTGGGAGAATCCCACCATGACACGTCCAACAGTACGCCTGGGGTATAGCAGACGCCTGCATGGAGAGCTGCAGGCTTCACTCCCCCAGCAAAAAGGTTCCATTAACTGCAACACAGCCCTAGAGCTGGAGAGGAGCAGGAGGAGGGGGCTGGTCCCCGGCTCCATCGAATGGGGGACTGGGGAATAAAGGAACCTGAAAAACAGCAAAAAGATGTAACAGCTCATAACGAATCTGCAACTAGTAATGTCCAACTGTTTTCCTAAAATATTTGAGAAATCTTAATGAAATTTCAAACACTCTGAAATGTTAAGGGGTCAGGCTTATCCCTGGCTTCTATCCGCTTGCCTTACTTCAGCACAATTTGACTCCAGTGACCTTTTTTTTTTTCCCAAACCAAAAAGTATTATGAATTTGCTTCCCTGTGATAACAAGTTCCCCTCAAATGTTTTATTTTGCTTTTCCATAAACCCAAATAAAGAATCAATTGCAAATACCTAGAGGAAGTAAATTCAGGGAAATTTGCTCTGGTATTTTTGAAGGTAGACTGTGTTTTACAGATGCGGTGACTTTTGCGTATTAATTTTGCATAATTAAACACTTAGTACAGAAAAAAGACCTTCTCAAGGTCGGTGGATCATTGATGGTTTGATTTTGAAGAAAGAGTCTTGGTGAGCTACACCTGAAAATAAAGTCATCTGGGAGACAGTCAAAGACTTACCACCAGATCTGAGGAGCTTGCTGGGGAAAAACTGTAGTGTCTCAAATCACCTATTTTAGCATGGCTTTTAAGTGCTGACCATGCCGGTGGACACACAATTAAAATGAACAGCCCTGAGTGTTTTGTTTCCTGATTTCATACAGAAATGAGGTGCAACTGCATTGCCAGGCCCTCTCATAACGTCAAATCTGCCAGTCAGCTCCCAGCAAACTTGACAGAGGGAGAAGACTTCTCAAAAGATAATTAAGCTCCCTCAAGCTCCATGACCAGGTAGGGTAACAGCAGAAAAGACCTAATTAAAACCTTCAAAGTGGCGTACACGCTGCTTGGCAGCAGCTAACCAGCCCACCTCCACAGCTTGCTAACCTGGCCACGAGCACCCATGTCATCTTCAGCTTGTGCACTCCATGCTGTCCCTGGGGTGGACTTGGTTTCAAGGGGAAGGGACATGGAAATTTTCAAGAAGTATCTCAAATCCACAGGATATGAGGCTTCACAGAAGCCTCCTCTGCTCACAGAATTACTTTTTTTCTTTTTCTGTTATTTACTGTCTTCCAGAAGTTTGATGAAAGACCTTCATAAGCAGCTACCGATTAAATGGAAAGTGGATGCCCTTTAGATCTTCTTAAAATCGAACACTTTCCTGAGTTGAAATTCCAGGAAATTGCCAATTATCATTTTGATCCCTTTAGGATTAAACTCCAGGAGGTTTAACTAGGATAGTAAGATAAGAAAACAAATCCAAAGAAAGCATGCTTTAAAGAAGATTTAGAGCCTTCCAAAAATCTGCACTTGCTAAGTTCAATGTAGCATTGAACCTGACACAGCACAACCCTGTGCAACCCTTTCATGTATGTGAGATCTGCATCTTAATCTTCATTTTAGACAGTCCCAAATCGGACTGCTACCCTTTGTAGCATTTGAGCCAATTATTTCAAGTCATTTTAAGCTGATTTATTACATTTTTAACTCTGGACATTCATCATTCTGCAGACAGCCTAATGGGAGATGACCTGTACCTTAACTTATGTATTTTACAACGGTCTTCCTCTGAAACTGTGTGCCAGTCACAATATTTAAATCCTATGAAGTTTACTTGTTGTTTTCTGTACATTTGGTTTAGAAGTCCACATTGTATTTTGTTAATACATTGGGTTCGCAGCTGAGGGACCATAACTTTAGTATGGAAAAAGTTGCTACGACAGCATTGCACTTCTCATTTGCTATTCCCTTGAATAGCATCACCTAACTGCCTGTGCTTCTGTCATCACAGAAACGGATGCTATTTTTTTTTTCTGAAAAATGTGTAAATTATACCAATACAAAGCACACAAAGGTTTGCATTGACCACTGAGGTAAGCAAGCTGTACACAGAAACTCTAACCAACACCACAGTTGTGCGAGAATGCAATGATGCTCACAACAGAGAAGCAGTTCATTTTAGCCTCTTCAGCGCACAACTAGGTACCACAGTCAACAGTAATTAATTTCCTTTTTCCAGGGCTTTTCAAAAAACAATAGCTCGGTTTCTAGTACACTTGTCAGCCACAGACCGAGCCAACTTGCAGCTCGAGTGAATCTGAATGCGAATTTTGAAAGCAGAATCCATTACACGATACAGAATTTAAGTTTTCTTTTATTAGAATGGAAAATGAGAGGTGAGAAGTAACAGCAATAAAACTGGAACTTGGGGTGCATTCTGACACAGAAGAGTTATGAAAAGCAACAAAATTTTCCTCACAGTACAATAATTATTAAGGATGGACCAACAAAATTATTTACCGCTGCAATAAACTATGTATTATCAATGAATGAGATGACTGCTTTACTCCCTATATACGGTAAATAGACAACATAACCTGGATCATTTTGAAACCCATTATCAACAAAATCCTACTCAAAGTAATTGAGTCTGCCTCATCTCTACCAGATGACGTAAGATTGTATTTGGGCAGCTAAAACCCAACACGTTTTCCCGAGTATTATTTCAGTTGGGTTACCTAATCTCCAGGAAGGATTTTGTCAGAGGAACTTAGGCAGAGGTTTTTTCAGTCAAGCCCATCTCTAACAACTCTTGCAGCATAAAAATGTAGGAAAGACATAAGCAGTTGGTGTCAAAGAGCTCTTCTATGCTTCATACTCAAGTATTTTAAGATCTTCAAGTAGTTCTTTCGCAAGTGCTTGCAGATCTGCATTGCGGCTCTTTGACAGTGCAATGATACGCTGAAATGGCAAAGTATCGCGCATCTCAGAGGCTGCCTTGGCTAATACTTCTGGCTCCAGAATCACAGACTGGAGGAGCCGCAGAGCATGAAGACAAACTTCTGTATCCGGGTCTAAAAGCGGGGGAGGAAAAAATGCAGTGCTGATTAGAAGCGAGTCCAAAAAGGTGGCATTACAGCTCTACAGTGCCATTCCTCACGACCCGCCAGGCAGACAGGGAATAACTGAAGTTTCGTAATTCACAGCTGCCAGTTGGTGCTGGCTGCCTGGCTCTAGAAGGAACCTGAAAACAACACCTTTGCCCTCCTCAGCAGCTTGTGCTCAGCAGTGTTTGGGAGGGAGAGACAACAAGGAACCCTTCTCTTGTTTTTGAAATGTTGAAAATGCTATAAAACAGGGAATTCATCAATTTGACTTTATCCAGCCGGTAGCCAAGACGTACTGTTGGATGCAAACCAATTTAAGAGCAGGACAAGCTATATCCCATGACTGTTCAGGCTTAAAAAACAAACAGACCAACTAATCAAATCTGCAGTAAATCACTAGGCTTTTCTTTAATTTCTTTTCATACAAGCCTTCAGATTTCTTCAAAGCTCACTAAAATATTAATCTTAATAAAACTTTCTGGTAACCGTGTATCAAGCTTCCAAGTGTTTAATTCAGTTTACACAAAATTGAAATGGGTACTGAAGCTAAGCACTGCTGCTTAGGAATGCGTCAGAGAAACGTAGCAAAGGCCTTTCACTGACTTAAGCTAGGAAGACATATAATAACTCTACTGTTAAGAACACAGGATGCATTTTTAATTACTGAAACATTAGGAGCATTACATTTTAATCACTCACAACAGTCCATTTGCATTTAGTTCTTTATAGCTTTATCAAAAGCATCTGTTAGAAAGTCCCATTTTCGCACTTCTCTATTCTGCTATTCCAAATGAAAATGTATAATATATTTTTATGGCTGAAATAGTTATTTGTTCCATGCACCATGCATTTTTTATGTGTTTGTCATTAGCATACCTAGTCTTCAGCAAGCTTTTGGTAAAGCGTTGTGCAGAAATGTTGAGAAAAATTAATTCAGATCACTTTGCGCACAAAATCACCAGAGACCAAAATCTTACTGAAGGAGCATAAATGCAGCGCAGCGATAAACCACACTGCACTGAGTTTGAAGGAAGTGTTTGGTGGGCTGGAGCAAGTTCTTTCCTTTCCTGGCTTATTTAATACCTAACACTGGTGACCTGAAAAAGGACTAAGGAATATTATTCATTAAAGCATAAGGGGAAATGTTGAAAGCACCCAGGGGAGAAAACAGAATGTGATCAACAGTGAAGGTGACTATGACTTTAAGCATGAAAGTGACTGTTGAGATGGGAATTTTTTAAGTAATTCCCATTAGCACGTCTGAAGTACAATACTAAAGATTGTGATATCTGATCTACAGCCACAAACCAGGCACTAACTCTCTCTTCCTCCATTTTCCATCATAAATGAGATCAGTAAGTCTTTTCTACCATACCTTCTTCCCTATTTAAAGTGTAAACCTCTAAGAAAGGAATTCTACTTTCTCCTGGGAAACTAGCAGAGTGGGGTATAATCTGAAGACACAGGAATTGTCCAAACCCAAACAATAACATGCATTTCCTGATTTTCTGTGTAAGGAGAATCTTAGCTATTGGGCATACTGGACAACTTTAGACATTCAAATCGGCATTTTAAAAAAACCCAGTGCTTAGTGCTGCACACCCCAGAGAAGTGGCCATACCCGTATGGACAGCCTCTCCTATTGCTGCCACCTGGGCTGGAGGCTCTTAGGAGTCTTTTTTGATCATCATCTCCAGCAGTGCCTGCAGGTGCAATTCTCTGAGTGATGAGCAGACATAACTCACGGAGAAACGCTGCAACTCAGCCTCACAGGCAGCAAGTCTTTATTTCTTGGGCAGCAGCACGTCAGTGAATCCTTTTGAAAAAACTTGGGTGCAAGTTTTGGTTTTCAGATTTCTTCTGACCTAATCAAAATATGACTAAAAGTCTTGAATTCGTCCTCCTGTTCCTTCCATTTTTTCTTCATGCTTGCCAGAGGTTTTTTTTTAATTCCTTTTTTTTGGCCACATACAATGTGCAAACTCTGCACATTATCACCCGCCCCCTTTCTCTGTACTTAGAATTATTCTACGTTTATTTAGCAGAAATAGCAGCAACAAGCCATAGCCCAAATACGTACAAAGAAAGCTTTTGGGAGAGAAATCTATGTAATTCATTACAACCTTCCTCCGTATGACTTTATTCCTCCATGAAATAAAGCCATTAATACTTTTAATGGCTTGCAGTACTGCTGAGAAGCTTCATATATGTAAGATGTTTTAAATCCCTAGATGAAAATTGCTTTGTTATTAATACTGTTGCAGGCATCTATGTTACTATTATCTGCAAGTGTTTAAAGGCTGTAGCAAGTAAAGAATTGATCAGGGAAGAAGCGTTAGCAGGGGAGCTAACAAAATTAGGATCTGTAGATCAGGAAATGATTTCCAGCTTGATGAGCAAGAACATTTTCCAGTAAGAGCAAAGAGGTTCTAGGAAGAATCTTCAGCAGCAGCCAGGGAAGCTCAACGGCTTGAGTCACTCAAATGAAGAACAGATTAGGCACTCGGGCATACAGCAAAGGAAGGAAATGATCCTGCACCAGAAGACGACTTAATACGCATTTAACCTCTGATTGCCATTGTTCTGCATGAATTTTGAGACTCCTCGAGTTAAATAAATACATGTGCCTTAAAATATACTCCCTTGGGATTACATGCGGTTTTGAGAATACGGATTATTATTACGGATAATCATGTTTTCTAAGAGGATTTAAAAAAATACCCTAGAAGTCTTTCTCTTGTCTCTCCAATATCATTAGGGATTTTTTCTAAAAACGCCGTCTAAAGAATATTCAGAAGAAATGTAAGGCATCTTCATTATTCGGCATTATGTTTACTTCAATAGCTTCCAGTTTTAGTCATTTCTACGCTAGCTGAGTAACATTTTGTTTGTACAAGATCAAAAAAATCCTTTAGCTGTAATCAAATCACTGCATCGTATCCTCCCAACAACTAGCACACACATCTCTTCAACTAAAACTTCAGAGCTGCAATCATCATTTCTGGGGAACAGGGGAAGAAGTCAAGCTGCTTGCCTCAGTCGGGGACCACAAGCGCAGCGTAAGCCTACCACCATCATAAAACGCTGATGCAATTTTAACAAGGTATTGAAACTGCTGGAGTTTGCTGACGTTCTGCTAGCTGCCAGCATACTGTTTGATGTCACTGGCTTTCAGTCACTGACAAAAGCAACTGATAACGTGGACAGATTTTAGTCACATCTGTCATTAGCACCATGCTCTCAGATGAACTGTTCCCTACAGCAGGGTTTAAGTAATTGCATTACATCAATGCTAAAAAGCTTATCTACAATTGGCTCTGAGCTGCGTGAACTCAATTTACACGTGCCCATACCATTCCCTGTCCACCTGAATTCAAGATTTATTAACACCAAGCTGTTTACAGCTATGTCTGCGTACAAAAGCAGTATTTCAAAAGCTTCCCACCACTGTTGTAAATGTCATTCAATTCAATTACTGTCTGATTCTAGCATGAAGGGGCGACCTGCCACTCCCCCTTTCCTTTTTATGAACCTGTCAGACTACCTACGTTCACAGCACGTCTAACGGAGAGAGCCGGGGATACAGCTTGCCCCGTGTAAGACCTCTTTGCATTGCCAATGCTGGCGGAGCTGAGCCAGTATCTGCAGCAGCAGAGAGTTTGCCGGACATTTTCATAATGCTGATGGGTCTGAGGAGACAAGAAGTGTTGCAATAAAGACACCACGTGGGGAAGGAGCAGGGAGAACACCATGGCAGAAAAAAGACTGAGCTTTGCTGCTGCAATTCGTACGGATGCAAATGCACTTTCTCTCTGCAACATTATTTGCCCCAGGTCCTGTATAACTGCTCGGTTTGCTTCAGTCTCCTCCCTGGCCAGGTGACTGCTCTCAGTGTCAGACACGGAGTTCAGCTGACCAGAATTCCCCACTCTCCCATAGACGTGTGCTTGTCACGCTTTTATCAGGGAAATCCTCGAGAGAGACTCCCAGGGGTCCAGACTGAAGCCGCAACTTGGTCCCAATTTGCCTGACTGCTACTTAGGGGCTGCGAGTGAAAAGGAGCTTGCACAGACATCGCTCCGCAGCTGGCAGATTTGTGGGTGAGCTGTTAAGATACATTCTCCAGCTCCCATCAATCCCAGCTTGGGTTTCTGAGGATTCCCACAACAGCTACCGAAGGAGAGTAACAACGTAAGAACAAACCAACACTTTACAGCGACAGGTGCATTTACCAGAAGTAAGGTTTCTTACATAAATTTACAAAAGGAGAAACACTGTGCTCTTCAGGAGAACATCAGTTTGCCTGAGCCTGCTGTTAGGCAGGGCAAGGACCTAGTCAAGAAACTCCTGCTCAGACGGCAAGGAGAGCCCAGCAGGCCCTCCATCTGGGCAAGTGACGTTTGCAGCAGCTGCTTAGATAAGAGTACAGAAAAGGGCAAGCGTTCAGTGTACTTCCCCTGGCCACTCTTCCAGCCTCTCAGCTAACTGCGGTTCAGGGACTTTCTGCGTCAGAGCTGACATCTTTGCATTCAGGAACATGGGTATGGTCTTAAAGGGCAAGAAGGGCAATACTCTTTTGAAGATTAGTTTCACCGTCTGAAAAGCGTGAAATCGGTGAGCCCCTGAAAGACTGGGCACTGAGGTTTTGATTTACAAACCAAAATTTGTTTTAATACAGGCATCAGTTTACAAACAGGGGGGGTTCCAGATGTCTTTTAAATGCTGCCATGCAAATAACCGGAATTTTCAAAAACTCTCACAGCCATAACCAATTTAAACAGAAAAGCGAGGCATTAGAAACCTTCAGGGTTAGTCATGAAAAGCAAATATTGAAGGTTGCAGGCAGCATTAGCAAAATGAGAATGTGCTTCATACAGGCATTTACAATAGAGACCGTCATTTGCAAAGAATTTGGATAAACAAGGTTAGATTTCCGTGTGGAACTGTGGTGGAGGAAACTGAAGGGCAAGATCTAAAGTTAGTCATACTTCTCTTGTTGTCTTTTGTTTAATGAAGTACCTGGAGCAATTTCCCAGCTATAGACGAGAAATGTCACTAACATAGTCTCTCTGAATTCCACACTTTCTCATGCATCCAAGGAAAGCAACCTTTTTAATTGCATTCAAAGAAAAGAAAAGTGGAGGAAACCAAAATAAAGATACAGGATAGTAAAAAAAAAAAACACCACAAAAACACAAAGCAAAAAAAAAAAAAACCAAACAAAACAGAGAAAAGCCTAGATCCATTTTGTCCAGCACCCATTTGCTGGTAGATGTTCTGTATGATCAAAAATGAAAAACATAAATCTAGTCTTTATTATCAATACCTGAGCTGACTGCCTCTTCTTGTTCTTCAAAAGATCCTCAGCAGAGAAAAGTCACTGTCTATTTCTTTGGGAATTACAGAATGAAAGCCTTATTGCATCTACAGATGTAAAGCACGAGAAAAAATATTGACAAATCTCAGGTGGATTTCTATGCAAAATTATATAACTTATTTTTTTTACTGTGAGGACAGGGCTTCTTTAAATCTGAAAGTTAGGCGAAACCCTTAGCCAAGACATCAACACAGGGAGAGCAGCTGATGGAGAAAACTCAAGCTGCCTATTTTCTCCAAGATGGGAACAGCTGCTCTGCAAACAAATGGTGCTCCACAAGAAGAGAACTCTACTGATCCCACAAGCTGCTCCACAGCCAGAAATCTGAGTCATCATTCATGTGTTTTATTGCTGGCACCAAGCTGGGAAGGTACAGGTAGGCATAGCTGAAACAACACAATAAAACAGCTAGGTAAGCTATCAGGGTATCTTCTTCAGCGATCAATGTTGCTTATTAAAGGGTGCCCATCTTTTAGACAGTGTTTTAAAAGGCAGGAAAAAAAAAAGAAAAGAATAGCTCACATCACGAAGTTCTGAAACTACAGAGATCTGCATTACCTTCAAAAAGTGTGTCAAACATTTGTTTTTCTCCTATTAACAGTATAGCCTCCAGCAGAATGAGCTATTACGAATTCTTGTTAGGGAGTGTGAAGTCATACAGGCTCATCCAAATTTTCCAAAGACAGCAGGACAGACAAACCCAGTTTGCAGTTAACATTCTTACTCCACTAGAAATCTTTATTAGATTTTTAGCCTTTCTCTTCCAGTCCCTGTATTCAATGTCAAGGCATATTTCTCTCTCTTCAAAAAGCCTGCTAGACAACCTGAATCAAATGCCTCTTTGCTTCAGATACAACAAAGCAGAATAGAGAAAATCACGCTAATTATTTGCTCTCTTCACTTAATGGGAAGGACATTCTTCTTCAGGGGACAAGAAGACTGGGCAGAGACTAAGAATTCAGAGAAGGAATTTGAGGGATTCATCAGCTGCGTACAAGCTAGTGGGAGAAAAATGGCCTTGATGTATAGGCTGAGGTCACAGACACTTGTAGACTGATGATGGAAAAGCAAACAGGATGATTCTCTGAAAATAAAAAAAAAAAGTCAGGATGATTTCTGGGGCCTCTCTTGGGGTGGGAATGCTGATAAAAGCTTACAGAACTGTGGAAAGCTGAATCATCTCATAAGCCTTAATCAAAACACTCTTTGAAGAAGCTTCCTGCAGGAAGACAGCATATACAGGATACCCTGCCAGCAGAGTGTAGTGCTCTACTCTCTTGCGTGGAAAAAACTGTTAAGACCTTATGCTGTAGCAGCTCCAGGTGTTGATAAGCTGAATCACGGCTAGCAGAAGCTAAGATGCTGGCCACGGAAACCAGAGAGGAGCAAGAGTGGGAGGAAGCTACTGAGTTCTGCAAGTTGAAACATTAAGAAATAGACTGAATGTAGAGAAAACTACAGAGATCTCAGACAAAATGATGGGAACAAGATCAGGTCTTGGATCTGACCTTTCATCTGGTATACAAGCTAGTCAGCCCTCTCCCTTCACAGTACTAATTCCTCCAAAGTCAGAAATCTGAACCAGCAGACGTGGTTTGTCTGAGAATCTTCCTCCTTTGCTGTAACTGGAGAACTTTATTAACAAAAAGTGAAGGAATTAGCCATGCCTGTCCTTCCTTCTACAACCCAGCCATACACAATTAACACTTTCAAAATGCAGAGTAGCCTTTCCATGTCTTATTTCCATTAGAAGATGCAAATTAATTATAACTGTGCCCCACTTCATCCTCTTATGTGACCTAGGAGCCTTCTTCAAACAGCAGACTGCATCAAACAATTAGCTGCTTTGTTTTATCACAACATTTGTAAGGGCACATTTGGGAACTCAGGGTTTTTGAGGGTGTTTTGAGGTGTTTTTTTGCTAGAACAACAGCTTACGTGTATGTTAGCCAAACATAAAGTAAAAGGAAAATCTGGACTAACATATGTTAAATTTCTAAGCACAGCAGAACAAAGGACCATGTATTCAGAGTTGTCTGAGAATACAATTTTTCTCAAACTATATTAAAAAAACCCTACAAAACTGGTGTTTTCCAACAGTCTTACAAGGATTCCTTAATTTTCTGAGATCTCAGAAGAGAGAGCCTATGGCACTGCAAAGCAGAAAGCTATCATCTGGTGAAAAGCATGAATACCTACATTTTCTGTAAAATAGTTAAGGGAACTATGAGGAATACAAGTAGCTTCCAGTTTCCTAGCCCAAATCAAAGCCTTTCTAGAACTTCAACATCAAATTAATTCCTTAAAAAATCAGATGCAACCTCCCTCACTTCAGCTGCCGTTAGCATTTACCAGTTGCATTTTAGCAGGGTTTCGCATAGCAGCACAGTGTGCCGGGATGACTAACCTCCCCAGTCCTATGAACTGCACACCAAAATCTTCTCATGGACAAGCCACAAAAACTTCAGAAAGCCAAGACAGAGCAACTCTAGGAGCAGTTCATAGGCAGGACAGTGTCATGGTTCTGTCCTTACTGCTGTCCTCACTGTCCCTTACAAGCTGTGCACACAGCTGCCAGCCAAGTCCAACACACCCTGGCAACGTCAATCTCTGCTGGCTCCTACGCAGGGATTTGAAGCCTCTGAAAGAGCACAGCCTTGATGTCACTCATGTACCTGACAGTGGCAACAGAAGTCCCTGATGCCCTTGAAGTCCTGCACTGGCCCAAAGGCAAAGCTGGGAATAGTACTCAAGCCCTGCAAACCCAAATCCTATTAGGGCACAAGGCCTCTCTTCAGCTGTAGAAGGGGTCACTTTTGTCATGGGTCAGTGTGGTTACGGAGGTTGGCCTCGTTCCCCAGAACGTGTCAGAACACAGTTACGTTTTCTTTTGTTAAATGGTAGTTTCCCTTCAGGGTTTATTTTAAAGTTGGTATGTGAAAATACAGTTGGCTTTTTTTAATTCACTTAATCAAATTTCTCCATTCCCTATTTTTAATTCTATCATCCATAAATTTTATATTAATGGAATATTACATACAGTGCCAAAAACAGTGTGGAAAATGCACGTCTCCCTCTAGCTATTTGCCCTTTTTGTTTACTTTCAATCCGACAAAAGCTATACATACTCAGGTTACAGATATAAATTTCTGGCTTGTTATTTGCAACACCAATTGCCAATCTACAACCTCCAAAGTCACAATTTGTAAGGTTCTTAGAACGACTTACCATTCAATAACCACCAAAGCAAAGGAAAAAAACCTGGATTTTCACTGATGTACTTCAAGCCTTTCAAGTTGATACTCACATTGTAAAGTGACATTAGCATTAGCCTAGAGTTGAAAGGAAAAAAGATCATAGATGGTTTGTGTTAGAAGGGAACTTAAACATCATCTAGTTCCAGCCCCCCTGCCATGGGCAGGGACACCTCCCACCAGACCAGGCTACTCAAAGCCCCATCCAGCCTGGCCTTGAACACTTCCAGGGACGGGGCATCCACAGCGCCTCTGGGCAACCTGTTCCAGTGTCTCACCACCCTCACAGTAAAGAATTTCTTCCTGATATCTAATCTAAATCTACCCTCTTTCGATTAAAAAAACATTACCCCTCGTCCTATCACTACATTCCCTGATGAAGAGTCCCCTCCCTGTAGACCCCTTTAGGTACTGGAAGGCTGCTAATATGATAGACGATATCGCAGAAGATATGATGACCTTTGATTTCTTTGCATGTTTTAGCACCTTTTGCTATTTATGCCAAGCATGTACTAATGCAGAAGCCTATTCTAATAATTTATATTTGGATAAAAGAGACAAGTCTCAAATTATATATACGCAATGTTGTGCAAAACCTTGTTTCTGCTGCTACATCGCGTATTTCAAACACATGGAAAAATATCCCATGCAAGAGTAAAAAAGTCTCATCAAACTCCATGATGTTCATTATATGAGATGTGCAAAACCTGGACTTGCCTTTACATGACCACACAACCTATAAAATAGCGCTTTTGTGGTGACAATCCCCACTGGGCAGACAATCATCTCAAATAAGCTGTGTGCCCTGACAAATCAAAGGGCCGCTAGGAAACACAAAAAGCAAGACTATGCTGAGTACTAGAGACACCAAAGGAAGTCTCTGCTCCATTGGTTGTGCAACACTGGCCTTTCTGTACACTGACCCTCCAGTCAGCTGAAACACAGACACGTTGCCTGTGCCATCCTCCTTTACGTATCCTCCTGTTCCTCCTGCAAATGGGAACAGACGCAATATGCAGCCAGTGTACAGCAAACACCAATGTAGGCTCTCTCCGCTGGCAGGGGAAGTTACTACACCTACAGGAGCATTTGGAAGGGGACAGGCCTGAAGGAGGGGAAAAAGAAGGTATTAGTAGTCCCAGTTCCGCTTAGCACACTCCCTCCTAAATTAGTCATCCCTTCTGCTCTGCCTGCTCACCAGCCCCTCGCAGTCACGGGGTCACACGGTCTGGGCCACCGAGTGAGACCCTGCTGTGAAAAAAACGACTGCTTGTCTCCTAAAACGCCATCATGGACTTTCCTATTTACTCTGCCTTCACGAACCCAGACTGATTATGTTCAATGTACCTGTGGAAATTTTATTTTTTTTTAAAGTCAATAACTGGAATTCAGTTTGGCTATAAACTGTGCTCGTCTTAGTGTAGATCAACACCAGGGTAACACAGGCCAAATGGTACTCTCACCCGCACCTCTTCAAAACTGTTTCCAAATAACATTTGGGCCCATGCAAAGCCATATTTTTTTATTTTATTTTATTTTATTTTATTTTTTCCGTAACGTGATTTCATTAGGTCTTTTATTATGTTGAAGACGACAGAACCCATACCCTGTTTTCCAGGTAACAGAGAAGGTCTATGGCCTGGCAGATAGAAAACATTTCCTTAATTGAGCATTGAAAAAAAACCTAAGATGACATCTCTGGCAAACTGAAACCAAGACTGCCCCTTGCATGTCAGTGTGTAAATGACAAAATCAAACCACACATACTAAGTATATTGTTCATTTCAGCCACATTTTCAAAAGCTTCCAAACCCAGGATTTCCTAATTTATCAGTCTCCTAAAATTTAAAGTTCATTAGTCATTTTGGTGATGGCTCTAGCCTGCCGATCCCACCGGCTTCTCCCATGGCGGTTCACGCTGAAGTTACTGCGAATGTGAGAAGCTTCGGTATTATCAGTAACTTGCAAAATCTGATACCCACCAGGGAAGGCGGGTCTGACTAGAGATAACCCTTCAGCCTTAGCCATGACAGCCGAGGCCATGTTGTAAGGTACGGAAAGCTGCATGCAGAAATGGCAGCTTTGCCTCTTTATGCAGATAAAGCACCTGGGTCAAAATTCACTTTTAGCCGCTTTTGACTGTCAGACAAGTATGGTAATTTGGGGCTCAAAATGAGTCCCCCTTCCAAAGCTATCCAGAACAATCGCTAATACTCAATGCAGAGCATTTTGTTGGCCTTAAGTCTTCTGCAGTTTCTGCTGAACTAAGTTCTGCTTTCAAACACTTGATGGTGTTACGCCGTCTTCCACACTGATGATAAAAGTTTTTATGGGTTTGGTGGATAAAACTCCTTTTCAGCTAAGCAGAGTCTCAGTGGGCTTAATGCAAATTATTTCAATTACCCTCTAACGTGCAGCAGGAATGGGACGTGATACTCAAAAGCAGAAAACATCCAGAAAAAAAAGCCCACTGACATTAGCAAGACAAATTAATGCTCTGCCTCTTAGAAAATCAGACCACTGCTGCACTATGAACTTTGACCCAAGAGGTCCCTGATGTGCCTGGAAAAAGACCCATACTCGGGAGTCAAAAGGTGTCTTACAAACAAATTCTTTCACTCTTCCAGCAATGCTCTCCTGTCCTGCCTTTTATGCAGACCATCTTTACAGCTGTAGAGCAGCTGCAGGGAGAGGGCATTAGTGCACTTTTTGATGTGCTAGTACTTTTTATTTAATGTCTTTCCAAAGATGGTAACATGCAAGTCAATTTTCTGGACAATGCAAAGGCCAGATGAACGTGCAGGGCTCCTATAACATTTATGGAACATGTCATCATACCCACTCACAGTGGGGTGCTGGGTTGCATACGAAACGACAAGTGAAAAACAGGAAGGGGCTGGAATGTTCTCTGTGCTGGGGCCAGCTTGGCAACTGCTGTCTCACATGACTGCGATAAACCTGCACCTCACTGCACTGCCACATTTCCAAACCAAAGGGAAAGAATGTTATTCCAAATGGACTTCACACCTCACATCCTACTCTCAAACAAGTTCTCACGGCTTAAGCTGTGACTTATGCCACCAGCAGACTTTCAGGCAGTCTCCATGCATTCCTTCAGAAAGCAGGAAAGGAAAGTAATCCATTGCAGCCTAAACTGAGTATAAAGAGGTATAACTTACATCCTGCGCTGTCGTGAGTTTGATCACCTAGGCTCGTAGGCAATACGAAGAAGAAATAGTAGACTATTAAATTTGCTTAATCAGTGGCCACCCGCAAGCAGTGACGGGTGCTGTGGAACTGAAACTGCACCTTGTAAAGCCCGTACGTTTCTTTTCATATGTACCCTGCAGCTCTTACTGGGCTTCCAGAACCCAAGCCCAAAGGCCCAGAATGATCAATAAAACAGTATCTTCTAATGGAAAGCGTTAACATTTCTTGACAACGTCTTTCATCCTTAATCTGTTTGACATTTGCAGCTAGAAATAAAGTGACGTAAAAAGATACTGCTATGTTTGTATTTTTATTTCACTTGTTTGCTTTGTGCAGACAAAAGGGACTGGTGGTGGTGATCCAGGAAAGTACTGTGGGTTTGCAGTGTCAAAAGAAGATATAACCCACCCCACAAGCCACTGTAGTAGCATATTATTACTAATTAAACACACTCAGATGAGCACAACATCAAAGTATTTCCAAGCCCTTTATACCACCTTAACCTCTAGTATTTGCACATTCTAATAAGTATTTTTTGCAATAATTATTGCAAAAGTGCTTACTGAAGCAAACCTGACACACACAATTACTGAATAAACAATACTTTCTGGGTTTTTTTTAATGTGGAGGGCATTTTAATTATGCACTTCATAGTCTTCCTATTTAGGCAAGCCAAATTCAATTAACATCTTATACTACATCTGTCAACGCTGTCTTTAAAATATAGAACTGAAAGCACAGCTAAAGCCCCTTTTGTCTGCTGAATACATGAGATTAGTACATAAAATGTACTAATATGTACTGAAGTATGTATTTTTACTGGCTACTTTCAACTGCTACGTAAGCAAAGCTGAAGATTCCTCACAATTCAATTATAGCTATGAACAATTGCGTAAATGTTTATTGACTGCCTAACAATTACAGATGTTGAATGAACCCTGTACTAATGAGAAGAAAACCTGGAGTCTTTCACACCACTGCCATTCCAGAAAAGCAAAGACCCATGAAATTTCAGTCCCAGCACTCATGTAGATGCCTTGCATATATTTATTAGATACTCATAGACTACAATTGATATTGTAGCAGCGCTGGAATAAGTGACAGCTTTTCCCTGTGAATTTTTCTTTATATACTGGTACAAGTAAAACACAGGATTGCTAGAACTAGAAGAGGGAAAAGAACTCCTCTCTTTATCAGCTTACTTTGTTTGATACAGCTGCGTGTAGAATCAGACCCACAGTTTCCTGATTTGTCACGCTGGAAAGAAAATATTTTTGAAAATAAAAGCTAGAAAAGAATTGTAAAACCTCAAAACTGAGCAAAGGACAAACATATCCTCAAAAATAATAAGCCAAATTTTTTATTTAACTGATTAAATCTTAAGTTGTTGATGTCCTTCCATGTAATACCATGGTGATGTTTTGAGAAAAACACATTGCATTGCCAAAATAATGTAGAGACATCTCCAGCCATGAGGTATAGTTTTAAAAATGTGTCTGTATGTATGTATATGTATGTAAGTGTGTGTGTAAACGTTATTTATAATGACTCCAGAGTCCATCTATACATAACTTTGAAATTTCACTACAATTTCTGTTAACTATTATACCCTTATCTCACAATTGTCTTTTACTTTGTACTGCCTTATGATCCTTACGGTAGGGAGAAAAGGGAGTTCTTCTGATACATCTGCTTATGAAAATGTTGATTATTTAAGATTAACAAGCAGCTAAAAAACCTTACATGCAAAGAACAATTTTTTAAGAAATGAACAAACCAACCCACCCCCAAAAACCCTTCTTTGCTGGGCTGGGAGAGTGGAAAAATCCCCAAAAAGGACAGGAAAGAGATCCAGTGTTAGTAACAGGTTTTAAGAACTGAATAGTGACAATACACATAGGGAGCTCATAGACAAAAAGGAAACCTGACCATGGACATGAAAGACAAACACAGGGGAAACATATTGCACTACAACATTTGAGCAAATTAGGATCCCTCATTCCATGACAAGGCCATGAAGAAATCTCTGTTCTAGCATTTGCTCTAATGTCATCATATAGCAATTTCTTTATCAAATGGAAAGTTCAAAGTAAGAAAAAAAATGTTCTGTGGAACATCAGAAAACATTATCACTGCACTGAATTCAAGCTATTGTAACATATGCTTAACATTTCCCACGTATCAAATACCTTGTGCAACCTGTTTTTTTAGGCTTCACTCAATTTGTTAGCCTAAGAGGATGGTCCATGAATCCCTAGCAACTTCATGGGATTGTTTTATGTGTTTATATCACTATGTGTAACTCTTCTGCAAATTACACTAATACAATCTGAAATGATCAAAAATAACCTATCTGGACTCACAGACACACATTCACTTGAAATTCAGAGTGTGTGTTTGTGCGTGTGTATTTAGGAACACTTTCCTCTCCCTCCTCCTCTCAAAATAAAGTCCTCTCTTTTTCTTCTTTTTTTTTTTCTGTACAGATTTTGAAACAGTATAGATCCTCTTTTCATGTTTTGGTTGGGTTTTTTGTTATATAAATGAAGGCACAAATTACCTTTTCAGTCCTGAGATTCTCACAGAAATCTTTTAGTTGAGGCTTTACAAAAATAACCCACTGCACTGTTGCAAGAGTTAACTATCCTGTTTTCAGTGCTGACCTTCAAGCCCAACACTTGGGAAACGCAGTAAATGACTGACATGAAAAGTATTTAACCACTACCTACAGCACAGGGTATGCAGCTTCCCCCTCGCTACCCAATGGGGAAAGGCAAGCATCTTCAGAGGCCAACTTGTTCCACCTAACGTGGCCTGAGAGCGCGATCATCCGAGAGCACCATCTCCTTCCTCTGACTGTGGGAAGGAGCCCAGACAGTTATCTAGCTTTCTGATAGCTGAGGTTAGGCAAGATAAAAACCTATCCAGAGTTAAAACGGAGCCTGATTTCGTGCCTATCACGTCCAATCTGCCTAAATGCATGCATGGACACAGTCAAGTGACAGTGGCTGACAGGGCTGCTCTTTGTCAGCTGAGCTGTGACAGCTGGCTTGGGTATGAATTCTTCGTGTGTGTGTGTGTCCCATTTATGAAAAAAAAAAAAAAAAAAAAAAACACAAACCACCACACTAGTTTAAGCCACCTTCATGAACAAATTATCCAGGGGTACGGGCCAAGTGCCCACAGTTTAGCGGATGAGCAAGTACTCATTAAACCACAGTAATTTCCTTGGTCAAGGCCATATATCCTCAGCTTGTAACAGCTCTGAGAAAGAGGCAAAGACAATAGTTCATTTAATCTCTTGATCAGCTGTACAACTTTTCCAGCTTCTGAACTATGTAATGTGGCCTTTTCTTTGCAATGCTGTATCACAAGGTCCCTTTATAGGAATTACCTTTTAAAAACATAAGTGTATGGTGCTTCTGGCTACTAAGTAGCATAAACTAATTTAGTTTTTGCTCTTCGCTCCCTTTCTTTACTAAGCAGATGTAGCAGTTTACAGTCTTCATATTGGAAGGGAATGAGTCCACATTTCCCACATCCTCTGTTTTAAAACTTGACCTTCCTTATCTGACCTTCAACTCACAAGCCCCTCCTAAGGCAGAAGAGTGCATCCCTGCTCACCTCTACAATATTATGGTGCTTAAGAGACTTCCAAAAGACACAAAACCTGAATGAAGCCAGCCTTGTAGCCAAGCCTGATTTATCTGCAAGGAACGCTACTGTGAAATAAGTTTCCAAAAATTATGTTTCCTCTCCAGGAAAGGAAATAATGTGAGAGTGCAAAAACTACTGTCATGACTGGGACCATCACAAGATAATGCATTTCATATAAAGGGGGAAAAAAAAAAAAAAGTCATCATACACTTTAAATTTGGTACAGACTCCTGGCTTCATGTCTCCCAGGAGGTGCATCATCGTGTCCAGTAATTCACGACTTGAACTAATCAAGAACTCACGGCCACATGCCAGCGCAGCCACATCTGTGAGAGAACACAAAACATCAAAATAAAAATCATGTTTCAAACAAAAGTTTATGCTAATTATCAGGACCACTAAAAAGATATGTCAGCTGTGAAGAATGAACTATGGCATCTATATAAACTTCAAACTATATTCATCTACATAGCAAATACTGAAGCAGCAAATTATACTGGTCAAACTCCTTCATAATTCTTCTTTGGTATTTAAAATGTTTATTCAGAGTGGCCAGTATCCAAATAGTAACACAGTGAATTACAAAACAAAAGGCTGGATTCATCCACAAATAATGTGGGACTGAAGCAGAGCTGACCATTATAGGTCCCACTTCAAAGAAAAGAGACTGCAGTTTGTTTTACAATCACTCAATCCAATATACCTGGCACATTACACAACCAAAACTCTGGTGGAGAGCTCTTTTCCTACCTTTCTGCAAGCGCTGCATTATTCACACACAAACCGAAAGGCAAAAATATTTCCAAAGACTACTGCTTGAAAGCAGACTTTCCTTCAGTATTTTCCCTTACGCTTGCCCCATGCTTTAGGGCATCCTTAATATGCAAGGGGTATCTTCCAGCAAACCGAGTTTCTTTGTACTGTGCATCTGGCCAAGCCTTCTCCAAACACACGGAGCGTGGTGTATGTAACTAGTGAGAGAACCTGGTTCCTTGGCCTCCCATTCAGGGCAAGTCTGGGGATCTGCTGCACGATACAGTTCTTCCACTTCCATGCAGCCTCAGGTTCTCTCCCCTATGCACGTACACCATGATGCCTTTTTTAACCTCAGAATAAGCAGAAGTGCTATGGACGCAGCTTATAATTAAAGACTCTTATTGCAATGTTTGTACACACTGGGCTGTGTTAAGACTGCACTGAGAACTACTGTTCTGGTGTTTTCTAACTTCTGAAAACTTGGCACTTCATGACCACTTCCTCAGTGTTCTTTTAATGATGCTTTCTCGTGCAATATTACTTACAGCATAACTAGGAGGAATAAAACTGGTACCTTCTACATCGTTCATCTGACTCTATCCTTTATCACATGAGTTTCATCAACCTCCCAAATTACAGAGACCAAGAGAGAAATCTTGGTTATATCAACTTCACCGGCAAAACTTATATCAGCTTCAGTGAAGCAAGATTTCATTCCATCATCCTGATTCCTCCTCAGGCAGAACCCCAACACCCCCCACCTTTAAACATTTTCTTTATTCAAACTTTACTTTTGCTATGCTTTTTTTGTTGGTTTGGGTTTTTTTTCAGTGAAGGAATCGGGGAACTGGATTCCGCCCTAGTACAGTGGCATAACACATCACATTGTTTTTTATTACAATCTTTAATGGTACCACAACACCTAAAATCACACATTCAAAAAGGCTGTTAATGCAAGATTCACTTATTTGTATAAACGCCCACTGTTTCATCTATCTCGCATCATGTCATTAGTGTCATTTTGACAGTTTCACAAACATGCAGATGACATATCAACCCCTTTTCTCACAGGCTTCCAAGCCACCAGCAGTCATATTAAGCTAGATCTGTGGCTTTCTACTTATTTTCTGACCCTAAAAAGAAACATTTAGTATGGAAGTCGTTTGTTACCTTTTATTTCTCTTAGCACTATGGCCTCAGGACAGTGAAGGTAGGGTCTACCTGGCAGCAACAAAATTCTTACGCAGTTTCAAAATTCTGAACACATACCTTAAGATGGGGCTGATCTACCCACACCATCTGCAATTCATGTATCTTGAAGATGTTGGCATTATTGGAAATTCAGAAAGTAAATTGCTTGACATTTACAAACTAAGGTGAGCCTACAAGACTAGTAGAACGGTCCTTGTTTTATTCCAGATTGAACGAGGTGTTAGGGAATTTCAGAACACAGTGGCTCTTGCCTGTCCAATCCTTGACTGCGTCACAGACAGTACAATACCTCACAGAAGTGTCAATGACAAAATCTGCTAGAACTTTAAAAGACTAGGAAGTCAGCCAAGATATCAACGTTGACCTGACTTTGAAAAGCTGTATTTACTGCAGCACATATAAGGCAGTATAGAAATTCCCAGTACACGTGGAATGCTATTCTGAGAGATAACATTAACTTACTTGTTACAATCCCTGCCAAAGCTAATACAAACTGATTTTCATCAGAATCCAAATCCTGCTGCTTCACGTCTTCACTTAAAGACTTCACAAAGCTCTCCATGGTCTGTGCAGTGATTGTGAAAAACTTTACTGCTTTACTCTGCAAGCACGGAGGAGAAAAAAAATTATTATAAGCACTATAGCAACTATGACTATTAGATGCTACAGCAAAACTGGACAATCTTCAAAACTACTAAAACATCCAGTTACTTCAAAAAACACCAGAAAACAGCAGGTATGCACTAAGTGATATGTCTGATCCCATAATATTTGAAACCGTTACCGCAGAAGAAAATGGGAAACTGCTCAACGCTACATATATTTATAAAAATATACCATTGCGTATTTACCTCCTAAACCCACAATAATATAGATCAAACGGTAGAATTAATGCTTATTTTAAAAAGTGAGGATATTATCTCTTTGCTTTGCAAGAGCTGCACCAGGCATTTCACATTTACCTGAGCTACTACAGCAGCTTTTGTCAAAACCCCGTCCAGCTGAAGACTGGAGAGCAAGCCTGATACAGTGACTTGCCATGGATTTCGTAAGAAAACCAATGAAATACCCAGAAAAAAAAAAAGCAGAATTCAGTTGGATCCTAACAGGATTCATTAATTGCTCAATACAGGATGAAGAACAATGGGCTAGGTAGAAGCTCCTTAGAAAAGGAAACGGAGGTCTCTCCTGGGTCATAGGTTGAATTTAAGTCAACAATATCACGTGAGAAAGATGATCATCACGTCAGAGCATACAAACAGGAGTACAGCCCGTAATTATGTTATGCAATCTTCTCCCCTCAGCTGGAATACTTCATTTTAGGGTATCTCGGTTGGGCAAGCAGCCACCTGGTACAAAGTTCAGGGCAGGTCAGAGGTTCAGACAGAGGCCACAAGGAAGGATGGGGAGAACTGTTTCTGTTTGTCAATAATTCTGACCTGTAAAACATTGCTGGAACACTATTTCACAGAGAGGATGCTGGTTTTCATACCAAAAATAGCACAGCAGAGAGCCCATAATCCCATGTTTCCCAGTGTCTTTAATAATTTCGCCAGTTGTTTCACGAAGCAGCTGAAACTTTTAGGCATTCCCAGCAGCGACCCAATGGGACAGCCCAAGAAATGCCTGAACTTCTATTCATTTCTGCAAAATGACTGAAAATTTTAGTATTTTATCAAAACTACTCCTTTCGCAATATGTGCAAAGCTACTGGTAATATTTATGTATCCCTCCACTACTGCACGTTCACCACATCAAAGATGTGCAGTTCCTGTTGGGTGACTCCAGCAACGGAGTATCTTCACAAATCATACTGTGGTCCCAGAGTAACAGGAATGAAAGGATTGCAGGGAAAGAGAATGGAAAAATGTGCACTTCTGCACTGCTGGATGTACTTTTTATACGTACATGGACACCACACTTCAAAAATGGCAATTTTAACATAAGCAGTGACTATAGTTCAAGAAGCAGAGGACGTGAGAGAAAATGAAGAGAGCCTACTATAGCAGACTAGTACAAGCTATTATGAAAATATGTATTCACAAGGGAATGGAACAGAGTACTAAGCAAACCAAGTACTTGGTACGTTGCACAGAAAACAAGCAAAATCTTCTATTTGCCAGTCTCTTGACACGCCACTGGTGTCCTCTCTGCTGAACCTTCTTTCCAAATAGCCATTGATTAACTAGCGGTGAGGTCTGAGGAGCTGCAGCAGAGACCAATCAGGTTTATAAATAGCAATCATTACGTACTCTGCCCAGTCTCTTATTAGCTTGACAGTATTTTCATGGGACTGAAGAATGCCTCACCCACCGACATTGAAATAAGGACAGTTCTGAGAGCAGCCATTAAGGTGCTTCAACTCAGATGGTGCAATGAACCCTTTGCTGTCCAAGTAACTCCTGCGTGAAAACATCAGTTAACGTGCAAAATTGCTCCTGTAAAATATAAAGCTGCTTGTCACCATTGCAGATAACTGAAGTAGCAGACCACCTTGTAGGATCCAAAATTTCTCCAGTTGAAACATGCCTTGATGTTCTTCTGAAATCAAACCTTCAGTTGTTTCCACGCAAGAGACCTGTCATGAGGTATCCGGTTGAAGTTTTTTGAAAGATATCTAGAACAATCTGATGGGAATTAATTTACGTCTTTTTTGGCACATGTAGGTAGGCATCCTTGAAAACTCTCTCTCATGCTGCTTCTCTGGATGTCTCTTCACGTGCTCTCTAGAAACATGAGGCATAGGCAGAAACAGTAGGCATCTCTCCCCCGCTGCCTTGAAAACTACTTGTGTGACATCTCAAATTTGCTGCTCAAGTTTTGACTTTCCCAAATCGTACGGACACAAATCATATTGGTCCCAAACATCATTTCAGTCAATCTGCATTATAGAACTGTATGAAAGACCTGTTTCCATATCTGTGCAAAGACTGAAAAAAGCCTGAGCATTGTTCCCTAAGGCATGAAGTGATTTTGAATTGATGCCACCCTCCCCACATGCTTAAATATGAGCAAGTTTTAAAGCACTCTTGATGTACTTATACATTTCTGTAGTTCATAGCACGTTCTCAGGGGAGGGAGGAAGATGTTGTACAACTTGTCCAAAAATAACCCAAACCAAAAAACTTTGTGTGACAAATCTCCATCATCTTTTAATAACCTGACTCATTACCAGTTGCAATCCATGGTTGACGCAATGCCACACAATCCGTTCATGTTTTTCCTAGTAGTCTTGTTGCAAACCCAGGCACATTTCTTATCAGGTTATGTGCACCACCACAAGAAAATGATGCCCAAAAATGTTGCTATGACCTTCACCAGAAGTATAGCAGTTCAATGGGCTCTAATGATTGCTGGGAATGACTATTGTACAAGTATTCCAGCCTCCCACTACCCTCCTACAGGTAAAACGGGGAGGGACTCTCAATCAGGGATTGTGGCAATAGAACAAGGGGTAACAGTTTTAAACTGGAAGAGAGTAGATTTAGATTATATATTAGGAAGAAATTCTTTAATCTGAGGGTGGTGAGGCACTGAAACAGGTTGCCCGGAGAAGCTGTGGATGCCCCATCCCTGGAAATGTCCAAGGCCAGGCTGGATGGGGCTTTGAGCAGCCTGGTCTAGTGGGAGGTGTCCCTGCCCAGGGCAGGAGCATTGGAAGGTTGGAACTAGATGATGTTTAAGGTCCCTGCTAACTCTAACCATTCTACAATTCTATTTTGCATTTCAAACAAACCTAGAAACAGAAGTATTGCATCTTCACAGTTGGGCTTTTTACCCTTATACAAATCATCAGGCAACAGTTTTGGATTTACCTAATTATACTTAATTTTGATACTTAAGACTGCTTTCAATAAGTCTTCTACTAATTTTACTCTCATCTTGTAGAAATACAGTCATTTTCATCACTGCTAGTGTTGTGTTTGTGGGAAACATGATTTCAGTACTATTTCACAAGTCAAGTAACAATGGCTAGTCACTAAATATTGTCAAGTCTTACAGTTATAAACTGTTCTGGAAATAGAGAATGCAATTTTATACTGGTTTTGTTGCCATATTGGGGCTCTGTAGTACCCACCTGCCTTTTTGTTAAAAAAACCACCCCTGCTTTATACAGTGTTTTTGCAGACTTTTTTCCTTAGTAACTGCTGCTGCTTGGATCTTGAATCATCAGAAATTATCACCAAAAAGTATCACTGTATAGCTTTCTAATATCCAATATAAAATTACAACTGTATTTTGGGGCACCAAAACTGAAAAACCTCTTACAAACACACTAGTTTACCACTTACTGTAATAAACTAATCCCGTTGACTCAGCTGTTCATCATGCTGCTAGAAAAATCAAGCCAGAGGAAACTGTGGCATCAGTTCACTCAGATTAAATACAACAATTTCTTCTCATGTTGGCTGTGACAAGACTGAAAATCGTATTTTCATCAGGCCTGTTCCTCTGATCCCTCCTAATTCCATCTGCTGCACTTGGCAGCGAAACTATGTTAGCTGTAATATTACTATTGTCTTCAACTGTTGTTGTTTTGGCGTTTTTCAAATAAGCTACCTGCCCACATTTAACATCAAAGATTTGATAAGATTCACTACACTCAAAGCAGCTAGGCTCTCCTAATTTCCAAAACTCATGCAAATATTAAGGCAGTGCAAAGATTTAAAGACGTTGAGAATTGATGGATCTGTCTTCCTTCCACGGAAAGAGCTCCTCCAAGCTCTCTACAGGTATGGGAACTGCTCCATGGGCCCAAGAATTATTTTCTTCTTCTGTTAGCTTGCAGAGATACTTAAATTGTGCTAGCTGCAGCCTTGCTTCCAGTTTAACTGTGTGTGGTGGAAAACAGACAATCCTTGTTTGGTAAGATAAGAATTAATTACTGCATTTCTTCTCAGACTGCTTCATAACACTTTACAATTCCAACATTTCTTATATGAGAATGGATAGTTTCCAAAGAATATACAATTCAGAAAACATTTTCACAGTCCAATTAGTTTTTGAAATAAATCCTTACATTAAAGTGTTTTACAGAGCAAGGTCCTTACTCTAAAGGCCTAACAGCACTACCGCCAATAAGCATTCACCTGCCATACTTACTCCTCCTAGAAGGGTTTTAACAGCTTCCTCATTGCTAGATACACCCCACAACAACGTGCACACCGCTGCACCCATTTCTGTGCAATACTCTGCTTGCTGCAGGAGCTGCTGCTTGGCCTCATTCAGCTGCTGGCGGAGGTCTAGTTTCTCCTGAAATAGCATAAGGAAATTCTGGTTGCACTTCACGTCAGCCAAATCACGTTTCTAGGCTAAGGGACAGAACAAGAAACAATATCGTGGCCATTTATGAAATGGGGAGAAGGGGGTAGAGGGGGTGGGGTGGCAAACTCACAGCAGTTGCAGATACATACCTTCTCTCCAGAGCTATATCTAAGTACATCGTGGAGGCTGACAGTAACCAGAAGCCTGTCCACAAGGTCATACCAAGTGACCCACCGAGACCGAGTGGCACCTAGAGAAGTCTGATAGGAGACTCTACTCCTCCTAAACAAATAGCTACACGTCTCTTCAAGAGAGAAGGGATTTCAGCATCAGAGGTCAGCCTCTCCAGACACCTTACAAAAGATACTGGAAACATCTTTCAGGAAGGGAGGGTTGTTTTGTTTTTCAAAACAGTCTTCTGCCTTAGCCAATGTGATAGATGCCTAATGTTGCTGGATATCTAGGATAAATACTGTTGTCTCTTCCAGCTTTTTTCTATTGGCATATTCCTGACCAGCAGTGGCAAAGGAAGACAGAGTCCCTGGAAAAACACACCTAAGGTTTTAAGTTTGGAGGGCCTTTCATACCAAGAAAGCCCCAGGCACCACCGTCCATCCATCACCCCAGTGCGTTGCTCAGTGGTCCTTGCCACAAAGCATAAAGAGAATAGAGCAATCCAACACGACCAGGACCCAATTTCTATTTGATATTACTTTTTTCCAACCATATGGGGAGTTGGCCAGAAGAATACCATGAGATTAGGTATGATTCTAGGTGTCACTGGCTTCCTACCAACTGCCACAGGGACGGCGAAAGCTGCTGCACTTCTCAGTTTAGAGCTGGTGTGGACAGTGAGATGACGGCAGGGATACCGCAGTTTGCGGTCTCTCAGGGTGGGTGAGGGCTCCCTGCTAACTGTGGGGTGGTATTAGACAGTGCTCCAGGGAAAGATAAAGGCCAATCAAGAAAAATGATGCTCACTGAAGTATTAAAAGATAAGAGAGAGAATCACAGATCACACAATGTCAAAAGAATAGAAGGATCTTGCTCTGCCCATTTTGTGGGCGTGGGATTTTCACATTCATTGCAGAAAGCATCCTCTCCGGCCCAGCCTCCCCTGTGTCTTTAGCTACCACGATGAAGTCTGGGGAAATGAGAAGAAATCTCCTACGTCAATTTTGAAAGCAAGTAAACAGAACAGAACTTTCAATCATGTATTCCCATCAAGATTTTAAGGGCTCACCGCAATGTTTTGTGTTGAGGGTTTGGAAAGAATAGAAACAAACTCACCTGAAAATTTGTGTAACATGATATCAACTAGTGAAAAGCTGCTTGTACTGTGTTTGTCATCAATTACCTATCTAGCCTCCTGTATCACACCTGTCAGCCTGATTTGCATTGTTTTATCATGCTGCTAATGGAACACACAAGCTAGGACTTACAAAGTTCAAATTAAATTTATCAAGCAGATTTCTGTGCGTATTTACTCTCTGGAGTCTTTTTCACCTTATAGTTTAACATACGCAAAACACTGACACTTGCTGCTGATTCCCTAGGCATAGAAGTCCCAGGAAAAGCCTCTTATTTCTTAATACTTTGATCATTTTTGAGCAAGATAGCCGAATTTTTCTTTTACATAACCCACTGCCAGACCTATCAGCTTTTCTGCCACTATGTGCATCAGGCATCTTCGTTGTCTAACCCATATATTGTCACTGCCTTTCTTTTCCACACTGTCCTTGTCTCAGGAAAATGTATATCTTAATACATTTTATTTGCATTTTGCATTTGCATGCTAATACTAAACAGTAAGACATAAAACTCTGTAATACTAAAGCTAGATTCCCCAACAAGGATGCAAAGCCAGCACAAGAAATGCCAGAATTTTTAATAGATCAAAAGCAACATCAGAACAAAGGTAAGAAGCAAGGAAAACAAAATAGTACATTCAAGAGCCAGGAAAATAAACGGAGCCTGCAAAAGCAAATAACCTAGCTGGAAGCAACACTCTCATGAAGCAATCACTGTGCTATGCAACACCACCATCTTCAGGAAGGGGTCAAGGCACAAGAATATAGCAGTGTTTAAGTACATAACTATGAAAAGACAGACAAAGAAGACATTAGTTAAGAATAATATGTGCACTTTAAGTTTTGCTCAGGTTCTGAAAGCATGGCAACTCCCTAATAAGTGAAACAGCACTGCAAAGAAATTTTGAAATGCAAAATGTTGATTTATGATCCCCTAAGAAAAGAGCACTGCTCAATCAGAAAATGCATTTATTTTATGTTTATTTCAGTGAATCATTTCCTTTTCCTTCAGGAGATAAATATGTAGAAAATAACTCTGAAACTATAAGCAAGGATGCCTATACCAGAACATCAACCAAATGAAAAACACCATGCAAAGTGATTAACACGAACAAAAATCACAGATATACCACATTCTTTTATCCTGAAGACCTAAAGGATGCCTCAATGATGTTTCACAATGTACATATGCAAAATCCACTCACACAAATACACCTTTGTGGCATGTAACAGAAGCCATTTAGAAAACCAGTATATCCCACACAACAGCAAAGATACAAAGAAAAGAGCTTTGAGGAGGAACACCAAGACAACAACTCCTCTTGATAAACTATCCGTGCTTTAAGTAAAACGTTCATCCAAAAGAAATCACAAACCTAAACTACCTGCCATTTATTTTGTAGTATTAACAAGAATAAAGGGTGGGGCCCACTTCATTACTATCTAAAGCAGCATCATTGTATCTTACAGAGATTTCATCACAGATGCTTATACAACTGAAGACCTGGGTACACAGCAAAACTAAACGAGTACCTATTGCCAAACTGCAATAGCTATCCCAGAGGATACTTATTTTGAAGGAAGGAATATCCAGATAGACAACTATTCTATCATACTTTACCATTCATATCAAACCCCATTCCAGAATGACTTGCCCACGCAGATATGCCCTGAAACTGCACGTCTGAACTCTTCATTTATTCCTTTTCAAAAATGAAATAGTTTCTGCAGATTCATCTGTCTTTGTGCAATCCCAAGGCTGGCAGATGCTAACTCTAGAACCCCAACAAAGTGAGTTTCTGTTGACTACTGAAGATTAGCCATCAGCTCCAAGGAAATTAACTTTTGCAGCAAATAATCCCAACCAATTCTCACACCTCTGAGAAATTAAGCTGCTAGTCTTTATGATCCTATTTGAACTCCAAAGGCTTCACAGAAGACCCGCAGCCTGAGAAGTCACAGTCTTTGCTATTCCTTCATTGTTAAGAATCTTCCCTCTCATAAACACTAAACACAATATTGACAGAGCAAAAGGAGCCCTGTAATTGTTCTTTGACTCACAGCTGTACATGGGAATTGGATCAATAGGTGCACTGAGAAAGACTGTTAAAACTAAACAAAGGTACACAGCTTTCAGCATCCAAAAGAGAGGCCAGTTTCATTTTTTACATTGCATTACTTACATTATCTTCTATTGTCCTCTTTCAAAATACATTATAGTTACATTAAATTCAAAATAACTGATTCCATGAAGGACCTTTTGATGCCACCTACATCACCATCTTCCCGAATACTCAATGTTTTACTTCAGTATGTTAATATAACCAAAATGCTAATGGTTGATTTTTAACTTTACCTACACCAAAATGAACCCTGCCAAGAAGCCTGTAACGCAATCCCATACAACTGCTCCTCACACAGTATGCAAGAGAGATCTATGCAGCTACCCAAGTCTTACGTACCTAAGTGGGAGACCAACTGTCAGTTGGTACCTCTGTTTGTACACATTGAATACTTTTTGGTACTGCGCCTTATTATATTTTGTCTAATTGCAATATTGACCCTTTTGCTCTAGAAATATCAAGGGCAAAAGACACATCCATTATGAACTTATAGGTAAGTAATTTACTCATCGCTTGACCGTATGAATAGAAACATCAGACTGTTTTCAGGCTGAGGATGTATTTTGTGACATGAACGTGAAAAACTGATCGTTACTGTTTTTGTTATTAAAACTCAAGCACACAGATACCAGTATTCTGACAGCAAATCTACCTTCTTCTCTCTCATGCAATCTGCCTGGGCTGTTTCCAGACGGGCTCTGAAGTGTTCACAATCCATTTTCAGCTGCTCTATTTCCTCTTCCTTTTTCTCCATGTCTGTGACAGAATAAATCGGATGATAAACGAAGTATGAAGTTATGACCAACAGGCTTGCACTAAAGAAAAAAGAATCCACCAAGTGCAACTTCAATGAGGCACTTGAACTATTTGCTTGTGTTAGATCACCTCCTTGTGGCTACACTGGTGTATCGCCAGCATATTGCCACATTTCAACAGTTCTTATAAGCAGCTAAAGGAACACAATGTTTCAGATTTAAAACAGGGAAAAACCGAAAGAATCACATCTAGCTGTTAAATACTGTGTACCAATAAGATACCATTTTGAAACGGAGCTCCAGCTCCTCAGGGAATTTTAAAAATTTACTCAATTTTCTACTTTCTTTCTTTGCTTTCATGATGGTTTTCATGTCTGGTATCTTTGAAATTCAGTCAATATAGTGAAAATCGAAGAAAAAGAATATCAAGATCAGTTAAAAAAGTGAGTGTTTCAATATGCAATGTACAAATTATATGAATAGTTGGAATGAAATGCAACTACTCCAAACATTTAAATTAATGCTTAGAAAGTATTATAAGACATTACAGACATTATGTCAGTCACAAGCAAATTTTAGGATTCCCTAAATTATGTATTTCCCTGTTATGAGAAATACATTCCAATTTAGATGCTTTATTTTAGTGAATGGAAATTAAGTTAAAATTATTATATTTCACGATCATGATGTCCGTTCTAAAAAATTCGCTTTTAAGGATATTTTTAACAATCGTTGTGTATTGTATTTTACTTTAAAAACCACGGTTCTGGATGCTTAGTATTCACACTGAGAAAACGTAAACACATTTAAGTAATTCCAAAAAGTATTGTCCAAACAGCATCTACTGTAATTTTGGTTAGCTTAAAAACCAAGTTACACCCCACTTTGAGTGCCATACCCTTGATCATGAGAGTATGGTCTATGGCTTAACACACTTCAGATACTTCCCCTTACATGTGGTCAATATTTTTGAATGCCTTTACCAAAGACCGTAACAAATTATATCATAAAAAGATAATATCATTAAAAGAAACAGTCCTTATTATCCAAAGAGCTTGGATTCTGGCATTTTATTTAGTAACTCTACATTATTTGTAAATAAATTCCTTTCTATTTTGGTCCTAATTGACAAAAATGTTATCATCTCAAACATATACACACTGCTTTGGGTAGCAGGTATAAAAGATGATGATCTGGCCGCTAACAGCTTTTCTAAAGAGGTCGAAAATATTTCAGCTCAGCCCTTGTGTGATTCTAAACCATCAACACCAAGAGTTTTTAACAGAAACCAACGAGGCATGCTCTCCCAGCACTCCGCTCTTTTCAACCAGCAATCCAAAGGAAAAGAATGAAGCGGGGAACAGATTCATTGAGGTTTTTGAGAAATAACTCTGGTCAGTGGTAGGAAACTTTCTTTCCTTCCGTCAAGTGAAGAAAATTCAGTCCCTTGGACCTATTACTGTCAGGTGTTAGTCTTAAGTACTTGACAGAAAGATGACCTGAGACAGAGTAAGGCATGCTCTGCTTATCACTGGGAGACCAAGAACCTATTTATCCTTGCCCTGTAAGTACACCCAGTGGAACGCAACTCCCAGTGAAAATCTCTCTCACTGTGAGGCAACAAGCTCTCTTGAATGAGAAGAATCGCTTCCAGCTTTCGAGAGGATGGATCCACCTGGAATCCAGTATCGTCACAACCAGCAGACACACATATATGCCACATCCTTTACTGGCAGACTTCAAAGGTCTTGGAAACAAAACTGAGCCAGGAGAAGGGGAACAGTATTTACTGAGTGTTATGTGATGCTACCTGTATCTTTTGAAGTCCTCCAGATAAAAGACAGATGCGTCAACATCCTCTAAGGTAACACAATGTTTTATGTGAAGGGAAACTAGGTCCATTCTAGAGGGGAAAAATGGGTAACATTGGAAGCTGATGAAGAGATCTACTTCTAGCTGCATCTCATTCCTGGAAACTCCCTCTATTACATCCAGTCAGCTCTCCCAGCTGTGCCAACCTTTGCTCTGAAACCAAATTCAAGGCTGCATGCACCAGTCCTGCCATTTGACAGCCTCTCGACACGCAACAGCAGACGTTTTGCTGACACTGAAGACTGCAGCTCTGCTGCTGACTCCTCCACACTATGGTCCTGAGAAGAACACAGGGAAGCCCAATAGGTTCTCCCAGTGTCTGCAAGTCCCAACCCTCGGTAAGAAAGCTCCTCTCTCTTGACACTGAAATCTTGAAGGAGCAGCTTTTGCTATCAACTTCGATGAGCAAGATATATGAAATGGCATCCTTACACAAACAGGAAATATATAACTTTACCCCTGCAGTGCTGAATCAGACTCAGTGAAGAGGTGGTATTTGCCCCTGAAAGAGACAGCAGACTCAAAAGCAGAACAAGGCAATGAGCACAATGAAAGAAGAGGAGGCCCACATTTCATGCCTTTTAGGTGTGCTCATTCTCATACATGCTGTAGGTCACACCAGGAGATTTTCTGGACAGGAGACCTAATCTCAAAGCTCTGGAAGGTGGAGAAATGAGTACAATTATGATGAATGCCAACAAACGATGGAATTCCAGTTCTACTGATCCAAATGCCAGATCAATGTTAAATGCAATTTTCAGCATTTCCCCAGCAGGGTGAGTTCCACTAAATATATGTATAATAATAGAGAAAATTTGTTGGAGCTATTTTTCTAAGATTCCTGGAGCCCCTTCGTGAGGAGGGCAGTAAGAATAAAACGAACCTTTCTTTTTGAAATGAACAATTACCCTGGCAAAAGCCTTAGTGAAGACCCTGACACCAGCCTGAAAAGTAGATGTTGGTTGCGTTAACCATTGCCAGCTCAGATCTCAGACACCACCTATGGGATGCTCCCATAGCAAATGGGTATCCTATTGACCTAGATACACAAGTGACACATACAAAGATCTCACTCAAGGTTTCTCAAAGCTATTCAAGGCTCTTTAGTCTCACAACTGATTGGGACGGAAATGTTGAAAGTCTCTGACTATAATCCGCGCTTCTTGAGGAGCATAAGAACCTGCTAACCACTTCAAGTTTACAATACTTAGAAAACTGCAATGGCCAATGAAAGTCTAGATGTGTACAAATCTGGGTGTACAAATTACCCATTAGGCTTCTGTAAGAACAACGTGAAAAAACATCTCTAGTAACTGCCAGGACTCCTGTAAGCTTCATATGCCAACACCAAGAGACTCCGTTTACTAAACAGCACCAGAGTGTTCACCACTCTGAGGCTGAAGGCTGCTTGGGTCCCTGTGATGTCCAACCTTTGGTGAACCATATGCTCCAAAGCCTCCTTTCAGTCTGCCTTATTGCATGTTGCAGAGGTAGGAGCAGACTGGATTAGCAAAAATCACCACTTGACTTGTCCAGCTGTAGGGACAAACAATGGCAAGAGTCTGAATAAATGTTCAAACAACCCCATTAAAGGCAAGAGAAATCTCCACTGTAGGAATATATTCAAGAGAGTTCAAAGGCTGACTCAGCTTCAGGTGCTCCTCGAAAGGACCCAGAGAACACTGGCCAGCCAGCAGAACATTTGAAGGAAAGTCTTAAAATCCCCATGTTGATGCCACAAACCTGCTGCTGGAAGGCCCTGGGAGTGTCTCCTTGATGCCTGGCACAAGAAGTGTAAGAAGGATCAGCAAGAGAAATCTTGAGACTGAGCACTGAAAAAAGGATCTGACTAGCTGAGGATCTCGAACACTTAATGCAACTGGAAACAGTCCTTGATGCATTTCAATAGCACAAAGAGAACATTTCCAGATCCTACATCACTTCTTGTGATGCAGATGATATCTCAAATGGCAGCAGGAGAGGTAGTACAGTCTTCTCATCTCTGTCAGGATTTGATGGCATGGAAGAATCTTTCCAAAGAGTACACTGTTGAGGCAACTGGAAGCTCTTCCCCAATACATTACTTGGTATTGGAGACCGGCCTTGTGACTCTATCTTACTTTTCCTTAGCTGGCTGTTGCAAATTAATTTTCAATTAATCACTTGATATTCTAGAAGTAATAAACTCTATATAATCCATCTCAGTGCTTGTCTCATGTCTTTTCAGACAAAACTAATTCCTAGAAGAACAGATGAATTGTCCTGTTACATGTAAGCTACAGGCTAGGGATGGAGTTGACTCAGATTTGGTCCTGACAGCATGCTGGGAGTGGTGCAACTGTTGAAAAAAAATATGCGCAGAGAATCATAACACTGAAAAACTGGACTTTGGGGACAGCAGTAAAAAGGCCTTTATAACAGAGAGTCTTCAACTTTTTTATTATTATTATGACTATTTATGGCAGTAAAAGCATACAGGCTGAAATACAAGACAGGCTAAATACAATGATATTACCTCTTCCTTTAAATCTTCCTTTTTATCCACAGCTACTTATCACGGTTTTTTGCTGTGCATCTGAAGTGACATTTTGAAAAACAGAATGCTTTTCCTTTTTCCTCAAAGAGGAATCACTTTTTTCCTGATACAGCTCCCCTTACTGCCTGAACTAAATACGTTTTTATCCACAGTAAAATATTTTTAAAGATTCATTTGACATGTCTGATTATTTCTAATGCAGTTTGTAATTTTTTCAATACAAACACATTAATTTATTGAAGCGTTCACTGAACATCAAAGTTTAATCTGGAATACCTCCATAAATTCTACAACTATTCGTAGGGGCATGACAGTTTGTTCTAAGTAGTTTTGGCAGAAACTATTGTAACACGGTACTACTCACTTGATTCCATAGCATCCAGTTTCTGAAATGTCCCCAGGATATCACCATTTATTATTTTGGGTAAGAAATCCCGCAATTGCATAACTTCAGTTGTCAGCCTTTCCAAATCCCTCCTTCTAACTTTAACAAAGTCCTCTTTGGTCTCAGCCTTCTGAAATAAAAAAAAAACAACAACAACAAAAAAACACCAAAAACCAAACTAACCACCCACCAAAGACACTTGTTACAGCCTTGCAGTGCTTTTCTGCTTGAATCCCTTCTCTCGGACAAAAATATTCCTCTGTATTATATCATTTCAGAAATTTGTAACCTTTTAAGAGAACTATGCAGTAATAACTAAACCCAAAAGTCTCTGAGATGGACTCTTTGACTGTAATCTAATTTTTGCCACTCTGGCCTAAAGGAAATCATATTGCCTCTCTCTGCATCTGTTTCTTTACCTAAATGTGTGCCATGTACCTCAGAATGCTATAAAAATTAACATTCACATTTTAATAATGTGAGCAGCTATGCATACACCAAGCTATTGCTTCAAGACTGTTGTAAAGGATACAATAACTCCGTTTTTTAATTAACTGAAATATTTGCAAGATCCTCAGTCACCTTGCTAAATTACAACAGCTCTTTTAGAGGAATCTGTATTCTTTTCAAATGAATTCATCCTTTGTGAGAAGCAAAAAATATTTGCAACTATTTGCAACCCAATCCCACATAAAAGTAATTTAATCCTGAGTTAAAACAAAGAAGTATTTACTAGTTTCCTCTTCTACCAAACTAATGCTATAAAATAACTTTAATTCCACAGTCCAAGAGAATGTGCATTAATTTTAAAATTATACAGAAATTTCTGTACCAAAAACCTCCTAAACTCCAATTTCTGATGTATGTACACGTGCACACTGCTGCATCTTAAAAAGGCTACCATATACACACAGATATAAAAAAGATTTAACGTCCTTTGAATAAAACATTAATCAACCAATATGCTTTCACAAAGCAAAATTGTAACATATCTTAGTACTGTTTTGCACTGCATTGAGAAAGGTGCGGAAAAAATGAGATCCTTTATGTACCACATCTTATTTCAGAAAGAAGAGGGTACTACAGAACAACATAAGAAGCTATCTCCTACAGGTACAAAACCTGCCATCCCCCCAGTCTTCTCCAGTCCAACTGCACGAGACAAACGGAGGTCGTTATCACTGGTACAAACAACGCTACCCTGGCATTTCTATCCCTTCCAACCATTTCCTACAAGTCCCTCTTTCTACTTCCTTACTTTCTCAGGTTAAACATTTCCTTTCAGTTTTGCTTCCTACTCTATTTCTTTCCCAGCTATCCTTCAAACCCAGACAGCTGTAGGGACAGAAGAGACCAGTTCCAGCTTTCCCAGTTCAGAGGGCATCAGAGCTGCAGTAACGGTATGGGAGAAAGATTTTACTTTTAACTTGAATTGTACGCTCCAAGCTGCATTTAGGAAGCGCTCATGGCAAAGTCAGTATGGCCAAGTACCACCACATTACACGATTCAAGAAAAATACAACTCATTTAGGTCTCAAGGAAATATGGAATAAACATATGGCAACAGGACTCCATAGAGGAATACCATCTGCATGTCAGCCAACAGGAAGGACAGAGAGACAATTCAGTATTGCTCAAATTACGGAGCACGATTTGGTACAGGTATAAAAATAGCTCTATTCACTAGCAGAAGCTAAATTCAAGTAAAATACACTACTGGACTACTGGGATTGAGATATGAAACATACAATAAGGAGCAAATTCTTATATATCGTCCCCATTGTAAACACAGATCTTTGCAGTTCCAAAAGACAAGTTTTATGTTCTCTGCTTAAGCACCCACTCAACTTCTTCCCCACTAAAATACTATGCTAAAAGCAAATATAGACAATAGAGAACAGCAGTGTTCTGCCCAGCCCCTTACAGCAACAGCAGGTGAATGGATGTAGGAAATTTGACTTCAGCCCTCACAGACCTCTTGCACAACGGCCAAGTTACTTAGTTATGTACCTCAGCTCACAGCCTGTGCAATCTGAATCCCCCTTCCCTGCCTGGCAGGGGGCACAAATCTGCCAGAGGTCACAGCTGGCGATGAGCACCCAGCAGAGAACCACCGCCAGTCCCCTCTCCTTCCCCACCAGCCCAGGCTGCTTCTGCCACTCCTCTACACCATCCCCACCACACCACCCCCTTACGAGCCCAAGGGTCCCTCACCATCCCCCACAGCCGTACCACCAGCCAATGCTGCAGGCAGGAGCCCAACCAAGCTGCCGCCACAGCCCCAGACGATAAGCCCTCAGGGACGAGCTCCCAACGACCCCACAGGCCCTGCTCCTCCGCCGGCAGCCCTGTCTGGCACTCCCCCTCGCCCTGCTGCACAAGGCCCTGCCATCGCCCCCTGAGAGCCCCTAGAGGCCCAGTGAGCAGCACCCAGCACCGACCACCCCCTCGCCCTTGCCCACGGGAGCCGATCCTCGCGGCGGGGTCCCCCGCACCCCGAGGCGGGCCTAGGCCCAGCCCCAGCCCGAGGCCCAGGCCCTCTGCGCGCGCTACCTGCGCGTCGCCGGCTACGCCGGCGCGGCGCCACATGGCGCCAACGGCCTGGCGGGAAAGAGCGAGGGTGGGAAGGGCGCGGGACTGGCGTCACGCCGCGTCACTGACCCCGCCCCTCCCGGCAGCCCCCTCCCTCTCCCGCGGGCGGGGCCTGGAGCCCCCTCCACGGCCCTGGCGCCACGGCGGCGCCCGCCCTGTGATGACGGCAAAGGCGGGCGACGGGGGTGTGGGTGATGCCATCGGGCGGCGCCTGGCTCTGCTCTGCTCTGCGCGGCGCGGACGGGCCGGGCCGGGCCGGGCCGGGGACAGGCCATGGCTCCCGCCGCCGTGCAGCCGCCCGAGATCCAGTTCGCGCAGCGGCTGGCCGCCAACGAGAAGCGCATCCGCGACCGCGCCCTGAAGAAGCTGCGGGGCTACATCAGCGTCCGCACCCAGCGCCCCGCCGGTAGGGCCCGGCGCGGCGTGGCACGGCGGCGCGGCGTGGCCCGGCGTGGCCCGGCACGGCGCTGCCCGGGGGTGGCGGGGCTGGAGCGGCGGGGACCGGGATGGGGCCGGGGGCCGGGGCCGTCAGCGTCGCGGGGGAAGCGGCGGCGGCGGCGGGCGGCTGGCGGGGGGTGGGGAAGCACGTGGGGCGGGGAGCCGCCACCCGGCTCCGGTGCCCCGGTCCCGCAGCCGCCACCTGCGGGGACTCTGGGTTGTTTTTTGGTTTTGGGGTGTTTGGGTTTTTTTTTTTGTTGTTGTTGGTTTTGGTTGCTTTTGATTTTTTACTTTTACGCATCAATTTCATCACAGGGCGCCGGCGGCCCTTAGCGGAGCGCGGGGCTTTTGGGATCCTCCCCCGTAAGGTTTCCCCGCGGGCAGGCCGGGGAGGATCGGGGAGGATTTTGCTGACAGCACTAACACTGCGGGGATCAGAGCGGTATAGCTCACGTGCTATACCAGGAATATCTATAAACATATACATATATATATATATCTCCCAGGAACAGGAGGTAAAGGCAGTGAGCTGACCCAGACTAAACCTACGCCAGTATACGGAGCATTGTCGTGGTTTAACCTCAGCCAACAAGTGGGACCACGCAGCCGGTCACCCACTCTCTTCCCCCAGCAGGGTAGGGAGAAGAGGGAGAAAAGAAGGGGGAAGGAAAAAAAAAAACAATTCATGCGTTGAGATAAAGGCATTTGAATGGAACAGTGATGGGAAAGGGAAATAACAGTAATAATAATATGGGTAGAAGAATATACAAAATAAAGTGATATAACACAAGTCACTCTCACCACCGGATGACTGATTACGCAGCCCACCCCGAACAGTGATCACAGATCCCTGCCCCTTGGCCAACCACCATTTATATGCTGAGCATGGGATCTATGGTATGGAATATTCCTTTGGCCAGCTTGTCCTGTCTGTGCTCCCTCTATGGGAAGCTGAAAAAGTCTTTGACTAATGTAAACGTCACTTGGCAACAACTAAACCAATATGTGTTACCAACATTATTCTCATACTAAACACAAAACACAGCAGCTACTAGAAAAAAAAAATTAACTCCAACCCTGCTGAAACCAGGACAAGCATATAATTTTTATTTTCTGCTATGCTGTCTGGTGAGGTGGTGGCTGCCTGTTTCCGGGACTGATATTCAGGGGCATTGGAGGGAACTGAGGAAAGCTCAGAAGTGTTTCACCACTTGTATAATTGCAGTCAATTCTGTTCCCCATTCAGGTTATCTGGGCTACCTCCGCATTCATGGTATCAAAAGCTTTTTTCTAACAAGGTTTATTATCCTACTTGGAGTTGTGTACTGCCACTTTAGTACCAAGAGTCCAGTGCGTGGCCACTTAAGTGATGTCCCTGGAGACAACTTGTGTCTAATGTGAGTCTGAAGCTGCTGGCACCTGAAGTGCCTCCTGTGCACTCTCTCCTCGTGGATGCAAGTTATAGGAGGTTTATGAGGGCAGTCGTAGCATTGTGTGAATGCTCGGATCCAGTTCAGTAAACCCTCCCGTTGGAGTGATAGGGAGCACAGAGTGGAGATGTCCAAGAGATTCTGTGATGTTCTGGACTGCTTTTTCCAACACGCTGTGTTTCAAGCTGGACACAACGTGGGAGGAAACTGTTCATGAGCATTTGCAGAGCACTCTGTCTGACCTAGTAAACCTTCCTGCAGCATTGGGAAACTGGTACAGAGGTTTATGCATACACACTCCTTTGGCTTTCAGGAAGCCAGCCTAGACTGGCACCCCAAAAGCTAAACTGAAACTGGAATGCTGGTTCAACCTGAGTAAATTCCTTGAAAAGGTACTGGGGAATAGATGTTTTTTCTTCCCCTTAGCCTCTGCCCTTTCCAAATAGCATTTGACCCATTAGCCACATTTGACAGAGGGAAGAGCACATAAGAACAACCTTACGGGGTCAGGCCAGAGAGCCAGATATCCCGTTATCCCATTTCTGAGAGTTATGATAGGTCTAGCGGTTGCCTGAGGACTAGTAAGAGCAAGTGGGTGTATTTCTCCCAAGCACTTTCTGAACCACCAGCTATTTTTTGCTCTGGAGACTTGCTAACCTGGACACGGCTTCTTTGCATTCAGTAGTGCTCTGTGCATCTCATTGCAAAGTGCAAAGATTCATTTAAGTTTGTGGCAGTAGCCTGCCAGATGGACAGGAGTGCCCTAACTGAAGGAAAAGGTGGCAGGTTAAGCTAATGCCTTAAGATACTAGGAAACCACCACAGGGAAATTGTCAGTTGGGATGCAAACCTTTTGCATGTTAAAGTCAGCCCACCATGAAATGTAAATGAGTAAGAAACAAGGGTGACTAATTTCCAGAGCTCTTAGATTGACTTACTGTTACGTATTAGTCAAGCTAGTAATATTTAAACAAAGGTTAACTTCTCTGGACTTGGAGAGAAAGTGTTGTGTTCAGGAGAGAGATTTTTTTTTTTAAAGTTATTTATTAATTCGCTGTCTTATATCCAGTGTTCTGAGAGAGATGAGGCTCATACATTAGATAACCCAGGTAGATACCCTAACTGGAACAGTTGAGAACATGCTAACTTTTGAAAGAGGTGGTGGAATTCACCTGACACTCACCTCAGTCACATGTTTCCTAGGTAGGACAGGACGGCTCGGTATGGTCTGCGCTACGGCAGAATTACGGGTTGTGCTGGGGCGAAAAACTAGAGCTTTTGATTTTCAACAAGAAGTTAAACTCTACAGAAGGCACAGAACTACTGAAGCTCTGAAGTCATTGTGTGTGCATGTGAACTTGGATAAGCACATTATTCCTTGGAAGGGGACCTTGTTTTCTTATTAACTCATTATTAAAATCCTTGCCTTGAAAGAGAAGAAGAGCATGCTGTACTGGGCTGGTAATAGGAGGGTAGCTTTATGGAGGCAATTGGTAAATGAATTGGTGAAAGAATAGTAAATAAGAGTAACTTTTATAAAAGAGGAACGATTGCAGAGTGGTTTTCTATGTGACAGAGCTGCGCTTACTTGGGCACAGATCTATAAATGATTTATGTCATTTCCACTGAAATGAGCCCGTGAGGATCTGGTCCTTGGAGATTATCTAGAACAGGAAAAATTGCCACAATTTTAGGGATAGCAATGTCAAAACAGCATTAACTCCCAAACAGAAATACTAACAAGGCTTGCATTAAAGTAGCATGTCTTCAGTGAGTGGTTGCAATGTTACTGATCCAAGCTCCTGCACTCTACATAGGGACAGACTTACAATCCAAGCCCTAAAACCAAAATCTTTCTTGAGGTATCTTTAAGTTTTGCACAGTGTGGTCGCTAATACAATAGATACAGGTTTTTGAATACCTTGCTTGAATGATTGTTACTTGCCAGCTGTGGATGGTGACAGCAGAGTGCATAAGGTGGAAAACCCAATCTCGAAAGTTCTCTTTGAGTGACTAGGATAAGAAATGAGCTCTAAAACATTTTGATCAGGGTCCTTTGTCAAATGGATGAGGGACTGCCTAGAAGACTTCAAAAAGCCCGCCGTGTATGAAAAGCAACTCCGTGGAAGTCTGTGTTCCCTTAGACAGGGAAGAACTCCTGAGCCATCTTTATAGGTAGCAGCTGACATCCCCTGGACATGAGCCTAATGTCTGATCCCTCTGTAGAGTTAGTGCTGCATGTGAGGTTAAGCCTGCTTCTTACTGCTACGTATATAGCGTATAATTTTGTTAATACGTGTTATTAATTTTAATATTTCAATGAATATTAAATCAGTGAATCCAACTTTCATATTTAATCTTAATATTACTGACAAATCTAAGTTAAATTCATAATTAATGCTTAATATTACTAGACATATTGCTTCCTATGTAGCATTTTTGCATATTTCCTTTACTCAGCTCTACTTCCATTCTTTTTAACCAAGCATGACTGTAGACAGTTTAACATGTTTACAATTTTTTGTCTGAGTGGAGAATGGTGCAGTAGTGATAACTGCTTTCAAATGATTTGGTCCCAGGAGGAGGTACTTAATTTAGACCTAGCACTGGGTCTTGAGCTTTTTGATTGTGAGACCCCCTGAAAATTTGTCAAAAGTGACAGTGATCTTTTTGGAGCAAATTTGAGCTTACTGAAGATCATTACCTTTTTAACATGATTTTTCTTGAAATTACTTGAGAGTACTTAATAGGACATAGTTTGAAAATAGCTGTAGGTAGGTTACTGTAGCTACCTTGTAACAGTATGTCATTATAATTTTACTTCCCAGAAATATGTGTGATGTCATGAAGAATCTATTTTTTAAAACGCTCTTGAACAACTATTACTGATAGTAAAATTTTCTTTTTCGTGTAGTACTTCCCTTCTATAGTGTGTGATTTTGACTAGAACGTGATTTTTTTTATACTGTTAATAGTGAAAATATTCTTTGCTGTTAAAATTCAGATGACACCGTACCTCAAGACTAACTGTAAGGAAAGTATTTTCATTAGGGTTTCTCAGACTCTTTGATTATGCATTTTAATATCGAAATAAATTTATTGACTGCTAGATGCCTATTCTGTCAAAATAAGCCCCTAGTAAGGAAAAAAACGATTGGTAAAGTGAGGCTTTATTAAAAAGAAAAAACAACAAAACCCCCTCAAATCATTGTCAGTTATGCTTGAGGGTTCGCACATCACCTCTGTTGCAAAATTAGACATGATGCCCTCATTAAAAATATCTCTCAGACTTCGTGCTAAAAGTATGCCAGAGGGATTTATCACAATTCATCTCATCTGTAAGTTCTTTGAAATCTTTTTTACTTTGGTACAAAATAGAAGCTTACTATCATGGAATCAATGAACAATGCTAAGTTGCCTTTCAATTAGCGTGCTTCCAGTAGGAACCAAGGTTTGCGCAAAAGAATGTAACAAAAACAAAGAAGAAAGCAGGGAACAGAGGAAACTGCATGAAAACATTTTGGTGGAAATGTGGGATTTGTCATTCAGACTTCTTCTGTGCTGTAGGTGGCTTCAGCCAGGAAGAGCTGCTAAAAATATGGAAAGGCCTGTTCTATTGTATGTGGATGCAGGATAAACCTCTGCTACAGGTATAGTAACTGGTTTTATATTTGCTTGAGTGAGTCTTTTCTAAAATACACTATAGGGACACACCAATTTGGAATAGTAAAGATGACCTTAGTGAGTTTTGCTCACGTTTTTTTTTCTTCTTCCCTTGTTGCACATATGTGACATGTGCAGGAGGGGTGACCGTAACTCGGTGATCCTGACCACATGAACCAAAGCCTAAATGATATCATGTTTGGAGTCACCCTCTGAATGGCAGGTGTAGCAGTTTATCTTCCAAAACCGGAACTGAAATATATACTGTTACGGAGTGTATTGATTTGGTGGAGCTAAAGCAGTAACAGCAGGTTGCCCTTAACTGCAGCTACAACATACCTGCAACCTTTAGTTAGCCTTGCTTCAAAGTTTCACACTTCATTTTCTTTTTAGTTATGTAGCACTTCCTCTGCTACCAACTTTGTAGCTCCTACCAGTTTATCTCTACTACCAAATGTTGCCCTATTCCCTACTACCAAATTTTAGTAACCTCACCTAATCTGTTTTCAAATCACTTGCCAGTTTACATGAACAAGCTTTATCTCACACATAGCACAGCGAGCTCCACCTACAATTAAGCTATATGAAAACAGCACCCCTAAAGTTTTACATCATTGGTTAATTTAAATAAATGGGATTTTTCTCCTCCTGGTTTAATTTTGTCTGCTGTCCTAAAAAGATGATTTGTGTAGAGATCTGTTGAAATGAACAGGGCTTGATGCCCTTGAATCATCTCTTTCAACTGACCTAATCCCAGTGAAGGGATAACTGCACTACTAAAGCAGCTGTTAAGAGAATATTTTTAATTTTGAGGGATGTTTCATGATATTCATACTCCTTGCTGTTTTCTGATTGTGTATTTAGTGAGGAGACCAAGCTCCAAAACATGCTAAACTAACTATATTTACTTTTAGGAGGAACTTGCAGACAATATCTCACAGCTTATCCATGTGATTCAGAATACAGAGGCTCGTAAGTACTAATTCATTATGTAATTCATTGTAAGGTACTTTCATCTTTGGTGATTTTGAGGCCACTATCACAGTGCCAGCATAACGGCAGCCAGATAGGGGTGCTGCTTTGTTTTTCATCTTTGCTTTTTGTCCAAGTGGTGTGTGTGTGATTGCATTAAGGGAAGCGTGAGGTGCTGTTTGTTTCTGGCTGTTGCAGGGAAAGAGTTGTATCTCCAGTGTGATAAAGGTGAGGCTTTGCAAAGCAGGTAACAGAGTAAACTTGTCCCCTTACTTTGCCATTCTGCATGGACTTACTTGTTCTGTGTATTTCCTACTCAAAACCAACCTTGTTTCATGAGCTGTTAAGCACCTAGTATCCAAAATGCACTTGAAATAGAGTGCTAAGTCAATGCCAAAACTTGCATGGGTAGAAATGAGTGCTGAATGGATATTTTGCTCTAATTTGTGTGTTTATAACACAAAATAGATAGAAAGCTGTGCCTGTAATTACACTTGTCTTTGAAAATAGCTGTGTGCCTTTTCTTATGTTGTTCTGGAGTTTGTCTTGTCCTTGTACCTGCCTCAAGAATGTCTTCCTGTGTCTCTGTCCCCATCCCTAGGGAAATGCATCCCTTTCCCGCATCGAAGTGATTTCTTGAGATTCTTTTAGGTTAGCAAAATAAACCATTGTGCGAGACACGCAGGTATTTTTTTTCTTACTCTCTTACAGGACACCTGTTCATCCAGACATTTTGGCAAACTATGAACCGTGAATGGAATGGGATAGACAATCTGCGTCTTGATAAGTACTATATGGTAATACTAACTCTCTTGTAGGTCTTTTCTGCAAGAAAAGGCGCGGTGGTGGTGTGCTGGAAGGCAGCATTGTTTGCACATGCATTTATGTATATTGTAAGAGAAGACGAGTGACTGTCTTGACACATTGCAAGAGATACTTGTTTTAAAGGCTTTCACTCGTCATTGCAAATATGAAAGCTATTACAGTTCATGTCAGGTTGCAAGTGCTTTCTTGTTTGCCTTCCTTTCTCATTGATTTTTCTACAGAATATAAATACTGTCTCAGAGGACACTGCATCAACATCAGTTATTTAGATCAGACAGTTTAAAGACTTTTTTATGACTGTATAAAGTATTTGTCACTAGAACCCCAACTTTCCACCACTGAAGTATCCACTGTAGTGCATTCAGCTATCCGAATTCTTTCTGTAGGAAAGACTATATTAGAACAAATACTAAAATCAGAGAGAGAAGAATCTTGAAAGACCTACCTTTTTTACCTTTTGTAAAGAACAAAATCACGTTAATCTTCTTTGAAAGCAGTTAATTGCAGCCATATTCACCGCTGGTTTTTGTTTCTCAATATTAGCAGAAACTGGGTATTTCAGTAAGTGACGTTTTTTGAGCCAGTTTAATGTATGGCTGTCTCTTAGTGCAAGTTTCAAGTAAATTAAATTATTGTTATCATCTGTCCCATATTGTCTCCAGTTTAAGCTGTGGGGTTTTTTAGATTTGGCCGCACTTAATGAAGAAATCAGGGTGATGGAGCAAGAGAAAGCTGTGTAGTAGAAATGGTGACGGATTTCTCTGGGCTTAGGATACGAAAATAGTTTATTGTCTTTTGAGCTTCACAGCATCCTTCTGTTGCTTGACATGATAGACAAGTCTGTCAAAATGTTCATATGAGGAAGCTTTCTACTTTGTTGTGCTATGAAGAGGTTGGCTAAGAAATCTATTCATATTACAGTCACTTCAACTCCTTTATCTGTTTTCATGAACAACATGTATAATGACTTCTGTACTTTGCAGCTAATGCGTAGGATTTTGAGGCAGTCCTTTGAAGTGCTGAAAAGAAATGAATGGGATGAAAGGTAAGCAGATTTCTGAATGTAGTTGCATCGTAAAGAAGTTGCCCAAGTTACCTGCATTAAATGTATTTTCATTTAATAGATCCTTTTTCTCCATAGATGGCGCTGTCATGAAGTCTTAACACTGAGGCTTATTTGTTCTCCAGGTCACTTACAATACGTAGTCTAGAAACAAAGCTAGGTGTTAGCTTTATTAAGTTAAATACACACTGCAATCGATTACTCTCACGTTCACCTAAGGCATTTAGTGCATGTTTCACAGAAAGACCTTTGAGAAAGTAATTCATGTATGCTCATGCAAAACCTGAATGTAGGAGCTTGTCATGTGGTATTCCAAGCATCTGGGAAATCTGAGGGCTCCAAATTTTTAATTGAGTTTGCTAGATTTGACTGATTTAGCCAGGAGAGCTATCAATGGCATATCACCTGTGGAGGAAACTTGCATCCCAAAAAATAGAGAAAATAAATATTTTTTTGGGTTGTGTTTGTATTTCTTCCATATTCTGTCAAACTGCAGATAATTGCAGTCATCTTACTCTGTCTAGAGCTCTTATGTCACTTCTAAGCTTGCTCTGTGTTTAAGCTGATGAAGAGCTTTAAGTCTTTTAACTAAAAGTGCTTGATAACCTTTATTATTAAAGGTTATCTTTTCTCTCTCTTGCCTTCTGAAATGTGGAGTGCGCATAGGCATGTTTTTGTGGAAATAGAAAGGAATGCAAAGCTAAAGTAACACCCCATCCCCACTGTTCTACCTTAATTTTGCATTGGGTAACTAACCACAGGTTCAAGAGATGAAAATGCTCCGTGACAGGAACAGAAAGGGTGGGAGGAAGTTTGATAAAGCTGAAGCCCTTCTTCCCCACTCACAGTCCCGTGGCAGAGACACAGTCACCCAAACTCATCTCTAACAAGGTTTCTTAGGGCTTTGGCCTCCCTTTTTCCAGCTTCACTTGGAGGGTGGCTTGGAGGCTCTTTACCACCAGAGGAGGCAGCGTGGGAAGAGAAGATCATAATTCCTTTCTTTGCAGAGTGAGGGAGCTCAGAGTTGAGGGAGCCTTCCCCTCCTAGGTGGAGCCTAAAAGCTGCCTAGAGTGTCTCCCATTTCTCTTTCCTTTTAAAATGCTTTTGAAGAAAGGTGTTTTAAAGTAGACTGAAATAATCTTTATTGCTTTGGAATGTTTTAAATTCTCTTTGGAACTGGAAATGTTTGTTCTGGGCAAAATTGCAGGAGGTCCTACAGAACGCATGGGGAGAAAACATGGAATATACAAAGCTTCGCTTTCCTGAAAGATAGCAGGGATAGGCCTCAGAAAAAAAAAAAGAAAAAGGTGAAGCAATGACAGCATGTCTCTCTGAGCCATGTCACTTCAGCAGTATTTGTTAGTACTCCAGAAGTCAGTAACTGAACAGAGGCACAGTCCTACTTGTACACAGCTCTTTCCCTTCTGGCTTGAGCTATTGGGATGATGATTTTTTTTTTATGCCTAGCTTAGCCCTTGATCTGTTCTTCAGTGTAATTCTTCTGCTCCAAGGGGCAGTGGATAACATGCTTTAACAAAGGCAAAGTCTGCGCAGTTGAAATGAGTTTGAGAAGGATCAGTATTAAATTTCAGCCTTGGGTGTGCACCAAAATGAAAATTGTCTCTTAAAATGGAAGGGTATGAGGTGTTGCCCATCAAGGACAGATGAATGCAACAGCTGTGTCTTTGGAACGCCCTGCTCAAATAGCAGAATCCCTCCTCCTACCCATCAATCATATGGCATAAAAAACTTCAGTGCAAATTAAGGTGTGAATTTTAGAACAGTGATTTTTCAGTGTAACAACCTGCATTGAGTGGATTGTTTGATGCTACAAAATCATCTAGACTGTAAGGAGTTCTGATTATGGATGGATTTTTTTAAATTTTGTTTTTAAGATGTGAAAATTAGTCACTGGCTTTATTTCTTATGAGTGTTAAACAGCCATCTTAAAGAATAGGTAAACCTGTGAATGACTAGAATTTGCTTTCAAAGCAAATAGAACGTGAGCAATTAAACGTGAATATCTTGTTCTTTTTCTTTCCTCTCTATTTTTTTTTTTCAGTCTAATTGAACTATTCCTTCCGCTACTAATGAAAGAAGTTATGGACCCAGACAGCAATGCTCCCACTGGGATAAAGTTACATTTCATTGATATCTATCTGGATGAATTGGCTAAAGTTGGTGCAAAGGAGGTTAGAAAATATGTTGTAATTTTCTTCCTGGGTAATGTTGATGGTGGCATGCAGCATTTTAGAACAAATATAACTTTTAGATTATGTGTGTTTTAACAGTTTTAAGTGTAACATAGCAACACTGAATAAGCATGAAGAAAGTGAGTTATTGCAAGTTTTGCTTCTGCTTTTTTTCATGTCTTAGTGTAGACAGTGAGAATATAGTAGTTTCACATTCCTCAGTACTGGTATACTGCTCCAAATTGAGGTTGGAAATAGTGATAGAAAAGTTATACCATTCTCATTTGTTTCAATGGAAAGGACTTAACATCTTTTCCCTTGTGTGAATGTGTTTGCCAGTCTTTGCTTTTGCAAAAACTGTTGTAAAGCCTGTTCTTGGCTGATTGTATAATACACCTAAATAGAGGAAGAACATGAGCTTTCAGAGTTGCCTATTGTTGGCTTCAAACATTGTTGCTCATGTGTTGAGCAATTTACCCTCTACATCCAGTTGTTTATTTTATTGACGACATCTGTGTTTCTCTGCTGTGCATTGCTGTTTCAGTTGCCCTTAATTTTGGTTGATGGCACAGTGATGCAGAGTTTTGCAGCAGCTGAAAGCCTGTTAATGCAGCTGTCGCTGCTGAACTTCTTCCAGAGTATTTCTCCTGTTACTCCAGTAGGGCCAGCTGCCCACCGCCCCACATTTCATTCCAGGCTTCTGCTCATCTACCTCCTCTTGTTTCTGGCATCTGATACATCTCCTTGCAATGGACGAAGCTGTTAGCAATTTTCCATTTGTATTCTTTGCAGTCAGTATTGAAAGCAGTCCTGCCTGCAGCTTTTGTGGTTCGGGATTGTGGAGTGTGAGAGAGAAGAGGTCCGCACAGGAGAATTGCCTGCACTTAGAGCCCAAATAATTTCTGGAGCTCCCCAGTCACAAAACTGTGGCTAAGCCACTCACAGGAAGCATGGGGAATTAGTCCTCTAGACTATTTGAAATCACAGCTGATGCTCGTAAATTGAATTTAGGGAAGGATTTTTATCTTTAGTACTACTGTAGCTGGCAGCGTTTTGATCCAAGCAGTCCAGTTAAGAGAAACCCAGATCTTATTCATGTCTGCTATAGACCTTCTTTGTGAAAGTGCACAAAATTATGTAAGTTTTCTCTGCCTGATGTGTCCATATCTAAAATAAGAACCTTTATTGCATTTCTGTAGATTAAAGCCTGCAAAACAGTCAACATTTTTATAATGCTTCCAGGGAATATCTGGTAGTGGTAACACAAAGTCACTGGATACTCCTGTCAGTTGGAATTAGATCGTATACTGAAAGACTTTGACTTAAATTCTTAAAGAAGAACCCCCTACCCCAAATATCGGAGGAATTTGAGTGTACACATACAATATTTACTGTACTCATTATTTTTTTCTTTCTAATCATACAGCTCACAGCAGACCAGAATCTCAAGTTCATTGAGCCTTTCTGCAAAATTGCTGCCAAATCAAAGGAGTAAGTTTAATGAAAGGATAAATATTTTTTTAAAAACTAAGGAATTCTGCATATACCACTCCACATGGTAATAAATGGATTGAAGAAGAGTCATAGTATAACTTCAGAATGTAGAGGAAGAAAGATATTTTACTAACGATGTGCACAGTCATTTGAAGATAACTTGTGTTTGTCAAAGCTATAGATAGTCTTCATGGATTTATAAGAATTGTATCAACCTCTGATGGTTGGTTTTGTGTTTTTTGTTTTTTTTTAAACATGCATAGAACAGCTGAGCTGGTTAGAGTCTTTGTTGTCGCAGTGTAATATAGAGCAGCATATAAACACAGTGAAATTTAAGAGGAGAACATTGGCAGGACACTGTTTGAATTAAAGGACTTCTGTTTAGGAAGTAGCAGCTTCACTTTCCTCATCTGGAGATCTAGATGTTTTTCCATTTTCTTCTTTCTTACCTATTTCCCCCACGTCCCTCAAATTGCCTTTTTTTTAATGTGAGGGGGAGGGTGTGTACATGCTTCTGCCTTTCGACTCTCATCCCTGCTCTCTTGTAACACAGTAGGTGTATGCTGCATGCTGTGGCCACTGGTATCTTTGAGCTCATTGTGGATCAGTCCCCCTACGCCATTGAGGACCTCATGAAAGAACTGGGTAGCAACGGTGATGAGGAGGATGCGTCTGAAGAAGACAAACAGGAAAATGAAGAGGTGCTTAAAACCACAGGTGAGGAGGAAGTTATAAATGGCCTTGGTAACGCTTGCTAGGATTTAAAAATCTGTTTCTTTACATTTCTGCTCTGAACCAGTCAAAAACATGTTCAAGGTGTTGTAAGGATAATTGTGTTTTCCTCTCTTCCCTTCAGATGTGCTTAAACAAAGTGACTCCAAAAGAACGTGTTACAAAAATCAGTGGTCTTTATAAAACCAGGCAGTATCAGCTTTCTGCAACAGTGCTAGGTGATAAAATCCAGTCTGGCTTTGGCTCTTGCATGTCCGTAACATTTTTGAAGAAGATGAGGTTTTGGCATTCTGTGGGAGTTTTAGATTAAAAAAATAAAGAAAGCTGAGCAGGAAGGTTTTCAATCCAGATATACTCTGGTACAGACGCAGTTTTTTAAAAGGCACCGAGATAATGCCACAGTTGTGTATTGCATAACGGTGACGTAAAGTAGTTAAATCAGATCAGGCTCACAAGATCCCATGAAGAAAAACGTACCTGATCTTCTATCAGAGTAGTGTGTGCTAACTCAGTTTTCACAAACTAAACATTAATATTCAGTCTTTTTTTTATAATAGTAGACAGATGTTTGTCAAGAAAATCAGCACAGAGCTCTGAAAAAACAGAGGATGTTTATGAAAATGCTGATGACGATATTGGGACGGTTCTGCAGGTTTGTGGCTTACTGATACTCCCCTTCTGTTTTCTTTTTTCCCATCCCTTTCAAGAGGTACAAAAGTAAAGGATGTTAGTTCAATAAACACATTATAAACTTTTAATTTCCTTCTGCAATAATGTAAGGTGGTATTTATGTAGTGTGTACTCCCTGGGTAGTTTCTAAGAAAATAAATCCATATCTAAATTCTAAATTATTCTTTCCTCTTTCCCATGTCTTCTTTTTTCTGCTCCTCCCTTCCTGTTTCAAGAGTTCAAAAATGTATGCTAAAAGCCAAGTCACTGCAGTCAATCTGGTGTTTAGCTAGATATTTCGGGGCTTTTGAAGTTGGTTGGCTTCTCTCTTGAGTAAGAATTAAGGCTAGGAATGTTTGAGAAAGTGATACCAAGTTCAACTGTTCTGTTGATGAAGCAACCATTTGTTATGGCGTGGTCAACACGCTGGAGGGAAGGGATGCCATCCAGAGGGACCTGGACAGACTTCACAGGTGGGCCCATGTGAACTTCATGAAGTTCAACAAGGCCAAGTGCAAAGTCCTGCACATGGGTTGGGGCAATCCCAAGCACAAATACAGGTTGGGTGGAGAATGGCTTTAGAGTAGCCCCGAGGAGAAGGACTTGGGGGTGTTGGTTGATGAGAAACTCAACATGAGCCAGCAATGTGCACTCACAGCCCAGAGAGCCAACCGCATCCTGGGCTGCATTAGAAGAACCATGGCCAGCAGATCCAGAGAGGTGATTCTGCCCCTCTACTCTGCTCTCGTGAGACCCCACCTGGAGTACTGCGTCCAGCTCTGGAGTCCTCAGCACAGGAAGGACATGGACCTGCTGGAGTAAGTCCACAGGAGGGCCACAAAGATGATGAGAGGGCTGGAGCACCTATCCTATGAGGACAGGCTGGGAGAGTTGGGGTTGTTCAGTCTGGAGAAGAGAAGGCTCCAGGGAGACCTTATAGCAGCCTTCCAGTACCTGAAGGGGGCCTACAGGAGAGATGGGGAGGGACTTTTTATAAGGTCATGTAGTGATAGGACGAGGGGTAATGGTTTTAAACAAAGACAGTAGATTTTAATTAGATATCGGGAAGATTTTTTTCACTATGAGGGTGGTGAGGCACTGGAACAGGTTGCCCAGAGAAGCTGTGGATGCCCCGTCCCTGGAAGTGTTCAAGGCCAGGCTGGATGGGGCTTTGAGCAGCCTGGTCTAGTGGGAGATGTCCCTGCCCATGGCAGGGGGGTTGGAACTAGATGATCTTCAAGGTCTCTTCCAACTTAAACCATTCTATGATCTGTAAAAGTCAGTATACATGTGTAGGGGATGTATATTTCAACAGAGGAAAAAAATGCTTTTGGTTTAAAGGAAGTGGCTGTTTCAAGGATGTGTATGCTACTTGAAGCGTTGATAACATGAGTCACATTGGGTTATCTTGCATGAAGAAGCTAACTAAGAAAAGCTGTATCATACTTTCCTCCAACAGTTTGATTATAAGGCTGTTGCTGACAAACTCTTTGAATTGGCGAGCAAGAAAAATACGCCTTCCCTTAACAGAAAGCGTCTGTACAAGCTGGTCAAAAAGTGAGTTCTGTTGAAATACATCTTGCATGTGGCACCTTGTCCAAAACAACTTTTACTTTGCTTTCTCTCTGCCCTCGCTTGTCCTGGTCTCGCAGCCCTGGATAATATGCATAAGTTGCCTGAAGCCTGTGCTGCTGTTCCGTATTGTACTAGACAACTGCAGCTAGCTGAAGTTTATCTACCCTGGGTGGATTTGTACTGCACGATGTGACACTAGATTGTATGCGATGCAAGTTACAGATACAGGAGAAGTGTTAAATTGCTCTTTTCTCAGTACTTTCAGTGATTTGGTTTGAGTTTTTGAATTTCTGAGGTATTTCTTCTGGAATGAGTTCTTTGTAGCTTCCTGTGCAAAGTATGTTGTTCCTATTTCAACAAAACCATAATAAGTACAATGCTGCTAGTGTTATTATTGGTACTAAACCAGTAATACTGTTTTGTTTTTCCTTCTCTCCCTTCTTCCCCATCTGCAGGTTCCAGGACTTAGCAGAAGGTGAGGACTGAGCAGCATACAAAGACAGTACCTTCTTTCCGCTAAAGGGAATGTAATAATCCTGTACAATGTGTATTGCAAATCTTTTTTTTTTTTTAAATATATATTTCAATAATACTCTTTTGGGAATTTTGTGGGGTTTTCTTAAATCTCATTAAGACACATTACATGTTTTTGGTGAGATGGCCAAATCCCCTTCTTAATTGGAGCAACCCTGTACTTTGTCCTTAAATGAGAGAGTATTATTTTTACTTAAATGGAATCACTCGTATGATTTTCTTTCAGGTTGAGTGGGCAACAAGGAGTTGATTTTCTTTCTGTGGGAGTTACACTGTATACAACTGTTAATAGAAATAGAACTATTAGTTTTCAGATACCTTATACTTCCTCCTCAACAGGAATCTTCCCCCGAGATTTTCCTGAAGATGTTTCTACAGATGAAGACGATGATGAATTCAGCAGGGGAAGGCGAAAGAAAAAAGCTCTCAAGCCTTGGGAAAAAAACAAGTTGGAAAAAGTAAAAGGTAAGGCAAGATCAACCTTTGGAAGAGGACAATCTGCAGTCACTTGTGTAACTTGGCAAAGTATCAGAAACAAGAGGTTCTGAAGAAGGCAAACCTGTTGTTCAGGATGTGCTGATTTGTATCATGTTGTGATGAAGGTTAAATGTGAAATTAATGTTTATTTGAGAGTGGTGGGAATGTCGTTACCAATTTTGAAGCAAGCATCACCTCAAAAATTTCAATTAAAAGCAGAACTGGAAGCAGTTGTTTGCATTGCTCCATTGAGCATCAGCTGTAGGAAAACAGAAACACATCAGTCGTCTTAAAATAGGATGACTGTTAGAATGCAGGAATTTGGGGGTGTTTCTGGAAAGGTGAAGGGAGTTACTGAGAACCAGGTGCAAGTGTCTCTAGCATCATGGTTTATATTGACATGGCACAAGCCCAGTCATACTCAAAATTATCTCACCTAACTACTGAACCCCTAAGTTGCCCTTCTGATGTGCTTAACAGGTGGGTAATAACTTTTTCTAGCAATATTGCTCTACAAAACAGGGTTCTTGCAGGGAATGGCTTAGATGTCGGCTGTGGCAAGGCAAGATCAGCAAAATATTAATTAGGCCAGGCATCAGAGGAATGCAATGTCCTGATAAGCTGTAGTAGTAAAACTGTTGCGCTGGCTGATAGCAGGAAAATGGTACGCCTATTTTAAAAGAAAAGAAAAAAAAAAGGGCGGGGGGAAATAGAATAGAATTCAGTTGTTTGAAGTACCTTTGTGTTTCACATCTGTGTTATATGATATTCTTTTTGGGATGGATTTAGAGGATGAACAAGAGACGTCAAGTGCAAAGGAGGCATCAGTTTCCCAGAAGAGGAGGAAAAAAAGAAAGAGGGACAGACCAAGTGCTGATTCTGGAACAGCTGATGGAAATTGTGAGGAAGGCATAGCTGAAACATCTGGATCTAATGTTTCTAGCCAGGGAAAGGTGCCAGAAAATAACAAGGAAAGGAAGAAAAAGAAATTGCTAGTAAATGAGGCAAATGAGACCACAAACGTAGTAACTGACACCAGAGAAAATCACAGTATCTCTGCACAGAACAGTCCAACAGACGCAGAACAGAGTAAAAAGAGTCAGCTGAAGAAAATGAACCCAAAAGTGCAAAATGTTCCTGTAAAACCAGTGTGTCGGAATGGACCAGCTAATGCCAGTGAGGCAGAGGACATCAACTCATCTGTCACACCGTTAACTCCTAAGGTTGTGAAAAAGAAACAGACAGCAGGGGCTGTCTTGGTGAATGGGGATACCCCTTTGCAGCAAACTGGCGTGAAATCCATCAAGGAGACCCTGTCAGGAGATGCAGGCTCTGAATCAGCGTCCTCCAGAAAGGTCAAATTGAAGACAAAGACAAAGCTAGTTGGTTTGGAAGGGATGAAAGTCTCCAGCCAGAAAGCAGCAACCTTGAAAAAGAAAAGAAAAGTAAAAGAGGTGCTAAATCCTGTCGAAGCCAATGGAGTTCTGGAGACTGCATGCAAGAAGAGCAGGAAGGGGGTACGTATATCTCATTCTTTTCTCTGCCTTCTTCAGAAGAACTGCCGGGCTCGTTTTCAAATTTAGCTTTAGCTTTCTGAATGTGGGGCTTTATGGGCAGGCTGCGTGCTGATGTCATCATGCATTGTCACCAAAAAGAACTCAATTCCCCAGAAATCCCCACCCACCACCATGGTCTTAGACTCTCCTGTGCAATGACAGTAAAGCCTGTGCCAGCTACTCAGCTGAAAGAACTCATCTAGCTGAAACTTGGGTTGTAGGGTATGGGGTTGTCTTTTTCTTCGTCCTTTTTTCTTTTTTTTTGGTCCCTGGATTAATTACTCTTTTGCATTGGGTCCCTGGTTGAGCTTGCAGCATGTTCACAAAGGGCGTATTTTGGCAAAAAGATGAGAATCGTAGAACAGGAAGGTGGAACATCCCTTTTTCAGCAACCGCAGCCACACATAGATAAATATAAGCTCCTTGTGAATTTGCCTACAGCAATTCCAATAGTGCATTCTTTTCCTAGCTCGCTTCTCTTATATCTCAAACAAATTGTTAGTGCTGTATGGGGAAAGTATTTGGGGAAAGAGTGAACAGAGAATATGACACTGTGACCTTGGATGTCAGAGCCATTGATGAGGGAGTAGAATGGGGTTGATTTTGCTGAGCGATTTGAGAGTCAAGAATTATTTTGCACTATATATTTTAGGTAGCATGGCTAAGAGAGAAAATGCAGGGGTTCTTCCCTCTCCTGCCACTGAAATTCTTTTTAACTGCTCATTTCCTGCTTTTTTTCCTGTTGCATAAATATTTATTGCACGTTGCATACCTCGTCTTTCTTTCTCTATAAAAGCTTAGTTTCTAAGAAAATACGATTATGCCACCCCCATCTCTGTAAAACTTTGCTGCAACTGACCAACAGGTTCAAAGTCGTGTGATAGATTCTAGATGAAGTCCCTGCAAGCTTCACGGAAATTAGTTGTTGGCGCAAATTAGCGTAGCCGCTGAGGGAAAGGCAGCAGCATGACGCCAGCACTTGTCTGTTGGCTGGCTGGCCAGTCAGCGCATGGGCTAGCGGGCCACTCTTCTCATGTGTAATTCCAAATGAACTATAGCATTTGCTGTTTCTTGCCCAATTCAGGTAGCTGTGTGTATATGGGTGTGTTGAGCGGGAGCGCGGGGATGGTGACAAGGAGACAAATTTGGGAATTGAGTCGGAGGAGAATGAGAGTATTGATATAGGAAAGAACAGGGCAGGGTAACACTAAAATGCACAAATGTGGAGGAAATCAGGCTTTGTTTTCATTGCTTGAGAAATAAAATGTTGGTTTATTTCCTGGTTTTAGTTACGTAATACTGGTCTTGTGCCCAGAAATCATGAGGGGTATGTTTTGATTCTTGATTTCAAAGACAACACACGCCTCCAAAGAATTAGCTTCAAATATAGAGAGGGAGGAGGAGGGGGAGAAGGGGAAAAGTCAGAGAAGTTCAGCACTGTTTCACAGTTGTCTCCGGAATTCAGAAAGTTAAAAGACCTACACTTTTTCACTTTATGTAAAGCAGAAATGTTTTTCAAATCAAAAGAGGCCATATCCCCTGGATGTTTTCCACAGCACGGCTGCGAATTGCTTACGGAATTTGACATCTGTAGGTCGCTGTGAAGCATAGCTGAACTTTCCCCCACAGTAGTCCACAGATATCTGGGGCCCATAGACAGCAGGTTGGAAAGCTCTGGAGCAGTGCGCTTCATTAGCGGCACTGCCAGTGCAGGTCCTAAGAATTGCCTTGTGCTGGATGGAGAGAAGGATTGCTTTAAATGGCAATCCTCGGGATGAGTTTGAGGCAGCAAACTAGTAGCAATACACAATAGCTGGATTTCTGAGAGTAGAGACAGACTTCGTACTCCACTTTTTTTTTTTTTCCCTCCAAAGTCTCCATCTTAGCCTAAAGCTGGGTTTGTTCATTAGTTGCGTATCTTATGCATCCGTAGGTACCACAGAAGAGATTTTGCTTAAGGGCAAGGAAAAAAAAAAGTCAGCGCTTGTGTGCAGGAGAGTTGGGTCCATTATAAGGTAGCCTCATGCACATAAAGAAAACCTCTGTCTTTGCACTCTGACGAGCCGGGCAAATGCATTACACGTTCTTCCTTTGCTTTGCAATGCCCTTCCTAGTTCAGCACAGAACCTACTTAAACTTCTGTTTTCAGTCATGCTAACTGCAAAACTAACTCCTGAGAGTTAACCATGATAATTAGCTTATGTGAGTACCAACTAGCTGTCTCTCAGCTGTGCCAATATTTACAGAAGCCATGTGTGGTAAGCTCTGATCACTGTACTAGGTAGAGTTAACTACAGCATTTTTGTACTGAGAGCATTTTTTGCTTTCCCTCCCTTACAGGAAAGCAGCACTGCTCTATCACCGTTAAAGAAAAAGAAAGCAAAACCAGGAAGTGATTTTGTAAAATTTGAAAAACCAACTGTACCAAAGGCAGTATTCTTCAGGAAAGCCAGAAGCACCATCTCTTCCACCAGGGCATCCATGCAGGTAATGTGATCTCGCAGATGGCAGCCAAGTCCGAGCACAGTTCTCTTCCCACGCTGCCTGCCCCAGCAAAGGGCAGGACCTCTCTCATGCTGTCTTTTCCGCTCTTAGTCTCCTAACATGGGCAGATGAAACTGGAAATGCTGTTGCATTTCCTTGTAGACAGAGTCACACATGGCTCCAGAGTTTCAGAAAATGAGTTGTAGGCATCTTCAAAGTCTCTTTTCCTCCCCCTGCTTTCAAAAATATTTTCGTGTTGAAAGGACTCCGTTCTGAAGGAGTTGCTCATTTTGCAAGACAGCAAAAGCATAAACTGACTTTCAGACTTGCTAAGGGACTTTGAGCCTCCCATTTCTTCCTATTTGTGGAAGCTGGCAACAGTACAGGGCTTCAGAAGACTTCCCTCTTTTCTAAACCTTTTTAACACATAATATCTTTTCAAGCCCTCTTTGCACTTTGAGGCCGGAGTGCAGCAGGGCCAATGTATATAATACACAAATATCTTCTGGTTTATTGTTGAATTACATAAGGATGTTAAGGAAAGCATGTGAGTTCTCTACAAACGGAATATGTTTGCTTTTGGCTAGAAAAACTGCTGTCTTAGCAGGGGTCACTGCAAGACGGTTGGGGGAGTTCTAAATCAAATGAAGTAGGCTGCTTTACATTGGTTTTGATGGGATGCAGGTAAAAGAATTTGTAGCATTGCCTCAGAAATCTTATTTTATTTCATGTCCTTATAGCTGAACAAGCTGCAGTCGTCCAGCTCCAAAAAAGTGACGTTTGGCTTGAATAAAAACATGACTGCTGGTGAGTCTAATGCATCTGTGTGTCTCCACAATCTCTCTTGTAGCCACGGAAGGGGGAAGCTGTACACACTTATACACACCTATAGTCTTCCTCTCTGAAACAGGAGGATTCTGATCCTTTTTTGTCTCAATATTTGTATATAGTTTACAAACCACCCTCAAGTTCCCATCCAGAGGAGATGATAAAGTTTAGGACATTCATCGCAAGAGCTAGATCTGAGTGATTCCAGGGGGCTCCATTACTGACTTGCAGAAGGAGCCTTCTGGATCGAAAACAGTGCAGCAGAGCGATCGACTCTCCCTCCTGAGCTGCCTGCTCTGTAGGGCACCTCTTAGGGAAACGCATGCACTTCACAGTCCGCATTGCTCACTTCTGTTTCCCAGAACAACGGTGCTGATACGCTGGTGAGCTTGGGCTGTTTAATAGCAAAGTTTCAGTTTCATCTTGTCTGCCTGTGGTTTGTTAATGGTCGTGAGTGGATAAATGTCAGTTCCCTTCTGGATCCCACTTGCAAGCAGACAGTGTTTTCGCTGTTAAATAAATGTCTTGCTCCATAGCATAAAAGTTAATTCCATGTATTCATTTTGCAATTTTTTTTATCTCTCTGAGGTGTGCTATAGGCCAAGTTCAAATGGAGAATAGTGCGTTTAGATATATATAACTCTATGTTAATATAACATAGCTGCACAAAGAGAAATAAATGCCTACCTGCTGGCAGAAGGGATAACAAAAAGTCTCTAGAGCAGTGCTGTTTAAGAGTCGGAGTTGACCCACCTCTTACCAATCGTCATCTTTTAAACTGAAGTGAGGTGTTCTTCAGGATAGCTGGAACACTTGTTTCCAAGGAGTAGGCCCAGAGTCTCCAGTGGTCTATGAAACCATGGGGAATGGTTCACAGCCTCTCTGTGCAACAGACCCCCTTCTCAAAGGGACTCTGCTAAGAGATGTGCTTCTCCATTTTTTCTGCAGCCTTAGGCTTCTAATCCTTAGTGATGGACTTAGAGATCTAAGTCAGACTTCCAGGGATGGGCAACTCCACAATAGATGGAAGGGCCCAGTTATTCCAGGAGTTGTATTTCATAGAATCATAGAACGGTTTGGGTTGGAAGGGACCTTAAAGATCACCTAGTTCCAGCCCCCCTGCCATGGGCAGGGACACCTCCCACCAGACCAGGCTGCTCAAAGCCCCATCCAGCCTGGCCTTGAACACTGCCAGGGATGGGGCATCCACAGCTTCTCTGGGCAACCTGTTCCACTGTCTCACCACCCTCACAGTAAAGAATTTCTTCCTAATATCCAATCTAAATCTTCCCTCCTTCGGTTTAAAATCGCTACTCCTCCTCCTGTCACTACACTCCCTGAAAAAGAGTCCTTCCCCATCTCTCCTGTAGGCCCCCTTTAGGTACTGGAAGGCTGCTATAAGGTCTCCCCAGAGAGTATTTCTTTTAACTGGTTTGCATGTTTTTCAACAGAGTTTAAGAAGACTGACAAAAGTATATTAGTAAGCCCAGAAGGACCCTCCCGTGTGGCTTTCAATCCTGAACAGAAACCCCGTCATGGGGTGCTGAAGTCACCCACAGGTACCCCAGCAGGACAGCCTCAAATGAAGAAACCATTTACTATAGCAGCTAAGAAGAGACCAACTGCTATGGACTTCTTTTAAACCAACAGATGTGGCCTACTTTTGTACAGGACATTTTGCTAACCTAGAATGTTCCCTGGAGGTATTTTGAACTTCTTTATTTTTTTAAGTTAATACAAATTGTATATACAAAATTCTGATTGTGACCTGGGTCATCGCTATTTTGACACCACTTCAGCTGTATCTTGAAATACTTTTGTGTATTTACAGAAAAGAAACAAAACCCAATCTCTGCTCAGGTTTGGTCTACAAAAAGTATGGTCTCTGCCCATGTCATTCCCTAGAGACTTTCTCATTTAATTAAGGAATGTTCCGGGTTTGATTGTTCCAGTGGGGTTTTTTTTGAGCCAGTTTAAGAAAACTTGCACTTCATGCTATTAAACTGTCTTTCATTGGACAGAGCTTAAAATGGAAAAAGACAATGTAGATTTTAAACCTCCTAGTTCATTAATTTTAAAATTTTACCCCATCATTTTTCATATGTCACCCTTGGCATCCTGTTAATTCTTCTTCTGGAAGTAACGATTACCTCATTTCTCTGTTTAATAACAGCTGGACTTGGGTAGCTTTACAGGTAGGAAGCAAGCTTTCCCTGGGATAAGAAGCGCCTGGCTGCTCGAGTGGTCACTGTTACAAATAAGCCTTCACAGCTGGTTGCCTGCTGATTTGGGAACAGTCACCACATTATTTTCAGTAACACAAGTGCCAAAGCTGGCTTACGCTTTCATGTTGTAAGCTGGCTTCTTCTATTTACTGTAACTGAAGTAATGTTCTCACACGGGAGGAATCTTTGATATTTGCAGGTCTTCCCCCCACCCCCACTGTTGTCTTTCCTGAAGGTCTGACGAGACTCCCTGTTTTCTACTTTAGCAGCTGGTGTCACCACATTTTATCAGAACTCGGATCTCATTCAGTGAATGAACCTCTGATTGCCCTAAAGAGAGCTCGATCAGTACGTCTTTGGCTGGGACACACATCTCTCTAAAAGCTTTGGTGCCTCTCAATACAGGATAAAACTTGACAGCCTAGACAGCTTGGTTTTGGTTTTGATGTAGAACGAGAAAAATTTTTTCTGCAGCATTTCCTTGAGTTAAGTTTTTATTTGGATATTTTATTACTAATGTGCATGTTTTGTTTCTTCTTTGCTTCTTTGGTAAAGAATGTGGTGTACTTCTGTGAGAGACCATTAATGCATTCTGAGGGGGAGCTGTGAGGAAGCAAAGAGCAAATGAAAATAAAAGCATTTTTTATACGGTTGGAAGATTTTAAATCTTTCTTTGAAAGTTTTGCTTACGTGAATAAGGCAAAGGCTTTGCAGCAGATCTCTACATTAGAGCTCAGCTTCAAAGCACAACCTGGTGCCAAGGCAAAGCTATTCATGAAGCTTCCCACCGGTTACATCTGTGATCCTATAAGAGAGAGGGTAGGTCTGCTTCATTACCTTGTCTTACTATAACTGGTAAACATTGGGCTACTTCAGCCAGCAGAATTAAATTTTGTGACATAATACATTTGCATACTTCAGTACTACTTTTTACCAGTCTTTGATGTTGATCTCTGCCAGATCACACTCCCCATAAGCAACTGGAGTGAAACTGCTTTTTCATGGCTTATCTAGAACTTCTTCTAAATACTTGTGTACTTATAGATTGCTGGTTGGTCTCAGTTGCTCAGTTCTAATCCGTGCCAGTTCTTGCACTAAGTTTGTGACAGTCCGTGGTTTGTGGTACTGCCAGAAAGTCATTTTGCTCATCTTTCCTTGTTTAAAATAAAGGACTGAATTTTATTTGGTTTTGCTTTAATTTGTATTCGTTTGACTCATCAGTAAAGAACTCTGGAGAATACATCTGATACATGCGGTTTGAGCAATTATTGTTCGTTTCTTTTTTTAAAAAATCTCATTGTATATTAGCATAATGCATTTTTTTTGACAAGACGATGGTAAGTAGGATTTAAGAAAGGCTGTTCAATATGTTGTACTGTTTATCTTGTACTGTGGGTGAGAAGTCTCTTGTGGAATATGCATAAAAGCATTTTGTATGTGCATGGTGGTTAATGCATTAGGTTGAAGATGCCATATTCCTCCAAGGTTATAGATGCAAACAATCAGTAGGTGGATCTGGTGTGCACAGAAAAATCCAGGATCAGGATGCATTGAGGTTTGGTTTTGTTTGGTTTTGGCTTTAATACATATAACCTACTATGGAAATGCATTTAAATGGTTGCCTGGATCTTTTTCTATTGGTCATGGAACCGTTGAACCTGTTGCTTGTCCAAATATTTTGTTGCCCACGGTGCTAAATGGAGAGGGCAGAAATGGCAGTCGTTTTTTTAATCAAAAATTTTAGTGATGTGATTGCTTGTTGGAATTCATGCATAATCCATCTGTGCCATGAAACTGGTGGAGTGTTTTGTAAATATACATATGTCATGTGTATTGTCTTCATTGGTGTCTGCAATTTCATTCAGGACAACTTTACAAACAAAAGCCAAGCGCAGTCAATGTATTTTAATCGACATTGTTTGGTTAAATTTAATACGTTACCCAAAATATTTGGATAGTGACAATTCCGATAAATGTTGAAGACAAAAAAAGGAGAACTAAATGTGACATCTAGGATATCCACAGACACAATGGTGCTGGTATCCACAGCCACAAGGAGAGATGTATCGACAGGAAAAGAGAAAAGAAAAACTGATCTGACCTGCTTGATATCGCTTCATAGGTTTTTTTCATAGTGTTATTCCAGTTCTGCAGCTACTAGTCACGCTGTGAGTCAAATAAGTTAATGTGGCATACCTTTTTAAGGACAGTATTTTGTAATGATTGTCTCTACATTTTTGTTATGAATATGATCAACTTTGGACTTCTCAAGCTCTAATAGTTTATAATTCTTTACAGCTTCAAGAGAACTCAAAAGCACAAAATGAATTCAGCAAAGCAAAAAGTTGAAATTATATTCACATTTGGTATACAAGATCTTTTATAGTCTATCAAAAGTTATGTGACTTGGAAAGCATCAGATACCCTTTTTGTCATTTATTTCCTGTGCTTAGACTTAATTACAGGCAGAAAAAAAAAAATCCATCTGTCATTTTATGTACCTCTGCAAGAGCATTGTTAATACAAATACAGTGCCTAAGCATTACATCATTTAGTCTAGTCCAATAAACCATCTTTTTTTGTGGACATTGTACTTTGGGAAAATCTGTAAATTTGGGGGGTGGGAGATGGGAGGGTAGCATCCGGCGGGGAGGCACTTGAAAGTACAAAGTGCTTGCATGTGTGCATGTGCTCTCTCTCTTTTTATTGTATTTCTTTTTTATTGTATAAAAAGCCAAACCTGATGAAGACTGAGGCGCATGTCAGAAGTGAGCAGGGTTGTTATAGGATCCACCTGTTCATGCAGCCTGAGCTTCTGACCTTTCCAGTTGGGCCATAGAGTAGATACCAGCAGCTGAAAGACTGCTCAGGAGGAACAAGATCACACGCTGTCATTCCTTGACAATTAAAATTAGTAATTGAAGTGATAGTGTGGCGAGATGTGTACTTCAAAAGTATAATTGTGCAGATGCCAAAGTAGGTAAGAGATGGGCACTCTGAAAGCTGTTTGCTTAGTTGTTAGCAGCAGCACGCCATATGGAGTTACGTACATACAGGAATCCCGCACAGAGCGTTGCGTCTCCATCTCGGGTACTGACAGGCCCTGCAACTGCACGGGATCAATTAAAAAAATTAATCACATTTTCTTGACAGGCGCAGAATTTTCAGAAATGCAAAAAAACTTTATTCAGACAAAGGAAAGTGACCTATCTGCAGCAGTAGCACTAGTAAAATTAAATCCTCAGCTAAAATGAAAATAGATTTCCTTCACAACAAAGTCCTGTAAAAGTGACATTGTTCTTACATGTTTAAAATAATTCACACATCTAAGTTTCTAGATGGTAGACCATAGTGATAGCATACTAAATTAAAGTAAATTAAGTGCTGCGTGTGTTTTTATTAGACGTGGTGTCAGGTGGAGATCCCCGTTTGTAGTTTAGCCATGGGGCCAAGATATGACTTACTGCGTTACCTTATGCCACCTTCATGCCGTGTAGGATCTTAGTGACTCTGGTGGAGTGCTGCACAGCAAAACTTGGGGTGCCTGCCCTGAACGACCAAGGGGTCGTTGTAAGATTCGGCACTCCTCGTGGTTCCTCATGGGATTCATGCAAGCAGGTTGGACCTGGACTGGCATTTCAGTGACCCGTACTGGCTGGCGTTTCCTAGAAGGTAGAAAATGTCTGTCTGGGCAACAGCCTGCAAAGTCACACAACCATATTTTACCTTTTATTCCCATCATGCAAATCAAGGAGAAACTGGTGCCCAGCGACAGGACAAGAGGTAATGGGCACAAACGAGCACAGAAAGTTCCACATAAACATGAGGAGGAACTTCTTTACCCTGAGGGTGGCAGAGCAGTGGCACAGGCTGCCCAGAGGGATGGTGGAGTCTCCGTCTCTGGAGACATTCCAAACCCGCCTGGACGCGTTCCTGTGCAACCTGCTCTGGGTGACCCTGCTCTGGCAGGGGGTTGGACTAGATGATCTCCAGAGGTCCCTTACAACCCCTGCCATCCTGTGATTCTGTAGGGCCTCTTTCAAGATTAATATAGTCTGTTGCAAAACTAGAAGTTGAACCATACAAACAACCCTTCCTGGGGAAAAACTTCTTTTAAAAAAAAAAGTGTATGGATTTTGTTACTTCAACATAACACTGCAACAGTTGTCATATGATATTTTGAACAGATAAAATTATTAACATGATAATTCTGTTATCTCTAAAATAATTTCAGTATGTTTGACCAATCTGCTGCAGTCAGGTATCTGTAATGGCTCCATCCCAGATTATATGGACATGCTGGAATGTGTCCAGAGAAGGGCCATGAGGATGATGAGAGGGCTGGAGCACCTCTCCTATGAGGACAGGCTGAGAGAGTTGGGGTTGTTCAGTCTGCAGAAAAGAAGGCTCCGAGGAGACCTTATAGCAGCCTTCCAGTACCTGAAGGGGGCCTACTGGAGAGATGGGGAGGGACTTTTTAGGATGTCGGGTAATGGTAGGACTAGAGGGAATGGATTAAAACTAGAGATGGGACGATTCAGACTGGACGTTAGGAAGAAGTTCTTCACCATGAGGGTGGTGAGACACTGGAACAGGTTGCCCAGAGAGGTGGTGGAAGCCCCATCCCTGGAAGTTTTTAAGGCCACGCTGGATGGGGCTCGGAGCAACCTGATCTAATGGGAGGCGTCCCTGCCCATGGCAGGGGTGTTGGAACTGGATGATCTTTAAGGTCCCTTCCAACCCTAACGATTCTATGATTCTATACCAATTCTAAACCAAGTAAGAGGAGTTGAAAGAATTTTTTTTCCTCTTATCCATGAGGGGGTGAGAGAGAGTATTCTCTGTTGAAGGACCCAAACAAGCAATTCGTATGTGTAAAAGCACAAACCAGTTTGAGGAGGAAAAACAAATATTTAATCTGCAAAAACATTGCAACATGTTGCAAATAATACAGTTAAATACTGCAATTACTGTAAATAAAATTCAAGGGGCGGTCAAAATACTCCTAGCGCCATTTTGCACAGTGGTTTGCTTAAGATAGCCATTTTATGGGCACATCTTCCTATTAGACACACGAGGGAAAATCTTTGGTTCTTTAGGAAGCCTTTTTAAAGGGGGCTTAAGAAACCTCCAAAACCTGTTTTTAGAACCCTGTTTGCATTAATTTTATCTTGGAAGATTAATTATTTTACAGAAATTGACTTTCAAAAAAGATAGGGCTGACTGTGTTCTGTAGTGCTGCTTATGTTGCTTATTTCTGAGAGGTAGGCTTCAGCTTTTAGCATCTCCGTACTGTCTTTCTGATATTGGCCCCACACCGGAAAAAAATACAGAAACGTTAAAGGAGGCACTTGTGAGATTCTTTCCTATATAAGAAGTCTTTTGAACATTTCTTCTTGGAGAAGAGCTTTAAGGCATAGGCTTAAATTCCTTCCTGTTGTGTGTGGACACCTTTGGGGGAATTAGAGAAGGGCACTTATTAGTAACATCATTCCTTTAGGATTTGTATGTCATTCTTTTGAAATATCACAATGTTTTGGATTTGACACCAGCAGATATTAGCCAATTTCAAGAGCTGTGTTTTTAAAAAAACCAACAAACTCCAATGGCTTCAGCAGAAGTATTTTATAATGGTCCACATAGAACCCAGTGCAATTACACAGTTCCTAGGCTAAACTGTTCCTTATTTACATTTCTCTTGCAGGTATTTGTCTTGCATAATCAAAGTAAAGCCCTGGGAGGTTTGAATTCTGCTCACTGCGTAATTTTGAATGTGGGTACAAGTTCTGCAGTCTTGGAAACTGTCTCCTGTTTGCATTCCTGCAATGTTTGTTGCTGAAAAGCTGCCGTCGCTGTCTCTGTGGTTCACCTTCCCTGAAGACTAACAGGGCTAACGCGATGGTGAATGTAATACTCAGCACGCATTCAAGGTCAGAAAGGCAAAGAATTAAAACAGGGGGAAAAGACTGGAACTGGAGTTCAAGACCTGAATAACAGAAAAGCCAGACTTCTCCCCCAAAGTCCAGTAAGATTTTTGGGCGCACATTTTCTCTAGAATTTTTCTGCCATTGAAAGCTTTAGTTTCATCAAGGCTTGGCTGGGCCCAGCCTGGACCATCCTCTGTGATACTGGTCAGAAGAGGATACAATAGTAAAACAGCGCTCAGTGAGAAAAGTTTGCTCTTTTCAAACTAGTGGGTATGTAGAAAGCACCCCTGATTAAATCATACCTCTTTGACACAGATTTGTAAAAAAAGTGGTAGTGCCAAGAGTTAGGCTTTCCACGGAAGTGAATTCCACACACTTGATTTTTTAGGAAGCAGATCTCATTCCAGTCTCAAGCCACATTTTCACAGGCTTTGCTACTATGGTGAACATCTGGGAGACATCTGCCATAAAATGAAGGCTGAAACTGTAAACACTTGTATAATCCAGTAATGTGTACTTGTCTCTGCAGGGTATTGCCACAGAATAATTTTGTTTCTGAAAAGAAAGCCCTCAAGTTTTTCCCTGTCATTAATCCCTTTGAAAGGAAGAACAGGAATCATTCACGAGATCTGCACTGCCTTCAAATAGATGGACAGGGACAGGAGAACACACACTGTTTCTTTCTTAGGAATCCACTCAGGAGCCCTTTACAGCAAGAGCGGAAGAAATTGCTGTTTGATGTTCGCAGCCTGCCAGATTGGCCGCTGACGGCCTGAACTCCAACATGGTTGTTTGCCAAGAATAGGAAGTATTGCATTGCAATGTGATGCCAGGCGCACAGGAATTTGCAGTTGATCACTGGCACATTTAGGGCTTGCACATGATACAGACATTTTTGCTGATTATTTCTAACCAGCTGCGGACAGAGATGTTAACTGGCCGAGGAGCCTACCATGCTGATAATGATAGGCGGCTCATGTATCTGCCAGGACCAGATGGCAGCTTTTAGTTTTTGCCCATTTATCTCGTGCAATCTTTATATTTTTTCTCTATCAGTTTAGCTTATTTAAATATAGAGGTTGTTAGTTGCCCTGGAGAAAAATCTTTGCTATCAAACATACTGGTATCTTGCTGGATGTTTTTCACTATATCGTTTTGGTAATTTATGCAAAACGTTTTTTCTCTTTCAGTAGCAGGGTACCAAATCTGAGAAGATGAAGGGTCCTCATAAGAAATCAACTCGTATGAAGCATCTTGCTTTCACTTAGGTGAGAGACTGAAATGAGTCCAAAACATCCTTATTTTCTGGCCTTCCCTTTCCAGAAGCCCAAGTCCAGATTCTGTGGCTTACACATAATTGCACTGCTCATGTCATGCTAATGGGCTGTAGTCTTAGGCTCCTGTTTTATCTCTTTTGCATTTGATATAGTTTTGGGGGACTGCCTTAGAACTGCTGCTGTTTGCTGAGAGGATCTTAAGCTGGTTTCCAGAAAATAATTGGTCATTATTCATGTTCCAAGAATGGAAGCTAGTGATTAATTTCCTCTTAATTTTTCTAACTTTGGCCATTTGTGTGAATTGCAGTTCTGGAGGAATGTATGAGGGGCTTAGGCTTCTCTTTTTTCTTTTTCTTTTTTTTTTCTTTTTTAGATACCTATGGGTGCTAAACCAACAATGTACTTCAGTAGTAAATGCGAAATCTAGCAAACCTAGGTTCGTTCTGAAACTGCTGATGAAAGTGTGGTATGAAATCCTGGTCCCGCTGATGTCTGCTAATTTTGTCCTACCATTATATTTTTGTACTAAGGAGGAAAACCAGGAAACCTTCAGAATTACCTAGGTTAGCCGTTTCTGCTATTCACAATGCTCAAAGCTCAATAGTGCAGAGAATTGTCCCCTAACAGCACAGGCCAAATCAAGGGCAAGTTAGAAGGGAATTTCCATCCTGGAACAGAACTAACATCTCTCAGGCTCCTGAAATCTGTCTTCTATTATTATTACTATTTTGCTATTTAGTGAAACGACAGTAAATGGAAAAAATTACAGAGTTTATTTTTGAACTTACTGAATTTCATTCAGATTTGTAAAGGTTAATTTAAAGTAGAAAATCTTTCTGTAACCACTGAAGGAAAAGAACAAAATGAAATTACCATTACCCAGGTAACACGACTAGAAATAGACGCGGTATTAGTCAACTTAGCATGTACTCCCTGCAGCTTGAACTCAAATGCAAATCTGTTCTGTTTTGAGCACAGCGGTGGCCTGACTTCCCACTGCTTTGTGTGCACATTTCCCCAGGGAATAAGCTGTGTAGCGACGACGTAGCTTTGCCAAGCCGATATCCCCGAGCAGCGGGAGCTGAAGCAAGTGACTCATGACTGCAAGACGACAGCATGTGATGCAAGACACGCGCAGGACAAACTGCTGAGAGATGCAGGTCATGGCTGAGAGGTTCACTCCCGCTGCCAGGAAAGGCCATGTTCTTTTCCAGCTGTTACCATGTCTTATAAAACAAATATACATAGTGTGGCATTTCGGATCCAAAATCTATATCAAACAATTTTCAAGGTTAAATGTTAAAAACTGTGTGCAGAATTGCTTGCAAAATCAAAATGTTAAAAACAATGAAATAACACCGGTTTCTTCCCTCTTTTCCCCCAAGTGCCTTAAAAATGAAGCAAAAGCAAAATGAAAACGTTTGTATGCATTTCTCTAAAGCTGTTAATCATGACCACATGCCACGTTGTGCTGTATTGCACCATAACTGCTTGCATCTCCTACCTCTTTGCTTGCCACAGTAGGGTTTTGGTCTGCTGCTAGAAATACCTTCGTTGGCGAAGAGGTATGTACATTTACTCAGCTACCTCTTTAATGCTGGTGAATGGGTATTCAAGGAGAAAAGGGGGTACCTGGGATTAAGCTCCTGATAATAATGAGTTACTTTTCCCCAGTATTAGGTAGCAGATACTAAGTGCAATAGGACTGGATCCTGAGGGCATAAGCGTGGTCATTCAGGACAAAACCGCAAGCTGATCCTAGGCACTGTAGCTCCTGTAGCCAGCCAAAGGAGGCCTTCTGCTTCCTTTTCATTAACTTCAGCCATTTTGTTAAATGGACACTGAAACCAAAATGTGCATACATCTGCACCGTTCAAACTATTTCTGTACAGTTACCGGGAATTGTACTAATATAAAGGGTGTTTCTGCTTAGAATTTCACAGCAGAGTCTTGCGTTGTTTTAAAGAGGAGTATTTTTAGGTTTCTGAAGGAGATAAGGATCAAGAATGCCACGCTATACAGTGCTGTTCAACTGTGACAGTGATGCCACATTTTACAAAGAACTTTGTTATCGCTGTCCTGTCTCTCAGCTTGACACCCGGCCCCTTGCATGTTTTTTGTAGGAGCAGTTCCATTTACTTCAATAAAACAACTGATGTGAGGATTGCAAGACTGGGCCTGACATTTGGAGGCTGATACATTGCATGATCTCCTCCCTGAGGCCCCATTTTGCAAAAATGCTCAGAATATATGGAGCTTTAGCCAGTCAGTGAAAGAGAACAGGTCTGAGTCGCAGGTATAAGAGAATGGATAGCCCGGTGTTACTCTTCTGATCATGTCATCTCTTAATATATTAAAAGACTTCTTTTTTTCTAAATGGCTACAATGCCAAGGCTACTCTGAGGTGTGGGAAAGATTGTATAGGCCCTTGTTCTGCAGGTTTCAAAGGCCATAAGAGAAGGGAGCATCCAGCAGTTTGCGTGATTGGATCTGGAGTACAGAAGTACACATATCACTTTCATTATGAGGACTGTTACAAGGACTGTTTCTCTCAATTCTATTTAAAGAAGTTGGGGCATCTACAAGTATGGTTCTCTGCATTATAATCGCTAGTGGAGTCAATATCGATTTAAGTCCAACAGTTTTTCTGCAGGCTGTTTTTTCACCAGAGCTGAGAGCATGTCAACCTTGTTAGTTTGCAGTTCTATTTCATGCTAGCTTTTGGAGAAACATCACTGATGGGTGCTTTTTGTACTAGAGAGTGCAGCCCCCCTGCCTGTCAAAGGGTTTAGAATGGCCTTTTTAATTCCCCCATGGAGAACAGCTTTGATGGCAAGTTTCAATAATCTGCTTGCTTTTGCTGAGAAAATGGCTCCTTCTCTGCCATTATTGACAATTCCTGACAAAGTTAATCATTTTAATATGGGCTAAGTGAAAATTTGACCTGAAACAAAACTAACACCCCCCTCCTACAACAAATGCTGCTCATACTTTATTATTACTATTACAATCATAAATTGGTACTTTACAATCTGTCTTAGCAAACATTCAACTGACTAGCAAAAATCAGTATCTTAAATACAGATGGTCTTCTGACTGGCGAGTTGACAATTATTACTCTCCACTGGTCCAGTTCTGCTGTCTTGAAGAGTTGTTGAGAAAACGAAAGGCTATTGATAGGATTTTTACATAACCTTGACCTTTTATTTTCTGTCAATGCCTACAATGATTTAGGGAATCCATATACAATTTACAAAATCTGATTTAAGATCCTCTCTCTATGCATCTTTTATCAAGTTGAGTGTGTCATATTCTTGGCAGCCCCATATCTTTTCTGTTGTGCTCATGTAGAAAATCTGGACTTCAGGAGACCTTGGTAGTTAATGTCGTCTGTCCCCCATTCCAATACAAACTTAAATATAGCTATCAATATTTATAAAAATATTTCTTCCACTAGTTATGAAACACAAACAAACTGAAGATAAAAACTCATCAGTCTTCCAAAGCAATCTCTTCCTGTGCTGTTGATAATCCTTTGCATAATGGAGGTATTATGGACATCAGTTTATTCCCTTCTGCTCCTTCACAGAACTGTGTTATATGTATTTGTAGACTGTTACTAGAATAGAGCTTTCATTAAGCTAAAGAAAGCATTTCCTTCTAGGTTGTGTGTCCTGAGACTTGGATCCTTCTTACTGCCTCTCACATTGTTCTTTCATGAAATGTTGTTCCAAAAACTAGGCAGTATTCCCCCAGAGACCCCCTACCAGTGCTGAATATGCAGCAAGGATTACTTCATGTGTCTTGCCGACTATATTGTTGTTTATACAGTCCAAAAGCTGATTACCTTTATTGCAATATTGTGACATTGTTGACCCATGTTAAGCTTGTTATTCACTGTAATCTCACAATTTCTTCATGCATAGTGAGTTGGAATTCCAAAGGGTAACAACACAGACCTAGGAAGGCAATGTCCTGTGCAACAAGTGGCCCGTAAAGGTGTTTTTCCTGTCTGGCCAGGAGCAAAGAAGGTGGGTAAAGATGTGTATCTTCCTGGATGGATGGATGGCCAATTGTCATGTGTGTTATTGCCTCAGGTCTGCCATGGGGTGTATTACTTTTTGGTGTATTGACAGGCTGAGCAGACAACTGGGGGAGATGTGAGAAGGACTTAGAGGAGCTGTAGAAGGAGAGAGCACAGGAGGAACAAGGAACATTTGTGGAAGAAACATTGCCAGTTGTTAATAAAGTGTTGTCTTTCTGACTATTCTCTCTCTTTATCAAATTATGATAATTCATGATTTTCAGAAAACATTCTGCTCTGACCAAGAACTGGTTTGAGAGATCAGGTTACCTTAAAAAAAACCCCATAAAACTCCATGCACCACCCAGTGACGAGGTCAGGAGCTTGAGAAGGTATCATCCCAGTACTACAGAAGCAGCTGTAGTAGGAATCCTAAGACAGCTTCTCTATTGCCTACATTTGACCTAACCTGGCCTGCCTTTTTATTTTTGTCCTAATGAAGCCCTTTGTCACACATTGAATGGTTATTTGCTCTTTCAGTAGTACTAGTGACCCCCAGATTTGGAGGAGTACCTGGGAGTTGATTTTTTTCAAACAGAACAGGCTTGAGAAGGATAGCATAACAGAATGCATGATGACTACGGAGTTGAAGTCTAGCTTCATTTCTCTTTCTAAGACACACATTCTTTTTTATGAGGAAGGGGCCTGACTTCTTAAAGAATAAATAAGGCAAAATCTTTAAAAAACCACTGCTCAGAAACTGAGTGCTCACATTTAAATGAGCTGCTTTCTGGAAGGGAAGAAGAATTGTTTTCTGGTCTTTGTTTTGCTTGTGGCAACTTCTTTAGTGTATAGACAATATAGGTTCCCCCATATTTTGAAAAGTGTTGGAGCTCAGTACTGTTGAGTCACCCCCTTGCTTACGTTTGGTTATGTGTGCAAGTTCTACTCCTTAATCCATGAAAAAGACTTAGAATTTTACAGTTTAGAGTATAAAGGGAGGCTTCAGATGTTGCTCTGGGATAAGCATAAAGATTTCTGGGAGTACTTGCCTTTGCTAGACCTTTCAGAATATTAGGGAGAAGGTATCAATCCTGCATAGAATGGGTTTCTCCACTTGGTTGGAGAAACAGCATGTGTGTTCCCCTGGAACAAATACTCTTTCACTGCCAGCAGCTGCAGAGGAAAGCAGAGCTCTGCATTTTCACCCTCCCTGCCTTCCTACAAAGGGCCTCAGGGTTATCACTCTCACAGACCTCATCAGTCTGAAAGGAAGGTGTAGCAAGGTTGGGATTGGTCTCTTCTCCCAAGTAACAAGTGATAGGACAAGAGGAAATGGCCTCAAGTTGTGCCAGGGGAGGTTTAGATTGGGTATTAGGAAAAATTTCTTCACTGAAAGGGTTATCAAACATGGGAAGAGGCTGCCCAGAGAAGTGGCTGAGTCACCATCCCTGGAGGTATTTAAAAGACATGTTGATGTGGTGCTGAGGGACATGGTTTAGTGGTGGACTTGGCAGTGTTAGGTTAACAGTTGGACTTGATGATCTTAAAGTTCTTTTCCAACCTAAATGATTCTATGATTGCTACCCATGCTGCAGTTTTCTCCCTTAGGTGTACAAGCAGCCTGGTATCAGCTGTGCTGATGGGAGCTTTCCTGAAGCCTGTTCCTTGCTTTGACTATGTGGTCTACTAGGTGCAGGAGTAGCAGCTGTATAAAACCTAAGAGCAAGTATTAACAAACGTGTGAGGTGTGCTTTCCTTCTTAGGGGAGGAACTTGCTCCAGTAAGAATGTCAGACATTGTCAGACATGCTTGGGCAGTTTTTAGAAAAAACAGCTGTAAATTCCCGAACCCTTGCTGGCATCTTCTTTGGACAGTATATCATTATCAGGAAGGGAAAGATACAGCTGGTGTTGGCACTACAGAGACAAACCATTAATGTCATTGCACAACTCTCTTAGTTGAGGCCCAGATGTGGAACCCACAAGACAGATCTTCTTGTGTCATCCCCAAAAGGCACATATGCCAGTATGTATGTATCATATGCTTAAAAGGTCAAAGTGGAGCATTAAGCTCTATTGCCGAGGAAGGGTGGAAAAGCAGGGAAAAAGGACATCTGTATTCCAACAATTGCTCTCCAAGCTAGAGGAAGGCCAAAGAAACTTTATTCTTCAGCGTATCAAGAGATATGGAAAAACACAGGATAACAGCACTTCAGCGTTTGTTGCGTCGTGTTTGTGGAGGCTTCGAGAGCAGCAAAATGGAGGCACAGATGCATTCCGTTCCGCAGTAGCCACTCCCTTGAAAAGCACAGGACATATGCAGCAATCGCTGTTTAATGAAAAACAGTGGTTTGGACTTTGGGCTGAATAAGCAAGTTGTTAAGTAGTTTTCATGTTAACTGCTTGCAGTATGTGTCTTGTACAGGTATGTACTACAGAGCAGGCTGCGTCCTTTGGATGTGCATCATGGGAGCGGCACGTGGATGTGGCATACAGCTTACTGCATGTATACGTTTTTCTTTATAGTGTGTGCGTTCTGTACTTGTTTATTATGATGAATGCCAAATATAAACAGGGCTAGAAACTTCTCTAGGGCTGCTTAGCCTTTTCCATGTGAGACCTTAATTTTAGTTGTTTATAAATTTGCCAGCCCCTCAGTGTTTTCATAGACAGTTTCTGTCTCAGGTTCATTTTGGGGTAAGAGAAGGAGAGAGAACAGAGGGAAAGAATATAAGCTAGAACAATTGAATCATGTCTGGAAATGAGTCTTGCAGACGATAAAGAATATTTCCCCCCCTCCATTTTTTGCAACCTTTCTTTTAAAAGATGATGACATCTTAAGCTCTGGAACCCTGAATTTCTTATTTGGGGGAAGACAATGATTTCATGTCAAGAAAGAAGTCATTTTCTATGCTCTGTTAATATTTGCTAGTGCTTTAAATTCTTCAAATTTTTGTCTTCTTTAGATTTGACCTGCAGCTGGACTGTATCCTGTCTGGGCTCAGCGCTGCAAATGGAAGTAGGGAGCCTTGTCTTTTCCTCCCCTGTGAGTTCAGAAAACGCCATCATCGATCAGGTTGCCTGATTTGGACCAAAGCAAGACGTCTTGGTGGGAAGAGTGCAGGTGGGAATGGGTCAAGGAATTTGAAGCAGGAGAGGAAAGTGAGACAAAATGACACTACATTAAGAGTGATCACTAAAAACTGAGACTAGGTAGTCAAGGACATGGACTTGAGAAATATGGAAAGAAAGAAATGATGGTGGAGTTATTGAAGAGGGAAACAGAACTGCTCAAGTCAGAGGAAAAATAAGAGGGAAAACTGGCACAAAAAGTTAGCAATGCAAGGAATATGAAAGAGGTAACAAACCTGGCAAGCAGTTTTGGCTCTAAGAATGGTGAGAGGAGGAAAATTAGGACTTGGAACCCTGCAGGTTGAGTGACTCAGTGGAGGAAAGCAGGCAAGGAGCCTGCAGGTGGAGAATGGAGACAGGTGACCAGACACTGAGGAAGATCACATCCCAATATACGCCTCTGCTCTAATTCTTCTGGCTTACCCTGCCACCCAGACCTGTGTCCCTTTGACACAGGTGCAAAATGCTGTTTTGTAATGTTTTCCCAGACTGCTGGATCTGGTGCATACATTGTGCAGATCATTTATTGTTCTGACCCTATCTGTGTTCCAAGGAGATGCACCAATCTCTACAATTCAAAAAATTACCTACATTCATAGGTACTGGAGAAACTGTTAGTAGTAAGGCCAGCCTAGGACAAGCCCTAAGTTTTGCGACTGGAGTGACAACAGAAAAGAGCACAGTATGTTCCCTCATTTTCTGACAGATTACTTATGATGAGGAAAATATGCTTTCATGTTGCTGAGAAATAATCATGCTATTTCAAGAGCCAATTTAAAGCTATCCACTAAGAAGAACAAGAGGCATCAGGCATGATTTCTTCTTGTGAAGGGATCTTTGACTGAACTTGTGACGGTCAATAATGACAAATGGCCAGAGGAAGATGAAATTCCCAAACAGGTTATGAAGTCCTATCTCAGCAGAGTCTTGATGTATTGTAGCACTTGCCAGCCAACACATCTTCTTTTACTCTTTGGCAGCCCTCTGAAGGTTTTTTTTTGTGTGCGTCAATATCATAACAATTGCACTCACTTCAAAACCTGATTGCGAGGGCAGTGCTCTGTCAGGGTGCCCACATCTCCAGCCATGGTGACACCACAGGGCATTGCGTGGGGCTGCCTGTGGTGTCCATGGCTCTACAGGGCTTTCTGGACACTGGAGGAGGGGAAGCTGTAGCACTGTTGGGATGTGTGCACTGCTCTTGGCTTTCCAGGGGCAGGTCTGGCAAGCACAGTGGTGTGGGGGAGCATGGACAGCAAATCATAGAATCATAGAATGGTTTGTGTTGGAAGGGACCTTAAAGATCATCTAGTTCCAACCCCCGTGCCCTGGGCAGGGACACCTCCCACTAGACCAGGCTGCTCAAAGCCCCATCTAGCCTGGCCTTGAACACTGCCAGGGATGGGGCATCCACAGCTTCTCTGGGCAACCTGTTCCAGTGCCTCACCACCCTCACAGTGAAGAATTTCTTCCCAATATCAAATCTAAATCTCCCCTCTTTCAGTTTAAAACTGTTAGCCCTCATCCTATTGCTACACTCCCTGATAAAGAGTCCCTCCCCATCCTTCCAGTAGGCCCCCTTTAGGTACTGGAAGGCTGCTATAAGGTCTCCCCGGAGCCTTCTCTTCTCCAGGCTGAACAATCCCAACTCTCTCAGCCTCTCTCCTCTTCACAGGAGAGGTGCTCCAACCCTCTCATCATCTTCATGGCACTCCTCTGGACCCATTCCAACAGGTCCATGTCCTTCCTGTACTGAGGCTGGACACAGTACTCCAGGTGGGGGCTCATGAGAGCGGTGTAGAGGGGTAGAATCACTTCCCTTGACCTCCTGGACATGCTAATGGTGGTTGTCGCGCAGGGTGGGTGGTGCAGGAGGGTTGGCTGGCCAACAATGTATGTATTGGACAATGTTTGGACATACCTATGGGCGCTGGAAGTGTGCTTTGAGGTGTCAGATGCCATGGTGTTGTCCAGTGAGGGCCCGAGAGAAGTGATGGTGGCAGATGGTGTGACGTGAGAGTGGGACAAGGGGGGTCCATGTGCATGGGTGTTGCAGATGGAGTGATGCACTTCACTGGTAGAGAGAAGCAGCAATACACTTATTGCTATAAAACAGGGGTGTAACAAAGTTTGATGGTAAATGTGACGGTGTTTTAACAAGATTCGAGATGGCAAGGCACACTTGGTTATTTACTGTATGGAGGCCAGGGTCAGACAGAACTGTCAGGGAGACCCTCCTGTTGAGTCATGAGGTTCAGAAAGGACCCCCTTGCTTTCTAATCTTCTCAGAGAGGAGTCTAGGTGTGGCTGGATCCAATCCTAGTGCCAGACTTGGTTTGTGTCTAAAGGATTACAGATGCACAATCAATCCTTTATATCACTTAGCTAAGATTTCAAAGTTTTGCACGCTATTAGTCACTTACTAAGGATCTGTTCTGGCAAGGAATCTCTGAATCTCGAGGAGTAACTTTGAGAGGCGTCCCAGCTCAAGGGGAGCGTGCAGCCCACTGCTGCGCAGGAAAGCTCAAAGGGCTCTTGGGCTGTCCACTATTTATGGGGGTAGGATGATTGACCTGTGGTCATTTGCACACTGACCACAGTACCAGCCTTGTTCCAGATAGCCCTTGGCTGTATCCGTCTCCTCAAAACCACATCGAGACAGATGGAGCCATCATGACCAGATCCACCCATTGTGGCCACCACGGGTGGTTATCCAGAAGGTGAAGGTCAGGTTGGCACCTGGGGAGGACCACCCCTGTCACGGCAGGCCGTGGGTACGTAGTGTTTGTAAGGGGCGTGTGGCCTGGCTTGCGGGACCACCAGCCCCTACAAGGTGGCTGTGTGCTGGGGAAGGCTGGGCCACACCAGGCCACTGCCTCTGTGGGTGTCAGCCAGCGCCTAAGCGCAGGGCCGGCCGGTCGCACCCGTACCGAGGACACACACGACACACAAGCCCTCCCGCGGGCGAGGGGACGCGGCACCTTGGCGGCCAGAGCGGGCCGAGGCGGCGGCTCGGGGGCAGGGAGGCCTCAGCCGTGCGGGCGCTGGGCCCGCACCGCCCTGCGGGACGGCGCCCAGTGCGGCAGGGGCGGCCGTTGAGGCGCATGACGGCGCGCGGCGGGCGGAAGCCGCGGCGGGACCCGCAGCGAGGAGCACCGCAGCTTGGGGGGGAGGCCATTAGCTGCCGCCGGTGGTCGCTGCTGCCGCCGCCGCCGCCGCCACCGCCACCCCCGAGGCAGCGAGGGGCGGGGGCAGCCACTCAGCGGCCTCCCCGATCGCCTGACGGCCGCGGCGGGGTGTGTGTGTGTGTGGGTGCGTGTGTGTGTGTGACAGGAGGGGGCGGGCGAGCGCGTGACGCCCGCCGCGCTCCGCCCCCTCCCCGTCCTCCCCTCCTCGCTCCTGCTGCCGGCGCCGCCACCTCGGCCCGGCGCGGGCGGGCGGCGCGGAGCGGCCATGGAGCCGGAGCGCGAGTGCCGGGTGCTCTCCATCCAGAGCCACGTCGTCCGCGGCTACGTGGGCAACAAGGCGGCCACCTTCCCCCTGCAGGTGAGCGGGGCGCGGGCCGGCCCTCCGCCGCTCGCCCCGCCGCTGTGCCCTCCTTGCGTGGCGGCGAGGGAAGCCGGGCAAGGTGGTGTGACGGGCGACAAGGGCTGCCCCGGCGGGCTCCGGCCCCTGGGAGAGCGGGTGGCTCCTGCCAAGTGGGGTTAAGGTCAAGGGACAGCCGAGAGCAGCCCGCCGGGGCGCCCTCCCCGCCGGCTCAGGTACCAGAGCGCGGGCAGCCGGCGGCAGGCACCGTCCCGGGGCTCCGCGCAGCCCGGCGAGCCGGGGCCGGTGCGGCTGCGCCTCCCGCCGGCTCCGCGTTCGGCCCGGCCCGGCCCGGCCCGGGGCTCCCCCGTGAACGTCGTGTCTTCTCGCTGGCTTGAGGCTGTGGTACGGGCGAGCGAGCTGAAGCCGGGGGGGGCGGCGGGGAGGCGTGAGGGGAGCCCTTCTGGTGGGTTTGCTCGGCTTCACGCCGCGGTGCTCCGCGGGCTCCCGTGCCCGTCGCCGAGGCGTGTGCTCCGGCTTCTCCTTCAGGATGTCGGCGCTGCCGTTAACGGGCGCGGGCAGCTTGGGTTTGGCTGTCCCGTGGTGGGGACGGGGAGCCGGGCTTGGTGGACTGGTGGCCTTGTGCTGGTACGAAGCTAAGCTCCTCTGTTCCTAGTGGGTGGTGGAGCTGGGTAAGCCCCCAGCCCTGGGTTTCTGGGGATCTAGAAAAGCTGTAATAGGGTATAAGGGCCATTTAATGACCGTGCAAGGCTGGGCCAGAGAAGCTAGCTTATGTGGCCTGGGGCTTGAGGGTATAATTGGATCTTGGCCTTCATGGCTGTCATGTGCTGACCTCGGAGTTGCTTGCTAAGGTCTAGCTGATAGTGGGAACACATTGGTGTGCTTTAGGGCCAGCCTTTGTACGTCTCGCTGTTCTCTCTTGTGAAGTGTCTGTATCGTAAGGGGCTAATTTGCAGCCTTTACCATCAAGAAGTCTTTGTTTCTTGATGCATGTGTGGCTTTATGAAGCTTGCTGTCTCAGAATCCCATTGCCAGACCACAGTGGGTTGTGACATTGGCTATCTTGGTACATGCTTAACAAACGATGGTGTAATCTCCCTTGAGTAGACAGGAGAGGTGGTGTAATCTGATAAATGATGCGCTTGAGACCAGGCCTTGCAACAAGCTAACATCACACCCCTTTATCGCCATCCAAGTATAATGTAACTAAGTCTCTTGAAAATTAATATATGATGAAGGGTGATGTAGTTATGAAATCCATGTATTGTGGAAAAATCTGTTTATGTGGAGACCCACGTCATGATCTGCAGGCCAACTCTTCCTCCTTTCCTAACAATGATCTCTAAATTGTGCTTTCCTGACCCGCCTTGCCCTCACTTCTTCCCCCAGCTATTTTTGTGCTGGCAGAAGTGCACACAGTAGTACCTGTTTCAGAAACCTTCCGTCTCTTAAAAACTGTTGTCTTCATTTTAATTCTGTGTCAGAGGTTCTCTTTACTCATCTGTAACTCAACCAAAAGTGGCATATGAGCCCTTGTATGGGTGTCTTGAATGACTTGGCAAATCAGTTCCTGTAAAGTGTCTTCAGTTCCTTGACTATGACACTATAAAATACTACTGTAGTTAAAAAGTCTTATTGATGTTGTAGCTGGGTTCTGTTTAGGAGGCTGTCACACTCACACTGTGTAATGTTCCTCAGTGTATAGTGTCACAAGAAGTTGCTGGGGTGTGTGGGGGGGAAAAGATAGTTGGGGAACAACTTCACTACAGGCTGCACTTGAAAGTCCTATATAGGCAGCCCTTAACGAAGTTGTGCTTGCTGTGAAGTTATTTAAACCCTGGTTTTGCTAGAACATCAGATGTAGTGAGTTGCCACCAAGCGAAACTTTCCTTGTTTCAAGCAAACATAAGTAAGGAAAGGAGTTACAAACCTGAGTCTCCTTATTTTTTTTTGTATAGATAAAAGTGAAACCTAATGCTAGTCCTGAGGATGGGTGCAAATCTGGCATGCTTATGTTATTTCCTGTTCTCTTGTTCTCTTTTTTACTCTGGTCTTCTGAACCAATAACGGTTAAGTGAGGCTTCCTTCTGAGCTCGTCAGTATGGAGTTTGCAAGGCAAGATGTATGTAGATATGTGTGTGTATGCCTGTGAGGTCTGATGGGCTGAAATCCTGACAGAACAGTTCAGGAATCTGCATTTGGACAGCAGCATCCAAACAGAAAACCAGACGTGGTTTCACCTGCTGTTTGCAGACTTCTGCAAAAACATCAGTCATGTTTGAATGATCTTTGGTGTAGGTCTATGACATTATTATTTATTAGAAATAGCCAGCGTAGCACAGTGCACAGCAGAGAACTCTTTAGTCTCTTTTTCCAACCGGTTGGTTTCGCTTTATCAGGCTTCCATTACACTAAAGGCTAAAGTATTTAAAAAGTATTTTAAAAGTAAGTGTGTGGAAAGACAGACTTTCTCTGTGAAGTATGTGGTAAATGCTTTCTATGTAGCAAACAGCAAAAGAGAGTTAAACCCTATGTTAGAGCAGTTATAATAATGGAAGTAATGCAGCTGGGTGAGAAATGTTAGAACCCTTTACACCTCTTCAGGTTAAAATACATTTGTTTAAGTAGTTTGAGATTCTGAATTAACTAATAGGTCTTAAAGGAAACACACACCTGGATTTTCTAGGTAGTAAAATACCAGGAAGTGAACTGTCCTCAGCTGTGCTTTTAATTCTGCTATGGCAAGAGTTAATATAGTTTTTACTCACATGGTTTTACTATCTCTTTAAAAGTTCTGAAGGAGGTTCTGAATTATTTTAAAAATAATCATAAGTTATTTCACAATCATGTAACCTGAGCACCTTTTGGCATCAGGAAATGGTTTAGGATTGTCCAGATTGTTCCAGAGAAGAAGCATGTGCATTAACTTAGGGAGTTGTTACTGTCAGTCAGATAAATTGTTTTAAAACACCAAAGAATGTTTCTCCTGCTTGACTAAGAGTTGTCACAGTTTTTATGATATTAAATAAAAATGTATGTTTTCACTATGCCATTCAACATTACTTTTATCATACGTGTTTTCTTCCTTAGGAGGATCTCTTACTTGTTAATTTTAAGTATCATTTTAACTTACCTTTCCTACTCCACCTTCTAGGTAGATAGAATGTGGCAATAAGTAAAGGGTGCGGTACAGGCAAGCAGAGAGTTACAGTTCTCCTCAAACCACAGCGTGAATACACAAGGGCAAGCTCATTTCTGTTCTGCAGAGGTACTTAATTCTAACCATCAGGAAAATTTTGGTAGGCAGGTGAATTTCAGATTCCTATATGATACCCATCATAACATCAGCTCTTGTGAATGGGTATTTTGCTCTGTATGTTCAGTCCTTTGGACCTTTATGAGCTTCCAAGAAAGGCGTTTGAAAGTACAAGGAAGGGACAGGAGAAAGTCCCAGCCCATTTCACCTGGGCACTGGACAGTAGCATTTGGTTGCCCCTGGACTAGATGATACTCCTGTCTGCAAGCCAGAGACTGTTGATCTTTGCTTATTTGTAGATAACAGTAAGATCCAGAGAGTTGTGTACTTTCTGTTCTTACCTTGCTTGATAATGCTAATGGAACATGATTATGTTTTGTTGGGGTTTTTTTGTCTGCCCTAACACTGATAGAATTGAGAAAATCTTGTCTCAAAATTCTATTGTGTTAATTGTGAGTCAGAAGAAGGGTGAAGCAATCAAAAGTCTTTACAGAATAGCAGTAAGAAATGTTCCTACTGGCTAGCCCTTATTTTTGTTACAGATCAAAGGCTGAAAAAGCCTAACCCTTAAACAAAAAATAAATACAAAGATAAAAGCATGTATTTGCTCTTTGTAGTGTCCAAAGATTGTCCTAAATTACATATCTGAAACAAGAATTGTGGCTCTAGATACATACTTCAAATGAAGCTTGCGGAAGCATGGTTTTCTTCCTTGCCTCTGTTTTTGTTCTTGTAAGAAAGGTAAACAAGGGACAGATGAATTTAAAAAAAAAAAAAAAAAAAAACCACCAAAAAAACTAACCAAACTTGGGACCCCTCTGGGAAGGCTTATTCGTAGCTATGTAAACAGCACTTAACTTATTCTGTGGATGTCAGTATATGTAATTGCAAAAGTCCAGTGGATATCTTCTGCAAGGTGAGGCCCTGAAAAAGACTTTTAATCCAAAAGATTCTAACAAGGTGGTTCCTCACCTGCAGTCTTTACCAGAATGTTCCAGAAGTAACATGTCCAGATTAATGCACCTGTGAGAAAAGGAGGGCTTTGGCTCTCTAGGATGTATTGTGAGAACTGCGAACTTCCACGAAGATTGTAGGAAATGGACTTTTGACCTATATGGTAAGCTGTAAAGGGAGTGGGACAGGACTAAAAGAGGACAAGAAAGTGGAATATTCCTCAAAAGAAAAAAAAAAAAAGTGTTTGTGTCACTCAGTTCTTAACATTGCTTGAAGACAGACTAGACTGAGGCAAAGAACTGGGAAAAATACTGGGATCTTGCTTTTACTTAGCAGTAGTAGCTTATGTTTGTGTGGCACTGTAAACTAAGAGATCCCAAATTTCTTTACAAACTTTTTACAGAAATCTTTTCCACTACTAATGCAAAATAATGAATTTCAAAATTAGAGTAATTTCAATCTGCCTAAAAGAAGTGCAGCTGGGAGTGCTGATGTGCTATGGACTCTAAATGACAGGACTGAGCAGAGTCTCTAATAAATAAGAGAGTGGGGCTGACTGAACTGTCATCGTCTGAGGTTAAGTGTGGCACAGTAGTATCTGTAACTGTTCCTACAAGTCACTTAATTGTGGCAACTTGTTAAATAAGCTTTTGTCATGAAAATACAAAAAAAAAAAAGTCATGAAAAATACAGAAACGCTGAGGGATGTTCCTACAAGTTGATTGTATATGACAGTTGGAAAGCTGAAAAAAGCGTTTTAAGGTGCATTAGAATTTATTTTGCAGTGTTTGTATGGGGCTAGTTGACCAGTTGGCATTTTAAACTTTTAAAAAGATGATGATAAATATTGACAGTGACTGTTTATTATTATTATAACTTGCTAACCTCTTCATAATGCATTGTGGAAATTGTAACTATGCAGATGCATGGGCTGATATTTGACATAATAGTTACACTGGAGTGTGTGCTGTAGTAAAGGAATAGTAGCTTTTTTTATGTAAATGTAATCTTTTTGATCTAATACAACACAGCAAAATGGGAAGATTAAGGAGGATCCTGTTTGGTGTCTTCAAGCATGTGCAAATATTTGACTTTAGAGCAAGCAAAACTGCCTTACCCTGATTCACCCACTTTCTTTGGGAAAAAAAAAAAAAATTGAGTCATCAAGAAACTGCAAATCTTATTAAAGGACTGGAAAACTTTGCCTAAAGGTGGATTTGCACTGTTTGTGTGGAGAATATCATGTACTCAGAGACTCAGTAGCAAGTGTTTACTTGCTTAAGGCATTTTATTTTTTTCTTTTTTTTTAGGAAATGGCCTTATGTTCTGTCTTTGTCTTAGATGTTTCTTATTTTTTGAATTCTTTCAGTTGTTATGTCTTATTTCTGCTCCAAACGAAACAGTTGAGAGTATATTTTTTTTTTCTGAATAAACAAACAAGGACAGATAACAAAATCAATAGTGATCAGATTTCTGATGGAAAAAAATGAGCTTCAAGTAAAAATTAATTTCATACATATATAAAAATGTACTGAAATGTATTAAAAGTATAGTTCGAAATAATAAAATGAATCTTTCATTGTATGTATGAGGATGGTACAAAGGTACACGTGAGAAAAACTGGTGACATACAAAGCTACTGATACTCATCTAAAATATCCCGTTTAGTAAAATGTTGTCTCTTGCATCTCATTTTTTCTATTTGTATCCAAAAATGATGGTCACCTTTCCCTGAAGAGCATATTTAGTCATTTTAGATAAGGGATACAACATTATCCATGGCTGACTGAACACATGCCAGGCAGGTATTTTTAGCCTCTTTAGGCTGAAAAGATGCAAGTGGAAGTTCCACTTCAGTTGCTTGTGTTGTGTGGGAAACAGGCTTGAGTTGGTGAAGCAAGGTTAATGTGAGGAGTCAGACATTAGTCGTGGTACATAAAATGTCCATTCTTCTGAAATTACTATGTGTGATAGAGTGTGCAGCTGTATAGTAATCTGCAGAGGAAAAAGGAAATAAAATTGATGAGGATAAAATTTGAAACATGCCAAGCAGATCCATGTTGATAGACAATATGAGCCCCAACAGAAGCCAGGCTAGCTCATCATCTTGTGGCTTGGCAGCAGTGGGGTAACTAGTCATAGCAAAAAAGTATTACTGAACGGAAATTTGGCTATGCTGAGCTACCCGAATTTTTTCAAGCCTTTGTTCAGGACTCATATTTGTTGATGTTAATTCATCTGTGGCACCTCTGAGCTTCAGTTCCCTTAACATCTGGAACAATTAGCCATAGAGCAGGAGAGAGAACTGCAATACCAAAACCTCTTGCATGACTCATTTAAAAAAAAAAAAAAAACAAACAACAAAACAAAACAAAAAAAAAACAACAAAAAAAACCCCAAACAAATCTCACTTGACCTTCTGTCATCCTGTGTAAATTTTAAGCATATGGACTAGTTTGTGCTGAGTAGAATCCTTCCATGGTGATTTAACTTTGCTCTGTTGGGAATGGAAAGCACCTTTTGCCAGAGGGATGTGTGGGATTGAGGAGGTGCTGGAGCACATGCTGGAAAATGGTAAGTCTCTCCCCTGTGGCAAAGCAAAAGCTGGAGAGCTCCTTTTCTGATCTGTAGATGCAGTTGTTTCTGAAAACAGAAGTAAATGGTTTTCCTGACCAGCAAAACCTTTCCAGTCTGATCAGAACTGCTCCCCTTCTCCCCATTGTGGGGAGATCTGCTGGCTTCAGTAGCAAAGCCAGATTGTGAAGCTCTTGTTCTTCTGTTACCACCACCAGCTGGTTCTTCCACCTGCACTGTTTTGCTGTCCACTCCAGCTCTTCAAGGAAGGTCATTTTGCAAGGCCATGTGGTAAACTGCTCTGAGAAGCCATCCAGCTTATAAATAACTTGACAAAGAGGGAAAAGAAGAAAATGTTTATTTATCTTGTGAGTCAGTTTCCTGATCCAGTTCCCTACACAGCCCCACAGACAGCTCTTTTGGCATAACTGAGGTGCCAGAGCAGGAGCAAGCCCCAGGCTCCTGCACCTGGCATCTGCTGAAGGAAACATTCCTCAAAGTACGCTCTTATCTAAGACATCTGCTTGCTCCGAAGGAATTGGTGAGACATTAACTGTTCTCTAGAAGCTTCATTCTTTCCCTGCTGGGGCCTTGTAGTGATCTTTACATAATGTGGCACCTCTTTCAGGAAGTTGTTTCCTGCTCCATTTTTACAAGCATCTGTTATCTTGCAATTTAACATCTAAAGCCTTGGTAGGAGAGCGGGATCTGTTCGTCACCTACCTAAGAAGGCCAAATAAAGCATACGTGCTGGCAAAAACAAATCTCTTTCTTGTAGGATAACTCCACCTTAGATGTACATAATGTGGTGCCGTGCCTTGCTAATGGGCTGACAGTTAGAGAGCTACCTATAGAATCACAGAATGGTTAGAGTTGGAAGGGACCTTAAAGGTATCTAGTTCCAACCCCCCTGCCATGGGCAGGGACACCTCCCACTAGACCAGGCTGCTCAAAGCCCCATCCAGCCTGGCCTTGAACACTGCCAGGGATGGGGCTTCCACAGCCTCGCTGGGCAACCTGTTCTACTGCCTCACCACCTTCACAGTAAAGAATTTCTTCCTAATATCTAATCTAAATCTCCCCTCCTTCAGCTTGAAACCGTTACCCCTCATCCTATCATTACATTGATAGAGAGTCCCTCGCTGTCCTTCCTGTAAGCCCCCTTTAGGTACTGTAAGGCTGCTATAAGGTCTCCCTGGAGCCTTCTCTTCTCCAGGCCGAACAACCCCAACTCTCTCAGCCTGTCCTCGTAGGAGAGGTGCTCCAGCCCTCTCATCGTCTTTGTGGCCCTCTGCTGGACTCGCTTCAGCAGGTCACTGTCCTTCTGTGCTGAGGACTCCAGAGCTGGACGCAGTACTCCAGGTGGGGTCTCACCAGAGCCGGGCAGAGGGGCAGAATCCCCTTCTTCAACCTGCTGGCCATGCTTCTTTTGATGCAGCCCAGGATACGGTTGGCTTTCTGGGCTGCAAGCGTGCATTGCCTGTTTGTGTTGAGGTACTATCCAAAATATGAACAGCAGGATTAAAAATAAAATAAAAATCAAAGGAAAAGAAAGTGTTGTGGGATTTCCCCCCTCCCCCATTTAATTCACTAAAATAAACAAGAGATTAAGTCCATGCCTGTTGGACCTATTGCTGCTGTGTGTGTCTGCCTCTCCTAATCAGTGTTTGTAAACTTACTTGTGTAGCACTGTGCATGATTCCAGCTGGCAGGAGTTTGCAGTGACAAGTATAGTGTTTTTGTCAAATTACATCCAAGTGTAGAAGGAAGCAGCATGAAGATGATGAATCTGAAATTTGCAGGGAACCTGCAGCTTTTTTAACGCTTCAAATGAGCATGTGCAAACTCTGCATCTCAAGTTAGTATCTGAAGTCACTCTTACCTATCAGTCAACAGAGCCTCAGGGTCGGGGGGGAAAACTTATTTCTTGGGTGGGAGGCAGTCAGACACCCACAGCACCACCTCATTCTCCATTTTTTTTTAATGTTTGTCCTGTTGTGGGATGAACGAAAGGGGAAACAGAAGCTGTTATTTCCTTGTCTTTCATTACCTTAGCCCTTACAAATGAGTGTCTTGCAGATCCATCACTTGATCCCACCTCAGATGGAAGGAATGACCTCCTGCCTGTCAGAAGGTTAAAAGAGCAGCTGTACCACCAATCTTTTGACTCTGCAGTCGGGTCGATCCTGAACCGGTGTGACATGTGGAGTAATGATCATGAGCATCTGCATTTTGCAGGCACAAGAGGCTGTTTGTTTGAGTAGCCTATGAAAAAATGCTGATGATGTAGAACAAGGAATTTCTTAGTGCTGAACAAAATGGCTTAGAGGGAATTTTGTTAGAGGCATGTATTTTATGTTATCTTAGTATCTTGCGTTGAATAGTTAGCAATGCATACCAATCAGTCTGTCAGGGTGGAAAGTAAAAATGAGTGGCCTGGCGGTATTTGCTCTGAAGCATTCTTGTGTCTCTGAGGCTTATTTGGAGGAGCATCTTTAAGGCGCTATTATCCTTATCTTGAATTTGGCCTGATTATGTTTCAAATATGTACTTATATTGTGAGCCTTTTCAGAAAAATCAAGAAGTAAACTTTTTGAGAACAAATTCACTGCAGCCTCAGCCTGTTCTAGTCTTTTTTTGTTCAGATGGTCGTGATGTTACAGCTAGATCAGCCCAACTGCAAATTCTCAGTAAATACCCATTTTGGCAGAGCACTTTGACAAAAATTGCAGTCTGCTCTCGCAGGAGAGAGAGGCATTTGGTTTCTGCTCCAGTCTTTCGTATGTCCTCTGTGGTGCCCAGTGCTGAAATCAGCTTGGACGTCTTGAAAATTGGTATGCAGTTGATCAGATATGAAAAGGGAGTGTCACTCAAGAAACAGGCATTAGGCTACCTGAGGAGATCATTTTGCTGATGTGGGGCTAGTTGTTGTTGGACCTGAGAACTTGTGGCCATAGAGCAGCAAAGAAGTATCAAATAAATGCGGCTGTGGCATATATAAAATATTCCAGACTGCTACACACCTAGCTTCCTCTCATGAATGTTCTTTTCTAACTGGAAAGCTAAGCTGGGAAGGAAAGAAAATGGTTTGACATGCATGGAGTCTGACTTGAGAGTATAAGAAGTTGAGGTGAAAGGTTGGTTCAGGTAGGAAAAGGCATGGTGGTTTGTGTTTTTTCAGGGATTTTTTTGGTTTTTTTAAGTGTGAGGGTGAACAGTTCTAACCAGGTAATTTGTTTGTATATTCTTGATTTATCTTTCTGTGTGTGCATTGTTTGTATAGACTTTGTATAGTGTATTTTGTAGGCTTTTTTAGAGTATAAAGTTATCTCATTTTTAACAAGTATCAGATACTATCCAAATACTGTTGTTTTATATCTGTGACACCCTTTCCTGCATCTGTCTTTGTCACTGGTGAAGTAACTTTTCTTTTCTCAAGGTCATCTGCTGTATTTTTTTGTCTGTGTTGTAATTGTCTGTTTTTAACCTCAGAATTTGAAGTGGCCTATTTGGTACCTGACTCCAGATAATGAATCGCCAGCAATGCCTCCAGTATCCCTGTTCCTGAGCTAGTTTATACGCCTTTGTATTTCCATCCTGGCACAATATCTCCAGCATCTTAGTGATTTTTCTTTGCAGTGCTTTGTCAAATGCTGCACTAAAATGTAGCTATGTTACACGTACAGGGTTCTCATTATCTACTTGGTATGGTTTATTAAAAGAAAGAGAAAAAAGAGATTGGGTTAGTCAATAGCAGTTTCAGTTCGGTTTCTCAACCCACGCCAGCAATTATGCCTGCTTCACTAATTGCCAGGACATGCCTTTTCTTTTTCCCAAGTTCCTTTTCTCAAACTGAATTTGTGTTCTAATTTTCTACGCCCAGTACAATGTATATTTTTTTGATTCATTATCAAATGGAAGGAGATGCAATTAAGTGAAAGAGCTGGCACACAGTGAAAGGCGCAAGCTGCAACTGCAAAATCCTTTCTCTTTCTCCCCCTCCAAATTAATTTGATTAATTTGATTACAGAAATTCAGCCTTTTTAAATATGTTTCTGTTCCATGTCCAGAGGAATACAGTGGAGCAATGATGTTTGCTGGAACTACAGCGATGGCTGGGTAAGGTAGAATTCCAAACTGTCATATATAAACATAGCACATAAAAGCAAACCTCTTGTAATGTAATACGTAGGGTGTTTCATGGCCCGATGCAGAGACTTTCCTATTGGAAAGTGTTGATGCCATTGCTCGGCAAAAAAAACCCCACCAAACGCCAAAACGCAGATGCTTTGTTTGACGGTGATTTTAACTGTGGCATTAAAGTTAATTCTGTTAGTAACTTTCAATTATGCCCATTTTTAATATACCTTAAAAAAACCTGGAAGGGATGGAATGGTTTTGGTTTATGTGGTATTTGTAGACAAATACAGGTATTACTGGGTAATTCAATTTGGATACACATGCTCTGCTAAAAGTCATCAGTTTAGGGACTGACCACAAGATTTCTTGAAAATTCTTAATAAATTGTGTGTGTTTAAATCTCTGTAACCACCTTTGTATATATGTCTTTACGCTATGAAACTTTATCCTTTGACTGATGCATCTATCAGTGTTACATCGCAACAAGAGTAATTTTCCTGTTGATGTAGGTCCTAGCACATGTGTGTCCTGTTAATAGCAATAAAGCCAGCTGTCATCTAAATTTGGATGAGGTTGTCTGGAAGAAAATATGATCATATAGTGGGGCTCTTGAAGCCTTTGATTGATTAACTTCAGAGGGCTTTTATCTGAGATAACATGACAGCAACACAAAACCAATGTGCCTTGTGCAGCCCTGAGCAGGGCAACTATTTTGCTTTCAGTACAGACATTGTGGTTCTGTGTCCTGGTTTGAGGTATGTGGGCTGCGGTTAATAATTTTGAGATGCTTTCCCCTTGCATGGGGCACCAGATACACTCTGTTAGTATACCTGTCTGCTTTTAGCTTCTTTTTTTGGCCCAGATCCATTTATTCAAGTACCTTATGCCAACTCACCTTGTGCAATTTCCTTATGTTAATGGTGTTTGCGGAGGCAGAGAAGTAAGACTGGAATTAGGCAATTATTTACTACGTTAATTAAAATTCATAGTCACAGTTCAGATGTTTGTGTTGGGATAAACTTCATACATTTTTAAGCTTAGTAAAAAATCATGTGTGTGTTTATTTGTATTTTGTGTGTATATATTAAAGATACAGCATTTGGTCTTAAAGATTAATTTCTTTTTTTTTTAAATGCTACTGTGTGCTTTAAATGATATAAATCAAAGCACTTCCCCGTTACTTGGAAAGCTTGACTGGCTCTTGAAGCTGAAGACTTTTTTTTTTTTCCTTTCTGTAGAGCTCCTGGGCTTGTCATGTGCTTCCATTAACTTTTGAAAATTAAACACTACATTTTGGTTTGAGTATATTGGAAGGCTTCCATAAAAAACCATTAATTTGTAGAGAAAAATAGAGGTTTTTTGAGTCTGTTATTGTTGTTGCAGCAGCAGGGGACCACTGAAAAACAAAGTAGAAGACCACAAGTATTATACAGTACTGTACAGATCATGGCAGCACACAGATAGAATACATATAATGCAGTATAATTGATTCTGCACAGCATAAATTCCCAAAGCTGTTGTTTGGCAGCTGGGGAAGGACCAGTGTCTTGTCCCTAGCCGTATTCTTGCTGTGTGTGTGAAGAACAGGTCGTTGGCTTTTACATCTGAGTTCAAGTAATACTAGTTTAAGCGCAATGTTTTGCAGAGTAATGGCGTCCTGTCTTTGTCACTGTTTACTGATAATATGATTTCACATGAGCATAACACTTGTCCAGTTCACAGGGATGTATGAAGACATATTTTTAATGCTTTAAGGAGGCAAATGTGCAGTAATCAGAACAGCATCTATTTTTTTACAACTTCTGTCACTGAAATCTGTAGTAGCGCTACATGTTCTTGTGCTTTAGAACTTACATACCTTGATCAAGAGTGCAGCTAGCTGAGAAATCCTTCAGTAGCACTAACTGCTTGCTTTTACCGGGAGGATGAGTGCCTACCCTAAAAGGTATGAGGGTAATATACTCTTCTAGAACTAGTTTAAACAGCATCCTAGAATCTGTCATGGTTCCTTGCTTCTCAGGCTCTCCACAAGGACATGTTTTCTCTGCAGAGACAATCAGTCTAAACTCAGGCAAGAGATTTTAGTGGAGCATAGGTTAGAGTCTGAGCCAGTCTGCAATAAAGACAAGCCTGACGATCACATCTATGTGAAAGCAGTGGGATCTGCTTGGGTTTCATGCCTTTATGGATCATTCCTAGGCATCACAATGTAGTCATCGAGTAGGAAAGCAGCTGAAATTAGTGGTTGTTTATGAAAATATACTTGCGTGATGATCTTGCCTGGTAAAGGAAAACAAATCAGTAACACAGTTGGGTTTACATACCTGAATCCTTGATTTGAAATCCTGCACATAATTCACCATGCTGCCTTTTTAGGCTCTATCTGGATGGTTTTGGTTCACTTGTCCAGTCTGTGTTAACCTTCTTCTCACTATTCTTAATATTTGCTGTTACTTTGCTCTTAATTCATCAGTCTGTTACCATCCATTGGCACAAAGGACAGGACATACCTGGCTTGGATGGTTCATCATTTGCATATTAATTGAAACAAAGTCATCCTTTTTTCCATAAACTTTACTCATAAAGCGAGTGTCTTTCTACAAAGCAGAAGAGTTGGAAGTGCAAGGAAGTTAAGTGTTATAATACAATGCTGCATTTATTTTGTGGAGAACTAGATGGGTGAAAGTCAAATCCTCCTTTCAAAAGTGGAGTCTCAAATGTTCTCTTCTCCAGGTTAGCTGAATCTTGTTCCTTCTTTTGTCTTTTTCAAGAAACCGCATTTCCCTTGGAGATAAACTCACCTTTTAGAGATGTGAACAAACAAATTACATAGATCTTCACCTATGGCACGTTTGTAGCCCAGATCTGAGTGTGAAGCTCTAATTATGCATATAAGAAATCAGGTACCTTGTGTTCACAATAGAAGAATTTGTATGAATGTTTGGCTGAGCTTGAGTTGCAGCTTCAGCCTCTGATATTTTCCCTGGATTTGTGGTTTACAAACAGTTTGGTTTGTGGTCTCACTTGGGAAAATTTGGTTTTGATGTGTTCTGGTGTGGTAAAGCTAACGTTTTCTGAAATTAAGAACTTTGAAGGAACTGGAGAGTTTGGATGGAGGTCTCAGCTTTGTTTTATAAAATATAGATAGCAACCTATGAACATGTATCAGGGGACGTAAATACTATGGAAGAAACATATATGCAGTTTACAAAGTCTGTTTTTATATAGTCTTTTTATTTTCTTCCTCACACTGCTTTTTTCCCCCTTACTTTGCCTTTCACTCATTGTTCCAGATTTTTCTTCTAACTTGAGCTGCAGTACTGCTTTGTGGTTTTAGTTTCAAACCTTAAAATGAAATGTCACCAGAGGCATAAACACAGTGCCCAAAGAGGAAAACACGTACTGACCGCGTTGCAGAATAGAGAGGTATTTTTAATTTCATTCTTGCAGAACTAGGTCATTGTACTCTAAGGTTGCCTAAATTAAGTACAAACTCAAACATTCCAGCTAGATTGGTCCACTGATCGTTTAACAGCAAAGGATATATTATCTTTACTGATAAAGCTGACTTGGTTAATAGTGTAAACACACCATACCACTGTTTTATCCTTACAACCGGAACGTTAGGATGGGTAACGGGTGATGATATTTTGTGTAATTTTACATGTGGACTTCTATAATAGGTAAACCTGAGGTATTTTGTATGTAACAGTATCATCGAATGACAAGAGTGACCCAGGCTGGAATGGGCCTCGGGAGGTTCTTCCTAGTCCAGCCTCCTGCTCAAACCTGAGTCCAGCACTAAGTTCAGGCCAGGTTGCTCAGGGCTTTGTCCTCTTGGGTCTTGACAACCACAAAGGACAGCAATTCCACAGCATTTCTCTCAACTCCCTCTAAACCTCTCTTTCTCTAAATATATGCATATAATGCATTGGAAAGTGATTATTTTCTTTGTTTCTAATGTTTAGTACCCAGGAAAGCAATACTACAGTTCAGTTCAGAAGTTCGTGTAATTCAAGTGATCGTTTTTCTTGCACACTTTGGAGATTTAAGATATTCATCTTTTTTTAAAAAGAAAAACACTTTTTTTTTTTCCCCCAAACTGGGTTCAAGCAAGAAAAAAGGAGAGCTTCTTGAGTACTATAAAGTGTGTGATGCTTCTGAAAATTTATCTTTTTCCCTGAAGAAGCATAGTAAGGCTGTAATACAAATTTTAAACAGAAGCAGTTCAGTAACAGCTTTTTGCATTTCTCTAAGCATTTCTCAGAGTAAAATAAAATCATTAAATGAGAATTTATGCTAATATTTACTCTGAGGCAGAGCTAATCTTTGAAGTTACTGTTTTCCATCTCGAGTGGTGTTAACAATCAAATACGAAATAGGACTAGGAGATAAAAATGTGTACTTTTATTTGTCTCCAGACCATTGGTACATAATATAGATTATATAATTATAAACTTAAAGCTTAGCCATCGTTAAAGCCGAATTTGAGATGTTGCATATGCTTCAAAATCTTCCTGTGAATTTCTGTGTTGCTACACGCACAATTTTCCATAACATGGAATACTTTTCTTTCTCTTGTTGTTTTACAGTCCTCCCTTTTTACATAACAGGCTCAACTTAGGCTGTCCTCTTGAAGGAAACGTATGTTTGTAATCTTTCATTTCTAACAAACATAGGTACTAGTTCTGTGTGGTGAAGTAGCAGCATGTTTCAGTATATGTATGATTTAAATGTTTTCTGGAAGGAAGAGGAAGAGAGACTGTAAATTTTAAACAAAGCTCTAATTTCATGTGTTAACGCAGTGTCATAGTCTAAAAGGTTGCATTTTTAGGGGTGAACCAGAACTGAAATCTAGCCCTATATATAACCTATATAACCCAAGACATTTTCTGTCTGTCTAGATCTTTAGGTTGTTACAGTTGGTGTCATTTGTAGAATTTGAATCCTGAAGGAGAACCATTTTTTGGCTTCTTATTTGTGGCTTGGTGACTGGATGTAAGTTTAAATTACTTCTGTGCTGCTTTTAGGAAGACTAGGCTGTTGGTCCAGTTTTCCAAAAAGACCCAACACCTTTAGAGGTTGTTCATGTATTTTGAAGTCTATTCCTTTCTTTTGTATTGATTTTTTCCTTGAGCACTTGCTGGTTTGAAGATGCGCATTTTAATAGTTTTGTAGACTAGGTGCCTGCACGGGTGATGCACCTTCTCTTTGCAAGGCTGGCACAGCGCTTTCTGCACTCTGGGAAGAACCACAGGACGTTTGTCCCTTTCCTTCGGTTCTTTGTGAGGAAGAACTAAGCCCACTTTGATCTCGTGCATAATGTTGGAGTATGCATTTCATACTAGCCGTTTCTTCAAACACATTCTGTGCCAGTCTGTGTATTTTGATTTCATCTTCCAAGTGTTTTTCTGAAATGTGTCATTCAGACCTGCTAGCCCTGCCTTCCAGATACAGAACTCCTCCAGTTTTGATGTTTTGTGATTTATTTTTAGAAATGTAACAGTTCTGCCTCCTTCGCTTGAAGAGACTCAAAAAATATGTTGGAATCACCAGTTTTCCTCTGAGACTTCAATGGCAGTAAATGTCACTGTGTGATATGATACAGGCAACCTTAATTTGGCTCTTACGAAGAACGCTGTTTGACATGTGCTTAGACTCGAGGCTGAGAGATTTAAGATGAACTGTCTTTTAAGAGAATTATTTTTTTCCTTTGAAGAGCGCTTAGCATCCGTATCCAAACTGGCTATGGGTTTAGATGTGCCCAGAATTTGCAGTTCTGTGGGCAAATGATGTTTATACAGAATGACAGCAAAGGGAGGGCGTGGAAATCGGGAATTGGTCTCTACTGGAAGGCCTGTGAAAGACCAGATCATCCAAAACAGGAGATAATGGTAACGTAGGAGTTCTGTGGTCTCTGGCAGCTGGAGCACTGGGCACTTGCGGAATATCTGCTGTAGCCTGCATTTCCAAAACTAGAGGCAGGACTATCACCACAGGACCTTTTCTATAGGGAGCAGGGAAAGTAACATCAGGAATAGGCTATTTACAAGCTGGTATTGAGAAGCAATAAATAAAGCATTATTGTGCATTTGTTAGTGAGCTCAGTCCTTGCACTAATCAAATAGGATCTGAAGGCATTACTTCTGACATAGGCAAAATCCAAGTGGGGTGATTTCCTTCAGTTTATTTACACAGGTGCAAGGAAGAAGTATGTGTATACACACGCAGAACAATGACAGTTTTAATATCCGAAGTTGGGTTATTTTGCAAACAGAGCAGACCAATATGCAAAGAAATTCAGGAAGCAAAGGGAAAGTGGTGCAAAGGGATAGAAGGTGAAACTGTTGGTATCTCAATAAAGGCATTTGTCACATGGGGGGACCTGGCGCCGTGACACCTGTATTTTTTGAGCAAAACGTAGAGACAACTGCGCGCTTCAGTGAACTATGATAAACCATTACCAGCTTGAATTTGTTCTCTGTTGACTGAACGCTCCAAAACTACTGTATAGATCTCACTTTATTTACTATTTCACGTGCAGTCTTTGCTGAATTACAACATTTTGATTGCTCATGAAATAAGGAAAGGTGTTGAGGTGGCAATTGAACTGGCGCATATATATATGTATTTACTTCAGAAACATGAGGAGGTTTGTTTCTGTACATAGAAAAAACATCAGTAACTGGAGCAGATTGATTTTAAATCCATGAATTGAAATAAGTAATTTAAATGTGTTTCATATGAACAAGCAAGAAACTCGATACAAAATAATTGAGTTCAGTCCTGTGTTGAATTTGTACTTTCTAGTCATTTTCCAAAGGGAGGGTTAATTCTTACTGGCTTATAACATTGAAAAAAATTTTTGATATACAGCTAATTGCATAATTCGTGTGATATCTGGTACTTTTGTGTACAGATATGGGAGAGGGATTTTCTTTATTTTGTATGATTTATCTGATTCAATATGTTTGGTCTGATCTCAGTTTTCTATGTCTGTATGTATGAAAATAATGTATTTCTAATTAGGAAGTTAACTTTCACTTCAGAATTATTTAACCTCTGTTTTGGGTAGAATTCTTTAATTCAATTGAAAAAACCTTCATAATCAGTGCTTTTAGTTAGCTCTGCCCAAGAAATTAAAGATAGGGATATATATTAAAAAGATGTAACAAGACATCTTTTGAGTATGGTTCCCCTTGTAAGCAGGGCAGGTATTACCCATCATTCAGTGCATCAGAAACTGTTTCTGATATGTATGGTCCTTTTGATATGTGAGGTTACTAGTACTGTTTTTTAATCGTTGGATGAAGGGGGAAGATAATGTTTCTTTATCCACTTTAAATGATCAAGTTGTTAATTTTGGTTTGTGGAGTTCATTTTAAGACAGTTTTCTCTGTAGCCGTAGAAGAGAGAATTGCTGTCAAAAGCTGCTTTTAGCACTTCAGTAAACAGTGTTTTCAGGTCTTATACTGATGACTAAGTTCCATGAGACTTTTCAATACAGTTTGCCTTGGTAGCAAACATGTATTGGCGGAACTTGACTTCAACATTCTTTTTTATTACTTTAATACTTTATGCTAAGCCTACACCTCAACATCTGTAGCTCTCACTTCAAAGGTAGTACTAGTTATGTTTTCTAGTTATACTTTTTTTTTAAATGACGTTTCATGTCTTTTAGTTACTCTCTGTTTTGATAGGAATCTTTGTAAAAGGAAATTCCTCAACGCACAGGAACCTTGGCTTATTTTGAGGGTTGAATCAGAACTTGGAGAATTGTGTAATTAGGTGTGTTAGGTTACTGTCATGTACCGTTATTCAAAACAAAACTTTAGGGCAAATTAGTGACTGTGACAGAGTAGACTAACACTGTTAAGTGATCATTATGGAGACCTTTAAAGGCTTTTTAGCCTGTTTCGCACCAACTAGAAAAGTGAGAATATCAAGCTCCCTTGCTGAATTTGAGCTGTTTGTGCCTTTTCCTCAACTATTCGAAAGCACTTTCTTTAACTCTCTTTCCCAAGTGTCCTGTTAAGCTAACGTGACACCTAGCTCTGACTAACAGAGGTGGCCCTCCTTGTATTTTCCCTTCTGATGGTTGAAGCAGATTAACTGGCCAAAACAAATAAAAACCCTAATCTGACAGAAAAGCTTGTTGAAAATTCAAACGACAGCTAGTGCTGGTGGAGACAGTAAAGAAAGGGTGCTCTTTCTGGTGACCATCAGCTGGTACAGTGCTTATCCATGTTACAAACCAGCCCTCCCTACAAGCAGTTGTGCGTGCTCATTTTCCCTAAAGCATTAAGTGTAAACCTGGCCAATTACTAAATCATAGTAAGTGTGTTCTGTAGTGTCAGGTATTAAAATAGTTGTAGAGACGTGATCTAAATATTGCACAGAAACAGATTAATTCACAATTGTTGCCAAGATGTTTGAAGAAAATAAGAACTTGTTAGGTCTGTCGATTGCAGGGAGGGGAATTGAATATGGGATGACAGTCTGGTTAGAGGCAGTATTCTCATTTATTTCTTTGAAGAGTATGTGCAAACGTCAAGGTTAAGGTCATAACAGTATTGCCGTGTTCTTACCCCTTTAATTCCCAGGTCTTGAAAATAAAATCCACCAAGGTGAAACAAGAAACTGGGGTGAGAGCAGAAGCTGAGGTTAATTTTAACTTCATCAGGCTGAGAGCGCTCACCAGTATGTTTGTCATTAACATAAGATTACTTTGCTTTCTGATTAGAAATTAATGGAAACCTTTATTATGTATTGAAAGAATAGACTTGCCCTGTGAAGACCTATGAGGACTCTGAGCTGTAAAATGACAGAAATACAGCACCTGCAGGCAGAAGTAACTACCCATTGCAGCACGTACCTCCATCTTCTAACAGCTCAGGGTTTGAAATAAGGGGCTTATCTTAACGGCTTTCATGCGCGAGAGAAAGTACATGCACAGGGAAAACCTAATGTCTAGCACCATACACCTAGAGAAGGGGTTGCCTTTGTGATAAAAAGGGAGAGAGAGGTGTGCATCTCGATGAAAAACGTGACTGGCAAAAACCATGACTGTTCACTCCCCCTTTCCCAGCAAATTGCCTGAAAGTGGATTATAAACAGTGATGCATCATTACTATTATCCCCTGGTATGACTCACTGAGCCATATATAGCAGCTCGTCTTTTGAGGAGAATTCTTACTCAGAGCAAGTAGGATGTGAAAACAAATACTAAATGTCAGACCGTTATGACAGACTTGCCTTACAATTTTTTTCGTGGTAGATAAAAATGTCTAAAAATGGCTTGAATAACCAGCAATGCTGGTTGATATTAAGCAGGTATTGTCAGGTTAAAAATCCTGATTAGTTTTCTCCTGATTTGCCGCTCTTACTTTCATAATATTTTTCTCTTTTGGGCAACAATAATGTGTTTGTTGATTGCACTAGCAAATTCTTGGATATTTCAATATTTGGATTGCTGGTAATGCAAGGTGGCAGGTGGCTTTTCGAGCATGCTTTAGGCTTTTTCCACTTGGTGCTTTTGAGAGCTCTCTCCCTTTGATTGTCTAATCATGCCCCAAATTAATTCTCCATGATTTCTTTCTATTATCTTTTAGTTGTAAGGCAACTGCTTGTGACATCCAAGCGTGGCTGATAACGTTGATCCCTTTTAAGATTCTTCTGTCCTCCTTTTAGAAAGATTGGCTTTCTGGAGTACTAACAGCATCCTCCCTCCGTATTTTGCATTAATTTAATACCTTGAAACGTAGACTGCTTTTCTTGCCAAGAAAGGCTATCCAAGGCTTTCTTCAAGGCTTCCGTGATTGCTGCTGGACCAGCATCTCCGTCCTTATCCCCAGATGAACTCTAGCCTGAGGATCCAGAGCTCTGTTTTTTCTGATGCTGTTGCCAGTGTCGCTTTTGTTCCATGTCAGCTGCTGTAGTAAAGTACTGTGTTGTTTGTTTATGTTGCATGTATGTTGACTCAGCTTTTCCCTTTGAAACAACGCTCAAGATTTTTAAATATGTACTGGGAAATAAGAATCCTTTCTTGTGTTTTATGATATTGATAATGTTTTATCAAAGCTGTATTAGTAAAAGAAATATTCCTGTGTTCTGTTACAGGTTTTGGGATTTGAAGTTGATACGGTGAACTCTGTCCAGTTTTCAAACCACACAGGTAAAATTTTACATGTGTCTTCAGATACCACTCCACAGTCACTGAGCTCTACTTAACATGTGGCTCCCCTCATCACATGACAGTAGAAAGGAGACAGGTCTCATGTTTTCACTCGCATTTTCAGGATATAGGATAGAAATGTAATTTTCATGTTTAGGTTCAAGTGTATCAGTAGTCTGGATTAGGGCATGACACGGTAGTGTCCTTTTCTGATACTTCAGAGTGTGAGTTTCTTGTGTTAAGCAGTGATGTAATTAACTCAGACGGTGAAATAACACAAATGTGGCCATCTACGCAGGCAGGCCTGTGAACGGGGGAGTCTTCAGAACTGTTTGCTGTGCATTATGGCCCTATGATACTCATAATCATACTACCAACCCAAACATCAGAAGAATACTGAGCTAGATGCAGTGTTTCCTCTCTTTACGCGCCCACCCAGATGGCTAGCAAGTATCCTAAAATTACATTCTGGAGGGAGGAAGGGGGTGGTTGTGTTAATACATTCATGTGTATTTTTACTTGGGTTCTAAGCCTGAACATGATGCAGTCACAATAATACTTTTCAGACTTCCTAACGCTCACAGTGCTAGAGGACTTTATTTTTCAGAAGAAAGATGAAATTCATGTTTATTTTAGCAATACCTTTCACCCATAAAGGAGCTCCTAGTGACTTGCTATTTTTGAATTTATAGAGACACACCTACTGTGGTGAATGGTTGTTTAAGGAGAGATCTACTCTAGATATTTTAAGGGTGTCCAGGAGCAAATTCTGACTTTAACATCTTTGAAAAGAGCAAAAAATTTTTCTGATAAAGAAAAAAAAAAGGCAAAAGTTGAGATACTTTTCTAGTATCTCACAGGTACAGCTCTATTAATAAACTGCTAATTTTCAGAACAGAGAGCAGATCAGGAAGCCTCTGTCCTCTCTTACTATGTTGAGCTCCACGCAGCTTTCAAAGGGTTACAAGAAGTTCCTATGATGGAAGGAATTTAGTGTCACCCTGGGAAGAAGAAATGAATGTTTCAAAGGTAGCTAGAAAGCCATTTCTGCTTGTTGAGGAAGGGCATGAGAGAGGTAATAATTAAACAAGGAGTAGGGCTATTTCCTGTGTGAGGCAAAAAGCTGCTTATTTTGGTTGTACCCTTTGGCACAGTACAAAGGTTCTCTCATGTTTTTAAGAGATACTTAGATGTGACTTATGTTTCTTTAATGTATTTAGTTTTGGAGTTTGGAATTTTTTGTTGTTTAGTTTTTGACAGCTGGATAAAACTGTTGTAATGTTCCAGAAATGAAGAAAAATTTTTTTAAGTGAAATAACTCAACGCTCAAAATAAATGAGCGCCTGTCGTTTGTTGGCTTTCAGTTTCAATATTAAATCAGCTTTATAGGGCATTAAAAGAGCTTAATAGAGGTTTTATTGTACCATAAACTGAATGTATCTGAAGGTAGGAAAATTACATTACCAATAGGATGACCAGGTTCTTCAAACAGAAAAGAAGGAAGATTTTTTTTTTTAATAGCATCACAGCTGGAGAAAGGTTACCAGTGCTTCATTCAAGGTTTGGCAGACAATGAAGATAATAGAAGGAACAATAAATTAGTGATTTCCTCCACCACCCCCTCCCCCAACCTAAGTGAACATCCCAAAATCAAAAATGTCTCAAAGATCACGAGTCTTTAAAATATTTAAATTATTTGGAACTTTGTCTTCTGGTGTTTAGGAGTCACATTATTATTTTCTTTCTGTAATCTTGATATTCTTAGTAAATGTGTTTAAAGACTCCCAAAGATTGGCACAACCTTATGATTTTGGGAAGCAGAGCTTTCAGAAAAAAATCACAATATGGTAAGTGTTTGGCACTTACCAAGCATGAGTAAAAGGAGATTATATTTAGAAGTATTGGTCATTTGGCTGAAAGATGAAGGAATGGAAAAGAAAGGAAGGGTACATATTCCCTTTTATGACAGGTCTAGTTTTCTAAGGCTGCAGTTTATCCATTAAATCCTTTCTATGCTCTCTTAAATTGAACGATAGATTCTAAGCCCAATGGCTTTGCACCTCCTCTTTGAGAGAGGCACTTAGGAACATGTGATGTCCTCATACGAAGACTTTTCCCAGTTTGATCATTTACTCATACCTGCACGCAAACTTGCACTAGTACCCGCGAATCAATGTACGTGCCGTCTGTGCCACTGCAGGGATTAATGAACAGAAACTGCCGTGCTGGGCTGTGGCTTGTGTTTGGAGCAGTGCTGCAATACACAGAAATGGTGTGCTGAATGAACTGGAGAAGATAACTTGATTTTCCTACAAGAACAACTCTTACGAGAACCCTGTCTGTGATCATCATTAAAGCTGAAAGGCAAATTTTTCCTTCAAAATCTATGAACTCCAGTTTCCAAAATAATGTGGTATACCAGAGGGGGCACAGGTAGCAAAGTGTGTCAGTTTTGGACATGGCTTGCTTTCTTTCCTCGTCCTTGTCTTTAAACCTGGTCTTGGTAGCAAAAGATAAAGTGCAGAGAAAATTTATGACTAACAGGCTTTCTTTGGTGAATCATTATTGCTTTTTGCCCCCGTTTTTAAATCAGTAAGACACCACAGGCCTATTTCTGCTGACTTCTGCTCACAAAATGCAGCTTTCTTTAGTCTTTTATAATCCTGAAATTCAGAAAATGTGCTTTAAATCAGTCCCCCTGGGAGAACAGTTTGTCATGTTGCTTGGTGAGGAACTTTTATGATTAGAGTGACTCACCCTTGAATGGCATCATGCTTCATGTACAAATAAAAGAAGCTGTCATGCAACCTACAAAGATTCTGTGCTTTTTATTCTATTTTACTGTACTGTTTGCAGAAGCATCTCATAGTCTAATATGCAAAAAATAAAAATCCAAATTTTTTTTTTATGTATCGTTGATTTTATTTGGGGTGCATTTTTAATTCTTCAGTGACGTACATCTTTGTTTTTAATTGGTAGGTTAATGGTAAGCATAAAATGTACTTAATTTGCCATCCAAATCCCACTTTTGAAAGTGCTCCAGAACAAATAGCCTGTTGGGTTTTTTTTCTGTTCCTTTTATTTCTAAGCGAAGCACTTTTGGACTTCCACTTAGTGGGTGTGTAGTGGGTGGTTGGGTTGGCTGGTAAGTCTAATACATAAGAAATTATAATTATGTCTCTCTGATGTGATTCTTCACAGTCTAACGCCCATATGCAGTCATTCACACCTGTGCAATGTGGGACAAAAAGATGATCTCTGCTCGTGCCTAACACTGGTAGTATTTTACTCCCACACTGACCAGCTGTAAAAAATCCAATGGAGAATTTGTTACTGTATTTCTCGTTTTGTTGAAGGCCTCCTGGTAGCTGAAGGTTTAAGTCGTGTGTTTAGGCCAGGTTGTCTGCCAGAGTTTGCATGTGAATTTTGTGGCACAGCTGGGACAGGATTGCCTGCCTATCGTGTGCCTTAAACACTGGATCTTTTTTCCTTTTTCCACTGTAAAATACTTGGTTACTGAAACCACTTGGAATAGTTTTGCAGGGAGCACCACAGGAGGAACTCAAACCTCAGAACAGAATGTTCTGGCTTGGAAAACAAAGAAATCTTAGATGCCTTGCTATACTTAAATGGTAGTTTGTTTTGAGTTTTGTTTTGTTTTTTTTTTTTCCTTCTGGTGTGCCTGGGATTTTTATTCTTTTCTTTTTTCCTGGTTTTTGAAAGTAATTAAGAGGCTTATAAATACATTCCAAAGCAGAAAAAAAATAAATGTACCAATGGAGGAAGGAAAGAAAGAAAAGTATGTAAATTCATCTTGGGTGCAGTATTACCTGCCTCTCTTGGTTGTGTTTTTTTTTCTTTTTCATACAGGTGAACCAAGGTATTTCCTTGGAGGCTAATGAATATGTTTATCGTTTTAGAGGGATAAGTGACAAAAGGTGTCATATCTTAGCTGTTTTTCATTCCCTTATCTGCTTAAAAGCAAATATATAACATTAAATTGCAATAAAAGGCCAAAACACAGATAAACAGAAGGAGTTTAAAATGTTTAAATATTTATGTTCGTCTGTGTGTTTAAAAATATTACTAATCTGGGAGACTAATGCAGTCAGTTTGAGCCAAATGCAGTTTGGAGAGCTGTGTATCATGATTTGCCGTGTTCTCTCTGCTCTCTCAGTCCAGCACTGAGGGGAATTATTGGGTGGTTTTGTAACCAAAACGAAGACAACTCAGCTTTCCTCTTCTGTAGAAAATACAAGCCAAGATCTCACCTTAATATGGAAAATAAGGGAGTACTAATTTGATCCATCTGCTATGCCTAACCAGCTCTTTAGTCTCCAAATGAGATGCAGTTGTTTTGCCAAGTACAAACTTGAAACTCATTCTTTAGTTTTCTTGGCTGTGGTTCCTGTATAAGGTGTGCAAATAGCCAGGTAGTGTGAGACTTTGAACTTCTGTACTGTTGAGTGTCACAGTGGAAATACTTCTGCAGAGTTGGAGTTATACTAAGCGGACAGTTATGCACAAGATTTTAAGTTTTCTCTTGCTGTTTTTCATATATTCATATTTAGTGATGTAGGCGTATGGATAACATTTCTAGGAAGCTGACTTTCTTTTAGGTCTTGCAAGGCAGCTCTGGACCTTTGAATGTGCTCACTGCCAGCCCAGTTCTTAGGTCTTGCCGAGGAAGACAGTGATTCCTCGTTGTCATCCTTAACTGCAACGACTAATGCTTTTCCCTAAAGCCGGTTGGACCTCACATGTTTAAGCTTGCTGTTGGCATTCCCTGCTAACTAGCTTTGGGTTCAGGGCTGTGTAGTGTTTTTCTGACCACACAGTATGTGTCTTGATTTTTTGCCTTTCCGCTTTCAAGATAGTCCCTCTCCCTCTTCCTGGGACCCCAAGGTACCCATCCTTCAGTTAGTGAAACCCTTTTTGAATATGAGTAACTGGCTTTTTATTCTGTCCCTCTACAGAAGCTGCTTTTTGGTTGTATGTTCCACCAGGAGAGTAGGATAAATGCAGGATTGTGGGATTTGCCCCTTATTCATCAGGTTACATGAAGTTTCCCTGGGGAAGGGACTTAGGGTGGTTTCCGTCTTGCTGCCAGTTTTGATTTTGTTTTGTTTCTTCTTACTCAAACATAATTCAGCTCCTAGTGAAATCAGTTCTCTGCACATCTGGTGAAGGCATTTTTCTTCAGTCTGAATAGCCGGCGCTTCCCTGAGAGCTTCCCTAGGGCTTTTTTTTCCTCCAGCTATCGTGTGAATAGACTTTAGGTTGTATTACACGTGTTACCAGGTGGTAAAAAGGATCCTCTAGATACCCCTGGAAGTCACTGCTACAGAGTTCGGATAAGGTCGCTGCCCCATGTAGGTAACTTACCAATTCATGAGCTAAGCTGGGCTGCTACCTAACAAGTTGTTTCCATATTTATTTCCCTCCCTCAGTGGAGGATTGGTGTAACATGGACCCTGTGCGTTGGCTGTTCCTGACATAGGAAGATGAGCTTTCATCTTCCTATGATCCTTCTGTAGGAATAGCTCCCAAGAGCATCTAGATTGTCTGGACAATCTATCATAGTTATTTTTATGTGTAAGACGAATGACTTCTCTTTTGCCAGGTGACCTTGATTCTGGGTGAAAACTGCACTCAGTTTCATTGATGGGCACAACAGAATAAAATGGACTCTGCTATGTCCCTGTATGGATTGGCTTTGCAGTGCTAATAGAAGTAGAGATTTGGGGAAGAGGAGAGGGCAGATTATTTCTCTCTGAAGCTGCAAATGTGATAGAACAAACAGCTGCAAGTGTGTTAAATAAGTTGAATACTTGAGTTAGTTGGCGCCAAGAGTTTCTCATCTACTTGAGTCTGGACATGTGCCTAGATGTTAGGCGTTGCTGCTTTAATATCACTATGTTCTGCAATGGAACAACAGCCCTCGCATACGTGAATCCCTCACTTTGTCCGTTTCTTCACAGAGGCTTTTTTAAAAAGCATTTGCTAGGGAGAAAATTGTCATCGTTGATGTGAGTCAGTCCCCCAGCCAGCTGGCAGCGAGTCGTGTTTTAGAGGCTAGGCCTTCGTGAGCTGAGGAGAACAAAATGATCCGTCTGCTCACCCTACTGTGGGTGTATTTGCATTCATAAGAAGGAAAACTGAAAAATGTGCTTATCCTAGGCTCCAGGCACCTTTTGGCAGTTACTCTAATAACACAGTTTAGGGTGATAATCAAAGCCAACAGTTTTTATCACAGAATTTTCTAACTCCAAGAGCAGAAGTTAAAACAAAAAGAATACCATTGTCTTCACACAGGGGTGGTATGGAAGAAGATATCTCATTTAATGTTTCACTTTTCCTAATTCCAGTTAATAAAAAGGTAAGGTTTTTAACAAACTCTGAATTTATGGAGATTGGAAGAGTTAAATTCTGGGTGCTTCATCTAATATCCTGGAGGAAGACCCATTCTCATATACAAGGGAGTGATGGCTGCCATCTAGATGGGCAGGCTTTGATGACAAGGTGCATTTACATTTTTCAACAGATGTTTAGAGTCTATCAAGGAAGATATTTTTTTTTTTTTTCATTGAAATTGACTGCTATGGAGCTTGGTCCATTGTTTGCTGAAATCAGTTCTGCTTCTCACAAGTAACTTCACCTTCCATCCGCTTCTCAGCCAAGAATATTGGCTTGTAATTCTTAGAGATCATTCAAGGATAAGAGTGTATTGGATGTTATTTTTCTTTTTATAGAGTCTTTCTGATACTCGTTTGCTTTCCCCAGGACCCTTAGCATTAAAACTGCTATTTTTGGAAGAAAATCTGTCAGATGACATTGTATGTTTAAAGAGCACCTGTGAAAACATTCTGCTGTGGTCACTGTATTTGTTATATGCAGGTCCCATACCTGATGGGTGCAGCAGTGCTGCATGCCTGTGTCCAGACGAATCCATAAGCCTGTTTAAGCTTGTCATCTAGCTGTCAATTTTTTTTATTTATTTTTTTTTTTTAAGTATAAAATGACAAATTATACTGACACCCTCCTCCAGTGTAGTCTAAAACATATGCTTGTCTCCCTCCACACAGGAAAGGGAAAGTTGTATTAGCTCCATGGGAAAACTTGCAGGAGCCTGCGTGTGCTCTGCTAGATTTGCTGATAAATGGAGAGTCTCAAACTCCAGTGTAGTCACTCTAGTTCCTTTGGGAAACAGAGCTGCTAAGAAGTTGAGCACATTAACTGTTCTGCTGACAGCAGCTTTCATTCGGCAACAGTGTCTTACAGAAGAGGAGGTGGAAATGCTTTCTGGTGTTAATATCTGATACGGTCCCTCCGAGTGTATAATGTGTGTGATCCTAAATAGAAAATCTAGCTCATGAAAAATTATCTGGCATTTACTTTGCAGGTTATGCCCACTGGAAGGGTCAGGTGTTAAATTCAGATGAACTTCATGAACTGTATGAAGGGCTTAAGCTGAACAAGGTGAACCGGTATGATTACGTACTCACAGGTAAGAGCAGCTTGTTCCTTGGAGTTCCCGTGACATGTAAACAAAAGTAAAGAAATATAAACCATATCCCTCCTTATTCCAAACCAAGCAATTTAATTTTCTCTCCTTTGATTCCTCCTGCAATTTCATCTGTGTATTGTAGTCTCAACTGCTCACACTGTTTAGTTTGAAACAGCCCCTGTTCTCCAGCCTGATGGTTGTGGTTGGGTGGGTAAATTGATCCCCTTGTATAGTTTATAGACTTGTACAGGCCTGTCATTTACAGGCTTAACTATTGTTTTGGGAGTGCCTCTACTGAAAAAAAGGACGAGAAATGTCAGAGTATTATTTTTAAATTTATCACAAAGATGTGAGTTTAACCCTTTATCCTAAATTTGCAGTGCTAGCACTCTGCAGTACTCTAGCAAGGTTTTATACACAGTTGTCTGTCCTCGGTTTTTCTACTTGATCTGTAAGTGGTAGTGCTTTGGAAACAGAGCAAAGCATAAGCAGGGTTGGATTTTGGTTTTGACTCTCATATCTCTTGATTCTTTTTGCCCTTGTTACTATGTAGGTCCTCCAAGTGGATGCAGTTCTGCAGGATGTAATGACTGTGCAGTGTTTTCCCTTACTTGCCACTAGGTGCAAAGTGGTTATAAATACAGGCAAAGAGAACTTCTTGTAGAATGCTTTATAGAAAGAAGAGACTCTGTGTGCAGTTTTTATTAAAAACTGCTTCTCATCCAATTCCTGTTTCTCAAATGTAGATTACTGATTGGATTCCACCTCATTAAGAGCCGGGCATCTGGTTTAGATTACAGTATAAATTTTTTATAGCAGTGAACAGTAACTTTTTAAAGGTAAATAGAAATATATTGCCAGATTTGATTGATTTCATGGCTTCCACATGTAGGAAAGTGCTTTATATACAGGGAAAACTGGAGACTTTAAGTGTACAGATTATAACCCCAAAGCAGTCGTTCTGGTTTGAAGGGTATGGCATGTCTGAAGAGTTATTGTCATTTCTTTTTCAGGGAATATCTCCAAAGTAAAGGAGACTAAATAGAAAATAGACTTAACTAAGGCTAAGAAATTAACTTCAGTGTAAATGGGTTCTTTGTGGTTGAGAAATAGACAAACACCCTTTCTTTCCTTGAAAGAACTCACACAAAGGACATTTCCAGGAAAAGCACACTGTATTCTAGGACTTTTCAGGAGACGTTAGCATGCACAACTTGTAAGTAATGTTTGAGTACTCTTTTAGCTGAAATGTTCCTTTTTTATTTTACTATCAACTCTTGGAAGTGACACCGACTCCATTCCTGTCACTGTCTGGTACTGGAAAATTGGATGTAAGAGCTTAAAAATGGTAGAAGGGAAAATAGAAATCTTCATCAAGAAGAAATTTTGGAGAAAAAAAGGAATATTTATTAACATGCTTTTTAAAATAGGATTTGTGGGTAGATGGGTCGGTGTGGCATTCATGTTTGTTTAAAAATGTCATTCAGTGAAGCCGTTTTCAGTATGAACAAAAAGAAGGCATGGGTAGAAATGGCACTAATTTCTTAAGATCTAATAACACTCTCGGTGTTTTAGTGTTCAGTTGCACTGTGGCTGAACTTAAAATTCAGTTGTTTTCATCCAGGGCAGATTTTTCTCTTCAAACAGGAACAGCCATTCACTTTAGTGCTCAATTGTACTTTGTACCTCCAATAACCCGGGTATGATTATTCAAACACCGAAATTAATTTGTCAGCAGATGGGATTTGACTGTAATTGTATGTCTGATAACTGTAGATACCTTGGCTGAGATAGAAATTATTAACTTTAGGCTGATTATACAAAATAACGCCTCATTAACACTTGTGATAGTTACCTGTAGATCTTTGTATATTTGTTTCATTTACAGTAAAACACTCAAGGGAAGAGAGAAACTCTAATTCAGTGTATTTTTTTTAACACCTCTGTCAATAATGTTAATCACACTCTATTTTTTTTTTTTTTTCAACCAGTCACCATCACAGGTCATTTTAGACAAAAATTTTTGCGTCGCTTTTTTGACTGATTATCTGCATTTTGTAGATATAAGACAAAACATTTTGGCCAAAATTCTTGGAAGCTTTTTCCATTTCTCTACAACATCTAAGAACTGATCTATTTTCCAGGTAAAAAAAAAAAAATAAAAAGATCTCCAAAATGTATTTTTAAATACTTCAGTAGAGCGGACATTTTCAAGCTGAAGGTTTGAAGAAGCTACCTTGCTAAAAATAATGCTATTAAATGAACTAAAATAAATTAAAATCAAATTATTAGTTAATAAATGTTGTAAATAAAGTTAAAACATAAAATAAATAAAAAATAAAAATCTATAAAATAAAGAAATTAATGATGAAATAAGAATATTGTGGTGCTAGCCTTGTGATTAGGCCCTTAAATACAGGCCTTGGAAATAAAACTTGTTTCCAGCTTATTTCACTGCTAAGCCTAAAAATAGGAATTTTATTGGTATATTGGCCATTGCTCTAGAAGATTAATTCTCCATTGCATTAATGTGTTGGACTTTATCAGCACCAACATTAATAATAAAAAACCTGCTTCAAACCAGAGTATGGGAAAAGTATATGGAATTTAAAATATTTCTTATTTACTACATGATAAATAGTACTGATTAGGACTGATGTTTTGAAGAAAATGAATGGTTTTTTCCTTTCAGCCTGACTTTTTTTATATTTGTTCAAGCATTTTGAAATTGTGTGAACCTTTCATATATAACATACTTAGTAAATGGATGGTTAAGGTTATATTTGTAGTTGTGCAGGCACTGTTTGAATTTGTCTTCCACCTATTATTCCTGAATGAAATACTAAATCGCCTTTGTTCTAAAAATGCATTGTTCCAAAGAATGAGAAGTATGCACCCTTTCTATCCAAAAGTAAAAAAAAAAAAAAAAAAAGGCGTTCATGAAAATAGACTTCAAAAGTATGTTTTTTTCCCAAAGGATATACAAGAGACACATCGTTTCTTGCAATGGTGGTGGATATTGTCCAGGAACTGAAGCAACAGAATTCTAACCTAGTGTATGGTAAGGATGTGTATTACAACCCTTTCTGCTTCATCATTGTATATGCCCATCATTTTCATGTTTTAGGGTGAAAGCGCCGTTCTGATGTTACCCAGCATTTCACAACCGTCTTGTGCTCCGGTCCGGCTGGGGCCAGCTGAGGCCCCAGTGAAGTTTCATTTCAGCATTGCATAAGTGTCGAGGGAGCTGCTCTTCTATCTTTCTGATCTTACGGCTTTCGGTATCTTTCCTGCATTATGCCATCCAAAGGAGAATGTGCTTTGAGGACTGATGGTCTGTATCAGAGAAACGGCAGCTGGCTGCTGGTGTTCGTAGCTGAGAGCCATAGGCTGTAAGTGCTGATAGCTGAAGCCTCTCCTTGATTTCCAAGTCAGTCAAAAGCAGGATAGACTCTCCCGTGTTGCCCTGCCATAGTTTCATGTTACATCGCAGAAGAAGTGTCATACTGTGCCTTACAAGCTTCATAATTTACCTTAAACTCGAAGGCATTTTTAACTCTGGTGCCCTCTGCTAAGATTACGTAGGAGCACTCAAAGAGCAACAGACTCTAGCAACTGCTGTCATTAACGTGTCGTGTCAGGCTTAAACCTGTGGGAAAAGATACTTCTTTTTCCTTCCTGACTCTCTGAGTATTTCAGGACTTTTGAACATAACCAGCGTAGGCTTGAATTGAGCAAAACGTTTAGAGTGACAGGGCAAAGTCAGTGGGGGTTTAGTGGGATAAAAAGCTGTGAATGATGGCTTGAGCCGTTCATCTTTGCGTGCAGTAAACTGTGGTGGGGAAACATCTAGAATGGTTCTCAGGATTTGCAAGGTGTAATACTGCAGAGTGTGATATCTGACTTAAAATTAACACGTTTCTTATTTAGAAAAATGGAGCAGATACATCTTCATGAGCTTGGGTTTTGTTGCTTTTGGCCTTTATTAACACTGTTGCATTGTCAGATTCTCCAGAGCCTTGTGCTAGTAAATGAAAGCTGAAAACTGTTGGAGTATGAGCAGAAAGAAACATCTATCTGTATAGATCAGGAAGGAAGTTGTCAGATGGTGAGAACACAGCTATGCTTCTGAGATCCTTTCTATTTAATAAGTAGATTATAATATAAGGAAAACACTTCTAAAATCTAAAACAAATTACCCTCTTTTTACTCACAGAAACTTCCTTAAATACTGATTGGACATTGATTCGAAAACTTTGGATATGTATTTCTTTTTCATCTTGCTAAAAGCTCTTTTAATGCAATGAACGATATTCCTGTTTAAAGTACAAGGCTAGATTGTTTCCATCCTTGCTTTGAAACTGAGGGCACTTGGAATATGTTGTTAATACTGCTGATGATTCAGAACCTGTGCCAAATGTGTGTTAATATTATTACACCAAGTATGAGTTTATGTAGTTTGGCATGGGATTTTCTTCTCGTTTCATTATAATACTCACAATTTTTTTATGTGTATACACAGCATTTTAGTGTGTGTGTTTGGCATGTGTCTTTTTACGCTGAAGTAAAAATAGGACTCTCTTCACAGCTATTAGCTTCTCCCACGTTTCTTCCTCACCATACTTCTATTCCAGAGGTTTGGGATGAGGAGGGAAGGGGAGGGCTCTCTGTGTTTTCCGTAACAAAAGCCCCTTTACTCCCAGCAGTCAGACCCTCTCATCCTCATCACCTTCAGACGTAGTAACGTGGAAGCAAGTAGGAGAGGGTGACTTCAACCCTTTGACAACTGTTTAAGACACATGGCCTTAACATGCGCCTTAAACACATGTTTCAGAATTGGCAGCCACCAGTTAAAATTTCAGGTTGAGTGTGCTGTAAGAGCTGTGAGAGTGTATAAGCTATCAGGTGCTCAGTGCTGTTACATAGCCACTATTGTTACCTAAAACTTTTTCTTCTCGCTAGTGTCTCTATAACTGTACCCCATTTCTAAAGCTCGATTTATTCTGTTACAGTATGCGATCCAGTGATGGGGGACAAATGGAATGGAGAAGGCTCTATGGTTAGTACTTATCTGCTTGAATTCTCTGTATAGTGAATATTTGCTGTATAAAGATTTGTAAAAATCTATTAATTTTTAAAGACCAAAACTAAGCTACTTTACTTAACTGTAAGTTTGGATCCCAGCATCAAGTAAGTTTGCACTTTAATTTCCTGTATTTGAATGAGTTTAGTATCTAGGAAGAATGGTGGCTGCATAGCCCTGGGATTATTTCTAACTCTCTGCTGAGAGAACAGGTGTAATACAAACCCTGTCTTCAGGAAAATATCCCCTTGCTCCCCCTCCTTGTCTCACTGGAGTCCCTCATCTTCTGTGAAGAGCTCTGTTTTGGCTGGTAGCCTGGCTGGCTTTGTCAGTGATTGTGTGAACTGACATAGCACTTGAACCTAAATGAAGATGATTTATTTCATGTGAGATCCAACAGCTGTTAGGCATTGAACTGTGATCAGTGACAGAAAGGTTCTGTGTGCCAATACCAGACTTGCACACTGACAAAGAACATTTGGTTTTGATCAAAACTAGTGAATAATTTCAGTAAAAATGCAATGTGGGAAGGCATCAGCAATAATGATATTTTATGTTTTCTTCTGCTTTAGCTAGTCATGCACTATGAACTCCTCTTTGTCCTTGTACCTTTTTACAGTTTACCTGCTCATAAAACATCACATGAAGTAGCACTTAGTAATAAATTTGCCATTGCTTTTGTGTTCTATTCTTTCATGTTATGTTTATTGCAATATTTATTGTCCTTGGCTTTTTCTAACAAGGCAGAGATCTAGCAGTTGTAGAGGCACCTTGCAAAGCTTTAGCTCTTGGGAGAAGTCATAACCGTGGGCCTACCTATGTCTTTTGAGTGGAAGATAAGGTAGATGGAAGAAGAGAATATTTAATATGCAACCCACCAACTCATTCCTGCCATAAAAAGTAATAAAATCATTACTTTAAATGCCTTAGTTTGTAAGTGACCTAGTCTTGCATTTCTGTCTAAAGGCAGAGTCCCTGTGGTATCATTGCTTCACCATGGCTCATGAGTGAGCTCAGTATCAGCATGACGGGTGTTCTGGTAGCACCTAGTGGTGTCAACACTGTGGTGGGATTATACCTGGTGCTGATACCACTGGAATGGGAGGCAGTAACACATGGGCGTGTGTATGCACGCATCTTGCCCTGCATAGCTTATGAGACTAACAGAGAAAACAAAACATGGACAAAAGGGGGTATTAATCCTGATTTAGCAAACGGGGTTCTTCCAGAGAATATCAGCTACTAATAAACAATGAACTCTTATTAAATGTTTTGTTGAATTGAGTTACAGTAAGACTCAGGAAGGTGAGGTGAGCCCTGTACCCATCTACCCTGAACTCCTAGCCAAGCTCCAGTGTGTGCCAAAGTAGCTGATGCTTTTCAGCTTTGAGTCTGAAGAGTATACAGGCTGGTGGCTCCTGTTACATCTTAGTGTACGTCACCTGCTTAGATAACCAATCTCCCTTTGCTGATGGCCTGTATTTAGCTAATGAAGATGGGATAGAGTTGGAACAGACAGGCAGAAAGACAGGCATTGTCCCTCATTACTTGAAGAGCTGATTCTGAAGGTAGCGAAGTATGCTAGGGTGCAATACAAGCAAAGTATTTTTAATGTCCTTATCAGAACTGCTTTATAGATTAAATTGTACCAAATAAATTACACATCTGATTCCCATTCACACGTATTGATGTATAGCACACCTTAGAAATACTGCACTGATAGAAGGTGGCAAAATAAAGCGTAGCATGACGTTTCTTGTTCCTAAGCCCCACAATGCAACACAATCAATGTGGGCACACACTGCTGCAGAAAAGGGCCTGTGTACTGTTGGTGTAACAACAGTATAGTTTCTTTTGGAGGTAGGGAAGTGATAAAGGGTTCCCCTTGGTGGGACACTGTATTTCTTCATGCTGCTGTGTCACCTTGGTAAGAGGGAACCCGAGAGTTCTTCATCCAGGCACCACTTTCTTTTAATGCTGCCAGTTTAGGCCTGTCTGCTTAGTGGTGTTTCCATCGCCTCCAGTGAAAGAAGGGCTGTTGGTTGTACTGTCACCAGCTGGAGGATGCACTGCCGCTTTAGTTACTGCTGCATAACAGTATGCGGGGAGCTGTCAGGTTACTCAGTGACAGCATGAATGGTAGTTGAGGGAAGGAGAGTTGCAGTCCCACATCTCAGACGCTGCTGACAATATTTAATGACCTTTTTTCTTCCCTAGTATGTGCCCGAGGATCTCCTCCCAGTCTACAGGGACAAAGTCGTACCTGTTGCTGATATAATTACTCCTAACCAGTTTGAAGCTGAGTAAGTACTTATTTCCTTTTATAGCCAAATAAAGTCAGGGATAAAAGCAGGGGAGACTGATACCCATTCTTTTATCTGTCTCAATGCAGTGCCATATGTATGTATGTGTTGGGTTTTGGTTTTTAGCTGTTACTTTCAAGGGGTGCTTTTCAGCAAACCTCCAGCTTCCATATTGAAACCAATAAAAGAATCTGGGAGTTATGTGAGAAAAAGACTTCTCTTGTTTTCTCTGGTCTCTCATTTTCATGATTACTTCTTGTTGTTTCCAGAGGCCTGTATCTAAGGCATTTTGCAAAAATACCTCTTTCTCTTCCCTGTCCTTACCCATTCCTAGGAATATTTTTATTATATGTCAGAATATTAAAACTGAAGTAGTTTGACTTAAACCCCGAAAGTTAGATTCAGAAATACCACCATGCCAACATCTCATAGGAGTTACGGACTTATATGCCTCCTGCCCATCCTGTCCTCCACATAGCTGTGACTCCTTGGTCAGATTATCTGTTGTGATACATGCCAGGCTGTCCCCCTAAGGGGAGGGAGCAGCTACATGGGAGATGGAGAATACATTTGTGAGCGAAGTTTATGATACAGGGATCTCTACAGGAGACAGGTTAGGACTGATGTGAGTCAGCTTCAGAAGCACCGTGTATGTGCGCACATAACTTTCAAAAGACGGCTGCCTGCTAGAGCAGACCTCGCAGCTCCAAACCATTTAGGCCAGTCCAAACTTACCTCCTTCCAAAGAGTAAACAAAGCAGTCATTGCCTGGAGAACTTGTGCTCTTTTAAGATTTCTCTTTCATTCTCAGGTTACTCACGGGCAGGAAGATTCAGACAGAAAAAGAAGCTTTAGAGGTAAGTAGGCAAGGGGTAGGATGTGTAAGATCTCTTTCTGTATTCCCACCTGCAGTGCTGCAGTTTGCCATTTGTCTTTAACCTTGAAGTCACTTTGGCCTCTATCCTTTCTCTCCATTTATCATTAAAGCTCATGCACTCCAGGCGCAAAACACTTTGTTTTAGTGTCAGGCTTCTGAAGAAACTTCCTGAAAGAAATACAGATTAAAGGCATTACAGTGATAACGAGTAGAACTCTGTGAGCTTGTTTTCTGGCAGCGTAAGAAGGGTAGCAGCAGCAACACACACGGCGAGTAACCACATGCTGCCAGCGCTGTGGAAATACACTGGTTGGGGTGAAAATCCCCGGGTGACCCTGGGCATTAGAAACCTGCGTGAGTCGCTCCCTCTGCTGTCCACATGTGAGTCGTGCAACAGCAATGCGGAGTGTTGGGACAGCCGCTTCTCGTTCTGCCAGAGGCTGTTTGCAAGTAAGAGAGCTTACTGGCAAACTCTTACAAGGATCGATCCGAATACTCTGAATCGGTTCCTGGCAATGTTTGCTGGTGCTCTGCTTCCCTTCCTTAAATTGACTCAAAGGGGTTGAGACCTACTCAAAGGGGTTGAGAGGGGTTGCAAAAGGATAGATTGCATAGATGAGAAAGCAGACTGGGAGTGATGGCCTTCGGGTACTTCCCAGTGAAAGACAGAGAAATCCACAGCGTTGATAGCTGCTGTCATCGCCATACAGAGATGATAGATGGACCACAAATATACTGCATTAAGGCGTAAGGATTTACCCTTTTACACAAACTGAAGGAAATAAAAAGCTACAGGGCTTGGTGATGAAGGACAAAATGGCAATATGGTTTTATTGGTGTCTTGAGAAAGGCTGAGCTCTCTGTTTTGTTGACTAGTCAAGTGCTTTCATAATGGACTGAAGTTATTTGTTCCAGTTTGGTTTTGAACTTCAAAGGAACACAAAATCTTTAAACAAACAGCAGCTGCAGTGGCACCCTGGAGAGTAGCTGGGGTCTGTCAGCGCAAGTGTTTGTTGGTTTTTTTCCCTTCAGCAACATCATGAAACATGGGTTGATGGGCCATCTTTTCAGGGCAGGAACCAGCTCCAAAGATCTCAGCTCTTTTAAATCCGCCCCCCCCCCCCCGCCCCTGAGTTTTACATTACCCCACTGTGCTGGGCAAGGGTGACAGGCTGTGCTTCATGCCATTAGCTGCTAACTACAGCTGAATTCTTCTATCCTAATCCTCACCAGTGGAACCAGAGTCTTGAGAGCAACACTTAGCTGAGCAGCCATTACTTTTACGTTTGCATATTTCAGCTGCAAACACGAGTTGCATGTGCTAAACAATTTTACAAGTTAGTTTTCTGACTGTCTGGTTTTAAAAAATCTCTTCTAAAGAGATGGAATTATACTTAGGAATGGAAACATTTTTAAAATAGTTGCTTGCAGGATATTATACTTTAATCTGTCTGTCTCCCCAGCTGCATGCCATATATAGGTCTGTCCTTCTGAGAAATAATCCATGCTGGAATTTGTCTGCTTTGGAGGTGGTAGGAATTCTGTCATCAATTTCACGGTGACATGCTTTCGTTCATTTCTTTAGCAAGAGTAGTGACAATAGTATAGTCTTCTAACAAAAAATTAAATACAACGTAATATTAATGTAGAAGGGGCTAAGTCCTACAACTAGAAATACTGCTGATTAGGTTCTTGGTGAATTGTGACTGAGAAATGAAATAGAATTTAATGTTACTTCACAGGTTGATTATGCCAGCATATGTTGGTGGATTTATTGCTTCTTTAAAACCCAACCGATGTCTGTGCAAAGAGGTCTGACAGTTGAAGAAACTTGGAGGCTTAGACAAGAAAGAAAAGCAATAGAGAATTAAAAAATAGCAGAAATAAATCCTTATCGTTCAGCTGCTCATGAGTCATAGCTAGCCTGAGAGGATTTTTAGTTAAATTCTTCTGGGAGAATTAATATTTTATCGGTGTTTTATGCTAAACTCATTATTGAAGTCATTCTTTTTTCTGTGAAATCAAAATCACTTCTGTAGCAACCAATTGTGATGTCAGAAGTAGAGTATTAATGAGTTTAAGTGAGAAATGCACGGAGTGGAAATACACCTGCAAAGGTACATAATTACAGGTGTAATTTGGGGTTTGAAACAGGAAAGATTGAGACAGACACACTTGTGCCTCTGATTTAGCGCTAACTCTTCATTTTTGGTAACTCTTAAAGTAATAGCTAAATAAGATTTCATGAACTGCAGTTATTGGCTTTCTAGCAAGTGTTTCAAGATGCTAGCTCAGGTGCATGTGTCTGTATATCTGTTCTCTTATTCTTTTGGTAATATGTTCTGAAAACGTGATGCAGACAGAAGTTCTGATCACAGCTGAAACAGAGTACTCAGAGTACTCTTTTCAGAGGACCATCCAAAGATACTACAGAGACGCTTGTATATTTTAACAAGTGTGTACATTTAAATACGGATGTTTTGATTCCCCTGTTTCAGATTAATTCCCCTAATTCAAGTGAATCCTTTGAATAGAAACTTTTTTTTCTTTACAAAAGATGCCAAAGTAAGGTGTTACGAATGGTGTAAGGTTTAATCAACGCACACTGCAGTCACTGATTCCTGCCTTTTTGCAAATGGAAAGGTAATGGATATGCTCCATGCCATGGGACCAGAGACTGTGGTGATCACAAGCTCAGATCTACAGGCACCTCTAGGAAATGACTACCTAATTGCTCTGGGAAGCCACAGAAAAAGTAAGTCATGAACTCTTTTGTTAAACTGTGCTTTCTTTTAAACTGTTCTGTGCTTTCAGTTACTTTTTTTAAGTAGTTTCATCAGGCTTAGATCCCTAAATGAACTTCTCCTATAGTACTATCGGAGAGTGGTAAGAATGGGGCTGCTCCATGAGGGAAGACAAGCTGGGAGCTGAATATGATCATAGCACAGGCAGAGAGAGAGCACTGCCCTCGCCAACAGGGAACAGGCCCACAGTGTCTGGGTAAGGTGAGCAGAACAGGGATAGGGATGGCAGACAGGTCGCATTGACAGTCCAGTGATCATCGCAGAAAGGTTAGACAAGACAAGACAGGCCCGAGATTAGTCTGTGAAATCCGATCAGTAAGTCAGGACAGCAGGGCTGTACACAGGTACACCTACAACTTAGCTCAGGCAAGGATGCTTGCACTTGAGCCTGAGCTTCCTGGGCTAGTGGGCAGAAGATGCATGGGTGGAGGATCATAGAATCATGGAATGTGTTGGGTTGGAAGGGACCTTTAAAGGTCATCTAGTCCAAGCCCCCTGCAGTAAGCAGGGACATCTTTAACTAGATCAGGTGATCTAGTTAAACCTCAATGAGGCTTATCAGGGCTGTTAAAGCCCCTAGTAGTGGCCCTAATAAGTAGTAGTGGTATAAAACAGGAACTGTGAATGTTTTGAATGCTTTTAGGAAAAGTTACATTGTCCTATTAGCAGATTGTTCCTCCCCGATAGGTTGTAAAATGTCCATCTGCTGCTTCTTTATATCCGCTTCTATACGGTCACCAAGATTCACTGTGTGTTTGGACTGTCGCAAGATGTTTTTACCTGAGAAAGGCATAGTTATGTGGGATAGTATATGATCTCGTTTCCTTGATCATTTAAGGGATCTAAATTTGGGCATCACGTTCTGGACTGCTGAGAGATCAAAAAAGTCTTGATATTTAAAAGAGATTCCACTTAGAATCAGTCAGTGGGTCTTAGCGCTCAGTACATGCCAGGTCTGGAATAAGTCTGGTCATTCTGATGGTGATTACAATATGGCACATGGATCGGATATTCTCTACTGATGTCTGCAGCTGCTCTTGTGCCTCCATGCAACCCAGAGCTACTCCAGATTATGGTTTGGGATGCCCCATCTAGGATTCGGCAGTCTCCATAAATATGCGGTTTCCTGAGCAAGCTGCTGCTGCTGTCTAAATGAAAATAGGTGGCGCTCAATCCTTCGTGAAAATGAAGGTGCTGGCTACCTGCTCCCTCTTAAGTGAGATATGTACAGTGTATAAGTTGTAAATGCTATCCCAACTTGGCAAAGTTTTGAAAGGTTGCACCTTTTAAAAGAGCTGGTACAAAGTTTACAATACTCCTTAGCATCTTTATGTTCCAAACAACAAAGTAATTCAAATCTGGTGATCACTTTAAAATTATAGTAAATGCTATTGTATTAAATGCTGGGTCTGTTACTTAACTGTCTATCTGTGTTGTAGCTAAAGCAGATGGTACCAAGGTGACACAAAGAATTCGAGTGGAGTCTCCTAAAGTGGATGCTGTCTTTGTTGGAACAGGAGACTTGTTTGCTGCTATGCTTCTGGCATGGACACATAAGCATCCAAACAATTTGAAGGTGTGGGAGAAATTATTTGTCTCTGCAAGTTTAGACTACGTTTCTTTTTTCTTAATTACTTGTCATCTATGACGTTATTTAAAGACTCTCTTCTGGTTTGGCTTTTTTTCCTCACCTCAGAGGAAAAAAAAGCATAATTTCCCTTTAGCCAAAACACTTTAGCTTGGCCGGTCACATTTCTGTTACATGGATGTTGTAATTTTGCCAAATAAGACGATGCTCCTTCTAGAGAGAGAGAAACACTGCATGCATGTTTGCAATTATATTCTTTTACACTCACTTCATAATAAGCAGTGAAAATCAGCTATCAGATCTATTTTTCTGGTTTTTGCCTTAAGCACATAGAATCCTCGATACGAATATATGGTTTCTAATACCTGTTTTTGTGAGAATTAAGAAAGTCTGATTTTTTTCCCAAACTCTACATTATGTAGTTGTCATCCTGTTTGCATCTTGTCAGTCATGTTTGCCTCTTAATAGCAGTGGTTTTGAAATAATGATATTAAACTAGGCAGCTGATATTTTACTAAAACCTGAATATATTATGTTAATGCAGGTGGCATGTGAAAAGACTGTGTCAGCCATGCAACATGTTCTGCAGAGGACCATTAAGAGTGCAAAAGGTAATTAATTCAGACCTTGTTCCCTTGTTCTGTCTGGATTTGCGTCAGAAGAAACATTCAAAGAGCTTTCTGGGTTCCTGACGAAAGGCAGCCCTCGGTGCAGAAGCAGCCAGAGAATTTACAGAATGAGAGCTTGGTAGTCTTCTCAGGGCATGTTCTTTACTGTTTTCCTCCAAGCCTATTTTTAACAACACCCGACTGAAGATGTCACTGTTCAGCTTGTAGTGGGACTACAGTCACGCTGACTGCGCTTGACTGCTTTGCAAAACAGCGGTGGAGGAATTTGAGGAAATACTGAGTTTGCCGTGCAAGAGAGCTTCTGTTCTAAGTGTAGCTCGCTGACTTTCCCTTTGGGTGCATGTGTTTAGTATTGAGAGGGGTTTATCAATTAATAATTAACTGTCAGCTGTGTTGGCCGTGTGAGGAGTGATTTTTTTTATTTTTTTTTTTTCAGCTTCTCTCCCCTTGCAATTCCCTTATCTTTCAATTTCTAAGGAGATCCAGATGGGATCTGTGGGTTCTCAGAGCATGTCAGTGCCACTCTCTAGTAACAGCAGAGCCATGTTTCCTTCCTGGAGAGAGGTGCAGAACAGGGGTGGTAAAAAAATCACAGTCCTGACCTGGATCTTCCCCCTTGGAAGCCTTTAGCAGGGGGTAGTAAGGGAGACTAGGGAGGGGAGGAGGGTAGTAAAAATAGTGGGGTAACACAACAATGTAACTTGTTTCTTTTTATACTGCTGTTTTTAATGACATTCTGATGTCATCTTTTTAGCACAAGCTGGAGAAGGAAACAAACCAAACTCAGCCCACCTGGAACTGAGAATGGTCCAAAGCAAAAAGGACATAGAAAACCCAGAGATCATAGTGAAAGCCACCGTGTTATAAAGGCCGTACGTCTCCAATAACGCACAATGTATTGATGTCCTCATTTCTTTCCTGTAAATTGTAATATTTGCCTTAGATCTGTGACAGAAACCTGACTTTCATGAAATAGTGCCCAGCATAGGCAGATATCCACTCTCAAACATATGTGCTGGCCTTGCTCAGTTTTAAAAACGAAACGGTTAGTGTGCATTGAAGCATATCACCAGGTATCAAAATGGCTGTCAAATTCACTTCGTCTGTGTAATTACCCAGGGCAAGAGAGTACAATGTTCCTGCCTTGCCAAAGACTTTAGATGTGAATTTGCTGATGGAATGCTTGGCTGACTGGAAAATATATTTCAAGATGGCATCTAGTGCCAATGGAGCTGGCTCCATGCTCCCTTTTTCTGGAGGTATCTGGTTACCTACTCTGGTATTCAGTATCTCAGCTGCTATGAAACTAAGCAGGGTTAAAACTACACACAAAGTTCTGGTTGTGTGTAGGAGTACTTTGAAGATGTTTGGCATTTAAGTACTTTGAAGTGACCTTCAGGTGTCATTCATGTTACTGGTAACTGCTCCTGTTTCTTGTCTATGAACAGCTGCACGGTTTTGGTTTTTGCAGGTACTGGCTGCTTATTTCTAACGTCTTTGGATGCCCACATGATTTTTCCCAAAAGCTGCTCCAGAAACGTCTTCATTTATAAGATAATGTCTTCATTCAGTAGCGCTGATTAGAAGTTTGTAGTTCTACCTCTGCGGCCAGGTTTGATTCTTTGTTTAGTTTTTAACTAAGGACAAACATTCTGTCAGGACAAAAGAGAAAGCAGCTCTTACCCTGAAAGCTGGCTACCCTGGTTTGTTCTTCATGGCTGGATGTATTTACAGACTGCTCAGGGCACTTCCACTTAACAATAGTGAGCACTATTGGCAGACTTATCAATGAAGCAATGTGGTAAAAGTCATAGGTTTTGGTTTAGTAAGTTATGTATGTTTACCCAATATAGTGAAACAGACAAAATTAATTTGTTCATAATTTAAGTCTCTGCAGCCTCTGCTGCCTAGAGATGACAGAAATGTATTATTTATTATGAATGCATCTTTATTTCAAACTTTTGCTTCATAAGGCTTCAAAATGGGATTCTTAATTTCAGCGTCATATACATCGCAGCCACATATTATACCAGTGGGGCAGATAACGCTGACAGGTACTGGCAACTTGTACCACTGTATGATTTCTGTATGGGACTGAGATTCTTGCTTCTTCCAGGATGAGATATAGTGTGTCGTTAAATCCAACTTCAGTTGATGAGCTTTATTTGTCTCAGACTGTATAGGGAGATGAAAATTGCAGTTACTCGTGCAGTGACGTGAAGGAAATTTGCATTAGAGGAAAAGGCTAAGTTTTTCTTGATTACCTGAGCATGCTCAGGAAACTCACTCTTGGGCATCTCCTAGATACCTTTCCTGCATCTTCCTCATCACACCTGCCTAACTGATCATGTCACTCGCATAGCTTGGGAGTCCCCAGAAGAGGTGGTTTGGAGATTGCTTTAGCCACTGAAGTCTTCGCTTATCCGACCATTTTTGTGGATTTTCTGCTATTGTAAAAGTTAATTGGTTTCACCTAGTAGAAGAGTAATTTATCCTTAAAGTGACTTTTGAGCTGAATAGATTTTTTTTTCATAGAGTAAGATTTCATAATTAATACATTTCTGAAATCCCTCATTTTCAGTGTCTCTGAAGCAAATTAAATTTGAGATGAACATGTTTTGCAGTAAGAGGCAAACTTCAGGCTTTCACTCTCAATAACCAATAATTTTATTTCCTCTCATGCAGTTGGTATTAAAAATGAAAAAAAATATTCGTACGACTTGAAAATTTCAAGGGGAAAAAGACCCCAGAAATTACCTTGAAAATGTGGCTCTCCTGCCACAGTTTTTAGTAACCACTGCCATGAAATAACTCGCTAGCAATAATAATTTTGGTGATGTGAACAGTTGCTAAAATTAGCAGTCAGTAACAGAGATGAGCTCATCGCTGATATCCAACATGTAAAAAGACAGGAACTATCTTAACAGTGTCTATAAATACCTGATGGGAAGCAGTGAAGAAGAAACCAGGCTCATCTCAGTGATGCCCAGTGAAGGGATAAAAGACAATGGGCACAAACTGAAATACAAGAAATTCCATTTAAACATTAAAAAAATATAATTCACTGTGAGGGTGATCGAACACTGGCACAGGTTGCCCAGAGAGGTTGTGGAGTCTCCGTCCTTGGAGATATTCAAAACCTGACTGTACTCAGCAGGCCCTGAGCAGCCTTCTGTACTTGACCCTGCTTGCACAGTGGGGTTGGACTAGACGATCTCCAGAGGTCCCTTCCAGCCTCAGCCATTCTGTGATTCTGTGAAGTACAACAAATTGCCTTTCTTTGCAGCGCTGTATTTTTAAATCGATGCTTTTTTTTTTCTTGCAGGTAGGCTAGGAAATATTAGTAATAATAATTAATAATTTGCCCCATTTTATATAAGCTGCTTTTTACTTGGGCAGTTGTGACAGGAATACAGTTGCCTTCTTTGAGATAGTCGCTTTCAGCAAAGATGTTTAAATACTGTAGCTGGTGATGCATTTCAACAGTTGTACACAAAAGGATTTTAGCTGTTTCTACCATTGATTAAAGGAGTCTTGAATGCCATATTCCAAACATAACTAAGAGTTTATTTATCTTTTAAAATTAAGACTATTTCACGTGGAAGCGTATAATCCCTGCCATCCTCTTGGGAAGAAGGGATCAACATACTGAACTTCCCTGCCTTTATGTATCATGGTCAACTTTACAGCATTATGCCTGACACCCTCACCCAGCTCTGTCCAGTTTTGCAGCTCCTGTGGGTCACATACAAAAATTGTCAGATGGCCAAGCCTTGAGAGCTCTACCGTGTCCTTCAGGTTACGAAGAATTAGATAAATCCCAGGAGCAGTTCACATGCAGTAAGTGACATTTGATTTCTATGGCCCCATGGCTCCAGCACAGAGCACAGATCTCAGCTGGGTCTGGAAGTGGCTCCTGGTGCAGTGTCTGCTGTAGCCAGGGCTGTGGATTGCCCAGCACCCTGCACCAGCAGTGGCTTCATTGCCAGTCACGTAACGCAGCCTCATGGCCTGGCTGGGGAGCTGTGTGGGGCCAAATTAAGAGCCACGTGGTGGCCGTCCTTGCACTAGTGCAGTGCAAAATTGAGGTTCTTCAGTTCTTCACATCAGGGGATCAACAGGAGAGAGAGGCTCAAAATTGGCCTTTTAATATTTTTTTTTAAAGCAGCAATAAATATGCACTGACGAATTTGCTGTCAGAGAAACCCTACCTGTTGCAAGCATGTGCTACAGAAAAGCCCTTTTGGTAAGTGTGAGACAGCACGAACCTTTTTTCCCCACTAAAAAAAAATAGGCTTTCATAAGGTAATTGAGAGAAAGGCAAGGGCTGGTTTTCTCTGAAATAACCAAGTTTGGTATTTAGGAAACTTAAAGCTACCTTGCAAACAAGGTTTTATCTGTAAACCATAATGACCTGTGATCTTGCCATAGAAGACAAAATGATATGCTTGTTGGAGCAACTTCCACCTGTCAGGTGTGATCTTTTCCCACTGCTTCAAAGAACGGATCAGTTCAGTAATTCACACCTTCCTTAGAATCTGTGACATATCCATGTTAAAAAAAAAATAATAATATAATGACATTAATGTTCTCAATTTGCAAAAGTTCTTATTTTGCAGTAGCTGGATTCTGTAGCAAGGGGCTGGTGGCTGCTTCTGCTTATGTCCCTGGGAGCTGCTCTTTTAAACTCCTCCTGACTTGCTCTAAATTAGGTCAGGTTTTTGTCTTCAGTGAAGAATTGGGCCTAACATCTCTTCCCAGGAACAAACATCAGAAATTATCTGTAAATACATTCTATAACTAACGTTTTGTAGTAACAACAGGCTGACAGGTATTTTTAAATGTCAAGGTATACATACTTAATACTTGGATGCATTGTTATTTGTTCAGAGTTACACAGTGCTTGTTCATAATGTTTGCAGAACAAAATTCAAAGACTTAGCACAGTCCTGTCCAATCTTTTATTCCCTCCTCTCCTCCTGCATATAACATCTGTATCTCTTTTGGAGTTCCTTCTGTCTTTCTGGTGCAGCTGGAAAGTGTCTCAGTATTAGACAGCTGCCCACTATTTATTTAAGGGCTTGGAGAAGACTTATCAGGGTTGTCTGATCCACTTGCAGATCCTTATGAAAAGAAAAATGGTTAGTCTAAAGTAGTTTAGATCCCAGCTGATTACAGAAGAACAAGCACTTTAGCCCGGAGAGGCTAAATAACAAATGGATAATCTTCCGTGACCGTCCTAACAGCATGAAAGGTGGCTGTAACCCAGTCCAGCATCCACCAGTTAGGGACTGCTAACTTCACTGCCACGCGTACACCCACGTGTACGTGTGAAGTTAGCAGCAAGGGATGCTTCTAGTGCTGATGGACATGTAGGCGTGGGAGCGGTGAATGCTTTGTGTCTTTGTCCAGTCGACATCCCTACCGTTCTTTTCTTTTCGCTCAGCGGAAGTAATTTGTGTTAGATCCCTTTTTTCTGGAATGAACTTGGCAGTGTATGTGGTCAGCCATTTTGATTACTGCAAGCGCAGTCATTTGCGGAGCCATCGTGCAGGGGAGACCAGAAGTTGTTTACAAACGATCTACTCTATTCTGGGCCCGGATTAGTCTCTACATGCTTAAAATGCCCATGTACCTCTTTGGGAGACGTGCATAAAGACATTGTGCTAAAATCAATGCTATTCACACTTGATATAAAACGTTTAAGAAATCTGCAGTATAATGTTTGTTTGCCGATTTTTATCGTTAAGTGGAAGAAATCTATAATCAATGTGTTATACAAAACAATCGGAGGACCAAGGTTTCCAGCTGCTCATAACTGCCTTTTTGAGTATCTTAACTGTGTCTTGATTGGATGGTGTTAATTTGTTGTCTGAGACTGTTAATGGTGATTGTATTGATTTTATTTTATTTTACAATATGTGGCAAGGAAGATTGTAATAAAAGTATCTACATTTAATATACCGTGCACACACAAATTGTTAGATCCTATTTTTGAATATGTTAACCATTTCAGAATTAAAGAGAACAAGAAGAGTTTGATAGTCTTGCTGAATACGGTGGATGTAATTAAAGGTTTCCTTAGTTCTAGCCTAGGAGAGACAAAGGGGTAGCTAATGGAAGAGCACACATTTGTGCGCTGAAATCATCTCATTGTAAGATAGTAGGTATGTGGAAGTGAGTAACATCCTTGGCTTTTTTTAATTTTTCTTTTAAAAAAAGTTTAATGGGAAGACAACTGCTGTCATTCTGCACCAGGGCTCTTGTATGCCTCTTACTTGCATGTGTGGGGCCTCTCTGTGTTGTGCTCTTTATTCCTGCGTACAAGGTGAGAAGAGGGGCTTGGAATAAGACCCACAACTCATTTTGAGGTCTGTTTCTTGTGCAGCGTTTAGCTGCGTTCCCTTCACAGAGCAGTTTTTGCCTTACCGCGTAGGTTAGAGCATACAAGGCTATACAGTAGGAAACAGTTGTTCCTGCATGTCAGAACCAGTGCTTCTGTGAGCACTTCCGTGAGTGTCTCCGCTACAGCAGTGGTTTGCAAGAGGAAGAGAGCACATATCCAGTTTAATGAGGGCACTGGTTATTGGAGAAGCTCCAGTTATTATGGGTATGCCCAGCGGAGAAGTTTGGCTTATACTTATACAAAAGAAAATCACCTCTCCTGAGCAAAGGTCCTTGCCCCGTTAAAGAGTACTTTTAGAAGCTGAGATAGAAGTGTTACAAATTTTGGCCGCTCTGAAACCAAAATATTTCTTCATAAGTGGAAATACAACCCCTTCTTTTGCATCCCATTGCAGCCTTAATGGCTCACTGACTAGGCATTCAGCTCCTATTAGAATCACAGGACAAGGTTATTCAGAGAGCTGTTCGTCATGAAAGACACTTGCTTCTGGTACATGAGAGCCTACTGCTGAACAGCTTTGTAGCTTTCTAAAGCATGTCCATTAAAGGTACACATCAACCATGGAAACTAAGCTTTGAGATGTTCAATCACAGCCCCCAAAATAGCTCTTCTCTTTAAAATAAATGAGAAAAAAAAAAGTGAGTTCACACATGCGTGCAGGAGCAGATTTAAGATAAATCCACAAGGTTCAATCAGAAACTGGAGGAGTGTGCCCTAAGTGCCCGGCAAAGGACGTTGAATACAGAATGCAAGGGCGCTGCTATTGTCAGCACACTTTTCCAGGAGACCCCAAGCTAGTTCTTACGCTTTCCAGAAGGGAAGAATGCGGTTTTGCTCCCGACAGCCTAGGAAAACTCCCATCTGCGTCACCAGGGAAACCAGTGCCAGGTGACAGCCCCAGCACCACCAGCCACCAGTTTGGTGCTTTTACTGCGCCAGCCGCAATGGCCCTCGAGGCGAATGGGGTGCTCCTCAATGAGCACACGTTCCTGGCTTAGTGCCTCCACCGCGCAAATAACAGTAATAAATCCACAATTTGCAGAGCAGTGAATAAGGCAGCACATGATTCAGACAGAGAAAACCAGCAATATGAGAAGGCTGTGCCATATGTTACCACCGAACTCACGTGTACTCCTTACCTATTGCCCTTGTGGTTGCATTGCTATTTAGAAAAAAAAAAAAATATTTGTGTGTAGAAGAGTGTAATATATGTACTCTTGTGCGTGTGTTGTACGTATGTTGAAGCTTTATTTGCAATGTGGTGGGGGTGGGAAACAGAATTTGGGGGCTGGCTGCGTAGGCCTTCGGGATGTGAGCAGAAGGTCTTAAAGAATTCTATTTTTATAGATTGTGCTGAAGCTTTGGGTCCCAGCCACACATAGCCTTTTCTTCCAGAAAAGTCCAATGGTTTGGCAGGAGAGTCAGGTGGCTGTAATATAGTAGGGATAGTACAACCCCACCAGCCCTGGACAAACTGAATAACTTAATAAAAGATGCCTTTTTAAGTCATATTTTTTTAGTGCTGAATTGTTAAACAAAAGAAATATTTATGAGCAAACTTTCTATGTATTTCAAGTTTGTGTGGTGCTTTGTACCGACTAGGTGGACCTGTTATATGTTTACACATCTTAATGATTGTCCTCGAGGCGTATGTAGTAATTCAGTGACTTTTATGCCAGAAAAACAATGAAGTTCTGTGTAATAGCAAACTATTTAATTTCTAATGAAATCGTAGGCTTTTGTAGTGTTTGTGTATTGTTCTGGTTGGCAGTTACGAGTTGTATTCTTCCTGCAGTAAGGCTTGTACGCTTGATTGTAGAGAGAGGCAATAGGATGGTGGATACCATTGTTTAAAAAGAAAACCCTAAATATTGCTCCCTTATCCGTGACAGAATTGGGTAAGTTGTGGCACAAGCCTGAAATTTAGATTTCGCATTGGCATGAAATATCAAATCCATCTAGGGCACGTTAAAAATAGGTGAGGGATTTGTTTGTTTAATTAAATAATATGCGGGGGGGGGGGGGGGGGGGCGTGTCTGGCAAGTGCTTAATAGCAACGTATAAATGGAGAAGGCAAGACCCTGGAAGAAAAGTAGCTCGTTGACGTTTTATGAACCTGGCCAAGGTAACTTCATAGCTTGCGCTGAATGTGTGCAACAGGTAGATGAGTAGGCTAAACGGGAGAAAGTACAGATTTTGGTTTTTTCCCCTGTAGTTTGTCAGTCGTAATAACGTGAAGAGTTTTAGTAGGGTGATCTGAATTTAAATTCATAAAAGTATTAGCTTTCAGAAGAGTTGAGCTACCAACAAAATCCCATTCAGTCAAAAGGCAAGCTGTTAGCGTGCTTGAAAATCAGAGCGTGATTTTTCCGTCTTGCTGTATTACTTGAGTTTTTGTTTCTTATTGCTTGGAGAGACCAGGGCTAAAGCACAAACGTCCGTATATATTTATTTTTTTGGTTGTCATTTAGGGGCTCTCTAGAAAGTGCAAGGATCTGCAACATAAATCAGTTTGTGGAGTATGGCCCTCTGCTGAACGTTGTGCTCCTGCCACAACAGTTGGTTGATCTGGAAAAACTGAGCATCGTTTATGATGTCTCTTTTAAGAAACACGGCAGCGTCCTCACCACACTTCTGAATAAATCACCACCGCAAAGAGCAGAGGAGAACTTGTCAGACATTTTTCTCTGAAGAGTTCACGAGTTCTGGATATGTTAAAAGAGAAGTACTTCTGCTTTGCTGAGTTAGCAAGAAAAATATCACCGAGATTAATAATGCATTGTCGAGGAGAGAGGCTCCGGAAGGCAACAGCTGTGTTTTGCGCGCTTCGCTGTGCCTCGTTTCTCCTCCCCTGGGAATCCGTGGGTGCGATACCCTGGTGGTGGTGGCAGAGCCACTCTTTTGCCTGCACCCTGCCGTGGGGGAAGTGCGGAGGAGTGATTCTGAGCAAGCGGGAGATGAGGGCTGTGTGAAGCTCTTGGGCTGTTCATTCCGAAGGGCTGTACCAAAGCTCTGGTTTAGCACAACTCTGGATGCACTTTAAAGCGCTCGATGAACAGCACACTGCTTCCCTGGCTGCGGTGGAAGGCGGCAGGGTATTCGTTCTCCTCCCTGTTCTAGGAACCTAACTTAGCCGTGTAATTTCCCTAGATTTCATCTGTAGGCCACGGAGAACAAAAGATTCTAGAAGTGAATGATTCAGGTGATTTAGGCTAGGTTCTTGTTCTTCGGAAAAATAAGGTAGAGATTTATCAGCCGCTTTATAGAGCGAGCTAACTTGTTCCGCTCAGCTACGCCATAAAACCGTGCCCTGACCTTCCTCTCCCATCGCTTGTGCTGGCCCTGGTACTTGCCTCTCCCCATGACGCGTCGAGTGAAGGGAGCTACAACCAACAGGGAATTTATCCAGCCAAAACCCCTGAAGTTTTCACCTCCTTCAGTTCCCTCAGCCTTCCCATCCTGGGAACAGATGGGCGCTGGTGCTGCTGCTGGGGAGGGGTTGGGAAGATGCAGCTGGACAAAACCGGGGAGAATGGGGTTGCCTCTTTTCCTGGCAGTGAGATGAGCAGAACCTAATTGCAAAGCTGCACTGTTAGGGGTAAAGACAAGAAGTCTTTGTCAGCTGAGTACTTGAAAGACGAGCTGCAGGTTTAGTAATTCGAGTTTTGGTGTTCTCAGTCCAGCCCTGTCCCCTGTATCGCAAAAACATTACAGTCCTAAAAGATTTTCTGTGACTATTCTTAATGATCTGTGTGATGCTTGTGCCTAACAGAGTAGAAAATAGCACAGAGTAAAGCAGTTTTCTAACTAGGGAACATAGTGGGAAGATCCAGGTGGAGAAAGTTTCAAATCCGCTTTCACAGCACTTGCATCTGTCAGAATTGTCCAGGTCTGGCTCTTTGCCTTCCCGTCCCCTTTAAGTAAGGAAGAAATCACATAAATAAGTAAGTAAACAAATAAGGGAAGTTACCTGGGAACTTAAGTGGCATTAGTATTTGGTTTTGCCTGCAGAGTTTTAAATCTGACCACACCAAAGGTCTGTAGTTCATAAGGGGTTTTCAGAAGGTGCCTTGCCAAGCGATGTGACGCAGCCTGTCACAGCTGGCTCGGAGCACAGCACGCTTCTTGTGATACACCTGTGACAAATGGCATTGGGATACCAGCCGCAGACAGGTACTCCTCTCCTGTGGCCTGCATTTCGTGCAGCACGTGTATTCACGTGCCCGAGGTGCGCTATGTGTGAATACGTGCCTCGCGAGGGAAGAAGACTGCAGGGCTTGTTGCTGGTGATGCGATGATGGAAGGAAACGCCGGAGAATTTAGCACCACCCGGTGATCTTGTCATTTGCTGTCAGTGATTGTTGGTGTAATGTTTCAGTATTGTTTTCTTTCTGGAAGATGGGAGGGTGGTGGCTTACATGCCATTTTAATATGCTTTTAGCTGGCTGAATGGGAAATACAAATCAAGATTGTTAAAAATGGAAGGGAGGGATAGCTGTGAATTTGCCTAAGATCTAAGTGAGTAGAGAAAATTTGAGATTGGTCTCTAATTCAGAAATAATTCAGTATGGAACAAATGAGTGCCATGTCTTCAACAGGGAGTAGGATGTGGAAGAGGCCAATATTTAGGGTTTTTGCCCAAAGCACATTTAGTCCTGCTCTACTGTTTAGTGAAAACGCCCAGTGCAGATGCCACCAGAGCCTCATCTCGTGGAGTAACGCTGTAATAAAGAATGTGGTTTTCTTGTGAAAGTCTTAACCTCTTCTTATGAAAATAACACACAACTCAGTATTTTCATGGTGTGTAAGTGAAATGTAATTTTTTTTTTTTTCAATAAAAAACATTTCCTTTCCTAAATGTGTTTGGTTTGGGTTTTATATTTTCCCCGTGGTGATGTTTCTCTTTCCCCAGTTAAGTGGGAGTGCCCGGCTTTACCAGAGATGGTAACTGTGGGATTCGTGTGCTGGCATTTGCCCCCACTCTGGCAAACGCCTCCTGTGAGTTACCCTTGAGCCGAGCCTTGTGCCCATCCATCCTGCTGCCTCTTACCTCTCCTCTGCTTGCCTTCCACCTCTGGGACCTGCAGCACGGAGCAGTGGTCTCTGCGGCTGGACGGAGCATCCTCCCGGGAATCCCACACAAGGAAATCTCCCTCCCTGCAGTGCCTTGCTATTAACTGCCCCCCAGTTCTTGCGGCTCTGGTTAATTTCAAATAATTCTTGTGAAGAATACCTAAAACCCAGAAGGAAAGTATTTAATCCTGCTTGTGCCAGGACATTTCAAAACCTCACCATGTGGAATAAGGTTAGGTAAAACACGCTGGATTCCTCTGGGGGTTTGAGGTATTTAAATAGCCTCTGTTTGCAGTTACTGAGGTTTCACTGGTTGTAAATCACGTGGTAGGAATGGGCAGTAAATCTCAGGCCAGCGTCAGAAGGGGGACTAGCCTGCTGGCGGCTGCTGGGTTAGGGCTCCCAAATGGCAGGCCAAGAATAGAGGTACGACAACAGCTAAACATCTTCCTGATCCTGTCTTTCGAGCCTTGATTTAGTCAATTTTATTTACATGGCTAATCCAGACACTTTGTGAATGCTAATCCCAGGTGTAGGTGCGCTCTTGAATGATCAAGGTGTCTCCCTACTGGAGTCACTGGATGGTGACTACATCCATCATCAGAGAACAAAATATTAGAATAACAGAACAGAATATTTCAGTTGGAAGGGACATACAAGCATCATCTAGTCCAACTGCGTGACCAATTCAGGGCTGACCAAGTTAAAGCATGTTATTAAGAGCATTGTCCAAATGCCTCTTAAACGCTGACAGACACGAGGCATTGACCACCTCTGTAGGAGCACACTGTTCCAGTGTTGGAACACCCTCTCCATAAAGAAATGTTTCCTAATGTCCAGTCTATTCCTCCCCTGACGGATGCAGCTTTGAACCATTCCCATGCGTCCTACCACTGGGTTCCAGGGAGAAGAGCTCAGCACCTCCCTCTCCACTTCCCCTCCTCAGGAAGCTGTAGGGAGCAATGAGCTGGTCTCTCAGCCTCCTTTTCTCCAAACTAGGCAAGCCCAAAGTCCTCAGCAGCTCCTCACAGAATGTGCCTTCCAGCCCTTTCACCACCTTTATTGCCCTCCTCAGGAAGCATTCAAGGACCTTCACATAAATGGTGGGGCCCAGAACTGCACACAGTACTCCAGGTGAGGCCGCACCAGCGCTGAATACAGCAGGATGGTCATGCTGGGTTTGATGCACACCAAGACGTGTTTTGCCCTTGTGGCTGGCAGGGCCCACTGCTTACACCTGTTGAGCCTGCTGCCCACCACCACCCCCAGATCCCTTTCTGCAGGGCTGCTCTCCAGCCACTCCCCTCCCCATTCACACTTGTGCCCAGCATTACACCGTCCTAGGTGCGGGATCTGGCATTTGGACTCCATAGAATCATAGAATGCGTTGGGTTGGAAGGGACCTTTAAAGGTCATCTAGTCCAACGCCCCTGCAGTAAGCAGGGACATCTTCAACTAGATGAGGTTGCTCAGATCCTCATCAAGCCTGGCCTTGAACGTCTCCAGGGATGGGGCCTCCACCACCTCTCTGGGCAACCTGTGTCAGTGTCTCACCACGCTCACAGTAAAGAACTTCATCCTAATGTCTAATCTAAACCTACCCTGCTCTAGTTTAAAACCATTGTCCCTCGTCCTATCGCTACATGCCCTTGCAAACAGCCCCTCCCCATCTCTCCTGTAGGCCCCCTTCAGGTACTGGGAGGCCGCTATAAGGTCCCCCTGGAGCCCCTTCTTTTCCAGGCTGAACAACCCCAACTCTCTCAGCCTGTCTCCATAGGAGAGGTGCTCCGGCCCTCTCATCATCTTCGTGGCCCTCCTCTGGACCTGCTCCAACAGGTCCACGTCCTTCTTGTGCTAAGGGCTCCAGAGCTGGATGCAGTACTCCAGGTGGGGTCTCACGAGAGTGGGGCAGAGGGTCAGAATCATGTCCTTCGATCCGCTGGCCACGGTTCTTTTGATGCAGCCCAGGATGCGATTGGCCTTCTGGGCTGCAAGTGCACATTGTTGGCTCATGTCCAGCTTTTCATCCACGAGTACCTCCAAGTCCTTTTCCACGGGGCTGCTCTCTATCACATCATCCCCCAGCCTGTATTGATAATGAGGATTGTCCCGACCCAAGTGTAGGACCTTGCACTTGGCCTTGTTGAACTTCATAAGGTTTGCTCAGGCCCACCTCTCTAGCTCGTCCAGGTCCCTCTGGATGGCATCCCGTCCCTCTGGCACATCAACCGCACCACTCAGCTTAGTGTTGTCAGTAAATTTGCTGAAGGTGCACTTGATCCCACTGTCTATGTCATTGATGAAGATGTTGAACAGCACTGGGCCCAGTACAGATCCCTGAGGGACACCACTTGTCACCCCTCTCCATCTGGACATCGAGCCATTGACCACCACCCTCTGGATGCAACCAGCCAACCAGCTCCTTATCCAACAAACAGTCCACCCATCAAATCCGTATCTCTCCAACTTAGAGAGAAGGATGTTGTGGGGGACCGTGTCAAAGGCCTTGCAGAAGTCCAGATAGATGATATCTGTACATCCCCCCTTGCTATATTGCTATATTTCATCTCATTCAATGCTCCAGTCTATCCAGATCACTCTGCAAGGCATTTTGTCCCTCAAGGGAGTCAACAGAACGTTATTTGGTATCATCAGCAAACTTGCTGATGGTGCGTTCAACTCCCACATCCACAATGTTGATAAATATATTGAATGGGACTGGCCCTAGAATTGAACCCTGAGGAACAGCACTGGTGACCCATCTCCAGTCATCACTCATGGACTCCTAAGCCCTCAAAAGCAGGTTCTGAGGGTACTCTGCTAAGTAACTCCCTCCCATGAGTCCTCCTCTATCCACAAATAGCAAGTCCAGGATGGTGTCTTTCCTAGCTGTCTCACTAAGTACCTGTGACAAGAAGTTCTCTCCTACAAACTCCAAGAATTTCCAAGACCTGCTTATCTCAGCAGTACGATATTTCCAGCTGATGTCTGGGAACTTGAAATCTCAAATAAGTACAAGGGCTACCAATCCAGAAATTTCTCCTAATTGCCTATAGTATAACTCATCAGTGCTCACACCGTGGCTGGGTGATTGGTAGTAGACACCCACTACAACATCCCCTTTGTTTTCCATCCCCCTAATCCTCACCTGGAGGCTCTCAACCACATCATCACTAACTGTAAGGGCTGTGCAATCAAACCTCTCCTCTACGTCTAGTGCAACGTCTCCACTTCGCCTGCCCTGTCTATCCCTCCTGAACAGCCCATAGCCCTCCATCCCAGCACTTCAGTTGTGGGACTCAATCCAGCAAGTCTCACTAATGCTGATGATATTGGAGCTCTGGGAGCTGACCAAGGCTTCCAGTTCATCCTGTTTGTTTCTCATACTGCTCATACTGCTCATACTTCTCATACATAGATACTAGAAAGTCCCTTTCTATGTGTTCATCGGGGATACTATCATCAGTCTAACCCAGCCAGAAAATTTCAGCCTTCCCAACCCCAGAGTCCTCCTGAAACCCCCCCTCTCCAAAGCGGGTGCTGCCCCCGCAGACACTGCTGTCATCACCGCCTGACAGCACACTGACGGTGCGCTTCTCTACCAGCCCATGCTCCAGCCTGTGCCTAATTTATGGCAGCAGCCTGTCACCACAGCCTTTGGAAGAGATACGTGTTGAGCTGGCCTGGCTGGCTTCTCCAGCTGAGGGCTGGAGCAAGTGTGAAGGGGAAGGGAGCACAGCCCAATTTTCCCTGGCAGCTCTGGGGAACGAAGACATGAAACAGGGGAAAAGGCTGAAAAGGCAGTTTGAATGTTTTAGGGGGAAGTGCTGAAGCTGCTGTCCTCTTCATAGCCCTGTTGTCCTCAAGGATGGGGCACCACACCAGCTGGGGCTCTCTCCTGTCATGACCACCAGCCCTTCTGTATTCTTCTTGTCCTTTGCAGTTTGCCCAGGAGAAGAACTGGAGCACATGCAAAGTAAGGAGAGACTTTGGAAGAGTGGTACCTCCTCCTGGAGAAATCTAGCAGAGCCTCCAGCAGGTACCTTTGCAGCAGTGGGGGCTGCCACATGCTCTCTCCATCACCCAGTCCTACCCCCCCCACACACCAGCAACACCATCTGGGGGGGGTCCGTGGCGGAACGCCAGCCTCTGGGGGATATGTGTGGCTGACAGGAGACGCACGGCTCTCCCCTGTCCCAAAAAAAGGAGTATCAATCTCCTGAAAAAAGGAGCATCTATCTCCTGAAAAAAGGAGCATCTCATGCACATGCAGGAGGACGCCAGGGCAGTCAAGTCTTTCCCTGAGCCAGCCGGCAGCCCAGAGGGGCTGAGCGTTGAATGACAAACACTGCTCTTGCTGCCTCCTCTGCAGGTTTGAATGCTGCCCTTGTGATGTGGTTAGAGACTGAGCCATGGACGGCATTGCTCACCACCCGAGTGGTCTGAAGCTGGGGGAGGCAGTGAAGCTGGCAGGACATGGGAGCTGTGACAGGACCAGGCAGCAAAGGGGAAAAAAACAAAAGGAGGAGAAGACATAGGAGGTAGGTGTGACTCCAGGGAGTATTTTTGGATGTAACTCATCTTCTGAACAGGGTGTTTAACCGCTACAGAAAGGCCACATTCTGCGTTTGAGCTCTGCTCCTCCTATTTGTGCCCCAGGACCGATGCTGTGGATGAAAGGAGCTGGAGTCCTCACATTCCTGTCCCAGCCATGGACCGCGGCTGCCCAAAGCCGAGCCCTCTCCACGGAGCAGGCTGGTTAGCCCTGTCATAGAAACATGGTGGATTTTTTTTTCCCTGTTTTTGTCTCATAAATAAGGTTAGTTTCAAACACAGCAGAAGATTGTTGCAGGCCACATAACCAAGAGGAATTTTAAGGAAATAATAAAAGCCGCCATCACCTCCACACCCCTTTGCCCCCTTTTTATTCCAAAGGCTAGCTTGGATAATAAGCAAAGATGTGTGAAAAATGAACAGAAGGGTAATACACAGCATTGGCAGCCTTTTGAATTGAGCTGAATTATGAGACAGGTCTGGTGAATGGCTTCAGGAGGGCTGGAGAGCCATGGCATTATTCATAATGCTCGTTAGCTGCGCCTGCAAAGACAAAGGCAATTAAACCTTCTGCTTTCAGCTGCAGGAAAGACGGGGAGGAATTTAACACTCCCCTCCACTGGTATCCAGAATCCAGTGTTTCACGGCTGGGTCCCAGGTGCTGAGGGTGATGATACAGCACTAACCCACTTGGGTATCTTCAGCCTGGGCTCCTACAGCTGGGGTTTTTAAGCTGTGCTGTTGATGCAGCAAGCTCGCCCGAGTGCAAAAAAGCCTTATTACTAATGCTGGTAAAGCCGAAGTTTTGTGTTTAATATTTAAATGAAGTTTTGCTAAATTAGGACTACGAAAGAATAGGTGCCCTTGTCAGTAAGAGCAAACATGCCAGAATAATCAAAGGCCCACTTTTAGAGGTCACCGATGTTATTCCCCAGTGTTGAATAATTCTCGAGACTTTGGCTTTTTCAATCCGTCGGCACAATTCAGGCTCTTGCAGCTTCGGAGCAAGCAGCCGGTCCAGCAGCACTGGCTGTACGTTCCTCAGAGGGGTCAGGGTGGCATGGGCAGGGAGAGATGAGGTTTCCCGGTGGTGAATTTTCCAAGTGCTCTGCTAGTTGAATGCACATGGTTCAAAGTAGCTGAGGAAGCAGCTAAACAGAACGAAGGCGGATGCAGCGCAGGGCTGCTGTGGCCCCACCGACCCCTGCCCCTCACCCCCAGAACCCTGCCTTCAGCTGGCAAGGAAGCCCACGGTGAGCTGTATCAAGGAGCTGATCCTGCTGGAAACCACAGCTACTGAAAAATGGGATTGCTTTTCAGCTGGATCAGTTCCCTGAGACACTACGCTGCCAGGAGCAGCGTAAGCACGAAAGGGCAGGGGCAAGGGGGTGGAAGGAGAGCAAGGAAGGACTGAGGGCAGCATCCTGGCCTCACTGGTCCTAGTGGGGACCAACACATCACACCAGGTGCCCCAGGCTTCAGCCAGAGCGGTGACACCGAGCTGGGCAACCTGCTACCTAAGCTCACATCAGAGCCCAGTCCTGGCTTTCACTCGCCAAAGCCCCTTCCCCACTTCTCCGCTCCCTGCATCACCAGGGCTGAAATCAACCCTCACAGATGAACAGGGCACACGTGAGAACAGGCAACTAGATACGATGAGCTTTGAAGTTGGAAAATTTATCAGAAATTGCCCTCCCACCAGGAGGAAAGAGGTGCTTGTTTATTCCACCCAAAACAGTTAGAATGCCTATGATGGCCTTGAAGCAAATCCATCACAGAAATTTAAGAAATTGCTTGGGACCTTATCCTCAAAGCATTTCGGAGAGGCTTGTTTTCCTCCTCTGGAGCAAGCTGAGGAGCTTTCCTGGGAGGTGCCCAGGTGGACACCCAGCAGGGAGCCTGGCCCTCACCCTCCATCTGCTTGTGGGTTACGAGCCACAGCTTCCTCAGAGCCCTTCCCCCAGCCCAGCCTTAGCAGCAGGGAGTCTGCCCAAGCTTCCCAAAGTAGCTGGCATTTCCCGGGCTGTGCCCAAGCAGGTTCACCTGCTCACCTGAGACTCAGGTGGATAACGGATTCTCAACACCTGGCTGAGCCCTTAACAACTCATTAGCTCACTGGGAGGCCTTGGGGGTCAACTCTCAGCATAAAGGCTCTTTCTGCAGTAATCCTGGCATCTTGTGTGAAGATGGGTAGTGAGACCCTCACTTCATTCAGGCGGATAAATGGGTTTAAGAAGTGGGTTTTTCCCCCCTTTCCCTTGAGACCAGGGACATGGTGGTTTTGGGGTGACCCTGGAGGAGGGAGGTGACTTGTCCTCCCGGCCCTGCCTTTGGGGAATATTGCGAGAGGGCCGGGGTGGAGCTGACTGACCCCCGCGCTCCCCAGGGACTGTTTTATTGCCTGTTAAATGGCTTCCTGCAGAGCAGAGTAAGGCATGAAATAATAATGATGCAATAGCTAAGAAGTAATGTAGCTGCTGATTTATTAGCTAAGTAGGAAATGTTTGACTTAATCTTTGCCATGGCGAAATTCTCTGATGGTTGCCAAACCTGGGCTAACCAGCCTCTGCAAGGCACCTGGCAGGCAAATGGATTCCCTGGTTTGGTCCCAGTGCCCCAGGGAGAGCCTGGGGAGCTTCTCTCTCTCTGTTCCCCCCTTCTCAGAGGCCTCCAGGAGTACCCCCAAATACTGGGCTGCTCACCCCTGAGGCGAGGGGTGCTTCTTGCTGCCTGGGATGGAGGGTTGTGAATAACCCCAGGAGGTGCCTACCTGGAAACCCAGAGTTGTTGGAGATGGGTGGGAATAACCTTTTGAAATAAAGGCATGGCTCACTGGAAATATAAAAGAAAACCTTTATCGTGTTAACCACACAAAAATGCAATGCAGAAAAAAAAAGGAGGGGGGGAAACAGTTTTAAAAGAGAGAGAAAAAAAAAAGTCCAAGCTTTGCTTCCAAGTGTTCAAAAGAAAATTATGTTTATTATGGTGTATTTAATGGCTTTGGAAAACGTAGCAGAGGGGGTAGTTTGCATTTTCCTGGTCTGTCGTGGTAGTACTGCGCTTGCACCAGGGCTGGAAATACCTTGGTCAGGCTGCAGAGCGAAGGCAGCGTGGCCAGGCTTGGTGGCCCTGCTGCCACCGCTCCCCTCTGAGCAACGCTGCTGGGCGACCCTTCCTAAGTGACATGGGGATGGTGGCGTTTGTTCCCTCCACGGTAAAAATGGCATGTCCAGGTCGTTCCCACCTACCGTTTCTCTCTGCCCTCCCAAAGTCTCACAGAAACGCGGTGCTTGAACTGAAGCTGGTGAGTTTTCCCCTGAGGATTTAATGGCTCTTCCCCGCCACAAAGCTGAGCAGCTACGTAGATGTGTCTGCGGGCTCTGTGTCTGAGCTGAGCCTGGCGTGAGAGCACGGACCTGCCGGCAACTTTCAGAGAAGCAAGGGTTTTAAAGCTTCCTCATGAAAGAAACCTGCTTTTTAAAACTTTTGTTCATTTATTTATAAGTTACAGATACTTATTTGATGTTTACCAGTAACCGACTCAGTGACTCGCACTTCTGCTTTGCGAGAGCAGCCCCTATGTCCCTTGCTACTGCAGCCTGAAGCAGACACTCAGGTTTAGGATGAAGCTCCCTCTCCTGCCCCCCATCCCCTACTTCTTTTCCTCCTTGTCTTATCCGTCCCGTATTGTTCCACCTTTTCTTTTTTCAGCTGTGTTGCATGTTTCTGTTGACTCATCTCCCTCTTCCACCTCACCTTAACCCAGCATTCAGACCACAGTCTCCTCTCTCCCTCACTCACCCTTCCCCAGGTGGCTGTTGGGCACTGTTGCTGGAGGCACACAGCTGCCCCCACAAGCCACCACACATCATCCCAGGTGCGATGGGAGGCTCTTCAGCATGCTCTTGCTCCTTCCCAAGCAGAGACGTGGTGCCCTGCTCTGGTGGTTTTGGGAAGGTAACAGTTGTGTGATCTTAGGTGGTCAATGTTGTCTCTGTGCCTCCTTGCTTGTGTCTGTAGACATACTTCTGTGTCTGTAGACAGGGAATAATATTTCTTAAAGAAGAGCTTTGGGTTAAATTCACTTCTGTGCAAGACATTTGAACGTTGCAGTGATGAGGGATTTGCAAGCAGGCAAGCAAACGTGGCAGTCAGTGGGGACCGATTCACAGTGTCAGGGTATGCTCAGAGTACCTGCCCTCACCCTCTTTATTTCGGAGCCTGTGAGCAAATCTGATGCCCCTTTTCTCAAGGAAATCCTGTCTTTGCTCCTCTTTGGTAATTTCATCATACAGCTGTTCAGACATTATCCTCCTATCTTCATCCCATGAATTAACAACCCCCAACCCCCCTATCACTGTTAACGGCACTTAAATCTGCCACCTGTGGTCAGGGTTTACTCCATCCCTTTATATGACTTCCAGAGCCATTTGGAGGGTTGGTCACAGCAGCATCACTGCAGGGGACTCAGGAAGGGTCAGTGATCACTCCTCAGGGGGCAGGATGGAGCTGGGTACGTGCTTGCTGTCTGCTGCAGGACAGGAGGTGCCAAACAGGTCCCCTCTCTTCGGGTTTGGTGGCACAGCTGAGCAGATTCACTGCAAGCCCTCAGGCTGGGGCTGCCTGCCCTGTCCTCCTGGCTGTTCTGTGCACGCTGCAGGACATCAGGGGGCTGTCCCCCAGCTGCATCCCTCTCCCACCCTTCCCTATGCTGGGCCACATCTGCTTGTGCTGGCATGGGGCACCCTCTTCAGGTCCACCTGCTCTTGCTGGTAGGATACTGACCTCCCCCAGGAGCTTAGGAAGCTCTTGAGGTTTCATTTGCTTTTCTGCTCTACTGCTGAAGAGGCAGATGAGGACTGTCTTCTTGATTCTTGTTGACCGAGATGTCCCTCAGCAGGTTGGGAGGCATTAGTCATGCTCTGGAAGACAAAACAGGTGAGAAAAAGCTGTGAAAAGGTGAATTCAACTCACTGGTGATGTGGAGAGAGGTTTTAGCTGACCCACCAACTTGATGGACACCTCACTGCCTCTGTGCAGGGCTCTGTCCCTGCAGTGCCGGAGGTGGGACAGACAGATGGACAGAGGGAGCAGTTATGCTCCCCTACCAGAAGAAGGGGGAGAAAGAGCAAATGAGCCTCCAGCTGTCAGCTGCCTGCCTCTGAGTGCTGCAGAGCTGTGGCCCAGGTTTGGTTTCTCCATGCAGGGTTCAGTCCTGCTGCTGTCCTTAACATGCTCCTGAGGTGTCTCCTGATGAAGTCAAAGGGAGCATTCTTCTGGGCTGTAGAGCAGAAACCAGAGCTGGTCAGCCCTGGGATGTCCCCCTCGGGTCTGTCGAGGCTGGGGTGCTTGCCTCTGCAGGGTTTGATCCTCCTCACTTGAACACCAAACTAAGGACAGCTGTGCTTGCCCAAGTTTTGGGCCAGGCTGGACTCGCTTGCCAGAAAGGACTGCCCTGTGCTGCTGTGCCCATCCTCTTGTTATTACTCATATTAGGTGGTTAAGGGAGGTATTTGGCATAAAGGATGGTGTTGGAACCATCTCTTGCTCTACTGTAACAACTCTGTATAACCTCCAGATTTTCTGTGAAATGAGTACACTTTGCCTCCCATAACTGTATTAATGATTCTGGGATGCTGAGGTACCCCAATAACGTGCATGTATATGCATACAGATGTAGACAGTTGTCCCTTCACGCCATATGCAGCAAATTTATTTAAAGCACTCAAGGCCCTTGTGTTTCAGAAGAAAAACAGTTTATCTGTAGACCACGTTGGGTATTCTTACTGCAATTTGTTTATTGTTTAACTTTCATTATTATATGGTGAATGCACATTTTAAGGGAACACGTGCAAGTGATAAATTAAATGTTTTTAATTTTGGTGTATGTGGGAGAACCATTACTGACTGGGCCCAGAGTTTACCCTCTGGAGTTATCATCAGAATAATGGGCTAATTGCATTGATCTGACGCTGATAAACTCTTCATGTCCTTTGGAGGTCTCTTGCCAGTCCTAGAGAGCAAAGAGGGGGAAAAACATCAAAGGGCTCTAACTAGCTGACTGGGGAAATTACCCAAGACTATACAAAATTAATTTTAAAAAAGCAAATTGTCATTATAATAGAGATGCAGGAAAAAAAAGGATAAATTAGAATAAAGTAAAAGGTTCCCCCATCTTTGAGGAAACTCACTAAAGTTAGTCTATCTAGCAAATGTGACCTTGATGTGTAAAGCATGCACTTCAATGTCTAAAGCTTCAGCCCACATGGGGAATCTTGACACCTGACTAGTGCCTACTGTGGCAGCCCAGGAACGTGCATCTCGAGGTTTAGGTTGTGATTCAGCAATTAATGGACCTTATCCCAAAGCGCTGACTTTGAGGACACAATACAGTCCTGTGTGCTGTCCTGAGCACAGGAGCTGCAGTGTAGCATGAGGGTACTGGGGGGCAAGAAAGAAGTTGTCTTTTAGAAAGCCCTTTTATACTTTTTACATCCCAAAGTGCCATTTTAATTAGCTGCCACGCAGGCTGCGTGGGCTTCCAAAAGGCCAAGGAAATGCTGAGAGAGAAGTGTAAGGTGGCTTCCATTTTAAAAGTGACTCAATTCGAGGCGTTAACTCATGACCTCACCAATTATAAATTGATTTTGTTCTTAATTTACTATTAAATGACTAGGGTTTTCTTCATCATTTTCTTGAAGGCTCTTACCCCACCTCAGAATCATGGGATCAGCCTGGGGAAATCATTTATAAGCCTCAAGGAGGGAAGATGGAGTAGCCAGAAACCATCACAATGTGCATCATCTTGCCAATGCCTACATATGCACATGGAAGGTACCTCCTGTGCTGCCTCTCAGAAGTGTTGTGGCTGCAACCGTCAATTGCAGATACGCTGCCAATGATGCCCAGCGAACAGAAACTCCCGCTATTCTTTCACTGCCCGCTCAAACACATGCAAGTGGTTCAGGTGCTGTTTCACAGCAGCCTTGGAACTGGAGCAAGGGCTGTCTCACCTTGTTGAGCTCTCATGCGCTCTGAGGTGATGGGGGTGTTTAGTCCCACACTTGAGCCAGGAGCCAGGAATGGGCTAAACAATAACGTGGGAAACTGAAGCCCGGCAGTTTTAAAGAATTATTCATGGCACAAAGAACTTGGGGAGCCCATAAGTATAATTGGGTTATAGTGACTATGGCTGGGTGCTAGCACCTAGACCTGCTGTGCTTGCAGAGCATAGACTCATAGAATGGTTCGGGTTGGAAGGGACCTTAAAGATCACCTAGTTCCAACCCCTCTGCCATGGACAGGGACACCTCCCACTAGCACCATCAACAGCAGACAATTCCCACTTTAAAGTGATCGATACAGTACCACAGGTAGTATTTTAACCATGAGCACTTTAACAGTGGTGTCCTAGCCACAAGCTGTCCTGGGTCAGGTTTTCTGCCCACCTGCTTAAGCAACCTCCAGTTAATTTTTCTGCTGTTTTTCACCTACTAGTGGGAGCTTGTGTGGCTCCATGTTGCTCTGTGCTAGTAAATAGCTGTAGATGTCTACACTTAGCGTCGCTGACATGGTGTGGAGAATGACTCCTGTGTTTCTGGGGGCTTGAGGTCAAATTTTTCCTTTAGACAACCAGCTAGTGGTGGCCATGTAGCCCCTAGGACAGGGCAACACGCGTGGCTGTAGAGCACTTGTTGATGTTCCTGTGGTCTAGATTTGCAGTGGGGGAGAGAATATTTAGAGTAAGGATCAGGGAAAGCAATGGGCGCTGGCAGGCATGATGCCAGGTTCTGGCATTTGCTCCAGTGGGGAGCAGAATGCATGGCTGGAAACAGATAGAAGACAGAAGAGGATGTGGAATATTGCTCTGCCAGGGTATTTAGCAATGCCAGCTGAAGGTGTTAATTCTCTGCAGCCTTGCTTATACAGCTGGAACTTCCACTGATAATGCAGGTGAAGACAACTACAGACAGTGCTGCTCCACCAAAGGGGTTTTTCTCAATATTTTGTTACTAGTAGTGGGAAGGTACTGCAATATGCTTTTATAGAAACAACTCTGTCCCCATGCAGTGGTTCAGCCTCCCCCCTGAGCCACGTTGCGATGTCAGGGTAAGCCAACATTGTGTTCTTGTCTTGGTTACAAAAGCAGTGAGCTGGGATGATCAGGCACTCCCTAACCGCACCTGGATCTCCTGCTGCCTGGATCGTAGCCCAATCTGGAAGGTACCAGAATTACCTGACAAGAATTGTGGCCAAAATGGAAAAAACACTGACCAAAATCAATCATCTTGCAGTCCTCTAAATAGCGATCCTAAGTGAGACCCTTTGAGCTCTGGGGGTTTGCAGCAGGCTGTGACTAAGTATCTCCCCCTGAGCTGGGACACCTCTCAGGGTCGATTTCATGAGGTTTAAAGATCATCCACTGATAGATGCCAACGAAGAAGAAGGGTTCAAAAATAGTCTGATGACAAAGGAGAAGAGTAAGTAATTCATTACAATTTGATTTTGTGACGTTCAAAGATCATTTGGTACCAATAATTTACTACAATTTGCAAAAAGAGAAAAAGCTTGACCATTGGTTAACCTCTATATCTGTGTGTGTGTTTGTGCATGTGCGATTTGATTTAGGAAACTCTGTTGGAAGTCTCGTGTGAACCTTGCAATTCTCAAATCTCTATCTAAGTTCCTGTGTTGATTATATCAAAGTTTATTAAATCACTCTGTTGATTGGCTAATGATTTACTTAATCATCATATTATATTACTATACATATTATATTAATAATAACATATTATATTATCATATTACTTAACCATCATGATATTTAATTATTATTAAATATCATATAACCTAATCCTGTGATTTACTGTAACAGTGTTAATAAATCTTAAATTGCTGCTAGCCCAAAGTTGTGTAAAATAAAGAATTGCAGCAAATTGGCATAGTCAGCAGGATGGCAAGTAGTGTCGCCGATTACTTACAAAAGCACAGTATTAGTCCAAACCCCGGCTTTTCAGCAGAATGGGTCCATGAGAATTAGTATGAATGGGAAATGGTAGAGAAGTGGTTGGATGCTGTGAGGGGTTTGACCAAAGATGAAAACAATAAAGGTATAATTTGTGAAACGCTAGAAACATGTTTAGAAGTGGCGTACCAGGAAAGGAAAGAAACTAATACCAAGATGAAATATATGCAAGATGAAATAGAGGGACATAAAGATACTGAACTGTTACTATCTTTAAGAATAGAACAACTGCAAAAACAACTTCAGGAAGCTCATTTAAAAACACAGAAGTTAGGAAAATATCTTGAAATTATGTTAATGCAAGCTCCAAATCCCCTGATGTAGTTCAAGTTAGAAAACCAATAAGACTGGGATGGTAATATTTGGGATGATTCAAATAATAACGGCTTAGACGAAGATAATCCCGTTCACCTGCCTGAGCCTCCCCAATACACTGCTAGACCAATTATAAAACCAGACGAAACTATCGGACCATGGGGTGGAGTGGGATATTGCACTAGAAAAACAATACCATTCAATCCAATTCAAATGGCCAATTTGCAGGAACGCTATGGCCATAAACCCACAGAAATTGAAAGAAAGTATTTGTGGCCTGTGTGCTTATCCAGTGGGGACAGAATTTTATTGAATGCGGATGAATCAAAGAGGTATTGGGGACCAGGTATCTTTTCAAATGCTGGCCCCAACCCCCCACGATTCCTATTCAATAACAAGTAGGTGGCATATTGGGCTGCAGGAATAGATGCGCTACAGAGAGGACAACCATCTATTGTACCTATAAAATCTTTATAGGAACTTTCAGTTGCATTGACAAAGGCTGCTTATATACAGGCTATGCATGAACATGCTCCCCATGACGTTCGTATCTCAACAACTGTAGACTTTGTCATACTGAAACCATTAATTAGGGGAGCCCCCGCTGTGCTTAAACCTTATCTCATTGCAACATGAGATGAAATTAGAAGGGGGACAGAATATAATGCCCTCTTAGCCATAGAGGCTATGGCAATGCCGCTCAAGGAGCCATAAGTCATCTTCCCTCCTGGGCAGAACTGATGCACGACATTGTAAATCACGGGTGAGAAGTGGGATGGGATGATGTGTCCAGTGGAACAAGAAATACAAATCGAAATGTTAGACAGGTTAAGCAAGCACCCCAGAGTGGCTCTCAGGAGCAGAGACCCATTGATGGACAATCAAGAGTCCAGGTAGAAAGGAATGAATTGTGGAGACAAGCCCTGGCAATGGGTATTCCCAAAGCTGCTGTTCATAGACAACTAGATAGAGTTATTCTAAGTTTGATGGAAGCTTTTCAAAAGTGAAGACGTAGCACTGTCACCTGATGCTGCTCCCCCCTCAATCCTCCCAACCTTTATTTTCCTCCGTGAAAGGAATTAAATGAATTGCAAGAACAGAAACCAAAAAAACGGTAGACCCTGAATGGTTGTTGGACCTGCCTGTCCAGAAAGTCGATGTTTACCAATGGAAAAGCGATGATGGCCCTTATATTATGGTTCCTGTAGGTTCTTCACAACAACCAGTTAAATTCCTAATAGATCCAGGAGCACAATTTTCAATACTAACACAAGATGCTGAGAAACTGGGTGTACAACCTGGGCAGCAAGGAGTTAACTTCACCAGAGTAAGGAGAGCAAGTGTTATTTGCCAAACCGCAAAAGTTAATTTATGGCTCCCAGTCAAGAAATGCATGTTGTCTAGTCCCTTTGCAGTTAAAGATCACAATGAAAATATTTTGGGGTTTGATGTTTTAAACAGCCAAACTTGGTGCCTGCCAGACGGCAGCATGTGGTCCTTCCATTCAAATGTTGACTCTAACCTTCATAGAGATGGGGAGGAGGCAGTGCATGTACCCTGCGCAGCCCCCATGCTCCCTGATTCAAAGATTACTAATGTCCCGTGATATCCAATTTCTGCTGCGGCATGAACTGGAATTTCTGAAGTAATAGCAGGTTTGGACAAATGACAAATTATCTACAGAACCCATTCCCCACATAACTCTCCTGTCTGGCCAGTTTGGAAACCAGGTGGGAGGTAGTGTTTAACAGTTGATCATTCATGCCTGAATGCTAATACAGCCCCGCTAACGGCTGCTGTACCAAACACTGCAAACTTCGCAGCTACCAGCTACTTTGTAAGCAGCTGCGGACCCATGGATGGTGACGCTAGATGTGGAAGATACGTTCTTTGTGGTCCCCTTACAAGAAAAGGATAAAGAGAAATTTGCTTTTACTTGGGAGGGTGTACAATGCACCCTTAACTGACTCCCACAGGGATATAAATATTCACCCACAATTGCTCATGCTGCACGCGCTGAACTTTTACAGAGTCTCACTTCCTCGAGGTGTGAAACCATACCGATATATAGATGATATTCTGACTGGAGGGACCTCCCCTGAAAAGGTTGGGGAAGCGACAAAAGCAGTGTGGCAAGCACTGTACAAAACAAAGGTTGAGATTCCACAGGAAAATGTCAGGAACCAAGTAAAGAAGTAAAATTTTTAGGTACTTAGTGGATTGCAGGTAGTGCAGCAGTTCCACCGGACACCCTAAGTAAAATAGAACAATTGAAAATACCCCAATCTAGGACAGAATTACAACAGCTCATTGGTACTTCGGGGTACTGGAAGAAGCATATATCTGGATTTTCTATCATTGCTCACCCACTGTGCTCACTTTTACGAAAGGGAAAGCCGTGGAAATGGGACCCAGAACATGAAGAGGCAGTCAAAACCTTAATACAGGAATTAAAAACATATCAGTCGCTGGGGTCAATTCACCCCCACATCCCTGTTACAGCAGAATGGGGTTTTGGAGAACGTGGTACTTATTGCAATCTATTCCAAACTGGCCCTGACTCACCAGAGAGACCTTTATTATTCATCTCAACCTGAAGAGTACCAACTGAGGGAATGGTTACATCAAAAATTAGGTCACACAGGCCGAGAAGCACTTTATTTTGCAGCCCAAAGCTGAAGTTGGCCTCTAAACGGAAAAACATGTGAAGCCATCCTTACAGAATGCCCCCAATGTAAATTGAAATTGCAAACAGATCACCCTGATAAAGAACCACCTCTACACATCAATGAAAGGAAAACTATGATCTACATGTCAAATTGATTATACTGGGCCACGCAAACCCTTTGTGGGATATCAGTATAACCCCACAGGAGTGGAAGTAGTCTCTGGCTTGCTTATGGTGACTAAGTGCCAAAAGGCTGATGGACAAAATACAGCATGAGGGCTACCATCTTGGTTGTCAAGTCTACCTATGAAGTGCAAGAGCGGGCAAAGCAGGAAGAAACTCAATGGGTATTTCATACCCCCTATTATCCTCAATCAAATGGGATGGTAGAAAGATCTCTTGGTCTATTGAAAAAGAGCCTCAAGCCACACAAGGCCCAGTGGGACACTTGACTTTCCAAAGTACTTCTTCAACTGGATAATCGGTATGGGCCCACTGGTCACCCTATGAGTTGAGCATTCTTTGCAAAAAACAAACTTAGCACTCCACCTTCTGGGAAAATATCCAGCAAAATTGCAGCCAGGACAGCCTGTGATGGTCTGTCCACCATTCACTGGTACTGTGCCCATGACTCTAACTAAACCTCATGGCCCACTTGCCTGGGAAGCTACCGATAGCAGTGGTGTAAAACATAGAATTAGTACACGGTGGATTTTTCCTTCTTTCTAACCAGGTAACCTGTCCAGAAAACCCCACGAGATCAGTCTATTTTACCTTTTTGTTTTGCAGCTTCCTCTAGGATGAAAGTAAGCTACATCGCCCTCCTGCTGTTGAAGATTTCAATAATCCTTGCTTCCCCACAAATGCCCACCTGTCTCAATTTACTTGTCAATCAAGGAATCAGGCACAACAGTGTCAATACATATAAGCCACCTATTTTGTTATTAACAGACAATAATATAAACATGACCTGTAAAACACGACCACCTGTTAATGAAGGATATATATATATAATATGATTATTTACAGTAACTCTTATGTGCCATATAGAAAATGCTATAACATGAGTCACTGCTCAATACACAGTGAAGGGACAGGATGATATTAAAATATCATACATATGGATATATATGGAACACTCTAGAGGGATGCAACGTAATACTAAGAACAATATCTCTTGGAATCACTAAACTTATCACAGCAACATCAGTGCCTACTTTAAATACTCCCCCAGTTTTAGTAAGGAGTCTTACTGAGGAAACCCTAGAGTGGCCATGGTCTTAAGCTCATATTAAGTATACCAGGACCATGAGAACACTCTCTCGTAAGGGAAATCTAAATCTTTCCATCATGGTCATGCACAGAACTGAGTATACTAAAGAGAGGCAAACACAGAGAATGAGGGGAGCTGGTATACAGATGAAGCTTATGGCAAAGTTTCTCTACTTTGGGGAACAGCAGGGGAAGAAATTAAAATAGGGTGCCGGATGATCAGTGAATGGGTCTACCCATGAAAAGGCATATGAAATTTCTGTGTACAACATTACATCAAACCCAACAACAGAATAGGATACAAAACTTTGTGCATCTGAAAAAAAATTTGAACCGTTGGTACAATTTTACCTTAGTATAACCTGGTTTTGTAGGTTGCATTTGGGCTTTCCATAGTGTGGGACTATCATTTAGATTTAAAATAGACATTATGGAGCTCAGCACAACACCATCTACCACTCTTCACTTAACGTCCACTGCAATCATAAAGGACAAGCAAACTCTTATCGCCACAAATTTTTGATCTGGGACTGCATGTGATCAAAAATACCGGTCAACAATAAATATTGTTTAACACATCATGGTCCCTCAAACAAGTGGAACTATCAATGCAGATTAATATCTCTGCAATTACACCTACCTGCTCACCATTCCTGAATACATCTTACAAAGGACGGCTAGCACGATTGCATGGGCAAACCCTCATCTCTCCAAAACAATCAAGAAGAGATGTGACTGCTAGCCTAGGAATAGGATTAGGGGTATTAAACACTATGGACACTGAAGTTTTAGCAAACAAACTAAGCTCAGCAACAAGTAATTTACACAAATTAGAACGTCCATTACAATCTTCTCTGTCGGCATTGGAAACCAACCAGTGGCTTTTATCTGATATATTACCCCAATGGGAAAGAATTAATGAAAAAGATCACCAACTAATTGTGAATGCACTAGGCGCAACCCAAATTAATATCTCTCTTTCTCTCAGCTGTATGCAGTCTCAACTGTGGGTACAAGCTACTGTGGTAGTGATTGTAAGAGAAGGGGAAGGGGCACCTTACCCACTGAAATTCAAAAGGTAATGTGGGATAATGCAACTACATTTGAAAGAGAATTTTAATCCCACTAGCATCTAGTTAACAGTAAAGCCTTTGTTTTGACAATACACAATGCCTTGGTATACAACATATACCCAGTCATTGAACTGAGATTAAATCAGCATGGAACTGTAATCTATCCATTAAGAACATAGAGTACGGGCCCAACAAAACAGAAAAAAATGGCAAACTGTTGATGTTGATGCAAGTGTTGCACGGGAACAACAGAGATTTATTTGTGAAATTAATACCATTAAAGCCCAAGAAATTTGTCTTGACACTGAACAATTTTGAAATACATCCTGATGAAACCCCTGAAACTGTATTAGTATATATTGGAAATGGATGTGTTTGTGTAAGAACCCTTTGTAATTCTGTATTTATAGAATTACAACCCTTTGTAATTCTATATATATAGAGAATATATATATTCTGTCTCCACCACTATGGAGACAAATAATCACTCAAGTATCTGTATTTGTGATTTTACCAAAATTCTGGGATGAGACTTCAATTATTCCACTCTCAATTGCTACAATCTAACTAAACATTATATCAAGATTTATTACCTACCCCTACTGGAATGAATCTCACATTGGTAAAAAAACTGTTACGACATGATGACCTGAGTCAATTGCTAAAACAAATTCGAAGCAGCGGATAAAGAACCCTGATTACCATTCATCATGATGTAAAGGAGATGATACACAATATCTTAGAAAGAGTGAAGAAAGATGGAGAACATCACTGGTGGGAAACTCTTTTTGGATTATCTCCAACAGCAATTGGAACGCTGAACCTGATGCTACACTCCATTGTGGTCCTATTGGCTTTTGTTATATTATGTTTGTTGTTGAACATGGTTCTCTATATCAAAGTTTGGAAGATGACTAAATAACTTATACTATTACAAGGAGTTCCCATGTATATAAAAGTCTGTACCACATTTGATGAAACAACTTGTATACTTCTTTAATAGTTAGAGAGGTTAACCTAACATAAAAATTTCCCTCAAATTCTAATTAGAATGCAGCATTGTCTTTTTATAGGCAGAGAGGCAAGAGGTGACCGCACCACCACTCTGTGAAGAGATAGATTGACTTCAGTCATGCGGTGGAATGTGGTGGTGTAGCCCTCCCTGGGCCATGTTGTGATATCAGGGTAAGCCAACATTGTGTTCTTGTCTTGGTTACAAAAGCAGTGAGCTGGGATGATCAGGCACTCCCTAACTGCACCTGGATCTCCTGCTGCCTGGATCGTAGCCCAATCTGGAAGGTACCAGAATTACCTGACAAGAATTGTGGCCAAAATGGAAAAACACTGACCAAAGTCAATCATCTCACAGTCCTATAAAGGTCAATCCTAAATGAGACCCTTTGAGCTCTGGGGGATCACAGCAGACTGTGACTAAGTATCTCCCCCTCAAGGTGGGATGCCTCTCAGGGTCAGTTTTGTGAGGTTCAAAGATCATCCTCTGATAGATGCCAATGAAAAAGAAGGGTTCAAAGATTGTCTGCTGAAAAACACTGACAAAGGAGAAGGGTAAGTAATTCATTACAATTAGATTTTGTGAGGTTCAAAGATCGTTTGGTGCCAATAATTTACTACAATTTGCAAAAAGAGAAAAAGCTTGATCATTTGTTAACCTCTATATCTGTGTGTGTGTGTGATTTGATTTAGGAAACTGTCATAAGTCTCGTGTGAATCTTGCCATTCTCAAACCTCTAAGTTGCTGTGTTGATTATATCAAATTTAATTAAATCACTCTATTGATTGGCTGATGATTAAGTATTATTATTAAGTATCATATAACCTAATCCTGTGATTTACCATGAGTGTTAATAAATCTTCAATTGCTGCTACCTCAAAGTTGTGCAAAATCAAGATTCACAACACCCCACCAAAAAATGAGTTGCTTGACTACAGAATAAGTTTACAGCCATCTTTCTCCTTGTTTAGTCTTAACTTTTGCCTTTCCACAAACATGCTATTTTGTATGTATTTCATGTCATGCATTTAGCATACCTTATATTCTCAACTGAAAAAAGAAAACTTGAAAGTAAATAGCCATCGGTCCCACTTGGCCAATATTCACCTCAGTCTGCTCCCTGCCCCGTGGCTGGCACTGGTTGCTGTCTCTCTTGGGAAGGCCAAGAACTAAACCAGCCCACACAAGAAACTCCTCTTCATCTGACTGATCTACCTGCTCCCTGTTTGAGGCTCCACAAAATTGCCAGACTTTCTTGTCAACACTACCCTGGGACTCATGCCACCCAAAGGAGGAAACGTAATGAGGGGTCCTGGGGGCTGTGGGACCTGTCTTTACTTCCTTCTCCCAGTCAGGTGTCTCATCTTTTATGGGAAACTTGGTAGAAAAAAAATCCAAACCATTGTTCAGCACAACCTTTCCCTCACTCGTGAAATTCCCCAGGTTCATTACCTTCTCCAGTAACAGTCCAGAATGATATAATAACATCCCAGTTATTATCGTAGAATCATAGAATGGTTAGAGTTGGAAGGGACCTTAAAGATCACCTAGTCCAACCCCCCTTGACATGGGCAGGGACACCTCCCACTAGACCAGGCTGCTCAAAGCCCCATCCAGCCTGGCCTTGGACACTTCCAGGGATGGGGCATCTACTTCCCTGGGCAACCTGTTCCAGTGCCTCACCACCCTCACAGTAAAGAATTTCTTCCTAATACCTAATGTAAATCTCCCCTCTTTCAGTTTACAACTGTTATCCCTTGTTCTATCACTACACTCCCTGATAAAGAGTCCCTCCCCACCTCTTCTATAGGCCCCCTTCAGGTACTGGAAGGCTGCTATAAGGTCTCCCCAGAGCCTTCTCTTCTCCAGGCTGAACAACCCCAACTCTCTCAGCCTGTCCTCACAGGAGAGGTACTCCAGCCCTTTCATCACCTTCGTGCCTCTCCTCTGGACTTGTTCTAACAGATCCATGTCCTTATGCTGGGGGCCCCAGAGCTGGATGCAGTACTTCAGATGGGGTCTCACAAGAACAGAGTACAGGGTCAGAATCACCTCCCTCAACCTGCTGGCCACGCTGCTTTTGATGCAGCCCAAGAGCATGTTGCCAGCTCATGTTGAGCTTCTCATCAACCAAAGACCTGTCCAGGTCCCTCTGGATGGCATCCCTCCCCTCCAGTGTGTCGACTCCTCCACTCAGCTTGGTGTCATCAGCAAACTTGCTGAGGGTGCACTCAATCCCACTGTCCATGTCACCAACAAAGATGTTAAACAGCAGCAGTCCCAGTACCAGCCCCTGAGGAAAAGCCATTTGTCACTGGTCTCCACTATATTATATTAGATAGTGTCATAGAAATGGGGGAAAAAAATTGAAAATAGTGTTTCCTGGGCTTTGCTTTGTTCTGTCAATATGGAGCAGTGTTAACGCTGTTCTTCATTCTTGTAACGTTGATGTATTTTGAATTTAAATCTTCATTTTTATAGTCTTGCTCTCCCATGCCCACCCTCCTGCTTTACCAAGGTATGTGGGTATCCCAAAAACGTTGTACCATCCTGTGAGCTGGGAAGGGAGCATGTCCCCTTTCCACGGCTGCTCTCTGAATCAGAGAAAGTCTGTGAGTTGCCTGAGGCAATGTAGAAAATGTGTATGTTGGGGCAGAGAACTGAAACCCTGACACCACACAAGTATCCTGCTGCGCCTTGCAGAATTAGGCGTCCCTGCTACTCCAGCCTCAGAGGAGTCCCTGACTTCTGTCCTTGTGCCACCACCTTTGCCTGTTGAGGATGGATTTGCTGTCACCCACTGGTAATTCTCATACGGAGCACTTAGATTTTGCTCTCTTTGAGTCACCACCACCCAATCCACTGTAATTCTGTAATACTTTCCTGCAGTTTCTTATTTGATATTCTCCACATACTCCTCTCCGTGTCCAGGTACTCATCACTCTACTTCAAATTCAGTGATGTTTACTTGTCCTCCCCCCTTTCTCTCCTTTGCATCCACACTGAGAACAAAGACAAGTGAAGGCTTTGTGAGCTGCTTTTTTCACCTCCCTGTTTTCAATTTGAGTTAAAAAATATCCACAGAGCAAAACAATGTCAATTTCTAATTTAGAAATAATTTACTAATGAAAGAAATTAGTAATTGGTGCTCTTAAATGTTAAACTTGTTATCTGTTTAATTACTGTTAGCTGGGTTTCTTGAAGACCTCATTAACTAAGCATCTGGTTTTATAGATGCACTTCTTAAGGTCTCAGATGCTTCCTGCAATTACCTAGTCATGACAGGGAACTTATTAACATATACAAATAATTAGTGCAAGGCAAGTAAATTTCCTCTGTTCTGTAAAACCAGATAAGGAGGTCCGTAAAAAGGACCATAGGGATAGGGGCACTCCCTGCCTGCAGTGGGACAGACGTTACCAATTTCTCTTTCCTTAACGTAACTCTGTGCCAAAAACTCAGGCAGGCTCCCTGCCTCTTCCAATGTAACCCAGAGGCTATCTTGCAATACAAGATTAGGTACTTTCTTCAACTTTTTAAAAATCTAAGCATTTTAATCACCTTTGCTCTGGTGATCATCATATGTGTTTGATCTCAAACATATAATGAATGAGGAGCTTATTTTCTGGAGTCTGTACCAACTCATTTTACCCATCACCCCTTGTACCAGCATGGAGAAGATGGAGATTGTGGTGGCTATATCGAGGAATGAAAGGTCAGTTTTAGTTCCCACTTTTCCATTCTCTCTCCTTTGCACAACCATGGAGTTCATGAACTGCTGCCTTCACCTGGCTCCCTTGCAAGCAAAAGGTCCTTTCTCAGCCGCATGCCGAGGCATGCAGAAACACTCAGGTCACCCTGTCACAGCACATCAACCCACCTTTGGCACCAAGCCTCACAAATTGCCTCCTGGTGCCTCTTCTGGTTTTATCATATTCCTTGGGTTGAGCTTGGCATTGAAGCCTCCTGGTCCTTGCTAACCAGCAGCTCTCAGCTGTTCCTTTCCTGTCTCTCTCAATGTCTCCCTTGTTCTTTCCATATGGAGCAATACCCATGGGGAAAAGCTCATCCATGTCAGCACTTAGCAGCAGCAGGACAGCATCTCCTTCGAGGCAACAATGACCTTGCCTGCCTGTGCAGCCCATGGAAAGGTGCAGCTACAACAGCTCTGGCGTGAAGAGCTTGCCCTGGGCACTCTTGGGCAGGAGCGGTCCTCTCCTGCAGCTCTCTCCTCTTTCCCTGATGGTTTTCACCTCTGTCCTCTCCTGCAGCTCTCTCCTGTTTCCCTGATGGTTTTCACCTCCGTAGTGGTATCTCCCATGCCAACTGTTTCCTAAAGATTTGAATTTGTTTTGAACAACTCCCTGGTACTGCTTTCCACGTTTCTTAGATCTACACTGTACCTACGGATAGCGTCAGGTCTACAGCTCATTACCTTTTCAAGACTCTTATTTTACATTGCTCTTGTCAATCCAAGGGGCTGGTAAGTGCTGCGAGCCCCACCAGCACCTGGGAGCCTTCTGCCACACTGAATGTTACTTGCAGGCTTTGAAGGAAGAAGTCCATGGTAACCAGAGCGGAGGAAGCCCTGCTATCAGTGCCCGCACACCTTCTGCCTACTGGTCTGAGCAGACATGCTGCTCTCCACTGCCTCTTCTTTAGAAGCGGAGCAGCTAATTACCTCCTGCCACTTGTTACCTGATAAATCCTGATGCCTCTCGCACCTGCTTCTTGGAAGTGTAATTTGGAGGGGGATAGTGACAGATCACTTTGACATCGCAGGGACTATTTGACCCTAAATTAATTAAAAGTACTTTCAACTCTACCGCCACTTTAGCTGCTTTCTGATATACTTTAACAACCTACACCCTCTAATGATCATTTTGTTCAAGATCTAATTTACTAGAGGAACTTCCTTCTGAATACTATTACGGACAGAAAAGAACAGCTTTTAATCAGGGCTGTTCATTAGCAGCAGCAATCAATCTGGCAGGTAGCATGGGCACCGCTCTGCCTCTTGATGCATGTGCTCATTAGCAGGGAAGTTCAGAGGAGAGCTTAGACCTTTTGTCTTCAGAGTGTCGTTACAGATTGAATACCTTGCTGACTCTGAATTCAAACACTGTTATCTAGAGTTTACTTGGCAAACTGGCTTTGGTCCACATGATGGGCTTAGTTAAGGCAAATGTTGAGGAATCTAATGCCTTAGGTAGGCTTTTTTTTAGCTAAATATTATTCGGGGGATAGGATGTGTAACTATATGCATATGGGTATGTGAAAAGGAGTTTGATGGAGGTTGAACGAGCTTTTGTGACCCAAAGAACAGGCACCCCAGGAGCAGCTGGGATGCTGTCCAGAGGGGATTTAGCATAGCTAGCAGGAAAACTTGATGATTTCTCCATCAAAGCAGGACTTTGTGTTATTTGTTAACTTTGTGTTAACAAATAGGCTGACATCAAAGTCATCTGATGCTGGTCTCTGTTTCTTTTCACAACTAGAATAGCATGAGCACCTCGCTTGGTCAAAAAGGACAGCAGATGAAAAAAGACTATCTAGAAGCCTAATGGTCTGCTTTACTCAGTGATGAAAACCCAAGCCTTTCCTACGATGTCTGTCAGAGAAATGATGTAGAGGCAACGATATATCCTTCTCATGGGAAAATGAGATCCCTGAAATGTTCAGGAGGGGTTCTTGAGCCAGCTGAGGATGGGAACTACCACTAACTCAGTCAGAGTTCAGCTGGGGAAAAGGCTGCCACTAAAAAAATAATAATAATTTTTTTTCAACCAAAGATTGATTGCCTCCTCCGCCCCAAGTCTGCAGGTGATTTTTTTTCAACCTACTCTAAACTTTTACTATGAGAACACAGACTGGGCACAGTGTGCCTGCGGGAGGAAAAAGAGAATCCAGGTGTCACTGGAAATTTTCTCACCTTACGAGAAATTAACTGGACATAAATACCCCATAGACCTGCCATAAAATCTGTTTAAACTGAAGCTTTTCTCAGGAGAGCTTGTTTCTTACCCCAGGCACTTTGAAATCAGAGGATTAAAGCAAATTTTTTGTTGCTGAGTCGTACGTAAAATGAAGAGTACTTTCATAACTAGCTGCATGGCACATCAACTATTTTGGAAGAGATACGTCAGTTTTCTTTTTTTTTTCTAGTAATAACCCCTTGATGACCTCGTCCTGGGTCCATGAAGAACGATGTGTCAGCCTGCTCCCGCTGGTGTCCCCTGCCAAGCGTCTCGGGGAAGCAGCTCTCCCACACCGCCGGGCGGCCAGCAGCTCATCTGCAAGTGCAGCCCCCTGCCTCTGCTTGATCCGAAAACAGTCTTCTTTTTATATCCTCTACTTCCACAGTCTTGATAGAGGCCTGCCAACCACAAGAGTTTTGTTCACCTGCCAGAAACCGCCCGGCGCTGCCAAGTTGCCCACAATGAACTTCAGAGGCTCCACTTGGCAGCGGTGCCTCGGTCACCATCGCAGAGGCGACGCTGCAAAAACCTCGCAACTTTTACAACAGGGCAGCCTGGGTAGCTTCAAAAGACCCTTTTCTGTGACCTCCAGTCATATTTTAATAACACATCTTCTCTTCAGTGTGCTCAAATGTTGTTTTTTTCCTTGGTTTATTTTTTCTTTAAAAGCCCAGCCTGTGTGCTGGTACCCAGAGCAAACCGTAAAGATGCAGAAACCCATGGATGGCTGCTAACTAGGAAATGTGAAGGCTTCATCTACACTGCTTCTGCCTATGCCCCTGTCCCCTCCCAAGTCCACCCTTCTCCCCTTTAGGTTCCCTGGTGGCTACTGACGCAGCCAAAGCTGCGCTGCCCAGTGCCATGCCTGGTTATGCTTTGCATAACTCCAGAAGAATGGTATTTCCAAAAACTTCCCCAGGGAGCTTGCACCACGCTTTGCTGGGTTTCGCTCTGGTTATGATTAGCTGATGTTGCTTACGCTTGATCCTTCGGAGTAAAATGCGCGATTCCCCTCACTTCCAAGCACGTACTTTAAATAGCTGCGGAGTTTTACATCTTCTCTTAGCCAAATGAGATATGTAGTGTTTTTGCTTTCTCTCATCAATCCCTCCTTACCCCTCTGATCTTTCTCTGCTTATCTTCTGCTTATTTCTCTGCACCCCAATACCGTAGGGGCCTCACCAGTGGATGGGAATAAGCAGAGTTTATGGCAGTTCAAGCCCCAGCCTCAGACACAGCCCCAACATAACAGACTGTTCAACGCTTTGCCACACAGCATAAATCTGATGCACTGGTATTCACCTAAGGTCTTCTTTTTTTTATCTTCAAGGTCCCTAAAAACGTCTGACAGAAAACAGAGGTGCTTTTAGCTTGATAAAGGTGGAATGGATTTTATTTTCTACCTGGAAATGAAATATTGGTCCTATTACAATCTGGCTTGGAAATCTGCCATTGGATTTAGCGAGGCCAGAATGCTGAGCTATATTTTAATATTGTTGAGGTATTTCAATGTACAAAATTATTTTTCTTTAGGAGGAGAGCTAACTAAATGAAACAAAACAAAATTTGCTACCACCACAAATGCCTTGGGACATTTACTGATGGCTCACTACATCCCTGTAACTTCAGGCTGGTTAAGGACAGGTACAAAAACTGTATTATTCTCTATAAAGTTTTAAAAGTTTTAAGTCAGTTGTGTAACTGCCTCTCATATTTGCTAGGATGGTGTCTGTGTGCGGGTCTCTAGATATCTCTTGAGTCTTCCATATTCACCTTAACACTTGTCTTCATTTTAATGCATTTATTTTCAGGACATGCACATTTCTATGAAATGAAACTTGTAACTCAAAACACTTAAAAGAAATAATTTTCATAAGAAAAATTTTCTCTGGAAAAAAACAAATGTTCTCACTACCTAGCAGAAAGTGGGTAAGTATGTTTAATGGAAAATACTGTCTACATAATTTTAATATTGAACCAGTTATCTTTTGTCAGGTCAAGTCATGTTAAAAGAATGTAAAGCATATTAAAGTTCTATTCAATGTGCAAAATAATTATGAAACATATACATTACATTTGACGTACTTTAAAATGAACTGATCAAGTGTGCATATGTGGTTCATTGGGACAGCTGGTCTTTCAAATGTACTGTAACTATAAGCTAAAATCAAATGTTGTATCCTATTCTTATAAATTCAACTTCAGCCCTGGTAAGTGATAACCAAAACAAAATGTAACTGTACTTCTAAGATTAAAAAATATGTATCAGAAGAGACTTTTGCAATACATTATTTTTTTTTAAAAAAAATGTCAAAACTCAAAATGAGAAATCAAATCACCCTTTCAAAAACATTTCATAATTTCTGGCAAAATAGCAGCACTTTCTTGTTTTCTGGAGGATAGAATTGCTCTTGTGACTTGATCATGAAACTCTGCATCAGTGTCCATAACCACAGCTCCCAGCAAAGGCACAGCTCTGGTGGTGTTCCCACATAACTGACTTATTTCAATGGATGCTGGTCTAAACAAGGAAAGATCAAGACTGACTGTTCAGGTACAGAAATCTTTATATAAGTAACTGAGAAGATTCTACAAAATATAAGGATGAGCTATTTTCTGATATTCCTTCCCATTACTTAAATATTTAGCAAGGTGAAGTGGAAGCCATGTGCATTTCAAGTGGCTCCCAGAAAGTTCCCACACTGTCATCAGAAAAAAAACAACAAACCCAACCTTAGGGCTGCCCTGATTGCCAAAAGCAAACCCAGGGCCTCACTCCCTGGAACAACAGCAAGCTCCAACGGCTCAGCTTCTTGCATTTCGCCATCAGCAAACAAGGCAGCATGAAAAAAAACAAACCCAAAACCATTTATCAGAGCTGCTGCCTGATTCTTCTTTTTAATCTCAGGCAAGAAGTCAAGGAGCGTGTGAGCAGTGGGAATGAGACACCTTCATTAGCCTTGGTGGTTCTCATCCATCTTTGGGGAAGCTCATTGATCTTGCACTGGAAGGAAGGCTATACAGGTACCGCTCTCCAGTCATGCAAGGGTTGTGATTTTCTAGAGCTATTCTTCTGACACTTTTGCCCAGCATTAAAATCAATGGAGATGCTGCCAATGATGATGCCTGGAGAAATTTAAAAGGCAGGAATAAACAGGAGGGTTACATAATGTGTTAAAAGTTGCTGCTTTTTGTCATGAAACGTTGAGCTCAAGGAAACAATTATTTGGTTTCAGGGGTTCCCCCGCTGTGCTCCTCGGTGGGCAGCATGGAGCAGGAGTAAGGTCATTTTCATCAGCATGCTGCTCGGCAAGTGGGGAACCAAGCACTGAGTTTAAAATAGCTGCAAGTTATTTTCTGCACATCCTTTTTCCCCAGACTTGGCCCCATGCTGGCTTTCTGTAAACGAATGAATTATTCTCTCTGTTCTGTACCGGCAGGCCGTGGCTGCGTGCGGGGAGTCGGGCCACGCACCCCTTTTATTCATCTTTGACTGCCAGGTTTTGGCTGGCTTCCTGAATAGGCTGCCTCGGTAAACAGTACCTTGTTATAAGAAGTGTATGTTTACCTATATGTTTCCCGTGACTCCACAACTCTTCCTCACTGTGACTCTTGTGGCTGGTAAGTCAGACACAACAGAAGCCAGCCTCGACACTTAGGGCCTAGCGGCAGTGCGTGTCTGGCACACACTGCCAGCCAAAGGCCTGAGGGTGTAGCATACACTCTTTTTTTAAAATTACAGAATACTGACTACAAAGTTTAAAAATAGAGAGAAAAAACATGTGGGTATTATTCTTTTTGTCCTCACAATGCCTAGTGATTACTTGCCCCGATGGCGCCCTCCTTCCTATCCAACTTTTGTGGGCATTTAGGCAGGGCTCCCACTGAAATGTACTTAACAAGTGTGCTTCTGAAGAGTGACATGTCTACATTTCCCCGTTCTTCCTCAGGTGGTGGTCACCTATAACCTCCGAATCATTGCTTTTTCTTGCTTTTCCTTCTGTTCTTTCTTCTACCTCCTCCTGCAACTCTAGAAAGGCCCAGAGGGCCCAGGACAGGGGACGAGTCGCCCCTTACTGTTCATACTGTGGTTTCGTGACAGTACATTCGTAATGGACAAGATAGAGGAAAAGGAATGGAATTTATCCTGTGTGAGAATATAAGGGAATGAGGAAAAGAAGGAAAGCACAGACTGGGGCCTTGGCTGTCCCGGCCTGTGGGGCAACTGGGAATGCCCTTTCAGAGGAAGCCTGTTTCTGAAGGGGGAAACTGCACAGGTGTGTGGGAGCGCCTACCTGCGAAAGGATATCATAGTATTTGTTTCACTTCATAAACCTTTTATTTTTAGGAATTTTTTGGGGGGCGGAAGGTAATAGGAGAAGGTTGCTGGTGGTAATCACACAGGCCCTGCAGAGCCTATCATGTGTGCTGTTAGGATTGTTTTCAATATCTGCACAGTATGATTTTTAATGGACAGCATTATGGTCATGTCATGCAAGCCAGATGGTCAAAACTCAGCCTGCAGTCAGATCTGGTCAATTACTATGAGGGGCAAATAAGTGACCATCGCAAAAGTAAATTCTGGGAGGCTTCTGGGGATTCAGTTTGATGCCTGTGGTCGGTCTGTGGGAATTCCCCTCGCAGGGCTGGAGAAATAGATGACGTTCAAGGTGGGGAGAAGACTCAGAGACACCGGAGGGGCATTACATGGACGCTGCTGGGTCATCAGCCTGCCTGGATGCAGGGGCTGACCACAAAAGATTCCTGCTACAGGTGCTGGACACGTCTGCTTGTGTTCCCTGGAGGGTCAAACAGGCATTGCATGCTGCAGTCCCTCAGTCATTGCCCTAAACGGCAGTAACACATTGCTAAAAATCCCGTGTATTCAAGTAAAAGGTATTGTCTTGGTTCTTTGTCCTTCTGGGATATTCTCCTCAACCCCCCTTCCCGTTTTGTTTTGTTTTTTTTCTAGATGGGTTGATTTGACACGGCTTTTCTCTGTAACAAAAGGTGGAAGCAAAAGCTGTTTGCTTCAGAGTTGGTTAGCTGGAGAAAAAAATGATTTGTCCCCAGTAAATCTTTAGGATGTTTGATGAGAATATTCACCTCGGTGACCTGAGTGAGAAGGGCATTAAGTGAGGTGTGTTGAGGTGATGGGGAAATGGTTTCTCACTTTTTCTTTTTTTTAAATTTATTTTATTTTAAAATGTGCACAGAATATAGACATTCAGAAGGAATATCTCAGGAAATGAGCTTAGGAAATTTGAGGTGGGCATGGGTACATTCAGTAATATCTATGCGTGAGGTATTCAATTGCTCTAAAAAGGTGGGCAAAGGGAATGTTTGCCATAAGGAAAGTTATAGAAACAAAACGGGGGGAGGGAATAGCTAGAGAAAATGCTGTTTCTCTGATCCATAAAATACAGGCATAGATGCTTAGTTTGGTTAATTCAGTCTTTTTCCATTGAGTGCCTGAGAGACATGTCCCATTGCAAGAGATAAGAAGCTGGCTCCTAGTGCCAAAAATATTAAATGAAGAAGTTGGAGCCATTGTCACTGTAGCAAGACTAAAGCTACAGCAGTTGTTTTTAATTCACTGCCCCTGTGTATCCACAGTCTGTTCTACGCTTATAAGAATTAACACCAGACTAGAAACTCAAGTCTGGCAAACCCTTGTCTGCAGGCTTAGCTCTGAGCCCAGGGGTAGTCTTGTTGGCCATTGGGTGAAGGGTCTTGTTGGCTGGGGGGGTGATAACAGGACATCTCAGGAAATGCAGAAGAGGAAATAATTGAAAATTCATGCACTAACTTATGCTCTTTCTTAGGAAGGCATCTGTAGGAATACCTGGAATACAGAAAACACCAGTAGCTTGTTGAATGAAATTAATGCAGGCGCTGTGTAAGAAGGCATTGGCTTTCAAAATATTGTAGTAGAAGTCATCGCTTCATTTCATATGTTTTGTATGCCCTGAGTCACTCTTATTTTTCAAACACACTGAGAAATTAAAAATCCTCCAAATCTGTGCAAAGCCTCCTTCAATCTGGGGAAGATGTAGGAGAGAAGGGGAATGAGAAAGGGAGAAAAAAAGGCCTGGGATAACATCCAGAACTATTCGGCTACAGGATTCTCCATCTGCCAAGAGCAGAAGAATGTCTTTCTAAAATGAATAGCACACAAAATGCTGAATGAAGTGAGCATAAGAAGCTCTATCAAATCAACAATTATTTGGTGAAAGGAATACGATTTTTCTGAGCTGAAGTGAGATGAAATGCTAAAATAGTTTTTTGCCAAATATTACATCTGGAGAACTGCTGCTGCATATTTTGTGGTGACCTTTACAGGTTTTCATTCTACTAAGGTTCCCTGGGAGAGCTGCCTTCTGCTGTGAAGACTGGGATGCTACCCCCAAAACTGACTTTAAAAATAAGATGAACTCCAATGCTCACAGGCAGGTTTTGGGGGTGCTCTGGGCACTGTAAGTAGGAGAGACACAGCAATTGTCCTCACAGCCAAAATACAGTTGTTGCAATCCTTTTTATCCTCCAAGGCATGCAGGACACGGTGCTGCTGAGCAACTGGTTTTCACAGGTCTGCAGGCTGTAGGAATTCATGTGTGCATCTCCCAGCCCAGCGAAAATGAACCTTGCAAAAAAACTGAATATACCCTAAATCACACAGTCGAACAGAAAGGCTTGTTGCCTTTGAGTTACAGAAGTCAGTTCTAAACACGCAAAAGTCAGAAATAGTAAAAGTCATGTTTCTCTTGGAAACTCTTACTGTCCCTAATCAACATCTGCTGCTTTTCTCTGAGGAACAAGGATGCTTACAAAATGAAGCTGTACACCATGCATTCATTCATAAAACTCTGTACTGTTTTCGGTTACATCCTCGAGACACTTCCCAACTCTTAGTATGGGGATATGGATATGAAAGAAATTCCCGCCTTTCTTGGAGCTCTCTTTAGTTTTATTTTAACAAAGAAGCTTCAACCACTGCCTCACAGCAGCTGCCCTGGCCCCACGTACCATCTCTGGCGTGCCAAGAGGGTTGTGGGAGGAAAGTGAAAAGGGAAATGGGAAGGCAAGGAGATAACTAGAGCAGCTGCCGTGGCGTGGCTTCCCATTAGCTGCGCTTGGCAGCCTTCAGACGGGCTTAGCTACGGACAGCAAGAGCTGGAGAGCAGGGTCTGCGCCAAAACGAAGCAGACAGGTCGTCTTCTCCTTTGCATTGCAGGTTTTGGACAACGCACCCTTTATCTCAGCAAAGTACCAGTATGAAATATGCCCACCACTAATGAGACCAAGCAGAGCAAAAGATGCAGGATTTGTGATGCTGCCTTTTGGCCAGATTCCCGTCTTCGGGGCTTTGCTGAAATACGAAGGCCGTGGCAGAACTGCTGTAATGGGTGCACTCTTGAAAACGGAGACGCTATAAATAGCCAAACGGAGCTTGAAGTGAAGGGGACGTCAGAGTTGGTTTTTTTTACTGCTACTTCAGGTGAACAGAATACTAATTAGTCTGGGAAAAACAATATTATTTGGTCAGATATTTCAATAATTGCAGCATGCTGCTTTTTTTTTTTTTTTTTTTTGCCTCCCTCTAGAGGTCTCTTTCTTCGTCTTTTCCCTGATTCCAGCTTTGCTGCTACGGATTAGCTGCTAGGCTTCCAGGTGGAGGAAGGTGTCTATTTTAATTGCCCAAGATTTGCCTACTTTGTCCCAAATGGGATGTCCCCTTGCCTTTTCCTTTGTCTGTGTTTTGCACAGAACAAGAGCTGTTTGGCATTTGGGGACATTTTAATGAAAAAAAAAAATAGAACTGGGAATTAATTTATAGACTGACCGTGTGGACTGTGCAGGGTCTGTACGGGAAAGGACTTCACTGAGCAATAGAAGACGGTTATTTTGGCATCTCAGATGTAAACAAACAGACCAGTAGCCCACCTCTCCCCAAGCAGAGAGTGAATGTGAGGTTACTTTGTCCCTTGGTGTCAGCAGTATTGATTCACCCAGGTATTACAAAACTTTTGGTTTACACTCCCTTCACAACCACAGCTATGTTACAAAGCTCTGAGATTTAAACATGTATAGACTTTTTTTTTTTTTAATCAGCCTCCTGATTTTTATGTCTTTAAAGGGTTGTAACATTTTTTCCAGGCTTTCAACATTCATTTCAATAAAGTGAAGTTTTGGCCAGTCCCTGGCTTCTCTCTTTTCCTCTTTTGTGTTTTGTCCTCTTCCAGGCTTCATGGTGTCTCTTACCTGTCATTGATGGAGTCTCACAAGTAAATGCTAATGGCCATAAAGGTGCCTCAACCAGCTCTTTGGGGGCTCCAGAACTGCTTTGTCTTCTTCTAGGCTGGCTTCTCTTTCCTCTGCTAGCACTTTAATTGTGTTAGCCACTTCATCACAGTTAATCTTTTTACTATTGTATTAGAGTAATACAATAAAAGGGCAAAGGAAAATCAATAAGAAAGTCTTCATGACCCATCAGTAAATCAGGTAAGAGTCTCAGCAAGGCAGCAAGTAAAGCATTTAACAGACTGTAAGCTGCTTCCCTTGAATTAAAAACTAATGAGAAATAATAACTGGAAGACTCTAAATTAGCTGTACTCACGTCTGGCCATAAAAAGGAAGATGCGAAGGAGTCTCTTTACAAGGCTCTTGGGAGGAGGGTGGTTTGGGAAGGGAAGTTAAATTCCTTACTACAATTAAAACACTTCTCAGTGCTGGACTTGGGACAGCCCCTCTCTGGTATTGAAACTTGACCATGGCAGAGAGAGCAGCACAAAAGCCTGGAGCAAGTCCTGCTTCTCAGGGTCTCCAGAAGGTCCCTTAGCAGATTCTTTCTGTGCTGATGGAAAAGTCCAGCCTGTCCCTCCATGCCCAAAACCATGACTGTGCTGTGAGCAACACAACTCCAGATGAGGTTTCCTCCCAGGGAATGTTTTTTTTCATGGAGGTATTTCTGTCATGGGATGGGTGGGATGAGAAGACCTCAGCTCCTTTGTTTCTTCCCCCTCCTCCCTCTTCCTCCTCTGTCTTTTTTTACGCTATAAAAGACAGTAATCTCACAAGCTGTGGAGCTCACACAAAAGCCTGGGCCTGAAGGAGGAATTGTTTCATTACTAGAGGGCAAAAAAAGTGTTAAGGGCCAGGTTTATCTCTTCACTCTCCATAGAAAACTGTCTTATTGCCTCCTTTTGAGTTTTTCAGTGGATTTTTTTGAGTCATGATACTTGCTGGTAGACTTTATCTAATCTCAGTAGTTTATAAAAAGATAGCCTTTTATGTGCTTTCCCCCATGACTCTCCTCACAATAAGGAATTGTTCCCATCAAATACATTTGAATCCATTCCATGTTCTGCGAAGTCTCTTTTGCCAAAAAACAAGTGGATCATTGGTCTGACCCTGTCTCATCCTTCCTCTGTGTATGACCATCGAGTGTTACCTGGCTGGAGAGTACGTGTGCGCTCAGCTGCAACATAACCACACCAAAGGCCAGCTCTGAGCTTGTTGGTGCTGCTCCACCGGAGCAGAACCACAGCGGCGCTCATGTGGTCCAACCACCCCGAGCCCTCGATGGGTTTCTCAGGCCTTTTGCACCCCATGCTGAATTTGGTCAAGGCTAGCTAGCAAGCTAGATAATTTAAAGAGCCTTATATGGCCGCAATACACTGACCCATAAAAATGCCAGCGCTCTCCAGAGTTTGCAAACTTTGGGGGGGAATGGAGGGGGGCCTGACATTATAATTTTGTGTTTATACAGCCCCCATCATAGTGGGCTTCTGGTCAGCGGGAGGGTCATTGCTGCTGTTGTTACATGAAAGGTGAATAATGATAATGCGTTAATGATGGCTTGCAGCAGGCTGACACACAGGCGGAGATGTGACAGATGGTGCACAAAACTAGTTCCTTCTGCCGTAGTGAATCTGTTAAAATCTTTAGGTTTTGTCTTGAAAGGGTAATTAATACGTTTTTACCCTGGGGCAACAAGACCTGTCAGGATAGCAAGTGCTCTGTGATCATGTCTCTGGTTTTAAATGCGGTTTCTTGGAAGTTTAATCCTCTTTATTTTTCAGTGGCCCAACTTCTGGGAGATTTTCTGACTGAGCAAGCCCTGAGACTCCAGTTTAGGACGACGACCTCTCAAGCCATCAGCTCTCTGGCTCTACTTGTGTCCCTCTCACGCAGCTGCAGGTTTTCTTAGGCTCTGCTGATGGGAGCTCAGACATCGTGGATACGTCTATACTTTGTTAGCTATTTTTCATTAGTAGTCCATTTTGAGGCTACAGCATGAGCAGTTTAAAAGCTATCCTGCTTGGTTTGCTTCTTGGTGTGACTGATTTTGCCCGGTTCTGTGCTACTAATTAATAAGTAATAGCACGAAACCGTAACAGCTCACACGGCAGGAGCCAGGGACTGGCAGAGTGCTCTCCAGCTTTTTTTAGACATCAGTGAGCAAACATCCTGTAGCTCTGTCGATTTACTTGAAGATCTTTCCTGACCATATACAGTGCTCAATTACATCCCTAGTTGGGAAAAATAACAACTGCACGAAAAAAAGATAGGGCTGAAGCTGATTAATTTAATGAAGGAGACAGCAAGGAGCAGTCATGAATAAAAAAACCCAAACCTTGATCATCAAAGCCAAGAGCAGATATAAGCTGGCTTTTCTACAAGAGCTGGAAGTCCAAAACTTAAATGGCTAGAGGCTAAAAATTAAAATGGGTGGACTTTTTAATGATGATATTGATGCAAAAAGCTCAGAAAATAAGCTGAGCCATGGGATAGTGCAGTTGCAGGCTGCGACTCATAAAGGAATTGCAGATTATGTTGTGCTACTCTGTGTTTGAAAAGAGCTTGGAGTCAAACCAGATAAATAAGTCATCTGTGGCATACAGGTAATGGAGAATCCCTGTGGTTTGAAATACTGTGCCTAAAAGGGAAGAATATCCAACAGAGGGATGCTCTGAGCCACCCGCCCAGGCTGGTGACCTTGACTGAGGAATGGGAAGGGTAATGAGAAAGCACGAAATGGCAGAAAACATAGGAGATGACTGGAGGTCTTAGTGATGTCCTGAAGCCTGGGTAAATTTTATGAGAAAGTATGAGGCAGACATTATATTTGCAGATGCCATAAATAACTGCTTGTTGCGGCGGCTAGGCAGAGAACACAACTGAGAAAAAACAGTGCCCGGTTTTGACGTGAGCCATGAGCAGAGCATTGCTGTAGATGCAAGTATCACGCAAGCATTTTAGCACAGTGACCACAGCGCATCCAAATTCAGAAAGTCCACAGCAACAAAAAAAAACCCACAAAGACCACAGTGTAGAGGTTCAGAAAGGATAAAAACGTACAAATAAATGTAAAAATGTAAAAACTTTTTAGAAATTAACAGCACGGTTAAAAAAGTAAAATGCTTACAGATATCATGGACACATTTAAAGACATGTTGAAAATACAGAATAGGGATATATTATGTGTTGAAAAAAGACTTTCAAAGTTGGCACTGGTAAAGAGCAAAGTAAAGGAAACCAGAAGAAAAAAGATACTTTGCAGAATAGAGGCGGAGGTACAAATGAGAAAAATAGAATACACGTTCTGGGAAAGGAAATGTAAAACCATAACAAAGCAATAGGTAATAAAAAGGTTCTTGGTAGCAGCGCAGTAAAGGCATGTAACTAATAATAAGAAAATTTTCAAACAGAAGGTCGCTGGCAGAAACTCAGTATAGCTGATAAATGATCAAAGTGTAAAAGAAAGACAAAGCAACACCAGGAAAGTCAAACGCATTATTTGCATTGGTGTTTGCTCCAATTTAGGAGTTCAGTGGAGTTGCCATACTGAAAACTTTTAATTGGACAAGTCTGATGAAAGGTCTCAAACTGAAGTAAGATTAAAAGCCTTTTTAAAACAAAGGAATAAAATGGATAACAACAGATCAACAGGACCAGATGGCACTCACACAGGAGTTTCAGAGCAGCTCTGATATAAAATTGCCAAACTATTAACTGTGGCGAATAACCCACTGCTTAAATTGGCTCTGCTTAAATTAGCCTCAAGGTTAGAGGAAGTGGGACATGTGATGCCCACTTCTGAAAAGGTCCCTAGAAGAACCCAAGGAACAGCATACTCATAAATTTGATTATCATTTGAGGGGCATTTGTGAGAAGCGTGATGAAGAAGAGAATTAGCAGACATATGGAGAAATACAAAATAATGGAGAAAAGTCAGCACAGCTTGGAAACCGTGGTTCATAAATGTGTTGTTAGGTTTTTTTGCGAGAATCGGCATGCACGTAGATGAAGCTGATCCAGCAGACACAGTGTACTTGGATTCCACAAAGCTTCCGGTGAAGTCCCTTCCTTAAACCAAGTTGTCATAAGGGTGAAGGTTGTCTTATGGATGAGCAACTAGTTTAAAAACAAGAAACTAAGGGCAGGAATACCTGTCAGTCTGCACAACAGGGCAAGGTCACCACGCAAGGTCACGCAGGGATGTGTTGTGGCCACAGGGCAGCTCATGAGTGGCCTGAAAATTTGTTTTCATTGGAGGTGACAAAAATTGCCCACAACATTCAGTGACTTGGAGTAATCAAAATCAAAACTGATTGGGAAGAGTTACAGAAAGATCTCATGGTACTGAAAAGCTTGAGAATAAAATAACGGATGATAGTCAGTTATCAAGTGCAGAGAAGTTCACTTAACTTTAGAGCGCATAATTTTACATGCACAGTGGTGGGGCCTGAATAATTACCACGGAAGAAAACTGCCTTGGTGCTCAAGAATTTTTCAGCTAAACCCTCAGCAGTTGTCAAAAAGGTAAATGGATAATTAAAAACTAGCAGGAAAGAAATGAGGGAATAAAGCAGGATGTTTTGCCATTCTGTAGACCCACGGTACGCTATCATTTTGAAAGGTTCACGTTGCCCTGCTCACGTCATCACAGGGAGGATGTAAGAAGAACCAGAAAAAACAGAGAAAAAGGTGTCAAAGCTGGGGAGAGCTGTGGAGCAATTGTTGTATGAGTGGAAAAGAAAAAGACAGGGACAGTTCAGTCTGATAGAGACAGCTAGAGAGAGAGAGAAGATATGAGAAAGGTATGCAACGTCAAGCACACCGTGGAGGAAGTGAATAAGGAGTGATTACTTGCTCTGCCCATATTCAGCAGCTGGTCCTTCATGGAGGCATCAGCTAGTTAGTCAGCCCTTTGCTCCCAACAAGTATGAGCAGCCATGCACGTCAGTGCCCTTGGAGAGCATCCCAGCCAAACGGACCTTACTCCATCGTTCCTAGCAGGACCACAAAGAAAAGGAGATTATTTTTTTTTCTCTCCTCTTGTAATTCAGCAGTGCTTTAGCCAAGATAGCTGGGTTGCATGGAGAGCTGTGACTACCATGAAGTCATGATTCACAGGGTCAGTGATGCTGTAGGTTTCAGCTGCTACTGCGGCTTTGCCTGTGTATTTTCAGTGCAGTTCCTGCCCAGTAAGGAGAGGACACTTTTTCTAAGGAAGAGACTCTAACTGCTCAAAGTATTTCCATTTAAATATTCGCTGATGATTGTCCACAGAACAGGAGATCTTTTTGATTGCTTCTGTTAAGGTTCAGTGGCTTACAACTCCTATTAAGCAAGAAAACTAATTTGAAATCATGTGCAAAGCAGCGTGTCTGAAGGCATTTGTGGTCATTAGATGCTATCTTGTATAGTCATGAAATTGATGTTTCCTTTTTGGTGGTTTGGGGTTTTTTTTCATGCTGCAGGTTTTTTTTTTCCACTCAGTAACATTTTATCTGTGCTGTTTCGGTCTCCTGAAATCACATGAAGATTTCCGTAGTTGGAAGGGATGAAGCATTGTCAGAGGTTTTTGAAGAGGTCGAGACACAGTCCTGTTCAAAACCATACAGTATGACTGCAGCAGAAACAGCCACTTAATCTCTCTATACATCATTTCCCACATCCCTGAATTGGGATTTTTGTATGCAGTACTGAGACTTTTGAAATAAGATCGTGACATACATGCAAATTGATCAGAAATTCTGAATGATAGTGATTTTGGACTGACTTGCAAGTTGGATGAGGACAAGGACAGCAATAATCAAACCCTGTTTCATGCCTTGGCCAGAGCCATATGCAGTTCTGAATCCTGAACTCAGGGCTTGAGCTCTTCCTCTTGCCACTGAATCTTTATGAAAAATTTTGAGTTTGAACTCATGATTTTGATCCAAAGCTAAACTTTATGCTTCTCTAACTGTGTGGAAACATATGAATTCAAAACTGGGCAGAAGCAAATGGGCAAGGGGTCATATACTGCAGAGGGAATGATACTGAGCAGGTGGCTAGGATGCTTATTGACTTTATAACAACATTTATTCCTAACATTTTTGCTTTCCTACATACTTAACAAAAATGTTGCTTTAAGTATTTTGGAGCGGATCTTGCTGATGTTGGGGGATGTGTGTTTGCAAAGTCTGTTCTGCAAGGACCGTGTGTTGTGTGTCGCTTTTCACTGATAGTTCACAGGAAGGGTCAGAGAGAGAAAAAGAGAGGAAAAAAAGGTTCAGGTAGTGAGTCTTCACTTCCCACTGCCGTGTGATCTGGCCATACCTAAGCAGCTCATGCCAGAAGACATCTAACACCCTGGAGGCACAGAGTGCAGCACAAGCTAACTTCTTGTGGAAAGCAGGGTATACCAGCCTGTGCAAGCCTCTGTGCTGTGAGCAGGCACATTGTCTATTGTGAAAATAGGTTGTATACATCTATACTTACTGAAACGTGCAGCGTACATATGTCCATAGGGATGAAAACCTTATTTTCTACAGAGACACATAAATTCACTTTGCCACCTGTAAAAAAATGAGCGAAATTAACTGACAATCAGGTCCTGTGGCTAGGTGAGTTTTGGGGAAAGCCCCCTTTAGAGGTGCCCAAGAATCATAGAATCACAGAATAGGTTGGAAGGGACCTTAAAGATCATCTAGTTCCAACCCCCCTACCATGGGCAGGGACACCTCCCACTAGACCAGGCTGCTCAAAGCCCCATCCAGCCTGGCCTTGAACACTGCCAGGGATGGGGCATCCACAGCTTCTCTGGGCAACCTGTTCCAGTGTCTCACCACCCCCACAGTAAAGAATGTCTTTCTAATATCTACTCTAAATCTCCCCTCTTTCAGTTTAAAACCATCACCCCTCGTCCTATCGCTACACTCCCTGATAAAGAGTCCCTCCCCATCTCTCCTGTAGGCCCCCTTCAGGTACTGGAAGGCCGCTATAAGGTCTCCCCGGAACCTTCTCTTCTCCAGGCTGAACAACCCCAGCTCTCTCAGCCTGTCTTCACAGGAGAGGTGCTCCGGCCTTCTCATCATCTTTGTGTCCCTAAGAAGAGCAAGAATGTTTTATGGTGGTGTCCTGCATCCTTGGTAGCAGAGGATATTGGCTTGAACCCGTTGCAGGGGAGTAGTGGATTTCCTTGACCAGGAAGAAATGTTTCACTAATCTCTCTCCTGGCACAAGCCAGCATTCAGTCCACCTTTCCCATCCTGTTCCTCCAAACCCTCTTGAAGGCTCTCCTCACATATGCCTGATAAAGCTGCATGGCCTGTGGCCTTTACATGGCTTTGCTGCCGTATTGTCTCTGCTGTGTTAAGCATGTCCTGAAGCAAGGTTGGGACTGTCACCTGTGTGGGTGGGATCCCACCAGGGAGCCAAACCCGCCATGTGGGCAGCCACGCAAGTGAGGCAGGTACTGCTCTGTGGTACTAAGTCAGTAGGGGCTCTCCCTTAGTGACTTGCAGGCTTAAAATCTGCTGCTGGACTTACAAGGGAAACATCAAAACCACCACCTTTCCTTTTTTTAGAAAAAAATCTCGTGGGAGAAAAAAGGGTGATTTTTGTTGTTTACATTCAACAAGCACACTAGCTCAGGGGTTGTCTACTGCAGGAAATCTTATATTTCCATTCAAAAAGAAGTGCCTACAAGGAGAGTGATATAATTAGGATATGTGGGTAACTATTTAACTATATGAAAATCAGTGATGGGGGGGTATCTTCAGTATCAAAGTATCAACTGATCAAACAGTGCTGGAGGAGAGAGGTTCCTGACATCCATCCCCGTTCTGTCCTTATTTCTCTTACTCTAAAAGTGCCTTACTTGTTCCATACTCTACTCATTTCAGCGTGACTCTGTGGGGAGTGAGACACTCTTCAGCTCCAGGACAGGCAGACTCGAGCCATTCAATACCGAAAGCATTTAGAAGTCACTCCTGTGACATGGTCAGGTGCAAACATACATTTTCAGGCATTGACTGGTGCTCATGCTTTTTAACGAGGCTAATCTTGGGCATGCCAGCATGTTGAGAGGAGTAAAGAGCAGTCAGAAACAGATGGGTTCCCAAGCTATGCTGTGGGTTATCATTTTAACCAAGTTTGGTTCAAATTTTTAGATTTCAGTTTTGCCTCTTAAGAGCTCTGTGACTCCAGATGTACCCAGGGTAAAAACTGTGGGATGCCCAGAAACAAATATACGTCTGACAGGCAGACTTTCCCCCAGTAACCCTGTGAGAGCTTGCAGCCACAGTGATTTTTGGTTTTTTTTTTCCTAGAGCTGCTGTGGAACAGTTGTAGTTGTACTAATATGATAAGAAATCAGCAAAGCTTGTATGCAATGAGAACTAGAGGAACTTAAATCTAATATGCAAACCCATAGAGAACTCTCAAAGAAAAGTTGTAAAGTGAAGAGAGAAACAGTTCAGTTTCAGATGAGGTTTAGAGCCATTATTCAGAGCTTTATCTAGCCTAGATTTTTATTATTTTTTTCAGCAAATACCAGCACAACTATAACAGTATAGAAAATCTTTACCATGCTCATGGGCAACAAGAATCTTTACAGCTTTGCAAAACTCAGAGATAGTAAACCCCCTTCTTTCACTGCAGTTCATTACAAGAGGACTGCAGACCAAAGGTGGAATTGTTTTTGCTCCTGCTGTCCTAGAGTAACCTTTCTGTCCCTCCGTTCCACCTTCAGAGGCTGACCAAAAAATGAATCTTGAGCAAGCAGGACTGCTTCCAGTCTCAGTGACCCTCAGAAGATGCACTCGTAGGCCTGGCAAGGATCTGACCTGTATCCAAAAAAAATCTCCATATGTGAGGCAGGAATGAGGGTTGCTTGAAAAAATGAACAACTAGGATGGTGCTGTCTATGTAGATGCCGTGGTATCGCTTTCCAAAGTGAGCACAGGAGGATAACAGATACTCTGCAACAGGACAGAAAGTACAGAAGCGAGAAACGATGCTATGTGTGAAGCCAAGTCACCCTAGGGATGCAGGAAAGCGTCAGAATAACTTTTCGGGCTTCACTAGAGAAGACCCAAAGGATAATTATCACCAGGTTTAGACCTGGAGGCAGCTACTGGGCTCTTTAGCATTGTTTGGACTAACACTACTGAGAACTGTTGCTAACCTGCCAGATAAAAGTACATCATAGTAGGATCCCGATATTCTGGGAAGTGAAAATCAACCTATTCCTTCCCACACAGCCACTGAACAAATTAAATGTGTGGATACATCGAAGTTTTGATTTGGTAAAAAAAGAAGAATATTATAATGCGCTGGGTTTAGAAATCAATTAATTTTGGATCAAGTGATTTCTTGAAATTAAATGAAAGGAACAACAGTCATATAAACAATGCTTTTGATTTTAAAGGGCCAATCTTTTGGTTAACTGTTGTGGTGTGCTTAAAAGCTTAATTGCAGAGTGGGCTGTGAAAGATTTTGCATCTTTGATTTAATGACAATGCGGAGTTTGGATCCAAGTAAATGGGGAAAGATGTTTAGGAAAAGGCTAAGGTCATCAGAGAATAACAGCCACAGGATAGACATTAAGAGTAAACAGACAGCCTACGGCAAGACTGATGGCGTGAGATTAACAAAGTGCAGGAAGAAAGTAAAAATTGCCAAGAATCAATCTGAGATAGATGTTGCAAAGGATATTAATAGAAATAGTAAAAAAACCAACCAGACAAACCCAGCAAAAACCGTATAAAAAACTTCAGCCATCAGGAAAGTGAAGAAGTCGGGCTGTCACATAGTGAGGGTAGGATGGAAATAAATACAGCCAGTTTGTCACCAAAATGCAAAGAATATTTTGCTTTTGTTCGCAGCAGAACCAGTGAGGAATACAAATAAGGAAAAAGCAGGTTGACTAGTAGGAATGGGAGCAGAACTATAATTTCTCAGACGAGAGCAAATTAGAAGTTGCTCAGCATGCTTATTTCCAAGAAATATTGGGAACGCTGGTGTCTGAGGTGGGCGAAGAAATGGCACACAAACTCTGAACCTCCCGCATCTGGGCAAAGACAAAACAAAAAGAAAGGATCTATATTCTGATCCTTACAGTGCACAAGACTTTAGGTGGTTTGTTTTGTTTTGGTTTGTTTTTTTTAATTATAAGTACGACGAGAGACATAACGGTATTATAGCAAAGCTCAACACTCCTTCATCACAGTTACATGATAGCAGACTACCCAGAGAGCCGTCTTGGAAAGATGGCTGTTTTCCCCAGCCAAGGGAAATACAGCAGACCTACGTGGAGTGCCGCAGGATATGATGCCTTTTTTTTAGACAGAAAACTGCAGTTTTGGAGCTGAGTGAGAGTCGCCAGGAGAACGAGTGACCAGCTGGGAGGAGGCAATGGGCTGGGCAGAAGGGGGAACCAGGATTCTTTCCTAATTCCTAATAACTCCTAGGTGTCCATCCTAAGAATTCCTACAAATCCACCTAGGACAAATTTCACCGTGACACTGGCACACACAGAAAAGAGAGAGGTGCTGTTCCTCGCAGGTGGGACTGTGGAAGGTAAGTCCTGCGGTCACAGGTGACTCCTGCATTTGGGCACCAAAGTCCCACTAGTATCTCGTTCACAGGGTTTTGCTCTTGGGCCCTAGCTGAGGGGTTGGCAAAATTCCCATTCAAGGATATTTTAAATCTGTCTGTCTTTCCTTCCCTTCTCCCATAGAAGTGATTTTAACAGAGTGGAAGGATTTCTTCTGAGAGCCATAGGTTTTGAGGGCATTGTGCTTCAGGAATCCTTTACACAAGACTCTTAAAACATTGCAGAAAAGTTTTACCGTTGTTTCACATTTGATTTCTTTTCATCAGTTTTGAGGCAGCTGTGGAGAATAAATAGCTGCCAGAACAGGGTGCACGCCACAGAGGCCATCGTCAATTCATAAGAGTACTTAGTGTGGAGTATTATGGTTTGCATTCACATGTTGGCAAATGTGATAATACAGTTTTTTTTCTTTTCCAGAAAGGAGGAAAGCAGTCCCAGCATTTCGCCCACCTGGCTAATAGGGCAGCAGAGCAGCCGATCCTGCTGGGTCTGAAAGTTCCTGCCTGGTGTCTCTGCTGCTCCGTGTTATCCACCTCAGCAGGATCCTGAGGCTGGCAGAAATGGCTCTGGTTTTCCACAATAGGCAGCAATACTGTACATGATTTGCCTCTGCTCTGTTGGGTTTTTTTTAAAAATCTAAATAATAAGAATAGTCCCCCTGCCCCATGCCAAAAATGTTCATTTTCTAGGCTTTAATCAATACCTGATGCATTTTAAAGAAGACAAAATTGTCTTTAATGGAGAAAACACTTTGAGATTAACCAATGTTTTTCTCAATTTTTCTTACCTGAAAACACACTTATCTCCTCTTTAGAGAATATAATTATACAAAGAATATTGAAAGAGACGACTGAGGTGCCAGTTCAGCTGATCACAAATGAAACCCAGCTGGTCCAAGGGAAAATTTCCTGGGATGCTGATGAAAGCTGGGCAGCCAAGTGCTCATTTTCTTCAGAGAACTGCGAGAGGCTTGCAAGGTTCTTTCTGAGCAATATTCTAATAGTCTTAATGTCCAAACTGCGAAATGGCCAAATTGTATCAACCACTGGTTTCAGACCAGGCCACTGTTTGGTATTAAAACTTATTGAGGTAGTACAAAAAATAATTGAAAGAGTTTGGTCTATTTTAAGTAAAATAAAACATGCTCACACCAATGCGTTACAGTAAGTGGAAAAAAGAAGTGTGGGGGAAAGCAAATCGGTTCATTTTAGTTTTGCTGGAAACGAAAGTCCTTGTAGCGATCCTGTCTTGGTGCTTGGGGTTTTTTTTCTTCCCAAAGAGTGAAGAAGCCTTTTAATTACAAAATATTGAGCAACACCGGTATGAGTGTCCAATGAGAGAAAACTGATTTGGGTTGCAAAGTTATGTGGGATAGCCTGTTGCTCTTTGTAGCACATGCAGAGGAATCAGGCAGAGCATGTTCGTGTTCTGGCTCTTCTTAGTCACTGACCCTCTGCTGTATGGATTTGCTGCAGATCAGCTGTGATTTCTACAATAGCAAAGCTGTCAACAACTCAGCTGCAGAAAACACTCTCTCCAGACCTCTCCCATTTAGCATCCAAATGTCACTCGACAGTTAAAAGAAAAAGAAACCAAAAGTAACCCCTCACACCTAGAAGACATGCCTCTCGTATCAGCAAGCCTAGATCACGTCTCTGATATTTTGAATAAGCAACTTCCTCTTGTGTGGGTTTGCTAACACATGGTGTAAAACAGTTGCAAGAAATAATATATCCATCCTATTATTCCAGAATTGGGAGTGCTGAAGAGATGATTCTGTCTTTTGTAGCTCAGAGGAGTTCTCATCCTCTGAAAATTATTGGAGAAATGCAAAGTTATTCTTTTCCTTCTATATAACATGAATAATATGGGAGGGAAAAAGATCTCTGTTTAGCCAGAAGTACATAACTACCACAGATGACTGTGTGGTCCACAGTGGTAACATGGATTATGAGAACTCATTAACACTATTGTATAGCTGAACTATTCCAGAATTTACACAGGTTCAGATAAAAGTAGGTAGAACTGCCTTCAGCATGTGGAGGCATTAGCTTTAATGCCTTGGCCAAGTTGAGCCCTGGCTGTACCATTATTTAATAATACAGATCAACATTTTCTTCTAAAGCGATGTATTATCATGCATACATAAATATGTAAGATGAAATGTGAAACTTGCCATTCTTTTTGGAAGGCTTATCATTGTTGTGATAGAAATACTCCATTTTTACTGAGCAGAGACGGCGATTTTCAAAGCCAGAACTTGGTTTCTACAAAGCACCTGGCAAGTAAAACCGTAAAACAATTCTTCTCACCGACTACTGTGAACCATAAGTTTGCACTTACACAGCCTTTTGCTTAACCAGACTGCTCACATTTCTGCAAGCTCATGCTGGTTGCAAACCAAATATCAGATGTACTATCTGTTTCTTCTTACCGGTAGGTAAAGGGGGGCACTGATGGGTTCAATTATGCACAGTCACAAAGCAAGTCTGTGACAAGGTGGGATCGAATGGGGGGGCTTTTTCCCTGCTCCTACTATTTTGTTTTCAAGAAGCTGCAGCACAGATATAAAGCTTAAAATCCCGCAGCAGGCATACAAATAAGGAATCACATAGGTGATTTTCTACCTAGTCTTTGGCTCAGCTTCTTGCTATTGCCGTACTCCACCGGGCAGCAAAGAAAAACCCTTAGCTCAGGTTTACGGGTAAGAGGGCAGGAAACTGTGCAGGGCCTCAGGCTGGTCATGGAAGTCTTCAAGAGGACAGGGAGGAACAAGGAGACAATGCAGGTCTCTCAACAAGAGGAGAGAGGTGATTAATTCTGTATCACCCTATGGTGGGAAGGGAGAGGGCAAGAGCCGTGGAGAGCCCAGGGAGCTGTGGGTCACCCTGGTGAGCAGCTGGGCACAGCACAATGGGTCCCAGCTGGGGAGATCTCCCACTTTGTCTCAATCAGTTCTGAGCTCTGCTAAATGCCTTCATCCCACTCCAGCTATGCCATGTCTCTGCTTTAACCACTTTCATGCCTCGCATTAAAAGATGGGAAAACGCCCAGCACGATGGTAGTTGTTCTCTAATGACCCTGAATCTCAACTTCCTGAAGAACAGGGAAGAACCATTGAATCTAGGATTACTCTCTACCTATTAAATGGAGAGAAATGACTGATAACCCCAGAAATGGGGTTAGTGTTTTGTATATAACTGTCATGGGACATTGGAGATTACACTAAGCATTAGGAAGACTTGGGTCCAAACAGAGTAGGCACTGAGCATAAGAAGGGACTCTGCAGGAAGTGCTTGTTTTGAAAGGCAATTTAAAGAAGGTTTCAGAAGGATTTGACAGACCACAGCCTCAGTCATCTTGATGGAAATCTGGCTTCTTGCAGGTCCATTTTTTGCTGCTGTCACCAGATGAAGGCAGAAATGGGAAATGCTTAGGAGAAAAGGATCATTTACCTCATTGCTGTGACAGGCCCCAAACACAGTGGTCTAGACTTGAGATTAGGGAGGAGAATCAGGAACATGGGACACAGCCCACCTCTTCCAGGAGAGCAGCAGAAGGAAGAGGAAGAAAAGACCTGGGAGACGAAAGAGACAGACCTGGAAAGCTGCCCACTTTTAAACCCTTTCCACTTTTAAACCCTTTCTACCTCTTCAGATACTCCAGAGAGAGATAAAGATAAGTGCTAATACAAAAATATTCTGGCGAGTGTAATCACTTAGGAGAGCATAAACCTATGAGTGAGGGGCCTAGCTGGTGAACAGATGGGGTCTCAGAGATATGAATCTTTTTATTTATTTCTCTTTATGCTTTCAGGTGTAGGACACCAGTGCAGCCAAGCTCAAAGTGAAGTCTTACGGAAGTGTAAGGGATTTTATACCAAACAAAACTGATTTGACTCACACTTATTCTTGGCTAGATTTCACCCTCTATACTCATACTCCGTTACAGTCATGCACGGTGAGATAGATGCGTGTGCTCAGGTGGTCTGGCCAAGGACCACTTGTGTGTAATGTGGAGAACAAGAGACACAAGCTAGCAGTTCCCCTTCATCAGTGATGGCAAATTGGGTTTGGATGGGCCTTTTATACCTGTTAGAAGCCAAGAGTTACGGTATCACCCTTTTGCCTCAGAATTTTGCTTACTTTGTCCATGATGAACATCAGCAAAATCTGCTGTGCTTTGTCTGTATTTCCACATTTTGGGGTATCTTAGAGATACTGCCAAGAGGAATGGCCCATGCAACATCCTGTAATTTTGTTGCCTTCCTCCTGTGGGATCTGCTGTTGAGGAACCATTCCAGCTGTGGTTTTATCTGAGCGTAGGCTTTCTGATCTTAGCATAAACACCTTCATTGGTATATCATTGCTGTCAGTTTGTCCTTGGGAACTGGCAGAGGTTTCTCTTTTCACCTTTGTTTTGCTGCTTTTTCTGGTGCTTTCACACACATATTTCTATTCACGCTTTGTTCAGACCAGATTATTTGTGTTACAAACATCCACAGAGGAGTAACTTTTGCTTGGTGGTGGACATGCTGTGTGTATTTGGTTTCCCTACCACTCCCCAGCAGATGTTTTAAGAAGTCCCCGGGCTTTTTGTGGTTTTATTGTTTTGTTTTATTGGTTCATTGGTTGATTTTTGTCACCTGGTTGAGAATAATCACCTCCATTTTAAGCAGTGATTGCAGTGCCTCTGTAAGTTAAGCAGTCAAGCCTGAGTGTGTCAACACAACCTTTTTTTTTTTTTTTTTTTTTTTTTCTCCCCCCCCCCAGACTGATGTGAGGTAAGTTTTCTGGTGCCCTGAGCTGCAGCAATGAGCCTGAGGTCAAGCTTAGTCTCTCAGTCAGGCTTATTAGCTTGGGCACGACACAATGTTGGTGAAGGCTCTGCAGCATCTTGTTGTTTGCTTGCCTCTGTGCACAAAACCCTGGGTGGAAATAGCCGTTGAAATCCAGCAGGAAGACAGCTGCTTTTCTTCTCCGCTAAGGGAGAGTACAGGGTTTGCATTAGGACAGCTAACGTGCTGAATTTTCATGTCTTTTCAGTCACTGAGATGTGTTTTTCTTGTTTCTTTGCTTTTGTCAGGGCGAGCTTTGCTATTGCTGTGTGTGGAGGGGGCAGATGAGCTCTGCCAGCTGCTTCTGCCCAAGGCTCCTTCGCCCCCTGCCTCTCGCAGCTAAGGGGTTTGTAGGAGCGCGGGGATGCTTGCAGCTCCGAGACACCTTCGTTATCCTTTCTTATTTGGAGCAAGTAACCAATGCCAGTATTAGGCTGGCTTTTACCTCCCTGACCTCTGAGGATTAGGCCCCTACATTCAGGGCATATTTGACAAATGACTCCTTAGCAGGGGTGTTGCCTTAAGCAGTTACTGCTACATACTCTGTTCCTCCTGCGCCACTTGTGCCTACTTCATTTTGCCTTTGCTGCAGACAGATCAGCTCCCAGGTTCAGTCCCTCACACGACTGAGCGGACACTTGAGTCAGCCCTGCCTGAGGGGCTGCTATAAGAGGACTGAAGTTACAAGAGAGGGATGAGGGCAACTCTGCTGGGGAGTGCTGGGACAGCTTAAAGCAGCGCTGCTAGTGACAGTGCTATCATGGCATCAGAGGTCTGGGAATTTTGATACGGATACTGAAGCTTTAAAGAAGACAGGCAAAAGAAAGCCAGAGAGATTGGCTCGATAAAGTCATGCAGGCTTGGGCCTTGGTATTGCCCATTTGCATGACTACAACAAAACCTCTTGTGCTTCCACGATGGGCCTCCTAAAGCTCATGAGATCACTCTGTCTGTCATTTTACCCCCTCAAAACTGACCAGTTTCGTACAAATATGAAAGATGAGTTGAAAACGCAGAGATACTGAAGTTCCCATATGTGGCCTGCTTTGGGAAAGACTGCAGCCTGCACCAGCAGTCACTGGTTTTGTTTGACCTGTGTAGTGGTCAGTTGGCATGTGGATCCTGCCCAAGTGATCAGCCCATCAGTGGTTTGGGACTGGCCGCAACAGTATCTGCCTCTGACTTAGACAGTATGTGGGCATGCGGGAAGAGCTGGAAGTAGGATGTGCACATCCATGGGCTGCAGTGATTAGTAGATGTGAAAGGCACTGGAGAAATTAGAGGGAAAGGGTGAATCACAGGGGACGTAAGGAAGGAAGAAGGGGATATTGTGTGAAGAGCAGAGAGCAGGGTTGTAGGATGCAAGCCCATAGAAAACTAAGCTTCCTCAGCTCTGCTTCTCCCAGAGCAATATTTATTTTTCCTTAATGTCAGCTCAGGGAGCTGCAGCTACACAGCCTGTACCTCATTAAGGATTATGACTCAGAGGCACAGCAAAATTGAGATATTTGGTCTCGAACATTGCCTAGTTTTGTCTACGTGTGCAGAGGTGCTATTTTAGCTCTTGTGGAGCAATGTTTGTCTCGCTTGCAGTAGGATAGCAGGTTTGGAGGGAGATACAAGTTACTGCATCTTCATCTTTCTTAGGAGACTTGCTACATTAGGAAAAAGAGACTGACTTGCAGGGGCTTGTGCAGAGCAGTGTGGCTATAGATCTACCTTTAACACCTACCACACAAGAAGGGAGCGATGAGATTCTGGCTTTTTTTGAAGAGCACAAATTATATCCATTTTTTTCTTGGCCTTCTTTCCACGGTTTTCTTTCCACAGTCTTCCTAGCTATTCAGTTCACATTGCTCTTTTCAACTGATGAGCAGACAAAGCATATATACTGTGATTTTTTTCCTCAGTGTGAGAGGATGGTCTTTATTCACTTTGGCTCCTCAGAGGAGATGTGACTAGACACAGTCCAAGCACCGGTGCCTGTGTACCAGGCACTCCTCAGCTTTGTTCTCTGAATACCCCTTCTCTCTACTGCTTTTCTTGCTGGGACAGAGCAGTGGAGTTGTCTCCTCTGTGCTGAAGGCATTTCTACCTTCACCAGGGGTTGTTGGGTTGCTGTTGACAAAATTCCTGTTTGCAAACCCCTCCATAATTTAAGCTACATGCTCTGAGGAGAAACTCCTCCCGCTCAGTGGCTGCAGGGAAAGCCAAGATAAGAGGGAAGATGGATTCTTCTGTCCCCTTTACTTGTGGGGCTGGGACTGTCCAGCAATAGCCTGAGAAAGGTTGGTTCCCCTTGTCAAAGCTCTGCTGAGATAGAAGATGGTGAAGGTGACATGATCACCTTTATATTCAGAGCAGGGGGTGGGCAGCAGGAGAATTTGTCACTCCCCAGATAGCTAATGGTGCTATCTGGGATGGCTAATGGTGCCGACGGGCTCTTCTCTGGGGGGACTGCTGAGCTGCGAGAGCAGAGCTGGGCTTAGAGGACTGTTACCATCCTCCTGCCCCATTTCCCTCTACAGACAACAAACTTGCCCTTGGAGCTGGTAGGAAATGGGCTCCTACATAAAAGCCATCAGCTTCTGTCAAGCCTTGTCCAGGTGACCAGTGTACAGTGTGGTTTCCGAGGGCTGCTGGGGAGTTTTGCTTTTAGGCTGCTTGCCCAGCTGCCAGTCGGGGTGACAGCCCCGGCGTGCTGATGCTCACCCTGGTGCCCAACTGTGCCTGACCCGCTGGCCTGCCTCCGGCCCCTGCCTCATCCCCCCAGCCTCCCCCTGACATGATCCCCTTTGTAGCCCTGTGGCTTCGGCTCCTGACTTCTGGCTCATGCTGGCGCCACTTTTATCCACCTGTCACGTAGCATGCACAGACCCTCGGGATTACTCTGCCTGACTTCTGGTCTGCTTTGTGTCTCGTCAAGCTCCTCGATGTCCTGCTCACTGTTGACTGTGAGGTCCTGCCTGGTCTAGTTGCCCCCTTCCTGGTTGGGAAGACCTCTCAAAAGACAATCTTCTAACCACAGTTAATTGTTTGCTCCATCAAAGGGTTGGGGGGAGCAAGGGCAAGTGTGTGCGAGGGGGGGTGTAAACAAGGTGGGAAGGGAGCAAGGGATGCACAAACAGGAAGTGGAGAGGAATGGTTTGTGTATCTTCGGTGCTTGTGTGTAAGCACATGGATGTGAGTCAGACCGAAGGTCTGCCTGGCCTAACACCCTGTCTCCAGCTCTGGGCAATGGCAAATACTTTGGGAAAGAGCAGAGGAAATGAGGCATGTGTATATTTTTAATGTGGTAAACAGGCAGGTTCTTTGCAAAGACTGGGAGCATTGATATGGGTTGTTACCTGGCCCCCACTCACACATTTCTACTGTCAATACTTGTTTTCTTCTAGGAGTTATTTAGCCACTATTATCAGCACAAATTAGAATCATAGAATAGTTTGGGTTGGAAGGGACCTTTAAAGGTCATCTAGTTCAACCCACCTGCAATGAGCAGGGACATCTTCAACCAGATCAGGTTGCTCAGAGCCCCAAACAACCTGGCCTTGAATGTTTCCAGGGATGGGGCATCTACCACCTCTCTGAGCAACCTATTCCAGTGTTTCACCACCCTCAATGTAAAAAATGTCTTCCTTATATTTAGTCTAAATCTGCACTCTTTTAGCTTAAAAACGTTACCCCTTGTCTTATCACAACAGGCCCAGCTAAAAAGTTTGTTCCCATCTTTCTTATAAGGCCCCTTTAAGTACCGAAAGACTGCTGTAAGGTCTCCCCGGAGCCTCTTCTCCAGGCTGAACAACCCCAAAACAACCCCAACTCTCTCAGCCTGTCCTCACAGGAGAGGTGCTCCAGCCCTCTCATTACCTTTGTGGCCCTCTGGACCCGCACCAACAGGTCCATGTCTTTCCTGTGCTGAGGGCCCCAGAACAGGTGGGGTCTCACAAGAGTGGAGTAGAGGGACAGAATCTCCTCCCTTGACCTGCTGGCCACACTTCTTTTGATGCACGTGGGATATAGTTGGCTTTCTTGGCTGCAAGAAAAATTAATGCTGCAGTTTTGGGTAGGAGTGACCTGCTGAGAGTTAGAGTCAAGTTTTCTGTAGTCTTACGTTTTCTGCAGGCAATGGATTGCAAAGAGAGAAATATTACAAATGTATATAGCACAATACAGTGCCTGCAATATCCATCTATCAATAAACATTATATTGATATTACATTGATAGCCTCCAGCTATCAATAAATACTTACATTTCTTATTCTCACTGTTGTATTTTTACAACACCCTGCTCAGTCTTTATAGCCCTACAGCAATCACTGTCACAGCTTTTGAGTCCAGGCTAATAGAGGACAACTTGTGGTGGCCTCCACCACCCGTTAACTCACCACAAAATTAAGCTAGACATTTATGGAGTTGTCCATTCAGTGCTGTAAATAAGTAGAATTTGGAACATGCACATATAATTAAGCAAGCTGGTTGAACTAACTCATTAGAAAAAGAAAAAAGTAATTAACCTGCCACAGAAATTACTTTAATGCAAAATGACTTTAATGTAAAACAGGTGAAGTGTGGAAATTGAATCTTACTGATTGGTGCTGCAGTCCTTGCAGTTCAGCATGAATTTCTAGTTTGTTACTCAAATTTGGGAGTATCTGCAACACTGTGATAGGTAACAACAGAAAGTCATCATAATAGGTAAGCAAAAGGTCAATGTACACAATTCTGACATCCATCAGTTTTACAGTATGATAGTTTTGGTGCCCTCTGGAGTCCTCTGATTTCCACAGCCCTTCAGTATCTCGGCACGGGGATGACCTATGCTGCCCTCTTGGTTGTTTTTTTTTTTTTACAGACACAGTGCAAGATCTTTGTTTTTTTAATTAAGAAAGTCATGTATAGTTTTTCCTCTCAGTATCTTACAAAAATTCCTTCTTAATGTAGCAGTATGGCAGCAGTGGGAAGGCTCGTTTCCTGGACATCAGAGATAAGACACCAGATGAGCTTGTGGAAAGAGTCCACTGTCTTTAGAAGTAGGTCCGTGTGCACATTAAACACAACTGAGACTTGTGACCTTCAAGGGTAAGATCAAAAGTCAAGCTAAGGTTTGCTTAGATTTTTGCTCAATGTGGGTTGTGTTGAAATAGTATCTCAGGAAAAGAGGACACACCGACAATATCAGGCCATCGGATTGCTTTCCCTCCGCTCACCCCCACAAAGCCAGCTCAGAGTTATTACTGACGGCTGTAAGGGCAAGGTTTCACCTGGGAGGTTTATGCAAATCATAAGCTCTCTGCAGTAACTAGTAATGCTTAATAAAAATACACACCCTGTGCCTTTTTTAGCATGTGTTTTTTAAAACTGCTTTACAAAGGAGGAAAATAGTGTGTAGCTGCTCAAAATGAAAGAAAAAATACTCCCACAAGTGACGACAGTGACATTTTTCAGATACATTTTCTCTTTTCTCTTGTGTCCATATTTAAAAAGCAAAGCAGGAAAATTCTCTGAAGAGCCTTGAATAATAGCCAATTTTAATGCAGAATCCTCCATAGAGATCTACTGGGTTGCAGACAGTGGAACCCATATTACCCACAGAGGAAATGTCATGGTAACCCCTTCGTAGCTGTCTAGCCCTCCCAATTAAGCACTCTGCAAATGCATAAGCAAGCTTACGCCAGGAATGTTAAATGGTAATATGCGACTCTGCGATCTAACAACACGCTTACATTAATATTCTGAAATTATTGTTTACGTTGCAGTAATTCCCAGATACTCCAGTCGAGAGCGGAGCCCCTATAGTGCTGCTCAATTGTAGATTAAAGTTCAATTTAGGCCCTGGAGAGCGTGCTTTCTAAAGCAAAAAAGAGAGTCCCTGTTGGTGTACGGAAGCACGTTTAATTGGCTTCTGCCTGGGCGTGCTGCATTATCCCAGCTGAGGCCACAGCCCAAAGGAGCTGGGACAGAAGGGGGATAAATGCCAAGGGCTTGGGCTGGTTGTATGCACAAACTGTGTGCGTTTTCCCCTCCCTCTTTATCTCTACCTGTCACAGCTATGTCTTCCCACCTCATCCACCCCTTCCTCTGTCCACTTTGAGCCTCCCTTCTCCAGCTGCCCCACAATGTGTTCACTGATTCACCTTTCTTTCTCTTTATACATATACTCAGCTCCCAAAGGCACAGTCTCCTACTAAGACCTCCTCCAAATCAGATTGTCCCTTGCCCACAGAGGGAACCGTCTCCCGCTGTCCCCTTTCCCACCAGAGCTCCTTCCAGCATGGATTTTGTGGCAGCTGGGGCAGGGGTTCCCATGTCCCTAAAGGAAGTATCGCTCTGACCCTAACTCCAGCATTACTTCAAGGGCTCAGGACCCGTGCTCTGCTGAGAGACAGGGTTGGTGCCCGGGGCAAGGTTTTGGGCAGTGAGTAGGGAGGAACTCACCCTCACCCCCACGGATTGCTGCAAATCATCTATTAATTGTGCTGAATGAAAAGCAAATACCATGACGGTATTGCTCAGCAGGATCTCGCCCTGGGAATTACAGCCTTTCTAATTGAGACAGAATAAGGGAAATAAAAGGGGAGTTTGACTTCACGTTTTTGTTTTCCTAAATTACGGAGAGCTCAGACACAACTGCTTACAGAAGCAGTAACCCCACTGTTTAAATGACAAGTTAAAGCTCCAGGGTTCAGCAGCCACGGCTGCTTAAAAGTACCACAGTGCTTGATTTTGATTAATATGAGTTTTGCAAATGGAGCTGGTAGAAATGTCTTATTCCCTCTTCTCTCCTTGGCTGCTGATGTATAATGCTGTAAGCTGACTGGTTTGTGATATTGCTAGGAGAGGAGAGAAAAGACTGGTAAGAAAATATCCCAAAATATATCAGACTGTACTAGGGTAGAAAATGAGCTTCAGTTTGATACAATGGGTTGAAATGTTCCGGCTCAAAATCTGAACTGCTATCACATTTTTGTCTGAATTTGTAAAGAGTGCATAATTTTTATCTTCCTAGGTGACACAACATCACCTTCACTACCGTCCCAGCAACCTAGCAAAATTCTAGCTACGTTTTCAGCATTGCTGCTTACCTGCTGTGACTCACACGAGAGCTCTTCCACTAGTATTCTTCACAATCAAAGCTAAAAATAATTCCCTCTAAAGAGACAAAGACTCTGTCAGATAGGAAGAGTTTCTATTAAGCGACGAGCGTTTTTTTTTGTTTTGTTTTAATTTTAGGAGACTCACTTAGAGAAACAGCTTCTTCTTTTGTACTTGATTTTTCTGGGAGCAAATCAATGCATTTAATTTGATTTTGAACCTTGCTGCACAATCAATAATTCCAATAAGTCTGGAAGCAAATCTCATGGGAAGTGACTCCAGAGATTTCAAATCAGCATGCCTAAAATTCAGATGTGAAATTCTTTTTCCAAAAAACCAAGAGCAGTTTGCTTTTGACCGAATCCATATTAAGAAGACGGCCACACCTGCTAGTTATAAGAGAAGAGGCCACACTCTGGTACTATTCTGGAAAGCTGCAAAAATAAGGTGTAGGAATAACCCAAGGAGTGCAGTCCATGTCTTGGTAGTCCTTCAGGGTACTCAGTTCTTATATGTTGACATACACTTCCTATGCCAGCAATGGTCATGCACGTTTGCCCAAACCCTCAGGCTCTAGACTCTGTAGCAACCTGTTTCTACGTGCCTCGGATGGGGAAGGAGAGCGGGGGCAGAAAACTTCTCCTTTTTATTGGATCTCTGCCCTGATTTTTTGCAAATTAAGGCAGATCCCAGACACGTTCACACTTTGCATGACCGGGCAGCGCTATTAGCCCACTTACTGCGCAGCTGCATCGTCCACGTTACTCTCTGCAGGAAGCTAGAGATGTATTCACTTATAGTGGGACTGTATTTAGCTACTGGCCAGGCTCTCCCGAAAATTTTCTTCTTTTTCTAGAACACCAGTTATCAAGCTTTTAGCCTACCCTTCACCCTTTGTCCAATTTCATCTGCTCTCTTGTTACTCACATTATGGTCTGTTTAGCGCAGCCTATCTATTTGTGACAGGTGGGAATTTGGGAGCAATTCTTGGTTACTGTAAACTACCAGGTTTATGTCCATAGTTTCAATGGATGTGACAGTTAATTTCAACTGCAGACCTTCCCCTTTGTCTTTTGAATGATTTACTTTTCTTTCTGTTTATACATACTTGAGAAAAATCTCTACAGAACATTGTAATTTTACCAGTGGTGGTATACATAGTTCTGTGTCTTTCTCACACGCATTTGTGATTTCGAATTTGCTATACATAATAAGGATGCTTTAGTGAGGGGCTGCCAATATTTTGACAAGCAGTTCCCACAGAAATTTACCCCTTTAACGTGTGATAGACCCTGCTAAGCACCTCCAACAGATGAGTTTCCACAAAAGAGGGATTTGCAGATTATAAACCACACGGAGTTTTGATTAGGTAGGGTGAGCATCTCTACAACACAGTTGACCTTCCCAAAAATCTTGTTAGAACAATTTTTTGGGGGGGAAAACCCACTCAAAAAAACCAAACAACCAAAACCAACCAGACACAGCTTTTGTTTTTTCAATTTTAAGATTGCCAGGAGTAGGAAATACACCATAACCATTACTACAGCTTTCTAAGGGATTGCTAGAAATAGGAAATCCAACATTAGTACCACTTGATAATTGTTATCTATCCTCACCTTTCAGATTTTGCATGTCATTCTTAGTTTGAGTTTATAGCTTCAGCTAGTCAATTGGGCTTTTTTGTTCGGTAGATGGAAGAGCTCTCACTTATCAGATTTCTGTTCCCATGTAGATAGATATTTACAGCTTATGATCTAATTATCACTCTCTCCTTATTAAGATAAACAGGCTGAGCTACTTGAGAAATCCCAAATCTTATTTATTACCCAGTCATCCAGAGATGATGTATAGGAAAATAAAGACATTCTTCTTGTCACGTCTTTGGCAACTTGACTAAATTTGTCTTCAGGTATGATTTTGTGCTAAACCAATCCTTATTTGGTGGTTCTTCTTTCCCATTACTTGTTACCATGTTGCCCTCCTGAATAATTCAGTCAGGTTTACTTCCTTTGAGGACAGGTCCTCCTGCTGCTATGGGACCACCCTGACTGCACAGGTTTCTGTCTACATACAAGCTGGAGCACCAAAACTGAATCTCTCAGTCCACATCACACTTCCTAGGTGTGCATCGCTCACGGAGCCATTGGCTGTCTGCGCTCCTCTTCCTAATTCAGAAATTATTTTCACTCAGTAGCCTCCAAATTCCCCCAAAGTCCTAAAATTTCTTAAGCGTCGCAGGAGGCCGTGATACTGATGCTGGTGGGCATCACTACAAATGATTGCCCTGTTAAGCCTGGAAGGCTGTGTGACCTGAGTTACACCACGAGGCTCAGCCCCATGAAGAAGAGCGCTACTTCTGTGGTCTCTGTGTTTGTCTTGGGCAAGACATTGGTTTCCTTTTTCTTAGAGTGAACTTCCCAACAAATGTTGCCTGTCTTTGGGTAACCAGATTGCCGTTTTGAAAGCAGACTTCACTATTACATGGTTTCTGTTGAGCAATAGTCCACAATTTTATCTCCACTGTCTTTGATCAAGCATCTCATCAGTTATAATTTGCGTCTTAATAGTGACTTCTGGCTGTGCAGAATTTCTCAGATCATCTTCCTGCAGCTTGTAGGCCTCTGTTCACCCCCACCACACAAAATACTCCTCATCCCCTTGTCTGCCAGAACCACTTCCCTGCCCTCTTTCCATGATTAGTTCCTTCCTACCTTGAATTTGAGATGACAGTGATGTTCAGAAAGTGTTTCTTGCCCTTCCATTTAATATAAACTTTATCTTAATTTTAACTAGTGGATAAATCCAGGCAAATGGCAAGGAAAACCACCATACACTGCATGTATTTACTGTAAATATTTGTGCATATTTTATGAAACATTACAGAATATAATGCTACTGTGCAAAGTGCTTGGTATATGCAACATGGAGAAGAAAGAAAGGGACAAGTGGACAAGAGGGAAAATGAAGGTATTGTCTTTGGAGGGAGGAAGAAAAAAGAAGTAATTGATTTAGGCACCTCAACAGCACTATGAAAATAATGATTGCCTAGAGCTTTTAAAACGAAAAAATGTTCACTGTAAGAAGCACTAGTTTCTGGTAGGGAGGTTTCAGAATGACAGCAGGTATGATTTCAAGGGAAAAAGTTTAGGGAAATCATATCAGCCTCCCCTTCTGTTTCATGCTAGAGCTGTAATACAGGGCTCCTTGGAGCTGCCTCCAGCTCTCCCTGCGCTGTGCCATGGCCGTATCCATGGCAGAGACTACAGGCATCACTGGTTGGCACAGCCACAAGATCATGAACAAATCAGAGCCGTGATTGCATCAGTTTCACTCAATTCTATTTCTTGATTTAGGGGAAGAGAAAACGACACAAACATGACATTCCCTTCCTCTTTCTGACAAGGCAATTACACTGAATTAATCTTTCTTAAGACCTGTCTTAATTGTTTCTGGTTTTCTGCAGTACATTTGTCTGTGTTGCTGGGTTCGTTTTTTTTTTCCTTGACAGAAACTGCCCTTAAACTCCCAACTTAATAATTTCAGGCTACTTTGAACAGCAGGTTTTGTAAAACAACAGCTATAAAATTTAATGCTGCTAAGGGAATACTTTGGTGTATCTATATAGTATGATCATAAACGCATACGATCTTCAGACAGTGAGCCTAGAAAACTTTTAATTCAAGATTGCGGATATTTCCTCTTATCTCTTATCAGTGAGGTTTCAAAGCGTAACTTAAGAAAAACTCCTCTCTTCTGTGTCATCCCATGCTGACAGCCAGAAACTCCCCACACAGGTACAGCACTTGATAGCCCAACATCGCTGGTGAAGCTTTGAAAATCAAGTAACAACCCAAAACCAATCAGCCCAGGCCTGCTGCGCCTCCTCATCATGATCAGTGCCAAGGTTCCTATTGCTCTAATAGGTGTTGAATCAGGCCCACAAGGAGCAAATTTGGGTAAAGAACACCTCCATGCAGTTATCCACTGTGAGAAGGCCTCTGTACCCCCCTTTCCCAATGAGCAAAGGATGTCCATACGGACAAGGCTGTGGAGCACTGCTTGGTGAGACGAGCCAGTTGGCAGCAGCTAGAAAAGCAGCAGGGGAGGGGTAGGTTCAGTACATTGAACATCCTTGAGTGAATTTAGGAATGCCTTTCCATTTAACTAGTGGGGTTGCCACACTAGAGAGGCTTGGGAGAATTTACTTAAAAGGCAATCAAATGGCGCAGGAAGCATTTTTCAGGCACAGCCTGGATTTTACAATAAAATAATTAACACACACTAAAAACTAGGTAGACCATCCCAAGCTTAGAGGTAGGTAAACAAACATTGAGATGTTGATGTGTATCATCCACTGCTATCGCAGCAGAACCCAGGAGTCCTGGGCAATTAAACCCAAGGAAAAATTACAGAAAGCAGTGTAGAGTTCTTTTTAAAGTTTCCAAAGAGTAACTGAAAACATCCCCTTTGTTAAATATATCTCAAAATTAAAGCAAAGCAAATAATCCATACTAGTACCAGACTACCTTGGGATCTTTTTGCCTCCTTGTTTCTCCCTCTTGGCAGAATTTGAGCTCATCTCATGCCTTTTAATGAGCTGTCTCCCAGTTGGAAACAGCAACTTCTACTGTTTTTCCCAAAAACCCACGTTCAGACTGTTTCATCAAACACTCTAATCATCAGTACTTGTTCTAGAAACTGCATGGAGGACTCTATTGTAAGGAAATAATATCTTGTTGATGTGAAAAAAGAAAATCAGGCTATTAATTTTTACTCTCTAGCTTCTCAGTACTTTCAGCAGTCAGTCCTAAGACTGGAAAACTGGAAAATTGTACACATGTGAAATAAAAGCAGGTACGTTGATATATGACATTAGGACAATGATTTTTCTGTTTCAGGATCCAAACCAGAAGGAATTTTTTTATCCCTTGTGTTTTATTGCCACTGAAATAAGTTGGGAGAAGCTGACAGCATCGCAGCACCGGATCTCTAAGACACCCTTTCAGTGTGCCAGGAGCCACGGCATGTAGCTCAGCTTTCAGCCATCACTTGACATTGCTCAGCTGGGTGGAATCACGGAATCTTCAGAGTTGGAAGGGACCTCTAGAGATCATCTAGTCCAACTCCCCTGCTAGAGCAGGATTGCCTAAAGCACATCCCTCAGAGCTGCATCCAGGCGGGTTTTGAAAATCTCCAGAGAAGGGGACTCCACAACCTCCCTGGGCAGCCTGTTCCAGTGCTCTGTCACCCTCACTGTAAAGAAGTTTTTCCGTGTATTTGAACAGAACTTCCTATGTTCTAGCTTGTACCCATTGCCCCTTGTCCTGTCGCTGGGAACCATTGAAAAGAGCCTGGCTCCGTCCTCCATAAACCCACCCTTTAGATACTTGTAAACATTAATCAGGTCCCCCCTCAACCTTCTCTTCTCCAGGCTAAAGAGTCCCAGCTCTTTCAGCCTTTCCTCATAAGGGAGGTGCTCCAGTCCCATAATCATCTTGGTTGCCCTTCGCTGGACTCGCTCCAGTAGTTCCCTGTCCCTCTTGAACTGGGGAGCCCAAAACTGGACACAGTACTCCAGTTGTGGCCTCACCAGTGCAGAGTAGAGGGGGAGAATGACCTCCCTCGACCTACTGGCCACAGTCTTCCCTCTGCAGCCCAGGATGCCATTGGCCTTCTTGGCGACAAGGGCACACTGCTGGCTCATGGATAATTTGCTGTCTACCAGGACCCCCAGGTCCTTCTCCTCAGAGCTCCTTCCCAGCATGTCCGCCCCTAACATACACTGGTGTTTGGCATTCTTCCTTCCCAGGTGCTTTTGTTGAACCTCATTAGCTTCTTCTCTGCCCAGCTCTCCAGCCTGGAAGGCAACAAGAGGTTGCAATCAATGGCTCGTTTTGACTAGTCACTCTCTGGCTTTGTCACACCTCTTTTCCCCAGATGTGTGATGCAAACCCAACCAGCAGCAGCAGTCTTGGGCAAAGCCATGGCTCCCTGAAAGAGCCGAGGGTGGGTGCGCAGGCTGTTGCGTTATCCCCGCATCTCAGCCTTGCTTTCTGGGCCCCGGCTGTCTCCCTGGGCTGCCGGAGAGGTGGGGGATGCGGTTCACTCATCCCCGGTCTAAGTATTTTTTTTCCATCTCAAAGAGTAACTGGGGAGCTGCCAGCCGGGCAAAACGTACCTGTGTGTATGCCGGTGTGTGTGTGTATGTGCCTGTATCCTATGTATGTTTAGCATTTCAACAGTTAGCATTTTAAAAGCTCTGCTGCAAGAAATATTCCCACGACAAGTTCCGTATGAGGAAAAAAGCCCTTTTTTATAGGTGAGAGTTTTTCGTAGATTGGAAACTGTGGTGCTCAATTATTCCCGTTTGAATCCATCGTCATTTCAATCATGATTCAAGGCATAGCTGGATGTTCACTGATCAATCTTAATCTTTTCTTGGCCTTCATCTTTTTGCTCTTTTCATTTGGAGAAGTCAATTATTATTGCATTACAATTATTTAAATGGGTCATTTTGCAATCATATATAGTTTTACACTACTTCATACTTCTTTCTTGCAAATGGAATCTGTTCATATACTTAGTAAAATAGTTACCTACTCTAACGTACATTTATCCAAATACTTAATTTTTGCATTCTTAATGTACTGAGTGATAGAATGTCAGTAAAAAAGAAAATTTATTTGAATTAATTTGTGCCAAGCATTTTTGATAAAGAATGTAACTCATTATAAAATGTGGGAAGTTAATATTTCATATTTATGATTTATTTGCTGTGGAACCTTCACTGGTACCTCCCTGCATTTAAATTATTAAACAAAGAAAAGACCACTTGCTCCTTTCCTCAAACTTAAAAACCTTAGAACGTGTTTTTCAGATGTTCTAATTGCTCAAGTAATTGGACTTTTTCACATTTCATGAATTTGTCAAGACTTTACTCAGTCACTGGGTAAGAAAATCTTTAAATGACACTTATTTCAGTACTGAGCAGCGGCTGATTTTAATATCTTGCCATGTATTCTTTTTTTTTTTCTGTTTAATGTTTTGAGGGTACTGTCAATTTTAACATGGGCAAAATTGTCTCTTTATGAAATTTTGTTGAGATGGCCACGCAATAATAGCAAAGCCAGAGAGCATGCCGCTCCTTTGACTCTTTAAGGGTCATACAGTCAGTGAGACAAGTTCGGAATTTTCAGGTCTTGGTATCACTGAAGGCAGCAAATTCTAAAGACGCTTTGTTGGCGACATCTATGTTTTCAGGCTTGATTTAGATATGATACCCTTTTCTTCATACTGGTTTATCAGTAATTAATGTTTTTCAGGTGACTTCCTCCCACCAGTGAGAAATGTATTTGGTGTAATTACACTTAAACTTCACATACTTATAGTTAAAAGGGAAAATTTTAATACAAATAACAATATTCATTTTTTAAATGCATCATAAACAAATGGCATATTGTTCTCCCTTGATGAGCGTCCGTAATGAATACTGCAAAGCACTACTATGATACGAGATGGATAATTCAAGCAACATTGTAATTTTTCTTCTCCTCCAAATCTCAATTGAAATTAATTAGTGCACACACTATGCCACTGTCTTTATCATAAGTGTTTGGGCTGGTCTGGCTGACATCTCGCACAGCTCAGCGCACTTTGGTTTGTTTGCTGAAGTGTCTGCGTCCATCAGTTACTGTCCTGCCCTCTCAGCAGCCTGAGGGTGGCTTTGGTTTGTGGTGACCCTCTCACGCAGGGTTCGCATCGCCTGCACGTCCTTCGAGGATGCAGCCAGCACTGGCTGGACACAGCACGACCGCTCCCATCCCAGGGAATGTCTCCAGTTTCCCACTTCCAAGCACCCATTCAAGGCATGCTGAGTGCTGGTAGCTGCTGGGTGGTAATAAGGGGATGGAGTTAATTCCTATCTCCTAGCTCTTCCCGCATCCGCATTCGGCACAGGCGAGTGTCGAGAAGCGCCCAGTGGCACCAGACACTGCACTTCGCGCCGCGCTGTGGGAATCTCACAGTTTCTGGTGGGAAGCCCCATGATTATCCAAGTCTGCAAAAAGTCTGTAATTAGTGGGGCTCCTGGTGCTGTGCTTCCTGCAGAAACACTAATGAGCTGTCTCATCCCAAAAGCTGCTCATCAGGGAATATGCATTATTATTATTATTATTTATTATTATTGTCAGTGAATCTTGCCCAGGACTGTGTTTCAGAAAAAACCCCAAACAAACAAGAAAGCAGCCACAGTGCAGTACAGCACTGCAGAATCCAAGGCACCATAAAAGGTTCTGTGCCTTTAGCGATGACTGATTTGGTCCCATCACCCTGCAGAACGTGAGAAATAGCACGTCTCTGTGTAGCCTCCCACAATGATTTAGCAACCTCAGTTGCCCCTCAGTGGTCTTTGGTGAGAATGAAGCAGAAGGATTCGTGTGTGGGACAGTGAACTTTGTCATGCAGCTTCTTGCTAGTATCTTTTCCATTCTTCAAGTGATTATTTGATGAATCTTGACTTATAAATAGGGCTATAAAGAAAAGGCCTCTGTTCTTAGACCATGTGCCCTCTGGGTGTGTTATGGAGGAGAAGTATCCTTTGCTTCTTGCAGTGCCTTTATTGGTCTCTCCTGGCAAATGTCATATGCCATGTCAAATCTACAACTTCCATCTTCCCTTCTGGAGTGCTAACACGCAGAGATCTTCCGGAAGATCTGCGAATATCCACTCATCCTTTTGATTAGATTCACTCTGTAATGCAAAGCTATTTCCAGGGATGGTTTCGGCTGCCCTCCTGTTCTCTTCTGCTTGTCCTCTTTCTCTCATAGTGACTCACACCATGTTACCAGGGGAGTCAACTCTTAGCCATAGTGCTACTCTGCTCAAAACCTCTTGCCTGTATGTTGCTTTGGATTTGCTTGGTTTGAGCTCTAAGATGTTAACTACGTCTTTACCACTACGGCTATAGATGATCTATAGCAAGCATATTAGAAACAAGTTATCTGGATGTATTATTTTTTTTCCGTCTCAACAAGGGCGTTTAGAAGCAGTCCCCAAATTCAGTCTCTAGTTTACAATGGGAAGTGCTTCTTTCATGAATCCTTTAATCACTGACTTACATATATGATTTCATAGAGGTATAAATCTTACCATGAAGTCAGTCATAGTTTTTGCACTTGGATTAATGGATACTCTGTTCCTAACCAGAAAATGTTTGCATTAAGGAGTGCTTTCTAATCTAGACTCCATTTTACCAGTCCCACACTTATTTTGCTATAACGATCTCTTCATTCTCAGTGTATATATGGGAGCAAGCATAATGATAACAGGCTTTTGCAGCCCCAATCTCCCTACTGAAACTTGCGAAGCACCTATTGTCCATTTTCTTTGCAGCAGATTTTCTTACTTTGGCATTTGATTACTGTGCATTACACTTAACCAGCACTTCATGAATCCCTGGTTCTTTCAAATACATTGTTGTTTTTTTTTATCTGACAGCAGAGACAGTCTGCTTCACATGATGATCCACTTGGATCTGCCTCAGAGACTCCCTATCAGTAGTTGCTGCTTTTCTCTTCTGACACAAATGCATCCAAACATTTCTTCCCAACTGCAGATATGCTAAAGCACTGCTGATGACACCGAATCTGCCGTACCTTACTCTCATTTCCATTTCTGGCAAACACAGGCAGTAACATGACTGCGAAACTGGCATTTCTCGGAACTTCTGGTTCCTGAAAGTAGATTTTGATGCAACCATGGGATTTCTAAGGCTCTGTGAATTATAAATGCCTTTCAAGCTCTTACGGGGTGCGGGGGGGTGTGTGCAGGGAGAGGGGTATGTCCACTGGCTCCTTTCTCTCCTCTCCTCGGCTTCAGAAATGTGACAATTACATTGAAATCTGCAATAAGAAAATGGTATATGCTCTAAACTGCACAACAATTCGCCAGTATTATGTAAACCAGAGCATCAGCAATAGATGTACAGACCAAACAGAGACTGTGACATTCAATTTTCATCTCGGTGATGTCTTGGGAAAATTACTCATGTGGAAGGATTAACACATACAGAAAGTCTACAAAACCATACAAGTAAGCCTGTCTAAGGGAAATGTTGCCACAGCCTTGCATACTAGTTCCCACCTGGGTTTGGGGGTTTATCTAATACCCTTAGCCTACGACATTAATTGATGGCACAAATGGGGTGCGGTTTTTCTCTGGGGTATATTGTTGTAATGCCACTCTGACTCCGCCAGCATCACCAAACCACACCTGAGAAACCAAGGAGTCGGGTCCATAGATCAGGGATTGTATACGATGATGACAGATAATATTGGACAATCTTCTCTGGCTTCATTCATACATTAATAAATCAACGGAGATTTATTTTATGATACATACAGCAGTACCACTAAATCCTTGTCCTTTTAAAGCCATGTTTATTGAGTTTCAGGCTGGCAAAGCCATGCATTACTCCAGAAAAGCATTATGAAGTATATCAAAACCGTAGCGGTAAAGCATATCCCCTTCCATGTAACAGCAGCTTACTGTGCGGCAAATGCTTCCAAAACAAGGAAAAGGCAACTTCTTCCACACAGAGGTAGGAAACCAAGTCTTCATCTATATTAGGGATCTGACACATTGCAGTCTTATCTTTTTGTGTTTTACATGTTTATACATAACAGGGCTGCCTGCCAGGAGCTCCGGCCAAAACCAGCAGCAAGGGCTTAGCTCCGAGTGGGAAGGTTTTTGCTGGAGCAGTGCAAGAAATAGGTACATTGGTTTGTCAACGTTCAATTGTAAGTATGGAGGCACTGCCTACGGTGCTGACTGCCATTAAAAACAGAACAAAACTGAAGGGTATGTGAGTGCCACTAAAGCTAGAAGGCAAGGTACTGCAGTTGATGGAGGAGTCCTCCTAATGCAGTCCTGAAGATGAGGAGTCTCATTTGCATTCACATTTTGGCCCCCATCCACCGTTCTGGCAATGCAAAGGAAAATCAATTGACTAAGCTTCCAAAATTGCTTTAAAGACTCAAATAATGTCAAATCCGTTTCCTGCGTCTACAGCAATTACCAGAAAATTCAGAATTAAGAATCTCCGGTAAACTCAGCTCTGTCTCCTCGATCCTATGCATTAAGTGGGAGTTTCATTACCCCATCCTACTTCTTTGTACAGATGTGTTCTACACACAGGTCAATTGCAGCGGTCTTCTTCACACTTGGTCTGGGAACCATGCATGATTCATAAGCTGTCAGAAGGTGGTTGATGGAACGGGCCACCAAAACTCAGTATCAAACGTACATGCACCTTTCCATGCATGCAAGCAAGAAAATAAGCAAGTTCATGAAAGGAAACCTAGTAAAGAGATACCCAAAGCTGAACCTAAGGCTTTCTCTTTGTAAATGAAAACCAGCACGGGTGCATTACAAGAGAAGATCACTTAATTTTATCTGAGGTGGTTATGTAGCCCTTGAACCAGATAAAAGAGCATTGGGCTAAGTGATGTCCAGCCTCCCTTCCAGACCCACACTTCTGCAGCCACACAACGCGGCACATGCTGGGTTCATTTCACCCAACACACCACAGCTGCAGCACAGCTGCCTACACTGAGCTGGGCTCCCTGTCTTACCAGTGGGAAACAGCCCTTGCTAGGAGAGCAAGCCTTGCTCTGGCTTTTGAGGTTGAAAATCTACCATGAAGAGAGGGGTTAAATCAAAGTAGCATTTATCCAACATTTCCTCAGATCAAATTATGTATACGACTGCAACCCTGCCTTCCTTGTCCAGAAAAACTCCCGCTAACATTAACGTGTATTTTTTTTTCCTTAACAAGATGCACAAGATACAGCCCTTAGATTACAGGGGGAGGAAAAAAGGTAATTTCAGTTTAAGTCAAGAGTGTTTGATTCAGCTCCGAGTGCCTTGTGAGAAGAACAGAACTAAAATTCACCTGAGGGCATCCAAAGATAACGAATGCAATTTCAAGAGAAAGTATAGGGATCTGCAGTTACAGCAAAATGTGTATTGTGTATTTGTGTTGTGCGAGGTTTTGTTCTTTGCTGAGCGGCATGACCTATTTCCCAGCATCATGTGATTTTTGTATTGGAAGACTCTTCTGTAAAGAAGTAGAATTAATTTTCCAGTGGAAAAGATACAAATCTGATTTTCCTTAATTCTGCCCAATAAAATAGTAGAATGTTGCATTTGTTTTTACTTACTTATTTATTTAAACTTCACAACCCTTTTGAAAGATACGTATGTGTAAAGCATATGCACATACTTATCTGTTGTTGGCAGTCTGTAGTTTCATTAAGTTTTTATTCAAAAAGCGTACACGGCATTGGGAAAAACCAAATTAAATTACGCTTGGATTTAATAGGATTTAAAGTCCATCTCCCACCACAATGGCAGTTAAGCACTTAGGCATCTAAAGCGCACGAAGGGAATTTAAGCCGCCTTCCATGCCTCACGACTCACACTGGTGCCTAAGTTTTCTGCTTAAATTTTGCTTAGCTGCCTGAAGTTTTTTCAACTACGCGCACGGAGATGAAAATCAAGGGATGTCACCTCTGGCTAAAATGCTCTGGCATTCCTAAAACAGGAATTCCTGTGTCCCAGTCTCGTAAGCAACCCTGTCTATCAGACTTTCTCAGATCATTCCTAATGGAGACCAGCACTAGAACTGAAAGAAGAAAGAAAAAAATCAAGCTGTAATTGAGACATCTGGAAGGGAACTGTTTCTACAAACTCAACAGCTTTTGAAAAGCAGGGCCCTTATAGGCACTCCACATCGGCATGTATTTTTAGCTTGTGACTTCTTCATTTCTAGTCATATTTCTTCTAACATACTGGAAGTATTCATAATTATGGCGATGGGACTTTTTTTTTTAATGCTTGCATAACTCAAAAGTGACCAAATGAAAGCTGACTACACTTTCCCAAAGGAAAAAAAAAAAGTTTTATGAGTTCAGAAATTTCAGTGCTAACGGAAATTAATTTTCAGGTAATTGTTAGAAAGCTAGGTTTCTGTTGCTTTGTCAAAATCAACTGCACAACACTCCCGAGAACACAACAAAGCAGAGAATACTGTAGAAACGATTATAAAGGCAATGTTGAACATTTGGTAAGCTAAGAGGATATTCGGTTAGGTTGGATTTAAAGTATTAACCTCTTCAGGAGATGAATTCAGGCTTTCTGCGTCTTTTGTATCACATGCACATTAATGCATTGTGTCGGTATGTGTTTTTGGTGAATACCTCAGATTAATTAGAGTTTAAATTTAGGATCGGATGCGTCAATGCTAGAAAATAGCTGTGTTGTTGTTAGGTCGTGCTTTCACTTACGTGACCAGTGCTGTTTACGTGCGCTTGCCGGAGCGCCCCGCAATTTTCAGTTACAGCTGAGACCCCGATTCAGCGTCGGCTTCAAGTCTCCTTGCCCTTTCAGCAGCTGCCGCACCGCGGCTCCTGCAGGACCTGCTGTACAAAACTACAAATGGTCGCCTGGCTTCTGCTCACTCCAGAAGCCAATCGGGGCTTCACTGCAGTTGAAGGAGCTGCCTCTGGACCGAGGTGTGGAACATGACTCAGACATGGCTCAGTATTGAAAACTAACATGGAAATGTCCTCCAGTGATTTCTAACTAACGGTATAAGAAAACAGAATGAGATCTGGGGGGTGGGTTATATATCCAATGTGACGAGTACAAAAGGCATACATTTCAAAAAACATGCGAACTGAACCCCCACTACTGTTGAAAACAGTCTCCTCAGGTAGAAAGAAAATCTGCGTCTCCTAATTATACTCACATTTTCAGAAAAAATTGACAAGGCAAGTGAAGATCTACGTACGAGACTTTCTTTCCAGCAGACCCTGCGGACCTGTTGGGGTGATCTGAAATCGCTGCTTTCCTGATGCTCTTAAGCAGATTTCAACCACTTCGGTATGTTAAGTGTTTTTTGCTCAACAGAAAGGGTTAGTAGTGGTCTATTAGAAACCTTGCTTCGTGCACATAACCAACATTGCTCCTGTGGAAGAGCTCATTTTAAGCCTGGGAATGATAACGGATGAATATCAGGATGGTTGCTATCAGTTTCACTCCAGAGGCAACAGTCAGCACTTCACAGAGATCTCTTACCAGCTGAGAAAGAAGATGCTGTTTGCCAGTAAGATGTCAGAACACAGCTGAGCAGGAAGGTGGAAATTAATTTCTTGGCAAACTTTATAGGTGCTACCTTTTGGGATTTGTTTTTTCCCATGCAGTTTCTGTATGCATCAAAGTTTAAATGTCTTTTCTTTCTTTCTCTTCTGTATCTGTCTCATGCTAACATACCCCATGAATGCACCATCCTTTCAGATTTTAGTTTTGATCATTTGATTGTTACATGCACAACGCTCTCAGTGGACACTATAAGCCTGTAAGCACTGCAAAGGAGGACCGCCAGCATATTAAAAAAATAGGGAATTTATACTTTCCTGTTAGTTAAAATTCGAGCAGACCAGAAACAGGTCAGGCAAGCTTAATCGTCTTCCTGTTAGTGATACAACCTGAAAAGTCTTCTGACTGAAGAAATTATGTCATGCTCCGTTTCTGCAATCAAACTGTCATAAGCTACTTGTATTAGATCATTTCCTTCAACGAGCTACTTCTTATTTGGACGCAGCCTTCTGAGGTATACTAAAAGCTCACACACAGAAAAAAAAATGGAAGCTGTACTCTATGTGCATCCTTGTACAAACCCAGAAGCTGCAGAAAAAGAAGCTGCAAATACCCATGTTACTACCAACGCGGGAAATGAAGACAAACAGGAGGCTCAGCACCGGGACCCTTAGAGGAAAGCTCAACTGCCTTTGTCCTGTCTCGGTTCTGAGTTACGTGAAATCACCTGCAATGCTCTCCAGGAAGCCATGGAGGCTGCTGTAATTTATGGCAGCCTACTATAAAGCTACACCGGCATTAGGAGACCGGCCAAAGATTTTGTGATTGGCCAAGCCGGCATGGGCTGAGCAGCATTAGATACGGCTGATGAGAACTGCCAGCAAAAGGCTGTGCTGGAGGAGACAGAGGTGGAAGAAAAAGCTGCATACGCACCTTGATCTTAGGGTAAAATCTCTGCCTCTTACTAGAACTCACGTACAACTGGAAACCAGTAGCGAGTTCTGCAATGATAGGAAAAGCGCAGCAATTAAGGGATTTAATGGCACTTCAAGTAAACACAGAACATAAATATTTAGTTATTACTTGTGTGTACTTTTCTAAAGTAGGTCGAGTTACGATGTTCTGAATGTCACATACCGCAGGCAAAAGAGGGGAACATTTGGAACCTAAGTAATTGTTAACAACATTCTTTTTTAACAGGTATCTCATAACTGCTGAAGGTAGTATTCACTTTACTGTGATGATCCAGAGAGCACTATGACCCCTGTCTTTCCATGCTACTGCCTAACACTAGTCTCCTCAAAATCTGTATTCTGCCACCAAATAAAAGAAGCTGGTTTTCAGAGGTAATGAACATATGCAATCTCAAACAAAAAGTTTTGAGAGTTGCAAGCTCTCATCATCTTGAAAGGTAAACCCAGTTATTTAGTGGCATCAGTAACGAGTTTGAAGGCTAACGCTAGACACGGCTATTTGAGAATGCTGTGCCAATTTTAAAGATTTTATATAAAAGATCAGTAACTTCCAAGCTTTGACACTTCCTCATGCTGCACCCCAGAAAGGAGAGGAAGACCTCCCCACTCTTACTCATGCTCGCCCATGAAATCCTCCACCGAGTTGAATGTCTCTGGCCAGGACAAACCCCACATGCAGTCCTGTCACACCCTGAAGAGAACCAGTAAGATGCCAAACAAAAACGGTATCTTTCAAGGCTTATTCTGAAAAAAGGACCAAACTTGTATTCCCTTTGTTATGTTCCGACCAGCTTCTTTATGGTACGTGCAGGAACACAAAGATATTGCCAGTCTAGGGGGTTACATTTGTTTGAAATCAAATAACCTAGGTGAGACCCTGCTTCTTTCATTAAGAGCTTCCACCAAGTCCACTCCTTGGCCGTACATCCGATTTACTGCGTGTGGAGCGTCCCCCCTGCAGCCGAGAGCCCCACTTCACCCCTTTTTTCTTCATTCCGACCCGGGATCGCCTCTTTATTTATTAACAGCGTTACGCAGAGGTTTCCTGCGCTACTGAGAATTTCCGTCATTGCCTCCTCACGGTGCCATCTTCGCCTTTCTTCCACACGGATTCCCCCGACCCCCCTGTACGTACCCGAGAGCTTCCCCTAGCCGCCCCCGGCCACCGCCCGCTCCCAAGCCCGAGGGGCGGCGCGGCCGGGCTCCGGCGGGGCCAGGCCGGCGGGCGCGGGGGGGAGGGGGAGGCCCCCGCACCTCCCCGCCGCGGTGGGGCTGGGACGCGCTGCCGGAGGACACAGATCGCTCCTTCTCATAGCGGAGAGCGGCAAAACCAGCCATGGCGCGGGTGAGGGGCAGCGCCCGGGCCACGCGTCTCTCCCTCCTCAGGAAGGGGGCCGGGGGGCAGCGCGCCGACGCTCCCTGAGGCGGGGGTGGGGGCTCTCGGCCCCGGCCGAGCGGTGGGGATGCTGAGGCGCCGCACTGCCCTCCCCGGGCCGGGCGATGGCCCCGCACAGGCCGGCGGGGCGCACCGGCTCCCCTCAGCCCGCCGCTCAAGGGTGGCCGGAGGAGCGGTGCCGCTGTGAGGGGCGCCTCGGACGGGAGCGGCGGCGCCCCCTGGCGGCCGCCCCGCGGCGGGGGTCGCAGCAGGCGGCGGCTGGGCGCGGGGCTCCGCCGCATCCCGTGCCGCCGCGGTGCGGTGCGGTCGGCGGGGGTCCCGTCGCGCTGGCCGGGGCGAAGCCGTGCCGGGGCGGGCGGGAGGACCGGTCGGCGGCGGCAGCCGCTGCCGCCCCCGCTATCTGACCCGACCTTCCCCCTCTCCTCCTCCTCCTCCTCCGCCCCCCGCCGCTCGGGAGGAACTGAACCATCGCTGCACAGGAAGTAGCGGCTGCGGGGAGCAGCAGCGGCGGCGACAGCTGGGGGCTGCCGCACTCAATGAGCCAGGCTCCCGCAGCCGCCGCCCGCCCCGCTCGCCCCTTCCCCGCCTCCCGAGGGCAGCGGCGCCCAGCCAGCCCCGCCGCCGCGGGGGGGGTACCGCGGACAGCAGCAGGCGGAGGCGGGCACAGGCCGCCCGCCCCGGGGCTGGAGGCTGAGGCGGGCAGAGGCAGCTCCGGCTCTTCCCGAGGAGGAGGTGGCGGCGGCGGCGGGGACTGCAGGTTGGTGCCGCTCCGCCGGCGAGATGCGGGTGCCGGGGGAAGGCGGGCGGCGGGCCCTGCCCGCGCCGTACCGGCCCCTCGGCGGCCGGGGCAGCGCCCTCCGCCTCGCCGCTGATGCTGGTGGTGGCGGCGGCTCGGCCGGGCGCCCCTCTGGGAAGGCCCCAGCGCGCCGCCCCCCTTCTCCCCCCCCCCACCCCGCTGCGGCGGCGACAGGAGGAGCCGCGCCGGGGCCCGGCTCGGTCCGGCGGGCGCGGTGACGGTGCCACCGGCGGGCGCAGCCCTTTGTGCGGCGGCGGGCGAGGGGTGGGGGGGGGCGGCATAGCCGGGCCCGGCGGCGGGGGCTGCCCGGGGCGGGGGGATGTGATGGCGGCGGCGCGGGGAAGGGCACAATGGTCCCGCCGGCGCGGCCGGGCCCCGGCTGAAATGCGTCCTCCCCTCCCCGGTGAGATGGACGCCGTCCTGGGGGGCAGTGGAGGAGGCGCAGGCTGGTGGCGGCTCAGTGGCGGGAGGGTGGCAGCTGGGCGCTCCGCCGAGCCTGTGGGGAGGCAGGCAGGGAGGGAAAGGATGGGCGAAAAAAAAGTGGGAGAGCGGTTTAAAAGAAAACCAACCAAACGAAAATATAAGGAAGGGCCGTTTCCGAGGAGGCAGGCTGCACCTGGGCGCGGGGCTTGCGAGTGCAAGATGGAGAAGAGCAAAAACCCTATTGATCTGAGAGCGGCAACCGAATGGGATGCTGTTGTGCCTGGATTCTGTTCAGATGATGCTGATGGGTTTAATAAGCTGCTAACCTAATGTGTAGGCACCTAAATCAATGAGCATATTGATTATCCCCTTATTGCATTTAATACGCTGCATTCTAAGGGAACTTTTGTGATGAGACTGAGTGCTACCTATTTGATGCCTCATATATTCTTCCCCTCCGATATTTTTTCCTCTTTGAATCTTCATCTTGCCTCCTTGATTTGGCAGAGAGCAGGTGTGGAATCAGAAAGCAAAGTGGCAGAGTTTGCAGTAATCTTGCCGCTCCTACTTGAATAAAAATCTCGTTAGCTCATCATGTTATCAAACTCATTAATTTCAAGTCCAAAATAAACTTCATGGCCTTTCCCGCTCTAAGGGAAATAGGCTAGAGTCCAAGGTCGCATGTTTGCTATCAGTGAATTGCTGATACGTACAAGCATGTTTGGGAGTAAAGTGGTAAGCTCTCCACTTGTCTTGGCAGTGTTTCTTTCATGGGGACACTCTTCCCTTGAGGCTCTTTGCTTGAACTACAGGTCGTTTGGGCAAAGTTCAACATAATCGCAGATAGGTATGTGTATTTTAATATATTTTTTTTTCAAGCTTGATTCTACAAGTAGTAAAAACCCATACAGTTTCCATTCGTTTCCTTTCAAGATTGCAGCTGTATACAAGATGATTTAAACACAAACGTTCTGGTCTTTCCTATAACTTTCACAGGAGCTTTGGCTTTTGCTTCCTCTCTGTGTACTCTAATCTTCTCCCCCTTTATGTCTGTTGTTACTGAACCTTCGTGATTAAAATTATGTGCATTGCATTCGATACCTTTTTTCAACCTTTTTAAAGGGTAATCTTATGTACTCTAAGAAAGTCTTGTTATCCTGTTCTCTTTTAATTCCCACCTTCACCTCTCCACCCCTATACACACACCTAATTGGTGAAAGCAGGATAGAGAACAGTTGGTCTCCAAATATAGCTTGAATTCAACAAGCACAGGAAAAAAACCTGACCAGGCTGTCCCTGCTGAGCATGATTAAAATGGCAGGACCACTTATCAAAACTTTGTACTGCAGTTTAACAATACATTACAGATAGCTCAGTGGAGGATGCGTGAGTTGTACCTGACGAGGGCTGAAATCAGAATGGGCTTTGGTTGAAGTGAAGTGGGAGAGAAATAAGGATGCTACTTCCTCTTCCCAGTGTGATTTCTTTTATCTCTGAAGAGTTGCATTAACGAACTGGACAAAATTCCACTTAAAATTACAGGGAACTCTGTTAGCACAAAGTGTATGTTCTTTTCCCAGCCAGAGCCAAAGCTTTCTGCCCTGTGTTAATCTTCTTACAAAATGAAACTATTGCATAGTCCTGTGCTGGCTTCATTTTTTTTTTTCTTTCTGCCTCTGTTTGCAGAATGATGCATTGTTTTCAAATCATAAATGGTGTTTTGTTTACTTACAAAACTATTGTGGAATAATTGGATTTGAGGCTTACGTTTTGTGGGGAACTGGTGTGAATAAAGTATTGCTGTTGACTGTAATCAGTTCACCTATACTAAACTTATGATAACCATGAATTACAGTAGGCTGTTTCTATGCTTTATGCAAATACAAAGAAACCCAAAAACAAACCAAAACAAAAAAACCCCAAACAAACCAAGAAAGGTTGCATTCAGTCTTGTTCCCTTGGTTTATGAGAACATAATTCTTGATAGGAATGGCCAAGATACTGAAAAACAAAGATAATTATAATTTGTAATGGCTAAAAATGTCCTATTCTTTCAATGATCTTTTTTTTTTTTTTTTAGTGTTAATACTGAATGTTGGTGCATGCTTATTAGTCTGTAGTCAGTTCCTGAACAAAGAACAGGTGACTAGGCTATTGGTACCTTGAGCGTTACAAGATAAAGAACAAAAGAAATGATGAAAAAGGAACCCAAATTTCATTGTATCTCAGGCTGTTCCACCACCTTCTGGTGCTGAGCCTCTAGTAATAAGGATTCTTTGTCTATGCTTGCTAATACCAGGGAACTTGTGCTTGTAATTTGCTTACAATTACTTAATAAGCAATTGTCCTGGTTTCAGCTGGGATAGTTAATTTTCTTTCTAGCGGTTGCTGTGTTTCAGATTTGGTATGAAAGGAAGTCAGTAATGCATATTGTTTTAGTTCTTGCTAGGTGATGTTTATACTGTTCAAGGACTTTTTTTCAGCTTCCCATAGAAGCTGAGAAGGGGCATAGACAGAGCAACGTAATGGCCAATGGAATATTCCATAACATAGACGCCATGCTCAGTATATAAACGGAAATGTGAATCCACGATCACTGCTTGGGGCGGGCTGAGAAACCATTTCACCGGGCAGTGAGAGTGACTTGTGTTGTATTACTTTATCTTTTTCTGTTACTGTTCTATTAAACTGCCTTTATCTCAACCCATGAGGTTTTTTTCCTTTCTTTTCCCCTCCTTTTTGCCCTCTTCTCCCTATCCTTCTGGGGTAGGGTGCAAGCGGCTGCGTGGTCCTAGCTGCTGTCTGGGGTTAAACCATGACAGTAATCCATACCATCTTTTTAAGTAAAACCAAAAGGAATGGAATGGAGAGGCACTAGAAGGCATTATCCAAATTTCTTGTTTACCTGGGATATTAACCAACATAAAATGAGTGAAAGAAACACTCATCTAAGGCCTCTGCTGCGTGCTTGATGAAGATGAACACTCTTAAATGTGTTACATGAAAATCAGTTTGCCATCTGATGCATGATCATGTCAGGATTCCAGGAATGAGTCAGCACCTAAATTGGGGACTGATTATCTCTAGAACACAGGCACCTATAGGTAAAATCAGGATAATCCTAGGAAGTGTTTAATTTGCTGGTGGACCAAACCAATAATCTCTGTTTCCTGTTTTAGTTTATTATTTGCAGAAGTCCAAATTTCAAATGATTAAAAAGGAAACAAACCCTTGCTCACATATTTTTTTTTTGAGGCTTCTAAAATCGGTTGATACTTTATGATTTACCTGCAAAATTTCCTTGTGCCTCTGAGTCTGGACACGTTTAGGAGTGTGCAAGACATGGGAGTGGTGAGAAGCTGGGCACTTAGAGCTGTTACACACAAGTCATAGCAAAAATGAAAGAAATGCTTGTCTGTTTTGTGAAGACCAATCTAGGAGGGCTACCTTTGGATCTCGTCCTTCACAACAGCACCTCCTTCTGCTGTGTCTCTATCTGTAGCTGTCTGACCTTGCTTGCGTGGGACAGACAGCATAACTGTGCAGTTTAGTAGACGGGACATTCATTTTGGGAAGCAGGAGGCTTGGGTTCTTGTCCTTGCCCAAATGAGTACTCAGTGTTGCAAAAAGGAACCAAGAGCCACAGGGACTCTTTCTATCTGTAAACCCTTGCAGTATCCAAACAGATTCAGGAGGAGACTGTGGTGACTGGCCGTGACAGGGTGCCCTGGTGCACTACTAAGGAAATGCTGGGTGGAGGTTATGATAACTTCCAGGGAAAAGGCAAGGAAAGCTGTATCGAAATGATGTACAGCTCAGACTATGTGAGGATGCTGCCCATCACACTGATGGGCAAAGGAGCCGATCAGTCACGCTGTTCTGTTTCATGCCTGTGTTATGAGAGGGTCGGTATAGGCTTGGCACCCTGAACTTTCCCCTAAAGTCATTGATCTCTACCTGACGTAAGCCTGGGGGGGGAAAGCTGCGATTGATGGTACCTCTCCTCGCTGGGTATTGCTAAATCAGCCCAGCTGCTCGTGGAGTTTCCCCGCCCCTCCTTTGCTGTTCTCGGGTGTGTGGCTTCCTTCATGTATTTTGTAGGGACAGCAGGCATGTAATTTTGACCTGCCGCTTCCCCTGGGACTTGGGGAACTTGGGGCCCTAGGCTCTCTGAGACTTGCTACTGCAATGCTGCATTTTTTTCTGCACCCGTAGGTGCCAGTTTCTTGGTGGAGAGCTAGGACGAAATAAGAGAAGAAACTTTCTGTCGCATCTTGGATGGGGAATGAAAGCCGATGTACCGACTAGTCCTAATACTGTTGTTTATCTTGCAGTAGTATCAATAACGTGGTGTTTGCTTTCCAAACAAAAGATGTGTTCTGTGTCCCAAAGAGTTTAAAGATCCTTTGAAGCTCTGTGTAGTGGAAACAGTAGTTCCCTCAGCCAGGTTGGTCTTCGCCCCAGGTACAGCCTTGTTGCCTAATTGTGATTACTGCTGTAGTTTGAGATTGCTCAGGAAAAAAAAAAAAAAAAAAGCTTATCCTTGAAGTAGGTGTTGAGCTCCCTATGTTTTATGAGAATTAAAGGGCATATAGATTCCTTATACATTTGGAGTGAAATGGTAAGAAATTTTCCTTACGGAAGAGGTGGATCCGAGTATATGGTAGAACATTTAGAATGCAGCATCTCCTGGGTATTTACATATTCATGGCAAAAACCTATTTAAAACCTTTCCAGTGTTTCTGCATCAGAGTTGAGCTCTTTAATGGTCAGGCATAAGTGGTATGACATTGGCCTCTTCCTGTGTGTAGCACCTCTTCTCCATGCAGACATTCTCATTTGTTGGAAATGGGATTTCAGGGAAATTTTTAGCTGCCTTTTTTTTTTTTTCCTGTTGTTGTTCTTGTGCATTAGCATTACTTAGGTAATTATAGTGTATTTGTTAGGAGCCCTGACAGCCTAAACTGAGTTCTTTGTCAAAAATGCGATGTTTCCCTTAATTAAGCAAGACTAGAAACAGCACCTGAATCTATTAATTAAATAGTCAAAGTTGGTATCTATTTAGGATATATTAACGAGCAAACCAAAATACATTTCTGACTAAAGTGTTGCCCAGAATAGATGAGCTTCTGTGAGGCTTTTTTGTTTTGTAGAGAAAAATAATATATTAGTGCTGCAACTGTCACACATGCACGGTCGTGCAAAATTCATGTGAGATTTTTCCAAATTCTATGGTACCCAGAACAATAGTCACTATTTCTTCTTCAAAGCTCTTCAGAGATGTTAAATAATCCTTGTGACAACCCTATGAAGTGAGTATTGTAGTGATTTTTTATGGATGGCAAAACAATTAATCGGCATTGTCTCCAGCTGTACTGCGAAAAGTGGGATTTTTCAAAGCGCTCGCGGCTTGGCCTGCTGCTAAAAATTGTCATTGTGTGAACACGGGGTGGGTGAGCTCGTCTTTGTGCCTCTTCTTCTAGCCGTGCCTGTGCCGACGAAAACACTTTTGCAGATGCAGTGGTCGTCAGCATGCAGGTGCGTACATCAGGCTGGACCCTACGCGTCCTCATAAAGGATGAATGTAGCTTGTTTTAAATTATTCTGCCCCATGTTACTGGCATCAGTTCTTGGAAGAGAGATGTGCAGAGCTGTTGGCTGTGCTGGTGTCCGTAAAGTTTGTCTGTGTGGGAAAGCTATGTTGCTCAGACTGGCTTCAGAGCACAAGTTTGCGTATTTGTGGGATGAGGTCCTGGTGGGACTCTTTCCACTGGCCTCTTGCCAGGCTGGGCTTGCTGAGAGTTACAAGTTGCCTTGAGGCTGGTCGTCTAACTCACTTTGATCCAAAAAGGCTGCAGATCCAGCGGTTTCCTCCGCTACGTGAACACTGGCGGTATCTGCAAGCTGAAGGAGGTCCGGCTAACCAGGACATATGTTCCCATTCGGGTCAGACCAGCGTCACAGCTTTTCTGCACAGCCTGGCTTTGGTTGCTGAGGTATGTGTGTCTCCTTTCCTCTTCCACCAGCTCTGCCTGCTGCCCTTCCAGGAGTTATAAATGCCACAGCAGATGGCTTGGGGAGGCAGTGTCTGTAATTACTGTTGCAAGATTTGCCTAAGCTTGACTCTGTACAAAGAATGCTTTTTTCCTTGGAGATTCGAAGTTGTTGGTACTTCACATGCAGATTCGGTCTTTTCAGGGGAACGCAATAGTGGAAACGTGTGCATTATGTGCTGGTTCAAAACCAGCCTGTCTTTCCTCTTAACATAATTCATATGGTGGTTTAGTGTTACCAGTTTTCACTCTTCTCTGGCTGGGTCAGCTTTCAGGTTCCTGGTAGTGATACAGGCTAGACTGCTTATGGACCCAGATTTTCATAATGGCTCACACACGGGTAAATAACACAGCTATAATCAGTTTAATTGATAAAGGTAGATTTTTAAACCCATTAGCCTGACTGGTAGCATTCAATCAGGTTTCTGTGAGAAACACTGTTCTTCCTCTCAGCTGAGCAGAGATGCGCGGCTATACAGTTGATGTATGCATCTTTAATGTCTAATGCAAGCGTTGGTCTCCTAGTTGCAGTGGTGATTGATTGATTGATCCAACGTTATGATGCACAGTGTGTACTCTTTCCATGGGCCCCCTCCCTCCAAATATCTTCCTGCAGTCTCGGACTCCCTACCAGCGTGTCTGAGCTGAACTGCTCTTCTCACATCCGTCTGGTGCTTCTAGCCCTTGGGTTATTAGCCATATAGCCAGCCTCCACTTTGAGTTGCGAGAGGGCTAAAACCAAAGGGAAAGCAAGGTTTTCATTTCTAGAAGCCAGTGAAGATGCTGTGACCCAAACTGCCCAGGCCTGCTGATCAGTGTTGGTTTTCCTTCTGGTGGTCACGGCAGAGGGTGATGCCTCTGGTTCCTCAGACAGCTTCTTGGGGTTGCTCACAGTATAGAGGGTTGGAGCCCTATCTTCCTCAGGAGCATGAGGCTCTCACCTCTATTTTAAGGATATTTTTTTAATAAATTCACTTTCACCTGTAAAGTGCTTTCAGATAAAATCATAAGTAGCAGTGTGAATTTGGGCCAGATTCCAGATCCTTACTGATTTACCTCCCTGTTTCCAATGAAATACCCTTATCGCTGGGATCATGGGATCAAGGTGTTCTTCATATTTTGTGTTTTGAGGTTTTGATCTTGTCTTTGTTTTCTTGGCCAAAGAAATCTTGCTTTCCTGGCCACCCCACAGCCAGCTTTCCTTCAAGGGTCAGAGCGCCATGCCTTTTAGCAGTCTGCATTCACTCTGGTTTGTCCTCTAGAGCTGAATTGGTTTTGATGGTGGAAACTTAACCGGCTGGCTTAACTCTCCAGTTGCGTTTTTCCCCAACGTCTTTCTGTGATGGCAGGAGAGCTATCACTGCCAAACGCTGCTGGATTCCTTTCAGGCTTTTCCTGCCCAAATTCATCAGAGAACACTCAACAAGCCCCTTCCCTCTGCCTGCTCTGAAAGGACTGAGTTTGCATTCATTTTCTCACAACTGTATAGCAGTGTGTCTTAAGCTGAGCTCCGAAGGCAGCGGCACTACTTCTTCCTTGAGAAGTGCCTTGGCTGCACATCGCTAGACGCGGGGAAGTTGGGCAGCAGCAGGGTGTCAATATGCTTGCCCTGGTCCTCTGCTTTTCCCTGGCCATTGTTGGCTGGCCGCTGCCGGGGATGTCTCATGAGACTGGGTGGACCTTGGCTCTGGCCTGGTACAGACATGCTTGTTTGCTGCCTGGGTCCTGCTCAGCCCTGGGAAAGGCACTCAGCCTTGCATTTGACATTAAAACTTTGGTTAAAAACGGCATTGCTTTAGCTTGCTTGCTGCAGCTGTACCCACGGCTGTGGACTGGGGACCGTAACTTTATTCATGGGAAAGGTTTGGACCATAGTCTTAGAATGAAGACGTGTCCGTTAAACATGTGCGTATGCGTATGCTATTAGATGTGCACTGCTCGCAAGCTCTCCTGGATGCAGCTGTACAGCCTGTACAGAAGCTGTCTTCATGGTACTTTTCTCTTTTTAATTTATAAGTTGCTAGCAAAAGCTTATTAATAAGGAAGGAAGCTCTACTGTCTGAAAAGCTTCATTTTAGTCTAATTGTGTACTATAGGATTTTTACAGTATATTCCAGTATACTGCTGAAGTAGTATATTGGCTTTTCAGTAGCAATATTATGCTGGAGAAAGGAAGCTGACTGAAGGGGTGGTGATAGTAAAGGGAATTTTATATAGTAGCTTGGAAATAGCATTTGTAGCTTTTCAGGATCCAAACGTATCATTAGCTTTACTGGAAAAAACAAAGTTTCCTTGTTTAGTTGTTTACCTGGTGAACTGGTGTTCACAGCATCATCTTGGTTATATTTCATAGTAAAAGCCAGATAGACGGTGTTCATCATCACTTAAATAACAGGACCTGGTGTATGCAACCCACTATGAGCCTTGCCTCTTTCAGGTAATGTGCCAGTACCTTTCTCTACAGCAAAAGAAAGTGATATAATCCTTTTCTTTCTTTTTCTCTTGCATTGTGTTTTTGTTTAGGTTTTTTTTTTCCCTGTCATTTTTTTAATGTCCTAAACCTTAGACATTTTCTACAAATGCAGTGATCTCAGCATTTGTCAATGGGTCTGATTTGAAGGTTGAACCTTTGGTTTTCTTTCAAGGCATTTCAGGTGGAAAGGCAGTACTTCACACCCATCTGCACTAATTCTTCCAACACCAATTCAAAAGCTGTCTTGATGGATCCCAATGGAAGCTATGAACTACCAGGAAGGATTATCTATGGAGAACTTGGCTTGCTGGGCCTGAGAAAGGCAGAGGATGTGTTTTTGTATGAGGGAAACAGGCAGAAGCTTTCCTGCACTTGGTCTTGCATTTGAAATTAGCACTGGTGCTCCTCTTCACACCTGTTGCTGCTGTGAAGAAAGGTACATCCATTGAGGACATGATTGGGTTTATAATGGCAGAGTGAAGACTTATTTTTCAGGGAAGGAATATCCAAAAAGAATGTGGGTTTCGGATTGGTTTAACGAGCGTTTCCTTAGTTGATTTATTTTAATAAAACTTTGCCTAGATGGCTTTTTTAATTGAATATTTAAGCGAGTTGAAAGCAGGCATTTTACTGTCTCTCTTTAATTTGTACTGATAAATGGTTTAGCATAATTATTTTTTAATGTCCTTTTTAAAAGTATGATGCCCTCATCCTCCTGACCTTCCTTCTTCAAGAAAAAGTGGATTTAATTTGTTTGGAGAGAAACGTCTGCCGTATTGCTGCTCTGTGACAAGGACGTGTGTGGGAGGGGTGGGCTTGGTGAAAAAAATTGCTGGCTTTTAAAGAGATGGGATCAGGAAAAAAGCTTTAAGAATGGTCTGAAGCGTACTGTGGCGTTTGTAAGCTCCCTTTCTGAACCTCATGAGTCCAGTTCTGAATACAAACCTTGCAGCATTATGCAGATGCCTTGGTTTTACTGGGTGACCTAAAATAACACTAAAATACAGCTTGGGGTTTGTTTTTTTGTTTTGTTTTGTTTTGTTTTTTTGTCTTTTTCCTCTCCTCTGGCAGGCCTGTCCTTTTCTTGTTGATCGGCTTTAACTTTCCTGAGATTCTGGGTCCCTGAAGAGGGAACTGAGCCATATTGTTGTGTGTTCAGGTTCCTGTCTGATCCAGCGTGGGGAGTAGTGGAATAGCAGAGTACTCCTGGGTGGGAGCGTTTAGTCACAGGGCAGATAAAATTGGCTGCTTACCTCCTATCTAGCTGGCTCTTTGCTCCTCCACAGTGCAGTAGGAATATCAACTCTGAAAAAAAGGTTGGCAGCGTCTTTTCTAGTGGGATTGCAATTTAGTCTGGAAGGGAGGAGTCTGCTGGTGCTCTTAATCCCTCTCCTTGGAAAAGATCAACCACAACAGCCTCAGTTTTGGTGATATCATTCATTTGTGCCTCTGTACTTACGCTGGAGTCTCTTCTTTAATACTATTCATTAACACAGCTAGGTTGGCAAAACATCTAAGGGAAAAGAAAGCCCCAGGCTTGCCTGTGTTTCTACCGAATACCTGGTTTGATATTAACCAAAAATGTAGTGCTTCCACTTAGCAGTTTGCAAACTCGAATGTGAGTCAGTCTTATGTGGTTGCAAAAAAACCCCAAACCCTCCTCCTCTCTCTGACCCCAAAAGAAAAAAGCAAGCACGCTAGATGGGGATGCATACTTGCTTCGTGAAATGATTCTTCTCAGCATGAGCTGGACTACGGTATGCAAATCAAGGCATCGCCTTTTAAGAAACACCTTTTCCCGTGGACAAAATTGAGTGAAAAAAATCACAGTGAGGTCTAGAAAACATTACCAAAAGGAAAGTTTACAGAATGAAGGTTGTTCTACACAGAGAGCACCTGAAAGCCTCCTGCAGAGAAGGGAGTGAACTGCTCTCTGTGCCTGCTGTAGAGAGGACAAGAAGTTGTGGATTTAAGATGCAGAAGGGAGAGCTGGAAAGCTTTGGAAAAAGCTTTACATTGCCAAACGGGAGTTGTGAAATCTCTGATGCTGGAAAGAGCTTGCAAATAAAAGATGCTGGCAGATGCCTGTGGGAAGGGTTCGGGTTTGGTGCTCCTGCACTGGGGACTGGAGTGCTGGGTCCCTTGTGGGAGATGCACCCTTATGAAATGTGGGCAAGGGGTAGGGAGGAGCCACAGAATGTAAGTTCTGGCCGTTCCTGCACGTCCTTTATGATGCTGTGCAAAAAAACAAAAAAGGTGGGAAGGGGGTGAGGGGTAAGAAATTAGTGTTTGTGATGAAGAAGTTAAAGGTGACAGAAAAGATTAGCTGTCAAAGGTTGGGGACAGCTGGGTTAGGTGAGCTCTTGAAATCCCCTTTGGCTGCGCACACAATGATTTTATTTTGGTAGAGACTCATGCTGCAAGCTTGCTCTGCTCTTAGAGCCTCGTGTGCTGCAAATTCCAGCACAGGGCAATATACTGATCAATCTGTGCGTCAGACTGAATGACCCTGGGAAGGGTATATTGGTATTTTAGCTTTTCTAACAAGGGGTTCTTTTAATTAGTGGCTGCTTCATATCTTCCATTTTAAGTATATGAAAACAATTCAGTTGCAGTCCACGTTTGTTCCCTGCAGAAGGTGGAGCAAAGCCTTGAGGATGTTGACCTCACAGATCAGCCTGAAAACTGGAGCTTGAACCAACAAAGACCGTGGTGCTCGTTTCCTTTGGTTTGCTATTTTTCAGCCATTCGTCTCTTGGTGAGTTTCTGTGGCACAGATTTAATTCCTGACGACCAGCCAAAGTACCTTAGAGTCGCTCCGGCCAGAAGCAGTAACTACCAGCAGTGCGTGGAGGGCACTAAACAAAAGCTGAAAGGCTGGGTAAAGCTCATTCAGAAGCTAGCTGGTATGTGCCCGCAGAATTTCAATGCAAGTGTGGGTTCTCTCTACAACAGAGTACTGCTTGCCTCTTTGGTATTACAGCCATTGCACGAAGCTGGTGGGTGCTGATGTAGTTTTGCAGAATGATAAGCAGTGAATTAAAATCTGAGTCAAATTCCTGGCTCCTTGTGCTGGCGAAGGCTTCACTTAGCAAGCATTAGAGACGAAGTACCAGAAAATTTATGGACTGTGATGGTCTGTCACTCTCTATGAACAGAAAAGAAATACCATGCAGCTTCCTGAAATGCTTTCTTTTGTACATGGTATGCCTAAAATTGTTTGGCAGGGCATATGGTCTTTGTGTGTTGGTAAAACACAGGCGATCTGGGATGCTCCACACAAGGAACTTCTTGTTCTTCAAGTTCTTTCCCCAGCAACGGCCAGTGTGTAACCTCGGCAGTGCTGGGCTGTCATTGACTGTCTGAAAAACTCGTCAAAAGTGTGTATATCTTTAACATAAATGAGACACAGTTTGTCTCCTTATGACTACAAGAAACCTCAGTCTTCCTGTCGCTGACTGTGGAGCTTGTGCCTATGTGGGAGAGACAGAACTAAGATAAATCAAGCCCCTATTGAATGATTCAATGGCTGTTGGGGGACTTTGTAACGTGCTGCTTTTTAAAATGCCATATGCTCTTATGAGAGGAGAGCCCTGCTGTATTTCTGCCTTAATTCCAGAACAATGTTAAAATGGGATTCTGTACGTTGGAAGCATTTTGGATGTTACTGTTTGATAAATGGGCCCCGTATCTTGGAAGACTCTGTCTTTTGAAGATATTGTAATATTTGGAGTTTACAAATCTGGCGTAATCTGGTAGAATTACAACTATGAGAGAGGGTGTAAACCGCAGAAAGCCTTTACCTGCACTTTGCAATGTGTGTTTGCTGTGGCTAGCCAGAGAGATGTCATTAGCCATGTGCTTCTAAACCTGAGAATAATTGTTAGACAAATTAAAACCCCACTGCACTGATGCAGGCCCTCTCTGCAAGGTTGTCTGTCTGATGGCAGCTGTGTTTTACAGGTTCTAGCGGTGCTAAACACATACAACTTGATTACAAAGTGGGGATTTTTTTCCCCACTGAGTTTTTTGCTTGAAACTTTAGCTTGCAGATCTTCGCTAGAAGAGGGTGGATCTTCTCAAACAGGTGAATTTGTGCATCTCCAATTTACCTTGGTCTCTTGGTGTAATTTCCTCTTGTTCATCTCCCCCTCCTTTTCCTCGTTTCATCCCACTTACTGTGGGTTTTGTCAGGCCGTTTTTTTAAGCATTTGATTCAGTTGTCCAATTACAGTAACGAGCAGGTAAGTTTAATGCTGTGTTGCACGATAGATGAAGTAATAGTACTAGCAACGCTTAATCTTTGCTTATTTCATTTTTTTGTACTTCCAGTGTAATCACATCAGGTTTTCTTTATTGTACCTCTAAGCCTTTTTCTTCTATACTAGAAGTACGTGGGAGAGGGAGGGAAAGGAGCATGAAGGGAGTGAAAAGGGCCTTTAACTATTCCTGGGTTTTCATGGACTTACATTTGTGTAAGTGTGTCTGCCTCAGTGAGGGCTGTAGTTCTTCTCTCTCGAGTCCGTCATGTACATAGCCAGCAGACCTGAATGTAACAGTAACCTGAAATCCATGTTTGGATAGATGCCGCCGTTATTTCAGCTGTGAATTAAGCCAGCAGGTTTTTGGAAAGGGTCTTGGCCGAAATAGAGGAGGGTGTGTGGGGAGATGCTGGTGGGGCTGTGCAGGTTCATCAGTTCAACCCATTGCTTTCTGGGACCCCCCTGTTGCCTGCCTTGCTCCAGATTCCTACAGCGTATCTCTCCTGGCCTCACTTCCTGCTTCCCAGGATCTGTCTTGAATTTGCTGTTTGTCAAATTTCCTTATTGCCTCCACCATGAACCCGTTGGGTTGTTTCTGCTTCTTCCTCCCTCCTGTACCCAGCCGAGGCACTTTCCCCTGCTTTGTCAGAGGATGAGGAGCCAGGGTGGCTCTCTGGAGGTCTCACACGGGTGTTTAAGAGCTGCTGTCCGTTTTTTAGGATGGCAGTATCTCTTTTTTCGGGAGTCCTAGTTTCCTGCTTCAGGTCTGGATGCAATCCTAATTTATGTAGAGATCCTATCTTAAGGCTTGTTCAGATGTTAACTTAGCAGAGACAGCTTTGCAGTTCCTGTGATGGAAGTGATAGTTTCTGCGTGTGGATGGAGCTGCATAAGCTTGCTAAAGACCCTGGATATATTGGACAGTTTTCGACTGCAGCCTTTTTAGTTGTTTGATGAGAGGTTATTTTGGGAAGAAGAATGTAATCGCGTCAAAAATCAAACGTCAGCCAAGGCTGATTTATTTTGTATGGGTATGTTTTGGTTGCTGGGCATTGCTCACAATAGAAGTTGGAAGAATTGAAGTGTTCAAACTAATTTTTACTCGTGGTCTTTCCTGTTGGCGCTGACTGGCTTTCCTGACATGGTTTCATTGCAGATTCCTGAACACTAATTTCTGTTTTGTATTAAATGTACTTTCGACTGTCAAACAGAATACTTTGGTGAAAGTAATAAAGCCCAAAGGGGAACAAAACCATTTTCTTTCTGTTCAGTGTTTTTTCTACAGATCAGCTGTGGCTATGTTTTGGTTTGACCTATTTCATTCCTGGTATGAATTTGAAATTTAAAGCCCTGCCAGTGAGCAGAGTAAACTTAATAAAACATTTGAGTAAGATAAGGCAGAGTACTTGGAGTCTTAAGCCATGCTAGTGTCACCTTTGTTCATGGTGTCATGATGGTTCCAATTGCAGTGGTCTTGGAGAACAGGAGCAGCTCTGTGCCGGTAGAAAATATTTTCCAAAAGTGTGCGTATCAGATAGTTAATGTTTATAGTTAATGTCTTTGATAGCTAAAAACTGTGTTTTTTGAGTTTATAGTGTATGCTCTTCCATATTGGAGCCTGATTTTGTTGTGGGTTTTTTTCCTTTAATAAAAAGAGAAACTGCCATGATGTCTCACAAAGCGATAGTGGGAAACAGTGTTGTAAATCCCTTGATGTGTTGTGAAAGCCTAGTCCTTTCATGCTGCTATCTTCTATTTGCCTTCTGTGCAGCTAAGTTTTTAGTATGTGCCCTTCCTTTTGTGGTGACTATTCCTAAAAGTTTCTTCAGTTATTTGTTGAACTGATACCATGCAAAGTATTCCAAATATTTACTCTGAGAAAGCAGCCTTCTTTTCTGCACGCTGAAATCATGTAGCCATCCACCAAATGAACTGTCTGGAAGGGGACTGGATGGAGGGACCAGGATGGTTCTAAACCCAGTTGTAATCTTCTCTGCTTTAATTAAATGCTGTAGAGTCTAGTGGGACGACTCAGGTCTCTGAACATCTAATGTCTCTGTAGGCACTCTAGGGTATTTCTCCTGGCCTGGAGCCTCCCTTCTGAAAGGATGTGGGTTTCCCAACGGTCTGGTGTTGCATCTGCCAGTCCCATGTGGATGTTGCAAATGCGTCTTGGAAACGTCTAAAAATGATGCATGGTGCATGTGTTTAGAAACCTAGATCTCTTCCGTAAGTGTTTGTAAGGATTTCAAGGAACAACTGTTCTCTGCCTGTTAACCTTAGAAGCCTTCATAATGGATAGACTTTTCCTCAACCTTCAGTTGTCTTTTCACCTCCCTGCCTCAGTGTTTAAATGCCAATATGCAAAATACACCCATAGGTTACACTTAAAGGTTAAAACCTTTAAGTACCAATACGCAAATACACCCGTAGGTCAGTGTATGAATTCTGTTTGAGATTATTTGACTCTCGTGAAGGTGTAATTTCATTGCTATAAGAGTCTTTAGAACTGCTCCGAAATGAAGATTTTGGAGTAATCCATAATAAAGGAATGTTCCATGGATTCAAGACTGCAAAACTGCAGGTGTGTAAGTGTATGTCTCCAAAGATAGATACTTATAGGACTGCAAGTGCTGTAAACCTTAATATTTTCATTGTTGGCAGGATCAAGATTTTTATTATGCATTAAATAGTTTCTAGGCAGCTGAGCAAAGTAGCATCTGATTGTTTGCTTTCTTCCCTATTCCTGGCCCACAGTGCCATACCCATTTTAATGAAATAGCATGCCTCTGCTATGATGAAGGTGAATGAGTAAGGTAGTGAATGGTATGGTGAGATTTCCACCATGCCACCCCTAGTTTCCCACTGTCCTTTAGCATAGTACTTCCAAACTAATAAATACATTGGAACACTATGTGATAGATTTGTAATAAATCTGGTGTTCTAAAGAAATGAAAGAAAAAATCTCCAGAGGCTTCCAGCTTTGGAAAAATATTTGTCATGTGAAGAGCAAAGTCATTCCCTCACAAAAATGGCTTGCATCTCTATGCTTTCCAGTCCTCTGTTATTCACTAAAACACTCGGGTATATGTTTAAGTCCCCTTGATTTCAAGATTCCCATGTGTCCTGAATTAAGCTGCTTTATTACTGTTGTTATCATCATTCATAAAGAGTATTTTGGACTTTGATAAATGGGCCATAGTAGCAAAACCACCTTTGAGTAAGAAAATAGGACAGCCATCTTGACCTGTGGAAAGAATGATTAGTGTGCATATTAAGAGAAAGTCCAGCCTCTGAAAGGCAGTCACGCTGATGGTGCAAATTTGGGAAAGATTCGGGAGTCCCTGAATGTTGTTGTTCTTGGTGTCTGAATGCTTATCAGAAATTAAGGTGATGCAAGTTACTTGGTCACTGAACATTCAGTTTTTATTAAGACTTCTTGTATGTAGAACCATATAAAAGGTATATATAGATCAGTTGTTTAGTATTTTGAGTAAGCATTTATTGTTTTAAATACCCTTCCAGGAGGGAAGGCATACAGTGGAAGGAGAGAAGGGTCTTTTTTAAGTATATATTTCTTTTCTCTTAATTTTTTTCCTAGCCCAAGAGAAAGACAGGAACATAGTTGGCTGTTTTTAAGAATCAAGCAATAGTCAGAGCTTTAAGCCTAGAAATAAATAATTAGAAACCTTCCCTCCAGCTTGGTAACTCATGTCCACCTCTGTAGTAACCAGCACGTCAAATGATTTTTAATCCGGGTTATTGCACTGCTGAAAAGCAAACCTCCTTTCCTTTGGAGTGCATAAAATGCTTGTTGTAGTTAATGTTTCTGATTTCAGAAGATGATAACTCTGTGCTTATTTCTTCCTATTTTTCTTTGTCTAAAAAAACAGCCAGTACTTTGTATATGAGTCAAAATATATTCTGTTCACCAGTACGTACGTTGAAAAGCAAAAAGTCTTACTTATGACAGCATGTTATAACATTATAATGAAATGGGTAACTATACTATAATTTGTGCTTTCTAAATAGTTCAAGTTGTGTTTGAGGATTGTAATCAAATGCTGCTTTGTGGTGTCACAAACCCCTGGCCATGGGACTGGGTATGTTTCCAGGGGGTGGATGTAGGCTGGGTAGGAGGGGGCAGCAGAGTCTGCAGTGCTGTGGTCGAGGCTGGGCAGTGGGGCAGGACACCAGATTGAAAAGCCAAGTCTGGCACCTGGCGAAATGCACTCGTGAGAAATCCATAACCCTCCCTGTGACCTCAAAAAGAGAAGTCTGCTCATACAGGCTTGTGCTGCTCAGTAAAACTTGTTGAAGTCTGTGACAGTATTTCTCAAATTCACCTGCTTGCATATGAACAGCCCTAGGGTTGGCCTCAGAGACCTGGGGGGCCCTTGTATGTTTGCTTTACCTGTGCACTTTACCCTGAATATGTGACTTTTCCAAACGGTATTTATATTTTAAGCAACATGAGATGGCGGCTGGATCTCTGAAGGATGTCAGTGGTGGTGTGCATACTTGTGTTCCTCTCTGGACGTGCTCCGCACCAGCATGGCCTGGCGCCCGCCGTTTTAGCAATGCCTTCCTAATCTTTTGATATACTAGCGGCGCCTGCAGCTGGACACATGTGGCGGTAGCAGGGTGTGCAAATGCACAAGCATCTGGCTAGCTGTCTCTTCTGCTGGTGATACCGTGGGGTGCTTCATCTGCAAAAGAGCCCTGGATTAAGGAGAATGTGTGAAGATAGAATAGGCCATCCCCCGTGAGATGAAGCCTGGTGAGCCGTGTGAGGTGCGGGCGTAGGTGAAGTCAGGGAGGACGCTCCTCAGGCTGTGCCTGGAGGCCCTGGCTCTGCTGGGGTGGCGTGTGGTTCTTCTGCTCCTGGAGCAGCAGTCCTCACAGTGGGTCAGCCACCAGCGCTTCTCAAGGACCTCTCTGCAGGACCAAGCCCGCCTGCTTAGCAGCTGCAGGTCTTCGGTGCTGCGGGATTACCTGTTACCTCTCAAGAGTGGTGCAGCCTTATTTCTCAGTTTGCTACAAGTGGATTATGACTTGATATTTTAAGGTGATGATTGGGCTGTGGGACCAAGGTGAAGCTGGGAGCTCGTAAAAGAAAAGCTGTAACGCCCCTAGGTGTCTCCTCTGAAGTGTGTATGAGGTCTTAATCCATTTACCGCTGAACACACTATACTTGGGATGCTATCAACATAGATTTTTTTTTTCCATGTGCCAGTAAATATTTTAACCTTTAATTATTCATCTTGTTTTATTGTTTTATAGGTTCCATATTCCTGAAACAGCAATCGTTTTTTAAATCTCTCATCCACTTAGGAAAAGTTGTCTTTATGTATGGATTTCTGTTTCCCATGATGATAGCAAGGAGACAGCTTTTGCCTCCCATGATATATGGAAATAAATGAACGTGATGGACGTAGAGAGGCATCTCACTTTTTGTTTTTAATTTATTAATCTTTTAGCTTCTTAGTAGGGTAGGACACGGCTCTACTGTTCCATTTTAGCCTCCTGTGGCATCTGGGAAATGAGAATGAGAGGAAACCTAACCCTATGCTTAGGCTGAAAACGAGTTGTGAAAACAGGCTTCTGACATGTAGATGCCATTGACTCTCTTTCATGGAGCTTGAAGGCAGACAGTCTTACTGCAGGACCCAGATCTGTCAAATTGAAATAAAAAGAAAATAAAAGTCTGATTTCTTAGCATTTGACTGTTCATTTCGCTCTTTTTCCTTTGCCCTTCTTTGTGTTTAGAAATTTTATGCAGAGAAAGAAAAGAAATGAAAATTAAAAACTGGCTTATTTGGAAAATGTTAGTTTCTTACGGGCAGATGTCGTGTTTGTTTGTTTTTGTTTTTTTTTCTTTGATTTTAAAATTATAAAAATCACGCTGTGAAATTAATCTGGAAAAGCAGTAGGTAGATTAAAAAGGACTCTCTTAAACACAAGTAATGGAGCTCCCAGGAGCAGAGTGACTGGAAGCAGGGGGAAGCACGCACAGGAGAAGGAACAGATCTCTCTATGACTATGCTGTTTAACACTTAAAAGCCTTTCTGCATGGGGCATGAGTAAGCTGCCAGCTGTCTTTAGTGTTCAGGAAGAGTTACTCCCCTTTCCTCGAGTCATTCTGGAGTAATTTGAATATATCTGTACATTGGCAAAGTTTTTTCTGTCTCTCCTCCTGATACCTCCAGAGTGAACGCTGCTTGGGAGCACTTCATGCAACATGGGGATTGCTGAGCTGATCCAGAGTAGTATTACACAAGTTGTAAAGAGACTATTTCGGATTAATGGTGTGTGTTTTGCTGGATGTGATTTTTTTTTTTTTTTTTTTTTTTTTTTAGAGCAAAGACAGGAGTACATTCAGATCTGATGAGGGAATTGATCCCTCTGTCCGCCTCCCCCAGCAAGTCACCATCCCGTGTCTAGCAGAGGTGAGAGGAGCCTGCCTTGCTGCCCTAAATAAACTTTCTTGCTGTGTTCAGAGAGGCTGATTGCTTTCATTGATAGAGCTGTAAGCGAGACAAACCAGCCTGCTTTAAAGCCGCTGTGGCTAATGAATCAGTCGGTACGTTTTGATCTGTCCTATACAGTTTACCACCTCAGCTCTCTTGACTATAAAGATCTGAACTTACACCATGATGTGGCAGACCCTTTTAATTTGGTTATTGTTACTTGATCCTGTGATTGTTGCTTGAAGAAGGCAACAGAAAGAGCCCAGCTAGGTAGTCCCTTGCTTCCCGTGCTTTTGTTTATCTATACCTGGTCTCCTGGTATCTTCTTTCCATTCGCATAGATCACAACACCTGCACACATCCGATCCCCCATAGAGCTGGTGTCCAGGTAAAGTTTCGCTGCTGTACCTTGTCACAGAGCTCGAAACAATTAAGTAAATAAACAACATCTGTATTGATCAAGGCAGCATGCGAAGGAATACAGTGACTTCAAAAAAACATCTGCTTCCATGTTTCACCTGGACAGGGGATAACTAACTGTAAGGATTTGTCACCTGGAAGAATCAGGCTCACTGTGAGTGTGACTGGGGGCATGTTTTAGGTTTAGTGTTTTTCTGGCTTATGGTCACGTGGCATCGTGTACTGCCTACGCATTGCAAGGCTGGTCAGGGTACTGCATGGCAAGCTGGACCCGGGTTCTCTGGTATGGGGAGTTTTGCACTAGGAAAACTCGCCCTTGAAATACTCAGTGATCTGAGGAAACATGCAAACAAACAAAAGTTTTCTTTTCCTTCATGTCGCCTGCTTGCCCCCTCTTCAGCACCAGTCTCCACAGAATTGGTTTCTCTTGTGCTGTTTTTCTTTCTCCCATGCATCTTCAACTAGAAGAAATAAAATTATTATGTACATCCTTTTGCTTTCTCTTTTTAGGCTGCCTTTACTCATTCTACTTCATTATCAGTATGCTTTCTTTGTTTCCCTCTATCTTTTTCTGTATTTTCTCTTACTTTCTTTTCCTGCCCTTTTTTCGTTCCCCAGCCCCTTCGCACACCCACCCCTTGGGTTCTCAGGTCACAAGCCAAAGGTAGATGATGTAGGAATTATTCCAGGGTTAACTCTGTGTTTCATAAATCTGTACTCAAACTATAACTTGCCTCTGAGAAACCTTCCAGACTTGATTTAAAAAACGGTTAGTCATGAAGACTGCCCTGACCCTCAGTAAGTGGTTCCAGTGGCTGATGATCTTTGCTGAAGTACGTGGCTTGTGACCTGAATTTTTTTAGTTTCACCTAGAAGCTGATGGTTCTCATTTACCAAGCTTTAGTTCCAGCGGCTGAGGTTTAATATGCTGTAAAATGTGTTTCCATGTGGGGACTTAAACTGTGATCAAGTTTGTCGTTTTTTCTTTAAACTTGAAACAGCAGTCTTTGAGTCTCCTGCTGAAGACTGGTTTTCTGTTGGTTGAAATTATTTGTGAAGCACTTCCATGCACACTTTTCAGTCTGTGAACATAATCCTTGAACTACTGAAGGCAGAACTGGACATGGTGATGGCATGGCAACCCCGTCTCCTGTTTGTATCAGCCCCTCACTATGGCAAGGCCCTGTTTCTTTCTCCTGTTTCTCCCCATGCTTCTTGACCACCACCCTGCATCTCTGTCATCTTTGTTCACCTTGTTTCTTCTCCTGCCTCTCCTATGGAATTTCCTTTACCTGCTCTGCTTCCGCTCACTCAAGGACTGTCCCAGCTTCTGATGTTGTGCTTATTTTCCTCTTCACCATTTCCCCAGGAGCTAATCTTTATGCCTTTTGGGCAGAGGGACTAATTGGTTTGAAAGCCATTGAACCAAATATTGGAAGACTGCTAGTATGGTTCTACTCTTCAGGCTGGCTTTAAAGGCAGCAACGATCCCAAGTCATGAGGCTCACCAGACTTGTGAACGAGCTGTGTACGTAGTGCCCTCCCTTTGTTTTCAGTGGCTCAGTATTTAGAATAAAAATAAAAAAAAGCCCTCTACCTCTTTGCTTTTCCAGGTACCTGTTAAGGCTTTTGTGGGAAAAGTAGTCCTTTGGATCACCTGGAAGAAAAACAGTGAAAAAAAATCAACAGTGCTCGTACAGAGGACTCTGTATTATTAAAATCTTGATAGACAGGCAGAGTGTAATGGTTCTATTTGTACTACAGCAGTAAGGCCCCATCTGCCTTAAGTCTTGTAATTTGTGCCAAGACTTGAAATAAGTCTTGGAGACTGGCGATTTCTCAATTCACAAAGGTAGCACTGGAAGATATTTGAGGAGAGCGAGTGCTTTTTTTCCACCCTTCAATTTGACAGTCAGACCAAGGCTGTTCTGGGGAAAACTGTCGCTCGCCTTGGAAAGGTCATTTACGTATTCAAATAACAGCATGCGAGAACAGAAAACTCTTTCAGAGCAGGTGTCCAGAGATGCAATAGAAGATATCTGCATGTCTCTTGTTATACCTGTCATCACGGAAATCTGGTGAATGAGTCTCCAGTTGCCAGCAGGAGAAAGAAGTTACAGTGAACAATAAATAAGAGGCCCACAGGGAGCACCTGAGGCATCATCTTTCACGCAGACTGAAAGCTCTTTTCTGCTGTGCAGAAAAAGAACAAATAAGTAAAACTTTACTATGCCACTGATGGGACACATGTGAGGCATTAGGAAAAATTAAAAGGTCAGGTTACTTGCAGTTCTCACTGAAGTTAGTTCCTTATATCTGTGCTTACAGAATCGAGAGCAGGTTTTATTTACTTTTCAAAGAAAGGAGAGGATCTGCCAGTCCAGTACAGGAATACAAACCGACTGTTGTTCCTCAAAGTCTAAAATTGCTTGGTGAAATAGGTTATATTATGTGAAAAGCCCTTGGAGCATATGGTTCATGGTTGTAATTTTTCATTACATGGTTCTTTGCCTTTACATGACATGTACATCAGTCCTGGAGGTGGGATATTATCAGTCACTGAAAATGTTGCATGTGGGAAGACTGTGGTAGTCCCGCGGTAAACTAGTATTTGGTTGAACAAAAATGTGAAATGCAGTTTTGTTCCATAAGATTTCTCTGTCCCATTAGGCCAGCTTGGAAATAAAGGCCATCAAAGCTGAAGCTGGCTTGTACCTTTTATTATGGGTCTATTGTAACTGATCTGTGACCTGGCTGGAGGAGCAGGAGGAAGCTGATCAAATTTTGTGTATCTGAAAAGAGCCAGTTAGAGAACAATGCTTATTTATGAAACTTCCTCTTACAGGCAGGGGTACCTGGGAGCTTTGTATTGTGTGATGAGTAAAGAATTCAGCTTGTGCAGGCTTTTTTTTAATAGTGATGGTAGATTTTCATGTGAAGTACTGATAATATATTTTAGAAAAGGGCTTGTTCCACATAAATACTCCTGTGCAGTCATGTATTTCCATAAAATTTGTCATCAAAGTGAAATAATCCAGAATATGTCCATCTGATGGCTTTGACCTACCTTTCTTTGAATCAACTCACTTGCATGGTAGCTTGGTTTTCCCAGATGAGCAAGCTGTGGGCTCTTCACTTACCTGCTGCTTGGTCTCTGTGCTCTGGGGTTCGCTCTCCATTTTGTTGTAGGAAGCTCTTCTAAGGACGCCAGATTTTCGCCAGTTGAGCTCAAATACTGGTTCCTGCGATTCTTCTAACCTTTCTGTTTCTGTTCTTGGGTTGCTGTCAGACAGCAAGGTGGAACCATTGCTTGGTGGCACCATCCTGAGAATCATTAAGATATTTAAGCTGCAGCACGTGTGTGTGTGTGATTGCGCTGCCTGGTTGCTCAGGCTGTTCAGCTGCTGCTGCGGATGCTCGGCTGATCTGGGTGGAGGAGGAAATTGAACTGCAGCTTTTGGCTGCCCTTACCTGCAGCAGCCTCTCCTGGAGATGTTTTTGCATGTGGAAATGAGCATGGCCTGATGGGGAGAGATAGCTGCGTAGGAGAAGGGCAGCTGCCAGTGGGAGCACAGCCTCTGCCTGCTGAAGGTCAGCTTGGCAGCGCTGGTGCTGGTCCAGGGCAGCTCTGCGTGGGAGCACACGGATGTGATAGTTCCCCTCTGCCTGGCTCTCTGTGCAGCCACCGCTGCCTGGGAAATTGCTGTGTATCACCACTCCTGATCCGTTGCTTCCCAGTACAGTGTCTGCTTTTGATGTAAAGAGCTGCTTGGCATTATGCTGAGGGCAGCAGCACAGCAGTGGCTCCCACAGTGTCTTGGAGTGTCTCCATTAGCCTTGAGCCTTCCCTTTCGCAACCAGGCTTCCTGGTGCGTCAGTAAAGAATTGGCCTTAATCTTTTTGGAAATTCGCTAACTAGCGGAGGCCTGTGATGTCAGGATCCTTACGCAAGCTCTAGCATCTTCATCAACGAGAACTACTTCTGTAGAAAGACATTTTTCCTATGGTTGCTCTGGGCAATGGCTTCATGCCATTCCCCTTACTTCGTTGTTTCCCAGGCAGTGGTTTTCTAAGGCGGATGGCAGCCAGGAGGACTGTAGGGACAGTGTTCATGGCAAGGCTTAGCGCGGCACTCTTGAGGGCTGCTTTTTGGGCGCTTGAGCTTGTCTGTGAGGGGAGTGGGAAAGGGGAAAGGTGGAAGCCTCCTTCGGCAGAAGAGGTGCAGTAACCTCCGTAACACACGGCAGAGGCAGGAAGACGGCTTCTGCAAATTGCAGCAAGTCCATTGGGATGCATAGTGATCCTGCCTGGGGCTTTGCACTCCTGTTTTAGTCTGAAGGCTTTTTAAGGTTTTCAGGAAAGAATTTTATAGAAAACACTTGAAGTTCATTTTACGTTTAATCTTATGAGAGGTTACTGAGTGAAGTTAACAGTGCAGACCTTAAGCCAGTCAACCTCAAGTTGCTACAAAAACTATCCTTGGACTAATACAGGTTTCATGAAATACAAATGTATGTATTTCACAAGCTCATAGATTTTGGATGCATGACTGATACTATTCTTGAGAGAACTGCATCGATATGGATTTCCCTTGATCTTTGCCATGAGGTAGAGAATGTTTTCTGTGTTGCTGATACTTGCACGTACAGTACCAAAAGCTTTGGGTTTTGCTGTTCCAGCATTTTGGAGTTGGCAATCCTGTGGATTTCCTAAGGGAATGTGCTTGTTCCTTACGTGCTGTAGGATGTGCTTGGCTGGGGATGATGGTTTTGGCCAGGAACACTGCACCAAAATGTTTTCCACACGACGGGCTGCTCCTGCATCAAATTCAGCAGCTGTTTCCTCATATTGCTATCTTCTGCAGCACTGTCCTCTGCCAGTTGTCTCTTCTCTCCCTAAGGAGAACGCACACTGGTGAGCTGATTCATCAGCCCAGTGATTAGCTGTGCTCAAATTAGTCCTTTCCCCAGGCTTCAGAGTATTTTCCAAACATGAACAGGAGTGGATGGTACTAAGGTATTAGTGTTACAGCTGTGGTCAGGATTTATCCTGTGTTTCTGTGGGTCCTGTTTTCCCATTTGGAGGTAGAGGCATTTCTGTCCCCTTTTGCGGGCAGCTGCCAGATTCGCTTAGTCTGTTCCCTATACTGAGCTTTTTGATTCACTTCGTCCCTGGCCCCCAATTTGACTGTTCCCTGTTGTCTGCTACTCAAACCCCTAGAAGCAAAGTGAGCTGCCTGATACAGAGGTTTTTCCCTTTTGTTCTGCAGCTGTTTCTTCCCTCTTTGGGGAGCAAACACTGAGGTCTACCAGAGGATTTACGTATAGGTGGTGATAATGTGAGTGTGTGTGAGATCTGGTATATCTCAGATTTCAGTGGCTGATAAATGCACTTGGTTGGGAGGACAGGTCAGCATGCAGGAGCTGGGAAAGCACAGAAATAGAACAAAAAATTTAATGAAAAAATATTCCAGTCTCTAGGAACAATGATAAAGATCTGGGGTGTTTTCCCCGCTTGATTAAAATATTGGTCCTTACCTTCCTCAGTTTTGGAGAGCCCTTATAATTTCCTCATGTCAGATTGAGCCTGGATGTGAGGAAACGTTCCCTCCATCTCTTCCTATCTCCTTTATATAGGATCTAGGTACCCATCCAAAATTGTGTAGGACAGGAAGGGCCAGGGCAGTAGACCTCTTACGTGCATTTTTGTAGAGGAGTCGCTGTGTGGGAGGCTGGTGATGGTTCACAGGAAGGCAGAAAGGGGCCACATTTGGGAAGCAAGTGGGTTGATCACAAAGCACTTGGTGTTACTCGCTAGAGTGCTCTGACCGCTGTGGGACCCAAGAAGACGCTTCAGTAGAAAAGGTCCAAAAAACGATCATAAGGACGGGAGCCCTTATCATCCACCCTGCTTAGCTGTTAGCTTGCCACCTGACTTGTTTTGGACCAGGCTTGGCCTTCTGGCCTTTGGCAGCATTGGTCTAGCCATAGAGTAGTGCCTCAAGTAGCAGTGGCTGTGCTGCCTGGCAGGGCGTATGCCAAAATGGAGTCCTAGCCTTGCCACTCGTATTGTGGCCCAGGAATCAGCACCAAGTCCACTGAAGAAATATGCTTCTACAGCAATTTGCCCTGAGCCCATGGGATTCAGATCCTGAGAAGCTGATTAATAGTAGCTCTGCGTTTGATAGCCTCTGGGTTTTTGAATGTTATTTTTGGAGGAGGAAGGGGGTAAATACACCTACGTGGAATGTCCAGACTCAGGATATTGCTCGAACTGGAAATCAAAGGACTATACAGTATGCTTTTCTGTCCTTAACAGTTGCTCAAATAAACATGCTAGTCCCTGGTTTTTCTAGCAGTGTGGTGATTAGAACCACAATAACAAAGATACATATTGCAGGGAAAGGAAGGTTGAAAAGGCACCTGTCCATCAGATATCTAAAGGAAAAGTTTACTAAGACAGACAAAAACGCCAAGCAACAGAACCATGGTGCAGCATGGCACATAATACTCATAATGCTTTTTAGCTGAAGTTATCTCTTCCCCGCAGTGATGATGCTGCGCTTTGGCTGGGATTTTGGAGCTGCTCTCTGTGGATTCTTTACTACAGGGGAGAGAATGCCTTTGCCAGGGAAGTTGTGGCTGGCCGCGTCTGCCTTAACCACGTGTGCAGTGCAGTAGGAGCAGGCCAGGAGATCATATTTCAGCTTTATGAACTTTGTCTACTTAATGTTCTTTGAATTTGAGTTAGCCTACTCCCTAGACTGACTGCTGCCTGTCTGTGTGCTGCAGAGCTCGCTGAAGGAAAGCTGTCCCACTAACCTCTGCGCTTCAGAGTGTTGCTTCAGGAGGTGTCAAATTGTCCTCTTCCCCGTTTCGCAGGGATGATGCTAGCATGTCATTGCCCCGTCAGTAGTGTCTGTGTAAGCCTCTTGTGGGAACAAACTTTATTTCTTTTCCTGCTCACTAGAGTGACCTATGCAACCTGCTGCCTTGATCCCCTCTTGACTCTTGAGATTGGTGATGTCAGGGAAGATGGGTGTTTTTCACCATCAGCTGCTCTGGGAACACACCCAAAAGACCACACTCTCACCTTCCTGGATGTCCTGTTGTTTGGGGAAAAAGGCAGAAGTAAGAGCTTTCTCTGAAGTTTTGCAGCTGCTTTTTCTCTGGCCCTGGTGGAGAAGTTTGGTCCAGTAGGCTGCCATTGCTCTTGAGACATGAAATGACTAGTGGTGGGCACAGAGCTTTTGTGTGTGAAGAAGCACAGCCAAGGCCGCCTGCCATCAGATGGCACAGCGTGTCTGTTGTCGCTGAATGAAATTTTGGCAGCCCAGACCTTGCGCAAACGAATGACTGTCATCTGTGAAGTCTCATGACCCTCAGTTCCTGCCACTAGTGGTGAGCTGATATGGGGTGAGCAATTCCAGTCTGGGCGTAGTTATGATCAGGGTTTCCAAGGCTATGTTCCAAACCTTTTACCTCCGTGTAGTGGGAGCTATCAACAAGATATCCTGGGCCTTTGCCCTCTGTGGATCCCCAAGCAGTGTGAGCAGTATTGATTCCAGCCCGGTGCCTGGCTTCAGACCACCATTAGGTAAACAGCGGAGGCAGTCCTGCCAGCTTTGGACCGCGGAAAGGTATTTCCGGGCCATGGCCTTATGTCTTGCATTAGAGGTGGAATGTGCTGCCTGGTTCTGCCTGCACAAAAGGTGAGGCACAAATATTTCCTATGCCCTCTGAATCACAGGTGGCTGCTGTGGACACTGAGGATGTGGGTGAACCTTTTCTGAGGCTGTAATTTCAGCCTCCACATCCACTTCAAAAAGTTGTAGCACCCAGCATGACACTCATTTAGGACACTTGTCACAGAGGAAAACCACCGTGACCAGTGGCTGGAAGCAGCCAAAGTGGAATGGGGGAACAAAACTATGTGCCATGACTTACTAGTGTGTGAACATGTCTGTGCTGAATAAAAAGCAAGAGATTCCTGATGCCACTCTGGATCTGCTTAGCCTGCTCTCCCCATGTTTGCACACCTGTGCATGCACATGTGTGTGCACTCTGTTCCTGGTGGCACTCAAATCAATCATCCCTTTTTGTCCCTTTTGATTAGTCTTGACAGCATTTTTGCTGGGCCTCCAACCCTTTGGGGCTTCCCCACGTCCAGGTTTGTGCCTGTGACTGCTGTCACGTTCCTTTGAGGAGACCTCATCTGTCAGTGTGATTTGCCATTCAGAGGAAGGGGAATTGGTCTTGAAGGGCAGCCTCTCTCGGCTTTGCCGGTGTGAGGAAGGGGAAGGCAAGTTTGGTAAGATCAGTATTAGCTGCTGCACCTCAAGAGAAGAGGTTGGTGAGGGAAGGCAGTGGTGCCTAGAGTTTTCAGGATGAGGGTAGTCAAGGAATGTGACAAATTATACAGGTGTCCCATATCCCAAGTGTGCCTTTGGGGGATTAGGCCAGGATTTTTTTTTTATAAACGTTAACCAGAAGGGCAGAGACCTCTTCTAGAGGTGCGATAAGAGAAGAAGTCTTGTCAGTCATGACTATCTGAAGCCTGTTGTTCTACTGTGTCTTCTTGGCCCAACTTACATACTTGGGTAGAAGGTCTGTGGATTGGGGGGGGATGTGTCAGCTGTCACTAGGGCTGACAGCCTTCCCCTCGTGCCTGCACTGCTGTACCCGCTGGTGTCTGTGGTTATGAGGTGAGGACTCTGGATGGAGATGAAGGACTTTGCAGGAGCTGCTGCCTTGTCAGGCTTTCTTCCCATCTGGCATTGAGCTGAACCAAAACCCTTTGTTGGGCCTGCTGTGAGTCCTTGTGCCAGCCCAGGGTCTCCATCCTCTCTTCTCTCCTTCTCCCCTCTTAAGTACCCCCTCAGACTAGAGGTGCTACAGTGGGTTGGCCTGCCCCTGCCTGGGTTTGATGAATAGGGGCTGTCTTTGCCTCTGAGACCTCCTCTACGTCAGAGGACCTTATGGAGGAGAGAAAAACAAGCTGTTTGGTCCTTGCTGTAGCAATATAATGCAGGGCTCCGGCTAATTTCCCCAGGCCTGTAAAGACAGATTTCTGCAGTGTAGTGAGATCAGCAGAAGGAGATGGAGATCCTCCTGTAAGGAACGGGTGAAGTTGAGCTCTGAATACGATATCCTGCCATGCATGGTAATTATCTCTTTGCTATGGCCAGTGCTGTAGTACAGGAATCTGTCCCGTGACCTGCTCAAATTTGCAGCAGGGGAAGGTAGAGAAACATGGGGAGCACAGGGAGAAGGGGAGAGGCAGAGGGCGAAAAGGAATGAAAAGGGCTCCCCCAAAAATGTTGATCCCTTAGGGTTTTTTTTGGTGGCCTGCACTGAAGGGAGAGCTATTTGGGAATATCTGGTGGCCTTTGAGGGCATCCCATCAGTAGCTGTTGTGAATCTGCCCTATGCCACACAACAGCCCACTTGGATCAAGGGGTGATCTGGGCTTGCGTGCTTTGGGGTTGTGCCAGTATGCTGGAGAAGGAGGGGGCCATATTCAGGGCCTTTTGTGGGCTGCGTTAGCAGGATATGCTGTGTGCAGGCATGCTTGGTCAGCAGGACTGAGCAAGGCTGTTTGTACAGGGCAAGGAGTGGAGAGATGCTTTCAGTTTGGCTGCTTGCTACGCTATGAGCAACCGCAATCTTCGGCCCCTGTGGAACTGCTTTTAAAGGCATGACAGCCTTCCCAGTCAGGCGTCTGGTGGTGTTTGACTCTCTGCAGACCCAAGACCAGTGTGCTGCAATTCAGCTTGAAGGCTCGTATGCACACATCCTTCTTCCCTAGCAATGGGTATAGAAAAGCAATGCACTTACCTGGGTTGGAATCAGAGGTGTTAATGCAGGAGGTTGCTGGTGTTAGCTATGGGGGAGAATGGACAAAGGGAAGTGTCTGTTCCCTGAACATTGATGTTCCCTCATGGGAGTTTTGTGCAGCATCTGGGAATGAGAAGCATAGAGATTGTGCTGTCTTGCAGCATCTCCTGTGTGATGACCCCGGCCCCAGTTTGTGTCACCAGCAGGGTTTAGAGTCATACTCTGTGTGGATCTTCTGATTTGGTTTCATCCAAAGGGAATCTGGCTTGTGGTCCAAGCTGCAGAAGCAAGAGGGTATTCCCTTCAAAAGCAGGCCAGTGCTGTGGATTAATGTGTAGGTCAATTGAGTCTGCGGCTTCCCTGGTGCCTTTGATGTTGGCTGTGGGTAGGACACAGTGGTGTTCTTGCTGGACTTCCCTTGTTGCTTTTTCCAGCAGCAGAGGCAGGTGCTGGAGGTCTTGTTGCAGTCTTAATTCCTCTGAAAGAAGCTATTTTTGTAGCTCATGTGCTCTTAATTGCAGCATGGCTGTCCTGGGAGTGACCTCCCAAGTTGGTTTTTTGGATGTGTCCTTATGAATCTTGTCTTTGTGGCCCATGTTAAGGAGCCAGCTTGTATCTGCAGGGTGTCTGTGTGGGTCTGCTCAGAGAAGAGCATCAGGTAGCTCTAGTGCTGAGAAGGGTATGTGAGCAACTCTCTGTCTGTAGTTACAAATGGGTTATACCTACCTGCATATTGTCCATTACGTGCACAGGTTATATGTGGTCAGTTTGACATCCGAGTACTAGCAAAAGCCACAAAACAGCTTAAGTTGAGCATTAAATAATATAGCAGAAGGGGAGATTGCCAGAGGCAAAACCCAGTTCATTCATAATGCATGTTACTGGACAACCTTTCCTTGACGTGCTTATTCTGGAATTTAATCCAGTTTGAAAAAGGGATTATCCAATTCACAAAAGGTAGACAAATTGTCTTAAAAAAAAAAAAATTGGCATGTCAGCTGAATGGCTTTTAATCCAGGAAATAATACATTTGATATGCTGTCCCTTCTCCCACAGATGTACTTCTCTTAAGCAAACCCTAACTTTGTTTTGGTTAGAGTATGTATTTTTTTTTGTTTGTTTTTAATAAACAGAGAGGATCTGCAGCATTCGATTTCTGCCTTTCTAAGGTTTTGGATGTTTCTGTTGCCTTGCTTTGGGGCACTTTACAAATGATAAAGAAAGAACTTTTCGGTAGTAGGGGAAAAGCTGGCAACAGTGAGAGAATTTCCTTTTTTTTTTTTTTTTATGTATTTTGTGTGGCTACGAGGAGAGGATTCTTGAATTCAAGGTACCTATTTCCATGTCTTTAGTTTTCTATAGAAGACTAAAATGAGACCACAGCTGGATGGGAAACATTTTAATCAGTAGAAAACCAGTTCAAAACTGTGTAGGACAGCTAGGCGGGTTTGCTCAGTTGAAAGCCTTCAGAGCAGCTTGTTTTAAAATTGCATAATATTAACCTGAAGTCTTGCTGCCTTCCATAGTGCAATAGTGATGCAGTGCAAGGTCTTCAAAAATAAATATACAAGGGTCAGTCGATGGAGGTAATTAAGGCATATATATTTGTAACTTGGAAAGCCTATGATTATTTGAAAATCCATTCTTTTACCTTGTGGCAAGTTGCAGACTCCAGTGATTTGCACTTTATGAAAGTAGTAAGAACCTGCCACTGACCAAACTTAGGCATTTGATATCAGCGTGTGTGCTGAGATGTTCCTGGTATGGTTTTGTACGCTGGAGTCACTCAACTGTCTGATGTTTACCCTGGGATCAGAGAGCTGACGGATGTGTAGGTAGTGCCAGTTGGAAAAATACTTGGTGGGGTATGGCTGAGTGCTAAGACGTGTCTGTCTTGTAGGTAGGGAATATCTGCAAGGAAGACCAAGTCCTTCAAGGTCAGAGGAGACAGTTTCAAGTTTACATACAGAGGTAAGTATTTTACCAGTATCTTCCCACACACTCTCCCTTTTGCTGTTTTGATGACTGTGTTGAGAGATCTAGCATAATTCAAAAATCTAAAATAACTGTGAGCAGGTAATGGTATCTTTCTAGAGAAAGAAATTCAAATACTGTTACCTTCAAAATACAAGTTATCTTCCAGTTTTTGTGGATGTACGACCCTATTTTAAACTACTTTATTTTCTCTTTCCTTTTTAATGAAAGATTGCTTCAACCAGGAGAAGCTTCCTTGACACAGTTCTGCTTTTCCTGTCTATCTGACGTATCTCTTCCCGCACAAATAACCCACAGCTTTGATAATATGTATCCTGGCCTTGAAAATAAATGTTCAGATAATTTGCATAAGATCAGAGGCACAAGGTTATTAAGGTAAACACATTGGAGGAGTTTTCAGGTCAAGAAGGTGACAGCTATAAGGAAAGAGAATAAGGAAGAGATAAGTAGTCTTTCATTGCCTGAATATTTGTATGACCTGAGCTGATGCTGTTGCTGCTGACTTGAGGTTTTGTTGAAGTACAGTGTGTCCTGGGGTTGGGGGTGGTGGGTTTGTTTTGTATTCTAACAGCTAACCCACAAAGTATCTTGAGTTTTTTTGAGGGTTAGACAACTAGAAATACTTCAAGGTGGCAGTTTTTAAACATAAGGCTGAAGCATTGCATCTAAGCAGAATGACAAAAAGATTACGCTGAAGAGTTTGCTTTTTGGGTTGGTTTATTTCTTTGGGTTTTTAAGCACCTCTTTGAAACTGAGGAAACATTCTGTGTACACTCCTAACCCTTACGCTTGTATGGTTGGTTGAATGGGTGGTGTGATGTACTTGTTGCAGTGCTCATATAGCTGAGATTCATAAAGCAGACTTTGCAGTAGAATATATTTTCTGGTAATGCTTCATCAGAGATCATGCTTTTTTTTTTTTAGATAGACATAAAGGAATAAATATAGAACAACTCAGGTGCTAAAAATAACCACTTGCATTGACGTCTACTTTTTTTTTTCCTTTAAAAGAGACCTTTTGGATATTTAGCAAGATGCTTCATATCTGTTCAGAATCGTTTTGGCTGCAGTGATTTCGAGGGAGAGAAGTCAGCTGATCTTAGAAAATATCTTATCTTGGTTTGGTTTAAGAGTGCAGTGTGGGAATAGAGCAGATGCCGAGGAAGAGACTCGATGTGGGTAACGGCATGAGAAGTTGGTTTAATTACTGCAGCTGTAGAAGCTGGGCATTTGCAATCTCAGAGATTAGAAGACTGCTCAGCTCTTGTGTTTATGGGGGGGAAAAAAAAAGAAAAGAAGATACTAAATACCTCAATCAAACCCTAAGATATATAATGGAGCTCAATGAAAAGATGGTCCCTTGTTAGGAAACCTGCTTGCATGTGGTGGTTTCAGTTACAATCCAGGGTATAGTAATTCTGGCATCCTTCTAAGTGCGAGATGAGGGAATGAATAATCTTCCAAAAAATCTTAGAAACAGATTTTTGTAGCGAGAGAATGATTTACTTGAAACGGATTTCGAAGTAATTACCAATTTGCAGATGATCTGCTGTGGACACGATTCCTTGCACATAGTTGGCCACTTGATTGCGTTCTGAATAGTCCTTTGAGATCTGCGTTGCGAGACTGAAGTGGTGCATCAGTTAACACATTTAAATCAGTTTAAGATTTGACTATTACTTCAGTGCCCTGTCATGTAGAACTTCGAAATTTAATAATTTGGTGCCACACTCCTTTATTTACAAATTCTACACGGGTTTTGGTACCTAGAAACATTGAGATCAAGCAAATGTGTGCTACCCACGGCCTGGGGCTGTCAAAAGTGAGTTGTGTGATGCATGGGGAGGGAAGGGGTCAGGGCTTTTTGGCGTCTCACAAGTTGTGCAGCATCAGGCAGCTGCTGGTTTACAGCAGGCAGAGCAGACCGTTCCTGCAGCCCACCGGGCGTTTCAGGGCCATGACAAATGCCCCCTCCCAGCCCTAGCCGTCCCTGCTCCATCAGTGAGCCAAGCGCACATCACTTTGCCTTCCCGGTGATGTTGCTGCGACTGCTTCTCCCTTTGAACTTAATAACAGGTCAGATGTAAATAGCAGTTTAGACATAAAAATAGCTGGCACCTGCTTGAGTTGAGCTGGCCAGGGGTGAGCTGGGGCCTTGCTGCTGCCCGTGCCAGCCCTGGGGCTGGCCTGAGCCAGAGAGGTCTGGTGAGGTTTTCTGCGCCTGTTACAGGTGGAGAAGCCCCAGCCGTGGGGAGGAGCGTGGACAACCCCTTGGCAGGGTCATTGGCTGTGCTCCTGCAAGATTAATAAAACACCCATGCTGTCTCACCCTTTGATCACAAGTTTTTTCTGTCTTCTCAGCTGTGTGCTCTTCTATTTGACTTGTGTTTTTTCCTCTGCTTTTAACCTCTAATGTAGCAATTTACTCTCTTGCTGTGTTTGACCAAGACCAAGCTAGGACAATGTAAAGATAATGCATCCTCTTAGGAATTACATTGTTATCTTAGATTACAGTTAGTTCAAGCTTCATCAGGCTTCTGGAAATCTATTATTTAGGTATGTTTCTGATTAATTAAAAATGCTATTAAGATGGTATTAAGAAACTTTCCTTGTGTAAACAAGGGAAAAAAAGAAATTAGTTCAAAGGTCCAGTGCATGGGTTCTCCTGGAGAAGATAAGCTAGGCCTTCTCTGCCTTGGCCGTTAGCTCTGTTGAAGATTGCGTGGTGTTTTTTCTATTTTATTATTTTATTGTTAGCCAATGTACCTGGAAAGGGGGACGCATATCTCTAGTAAGAGTAAGAATATAAATAATTTTTTAGAGATCCTGAAGAGCTTATGCATCCAAAATTATCACCATGTTCACTGCAAACTGGCTTCACCTGTTACAAAGAAGAATGTTTGTTTTTTTTTTTTCTTGGGATATGGGTGTATTTAACTGTTCTTTCCTTGTTTGTGCTACTGAAGGAGATATAGCAAATGCGGCTAGTGTCGGTGTTGCCTGTTCAGATCTTATCTGCAGCAGTTCAGAATTTTAAAGCTTTCTTTAAAAGGCTTTTACTTTCTTAATGCAGAATGCTAAGGATTTTGGGCAGGGAGTAAACTTCTAATTAGTTCAAGTGCTTTATAATAAATTTCACTTCTAAAATGCTATTCACATTTGTTCTTAATTAGATTGCTGTTCTAGATCCTTTTAATTTCACTTGTATTTGAATTATGAGTAGTGAATATACAGAAATTTGTGTACTTGGTTTAGTCTGACCAGTGGGAGTAAAATAACTACTGAGGAGGAGGAGGATCCCTCAGCCACAAATACCTGCCACGCAGGTTTGTGCCCAGTGCTAGGATGTGGCTGTCTCCTGAGGTTTGCTGATGCTGGCACTGGTAGCAGTACTTTGCGAACAACTTGGAAGCTTGAAGGACATCCAGCATCAAGGCCGAGAATGAGGTAGACAACGGCAAGGTAGGTGGGGGACAGTGGTGGAGAATATTTTTAGCCAAGCCTGCTTGACTCATGACCCTGGTGGCAGGCTCTTGCTAGAAGGGACTTAATGTGGACAGGGGAGTGTGTGTGGGGGCGAGCTCAAGGAGGTGACGTGACTCTGGCGTGCTGGGCAGGTACAGGTTGCTGGGAGTTTCAATGCTGATGTGACTAACGCTTCACCTACAGGTTTTCATTTTGGAAACTTACAGATTCGAGGCTGGTAAAGGAAGGGTATTTCTGCCAAAGACTTGCTGCTGTTCTCAAATCCCACGAGGTAACTCCTTCCTATTAACTTTATCTGTGAATTCCTAAGAATATGATTAATTTGGAGTACCTGGAAAGTCTGCTTGTGGAGGATCAGAGCATGAAAGTTAATGATCAATTGCTTCTTGCTAGTGGGTAACTACGAAGAATTGTGTTTTGGGATTTTTTCTTTTCCTGACTGAAGGCTGTTTAAACACGTACAGCTCTAAAAGCTAACTGTAAATCTATTGCACACCAAAGAAAACATCAGAGCAATGGGAGAAGAGCTTGTGCAGCCCCAGCTACGCAATGGAGGCTTCCCCCAGAGTACAGTGCGGGGACCCTCAGCCCCAGGGTTTGGGGCAGGGCACAAAATGAATGTGGCGGAAGACCATCTTAGTGAAAGGAATGTGCCATTATGGAGGTCAGACTGAGGAAATCAGTGGAGGGTCTTTGCAACTCTTTTTTTTTCTCTCTCTCTTTTTTTTTTTTTTTTTTTTTTTTTTTAAGACTTGAAAAGTGAAAGGAGTGAAATTAGGAAATCCTATCCCTTACCCTGCAGGTCATTCCTGTGTATGTTTTCCACACTCACTCCGCTGTGTCTCTAGTATTTAGGTGCTGAATAGGTGCCTGAGCCTACTCAAGTCCCCCTCTTACTCTTTTATGCTGTATTTATTTAGGCCTTTAATCAAGGGTAAGTCAGCAAAACCTTAGAGGTAACTAGTCTCTAAGAAATGGCAGATAAATTATTAGATTTCTTGAGAGTAATCCTGTCTGGACTGCAACTGGGGTAACATTTCCCGGGACAGGGCAGACTTACCTTGGTTCAAAGATGTTCTGCCCTAGTTGTTTAGGGCAGCTGTGTCTTTCCCAGCTTACGTCATTTCATATGGCCATTTTTTTCTTTCCTGTATGTCACACTTGAAGCTAGGAGTGAGACGAAAGCTTTCCAACTGAGCACTATAGTGCTATACAAACATCTGAGTTAACTTGCTGAGGATTTACCCTGTTTCTGGTCTCAACTATCAGAAGAATTATATACTCTTTAACCAGGAATAACTGAACCTCTTCAACTCAGACCAGGATTGTCTAGCAAATCTTGCTGCAATCATCTGGGACATTGCTTGCTCCTCCAGATGTTACCAACCATTGGCACTGTGGAAAGGACCATGTGCAGGTGCTTCAGCCCCAGCAGTTCACACATGGAAAATTCTGGAGGGGTTTGCTGCCTTTCAAAAACAAACAAACAAAAACACAACAAAAAACCCCAACCAACCGCTTCATCGGGGGTTTAAACTAACAAATTGAGTTGTGAAGGTGCAGGCTATGAAGGTGTTCCAGCTATGAAGCAGTGATCCCTAGCAGAAGGCTGGGATGGACAAGAGGGGGCAGTAATGTTTTAGGCTGCCACAGCTGAACCTGCCGGAGAATGTTTTATGTATCAGAGCCCTGGCTCCACAGAAGGCTATGGACAGGGTTAAGTGTAACTGCTCTTCTGCTGATGGTGAAGTTCTCTCTCAACAAGTGAACAGAGAACTGTGCAGAGTTATGAGGCCACAGATAAATTCATCCACTTCATTCTTGCTTATCTGTTCCCCCTCTGATGGAGAGAAGGGGGGGGGTCTGAAGAATTTGGTTTCAAGTCACAATGGAAAATTAAATGTTTTGTTTGCTGCAGAAGTCTAATTTCCATCTTGAAAAGGGAGAGAGTCTGTCTGTCATTGGTCCATCTGGTCAGTAGTCTGGCTTATAGTGGATGCCTTACAAAAGGATTTACAGTCAACACATGACTGGTATTTGCTCTGTCATACACTCCTAATTTCCATTTCATTAATAATTCCAGTTCTTCTCTTTTCAATCTCCTTACGCCACATCTTAACAACCATGGCAAGAAGGTTCACAGTTCAGTTATGCTATGCTTGGGGCAGGGGGGGGCAAACTTCTGATTGTTGTAAACCCGTCATAATTTATTGACGCTCTCCTGGTTTTTCTTACTATGAGCAAAGACTTCTTTTTTTCTGAAAGCATTTTCAGAGTCAATCATTTCCAATTATCATTTGGGAAACATTTAATTTTTAGGGGCACTCTCTTTCTAAGAAATGATTGTCGCAGTAGTAGGATGGTGGCAGAAAATAATTTCCTGAAGCCATTCTGTTAATATCGTCTGTATGATTCCATAAGACATGGAGAGAGATTTGCCATGAAACCAGTTTTACCATCTAGGAGGAAAGTTAAGTTGTGCTTAAAAACACATGATCAAGTTTCCGCCCTGGCCTCCCTCCTGACTGCCATTCCTCCATCAACATTGGGATGTTATTGTATGTGATACGGAAGATGGTCTTTAGGGAATGGGCCGAGCTGTGGGTCAAGCAAATAATCAGAAGATTCAAAGATATTGATACTTCCTACGGTGAGGAAGAGAACTGACCACGAAATGGTTTCAGTAGCTTTAATTATTAAAGAAAAAAAAAAGAGGAGAAATAAAAAAGAGAAAAAGGAATGAAATGTTCCCCTTGTGAGATGATGCTGAAGACAGAGTTGTATGTGTTCACTTTTGAGTCTTGTATGTCCTAAATGTTAGAGCACTGAGAATATTTTCAAAGCTGTAGTATCGAAGTAACTAATGGAAACATGGTTTTAGAGGTTATCATATTGAATTCAATGCAAGGTACCATGCAAGAGAGAAATTGCATAAGTGTTGAAGTGCGTGCATGTGCATTTATATTTAATTGGGGAACTTTTTTTGAAATGGAAAAAATATGAGTGTACTTAAATGTGACTCTTATCCTCAATGTACTGCCTAAATATGTTAGTTCAATCTTAGAAGACATCAGAAAAGCAATTTGATACAACTTGCAGTTTCTGGGTTTTTTTTGTTTTATTTTTTAAAGCGGGGAAGATGAGGATCCTAAATAGGAAGAGCTTCTCTCTTTCTCTTTAGGGCTCAAGTACCTCTTATGCAGGCACCAGTACAATAAACAGCATCAGACCAAAACTTACTTTCAAATCCTGTTGTCTTGCATAACACTGCTTCACCTCAATATTGAACCAGGAATTATTCTCCTGCCAGTTTCAGTGTTTCATTCTGGGAACTTTGGCCTCTGTTTTATCAGTTACAGTAAAAATGTCCACGTGAGAGACACTATACACAGGCGGTGAAAAGGCAAAGATCCCTTTGATAGGCCATGAAGGCAGTGTTCAAGAATTGCTTCAAGAGGAGCGAACGTGCTTGTTCCCAGGAGCAGCTTGGCTTGAGCGATGCAATTTGTTGAACTGTGGCATGCTCTGCTGCGTTGGTTCTACAGATCTCTTTCTTGTGGGATATTGGGAAGTTGGATGAGATACTGTTCATGGCTCGCCGAGCTTTTTTAATGCACGCTTTTTATTGCCATAGTTGCGTGTAAGGATTTTAATGTAAACAAAAAGGCTAACATTATTATTTTAAATTAGGGGACATTTCTTTGCCTTTTAGGTATGCAGGAAGATAACCATAACTATTTACAGTTTCCCCATAAATCAGCTTTTTATTTTATTCCCCCCTGTAGCTCACACACCACGTGCGACCTTCCTCTACCAGCACTGAGAACTGAAGCAGCTGCTTTTGGCGGTAGTTTTATAGGGCCCTTCAATGAATGTTTAGATGGGACAGCTACAAAAATGGTTGGAGTTGTAGAAAGCAGGTAGTGTGTCATAATGTCCTCCTCATAACAAGGTCCTCCTTAAGCACGTAGGTTTATTGTCACCAAAAGTTTCTGCCGGAGTTTTGCTGTTTTCTGATAGGCTCCAGGCTAAACCTACTTCTGACCAGTTGATACCTGTTTATTCTGGTATCAGCAGCCTTTTTTGGCTCAAATGGCTTATTTCCCTTCCTAGTGGTTATCTTTACTGTCTTACAGGGAGGAATTCCATCCCCCGTAAATGCCCCTGGATCCCTCTGCTGTGCCGGTCTCCGTGCTCGCTGTCAGTGCTGGAAATCCTCCTTCAGCCTCCCATGTTTCTTGTGCCTCCTTTTTGAACAGGGGTAGCCTCTCTTGTGAGGTGTTCCAGATGGGATTTTAGCAGTGCCACTTATGTACTTCCCTGTACTTCCTATCTCTGTTGGAAATGTTGCTCTGGATATATCCTGGGGTTGCATGTGCGTTTTTCACAGCAGTATCTCAGCGGTGACTCACAGCCATTTTGTGCTAGGATGGGCGAGCGCCTCCAGGCTCTTCTGCTCCAGGCACTGATCATCCTCCAGTGTCTACCTGTTTGTTTATTTTATATATGTGATTGTGCATTGTATATTAGTGACTTTCATCCCAGTCTTACAGCTCCCGTCTTTAAGGTGATGGTGCCTGTTGTATAACAACTCAGTACACTTTCATGTTCAAATTGCTTCCCAACTTTGTCATCAGCTGCCATAATTACTTTTTTTTTGTATGCAAGCCAGCCATTAATCAGTTAAAAATGAAGCAGAAGACTGATTGTTGGGTTTTGCATAGTGTTTTCATTAGTAACTTCCGAGGTGTCTGCAGCTTTTTCTTCCTGTGCTGTCTGTCATCATCTCTTCTGGGCAGGATCTTTGCTGCTGTCACAGTTTCTCTACTGGTCTCCAACTTTTCATGTTTAATGTGATACCACATGGAAAAGTATTAAGTAATGTTTGTTGAAAATCCAGATAGCTGAGATTTACCTACATTTATTTTTGTGTAAACTCCCTATAGCAAACCCGTTGTGTCCTGATCTCTTTGTAGCTTCACATCCTTATTCCTCTTTGTCAGTCTTTGCTGAAATCTTACGTGCTTTTGATGAGTTCTGTAGCCTTTCTTCTATGCGGCGAGTCAAAGCGGATCATGCAAGTACTGACACTAAGGTGAAATGAGTCTACATCTTCCACATTTATAGAGGTAGTTCTCTATTGGTTTGAATGTAGTTGACTTTTAATTGTGTTGAACAATTGCATGTGTTGTGTTTGTTGGACAATTTTGAAGACAAAGAGTTGCAAAAAGTGGTGTACACTTTTAAAATGCTTGCCTGGTCATCTGTTTTCTTTTCTCTAATGGTAGCGGTGGAAGATGATACTCTTTGTTCCAAAAAACAGCAAATGTGTTTTGACATAAAACTGGCCTTGAGCAATGTGCCAGCCCAGACAGACCAGCAGCTAGTGATGCATACAGACGTAAAGCTGAGCTAGATGGGTAGTAGCTAGCTGAATGGCTAACTGGTGTTTTCCTGGTATGGTTTGGTTTCAGCAACACGGTTACACAAATTTGTCTGAAGTACGTTGGAATTGAGCAGTTTTCAAATGGTATGATATCCAGGGTAAATGTGTATTTACGGTATGAACCTACGTGCCTGGTCTGTCTTTCTGTTCCTCTGGTAACACCATCGCAGAAGTCTTTGTTAAGTGTCTCAACAATTCAGTACTGGCTACATCCCGTGGCAGATACCTGCTGGGCATCTAATAGACACGTACATTTTCCTGTAGACCTTACATCCTGGTTAAAATAAGTTAAATGAGGCGATTTGTGTGAGAAGAGCCTATTTTTGTTCTTACGGCTTTAAACTTTACTAAAGGTAGTGGTAGGTTAAAGAAATGTTTTATATTAGCTATTGAGATACATCTGACTTCTTGGGCAGGTGTTTGAAGAATATTGTTTTCTTCAGTTTTTTTATTTTAAAGGAAAAAAAAAAAAAAGCTTTGCAGTCTGGTAAATCTTAGTTTCTTTGGGAGTTTTCTCTTTTTGAAGTTTGGGTTGTAGATTTCTGCATGAAACTTCCATGGCATAAGGCTTGTGAAATCAGATAACACACTTTAAACAAGCCACCTCTGGGTAAAGTACATCTCTAATTACTGTGACTAAATTATGTGGAAAGTGAGCTTGTGTCTGAAGTAAATCTCCAGTTCAGTAATCTAAAATTAAATAATGATTAACTTAATTGCTTCAGGATCATAAAAACGACTCTTAATAAAATATAGGGATTAAGTGTGTGTTTTGAGAGTGCATAATTGCTTCTGCTTCATTTTCAATGACTTCTATCAAGACAAGGTTTGTAGGTAAAAGAAATACCTATTGTTATGCTGATTAGTGAAGCTAGGAAAACTAGGTTGGTCCTTGAGTATGCAAACCCTTTCTCTGTTCTGAATAGAAGCTGCAATTTCATTACTAAATATAAGTTGAGAACACTTGCTTTCAATTTCATAGATAAGTTCCAGTTAGACCATCTGAAAGCAATAGTAGTTGTATTTGTGGAGCGGAGTGTAGTATTAGTACATGGGAAGAAGGATTAAGTAGGGCTTTTTTCCCCAAAGAAAAGAGAAAGATGGGTAATTTTAATAAGAAGACTTTGAGTTAAAGTATTTGTGGCCTGGGTTGGCAGCTGCATGTTGTTTGCATTGTATTTTGCTTCTAAACAAAATATTTTTACCTTCATTCATTGAAGAATGTCTTTTTTGCTTATAGGCAAATGAGAAAGCAAATCTCTTGAAACATAAACAGTGGTACTTCCCTGGAGGGAGGAGATGGGGATTCTCCTGTTGTTCTGAGTGTTGCCAGGTGCCAGAAGTGGTCCCCAGTGGTGGTAAGAAAGAAATCTTCCCCCACATTTCTGTATTTCCGTTTTGTCTGTAGCAATAAGATGCTTTTAGAAAAAAATGGGGGTGCAAATCCTGTTCTTTTCATAGAGCTGTATGAATTGCTGGGAGAGGCGTCAGAAGTCTCCCACTCTGAGAATTTTAATTTAGGGACAGAACTAACGCTTCGGCCTGTTGCTTCTGTAGTGTTTGCTTCTGCTCTCTCGCATATGCTCTATCTGTTGGTAATCATTGCAGCAAAGACTTAACCACAAATAAACCTCCAGAGGACTCTAGAAATACTTAACTGTTGCCTCCCCCCTTAAATGTAGAAGGGGAACTGTGGCCTTACAATGCTTTAAGGACCTCCTTTGCAGAGTTCTTAAAAATCTCTTGAATGCTGACTCTGGGGTCATCTTTGGCTTCCTTTAATCCCAACATCCTTAAACGTTGTCCAGTAACCAGATATAGAAATGTTAAGTTATAGCAGCAAACTTCCTTCTTGCCTTTTTTTTGTAGTCTCTCCTGCAAACAGTGACAGTAAAAGTGGAAAGCTGATGAGACCCCACTGACACAACAGCAGTAGGAAAGGTTTTTCCAGGACAGCATCTTAAAACCCCAGAGTGGTTAGTGTCAGATGTTGACATTTTAATGATGATCTCTGATATCCTGCCCCTTCATGGGCTATTAGTAGCTTTTTTTTTATAGGAAAGTAATTTAATGTTGGTGATTTTGCAAAGACACAGAGTGTTCCTTTCGTATTCTGTAACCTTTCAAGGTCTATTATAGGACAAGTAGTGTCCCAAAAAACTTTGATTTCTGTAAGATATTTCTCAAAGTTCTGATTCACAGGGCAGTACGTAATGGATCAGCCACAGTCTGCGTTCAGGGCATGTATTCTGACCCCACGCAAAGTTACATACCTTCTGAAGATGTACATTTTCCTGCTATAGAGGAAGCTAAAGCATTTATCCCAGGTCATATTAGGGGAGCAAATAACCACTCTCTGCGAGCCCCAAATATTCTTGGATCAAAATTTTACCCCCAAAAATCAGTTATTGCAGGTGAATCTGGTTAATACTGACCATCTGCATCTTTGGTGGGTGGAGGGAAATCCGACAGGTTGATTCATGAAAGTAGCGTTGTTACAGTGTCGTGGTGACCAGCTACTTCAAAACCGGTTCTGCAAAATGCTTTTGCCTGGGCTCACTGCCATTGGTGTTAGAGCAATGCCCCAGAAATACACTGAAGTCCGTTTTTATGCTTTTGCTGTTTTGTAGCATATTTTTCAGCTTACATGGCTGCAATTTTTGCTTTTCTTCTTTGTGTGTGAGGCCTAAAAAGGCCATTAATGTGTGTTACTGACAAGCTAAAATATGCTTGGGGGGCAGGATTTTTTGAATTGTGCACAGCTCTTGAATTTTCAAGCTCTGCTTCTGTTTGGAGAAAAGGGAACTTGGGCTTCTCGTACGCAGCCCTGCAGGCGGCCAAGCCTAGTGCATGTGCCCCCTCCTGTAGTGTGTGCCTGGGTGTCTTATCTCATGTCGCTAGAACCTGCAAGGAGAAATAATCTGGAAATGAAATACTCTGAATGAAGTGGATGGCCGTGCTGGAAGCTGCATGGGTTGAATAATTCCATGAATAATTCCTTCAGCCTTCACCCTCTTGATTGTTAAGATAAATCCTGAGCGGGTCAACGGATATTAATATGGATTAGAGAAATAGTACTGAGAGCTTTTCAGCGTCCCAGTGGATGCTTCTTCTGTGGAACAAATCTCCATTTCATGAACCAAAGCACAACTGGTACTAACAGGCACACAGTCAAGGAAAGGAGATGAGGGACTGAATTATGGGAAGGCCAAATGTTGATAGCATTTGCCATAGCAGCTGTCCCCTCCTGTTGGGGTTTATGCGTGGGCAGAGGCCCTATAGGTATCGTCTGTTGCTATTGTCCTTATTGTGTGTCTTCACAAGGGGATTTCTCTTTTTCAGACTTGCCAGTATTAAAATTTGTAACAATTGCTGGTATTTTCAATTTTCATATAAACTTAGTTGGGGGCCACCGAGAGGGGAATAAAAAAAAAAAAAATCTTTGCAAAGCACCTGTGGACATAAAGATCCAGCAGGCTAGACCAAAAAGCAGCTCACAAAAGCAGTCATGGCAATCACAATTTCAAGATTTTTCTATAGTTCATGCAAGGAGAAGTGTACAGTACATGGGGAAAACCAGTTACATTCTGTGCTTTCATATTTAATTTACCAATGTGGAGGCTGTGGTAATAGGCTATTTCAAAGCCTGTAAGGCAGAGGCCTCTTCGCTGGCAGACTGGTTTTCTGAAAAGCTGCTACCCGAGGTATGATGCTCACCATTAGTCTGGTGCAGTGTGGTTTTTAAGGTAAGAGTCAATTTTGCACAACATGCAGAAGTAATGTTCTCTCCTATCAGTTTTTAATAGATAGCGCACTGGGTCGTGACACTATGAAAATGAGAAAGGACTAGTTTTTCTTGGTAGTCTAGAAACACTCGAGAACGTCTGGGTGTGTTAGGTGCGTTATAGGATGGAGCACTCTCCTGCAAGGTGGAAAGCGTGGTTCTGAACTTCTTCAGGACGGGGCGAATATTGTTTCCATGTCCTTGACTTACTTTAGTATATCTCCTCTAACTATTCAGCTGTGTATAAGAGGCAGGCACCAGGAGATCAGCTCTCCTTGTTATTTTTATTTGGAAGAAGCAAGCATGACATCGGTGTTCCGTGAAGCGCTTGGTCCTCTCGATCTTTGAAAACATTGAAAACACTTGAACGTGCCCCAGAAAGCTTAGGGAAAGAGCAGCCTTGTCGTAAGATGCAGGCTACGCTCGTGCCTGGGACCCAGCGTTGTTCAGTCCAGCCAAGGTGGTCACTGTGTCCCGGCACAGGGACCACTTGTAGCCGGGGGGATCAGCCAGTACAAATCAAGGACCAAGGACCTATAAACTGGATCTCCTAGGGATGTTTATTTTGAGAAGAAAAAAAAAAACCCCAAACTGAAAGAGCTTTATAAGAAGCTATAATGGCATTTACTCTTAACTCCTTTATAATTGTTTTGAAAATGTCAGTGTTGCCATGGGAGCAATTGTTTTCACATGCTTTTTAAATTGTGAAGGCCACACATTCAGGACCTTTGACAGTATTTTCTAAAGCAGCACAAAGTACAGATGGGAATACGAATGCTGTCACAGCATGTGATTCGGGGTAGTATTATGCCTTACTAGCAAGACTAGTTTTCTATCAAGGGTTCATTTGCCCAATCTCTGCACCTGTGTCTCCTTAAGAGAGCCTCCCTTTCCAACTTAGAATCATAGAATTGTCTAGGTTGGACGGGGCCTTTCAGATGGTTGAGTCCAACCATCAACCTATTGTGGTATTCAAGTTTAATGGGACAAGTAGCCTGATGCACATGAGTGGCTTGACCTGAGACCGAGGAGATCACACAACCAAATACATTTGTGGTTTAAAACAGCTGGCAAACAAAGGACACCCCTCTAAAACCAGAACAACCCTCGCTTCTGCCATTATGTAAGGAGAACAACAGCGAGAAGGAAGCTCAGTTCGGTGTGAGCAGGTGATGCAGCTGCTGGACTGTTGTGGCAACTGCTGGTGCTGTACTGTGGTGGAAAACAGGTATGTGTGTCGGAGCCAGACGGGTGAACAGCAGCCGGCTATGAGTGTGGGCTGCTCATCCCACACCACAGGGCCTGGCTGCAGCAGCTTGTTTTGCAGGTCCCTTCTGCGTGACTGTCAGGGCAGATTCACCTTGCCCTGGATTTGTGAGCTTTTGCTTGGTTCAGTCAGAAATCATCTGGGTACTTCAGATCTGTATTGCAAGATGGGAGCAAAAGCCCTAAGCGTCTCCTCGTGTAGTTCTTTTTCCTGTACTGACGGTATAGCGATGCCACTTGTTATAGTGCGCACCAGAAGGAAAACATCTTCACCGTTCATAAACATGGGCCAGTGTAGTGCTGGGATATTTGTAACATAAACTTACAGCCCAGTTGCAGGTGTTACTGTGTTAAGGCTCTTTGTCCCTGTGTGCCTACCACTACCAGTTTCTCAGCTTTGCTAGGTTAACTGTTCCCTAAGCGAGTCTACAGAAATTATCTATTGGCTAAAAAGTTCTAAACAAAAATATTTTTAAAACCCAAACATTTTAGCTTAAGATATATCTTGTTGGTACAGACCGGGGATGAGTAATAACTGTAAAAGCAGTTATACAAGCAAACCTCAAGACGTGCTGACCTTAAGCATGAGTTAAGAGTAAGCCTTTAGCAGTGCTTGGGAGTAATGGGTAAGCTCCCGGTCGCCTGGAAGTAATGAACTTAGTTACAGAAAAATACTTATTAATGCAGTGAGGTTTCAATTATTATAGGTATTTCCAAAATCTGGCTTACTATAGTTAAGGTAAAAGAAATTTAAATAGAATGAATCAAAAGAAGTAATTCATGTTTAATGGGCTTAAAAGTGAACAGCACTGACTACAGACTCAAGAAGCAATTATACATTGCTGAGTAAATACTGTGAAGATTCTTGTTATGTGTCTTGATTGGAGAAATATTGAATCTTTTAGATTAGTTCTGGTAATTAGACCAGTCTGCTTGTTTGTTTATTTTAAACGAAGCTAGCCTGGTTTGCTAGACTCATTGTCTATAAATGTGGTCTATATTAACACATTGCATTGAACTGCAGACAGTCTTTAATATCCTTGAATATCTTATTTTTTTGGCATATAATTGTAGATGAGCTAAGGGTTATTCTGGCAGATAAAAATGAATCATAAGAGCACAAATACTGCTTCTCAAACCATTGCTCTGCCTGGCTGAGGAGCTTTTGAAGAGCAGTGCCAAGCTAGCAGCGGTGACATCCAGAATTCAAATATGGCACACAGGCTCTTTTGGATATGGGGCTTTGCAACAATCTTTGCAACACCTCTCTTTACTAATTGGCTTCTAATTTTTCAAATGATGGGGAGCAGTTTTTGACTTGGCAGTCCAACTGTTCTGAAACGCTGCGAGCTCCAAGAGAAACGGGTGCCCACTTTTATACTATAATTTCACATTTCTTTCACAGCTTTGTAACTGTGCCAGGTAACAGAAAACAACCTCTGCTTCAGTGATCTTGTGCATCTCTGACGGAACTGTAAATGATGCAGTGGGATGTACAGAGATGTAGAAATTTCCATGCAGGCAGATGCCCACCTGGCTCGAGTTAAGTCACTGAGAAGTATCCCACAGTCAGATTAGTATCAGTACTGTGGCACCTGTAGGACTGAGAAGGTGCTCACAGGGTCAGAATTATTTTAATGTTCTTTTGTCTAGGTCCAGTCAGAGCCAGTTTACATGAGACCATGATAAAAAGAGCAGAGAGCCTCTGAAAACTCCCGTGCTTTTGCTGTCAGTTGTGGAGCAGCACTCATACAAAGTAGCTGTCTGAATTTTGCTGGCGCAAGGCAGGCATGCGTTTCTAATGGGCCGGTCATTTCCAGGATCCCTACAGCCTTCACTCTAAGGATATTTAGGTCACCTCCCTCTCAAACGTTGTGTTAAAAGGCTACTGTTCAGAAGAAGCTGAACAAGTGAAACTGAATCGCAACAACGCTAGCCAGTCCTGGATTTCTGATCTTTGTTGGCAGCATCTTTCAAAGACTGCATGTTACCACACAAGGGTCCCCTGCTGTGCAGAATTCAAAATGGTTTGAATTAACTATATATACTCAAGAGGCTTATTTAGCAATAGGATGCCAAGCTACGAGGAGATGGAAGATCTCAAGAACTGGGGAGAGCGCTAGATCTTTCTTTCCAGGTCTTTCTCTCTCATGGATTTTAAAATAGATGGGCTGTTCGTAGAGCGGCTGCCCTTCAGTTTCACGGATGAACGGCCAACAAGAGCCTCAACTGTAACAGCACACAGGCTTCCCACTTCCAAGTTAATTTTTTGAATGACTGGGATACTGTATTTATAAAGTGTTCTGGTTGTAATTTACAAAGATTTCACTATGTGCCCAAGCACATATTCATGCGCATGGAATTCAGCTTTGTGTTCAAAATGTGATCTTCAAATTTGTGTAGTAGAGAAGGGCTTTTTCATTTTATGGTGGTTTGTTTGGGATATTTTTTTCTTCTTGTTCAGAGTGGAGGGTTTTTTTCCATTTACACTGAAAAGATTGTGTGCTGTGTGGTTGCTGCCAGTATTGGTATTCAGGCCAGAAGGAGCTGGTACAATCTTGTCTGAAAACACAGAACAAAAAACTTTGTCCAGCAGGTATTTGTTTTTGCTATCAGTCTGCTTGATAGTAGTCTGCCCTGTCTTTTTAGAAAAGTCCTTGCTTTTGTGTATATGCAAAAAGAGATCTGACCACAAGGATAATTACGAATTCAGACTGATAACAGCCTTGCGAAATATTTGTCAGTGAAATAACCCAAAAGAAGTATAGCCATTGTGTTTGGGTAGGAACACGCTGCTGACGGCAGCTGAGGTGGCAGGAAAGAGGATAAAAGTTGGATCCCATACAAGGAAGAAGGGGGTGATGTGGGCCCCTGCCCTGCTGTACTGCTCTGCCTTTCTTGCGTTCTTACCCTCTGGGTGGTGAACAGGAGGCTGCACACAGCACTGTATGAAGCAGCGTTGCACTGAACATCCACCACCTCCTTCCTCCGCAGGATCAAGCTCCCTGGTGCAATTCAGGCTGACAGTTCGGCTCATGTGAACTGACTGAGGATCTGTCTGGGTTGTGTACCTGTTGGTTTTCCAAGCCACATCTTTCACCTATTACTCCTTTCTGACTGCAAAACAGTGGGGTTTTGTCTTAAGCTGCCTCGGTGAGTGTCAGTCACCCAGCAGAACACCTACCACTTTGGAATTTAGTATTTTTACTTCTCTCTCTCTGTCCCCTCTGTGACAGAGATCTTCCAAACCCAGATACTTCAGAACAGTGGCTTTCATCTTCCCTCCCCCTCCACATGGCCTCCACCTCCCTCCCAGGTCAAACCCTGCAAGATTTGCTGGTGGAAGCACAGACTTCCTATAAAGAACTGTCTAGAGGAGGTATCCATGTGACAAATGTCAGTCTGGTGACAGTAGGCTGGTTGGTCTTTCTCACTTGTCACAGATCCGTCAAGAAGGCTGGGGACCATAAAGTTACAATTGAGTGGCATATATTCTGATTCTCAGCTATCTTTTAGAGCAGCCTTTCTCCCTCAGTGGTAAGCTGTGAGCAGTTTGCAGTTTTGAGGTACGTTTGTAGGGTGAAATAATGTGAATGCTCTTCTGGGGAATTTCTGGATTTAGTATAGCAGAGCACTTGCGGGGGAAAACTTTTGCCACTGTCTGTCCTTGGTTTTGCAGCTGTGATTCTTACAGTGTGTGGATAGCTCAGGTGTCACCTGGGGCCTTCGCTTTATGTGTTATTCATTTACTGATTTATTTAATAATAATAAATAATTATATTTATTTAAGCTTTTCCATCCTGGCAGTTCAGATTGTGGTAGCATATGCTGGAGCAGAAGCATGAGGCATAAGCAAGCGAAGCTGATGTGCCGAGTCTTGTGTCTCCTGGCCTGCTCCTGGGAGGAGGGAGGTGGGGGGTTTGCTACCAGACAGCCCCCAGACCCTGCCTGCTCCTCACGCTTCACTTGCACCACTGATCACACGTTACCGTGGATGCAATCACAGAATAAATCATATTGCTCCTCCTTTGCAGAAGGTAGTGTTTTATACTGAAAACATAAAGCAGCTCAGCAGTTCTCAAAAGACAGACTTTCATTTTCTTCCCAATTAGCATGCAGTACGTCAGAGAAAAGCTTTGAACTTGGGTAGGGGCTTGTAGGCATGCGTATGGTGTTTGCTGAGACTTCATTTAGCAGCAGCCAGAAGCTTCTCCTTGTTCAGCCACAGCACGTTTGCATGTTGACAGATATCTCCTGTTGGCTCTCTTTGTTTCTGATGTTTGAGGGTGGATTTTTTTTTTTTGCATAATTTTCCATACAGAAAGCAAAGTATATCGGTCTTCTTATAACACTTATCTCAGATGATCACAGATGAGTCTTTCTTGTTTATCCTTTATTTTGCATCCCGGATTTAACAAGTAAGGAAACTATGCCACAAAGCATTTTCCAGATTCACACAATGCATCTAGAAGGAGTCGGGTTCCTGGGTTTCACAGGTTGGTGCGTAGATGCGCTTACACTCCTGAAATTTCTTTCATAGTTTATGTGAATACAAAGGATGAATTCCCACTTCCCTTGAAAATTCAACCACTTGGAGTGAAGTGTTTTGTGTAGTCTTAGAGATGAGTAGACACTACTGAGGTTTTTCTTAATCATCAGAGACTAAGATTGGCAACATTGTATAATTACATAACATTGATCTATTTTATACAATACAAGAGGCCTATTACTCAATAATTTTGTGCTAATAGGGCTTCTGTTAGATAACTCCTTTTCTGTTTGTTATGTAAGGGCTGGTATTATGGAATCAGTGTTTGAATACCAGCACTATAGTTTTAGAATTGCTTTTATAATAGAAATACCAAGTAAGCCTTGCTCCAAATGTAGGCAATTATTGCAATATCCTAATTTTTTTATTTTTTTTTTCCAAATGAGGCCTCTTGATAATGACTACTTTGGTTTTTGTTTTTATTTACAAAATCCTGAGGCTGTCCTGTGCCCAGCCATATTCCTTTCTGTGCATTTTCTGTAATGAATATATATTCTGCACTGGAAATGCATTGATCAGCAGACCTGGAAGCTAGTGATTGAACTTCACCTACAAAAACATTGCAAGTGCCCTTTTACAGGTTTACAGACTTTGCACGTCTGGAACCCTCCTGTCAGCTTTGAACTAGATGCGTGTTTGTCTCCTGGGTTTTGGGGTTTATTTTAATATAATTTCATAAACTTTATTTCTGTAATTGAGAACAGAAACAGCATGAGCAGTCTCAAAATGGGATTGGGGAGCACAATCAGTAAAAATTCCTTTTGACTCCACAGAAACTGTTTATTCCCAAGCAAGGAATTTAGTTACAAGCTATCTCCTTCTCTAACAAAGATGTAGATGGTAGTAAGACTTTTATCTGTGTAGTCACTTGAGAAATGAGGTTGAACTATAGGAAAAGGTTTTACAATAAACCTGGACTTTGTGCAGGATATAAGAGGGCAGGAGGACCTATTGACTTGGTGCATAGAGAGCACCCAGATTTTTCCTTTAATTCATCAGTACTGTGATGCTTGTGTCCTGGTTGAGAAGTTGGTTTCCCCTGGGCCCTATTCACCCCTTACTGGAGTATGTCGTATTTATTTTGTGTGTGCTTTTAAACTCAGAGGCAGCTTCCTCTATTCTTTTTCCACCCAGCTCTGATGAACTTCATACCAGATAAAATCTCCTATTTGGCTATGATTTTTAAATTCGCAGCCTCCTTGTTTCCTTTTTGGCCAAATAGTTCCAAGTATTGTCTGTTTCTTTGATTGTAAAAACTTTCTATTTATTGTATCTTAAGTGTTTTTGTACACTCTTTACACTTTACTGAAATCTCCTAAAATCTCTTGTGACTTCATTTAGAGGGCAGCCAAGGGTTCAAGCATGTTGTGTGTTTCTGTAGTGCTGCTGTTAAAGTTTGTTCAGAAAATGGGAGCGTCGGGGGGCTGTGACTACCACTTTAATTTCCCTTTGGCTTTAAGGCTAGATTTTGTTTGGACTTTGCTTCCTCTTGTTTCTTTTAGAGGCCTAACTCTTACCAGGTGAGGATCAGTTATGCCAGTGAAAACTGTATCTGCAGGTAGAGCCGTGTTGGGGTAATGGTAGGTGAAGGGGAATCCCACTCTTCGGTCTGACTGTTGTGTCCCTGTGCGGACGTGGCCCCGAGTCTCTCTTTATCTGGGCTGTCCAGATTATGGCGCAGAACAGCGGATGGGCCCCTGAGCCTTAATCACTCCAGTGGCACTGTGTTCCCGCCGCCTGGGTAGGGCGTAATCACTGCCACCTTGTTTCTTTCCTCTTTAGGGTATGGTATCTCCTTTTTGTTAACCAAGCCGCTGGAGTGTGCCCGCTGTGACTCAGGCCTCCCAAAAGCCCTGAATTTGGTGCAGGGAAAAGAGAGAAAATATACCACTGTCTTCAGTTGGGTAAAGAGAGACCCACAGAGAAAGGCTAAGGGCAGTGGAGTCACAAGTCCCTGGCCCTGGGAGCCTGCTCCCCCGCTGCCTGCAGGGCCCCTTTCTTCAGTCTGTGCGGTTCAAAGGTGTCCCTTCATCACACCAGGAAGGCGAGTGGTCCTTCTGCGCTGCAAGGGCTGCGCTATGCATGCAGACCAAACCCGTTCTCTGCCGTGATGTTCTCTCAAGCCTCATGTTTGCTCTTCGTGGAGAAGAGACGGGCTTTGGTGGGGCAGGAGGTTCCTTTGTGTTAAAAATCTAGATTTTGTTAAAATCTTTTGTCAGCTCTTTAAAAAAAAAAAAGTGTCAAGCAGCAGGGCTGAGCATACGTACCTCACTGCGCGAGCGAATCCAGTTGATTGTAGCCTGGTAATTTGTTGTAAGAAGATTACTGGATTAGAGCAAAAGCTTGGTTTGTCAGCAACACCACCTGACAGTGATATTGATTGAGAAGTATTACCTATTTTAAATATTAGTCCACTTATGCCCCAATCATACCTTCATTCTCGAGGTGAGAGGGGCTTTTTTAGTTTGGTGTTTTATGAAGCCACATAACGGAGAGGACACACACCTTTCTTTTTTTTTTTCTGATGCTGAGCAGGCAGTTTTAGTAGCTGCAGCGCTTCCAGATTTACCTCGATGTGCTTTTGTCATCATAATCCCTCCTCCATGTCAAGACTGATTTCCTTTCCTAGCCAAGACTCGCATCGTCCATTTTTGCCGTTCCATTTCTCCTCTTCCTTTTTTTTGGTTTTATTAATCAATAACAAATTGGGAAGATGTTGGTAAACCAGTCGGGTATATGCTTGCTAGCTGGAATCTGTGCTACGCTCATCGCCCTGGCTTTAGCCTATTATTTGTATTGGTAAGTTGGATTTTGCAGTTGTTACTGCAGTGGTGGCTTGTCCTTTAAAATGCTTTTTTTGGGGTGGGCTTGGAGGGTGGTGGTCCTTTTGAAATGCTCTTGAAGCTAACGTGCTTACTAGCATGTGGCCAGGGGTAAATACCTTCCTTCATTCGTGGCAGTGCCGTCTTAGTTGTCGTGGGACTCAGTTTTGCTGTTGCTTGACTCTTTGCATGTTTTTATTCAGCTGAGAGCATAGTGGCTAAGGATGCTACAGCATGCGTTGGGTGAGATGGTGATTGTGTCTTCCCAGTTTTTTTGCGAGAGCCTTTTAAAACTTCTTTCACTCTGATTTCATGCTCTTGCTTAGAGTTTGCATGGCTGTCTCTCTTGACATGCAATTTGGAAATTAGGCTGCGACAGGCTCACAATGCATTGGGGTGTTTGTGGGACACCCGTGTCTTCAGCACTTCAAAAGAAATGTTTCAGACAGGCGCAAATTAAGGCCTGCCATAGGTTTTTTTTTCCCCACTAGGAGCTCAGCAGGTTGTTTCCTTTCAGGAGTAAGCTGGGGCCCTGGGAGGGTGGTGGCAGGGAGCAGTGGGGATGGGAGCCCAGGTGTACCCGGGTTTTTCTCCATGCTGTGGAGCAGCACATAGCCACGGGTCCTGTGTGGGCTTTGGGAAAGACAGAGCAGTGCAGGGCTGCCCTAGATTTCTGAGCGGGCTTCCTTTCTACGTGTCTTTACATATGTCCAAGACTTTCAGCCAAAAGAAATCTTGGAACTTCTTAGAGCTGCGTCTGGAGCAAACAGCAACTTTTAGAAACCCGAGTGCAATCTGTTGACTAGTTGTGGTGGAAAAATTACATGTCACTTCAACTGTAAAAGGAAAAAGCCTGCTGGAGTTGTAATTAATATGGCTCTGATTGGAAAACTTTCTAAGGGGTGTGATGTTGCTGAGAACAAGTCTCCAGCGTAAAGTGTGGGTCCTTTTGTTTGTTTGTTTTATAAGGCAATGAAGAGACAAATAAAATCTGTGGGGTGATCTCCTTGGCTTTGTTATTGCCGAGTGCTTGCTCCAGGCAATTATGCTTGTGCTATTTACAAGCCTACAGTCCTCTGTGTGTGTACGCACACACTTCTAGTATTAATGAGTTTATTTATGTTTAAGCTTTACAGTGAATATCTGCGGATATACAAGCTTTCAGCTATACAGTGCAGTAGCACAAAATTACAATATGTGTGATTACTAGCCTCCTTAGTCCTGAAAATGATCAAGAAAATGGGACATAACTGAACAGCTGTCCTGCTACATGTTTTTGTTTTTTACCAAAGAAAGTACATGTGGTAGGTATATATATGAACACAGTGTAGTTTTTAATTAATTCTGCATGTTTTGACTCAATAATGGGGTACAGTATATGCATCTGATATCAGTTGTGCTTTTGACACAAATATAAATTTGTGTGAATGTTATACATAGGCGTAGCATGTACATCTCTTGTAATTCTTTTTTTTTTCCCACCCCCCCTTATTTTGTTCACTCTTAAAATTCTTTACTTGAATCCAGGTCAGATCTGGTTTGCAGGAGAGATTACAATTCTGCACACAGCAGGAATTAACTGGTATTAGGTCAGATCCTCTTCTTCAACAACCTCAAGGTTCAGGAGAAAATTAATGACATCATCTATTTGTTTGTGAAAAGAAAGCTCATTCAAGCCTCTCTGATTAGATATGCATGAGACCTAGTGTGAGTACCTCAGAGTGCTTTTTTGGCTTTGTTGGTTTTGGTTCCTTTTAATTCTTTAATTTGTTGATGCTTAAAGAAAGCTGACTTTGATAAATATTTTAGTATATTCATTTTTTAACGTATGTCTGTTCTGTAGGAACTAACTAGAAAGACTAATTATTTTTTTTTTTCTTAAATGTGCTAGTTTGGCTGCTGCAATTCCGAACATCCTCAGACAGAGCTGGGGTGATTAAGATCAGAGATCACCAGTTCAGCAGGGAATCAACTTTGCATATTGAGAGATTAACCGCTTTTTCTGTAATTCCATCTGTGATCTTTTTTCTTCTCCTGGATTGAAGCACCCTTATTAGCTTGCTGGACAGGATGTAAATTGGTCACCTTCTGGGCTAAATTTAGTTTGTACTGTCTACGGAATTCATCTAAGGAAGAGAAGGGTCTTTGTTCTTCTGGGATTTACGTGGCACCCTGCAGGCCTGGGGCTTGCTCCCTTGCTGCGGGTCTGATGCAAGAATGCCACCAGCCTCAGAAATGACCTAGGAAATCCACCACGCCCCCTCTGCCCAAAAAAAAAAACCCACCACGTAAAAAAAACCCCAACAACAACAAAAAAAACCCCTGTGCAGATATGTGAAGGCTGGTGCTCAGGCACCACAGTTACAGTCTCATGAAGTTACAGGCAGGAAATAGTCCAGAAGGCATCTACCCGTCTACGTCTCCACATACCAGCTTGTTCTGCTCTCAGGTATGAATGCCTCACAAGATACGCTGCAGCAATCCAGTGTATATACAGATTGTATAACCCGTAGCGCAAAACTAAAGTGCACAGAAATTATCAGAGCATGAGACATCACGTTTTTTCCTTTGGTCAGTCAGGGAGTTTGGTGAAAGTCTCCCCCCAACACGACACCGTAAAAGAATTGCCTTTTTTCACTAATCGACGAATCGCTTAGCACATAAATAATGGATTTATCATTCTCTGTTCTTGTAATCACTTAATATATAGGATAAACTCATAAGAATCCTCTGCTCTAATTTGTTTGTGGTTTTTAATTGACCCATTCCAAGCTACAAAATATTTGAAACAAATGCCTTTTCCTTTCTTTTTCCCCTTCCCAAATCTACCCTATAAGTTTCAGCTTCCGGTCACCAAAGGAGATCAAAATACTAACATGTATTTACTTTGGTTAATTGGTATACTTTTTATTAGAATTTAAGGTAATTTAACTCTGAGATTTTACCATGTTGCCAGCCCGGTAGCTTGAGTGATGCATCGAAACACCTGAACTTGCCGTGAATGTTGTGATTTCATTAATGCACTTTGAGTCAAGAGCAAAATACTTTTGATGACAAAGTTTTGGCTACTGTTGTATTTTGTACTGCAATAGTTCAGGATTTTTTGAGACAGACTGAGAGAGGAGAGGCCTATGCCAGACTTGGGTGTATATTCAAGCAGTTTTAATGAGCTGTGTAATTTCACTGCCCGTTTATTTTATTTGCATATTGACTGTAATTGTGCTTTGCTCTCTTGGTTTTGGGTGTTTGAAGCAATAGTTTACCACATGATTGCTAATGATGTCCATCTTCATCTTCACTTGGGTTTTATTAGTATTTGCCATCATTGTATTTTTGCAGTGAATGTCTTGTTTGTTGTTTTAGGCAGAATAAGCTGGAGGTTCCTCATTTGTACGTGCTGGAGGCGTGATTTGCACACACCAGGGGCAGGTCTCTCGGTGTTGGCGGGGATCCCAGTGGGGTGGTTAAGCCCTGGGGATGGTTGAGCGCCCTGGGAAGTACTGCAATGTAAATGCTAAACTGGTCAAAAGTGAGCTTTAAGCCCTGCTCCGGTCAAGTTAGTGCTTGGTTTGTGTTTTTCTTCGGAGTCGCGCAGCAAAAGACTGCATAGTGACTGCCTATTAAAATATTGTTTTAAAGCAAGATTGACTTCTGAGGGAGATAAACAGGCAAAAATGACTAGCCAGGCCATCCGTTGGTGCTCTTGCACCAGTTCCCCAGCCCTGAGGGGAGCAGCAGAGCGGCTGAAGAGCACCGCTCCGCTGGCGGGCCCTGCCCTCCATGCTGGCTGAAGGGGAGAGAGGGACCTCTCACAGGTGGGGGGACTCTTGGGACGGAGATTTAAAAAATACATGCCTCATCTATACTCTAGTATATTATTCACGTATCAGAATGCTAGTCCACTTCACCGATGCTTTTCTCAAAATGTCGGGAGAGAGGAGCGTTATGCTGGCACGTTCTCTGTCAGGCCTGTGGAGCGCAGCTCTCTGTGCCACCATGGAGGGAGGCTGAGGAAGAACGGGCCTGAGCTTGGTAGAGGAGCAGTTCAGTTTTCGGGGGGCATCTGTGCAGGTTATCACTCAACACACAAAGCACGACATGATATATTTATATATATATATCATCTATTATCTGTGGATAATGTGCCCATAATCTATGGGCTGCTGTGCTTGAAATGTCACCACGTTTGTGTAAAAGCCATTGTAGGCTCCACTGCTTTACTTAGAGGGTTAAACTGATGCACTGAGAAGGCGGGTGTCCCCCATTGACTCGATAGTTGTCTATGAGATAAGTGCGTAGAGATTAAAACAGCCAATGTCTTCCTAACGCACCCGTAGCACCAAACAATGCAATTTTAAGAGTGTAGAGTAAAATGAATCATGAGTTTGCAGAGAAGTTGAAGCTTTGAGCAGTGTTCCCAATGTGGATTTTGGGTTCTCAATGCGTATTTCAGGGCGTTTTTTCTGTGCTGTGGCTGCCGCTCGTGGATCTGCGAGTGTGCAAATCTTGAACATCTTAAAAAATCATTACCTAAAGAATTTTATGACCATGCCCATGTGTATAAACCATGAGTTTATCCAGGCTAACGTAGCATTGCTGTGCATTTAAATTTGATGACTTGAAGAGGTTGAGTTTGGCCAGAATTCCAGCCTGCTTCGCTATGCACTTAGTGTTGTGCTGTTCAAATACATTTATCTGTGTCCCTCTGCTTAGCCATATGTTTTTAACCCATTGAGAGGTTTACAGCCATGCTTGGCTGGTGGGTGGCAGCGACAGTGTCTCCAAAATTACTGAAATCCTACAAGTTTCATGAAAGTTGCTGGGGAGAGGAAAAAGGGGCTGTTAAGGGTCTCAATTTAGGGAAATGTTATGACTTAAAGTTGGGTGTTCATTGATATCCGGGTCTCTACACAGATGTGAGCTTTTAGCGTCAGTCAACATTAAAATACAAGTTTGTAGGGAACCAGGCTTTTGGAACTACTTGTTAAATTCCTTTCTTTAGCAGGCTGCTTTGTAATGATGAGTATCTGGTTACTCAAGCTCTTCTCTGTAACCAGAGCAGTTGTTATGCATTAACTAAATGGAGAATCCTATATATTGGTTAGCGCTGGAGCTTAGGAAAAAGATGAGGTATTAAAGGCTGGAGGAAAGTCTGGAAGAGCAGCTGTCAGCACCACATAGACCGTTTTTCACTCTTGAACACAAACAGAGTTGACCTCAGGGACTTTGCTGATCATGATCATGCCCATTGCAGTGGTTGCTCTGCCGCAGACCTCTACTCCGGAGAGGCAAGCACTGTTCCCATTTCACTGGGATGTGCAGCATGCAGTTCCCAGGCACTTGGCCCCCAGTGGCTGATTTGGATGCCCTTTGCAAACAAACGATGTCAGACTGTGATGTGAAAGAGATGTGACTTAACACTGGAATTTGGAAGATACCATGAGGAGAATGCTAGCAAAGAGATTAAGACTAGTGAAACAAATGCTCTAAGTAATACTTAAACTTGCATCTGTCTTAATAAGGATAAACTTGCTTTAAATCAAATCTTAGATTTGCAGAGGTGGTAGAGGAAAAAATTAATTTGTGGCTTAGTTACCTGTTAGGACATGTGTATACTGCAGCAGTGGAGTGATTAGTTTTAAAGGAGGGGTGAAACGTTTGTAAGAGTAACCATGGCAACATACAGCTCACTGCAGGCTGCAAAAAACACCTGGGAAGTGGAGTGAAAACTCAGGCAGTTTGGACTTTATTATTGTTCAAAGTGCATTGCCTGCTTTCCTGTAGAGCTCACTTGATGACGTTTCAAGGAGGAAAGATATCTCAGAATGGTTTTCCATGGTCAAATATGAGGTCTCAGCATCCTTTTTTCTATGGAGGTTGTAATTGAGGGCTTGTAATTTTACAAGCATTCATTATAAAAATAAATAATATAGAAGACCATAGTTGGGTGGGACCTCTGGAATGTGCCATTTGAGTTTGAGGCAGCTTTCAGCAGGGCTTATTTCACAGGTCGATTGGATTGCTCAGGGCTTTGTCCAGTTGGGTTTTGACAATGTCCAAGGATGAAGTTTTCTCAGCCTCTCTGGGCAACTTGTTTGAGTGCTGAGCCACTGTATGTGTGTTGTTAATGCAGCTAGCAGTAGTACAAATCGGTGTTATCTTTTTATGTCTGGATAGAGAGAAAGGAAGGAAACCTTGGTGAGGAGCAGGCTTTGCTGTTAATTCCTTTTGGAGTAATTTCTGGGAATGTGAAGGGCTGTTGTCAGTGAGAAGGTCTTGATCTTCCCAATGTTTGTGTTTGGGCTCTTTAAGTTAGACCCTTGTGAGCTGTCACTGGGGATGTGTGTGCCCTGGCAGGACTTGGGCCCCTAATACAGAGAGTGTGCCTGTGATGGCTGTCCTGTACGTGCCCAACGTGATGTCTGTGGGGTGGATCCAGTACTTCTCCCTTTGCACTGGCCATGTTCAGGTAGGACAGACAAACAGAGGGTGAAGTGGCCAGAGAAGCCGTGTCAGTGGTTGGGCTTTGTGATATGATGTTCCAAGATGACTTCATACATATCCAAAATTTCAGGAATTGAGATGCCTTCTTATTAGTCCGTGTGCAAAGGTGAGCGATAGGTCACCTTTTCTGGAGGCTACTTCTTGGGAGAGGCCAGTTCACAATGCAAAGCTAACATCTGAAGTTTGGTGGCCTTGAAAGCTGGAAGCAGCCCATGGGTTTTCTTCATTGGTGACCATTTTGCCTGGAAAGGAGAGAATCAAACCATATGTAGGTGTCCGCAGTTTGGCCTTGTCTGTATAAAGAGCTGATTTCTCATCCTGTGTTAGGAATCTGCTAGCGAAATAGAAGTTACCAGCAGCTGGATTTGCTCTCCTTCTCCCTATGGTCCAAAATATGTGTTCATCGGTAGTTGTTCAAAGATCATTTCCCCGACATCACTGTTGTGCATGTATTCTGTTCACTTTTGCATAGTACAATATATTTATAAAGCTAGAAGCTGAAAGGAAGATTTTGGGATGTGCAGACAAGATCATAAAGTGCTTGCAGGAGCTGTCATCCAAGGAAAGACTGAGGAGACTAATTGTCTGTGTATATGGGAGTAGGTAAGATGACAAAAACGCTGTCAAAGTGTAGATATCAAGAATGCATTAACACAGAGGACAGGGAGCAGCTTTGCAGAGAAAACTAACTAGAAATGATAGTATGAAATGAAATGTCAGAAAAAAAATGTTGTTCTTAAAATATAACAGCCCTTGTTCAAAATTTTTTTAGCAGAAAACAACTGAGGAAGTGGCTTGTAATGACAAAAAATTGATGGGAACTTGAGTTCTTGGGAGATTACTGTAAAACTAAAACTCTGCGAACCATTAGGATACTGTTTTGTATCTTGTGTTCAAAAATAGCATCAAATGCACTTTACTAAAGAGACCGTCTTTCTACTTGGTACATATATTGCCATGGCAAGGGGAGAATTAAAAACAAAACCTTTGTTGTTCTCAGGAGATCAATAATAGAAGCTACAGTTCTGAAAATAGACATTTACGTGGAGAAGGAGACAAAGTCAGTCAGGGATATTTTAGGTTTACTATCTTCTTGATGTGTCTGAGAAATTTTTGGATTGACCAGTGATTGCTTTGCTCATCCACTGGGAGCGGAGCTGGTGGAAGGAAGCTGATGCATGGGGCAGAGCTGAAGAGAGCTGCACCGATGTGATGTGTGTGGATGCAGCTTCCTTCCTGCACCCCATGAGTTAGGAAACAAATAGCCCAGTTGAGAGCTTTTTCTGGCAAGTAGTAAGCTCCTCCTGCCTGACTAAATCAAAGCATTGTAGTGGTGACATTAACTGTGTCTCTGTGGCACGGTAGTAGGTAGCTATCGAATTGATGCCAGAACACGCAGATTGTCATTTTACTCTGCTGATTCAGCTAGTAGGGGGAAAAATTAAAGTGATGAGCATTTTCTCTGACATACAAATAACTCCTATAGTTGCAGGTAGTGAGGGGAGGGAAACAGCATGCTAAATATACTGGCATGGAGGTGGAGAGTGATGGATGGAAGACTTGTACATGTTGTGAATTCAAACATACAGGTTGGAGGGGGAAGCATGGTCTGGTGGTGACGTCTGCTCCCCTGTGCTGCTTTGTTCCTGCGCTCCACCTTAGCCTCTCAGCTCTTCAGCCCTCTGCACTTCAAGGTTGCTATCTTCCCCTTTTCTTACCTACCTGAGCACTTGCAACTCTGGGCATCCCCCTTGCCCCTGGCTCCATGGGGATGTGGAGAAGCTGCCATCTTGAGGGAGGTTTGTGCTCCCCTGTGCAATTCTTGAACTGAACTTACTGTTGACCTCAGTAGTGGCGGTCCCATGTGTCAGGCTTTCTGTTTTGCAGTTGCATGGTTCACTTTGGAAGACGTCCCTCCATTCAGGGAAGTGACTCCAAGGGACAGCTGTGAGCCATGTACTTTCGTCATTGAGAAAACCATACACTGATCTGGAAACAGGCGACATTGACTGAATGATGCCTTTTTATACAATATTTACCTTGTACTTCTTTTGACCATTTGCTGTTTGCTGAAAAGTGCTGGATTACTGGGGTTAGGAAATCTATTTGGGCTATCTAGGAAAAAATTCCTAATATTTTAAAGAAGTCACTGTGGCTGATTACTTTGTTATTTGCCGCTTCAGCTAGCTGCTAGCTGGCAAGCACTCTGGCCACTTGCTGTCAGTGGATCTCTCTCTTCAATGAGGGTGGAGACACTCTGAAATGTTTTTGCAACTTAGAAGTTGTACAAATCAGAGCAGGGGATCCAGGAAAGGGTGTTCCAACTAATGTCAAATTGTAAATCCCTGCATCGAAATATAGAAATACTAAAGTTTCTCGCAGAAATATATTATAACCTGTTTTTTTTTTAAAAAAAAACAATTAAAACTTTTTTTAACCTGATTAGACTTCAGAATTTGGGACCTAATGAGAGATTTAATTATCAGCTACAAAGCAGATGTTCATCTCAAGTTGGAAAGTAGGAGTCACAGTGATGACAAACTATTTAAGTGTGTTACTCTTTAAATATTTGTTAGTGTTTTCCCCATAGCATTCGTTTAATGCTTAAAAAGTGCCTCTATCAGCATCTAGACATAAAGCTGACCAAATCCTGTTTTACGGTACCAGTCGTAATTGTAGTAGCTTCAGATTTTTGTATCCCAAAAAATGCATTTTCACCTGTGAAGGCAAACTATCTGGCTTAATAACTTCAGAAAGAATGAAGGGCTTTGGAGGGATATTGAATTACTCAGAAAATCCACTCTGGACAGTATTCTTCTCACTAAAGAGAGTAGCCACAGCCAGAATGTGTTCCCTTTCAGAGCAGAAGTCTACTACAAGGGACAAAACAAGATGTGAGTACAAGGGAAAGTCTGGCCCCATTTAAAATTCAGACCTCATTTTCTCCCACCTGTTTTTTATTCAGAGATTCCAAGAGGTTCTTTCCTTTTTCAACTCCCAGTTGGGTTTTCAACTTTGAATGAACTAGCTGAAATGAAGAAAATAGTCTCGCTACACCTGCTAGCTCTATCGAAACCAGAAGTAATTAAGGCAAAAAGTCTTTCTTCGCAAGAGGAACTGAAAATGCTTACATTTGAGGGGAAAATGCCAATATCAGCATTTGCTCGATGGGAAAGGCTGAAAATAATAGACCTGCTAGATGCAGAATGTGATTTCCTGGTGGTTAAATATTGACTTGACCTCCAGTCAGGTGGGGCAAAAGTCCTGAGCTCTTCACAATAATAAAAATGCCCTTTTTTTTTTTTGGCTATATTGCAAAAACTCACTGAGGCAATTTACAGCTTCAGCTATTTCTGTGGTTAATTACATGTTTGTAATTATATAGCATGTATGTATATACGTATAAGTATTAAATTTTTATCTCAGTCCTCTTTCATAATTTTAAGCAACTGGAGTGTTTCGGTTTTTTAATTTTTTTTTTCCTTTAATCAAACTAGAAACCTGGGTTGTGTTTCTGTCTCACAATATGTCTACCTTCACATAAAGTAAAGATGAGTCTGGGGCCAGCCCGGGTGTGAGGTGGGTTACTGAGCTTTGTCCCCAGCTCTCTGAGCTCCTCATGGCCTGTCGCAGCCATGGGAACAGTGCCAGCACCCAGGCTGGTGGGTGCAACAGTGCCCCCCAGTATTCAAGGTGTTTGTGAAGCAATAACAGTAACCTGCAGAGAAACCAAAGAACTACCACAAATAGAATTTCTTAAGCATTTGTGAAGTTAAATGCAACAGGATGACCATGAGCCAACAATGTGCCTTTGCAGCCAAGAAGGCCAATGGCATCCTGGGGTGCATCAAGAAGAGTGTGGCCAGCAGGTCGAGGGAGGTCATCATCCCCCTCTACTCTGGCCTGATGAGGCCGCATCTGAAGTACTGTGTCCAGTTCTGGGTTCCCCGGTTCAACAAGGACAGGGAACTGCTGTGGAGGATACAGCAAAGGGCTACGGACATGATTAGGCGACTCTTCATGAAGAAGCGCTGAGGGACTTGTGTCTTTTCAGTCTAGAAAAAAGGTGGCTATGGGAGGATCTTGTCAATGCTTATAAATACTTAAAGGGTGGGTGTCAGGAGGATGGGGCCAGGCTCTTTTCAGTGGTGCCCAGCGACAGGACAAAGGGTAATAGGCACAAACTTGAGCATAGGAAGTTCCACCTTAAACATGAGGAGGAACTTCTTAACTTTGAGGGTGGCAGAGCACTGGCACAGGCTGCCCAGAGAGGTGGTGGAGTCTCCGTCTCTGGAGACATTCCAAACCCGCCTGGATGCGTTCCTGTGCAACCTGCTGTGGCAGGGGAGTTGGACTACATGATCTGCAGAGGTCCCTTCCAATCCCTACCATCCTGTGAGAATCTGTTCCAAGCCAGCTAAGAACTGGGAGGAATTACTTCTTTTTGTCTGTCCTTTTTGAAAAGAGTATAAAAAAAAATGTTCATTTGGATTTTCTTATTACTCTGTTTTGCATAATCTATGTCGTAGCTCAACAGGAAAAATTCTACTGGCATCAATTACTTTAGTGGAGAGGGAAGAGTTTTGATATTCTTGCCACGTTGCCTGAAAAAGGAAGATTCATGCTTCTGTCAAAATGCAAATTTTATCATAGATTTGTGGGATCACAGATACTGTGTAGCAATTTCATAGGTATGTAAACTGCAGTGGGACGGAATAAATAATGAGCTGATTTGAGAAAAACATTGATTATGGCCAGCCTAGCCTTGTGTCATTACTTGTAAATCACAGAGTCCACGCTCTCCTGGCTTCCACTTCCCACCCTTTCTCTGATGACAATGCCAATTTTCTACGGATCATTTCTTTACAAATACTAGCATAACTAGTGTGCTAAAATGAAATTCCTTCAGGCTTGTAACTGCTATCCTGGAAATTGCTGATATGTCCGGTGCATGTTATATATATGTGCGTGTATGTATAAGCAAGGTGATTTTCAAAACCATGCCTGTGTGGAATTCTGCTCTACTGTACTGAGACCTGCTGTCAGCTGAGAACCATTGTTTGGGGGTGTCAGTATGGTGCTACCCACCAAATCTACATGACCTCCCGAGCACCCAGATTGTGAGCACTACACCTGGCTGAAATGGGTCATCCCCTCCATCCTTGTCCTTCCAGGGAGAAGTTGTTGCTTCCTGTTCCCTTGCCCAGAGGTCTGGGGTCTCCTGCCCTAGGGAAAATGGAGATTATTTTTTTTCAGCCCCAGGAGCAGGAATGCTTGCTTTCAGCCAATTAATGCTACTGCTGCATAGTGGAGAAGTGTTTTATATCTTTTCCTTTCTGTGAGAGAGGGAGGTCTCTCAGCTCCTCCTGAGGCTTAAGGAAGAGGTGGTGGTGGGAGTATCAAAGCAAAGCTCTGTGGACAGTTGTAGGCTCTTGCCCCACTCTGTCCACCCCCCACTTTGGCCAGCTGAGACCCAGGAGCTGTAAAGCCACATCACTGTGGTGCTGCACACAAACTCCTAAGTCACGGCCTAGGGAGCAGCAGCACAGGCAGGCGGACAATCGACAGGTGCCTGTGGGGATGTGCTTTACATCTGCAGCTTCCTAAAGCTGTGTGTTGTCATTAAGAAAAAAGATTTCCCGTGCCTGCAGGGTAACTTTGGGACTAAGTCAGAAGTACGCAGATACAGTGGTTATTAGAGGTTTGTTGGCTTATTTTTCATGACGAGCATTCAAAACTGCTTAACTGTCTTGTGGTGCCGGTGGCGATTTTGTTCATTGCAAGTGCAATGGTTAAATGATGTGTGAGCTGCTGCCAGGCTGTGCAGTAAGCTCCATCTAGCTGGTGGCTCTCGCAAGTATCCGTTCCCTTGCATGTAGGGGTACAGAGATGCACAGCGTTTACCAAAGGTGCCACTGAAGTCCTTTCTTAAATATCGCCGATGAGTGAACCTGGCTGGGAAAAGAAAGGGAGCATTTAGCACCAAGAGCATCCTAGTACTGCTTGGCAGGTATTGCATCCCAGTATTGCCCATCATCTGCCACACTTGAAATCGGGCAGGACACCCTGCTGTTGGCGTTCAGAGTGAAATTGCAGAGAGCAGTTAGCAGGACAGAAAAATATTTGGCTGTCCTTTAGAGAACTGGAGCGGACCTGTTAGACCTGCTGGAGCGTGCCTAGTTGTCCAAGAGCATCTCCCAGCCTGCTTCCGCTCTCAAAGCCTGTGCAAGCTGGAAGCCTGACAGCATTTTTCAGAACTTGGGGTTGACATACCAACTGAATACCAGATGGGCAGGCAATGCCTGTAACGCTGTGCACGATGATTGAATAGCATAAATCCGCTGTGGCACACAGCCTCTTGCACAGGCCTGGAAAGTCACCGGCGTGTGTGACAAAGAGAGAAGTGTGTAACATGAGGGAAGGAATAGGGAACTGGGGAGCTAGCAAGGATTAGCATCCTGCTTCTCCCTTGAAAGAGTTTTATCTAGACTGGCAAAGGAGGGAGAATAGCTGCCCCCAAACAAAGAAAAAGGGACAGGGGGAGGTTTAAAAGCTCCCAAGAGAAGGAGCAAGACTGGCAGAAGGTGTTTGACAGCCATTTCTGAGTGAGTCATGCTTAACTGTCTGTCTGGAGCCACAAGGAATTTGCAAAACTGGATAATTGTTCCTATTTATTTCCTAAAATATACAGAACATGACAGTGTTCCAGCTCATGCATTTCGGCGTAAAATGTCTTGCTGTGGGCTGGTATTTTCCCCTGGTTTCATCCCTCTTTCTTTGCTTATCTTCTCCCTCTCCATGTAAGAGCCAGGTCTGTTCCTGCAGTGTCTTGCTGTGCCAGCGGGATGGTGGGAAGACGGCTCCCCCTTGCCCTGGGTCGATGGCGGATGTCTCTGTATGGCTGCAGTGGGGGGTTTGACTTCTGTAGTGCTGCAAAGAAAGGCAAACACATAGCCCCTGTATTAGCCCCCGGGAAGAGCAGTCAGCACTGGGGAGGGATGTGGGACCCCCGTTGAGCTCTGGGGTTACCGGCACCCTTTTGGGAAGCTGGTGCATTAAAATGTGCACGTTAACTTGTGGTTTAGCTTAGCTCTGCTGCAGTAAGGCTTACTCAAGTGCAATTTCTTTTTGGTTCCGGAGACCAGGATTGAAAAGCTCTTATTTTTTGCCCCTAACTGTTGAGTTTTCCTCATTCCACTAAAGATGAAACCAGGAGTAACGTGTGTCTACCTGCCTTTGGTTTTCAAAATGAGGCTAATTGTATGCCATGTAGAGTAAGATAAGTTACGAGGTTGGGTTTTGTTTTTTTTTTTCCTCTTGCTAGCAAGCAGGTCAAAGAAAGAACTTGAGCTCAAATGCTTGCAGTTGGGTAGATCTTTGTAATCAGTAATATTCAAGTTTAGGACAAGGTTTGTTAAGACTGAGTTCTACGAGACCTCTCCCAAGTTTCTGTAAATATGTGTGTACCCACAAAACCCATCTGTATGTACGAGGAGTGAGGCAAACTTGCAAATTATTATCTAAGCTAAATTTAATATGCAATTAAGGTTTTTTTAATTATAACTTTAGGAAAAATCAACTTTATGTGTTGTTTATACTGAAGCAAAAGTGCCAGACTGCAGCCTGAATGATGACAAATGGTGTGCGTGTATACAGGGGAGAAACAGCATGCAAACACCTACAAGCAGTTGTAAATGACATACTATAATAGAAGCTATCCTAAGTTTACTAAACCATAAGGCAGTGTTTGTCTTCCTGAAATAAAAACAAGCTACACGCATGCACAACGGGGTTTCGAAGTAGTGGAACCCCTTCATTGGAAAGCTCAACGCAGAATCCTGCAGTGTTTTGCAAGTAGGGAGAGTCTGTTCTACAGAAGAAATGATGTCAGCCTAGATCAGTGAAATTCAGCCGTGTCTGGGCTGGTTTTACCCAGTGAACTCGCGACAGAATCTCTCTGGTTTCCCTGTTGCGCACAGAGGATCTTTATGAAAATACCATTGTTTTCTTCATTGATGAAGAGGTGCTCGCAGTGAGGGAGGTCTTTCAAGAAGTTCTGCTTCCTTGTGTTGGTTGCCTTGCAGCCGGCAGATTTCTAAGCAAGTGAGGATTCATTTTGGTTATCTGATCCATTTGTTTAAATAGAGCCTGAGCTAACTGAATGCTGAGAAGAAATTGAATTTGTGCACGCTTGCTCTTTTAGTGTGTGCCGAGTATGATAAAAGGAAATGGTTGAAATTAAATTCGGAAAATAGCCATTTTAATATTGCTTGTGTTTTCAGCTGTAATATTGTAGTAACAAGTTAGAAAAATATAATTTCATCTCTAGCAGAGGCATAAGCACAGTGGTCTCTGCAGCTGGCGAGGAGGCTTAATCGTGTCAGTAACACTTCATTTAGGGCAGGGAAGAGGGAAAACTGCCCCTCAAGTGCAGTGATAGGTAGTATCAAGAGCTGGTTTATCCCCTTCTTGTTCTGTCAAGTTGCTTGAATGTTGCTTTGTTTACATATTCTGTGGTCTTCTATCTACAAAATAGGAGTTAAACAACCAGTTATCTTGATTTAATTTTTTTAGAGCAACCCATATTTTGATAGGAAGCTTCCCCACATTTTCAAATGGAAGGAGTGCTGGGGCTGAAGTCCTGGTAGGGTGTGGACCTGTTACGGGTGTTCTTCCTAGGGTGGGGGGGTGTTGCTGTGGCAGGAGGTGTCCTGAGCACATATAGGGCTCCCCACAGCAGGGCCATGCCCTAGCACAGCATTTGTAGGATGACTTGCTGTGGTCACTTGCCAATAGGGCTCGCTGGTACGCAGAAGCTATTCATGTATGGGTTTTGTTACTTCCTCTCTCCCAAAGTTTATTGGTAAACTTACAGTTTTGTGATAATAGAATTAAAGATTTCTAAAGAGTAGAGGAGGCATGAACAGGGACTAGTGTTTCTGTCCAGGATGTTTGCTTCTCATGTTGTCATTGCTCTGAGTGACCACCATATCATGCCTAGAATTAAAGCCTACACTTTACCTATGGTAGAAGAAAATTAAATACTCTTTAGGACCTCTCATACTCCATGCCTATTAAATGATGATGCATGTCGGAGCAATGTGCACAGCTCTTTTTTTTTTTTTTTTTAAACCTTGAAGTATCGACCTCTTATTAGAATCCTTGATGAGTCAAGCAAAAGGCTTCCTATTTGATGGAAATAGACTAATCTCATAAAAACTTCCTACAGATACTGAGTTAAACCTATTGACATTCATGGAAGATTCTATTATTTAGTGGGCTTTAGATCAAGACCAAAATAATGAATATATTTCAGACAGATAGTGGTGATAATCTTTTAGACTTGACTTGTTCTAGAAACTGGATGTGGTGCTGTTTCAAAGCCAAGATTGACAAAACTTCAAGGAATAAATTCTCATCTAATTCCATGATGGTAACTCAGTAACACTTTTTGAGATCATATTCCTAGTTCTCACAACTCAGAAACAAATTTGCATCTTTGTGACCTAAGTTTGGCTTAAGGTCCTCTTCCATGCACTTCAATTTCAGAAAGTTATGACAAGCGGATTTTTAATGAACTCTGAATCAGCTTAGAATTTCACTGAGAGATGTGCAGGGAAATTAGACCTATATTGTGTGAGAAACTAAGATAATCTTCCTGTCATGCTTAGATTTAAAAGGCTAGGTCTGTAGTAGACAGTTTGTAATGCTGTGTGGGCTGCGATTGAATAGTTGTCTATTTTTACAGCATATCTGGAGTACAGACTGTTCAAATGGATACCAAAACTGTTGTTAGACCTTATTTCCTTTAATTTGCTTATTAGCTATACTGACTCATTGCTGTTGATCTAAGCTGTGTTTTCTAGCCTACTTAGACAGGTGGGGTTGCCAGTGGTTCTTCTAAAACTATACTTCTTAAATAAATCAGGCCTGAGTGGAGACTGCTGTTAGTGGTGCCATGGCAGTGTGGGCAGGAGCCTTGGGTTGCTTTTTTGAAGTCTGGGGCAAAGCCTTGGGTAAATACCCTGTCTGTTTGTTTTATGTGGCTTCTGCATCACGTGGGTTGGGCTTCCAAATTCCTCATCCCAGAAAGAGATGCGGTACAGTGCGGGAAGTGGAAGACCATCAGTTATCTACTTGCTTCCTAATATTTTCCTGTATCAGGGGTATTTGCTATGAATATATCATTATGCTTTTAAAAGCTGGATAGCCACTGTACTTTTTTTAGCTAGAAAAGTATTGCATATTCTGCAAGGAAACAATATTTCTTAGAGGTAACTGAGGTAATTATTTCTAAGCATTGAACGCAACTCATAAGATGAGCAATGTGGTTTTGTGTGGTATGTCCCAGAAATGTCCAGGAAAATAATCTGCTACCTCTGTGGCAATGTAGTACTTCTGAGGGAAGCTAGGATGACCAGACTGGGACCTGTACTTTTATTTATACACCGAACAGGTATGGGCAGTGGTATTGAAAGCTTTCCTTCATGTCTCTGCCTCGACTGTTGGTTAGCTGGTTAGTATTCTTGGGTTTTCTGATCTTGTAAGGGGAGGTGAGGGAAAAGACGATTATGCTAGTGATTTTCGTAGTTGGTTTTAAAAGACCAGTAGCCTGAGTCGGGTCATCAGAGAAATCTGGAGGGTAGAAGATATACTGACAGGAGAGGCATTTTCTGAAGCTCCTGGCTGCTGCCATTTGTGCCTGTCTGCCTCATGCACATGAAGCAGCTCATCGAATAGATAGTTCTCACTTTGGATAAAAAATAGGTTTTAATTTCCCTTGTGTGCTTTCAGTGAGCAGAGTTTGTAGAATTCTGAAAAATGGCAGGCAAACTCTTGATGAGGTTGGCCAACAGAATGCCTTTTTGTATGTTTTTAACTTGCAATATTATTAGTCTTTTTTCATAGACGGGGTTTGCTAAGTTTATACAGATCAAGGGGGCTTACCAAGCTCAATCTGAAAATACAGTATTTTAAAATATGAGAGTAAATGGTAGAATTGAGTATTATAAAGGTTTCACTCAATTCCCCAACTAGCAAAAATGTTATGAGGTAGATAAAACACCAGAATTCAGGGTGGGGGCAACACATTCAGAGCAAGAGATGCTGGTGATTAGTTTCCGAAGTGGAGATAAATATTGTACAGTAGAACAGATGCAGCTGGAAAATGGGAACAGAGCATGCTCAGAAAAACGGAAGGCAAAAGGCTAAAGATGTAAGTACTGGCTGCTGCAGTTTTTGTTGTTGTAGAGCACATTAATTCTCACTGGGTTGGAATATTAGAATCAGTGGACCAGTTTCTAATTTCATGCTCATATTCATGCAAACCTCATGATCTTCAGAGGAATTGTACACACATGACAGCAATAAATTAATTAAAACCTGGAATATGAGCTGGAAATACTATATTATAGAATGATTAATGGCTTAATTTTTAATTTTGAGTTCATAAATAACTACATGTTTCATGAAACAGCTAACATGCTTAGTGCACTTTGTGCATCTGTGATTTTTAACCTGATTTCTTAAGGAAATGAGGCCGATGCAATCACGCTATCTCTGTCATTCTCCTTTCTAATGGCTTTTGAGTTTGGTGGCACGTTCCAGTGGCGTTTGACAGAGAGGTAGAAGTTTCGAAGCAGTTTAATCATTAGGACTTTCATGAACGTAGAAAACTGGGTAAAGGAAAAAGATCATATTACTCCTTCTACTGAGAGGCACATAGTATCTTTTATATACCAAGGAATCCATGTGCACGTGGAGCCTCAAGATGCAACTCTGTACCCAAGAAATCCGTAGAACATCTGCCCCCTTGCTTTACTTGAGAGATACATAAATAAGGGAGGGAGCCCAGAAGCATGCAAAGTGTTTAAGAACTTTCTCATCAGTGAAGATAAAGATCAATACTATGGGGTGCGGTCTCTGACTTTATGAAAGTCAAGGGACCCTCCAAGATAAGGCATGGCATTAAGAGGCAATGGGAGTGTGCTGTTTGGTTTGAGCTGGGCTTTACACTAGCGCTGCCCTGCAGCGTGGCTGTGAAAAGCAGGCACTCGATGAGGATGTGAAAGCATGAAGAGTACTAAAGTTGCCTGCGGTTCTCAGTGTGGCTGCACAGGAGGAAACGGAGGTTTTGTGGTGGAAGATCAATGTTGTGAAGTTACAGGGTGCTTTAGGAAAAGAAAGGAGGAAAAAAAAAAGATTTTTGGACAGCAGGTCTTTGAATATGCACATGATAGGTGTATACTTTGAAAAAGAAAAAAATGAATAGCGCTGAGACTTGCTGTCTTAAGCTAGGGCAGATGTTTACTTTCAAGACACGTCATTTAGCTATCGTAATGTATGTGGCACATGAAGAAGTGTTGCTTCTCCTCGTTCCAGCAAATACCGATTTCCCCATCCTTTCCCCAGCCCAACTGTGGGATTCATCAAAACAGCTGCTGACCACTCTTTGCCTGTTGGCCTGTCCCTGAATTGCCTGGCTGCCCTACGTGGGCAGGAATGTAGAAAAGTAAAAAATCCCTGGGTTAAGATTAACTTCTTATTGTCTGAAAAGTCAAATACAATCAAGTGGGGGATTGGCAAAAGGGACGCTGGCAGGTTCTGTATCCAGCGTTGAAACTGGAAGGATCAGACAACCAGACTAACCCATTTTTTTAGTTGATCCCTGTCCATTTTAAGAGGAAGTACAAGTAAACTAGCTGTGCTTTAGGGAGCAATTGGGCAAATGCTGCCCTTGTAAGGTGCCAGAGGGGAGCCAGCTGTGCCCTGGCTGCTGTTCTCTTTACCCTGTAGCAATACTGGTAAGACTCGCAGTCCCCAGATGCGCAGGGGCACAGTGAGCCCCGGTGCAGGCACACGGGCCGGCTGTGCCGTGTCCCCAGCCAGAGCTGTGCGGCTCTGGAGTCCTGCCAGAGTGAGACGATGCCCAGTGAACGGGGCACGGCATCGGCGCATGAGTGATAAATCCTGTTTTCCACGCGTAACGAAGCGGGAGAAGCAACATGCTGCAATGTCTCCAGCTTTCTGTCTGGTAAAAAGGGATGTGTCCTTCTGGGTCTGTAATACGGCAGCATCTTTAATGTAAGGGAGAAATACCACAGTGCTCGAGACTTTGCTCTAAGCAAAGAGGCCATGGAAGTGGAGCCAAACGATTTTATTTAAGGATAATATTTGACATTTCTATTCTTCCTTATGCCATTTATGCACTTTGGGCCCTTGTCCAGGATGGGCCAAGCTGCACATTGAAAGGCAATAAGTACTAGGCTAATGAGTACAACAGACACAGTCATCAGCAAAGCCGCCTGCACGTTGCTGTATGGAAGGCAGGTAGGGATTCAAGAAACAGTTGTGTGGGGAGAGGGAGAAAGGGCAACTGTTCTTTTCAGCTTTGTTTGAACTGTTTTTTGAGAGAGACCAGATGAAGAGAATGACTGATCTTAGCAGTGAAGAACTTGGTGTTTAATGTTTGGTGGTACTTAGTACAATGACTTAAAGAACTTGCCTGTAGAAAAGATAAATGAGCCCATTGTTGTGTTAGGGAATCAAGCACCGAATACCATGGCTACCTCCCATACATCTGAATGCTGGTGCAGTGTTTTGTCTGTATGAGACAACTGTACCCTGCAACCCTTTGGGAAGGGGAGAGGAAGGAGGACTCCACTTATTTCTGTTTAAACACAAGTCTCTGCTTCCCAACAGCTCTTCTTAAAGTAATTTACTAGTGGAAGAAATGTTTCTTCCATTCTTACAGGAAAACAATGTGAGAATTTAGATTATTCATCATAAGCTTCAGTATTGGCTTATTCAACTTGCTTTGCTTTCTGTGGTAGGCACAATAGTGGCTGTATTGAAACTGACTTATTTCCTCTGTGATGTGCTTCTGAAGTAGGTAAGTTACTAACGATGCAAATAGATTTTAATTGTGCAAAAGCTAGACACTCTGTGCCTTGAAAGGCAGTACCTGATTTGTAGAAGAGATGGTAGAAAACAAGCTTTCACAAGTAAAATTGCTGTGGAGTTTTATAAATAGCACCATACTGTAAGCAGGTGGCAAATGAAAATGTTCTGGTTCCTCACAGCTGGCAGGGACGTTATTTCTGGGCATGGGGTAACTTCTGCATCACCTTCATATGCTTGGCTTGTCAGAAGTATTTGTTACCATCTACTGGTTGGTCTAGTCATTTGCAATACTTGTAAAAGCTGAGCATAAATATTGTCAGCAAGCTTTGGCTCTGGCAGAAAATCAGGGTCGTGCTTTTATTTTTTGGGTGAGATGTTGAGGCTGTGGTTTGACAGGTTGGCTGGCCTAGTTGAAGGGCTTCTAGTACCCAATGGGTCAAAAAGGCCAGTGCCAGATAGTGCAGGGTTTGGAATAAACTCAGTCTGGTGGCTTGGTAAGTACATTCTATTGGGTTAACTTTGTACTGGCAGGATTTATATTGAATCAGACTTGTCTGTCTAAGTTACTGTGACTTTTTGCTGGCTCAGACATCACTCATCTTTCTGCACCTGGTATAAGTATGGCATGTGCTCAGAATTAAGTGCTCTGGCTAACTCAGTGGAATCAAGATCCTGCACCAAAGCCCTTTCAAGATCAAGTTTGTACTGCTACATAGCCTAAGGTTTTTCTAGTATTTTACTCTTTTCCCCCATGCTAACAGGTATATTTGATCATAGAACTGTGGCTTGACAAAGTGAGAAGTTATTAAATTTGCTCCAGCATGGGTTTCAGTTGTGGGGCAACCTAATTTCCATTTCCATGGCTTAGCGTTTGCCAGACTGACGCTCTGTGTGGCCAGCCCTGCTCTCTTCATCCTGAAATCCGCTGCGGGATGAAGAGCCTGCTCCCCAGGTGGACTGTTGTACTATTCTAGTCAAAGCAAATGTGTAATGAAGTCTCTGTAGACCCCGGCAGCCCTCACGGGGTGCTTGTTCGGGAGAAGTGTGTACAGAGCGGTGGCTTTGAAGGCATGGGTTGGTTTACGCAGCCCCAGAGGCTGGGCATGCCATTTATTGGGTGCGGGGGCCTCAGGCTCCTGCTGCAGTTCAGGGACGGCAGCCCCTGAAGGTACAGCAGTCACGGTGCAGCTTGGTTACCGATCGGGGCTCGACTGCTTGACTTGTGAGTGCAGGGCTCTCTGTGTTTCCTCCCAGCATTAAGTCCAGTTGTATGGTCTTTGTTTGAAGAGAGGTGCGAGATTCATCTTCAGCAAGCAATAACCTTCTTAGCGGGCTGTAAATTGTAAATAATGATTCCTTCCTATTTTTGGAAGTGATTTGCACCATCAACAGTTTATTGTGTGAAGATCTGAATGACGCAGGCTTGGAGAGCAGAGTGTTTATTGGATTGGGTTCCTGTTGCTGAAGTTGCGTGGGCTGTTTCAGGGCTCTCGCTTTGCCCTTCCTTAGGGCTTGTAAATCCAGTCTCCATTTGACTCTTTTCTTTCTCTTTCAGGACAATTATTCTGAGTGACGGCCCTTGCACGCGCTTCTGAGTGGTTATCATGGGCTTCATTGCCTTTCTGAAGACCCAGTTCATAGTTCACCTCCTCATTGGGTTTGTCTTTGTTGTGAGTGGACTGATCATTAACTTCATTCAACTATGCACGCTAGTCCTCTGGCCCATAAACAAGCAGTTTTATCGCCGAGTAAACTGCCGCCTTGCCTATTCACTTTGGAGCCGTGAGTATGCTTGAAGGGGATGTGAAGGCTGGGGGTGGGGAGGGGAGTGTTTTTTGTTTCTCTTTTTGTTAATTAAAGAAAATATATATACACACATATATGTATACGTGCACAGACGCGCGAGAGAGAAGTGGTAAGTTAGACACAGAGCAGTCCAAAGCAGCCATCTTTTCTGAAATATTGGGAAAACATAAAAAAGTCAAGGGACTGATACGTACTGTCACTCAAAAATTATTCAAATTGTTATTCAAAAATGTGAGAAGTGAAGCTCCTCCCACCCACCCCCAACCCTATTTTGACTGGTAGCTATTACTGATTCTGTCTCAATACCATCTTCATCCAGCGCCAGAGCCTGTACTAAGTGATGGGGAAGGGGGAGTTCACAGAGACTGCTTCAGATAGTGAGCATACGTGTGATACTGACCACTTACTTAGGAGCCCAAGTTGACTGTGTGATCTGCAGAGAGATGTCTGTCTTTAAAGCGTCTAGTGTGGATGACTCTATAGCTGAACTGTGTGACAACTTCAGAGTCCTCTTACACCCCACAGTGTCCATCTGTGATGCCAGTGTCTCCTCCTGTGAGCAATTTGTCACTCTCTTCTTCTTCTACCCATGGGATTGCTTTAGAGTGAGTGCAGCTGCGTTGCTCTCCTCTTTCAGACCTTTGCAAAACTTCCTCCCTGTGTTTGGCTTTTTCTTTTTCTTCTCATACAGCCTAACAGGGGATTAGATTTCTGAAATCAATGTTTAGAAGGCTCCTTAGTCCAAATGTCACCTCCTGTTTCAGGAGTGAATCATCTAATTTGTTTCCATTCTCCATCCCCTCCCAGTATGCATGGCCACTTACCTTAGTGCTCAGCTCAGCATCCAACTCCCACTTTGGGTAAATGAGTCACCGAAATGAGTACTTAGAGTTGAGCGGTCCACTGACAGGCACCCACATTTCTTAAATCATTGATGTGAAGTACTACCAACAAAAACTCTCCAAAGTGTCTAGTTCGGTTTCTTTTTAAGCTTCTTGTCCTTTCTGTGCTTTTTGTTCTGCCTATTGAGAATGTTGTCTGTGAAGCACAGGAGAAAGGAAATTAAATAGAGAGTGGCAGGCAAACTGTCAGGAGAAAAGGTATTGTAATAGAAGACCTTATAGGTAGAAACTTCAAAATTAGCTTGGTTGGAGGGGAGTGAGAGTATATGGGAAATTAATGGGGGTTTTTTATTTGCTTGTTTGAATTTCTTAATGTGCTTTTAATAATCTAGAACCTCATTTCATCCTGAAAACTATTGTTGCAGTAATAGTCTGGCTTTCCCGAGGGTATGAGCTGCTTGTGCCTTTAAGGCTTGTAGGTTCAGATGCTTGCTTTCTACCAAGTTAGCATTGTGCATGGAAAAATCACATTTTAAATGCTGTTACCTTTTATTTTGTATACACTGGAAATAACCTACACTATTGTTCAAAAAGGTTTGGAGGAGTTGAGTAGATAATTGGGTTGTACCTAGGATAACCCCTCATGTATAGCCTAATATAAATTAAATGATTGAGAAATTAAACTATGAAAATTAATGTAAATGTTATATGGGATTGCAGAGTGTCGATGGCCTGTAATGGAAGAGCTGACAGAATATGCACTTCAATTCTGATTTATAACAAATTAAGTAAGCCGTGTAAATGCGGCAGTTCAAATGCTGCCATTCATAATGAAATATATTTCATTATGTGGAAGCCTTTTGGCAATGAACCTGTAGGTTGGTCTTCTGTTCTGGATGCGATGTTTTGCTCGCTTACTCCAAGCTGTTTAGTTTTAAGCTGAGGGCGTTCATCAGAGCTGTCTGTAACAGAAGCTGCTCTGCCCATCCGGCAGAGGATCGGTGTGCAGGGGTTGGTACACCGGTGATTGTGTATCTGGCTATGTACTCTAGCCCGCTGAAAACCACGCTCTGTTCTTACCCTGTCTCTTCTCAAATACATAAAGCACCCCTTCAGAAGGGGAAGGAGATAGACTCTATCCGGTGTTTGTGGCAGACGTTTGGGGAAAAAAGTCTGTTGGGCTCTGGGCTCAACGTAAACCCTTTGCAACGCATGTAATTCACAACAGGTAGCCTGTACTACAAGCTCTCTCTCCTACATCAGCTCCTTTTAGATGACTTATGCCTTTGGAGAGCTCAGCACATTTGTTTTAGTCCGGTTGCAAAAATAATCTCTCAAATGTTAGTACTTTAAACTGAGAGGTGGGCTATGCCTCTTGTTTGCTTTGTTTCGGGGTGGCTTGCAAGGCTATAAACCCGCCTGCCTTGGCGTGTGGGAACCCCGGCTACAGGAGGGGGTTTGTTGTAGAGAGGTGTTGCTTGTCCCCTGCAGGAAGCATCGCAAGTAGCACAAGTGTTCCTGTCCCTTCATTCAGAAGGATGGGCTTGCTGTAGCATCAGCAGGATTGGTGCCACGCAAAATAGCTGTAACCCACACACCAAATAAAAGGAAATGAGCCCACTCCCGGTTATAATTACATCATTTATCAGTACGCTTGTAAAGGACAATCTGTTTCCTCGTATTAATTCTCCGGCTCATCAACCCTCCTCTCTCAGTATGAACTCTGGCAAATCTCTCAGCAAAGCGTCCTCTGCTATTTTAGAGTGAACGGTAGAAGAAAAGCTCTGCAGAAAATCATCCACACCTGGCTCTGTGGAATTTTTTTTCTGAATTTGAAGAAGAAACACACCCATTTTATTTTATTTTTGGTAAGAAAATGCAGCAACTGTAGCAGGTACTGGAGATGTTCCTCCTTAGAACATAGACAGCAATGGAAAGGGAAACTCACTCAGAGTACCACACTGTGTTTGGTACCACTACTCCATTTTGCCGGCCACCTGCTTGGAAGAGCATAGCTCTCAACTGAGGACACGCTTGCTGTCCTCTTTTCCCTTTTACTGAGCCAGGATAACCAGAGCAAGAAAGGTAAGTGATCACATCCTTTGCAAAGGAGACAAAGCTGGAAAGCAATGATAGAAACCTCTAGCTGGTATAAACTATTATTCTGTCTTTCCTCTGCTATATTTCCAGTTTACCAGGGTCACACTCTCTTCATCAGCAAGTTGCATAACTATGTCGTGCCTCCAAATGAGTGAGTCTTGGAAATGACACAGGGGAATAATGTGGTGGATAAGTGGTCACATGGGGAATATACATGAAAAAACTACTGCTGGAGAAGTTATGTATCTTGAGCAGACCAGGATTGGTTTTCCCTATCATTCACTCAAACACTGTGTTTGCCTTCTCTCTGATGGGTTCCAAAATTGGACCCACTCTTATTTGGCAGTATGGACAGATTACCTTGTCGTGATCCTGCTGATCAGAAGCCCTTTTGCAGGAAAGCGCTGCTCCATTTTGCAAAACCAGGGCCTCTCGATGGAAAGCTGAAATACTGAGTGGCAGAACCTGATGTAGAGAACTGAGGGGGTGCCTTCCAGTTTTGACCCTGCAAGTTTGTTGTAGTAGTGCAGGAAGAGTTGAACTTTTTAACTGCCATATTTGTGCAACCAAATTTTGATTGCATCCATATCTCATTGAAATGAGAAAATACCAATGACTACAGTTCGCATGGAAGCAAATCTTCCTACTGGGAGGGTGAACTATTCTCATACTTCCTACAGTTGTCCCATGATACAAGCAATGCCTTCCGTCTGCCTGGTTGTACTGAAATGAGAGAAATAGGCTAACCGTAGCATCTACATTCAGTGCGTACTGAATTTAAGTGGAGGGGTTTTTATAAGATGAAAAAAGGGGAGGTGGAAAATAAGAAGAGTGGGTGATGAAGGAAATGTTCAGGGTGGAGTATGAGAGATGCTGGGATATTGGAAAGCTGGACAAGACAGACGAGAAAGGGCTCATTCTTTCTTTTGCAGTAAGACACAATTTACCATTCCTGGCTTTGCCTGGGTATTTTGATAAATTAGCTCAATTCTGTGGTGCTTTTGACTCTGTGTTGATGACCATAATACAGAACGATTAGAGTCCTGTGTTGTAATATTAAAATCTATTGCAGAAGATCTATGGCACTGTGTCCCTTTAAAAGCTCTTTATTGGTCTGTTTACCTCCATAAAGCTTGTTTCATGTTGAGTAAAAGCATTAGGCTGCATCTATGCATAATTTGTATTCCACCTGGGAGAAACTGTGCTCATTTAGTGGAGCAATCAACGGCTTAACTGTCTGTTTTCAGGCACAAAGTTTTGGAGTTTCTGTCAGTGATCATGAAAGTTCACATTCATAATATAATGCCCAAACTTGTCATGGTTAAAAACTTGTTAAATTATCTATAATGCATATATCTAGTGTGCTAAATACTGCTTGAGGGTGGTGATGTTATTTGGTCTATACCTGTCTCAGCTCTCATTTCATCTCTAGTGGATTGGATTGAAAAGGCGGCAGTGTTGTTTGGAGTCAGAAGAGAGTAAGCACTGAATGGGGCTGGAGGTGAAACGCTAAATGCTTTTTGTAAGCAGCACCCCTAACTCCTCTCTCTGTCTTCATCATGTTTGTCAGAGTTGGTAATGCTGCTGGAATGGTGGTCAGGCACAGAGTGCACCTTGTTCTCAGACGAGGCCACGGTGAACACCTTTGGGAAAGAACACGTCATCATCATCTTGAATCACAACTTTGAAATCGACTTCTTGTGTGGCTGGACTATGACAGAGCGCTTTGGAGTGCTAGGGGTACGTGAGGCCATGAGCTTTCCCTTCATCTGGAGGACTATAGGTCTATTTAAAACCCATGCACATACAATTTCTTTGCATTTGAGTGTCCATCAACTCTTTGTCAACTTTAATGTCTTTGTTTGATCTCATTGTTCCAATCAGCAAATGACATTTTTGGATTGTTATTTTTGTTTTTCTCCAAGAGTTCCAAAGTTCTTGCTAAGAGAGAGCTACTATATGTGCCCCTGATTGGCTGGACGTGGTACTTCCTTGAGATTGTTTTCTGCAAAAGGAAATGGGAAGAAGATAGAGATACGGTTATTGAAGGATTAAAACGTTTGGCTGATTATCCTGAATATATGTGGGTAAGTACCGAGTTCCTCCTCTAGTATTGACTGCTAGAAGTGAAATGATGACAGAGATGCTCATGTGATACTGTAGCCTTATATATCAGGAAAAGGTCTGCTCATCTTCAAGTGTTGTCAAGGAAAACCTGTGCTCTGTTTCAGGAGGTCTTTTTGGGTGCGCTGGTAAAGTGTTGCTCTGTTTGCCTGTTGGTAAGGGAAGTCATTTGGGAAACAGTTCAGAAGCTTGCATAGGTAATTAGAAGCTTGTAAATCAGGCTTGTATAATACTTGTTAATTTTGCCTGATCTTATTTTTACCTTTAAAAAAAAACTAACAGCCTATATTCGACTGCCAAATCTATATAACCCTAAGCTACGTTTTCTGAGGTAGGCTAAAAAGACACATACACACAAAAGTCTTTTCTGGAGAAGTGAGTGAATTGGGATGTGGAAATACACAGACCATGAGCTTTGATAGGAAGTTCTTGTTAGTGTGTTCATTGATCTATGAAATGACGGGTTTCCCAAAAAGGGTCTATGAGAGTATATGGTAAGCTTACATCTGCTTTTGCAATTATGCTTTTCCTTTTTATTTTGATATTATTTGAAGTCAAGGGTGAAACATCTATGTTTCATTATGGGCAACGTTATTAGATTTTACTGCAGCAACAGAGTAATATAATCAACCTATTAAGCTTCTTTTAATATTGAATGCAAACGTTTTGATAAATTTACTGGTTTGCTTTTACAGCAGCACATGTAATTTGGCTCATAAAACACTTTAAGAGGCTTTTTGTGCATTTTAAGTGATTTTTCAATATTATCCAGCATAGCTTGTTAAAATGAATAGTGAAATAGTAAGCCTTAACTAGCACATTGTGAATGCGTCATTTGTGATTTTCTGTCATTACAAAGATATAAAAAATAAGAACCTGGAGAATGTATTTTAAACTGCATAATTGCTTGAATATATGGATGTGAACTACATTTAAAATATCCTGATTAGTGTGGGGGAAAGAAAATAAGAAAAAACCCGCCCAATTAAAAAATCTCAAGACTGCACTTTAGTTGCAAACCTATATGTTTTAATGATTCTACGATTGAGAACCAAGGACTAGTCTCTGGGGAAAACAAGTAGAAAATATAAATGCAAAGTGCAGTTAGCATTGATTATTTAAATCAAGACTTCCTGCTTGGTAATTTAAATGATGATTAAAATTGACTTGAGTAAATCAATTTCCTAATTTTTGTGCATTGTAAGTGCCACAATTAGGGCTGTCTGTGCACCCTTCCTTCGTGAGGTCTTTCTCACATGTGCACTGCAGCGCAGTCTGTACCTCCCTCGCCTACTTGGTCCAGAAGGATCACCGGGCCATTGACTAGAAGAGGGTGAGAATTTGGTATAGAGGAAAGAGCTTGCATTGCAGACTGGGGCTGAGATTGCAGTGTTACGCTCTGAATCTTGTGCCGCCCTCACCACTTGGTGGTGGTTGGTCAGATTGTCATAATGGATGTGCTCTCAAGGGCCAAATGAAGATTGCAGCACCATCTCCCGTTCTCCCACTAACAGGTCTAACTCTCGTGTCTGTGGCTTTATGGTCTTAACACTCATTTAACTTACCTTTTGTGGTGCACAGTATGTGGATACACTACAGAGAAAAAGTCAAGCAACCGCAATACTGACAAACATCAGATACCTGGCGATGCATTCGACAAGTCTTTCTTTTGAATTGCAATGTTACAGCATTGCATGATACTGCTGGGAGACAGTAGTAGCAACATGCCCTTCTCCCCCTCCATCGCTTGCCAGGGATGCAGAGGTTTGTGTGTTCCAATGCAGCAATGTTTTCTATTGCTGGTGCAATGGGAATGGTGCCCTAGGGCCCTCAGAAGGGCTTTGTCTTCTCTTGGCTTTGCATTGCTTCTGGTCTGTCTCTCTCTCTCAACTAGAGCAAAGGTAATATAGATGCCGGAGGAAGGACAAGTCGATCTTTTGTGCTGCTTGAAGTCAGTATGGGAGGATTCAAGGCTTTAGTAGTCACTTAGAATACCACAGTCAGATTGGTGCCTTACAAGATGAACAAGGTACGGGTTTTAGGGAAAGGCACCATTTTTTATGAACACAAATGATACAAATGAAATAGAAAATCAGAAAAGGTTTCAGACAAACAAGTTTGTCTTCAGATGAGTAATTCTGGTTGTACAGTACACATTTTAAGTGAGGTAGCGAGTGATTAATATGTATTTTTCCTAAAGTGGTTGTGTACTGGTATTTGGATTGCTTTTTCTGACTTGTAGATTAGTCCACCGTTAGCGAGCCAAAGCCTTCAGAGATATTTTTTTAAGTAAAGGTTTCAGTTATAGCCACTTAGACTTTTTGTCACCTTAAATTTGGTACCGGTGTTGTTAAATATAAGTGTAAATGAGTTGTGAGGTGGTGCTTATGCCTAATACTTGATGATCAAGTGAGACAGTTGAAGTGTGTGCACGTGCGTGGATGTATGTTTATCTTACACAAATTTTGAGTATTCTGCTTGGTTTCTTTTGATCTCAAGTTGTCCTCGTTGTTGCCTTTTGTCTTGTTGTACTAGTTTCTCCTGTACTGTGAAGGAACTCGTTTTACAGAGACCAAGCATCGTATCAGTATGGAGGTAGCTGAATCCAAGGGATTGCCTAAACTGAAATACCACCTGTTGCCCAGAACCAAAGGTTTCACCACTGCTGTCCAGTGTCTCAGGGGAACAGGTACTTGCAACTACTACTTTTTCTTTGCATTAATTGCAGTGTGTTGTTTAGTATACTCCTGTGTAGCACAGTGTAGTATACACCGTTGTTCATTACGTCCATTACAATTAGTGAGTTGGCAGGAATAAGCGTTTAGCATGTCAGCCGTTAATTTGTGCCACATAACTCTCAGATACCAGTCTTAAAAAATAATAAACCTTTCATGTATGTCATCGTTGCTTAGTTCATCAAGTTGTCTTGTGTTTTGGTAACACATATACTATGTAGATGGGAATGTCATGTGGCTGATAGAGATAAATACAACACGTAAACACAAAGTAGTGAAGGACCCTGCTACCTGATGTCATTAATGCAAGGCTCGCACAAGGCCTTGTTGCTGTCTAATGTAAGGATGCCGGCAACGTGGTTGCTAGAATTGCTGATATAACAACCGTATTTTCTTTTTTGTAACAGTTTCAGCAGTGTATGATGTAACACTAAATTTCAGAGGAAACAAGAACCCGTCTTTATTAGGAATTCTTTATGGAAAGAAATATGAAGCAGATATGTGTGTAAGGTGAGCATATAATGATGGAGGTGAGCCCTAAGGTGCGTGCTTTGGCATGTTGAATTGTATTCAGATTTTACAGGGTAATGTCCTTTGCTGTAGTCCCTTTTCCTTGTCCTTGAAGCTTCTCTGCAGGCTACAAAGACCTCTGCGTTTCCCCCTTGCTTTAGTTCGCTTTCATGTGTGAGATTCCGTAATATCACCCAGCAAATCAGAGAGCTCTGAGCAGACTCTAAGCCTGGGTACGACCGCATTGTCATTACAGGGTTTCCCCAAATTTTGTGCAGTGAGGACACTAGTCCACATTTTTTTTTTCCTTTCTCTGATGGGAACAGAAAACCAACTGTTCTGCTCTCTTCCCGGTCTCCTGCGAGCACATGCATAGTATAAATAGCCTGTCCAACGTCAGTAGTCTCTTGTAGTAAATGGTGTAAAGCTCTTTACTGTGCCAGTTTCTCTCCTTCTCTCACATGGTTTGATTAGTGGATTAGAAGTTCAATCATGCTGAAATTCTGACATCGTATGAATGAGGTGGCACATTCCTCACATTTCTCATTACTCTTTTACCTGAAAGAGTAACTGCTAACACCTAACTCCATACAGCATGTACACACATGCACGTACACACACGTTTTCTCTTTGTTGCTTTCTCCGTGTTGTCTTCTGCTTTTAAGGCTTCCTTGTGATCGTAAGAACTACCGACCCTTCCCTGTTGAATTTCTTCTTTTTCCCTTTTATGTTTGCACCTGGCAAATGACGTGGTGGTTCTCTCCAAAGTTCTTTTGACAGTTCACTTCTTCTCTGGGGACTTCACCCACATCACCCACACTTTGGAAAACATTGCTACGTTCTGGTGATGAGATTGGTGTTTGGTATTTAAAAGAAAAAAGGAAAATAAAAAAGCCTTACTACCCCCACTCCTTTCCCCTGTGGCCATGGGTCTGCATTGCAGATGTGTGGTACTGGCTCTATACGTTGTCCTTCTACAGGGCAGGTGTGTCTTGCCAGAGCCTCCAAGGGTGAAAGACTTTGTAGGGAATCACACTGATGATCCATTGTGTGGAGGTATAGCAGCAACAGTTTTGTGGAACAAATGCTCCCTCAGGGGAGGGGAGAGTGCTGCAGCCCTAGTGAGGAAGGGAAGGACGTGCATTCCAGTTGTGCAACTTCCACAACATTTTAGCCTTCAGTTAGAAAGAAGGCCGCAGAAGTCTGGGGAGAGGTGAGGTCACTCGTTTGCAAGGGGTTTCATTTTGGCTATTTACACTTGCCAGACATATTCCTGATGAGGAAAGTGAGCAGACAACTTACAGCTAGCAAAACAGCTGGTCAGGTGGCTGCCACCTGTAATGCCATACTGATGGCAGATGCATGTAGCATGTCTAGCGAGATCTGGGGTACACATGCATGGATGTACATCTCTATAATTAGACATTGAAGAGCAGCTGCATTCAGTTAAATATCCTATGGATTGCTAATGCAGATGCAAGTTGGTTTTATTTATTGGTGAGGTAGCGGGAGGAAAGAAAAATGTAGTTTTCAATAGTCATTAGAAAAGGTTTGGGTTCATAAAATTCTGTTGAGGATGATGTTGCCAGGTAAAATTACGAATTGTACCCTATTATAGAAACTAATGACTTTGTTCAGATAATTTTGATTTAAAAGATGTTTGTGGGCTGAATCAGCAATCTCAAGCTGATTGAAGCTTTTTCTCTATCTTGGAGAGGAAGCTGTGAGAATAAGGAAACTATTTTTACAGTCTTTATGCTGAAAATTGAACATGTCCTTAATGTGCCAGCAGACTTTGCTTAGCTCAGAGAAAGGAAGAATATAAGCTCTTGTTCTTCGTATATGCATATGCAGTTACCTGTGCAGAGGTACGAAGCTTAGCTCTTTGCAGAGGATCCAGTCTTTCTCCTGACTGGCTCCAGAGAAAATAATCAGCTAAATTACCAAATGTTATTTATTGCTGTGAGTACCCTCTAGTGGTGATAGCAATACAGCGATAAATTTACCAGAGAGCTTTCAGCAAATGACTTTTTACTGAGCTTTTATTGAGCATTATTTATATTAATTGAGCGGCTTCTCCTGTTAGAGCTAATGAAAGTAAATCTGTAAAATCCGGTGTTAAATTTGTTTATGGGATGCAGAAATTATTAGAAATGTATTAGAATGCCTTCCCTCTGCTGCTGCAGACTTGAAGGCTTTAGTTCATACTGCAGAAATATATTCCCTGGTTGAACCGCAGCAAGTAAGTTGTATCTGGAATCACTGAGTCTGGAGCCCTCCAAGAGGTCACCCTTCTGTTCTTATTGCCCTGCTATAAGAGGGCAATGATACAGTCCAAGTGGTGCCAAAATATGGTCAAGCTGAGGGTAAGGTGTCTGTGCCTGCCCTCTACAGACTGAGCAACTTTCTAAATTGATCCAGGACTGAGATGTGTGCCACTGAGAAAAGAGATGATACATTTGTGAGCATGTTAGTGGCCTCTCTTGGCAAATAAAAGAATGCAGGAAAATGGTTGGCTCTTCACCACTAGAAAGAGGCTCTTAAAAGGTGCCTGTTCTCGGTCAGGTCAGGTCAGTACCTGGAGCTGGGTGTAATTTTTGCATGCACCCGGAACGGCATGCCTCAATCTGTAGGGCTGGAGAGGCAAGGAGAGAGAAGTGCAGTTGCTGTAGAAGATGCTTTCCTTAGAGTTGGTATGAAGTGAATTTTTAACCACCCCTCCCATTCCTTCCAAAATGGGGTTTTCACTAACAAAAAGTAACAAACAGTTATCCTGCGGTTTGCCACTTGCTTATCTTTTCCCAGCGCTGGGTGCCTCAGTCTGAGCTCACTGGGAATCAACCAGTGAGGTTCTGGTGAAGGAAGAACAGTGTTTGAATGGGAAATGCTTGTTTTACTGATGCGCTCTGAAATTGATAGGAGCTTGTACAGTTTATTTTCTCTCAGGAATCTTGAGTTTTAGGTGTTGCTTAAGTCCCAGTTCTCTGCGTTTCAGACCTCTGCCATCAGTGACAGTATTATCTGTAGCTTATGCCTTTCACTGAATAGAAGATCTTCCCTAGTAAAGGTCTAAAGTCAAATACCTGGATTTCCCCTTAACTCTTCTTTTTTTTCCTTTTTTAATGTTTCTACTAAACTAGGAGATTTCCTCTGGAAGATATCCCTCAAGATGAAAAAGAAGCTGCAAACTGGCTTCATAAGCTTTACCAGGAAAAGGTAAACAGATTTGCTTTCTTTTCTCTCTTTTGGGACTTTCACGGTGGTAGTGTATTAAGGCACTGAGTAATGCACACTATTCCACTGGATGGAGAGAAGAGATGGAAATATCATGTATAATTTGGCAGCCATCCCTCTAACCGCTGAAAAGAGCGGTACAGAAGAGCCCCTTGGCCACAGTGGGCTGGTGAGTGAATAGGTCTCAAATTGCTGGGAAACACAATGGGATTCAGAGGTATATCTGAGTTGCAGAAGACTAATAGCAATCCACTGTCTATTTATATTCTTCATCTCTTGGGTCTCTCATACATTTCTAAAAGCTTCATTTTCCCTGTGGGTGTCTTTAGGCACTCAACAAGAGTGATAACTGTATGTCAGGGAGAGCCGGTCCAGCTCTTAGCTGCAATTGTCCTTCGCTTTCATGTTTCTTCCACTGTCACTTTTCTTCTGCCTCCTGGTAATACCTCTGCAGTGGGATCTGCTGCCAGGGACGGATGTAGCACATGCTCAGCATGCCTTCAAACGGCTCAAAGCTTTTTCTCGTGTATTGTATTTTTCTTTTTTACCTTAGATGGTTAATTTCTTCAACACGGATTTAACAGTTCTGTGAGGAGGAGGAGGAGAGAACTGTAATTAATGTAGCCCAGACCTAATTGGTGGATTGTTGAACTTGAAATGTGTATCTTGATTTTTGTGTTGCTTATCTTTGTGGCAAAACAGAGGAGCACGGAAACTTTAACTGTCTTGGGCTTTCTTCTGCTGTGTTGACCTGTGCTGCAGCATTTCCAAGGTTATGCTTAGCCTGTAGGTAGGCAGCAGATTGTTCTGAGTTTCATTTGGTTCATTTTAACCTAATTTGTTTGAATACCTAAGCTCTAATTCAATTAAGGGGAGTGAAGTTATCTTACAAAAAATGGTAGCTATCATCATCTTCTCCCAGTGCCTCCCATTAGCAGGTGTATCAAACTAGCTTGTTGGGTCAGTTAGTGTAATATGGGATTAGATACCTTTAAACAAACAAACAAACAAAAAAACCCAACAAACAACCCCAAATAAAATTTGGGCTCCTTGAATCCTGTCTCCTGCTATCAGGGACACGCCATCATGTAATTCCCTTGTGAAAAGGCTCCTGGACGTAAGAATTCCTTCTGACGTTGCCTGGCTGGAGGAGCAGACGTTAAGGTGTATGTTCCAGGTGTGGTCTTTCTCTGCTTGGCTCCTGCTTTGTTAAATAGTGAATGCAGAGCTAGAGCAGATGGCGCACAGAGCATTCATTCATTCCGCTCGGTGCCATTCTTTGGGCAGAATGCTCTGCTTTGCTTCCAGAGGGACGGCTTGGTGTTCCTTGCTTGTGTCAGTTGTACCTCTGTTCAACTTTTGGTGTGAGGTGTTGCTGGGGAGGTATTACTTACATATGTAGGTATTTTATATATTGATCTTATAGTGTGTCCTGGTTTGAGGTAGAACAGAACCAATTTTCTGTTCAGTAATTTTACTTTTCAGTTAAGTCTCTTTTAACTAAGTGAAATTAACGGCATATTTTTCAGACAGTGTCTGCTGCTTACAGAGTGATAAGGTCTGATGTTTACGGTTAATACCAAAGAATGGTATGCAGAGAGGCTCTTGTTTATACTCATTGCTATAACAGCCAAGGTCAGCTAACTTTTTTGTGTGCCACATTGGAGGGTTGGAAGCAGACCTCCTGTAAAGGGTCGCACATGTGGGGAGGAGTGAACACAACAGGTGACCCAAATCTGACCCACAGGGTATTACATCCCATCTGCCTCATGCTCAGTATAAAAGCTGAGGGGTCAAAGGGATCAGCCTCTTTTCTTCAGTGGCTGACGTCTGAGGAGGACTCTGTCTGTTCGTCTGCCTTTCATCCTGATCTGTGCGTTCCTGAATCCAGTTCCTGCCTGTCACTGAGTCCAGGCTTGGACTTTCCCAGTGCCTGTTGGTGATGTGATTGTCATCCTAGGAGCTCGATATTGGTTTTGTATATATTGTATATATTTAATTATTTTCTTATTAATATTGCTGTCTTTTTATTATTAATATTTCATTAAAGTAGTTTTAGTTTCTTTTCAACCCGTAAGTCTCTCTCCCTTATTCTCTCTCCCTTCTCTTCTGGGAAGAGACAGAGATTAAAAGAGAGCATCTGTCATTTGTTTAGTGGCCAGCCCAGCGTAAACCACGACATGGTGTTAGCAATATGTTGTAACTGGATTCCTTAAAGTGCTCTTCCCGCACAGAGGGTATGTCCTCAAAAGGCTGTGTTATTGGCAAGGAACGCCTTGTGCTCCTCAGCCCTTTATAAGGGAAGGTAAAAGAAAAACAGCTTAACTGGGGAAAAATAAGAAGCAGCCAAACTTGAGCCATCCTTGGTAATGGCTTGGAAACCTTACAAAACATTCTTACAAACTGAGGGAAGACTGTGGGCATGCTGCTCCTTTGGCTCATGTGTCTCGTGATTGCATCTCTCTGCAGGCTGAGATCAGGGTACAACTACTCTGTTGAAGTCCTGGGCTTATGGCTGGCACATGTCTCTGCTGGTTAGCTTGTGCTTTGCCTTCCTCTTCTGGCTGTATATACAGATTTTTCTGCTGTCCTTTGCTAAACCATGCTGACCTTATTGGAAGTGAAAGCGGGAAGAAAAAGAAGAGAGGCAGGTAGTGCCTGAATTGGCCTCTGGCCTTGACGCTGCCCTAATATTCCTAAGCAATTAAGAGAAGAGATGAAGGTATTTGGCAGTGGAGAGGCTGATATGGTTTCAGTTTCTGATGGTGGCCAAGATTGCCTTCAGAGGGTTAATATGGTAGCCTTGGCAGTCAACAGAAATGCCCAAACATATGACAGCAGATGGAAGTCGATGCTGTGAACTCTTGATGGGTGTTTACTACAGATACTGTCCTTGATGTTGTCCTGGAGTTGACTATTCTTGGATTGCTTGGTGCAAACATTATGAACATGTTTTCGTCTATTTTCTTTTTCTCCCAGGATGCTTTGCAAGAGATGTATAATCAGGAAGGCATATTTCCTGGCCAGCAGTTTAAACCTCCTAGGAGACCATGGACTCTCCTAAACTTTCTTTTTTGGGCCACAGTTCTCCTCTCTCCTCTCTTCACATTTGGCTTTGGAGTTTTTGCAAGTGGATCACCTCTCCTTATCCTTGCATTCCTGGGACTTGTTGGAGCAGGTAATAAAAGCAGAGAAGATGCTACACCCAAAATGACATGTAACAGGATCCATTACCTCCAATAAATTCTGTATGTTAATTAATTAATATGAATGGGGCTTGCAGAAGAGTACTTGGAGCTTACTTGTAGTCTTTATGTTGTATAGCGTTCTTATTATTTCAAGAGCTTTAATGCAGACAGGCTTGCCTTCATATCTTAGGCAATATGTATAGCAATCAATAGCAATTGAGTCTTGTAGCCCATTATTATGGTGCCTGAAGGAGAAAGTACTTTTACTGTGCACTTTATCTGTGAATTAAAAAAAAAAAAAAAAAAAGGCAAACAAAATACAAAAAACCCAAACCCTCAACCTTCCCCCTTCAAACAAAAAACCCTAAAAAAAACCCACAACCCAAAAACCAAAGGGTGGGGGGGAGGACATATGCTTCAGCGTGCATACTACCTGTCCTGTGAATCAACATCGAAGCATTAATTATATTTTTAAATCTGGATTGTCCTGCTCTTTTAGTGCCATCTGACCTGTGATCCGTGTGTGGCCTCATACTTGGTCTATAGTCAATATATAAAATATAGTCTATAGCCTCACTGTTGGTCTATAGTCAGTACTGTCTTCAGGACTGGGTTAACTCTTGTTGGTTCTGCTTGTGTGTTTACATGTAACTTCCTAAATCCTTGAACTGGTTTTAATATGCCTCCCATTTCTCTGTTATATTTTAAAGCTTCCTTTGGAGTTCGTAGACTGATAGGAGTAACTGAAATAGAAAAAGGCTCCAGCTATGGCAACCAAGAATTCAAGAAAAAGGAGTAACTGACAGCTGCAGTTCAGCACATATAACCAGACTATGGTATCCGATTAATTTCAGTTAAAAAAACAACAACAAACACTTAGAAACTATCTTTTTCTTAATAACTGATGACTAATATTAATGAATAAAACTTGAGCCAAGAATGAAGAAGTTGGAGGCATCAACTGAAGAGAACACATCAACTTTCTGCCTGTTTAAGGATTACTGTAGTCAAACTATGGGAGAAAATCTGTGGTGGGGTGTAAGAAGAAACTAATTTTTCTTGCTTTGTTGCGGGACTTGGGGGTGGGGGAGAAACGAGGGCATTGGCCATGGCCACGTGCATCTTCAGATGACTGAATACACTGGTTTCTGTCAAGAGCACTACACTCACTTTTACAACAGGAGCCATTGAATGTTTCCTCTAGCTAAAGCCAATGTAATGTTTGTTGATTTCCAACTTTTTTTATTAATGAGCCAGGAAAAAACAACCCTTCTTAAATTAATTGACCGATGTTCATTGGGTTAGAGTCATTTTTGGAAAGGCTGTGTTGTCATGGCTACAGATTAAATCCTATTTGTATGTTACACTGATCCTTTTATTTTCAGGCAAGGTCTTAAAACTTCTGTAATGCGAGCGAATGGATAGTGGAGTTTGGAAGCAGTGCGTTATTGATCAGCACAAACTATAGAACAGATCCACTAGTATTAAAACAGTATAAAGTTCTTATCATATCTCCTGCTAACTGCTCAAGGCTGTTTAATTTCAAAATATTACTTCAGTCTTGACTGTTGTTTGCCCTGTTTCACATCATACAGGTACGATAATCTTGAATAGTCTGTTTGGACGTGTTTTGTTTTCTGAATTAATGCTGACAGTGGGATTTGGAGTTGTGCAAAGAAGGAAATTTATTCAGTTTTCCTGACGTTTTCTCCTTTTATTTCTGTTCACGTCTCTCATCACCAAAGTCCAGTTCAGCCAACCTCTCTCAGTAAAGTGGGAGGCAGCAGCAGAAACCAGCACAATAGTTTTCAAAATGTCTTCTTTTACAAGAATTTGAAAGGGAGAGGTCTGTATCGATCGGATTTCGAATACTGGCATCTCTTGAACTTTTAATAAGAGTTTTGACATTGATTCAAATGGGGCCAGGATCTTACCCTGTGTGCTGTAATGATAAAGTGTGCTGCACTTTGTACTTGGTCGTGCTTTAGATGCTAATGTGAAATATATTGCAAGGTAAGCTGTGCTGTTAAGCGTTAGAAAGAGTACGGGGTCTCTTCAGGGATTTTAAATATCTTTAGTTTTGCTTGTTGACCTTTGGGTTTTTTTCACTGAAAATTAGAGATCAGAATCATGGCTGTACTTGTCTCTTGCTTGGTTTTTTTTCTTTCCTTTTTTTTCTTTTTCACAAACACACATTCTGAGTTTTGTAGATTGCTGCTGCATGCATAGCTGGAGAATTATTTGCAAACAGATGGGAACTACCTGTATAGTCAAGGCTGAAGGCCACAATCTGCATTTGGCTACACTCAGAAGTTGGTGAAATGGGTTGCAGATCTACAGCTGAGGGCAGAAGGTGACCCTCGGGGTCTGTATTTTTAACCCAGCTGCCACTAGAATGTTTATCTCACTTCTGTAAACAGCAGATCTCATCAAAGCACTGGTCGTTATTTTCATCTTTGCTCTAGTAACCAAGATAAGAGAGTAATAATTTACCTTCTCTTCATATTTACTTTTAACTGTCGGAATGTAACCCACAGATTTTTCTGTTTTCAAACACTGGAAGAGCAATTTTGTAACTTAGAAAAATATTTTACTTGGGGTCATTAAGCGCTGTTCTGTCATGCACTTGATTTTTATTTGTGGTCTTTTCAACAGGAGGATTTGAAGGATGGCCTATGTTGTCTGTCTCCTGTTAAACTCATCCTCTACTGAATCATTGTACCTGTAGCCCCAGCGTTAGTATGTCATCTTTGTCCCCGGAATAAATCTTCCCTAAGATAGGGGATGCAACACTGTTGTTAATGTTAGTGGAATTTGGAATATGCGTTGGGATTGAGGAGAACAGAGCCTAGCCGTGACTCTGGTTTTCCTTGCTGGATGTTTTTTGTACTCTGTCCTTAAATATGGTTAGGCTTCCAAATGCTGATAGAGACAGCTCTCTGGCTTTTCCCTGTTTTTTTAACTGGAGGACTAAAAGCAGTGGGCTTTTCTTTCTTTTCTTTATTCTTTTTCTTTTTTCCTTAAGTAATTCAGTAATGGATATATTTCTTGCTTCTTAGAAAGATGTTACAGGTGCTGTACACTTGCTTCCTGAAGATGATACTAAATATGTATAAATTGTACTGGCTTAGCAGAGTGAGGCTTGCAAAGCAGGCTGACCATTGACTATGTTTTATACTTAGATTTTGAGCAGTATGTTAATGGGCATGACAAAAATTTCACACAATAAGTCTCCTCTTAATGCTAAGAGGGGAGATGCTTAAAGGAGAAGGGAATTAATAGCCTTTCTTTTTACGGGATCCTTTTCTCCTCTTAGTGCATGTAACTCCCTGTTAGGAATCATGGGATTAGTGCATGTACATCAAGGGGAGAATAATCAACATTTCATATTTTCTTATCATAACTTATTGGTCATGCTTTCTTTTTGAAAATATAATAAATACATCATCCGTTACCTAAATTTTGCTCTTCTAAACAGACATATCAGTAACTATTTGGAAAACTGGAATATACAGCAATGCACAAAACAGTACAAAACCAACACAAATCTCTGCATTTTGAATTTTATCTCCTCAAATAGGGGTTTTTATACACACGCACGCACACACGTACACAGAGTATGTATAAATTAAAATGACTGGAAATAGCTGAAGTTTATGTCACTAATGAAGATTAGCAGGTGGCTTGGATTGGAAAAGTGAGCATAGATTTTATATCTTATTTTCTTCTGGTTTAATAGAACATAGCTTGTATATTTGACTACCAAGCCCTTTACGAGCAATAATAAATAAAAATATATCATGTTTTTCGTCTTTTGCTTTTCAACCATGCTAGGTTTAATAAACTTAAAGCTATAGGAGCGTTTTCTCTCTCCACTTTTCAAAACTTTAATTTACTGCTTGACTGTTTAGACTAAATGCCATGTTCTCCAGTATGGACTTGCAAGCTGACTGCCACGGAGTTCAGCATTGACTCTGAAGACGAATGGTTCTCAGACTAATATGGACAGATGCTACGCTCTTGGCCTTGGCAGCGCTTGTCATTGTCGTGAAGATCAACGATGTTGCTCTCAAAGTGGGATTTGCAGTTCCAAGGTAGCATCATCTTGACCTACATCTAAGAACCTGGTGGGAGAACTCAGAGACTGCTGGCATTGGGGCATCTCTCAGTTAGGAAGGCACAAAAAGCTGATGCTGAAGAAGAACCAGATAACTGGTATCCGGAGGTCTTGGCTCGGTAGGGATCATAGTTCTCTGTTGCTCATTGTGGGCTGAGCTCTTGCTCTTGCAGTTGACTTTGTGTTACTGAGCAAAATATCTGTCTCTGGCACGAAGAGCGTGGGCAACGTTCCTTTGTTCTGCTTTAACTTATCTTGAAGGGCTCTACACTTAAATGATGACCAATGAATATAACTACTACCTTTGTCCTAATTGCCTAGTGTTCACAGAAAAAGTGAGTGTGTCTGCTCACTTCCACATGATACCACTCGTCTCTGTCTACTGATGTCTGTATATTTGCTTGCCTGTATTTTCTGCAGATGGTTCAGTTACAACCTCTTAGCTGGAACTTGGAGCTTTCCAGTTCAGCCAGTCCTATAGAAATCGTCTCGCACAGCTGGGGTTTTGTCTTCCTGCATTTTGGTGCTGGTTGGCGTGCTCAGCAGATCTGCAGTGGCATAGTTGTGTTAAGCGGTAACGCAGCTTTGCTGCTTCAGAGCAATATTTTCTTAGGGAAGAGGAGTCCTTCCCGGGCCTGCTCACGTAGGCCATTACTACCTGGTAACAGGTCCCTCTGACATTGATGAAGCCAATAAGAGAGGGACGGGACAAGATCTTCTCTAACAGTTGGAGTAACTGTCAAGCAGGGGTCGCTGTAATGTCTGATAACTGCTAAAGATACAGTTTTTGTTAGGGACTACCCCAAAATCTGGTTTTGATTAAAGAAATGTAGGGTTGGAGGCTTTTAATAATGCTAAGTTCACAGTATGCAGAGTGTTCCAGATTGAAGACAGATAATATTCACATATTTTGGCATCTTGGAGAAGTATGTATTAACTAAGTCTAAGGGCAGGATTGGACAGACCTGGCCAAAGCGTGTTTCATTCAGATGCTGGAGGCCAATGCAGATAAAAGTGAAAAATCCATTCCTAGATTTCCTTTGAAAATCGGATGCAGTGGTGGAGCTCACGCCATCTCCTGGATGTCTGTGCACTTACATCACTTGGTGTGAAGTTTCTGGTTCACAGCAGACGTTTACTACACATTCTGGTTTATGCCTGTGGAAAGAAGCCCATCCCCATAATGGTAATGCTGAATTTGTAACTTGCTACTCACAGCTACGCTTTTCCGTATTTCTGAACCTTTTGATCCATAATGTGCTGCTCCGGGGCTGCCAGTGCTGAGTGAAGCCGGGATTTGAAGCGGGTAACAGCCGTGCTGAGAGCTGCAAGGTGCATGGCTGAGGGAAGGCGGAACACTGCAAGGTGCATCACTGGAAGGAGGAGGAACACCGACGGGTCCAGCCAAATGCTTGCCCTGAGAAAATCGAGCGATTGCCAGGAGCTTTGCAAACCAGAGATAAGCGTGTATGTGGGCAGGCAAACTCTGACACTAATAACGAATGTCAAACCTCCCTGTGACAATTTACAAGATAACCCTTGCCATGTTTACGTGATTGGGGTCAGAATTTGTCTTGAAGGGCTTTATCTCCTTGTTACAGATGGCAGCTCTTACTCTGCCCCACTTCCCCCTCCTTATCCGGAAGACTAATTTATCTGACTGTCTCAGCAATCTCTGCGTCAAGATCATTGTCGGGTTTTGGTTGTGGGTTTTTTTACCTGCTACGGTTTTGAGGGAAAACTTTCTGGAAGTCCGTGTTACGGGGCCTGCGCCGCGTTCGGTAGCCACCAGAAAATGTCATGAAAATATTTTACGCTTTGGAATTGGGAAGACGGTGGATTGGCATCTGTAAGCCAAATATATCGTGTTTCTCTTGTCCTTGGCCTCTCAAGGTTTATGGAAAGCTGCCTGTATTTCTTTAAGTGTTATACCCATAGTTACAAGCCACTCTTCAGTTTCTGAAACTTGGAAGAGAGTTAATTTGTGCACTTCCACTTCTGAGAGAAGCTGAGTGTTGCCGATTGTCTATTTCTGAAAACTTGAGCAGAAGCAACATTTTATCCTAAGAGAAAATGTATTTTAAAAATAGACACTTTAGCAGAAACTGGAATACACTAGTACTTTTAAAATCTAAATTGGAAGTATTCTTTAGTGTGGGGGCTATGGCTACCAATTTTCAGTCTTAGACTGCAAGTTTTATTTTGTTTCTTATTTTGGCCAGGGTGTATTTTCAAGGAAAACACGCAGATTTACTAGTCACACGAAAACCTAATTTGCAAAGGGAGGAAGAGTGGGCAGCCAAGGCTACTCGGGAATGAATTTTTTGCTTTCCCAAGGCATGAACTGGGTCTGTATGCCTCCTTTATTAACGTGCATGTGCATCCGTGCAGAGGGCCAAGCTGTGCCCCGTCGCGTTGTTTTGCTTCAGCTTCGTCAGAGCTGTACCTTGTGACAACTGAATGCTACTTGCCACCGTCAGCTGGCGTGTCGCTCGCTCCTAAAGATCACCAGCAAGTTCTGTAGCTTTAATGAAAACCTTCTCTCAGAAAACTCACCATCCTTAACCCGATTGATTTGTCACAGACCTCTCATTTGGAGGGAAGTGTAGGTACCAGATGATCACTATTAGCCAAATCTAACGAGTAATAAAACTGTAGACAGGGTACACATTTACTGTGCATGTATATATATTTTTGTACATTTTTACAGTTATTTCCTACACTTGGTTTTATGACGTTCAGAGGAGATGCGTCTGAATCTGATTAAAAACAAGAAGCTATTAAGAAAACCCAACCCTGTCACCTGCTGTAGTTTCTACTAAGAACTGTGCCCAAACGAATACGCAGATTTACAGTGCTATGCAAATATTACTTTGTAAGTTGTCTCTTAAATTTTGCTTAAGTAGTTCACGCTGTTTTTACTGGGCTTTCGGAAAAAGATTGACGCAAAAGATTCATCTTGTAAAATAAAATAGCTTTGGCTGTGTGAAAGTACTGTATATTAGAATCTCATTCACGCTTTCAATTGCTTATTTTAACTGTGCGTGATTTTGTACGTAATATGCTGGCATAGAGGGCTTCTTAATTGTGCTTGAATGAAAAAGGGTGACTGCCCAGCATCTGGTTATTTGCAATGGTACTGACTAAGTAGCCGATAATGTACTGGGAGATCTGCATCCTTTTCCTATTTGCCGCTCTGCTTTTTGTAACTCAAGATGCACTGAGGGCTGTTTTCTTTTTGCTTTGGTTGGTTGTATTTCCATTTACGCTTTTTGGTCTCGGTCCTGCAAAGTGATCCGTGCCACGTGTCTGCAGCCATAATCTGGGTGGATCGTTTTGTGGGGGCTGGGAGTAAAGAACAAGCTTAACCCTGCGGCTGTTCCCCGCCCTGAGCCAGTCGTTGAGGGCTGCGGAGGGACGGTGCGTTTCCGTAGCATTTATAGAAGCAGTATATAAAGTTCTGTGTGGTTCCTCCAAATGACGGGGATTGCGGGGGGAGGGATGTTCCTTTTCTGAAGAATCCTCCAAAGTAAACCCAAAGCTGTATGATCTAAGAAGTTGAGACGCCAGCAGGGTAAGGCTGGCTGTACGGATAGATTGCTGTAGATTAAACCAGTTTTTCAAATCTGACATCTTTTTTAAGTTTCTATTTTTCACTGGACGATAAAGACCTTCCCCCTTCCTCAGCTGTACGCCAGCGTCAGACACTCCCACCTGAAAGCTGCCAAGACCCACTGGAAGATCACTTGGCGTTTTTGTTTACCAGAAGGTGCCCAACCGAAGTAAGACTTACAATTTCTACCTCTAGTGTATCCCTGGCCCGCCTCTGTACCTGCTCGGCCCCTAAGACAGCAGCGCTTCTTTAGGATATTTGTGCCTGTAACAAATGACAGGCGTGTGACAACGCTGTGTTCCTCTGTCATCTTTTTGCTAGACTGCAAGCACCGAGGTTTTCTCCTGGAGGTTTTCCCTTCCCTGACCCTTTGCTCCTTTGGATGTTCTAGGTTGTTCTGAGCTGCCTTAAAATGTCAGCTCGGTTGCACCATGTGGCACTGCACAGGCAGACCTTTGTGTGGAGAGAATGGGCTCTGATTCTAAGAGTACACAGGCAGCAACTTATTTTTTGTTCCTTTTCTAGTTTGCACAAATACAGCTTTCCTTATCTGTGTGCCTCCATTGAATCTCCTCGGATCCATAATTCATTTTTAAAGGCCGATGATTTTGATCTGGAATTTTTCATGCTCTGTTCCAGGACTATTATTTTTCAGCTTTAAGGTAAAAAATATGGGTTGAAGTTTTTATGGCTACAGCATTTAATAAATAATTCATTTGATTAAGACGGTATGATCCTTAGTTACAGGCATGCAAAAGCAAAGCCCCGGCTGATGGCAGAGCTCTGTTCCTTAATGTCTGTTGCCTTGCCATGCGCTACGGAAGAGACATTTCTGTTGTTAATTCTTGTCCTCAGAGGTACCTGTCTTCTTTCATTGCATGTCTGCTGCCCTTCTGCAAGTCCTCTTTCCTGAGCTGCTTTCTCTGGTTGAACCAGCCAGTGTCAGTGGTGACAAGTACACGTACTGGAGGAGCAGGAGCGGCCGGGCAGTGGGGTGTATGGACACGGGGAGGTTAATGGGGCGGCACGTCACGGCAGCACTGTGTAAGGTAGCTTTGGAAGTGGAAGGAAACTTCTGCTACTTGAATGAAGGCAGAGGGGACGTTGTTCAGTGGTTTGCTTCTGTATTAAGGTTGTGGGAGCTTCTTGCACATCCTCTCTTTAAATCGCAAACACGGTAGATGGTTGACTGGTGGCGGTGGTGGCATGCTCTGGGTGTAGCTTTTCTAGATTCCTCAATCTCACTTATCCCACCCTTTTTCTTCCAATACTGCTTTAATATATTTGGGAAAACAGCCTGGAATTCCACAAAAGCAATGCCGTGTCCTCAACAGCAGACACGATGAGCTGCTGCATTGGGAGTGAGTTCATGTTTCAGATGTGCTGCGCTCCTGACTGCAGTTACGTTGGGCAGGGGGCTTTTGGGGGGCAGGAACGGGTGATTCCATTTTCTACATACTGCTGAAACTGGCATCTGTTTCCCAGAGGCTTGACGGACTGAGTGCATCTAGGAAACAAAACTGTGTAAGTACAACAGATTTTTATGGGTAGATCTAATCTTAATAACTGTGATATGGCTTAATGAAATACTCGTGTAGATTTTGCCACCCTATGGATTCACATCCATGAACCTATTCTATATATATGTGTGTGTGTGTGTCAGAGTCCAATACGCTCTGGGTTCTTTTAGATATCCCACATGTGGAGGGCGTAATGTTTAATATCAAAGATATTTGAAGATAGTTGCTACGTGGGATTTCCGATTTAGCAGCGTGATACAAATTATACTGAAAACACAAGACAATACAAACGTAAGTTATGCTCAGCAAAATACAGCAATTGCAATACACAGCTCAAGCATGATGCCAGCGTGACCTCCATCACCAGTCCCTGTAATATGTTCATGGTCACAATGCTGGGCATCCCTCGTCACTGGTAAGGAATAGATGGGTTGAAGCCAGCTCAAGCCCATTGCTCACCTTGAAATCCTTTTATTGGTTATTTAGTTTTTATACTCTACGTGGGGCTGAGCTATGTATTCATTCCCCCTATGCTGGTCTGCCTAACTCGGGGAGATGTTTACACGACCAGTTGATCCACTCAACTGTTGGTTGCTGTTTATCTGAAACAAAGGCCGCCCTCCCATCCCCTTCGTGCTGAGCTAAAGTCAGCTTGCTTTGCAATGGCTGCGGTCAGTCACATCCCACGCCCATGGGGCCTATAGGAGTGATGGGGGGCACTCTTTATCAGGGAGTGTAGTGATAGGACATGGGGTAACAGTTTCAAACTGAAAGAGGGGAGATTTAGATTAGATATGAGGAAGAAATTCTTTACTGTGAGGGTGGTGAGACACTGGAACAGGTTGTCCAGGGAGGTTGTGGATGCCCCATCCCTGGAAGTGTTCAAGGCCAGGCTGGATGGGGCTTTGAGCAGCCTGGTCTAGTGGGAGGTGTCCCTGCCCAGGGCAGGGGGGTTGGAACTAGATGATCTTTAAGGTCCTTTCCAAACCAAACAATTCTGTGATACCCTGAGCTTCACAGATGTATCACCCTTGCCCATCTCCACTGAAACGCCTTCCCTTCTAGGGGTTTATTGGTCAGCTGCAATAACATCATATATGATATCAGTGTATCATGATACATGGTGTGAGATCAATATATTGTATAATAGATAGATATATCCCCTCTAATGCCAACATCATTATGTTCCTGCTGTGATAAAGGTATGTGCCAAAGGGGCAGGATTGCGGTGGGCTACATGGTGAGCCTGCTGGGGCTCGAGCTGTGCCGCCGGCAGTGGCATGGCTGGTGCAGGCATTCCTGCTCACCACTGGAAAGGCTAATCAGTTGCTTCCCAAGCCAGTTGCTAGAAAGCAGACCACCAAAAGCAGACACCACCTTGCCATCTGTGTGAAATGCCTCTGCAGGGGCACAGGCACGTAACTGACAGGGTATAACGGGCAGGGAGTGATTGTGAACATGGCAAACAGCACAGTTGACTGACAGGTTGTTTGTCTTTTCACTGTGACTTGTGATGTGAACTGCCTTTGTTTTTCATCTTGATGATGTAGGGCAACTTTTGCAAAAGTCAAATTCAGCAGTGGCCTAGTTGCCTCGTGGCATAGAATCACAGAATGTGTTGGGTTGGAAGGGACCTCTAAAGGTCATCTAGTCCAACCCCCCTGCAGTGAGCAGGGACATCTTCAACTAGATCAGGTTGCTTAGAGCCTCATCAAGCCTGGCCTTGAATGTCTCCAGGGATGGGGCCTCCACCATCTCTCTGGGCAACCTGTGCCAGTGTCTCACCACTCTCATTGTAAAGAACTTCTTCCTAATGTCTAATCTAAACCTGCCCTGCTCTAGTTTAAAACCATTGCCTCTTGTCCTGTCACTACATGCCCTTGCAAACAGCCCCTCCCCGTCTCTCCTGTAGGCCCCCTTCAGGTACTGGAAGGCCACTATAAGGTCTCCCCGGAGCCTTCTCTTCTCCAGGCTGAACAACCCCAACTGTCTCAGCCTGTCTCCATAGAAGAGGTGCTCCAGCCCTCTCATCATCTTCGTGGCCCTCCTCTGGACCTGCTCCAACAGGTCCATGTCCTTCTTGTGCTGAGGGCTCCAGAGCTGGACACAGTACTCCAGGTGGGGTCTCACAAGAGCAGAGTAGAGGGGCAGAATCACCTCCCTGGACCTGCTGACCACGCTGCTTTTGATGCAGCCCAGGATGCGATTGGCCTTCTGGGCTGCAAGTGCACATTGCTGGCTCATGTCCAGCTTTTCATCTACAACTCTCTTATTTACTTGTCCAGTGATGAGACAAGCAGCTACATGCTAGTCATTGCTCCCTTTATGAAGAAAATCAGCAGAAGAGAGAAACTAGGCAGGGTTTAAGAATGTGTGTACATCTCTTACTTTAGCTGCAATGAAATACAAACTCTACAAGTATTTTCTGGAAAACGCTATTTCTTGTAAGCTTCCCATTAGCCCAAAGCTCCTTGGCAAAGGCAGGGAAGCGGTACACTTTCTTTTTTTCCCCATCTTTTAATTCAGCTGTAGTGAAGTTATATATATGTGAGGGCTGGAAGCTGCATCTTTTAATTGTAGACTTCTACCATGCAGATACAGTGAAAGAAGGCTGCTGCTTCCAGTCTGTGGAGAGAAAGCTCTCATGGCAGTGCTCCGGGCTCTCCCCTGGCATTCGTGTTTCCCCCTCACTCCAGGGAAGCGTGAGCCCTTTCGTGGTGGTTTTCAGAAAGGAGGATAACGCTGCACCCTATTCCATCTGGCCAAAGCTCTCCACTTTCTAATCCAGCCAGGCAGGACTTGTGGAGCGGAATATGGTCTCTGCAGCTTTTTTGGCCATCAGACATTTCCATGGTGTGGTGACATTTAGGATGCTGAGTTTATTAGAGTGAAATCCTGTTCAGACCATGGCAGTGACTGGGGTGTGTGTAATTGTCTCCTTACAGATTTGCAGCCAGTGAAGAGCCCCGTACAGCTGCTACAGCTACTCTTACCTCCTTGTAGGCAAGAGAGGACAGAGGATGGAGAACTTCAGACCTAACAGCCACCCTCTTCTGTGCTTCGCCTCTGTACAGCAAGGCCGGGTTTGCAGGTTGCAGAAGTGGGGTCCACCGAGCTGAGCTGCTCTCCTGAGGCTTCCCAGGGGAAAATCCTTCCCATTGCGGATACTCCACACCACCTCTGCAAGCGTCATGTTTGAGCAAATGAGGCCAACTCGTTTTACGCCCAAGTGGGCTTTCTTCCAGCTGTAAGGTGTTACTTAAAGCACAACTGCACAAAAATGAGGCATAAGGAAAATGCAATTGATGCTGAATGGGCGAACTAAGCTCTCCCTCTTTGTTAGGTTTTTTTCCCTGTTTTGCTGCTTTCTTCTTCCCATGTTACACCCAGCACATAATCATGTAATTTTCATCGTTTACAAAGCTTTATTCCAAATCTCTGGTATTTCAAAGGTCTATATTTACCTTTTTTTTTCCCTTCTTTTCCTTTTTTAAAGAAATCGAAGGTTTTCAGTGCAGAGCATTTATTTGGGTTATAAAGGAGGAATCTGCCTCTTCTGCAGTACAGAAGGAAGGGGAGGCATTGCGCGCTGTCTCTGCCAGCAGGGAAGTTCAGAGCAAGTCTTGCTAACGGAACACTGAGAGAAGAGTTTGCCTGGCAAATCCCATATTTCTTATAGGATTAATTTAATGTTAGTGGGTGGAAAAGACCTTATCCGACTGCTGAGAAATGCTTCCATGAAAGGGCTTTTGAATATTCTGCAGCTGTGAGGTGTGGACAAGACACAACCATGTGCTGCGGAGTGGAACCCTGTGTTTTAGGGGAGGGAAACTTGCCCAGAGCGGGGTTAGTTCCCTGTTGGATGGGAACAAACAAATAGCATCCCCACACCATCCCTGGCCCAGAACTGCAGCAAGATGGGAAACCTGCAAACTTCTTGTTTCCTGAGACTATCCACTCTTTTGCTGGCATCCGTACAAGAAGGCAGTTGGCCTAGCTAAATTAAGTACCGCACATAATGGAACATAAATTATTCCTGTTAACTCCAATGCGATAACGTGGTTAGGGAGAACAAATTGCACTGAAGCAATTTTTTTTTTTTTTTTCCCCTTACTCTCAGAGGGATCTCTCAGCAAAGCAAACTCTGGAGCTAATATTAGGTCTGGGAATTTCACAGGCACTAATAGGATTAGGCACGTGACTTCCTTTTCAGTCTGATGGGAGTCAAGTGTTTTATTCCCTTGGGCTTCTCCAAGATTTCAGCACGGATTGAGAAGCAGCACCCAAACCATCAGCACACCCAGATTTGCCCCTCTGGCTGTCCCCCAGGTGAGGAGAGATTTGCTAATCCACCCATCAGAAGGGTAAATGGCCTTTCCAAGGCAGAGCACTTGGTGTGCAACCAGGGACGGAGCAGTACTCACTCCCACCCAAGATTTAAAACAACGAAATGAGGAAACCTGTTCTCTGTTACCAACAACTGATGTGGCGGGAGGAGGTTCAAGCTCAGTCTTGCTCGGCTTCAGTTTGGTGCTTAGGGCAAGGTTCTCAGTGTCTTTCTGTCTTCAGGTACAGCTGCAAAGGACTAGTGAATGCTTAATATGCAGTGCTACCAGAGGACTCTGGATATAAGTAGCATCATCCATTAGAAATATTCCATAGAATCATAGAATGGTTTGGGTTGGAAGGGACCTTAAAGATGATCTAGTTCCAACCCCCCTGCCATGGGCAGGGACACCTCCCACTAGACCAGGCTGCTCAAAGCCCCATCCAGCCTGGCCTTGAACTGTCTTATTTACTTATTATTGCGGGGGGCAGCAGTGGTCAGAACAAGAATCAATGAGAGATCTCATTGTCCTTTCTCGCCTGTCAATGATATATTTTGTTTTACAGCTGTCATAATCGGTTTACTAAGAGCACCAATGTCTAATAGGATCACACCCTGAAATAGAAATCCGTGGCGGAAAAAGCCTGTGCTGCCTGGATGTCTTTGTGATCTCAAAACTTACGGTCCTATTGTGTCTCTGGTTGCTTAGTCCTTCTCCATGAAATCACATATAGACTGAAATTAAGAGGTGGCAACTGTCAGTTTAACCCTCTGTGAGGCGTACTGTTATCATGGTAATTAAAGTATCAGGCCTTTTCTTCAAAAGTGAAGGCTAGTGCTAACAGAGCGCCTTACCATTTGATGGTGGTGTAAAAAAAAAAAAAAGCTCCTCCTAATGGGACTCACTCCTGTGAATGCTTCAGATACCAAAAGCCACTCTCCATCCCTAGTCCCACGCATGAAAACATCGGACATCTTCATAACTACATTCCAGTGCACCTGTAAAAGCTGTCCTCTCTCCATCCAAACTCAGGATGATGAGTTTCATGTACCTGTCGTGTCACTGCAGAATGCAGTTCTACTCATCCAGAGCAGGCGGAAAAAACAAGGACTCTCTTACCTGAACATTTACTTGTAGGCTTATCGTGATGGCTTTCTGGGCCTCTTCTTCAGACTTCGTTATTCTTGTAGTACTTCTATTTTGCCATCCAGGGAGGACCTGCCTAAGGTAAGCTTGCAAGGGAATCTCATTTCTAATTAATATTGCATTTTAATTTAATAACTGATAGCTTTTGGCATGCTAATTTTGAAATGAGCTTTCCCTTGATGAATTGAGGGAAGAGTATTTAAATAATGGTGTAACTCACTTTAAGATTCCCTCCTTCCCTCTTCCCATCATTTTTTAATTATACCTTGGACGTGTGAGCTCTTCTCCAGGCTGGTGAGGTGGACAGAGAGACCTTTATTGCCTAGAAAATGGAATTAGAAATTTTATGGTCTAGCTCTTACCAACTTCACCCGTACTCTTCTGAAGCTAGTCCTAAGCAGGAGGATAGAAGAAGCGAAGTAACACCCCACAGCTACTCGGCTATGATACATTTGTGCAAAACCCGTAATTAGCTGGTAAAGGTTTATTTTGTTAATGTTTCCTTTAACCTGTTTTCTAAAGTGACTTCTAGAAATGAGCACGCATCTATGTTTCTGATAGTGTATTGAGTGAAAACGAACTGAGTCGTGAATATATATGCTGGAGGAAAGGGTTGTCTTTTGTCCGGTGGGTACAATCCCCAGCTGAGGGTGTAGGGGTGCACGGACCGCGGTGTACAGCTGTTAAAGTGACTTCAGCAACTGTGATTTGCCTCCGGAGGTGTGAATAGGGAGCTCTCTGACTGTGACGAGGGCGTTAAATAAATCCTGGTTTCCCTGAGCCTTCATGGCAGGCTGCTCGTATCTGGCAATGCACTCGCTGGCACCGCAGTCATGCTAGCGGTGATACCAAAGCTCCTGTCCTCAAGTTGTGAATGGAAACCTCCCGTGATGGTGTCTCGCCTCCCCCTTCTGCAAAGTACAGCCAGCGCTCACGTTTTTACCCCTCTGCACTTCTAACTCTTTCTCTCAGGATAGTGTAATTTTCCAGATAAATAAGAAATAAGCCCTTTTCTTAAAAGGTCTTCGGTATCGGGAGGAAGTTCCAAACCACCCTGGGGTGTGACTGCCCTGGGACTCTGCCTTGGCCTCTCTCCCACTCACACTCTTGGCATGAATGAACCTCCTCATACAAGCCGCCTCTCTCTTGAGCGAGGATACTGGCTTTCAGTGTTCATGCAGCAATAGCCGACCATCTCTGTGGCTGCACGCTTGGAAGGGCTGGATAATATGAAAAAGGGGGCTGCTAAGGGAGCAGGTTTGGGGTGGGTGATACAGAGAAGCAGCACCCGTGAAACGCTGGCGAGCGTGCTGGATGCTGTCGGCTTGGATATCGCCATTTGAGACCCGCTTAGCTTATTAGCCTTAGTGCCTCCCTGCTGGCCATTGAATTGTGCCTGTTTTGCAGCTCAGGTCTGGGATTGACATCCTGAAAATACTCCAGAGCTACAGGAACTCCTGGGGTTAAAGGGCCTTCTCTGTCTGCTGGCACTTGACCTCAGTTTCTGCCCGTGCTGGCAATGTGCTGGTTGAAAAGTTGTTTGGATTTCAGCAGAGCTGTAAAAGGCTCTATGATCACTGTACTATTACTAGTTAGTTTCTAAATAAGTTTGAGTGACTTAGGAAATAGACCTAAATGACCTACTGGAGGAGAAGAAAAGGAGGCAAGTGGCAGCTCAGCTGCAAACATGACCAGGTTGAATTCCTCTGGTCTTCAGGATTAGCTTGAAGTAAGAGCTGTCATGTCTACTTTTTCCTCTTCTTTCTTTTATTTTGTTCGTGTGGTACAGGGGGAGAAAGCACCGTTGCTTGCACCATTAGACACCTAATGTTATCATCCTGATAACGATGTTCATACTTTCATATTCAAAGTTCATACTCAAAATGTCGTACTTTGAACTTGTTCTTCTTTGCCAAGGTGGATAAATGTACTTGTAACATGCTCAGTGTTCGATCTGTGAGTTCAAAAGCTGTTCTCCTCATGCCTGCACGGTGAAACTGCCTCTGATAACTCAAACGTCCTGCCTTATTGTAGCATCTTCCCTGGATGAGTAGGATTTTTGGGAGCTATTCAAAGCAAGCTGTTTGGGAGAGGCAGAAAGGCTGTCTCAAGGAGTGCTAGAGAGAGAGGCATTTCCAGGAAAGGAGGTTTCTTTCAGTCCCAGAAGATGAAGACTGATGTTGAAAACATTATGAAAATCATGTCGGAGAAATAGCATGCTACTGATCCTCCCTTCCAGGCTAGGTAGCATCTCCGCCAGCTTGCTACAGCTGCTCTGCCCTGGCTTGCTGGCCAGTTTTCCTGTAGATTTCTTCCTTAAATGATTTCTCTTCTCTTTTGTCTCCACTTCAGTCTGTTAGCTTTTCTTGAGCCTTCTTGAAGATCTTTAATCCCACATTTCAACCTTGTCCCTGTTGGTGGTCATTTAGGGGTTTCAGAGCAAGGACACATGCAGCCCTTCAGCAGTGTTGCAGTCATTTCCTCGGCATTCCCCATGTTTTCATAACTCTGGCGATGGGGGGCAGTTCACACAACGCAGCATTTTCTGCTGCAGAAACACAGGCGTCTGTGGATGGAATGAAAATACTCTTGAACAGAGATGGTATGGAAATAGGTTCCCCATACCGTTTTTGCTGCACTTAAATAAATTATTTGAGTCAATGATCCTTTCTCAATGTTGTGAAATAAAAGGCCAACATTCTGATTATCATATGTAGGTAATGATTTGTGGCTGACATACTAATTAAAAAAGACAAGGCGGTTTTTAAAGTGTTCATTTCGAAAAAGAATTCACTTTACAATATTGTAAAAGGATTTCCTGAATGTCAGAATCTTAACAGTTTTCTTCTGTGTTTCTGCAGGTGGCTGTGAATTTGTGAAACGAGATAATTCAAAACAGAATTTTCTATGCAAAACTCCTTCGGTTAAAAAAAAAAATCAATGGACTGCATGCAGAAATGTTTTACTGGTTATGACCCAGAGATGACAAAAAGTTTAGCATGCCTTCAGCATTCATTTTTACTTGCTTTCACACACAAATTCATTAATCATACAGTGAATCCACCGTATTTTTCTCTTGTAGTACAATAAGGTAAAAAGCCATTGCTAAGCTGATATCAAATATCAATAACTTCTGGTTTCAATGTTAGGATCACCTTAAAATCTCAAAGTCTAGGCAAAGAAATGGAAGTCCTTACAGTGTAGAGGAATGACTTCAATTAATTATTTAATAGGTCAAACACATTGTGTTTCATTTTTACAGTAGTTTGACAAACAGGAATGATCTGAAAACACATTTAAAACCAACGTCTGTTGACAGTGTCTGTCTCTTTGTGTCTGTGCCCCAGCGCTGTTCACTGCTGGGCCACAAGCTGGCGGCACTGGACTGTGCGCTTTGGTGCCAGTTTTGTGACTGCTGTCCACAGATCGAAATGAAAACATCAACTGTACATCTGCTTCTCTATCTGGCTCCTCAAGCTAGTCTTCCTTTGGGATGTTTCCTTGAGTACTTGTACAAAATTTAGTTAAAGCTAATAAGTAGATTTTTCAATCCCAAACACTGGACACAGTGAATTAGAAGAGCAACTGCAGGCCATCTCGATGGAAGTCACAAACTTCAATAGCCATTTCTTCCAAAATATTAATTACCAACTCTCTTGGAGGAAAAAGCAAGAAATCCCTACAAGCAAGGACTTCTGTTCTAACCTCATCATTAGAAAAAAATTCTTTAAACTTTTTCCATAGGTAGAAGTTGATGCTCATCTTGAAGAAGGAGGCTTTCTATAGAAATTCCTTTTTCTTTCCAAATCTTGCTACTGTCCAGATAATGATAAATTTGGACATTCAAATATTCATTCTGCCTACGAAGTTTCTCTTCTGTAACCATTTTCAGGTCAGACAGGATTTGAACTTTTGGTAAAATACCAGATGTGTAATCTGGTGAAATACGAGCTTTCTCCTACCATCTCACCCAGAACCCATCATCAACAGCGCCTACAAGGCTCTGTTTTAACTAGTGGTGATAACATGTTGAACACTCAGGGTAGTGTTTCCTTAATAGCTCTGGCATAATCCTACACTAAGCTGTCTCAGGGAAACCAACCCAACCTGTTAAATGACTGGTTGTTGTAAAAACAAGAAGAGTTTTAGTGCCAGCACAGTGTAACACACTAATTTTCGTGCCTCCATTGAAAAACTGCAGGAAGACATCTTCAAGACCCTCCATACAACTGAAAGTTGGCATAATGACGATCTAAGCGATTTGGCTATTGCACTGTGTCTGGCTGGCATGGAGTTAACTTTCTTCACTGTGGCTTATATAGCACTGTCTTTTGAATTTGTGGCTAAAATGGTGTTGCTAACACACTAAAGTTTGGGCTGTTGCTGAACAGAGCTCGCACAGCGTCAGGGCCTTCTCTTTTTCCCACTCTTCTCCTCCAGTGAGTAGGCTGGGGTGGGCAAAAGACTGGGAGGGGACACAGCTGGGACAGCTGAGCCCAGTTGGCCAGAGGGCTTTTCCATACCATATAATACCATAACATCATGCTCCGCAGTAAAAACTGGGATACAGGAAGGGAGATTTTTTGCTTCTGAGGTGGGCTTCGCTGAGGACGCTGCTGGTTTTGTCTTTATCCTGATCGAAACCTGGCATAGGAATTATATTTTCCTCCTATCACGCCCTTGCCTGCTGGGGATCATTCCCCCTCCTCAACACGATTCTCTTTCTGTTTGTCATCTTTTCTTTCTGCCTCCCAAAAAAAGGGTAGTTGGATATTATCTTCAGACTCAGCAGGAAGATTTTCAAACGTAGATTTCCTCCTGTAATGGACTTTCCATCAAAACATAAGGCAACGAGGGATACAATTTGACTCCTTTCCTTCCTTTTTCCTGCTTCTTAAATATTTGGAAGAATTTCAACAACTGTTGTCCCAGTAGGGACCCAAAGACTGACATCATATTTTAGGATTTAGTGTTATAACGATGAGCCAGGGTTTAATTAACCTTCTAACCCTTTGGGAGACCTGAGACAGGAGCCAGTTCCTCACAAAACCACTGCTGCTTCTCTTGCAGTTATTGAGCTCATTAATCTCTCCGATATTATTCTTAGAGGACTACAGCTACATTTTATTTTGGTCAAGTTAAAGTGCTATGTATTTTACAGAGAGAATGAAATTCCTTGTCCTGCCTTGCAGCGAATGTCATTTAAACAAACCAGTAACAGAAGAGCCGAGGGAAAAAGAAGGAAATGGAAATTCAGGGGCAGAAAAAAGGTGTGGGATATGTTGACTTCCCCTGTTTTCCTGACACCTGTGCCATGTGGGTTTGTACTTCAAAATAGATGCAGTATGACAGAAGGGGAGAGTGAGAAATTTAACCCTTTAATTGCTTGCGTTAACTACCATACAATGTACGCATATGGCACATCTGAAACCAGTTTCTTTCTGTGAAACAATCCCCACCTTTCAAGTCAGGCTTCATTCCTCCTCCAGGAGGGAGAGTCCCCAAAAGCCACAGAAACTACCCATGAAACTCGCCTAACCTGAAACGAGCCATGTAACGTGATTTACATCATAGTGATGGGATTGCCTGACGGCAGTGACTATTGGGTGTATAAATCTTTAAATCATCGATAAGAACAAATGTTACAGCAGAACAATAACAACTGCAACCGTGCAAAATTTTGACGGATTTTGAATTCTCTATGATACCTTATAAATCCTGTTGCAGAGAGCAGTTGTGAGGTGAGGGGAAAGCGACCTGGTTGCAAGATCAGAGTGCATATACAAAGTAAAAGTCAGAAGAATAAACACCAGCTATTGCTATTGAAACAATAAACGAAGTGCAGTAAAACAAAGTTAGCAGGAAGAACGGAGTCTGCATTTTCAAAAGTAACGAGTGAGTTTGTGTGCCTTGTTTTGGGAGAGAGCGAGTCCATTTTTTTCCACGGTTGTTTACCCTGCTAGCGTGTTCTCATGCACCCAGAGCCCTGCTCCTGTGAACATCCACCTCAGGGAGTCAACGGCGTGAGCGACGGCCCCTGTTCAGCCAGAACACCTCCAATGCCTTCGCACAGAAGCCAAACTGTGGAGCAGGGAGGAAAGGAAGGGCTGGTGCGCACTTCTGTCCACACCAACCTGAAATCTGGATGAAGCCGAGGTGCACACTGGCTTGGAAACCAGAACGCTCTTCTTGGTCTAGTAACGTATATGCAGACTTTTCATCCATCATCATACAGATGCCTCCTAGATTAATCTGATCCTTTACCCTGCACCTCAAAGTCAAGATCCGTGCCAATGGTGACCTACCTGGGTACTGAGCCTACTGCTGCAATAGCAGGGACACTGCTGATACTCAGGAGAAGCGTTTGCACAAGCTCTGTCCTGCTATAAGCCACCTCAAGTTTGGCTCCTCCTCTCTCACTGATTCATCATTTAAAGCGCAGACATAATTCTGCTATGCTAACGTCACTAGGGAAATGTTTCAGGCACCTGATACCCAGCAAACTGAAAGGGTGAAGAGAATTTGCTAACTGCTTTGCCGAAGAGAATGCTTTGTATGCCTGAATGGAATTTTATCTTGCCAAGTATGTAAGGTTGAAAAATTGGAGAGAACCGTCACATCGTGATGGCCATATGATTGGGTTTTGTGGATACAAAATTAATGTTCACTTAAGACAGGTATAATTTCCAGTAGAGATAGTGTTTTAATAATTTTTTATATGAAGGAAAGAGGAAAAGGAAAATTCTAATTGCAATTCAAGTGATCCCTTTTTGACCAAAATGAAAATTCCATCCAATCATTTCAAAATGCAAAGTAATAGCACACTGTTGTCAAACTCCAAATGCTTTAATTTTTCTGTGTACTTTGCTATAAAAGATCTGCTTTTTCCATCAGAGACCAGTCAATAACTCATTTTCAAGTATTTTTTTTGGCAATTAAACACCTGAGAATACAGTGAAAAGTTGTTTTCTTCAGTCTTCTAAATCTTGCCTATATTAATGTGTCTGTATCTCTTTTGTCTCTCTTTTTGGTAAGGGAGAAAGAAGGTATCAGAGTAAACCACAAGTGCAGGTGAATTTGCTTCACTTGATATCAAAAGCAGCTAGCGAGGCTAGGACAGGTTTTCTTGTTTAATGGAAACAGCTATACTGCAACTACAAAAACTACAGAGACTGAATATATATGAAATTCTGTGGTGATTAAAACTTTAATCCCAATGAACTACTGACCTTAGCTGTAATCTCTGAGAAATGGGGACAAGCGCCCTGTGCTTAGGAGAGAGGAGGTTGTTGGAAGAGATTCTTGCTTATTTGACCTGGGTTTGCCTGTTTTCCTCCATGCATTGTTTAGGATGGACTATTTGACAGATGCATGAAATTAGTTGTTTTGGAGCCTACTGGAAGGAATTTATAATTTTTTGCACATGCATATAACAGTGTTTTTTCTTTCTGTTTCAATAAATCACATTTTTGTCATATACTTATTACTGATAAATGATATATGTGCTGTCATTTTTTAAAATACAATTGTGCCATGATACACATTGGCTCTCACAGCACACACACACAAAAAAAAAAAGCAATGAAAAAACGTTAGTGTCTAGCTGCTCACCTAAACCTGAAAATCAGACATGACGTTTTATCATGCTATGTAGGATTCTTAAAGTTTTGGCCTTATAAAAAATTTTGCATTTGACTGTGCCGAGGAAACAAGTTTTGTTATAACTACGTGAAAGAGAAGTTCTGGGGAAATGCTGATAAAAGTATTGAAAGAATTGGAAATTATCATTAACCCCCAGAGCAAAACAACAGAGATAAAATTGGGAACATTCACCTGCCGTATGGGATGAAACACGTTACAAGGATGCTGTAATTATTTTTAGAACAAAATTATAAGCCCAGGAAATAGGGCTAGGATTTTGTTGAAAGAGAATCCTAAACAAACTGACTTCTGGAAACACGTGGACAGAATAGCCAAACCACCTCAGTGCAAGATGACTGTGCAGTAAACAGTTATGATTAATACATAGATATTTATAGTCCTACCTTAGATTACATTTGGTTTTACAATGTATGCCGTGTTTTTCATTTTTTACCCATTATGGTAGGCTACTTTGAGTATGCTCTTCTATATTTTAATCTACTTCAGATAGTAAAGCCTAAATCCTCTTAGGATTCTTGATTCTGAAAAAATTGCACATGACCAACGTAAACAGCAGATTTATTAAAAACACATAAAAAGAATCTCGATCTACAGTAAAACAAGAGCCAATTTTATGCGTACTGAAGTCTAATACAAACTAATTAGACCCAACAAAAATGTAGTAGCTTGCTAGTTCTATGCATTTAAAAAGCTACAGCAAAAATCCTTAAATGTTAAAGGCCACATTCACTGTTACACTCCAACAGCTATGCAGTGCTCTGGAACTGAAAAATACTTATGGTTGTACCTCCTTTTTTGTGCTTGCATCTCTTTCTTTCACCTCCACTTACTCACCTCCCCACAACACATGCTCTGTTCTGTTCACTGTAATCCTCCCTCTGAGCTCACACTCCATACACACAAGCCCTAGCCCTTTCTTCTGCAAGGTTTGCATGCTCCAAGAATGCAACTAGTGAATTACAAGGCCAGCCATCTGTTGCCTGATTCACTATGATTTGTAAAGCACATCTTCAAGATGCCCTGCAACAAAAATGCTTTAAGTATTTGAGGTCAGTGGAAAATATGATCCCTAATGCACTTACTCTCATTGAACTAGAGCCAAGCTGTAGGCTCTAACAGCCATGGGAATGACCTAGGCTCTGAAGCATGAAGCGTGTGCTACAGAGTCCTGTGACTATTTTCCTTTTTACCACCTGGGCAGAAAAGAAGAAAGAGTAGCTCTCCACGCTGGTACAGGGGATTATTTGGAGGTGGTGAGTGGAAGCTTTAAATCCACTTGTGAGAACTGGCAACGCACCTGCCGCACAAAATCCAATTTCTTCTAGGCCCAGAGACACGAACACCACCCCCTCTGCCCTCGGGCGCAGGCACAGCCCTGCCATGGCACCACCTGGCAGGCCCCCTTCCCTGCCCAGCGGCCTTACAGGCCTTGGGCGGCTGCCCACGAGGTCCACCAGAGCCTTACAGAAGTCCTGGAATGCGTTGAAATAAAGATTAACGCCGGGTGTCAGCGAACCGGGCACAGCGAGGGGCTCTTTCCCACAGCCGCCTCGGCGCACCCGGCGGTGGCGGCAGCCCTCCTCCCTCCCTCCCTCCCTCCCTCCCTCCATGGGGTTCCCGCACAGCGCGGCCTACCCCTGCCCGGCCCGGGGGAGAGTACAGGCAGGCCGGGGATGGCCAGGCAACCCTCCCCTCCGGCCACCTGTACCTCTGGGCACCGCAGGCCGGCCCTAAAGACTCCGCCCGCCAAGGGCTGTCCCATGCCCAGAGCGGAGACACAGGGGCTGCCTGCCTCTCCTCCTCCGCTCCGCGCAGGCGCGCCCCGCCGCCCCTTCCCCTTTATTTCACCCGTTTTCCGGCTTAACCCCTGCGCGGCCGCGCTGGGCCCGGGCGGCGTCGCCCCTGGCCGGCTGGGCTGCGGCGCTCCCCGGAAGCGGTAATGCTCCACCGGTGATCCAGGAAGCGGATGAGCTCGCCCGCCTTCCCCTCTGGAGCGGCGCTGCGGGGACGCGGGGAAGGGGGTGGGGGGAGGCGGGAGGGGGGGGGGGCGCCAGCAAGGCCCCGAGGCGGAGCGGAGCGGCCCGTCCCGGCCCAGCCCCCCCGGCGGCGGCGGCGGCGTTTCCATGGCGCCGAGCGGGCGGGGGAGCCGGGGCTGAGGACCCCGCCCGCTCATGGACCCCGCCGCGGCGGCGGCCGCCGAGGAGGAGGGCAGGGAGAAGCCCCCGGTGATCTACACCATGGAGAACAAGCCCATCGTCACCTGTGAGTGCGCCCCGCGCGCCGCGACGGGCGTTAACGGTCGTTGCCGGGCTGAGGGGAGCGGGGGGGGCGGGGCAGCAATGGCCGTCCGGAGCGGTGCTGGGGGGAAGCGGGGAGGCAGGCCGGTTGTCCCGCTCCGAAGGGCGGCCCGGGGCGGGGTCCGGCGGTGGTGGAGGCCGAGGGGCCATGCGGGGCTATGCGGGGTGCTGGCTCGGCGGGGAGGGCGGGAGCGGGGCGAGGCGGAAGGAGGGCGGCCGGTTGGGAGGGGGGCGGCCCTCGGGGCTGAGGGACTGCGAGGGGCTCTGGTGGCGGGTGTTGGCTCTTTACTGGTTCCCCTTCCCCCCTTTTTAACGGCAGTGGGCAAACTTGGGTTTGTTTCTGTATGTTTATAGTAAATAACAAAAGAGAATGTCACGCTTACAGGTGCTTAGGGGGAAGAGAGTCCAATATGACAATAAATCTTAAAACCCCAAACTTCTTGCCAGTGAGCTTTGTGTGGCTTTGCTCTGGGTAAGAGAAGTCACGAGAAGTAAGGTGTCCTCTGTGGCGAGGATAGATTCCCACTGACATTATAACTTAAACTACTGTGCTTTGGTTTCATCTCTGAGATGGTTTATTTAACAAACCGGATCATGTGGTTCCAGTGATGAATTAGTTCTTTTAGGTATCAGAGGCAGGCACCTGGGACACGTGTGGTCTGGTCCTGAGCTAAACCGTGAGCTCCTATGCTCTTACAGGTATAGAGGATTGCACCCAAAGTTCCCTTAAAACAAGCATGTGAACTACATCTATAGTACTCTTAATAAAAACATAAGATGAATGTGATGACCATAGAGAATTCTGCTAACAAAAGGTAACCAGTGGCTGTTTGTTCTTAGTCGAGAGTATCTCTGTTGATGACATAACTAACTACACATTTGCACTTTATCAGGAAAACACCAGGAATGCTTTATGTGCATGTGAAATAGAAACTATTTCACAGGTGCGTGTTGTCAATTTGTTGAAGTAAGCATCCAGTGATGATTAAGGTTTCAGACTGATACTGGTATTTTAAAAAAATACCCAACTGTAACCTCATAACTATAATTATGGAGCTCTGTGTGTATATATGTTTTCTTCAGACTTTTATAAATGTGCTTTTTTCTTTCTTAAACTTTTTCTTTTTTTTTTTTTGATGCAGTTCATAAACTGAAGTCAGTGGTATCTCTATTGAATCTTCTGTACTCACCTACTTCAAGGCTTTTGAAATCCATTTCACTTCAGGTTTAAAGTCAGAAAAATGTATTGATCAGAAACATCTGAAGGATATTGTTGCCTTCCTTGTTGGTGTTGTGCTACTGTTCAGGCTATGGTGGATTGTTTTTTTTGATTTGCTGGCTTTATCCTGTATTCAGGATCGGAGAGTCTCTCTGTGTGTGAGGGGGGTGGCGGTGGTGCTGATACCTGTCAGTCCTTACTGTTCCTGTATGATTTCAGTCCGTTGAAGTACATGGAGTTTTACCTCAGGCTTGCTTTTTTTGTTGATAAATGCAGAAAAGGACTCTCTTTGTGCAAGGAAACTTTCAGAATTCCAAATGTTACATTTCATCAGACTTGAGTAAAGCCCAATTATCTGATATTGCAAAGGATATTAATTTCATATAGTGAGTGAATGTAATGCATGGTTGCAAAATGTTTTGGACTTATCACCATACAGAATGGTAGCAGCATACTTACGAAAGAGATATGAGGTGAACGTTATGTATCATTTGTAAGTCTTGCTCCTGGACTAAAGGAATCATTTCTGGGGCTGTGGACAAGGGTGACAGTAGTATCTTTAGTGGTATGGACTAAAATGGCTTGGTCTGAGACAACCTAGTTCAGAAAATAAGGCTAATTGAGCAAAAGTGCTCAGAGATGACCTCTCTGGTGAATGTAGTAAGGGTGACTTGCTGCCATTTTTAAACTAAAACATTAACTTTTAATGGTGAATGTGTTTTGCCTTAACTGTTTAGTTCCCTTTTTTCTCTGTTCAAAGAAGTGGAGTACTTAGAGACCATAGTATTTCAAACAAATGCATTCAACAGAAATGATTTACTTGAAGGAAAGCTCTTCTGAGCATTATATTGCTGGTGATTTATGAGGAGGTGAAGCTCGGTCTTCCAGGAAAAGGATTGTTGCCTCGGTATTGGTTTGTTGGAAGGTGCATTCAAAGCCACGATACTTGAAGCTGTTCAACAAATACAGTTTATCCTTTGTTTTGTGGTTCCGATTTCAGGCAATTGGAGTTGTCTGGGATAACTGCCTCACCTAGCAGGCCCACATGAGGAGAAAACAGACCTGCAGGGGGATGGCTAGTTTTTGATAGTATGAAGAAGAGTGAAGGTTAAGTGAAGCTGTGTCTCAGAACATAAGTATTTCCTCTTGCTACAAGATTTAGATTAATCTCTGTTAGGCAAACATTTGTATCATGAAATGCTCCTGTTAACTCTTAGGGTTTATTCTTAATAAGGGAGAACTGAAGAGAGAGTTTTGTTTGGAATTAAACTTATTTTCGACACTGTGCATATCAGAGATGTTTTGTAAGCAAATGTTTCTATCTACTTGAAATAAACTTGACAGGACTCTGAAAGGAATGCTTCTTTGGTAAAGAGAGTTATGCTTTCAAATCTGTTTGTTGGTATTGTAACAGTAGTTATTTGCTCTATCGGTACAGTCCTCAACTCAGCGCTCTATGTATGTGCTGGCCTCAGCCTATAGAATAAAAATGGCAATTTCCACATCGCTTGTATATTTGATGCCAATTGCAAATGCAGTTATTGTCACTAGTCTTTTCATGTTAGTACTGTAACTTAATAGTTTTGTCCTCAGGATTTGTTTGTAGATACATTAGCCTTGTATTTATGGTATTTGTATTATTGGCAAAACCCCACAGTTTTAACAGAGAGTTTAGTGTAATAGACTGCATCTAGGCAAACTGTCTAACCAAGAACTTCTAAAGGCATTTTGCCTAGGCAAACAGACAACCATATTTTTTAAGTGTGGAAAAAGTAGTATATTCACAGAAAGATGCTGTTCCTTTATGTTTTTTTTTTCCCTTTTCTCAAGATGGCAGCATCCTGTTTAGTATTAAATCATTCTTGTCAGTTAGGACTGAGTGCTGTGATGATTCTTTTCAAAGTTAGTTTGAATCACGTTTTTATACTATCGGTTTTACTAGGTTGTAAACCCACTGGGGAGTTTCACTGTCCAGCTGTGGTTATGCTCACTCTGACACATTACTCTCAATTCCAGTCTGTAGCAATTTATCTTCATTGCTACCAGACCTGGTATGTTTACAAAGCATTTTGAGTCAGCTTCTATCTTTCTTACTGCTGTAGAAATACTATTTTTAGCATAATTAATTGTTTTTTATTTGAAGAGGGAAGTGGAGCGTTGGCATGAGGCATCTTGAACTTGGGTAGTTTCTTTGCAATGTTGACTTGACATAATCTTTAAAACAATGCAGATTACTTTCCTAGGAAACCTAAACAATGTTGCTTCCTTCTCATGAGTCCTCTTTGAAACTTTGAGAAAGAGTTTGGAACTTTAACATAATGTTCTTGAACGTATATATCAACCGAGTGTTCTGATGAAAGAACTTGTCCTTTTGTAGCTGGTTTGCACTTAAATTTTTAGCGCTGCCTATCCATATGAAGAGGAAGCTGAATACTGAAGACAGTCCTTCTAAATGAAGTAATTAATAGGTTTTTCGGAGCTTTCCTACCAAGCTGTTCTTTTGTAATTATCTTCATGCAGTTGTTGAATATTCCTTATCAGTGTGTAGTACCTGTTTATATATTGTATGTGTGCATATTTGTTATCATGGTCAATACTCTGCCTTAGTACAACGAACTTTATATATAATCTTTGGAGAGAACGGGATGTATCGCTTTTATCTGTTCCATATTCAGAATGTGCTGTGATACAGCAAGAGCAAAACCATCAGCAAAATCATTGTAGGCCCGAGAATGGAAAACGTTTGCAAATACCTACAAGAGCAGTGTAAACAGAAAAGGTTCATAAAAGTAAAGGGGGGGTGGGAAGAATGTTACATCTTTTCGGAGTGAAAATAAATGCTTGCAGTTAAGAGTATTGTTCTGGGACTGGGAGAGCTTGATTCAAAAGTTGTTCTGTTACTAATAGGTAGATGTAATAAAAAATGTGCCAACAAGAAGTGGTTTGTCGTCCAAGTGATTAGAACGATTTGCTGCTAGTGAAACCCTTTAAACAACTATATCCTATAAATGCATTTTTCCTGTTCTCAAACAGGACTCCTGTCTGCATTGTAAATCATCACTATCTTGTACTTGATCCAGTATTATTCTGTACTTAAATATCTGATTACATGTTATATAGAAGCAGCAGCATATTCTTGTTAGTGTTAACCCCTATTTTACAAATTTAGTAGTGCAGCAGTAAGTAAGGATTTAAAGCTTTACTAAAAGATTTTATTTTGCAGGCTACTGGTGCATCAGCTAAGATTTTTATATAGCAATTAAGCTGTCTTGTGTTTCAGTTTTTAGACCTCTCTTAAAAATGGATCTGGATTGAGGGGAGAGAACCTTTAAAAGAAACAAATACGAAAATCCATCAACCTTCCAAAACTTCAGGTGGATCCACTTATAATAGGCTAGTGAATTATGAAGAAAGCTTCACAGCAGAACTCTTTGTCAGTGGAAAAATAAGTGGGATCGGAAAGGTTAGCTGTGACTGATATTTGGGCATAAAAGCTAAACAAACCCACACCAAAGCTTAGTCTTGGCACTGAGCTCTTTTATAGGTATTTGAAGCCTTTTATCTCAGTCGTCTGGGTTTGTTGTTGGTATCAAAGAAAAATATTTGTCTGCTTTAGTCATCTGACCTCAGGATTTTTTATTTTACATTGCCTGTGTAGTTAGTGGGTTGGGATAACTTCCTCGAAAAAATTAACTGTGGAATATCCAGATACTGCAGTGACAAAGCCTATAAGCAGCTAAGATATTTGGAAAGTGTTAGACAAAAATAATAGATTATTGGGGATTTTGGTGATTTTTAGGCAGGCATTAAACTAAAAAATGTCAGTATTTTATGGTTCTTTTGTATCAGACAGCTGTCACGAAGAGTGCCGGTTCCTCTTGGGTGTCCTGGTAAGGTGGTCATTCTGGTTCTTGTATCATTCCTGTAGAGATTTGCAGCAGAACAAGCATCCTAGACAGGGGTAGATGGAAGGGAGGATGGTTGCCTTGACTTGATCTACCAAAATGTCAGGGAGAAAGTCAAGGACGAAAGAGTAGAGAAAAGAAAAATCTGGGACCAGTAGCATAAAATTTTAAAAATTAGTACTTTGAGTGTTCATGTTGTCTTCTGGAGATTTATTGACTGGGATACTTGGTCCCCTTTGCATTAAGGTATAACATAAACAAAGGGTGTTTTGGCATTAGGTGCCCATTTCAGTTCTTGGCTAATGCAATTTTTGGAATTTTTACCTAGGATTAGGTTTATGGTTATGAGCTGCTGTATAGAAATACAGGCTGTCCTTGAACAAAAGAGACAGATGTTATTTACTTAGTTTACATAATGAGTTTTTACAGCCAGGTTCACAATCAAGATTCGTTTGAGTAAGTTTTGTTCCTCTTTTGCCTGACCTGGTGGTCATCTTTACATTTTAGATGTCAATTTTGTGGACGTCAAGTCTTTGAAGGTCATAGAAATGTTTTTAATTTACACTGTCTGTTTCGGTGCTTGATTTATGCTCATCGTAAAACCCTTTTAAGGTTCTGCTGCTTTATTTGCATTTGGTTTCTGGACAGATACCTGTTTGGCTTAATGTGTTAGTGAAGTGTTTAAATAAGTGTCAAAGAGCATGCCTTCTGAACTCTGTAATGTGGGAAAAAAAGGAAACATGCTTTCTTCTTTCTTCCCTTTCTCCAGAAGTGTTTCTGTTTAGTGTGTATCGTTTGAGCATTACTGCTTTCTATTATTTTGTTAGTTAAAATAAGTTTTACCACTTCATGTACAAAACCACCCTATACTTGGAGTGGCATCACTTAAAGAATTACTGTGTTTTTTTCTGAATTTGGTGTGTGTATTTACATCCATATGGGTAATAGATTAATTCAGATGTACATGGTATAAAAGCTGAGACAGGTGCTCCAGAGGCTATGGATTAGTAATTTTTTCTGTTGTAAAAAATAATGATAATTAAAAAAAAATCAAATATTTAAATAAAACAATCAAAAATATTTACTAGACTTATAATATAAATTAGAGAAGCTGTAGAATGTATTTTTAAAATGCACATAAGTATAAATTTGAAATGTATAATGATTAGATTAGTATTATTTATAAATTATTTGTATTAGATAATATAATAAAACACAAGTGGTGCACTTCTTACTGTGTTTTGTGTGATAAAGGATGACTCTTTAATGTTACTTCCTAGTTATCTCTATTGGGAGATTTAAGTCTTATTTAATTCTGTGAGATTCTGAAAGAGAAAAACCCTTCTCTGGAAGGCTGCAGAGTTTTAGTAATGATAGGATTCCAAAACTACTTTTCTTTCCCTTTTACACACATCCTTCCTTCTCCTTTTCGCCTGTGTCTGATCATTCTTTACACTTTGGCTAGGAGTGTCTTTCCTCCATTACTGAGCATCCTTTGAGTGAGGGCTTAGTGTTGACATCCATCCACTGAAATGAATTTGTTGTGATACAGTTGTACTTAGGCATCCAGCCACATTAATCTGGTTTTTTTTGCATTGTTTGTTTTTTTGTTTGGTTTTTTTTTGGTTTGTTTGTTTTGTTTTTTTAACCCACAAAACAAAACCCCCAAATCAACAAACTAAAACAACCCAACCAAAACAAACACACCCTGCCTTTCCCTCCCAGCCTCCCCAAAGAACCACCAAACCAAAAACCAACTACAACAAAATCTTTGAAGCAATTCTCAGACTTTTGTGGAGGCTTTTGGGGTTTGCTCTAAGTTTGAATTCCAGGGTTACTTGTGCTTTTGCAATGTTTCATTCAAAATTCATAGAATTCAGTCAGATAAAAGCAAAAATTCCTCTAGTGATGTGGTTTGGGTTTAGTTGGGTTCTTGTGTTGTTGTTGTGTTCTGTTTTTTTTTTTTTAATATACTTTGGAAAGTAGATCATGGATGCAGCAACTACTAATCCTTCAGAGGCAGAAGAGTCTGTTCTCCCTTTTCTCCTCATCCTAAAAGATAGTCTTGCCTTGATCATAAATATATTTTTACATGTATTTTATGCTCCCTCAAAACTAATGCAGGAGGAAAAATTAAGTGGGTTTAGAGCAAATATACCTTTCTTAAGCTGGTAACGTGATGTGGTTGTCTGGAATAGCAGGATGCTTAAACATTATAATTTAGTAGTTCCTCTGTATTCTGGAATAATCCTTTTTACTCAAGATGCTGAATTCTGAAACTTTTTTGTGGCATATATTGGATTTTTAGGTGCAGTATAGAAGGAACACTTTGTTATGCTCCAGAGGTAAAATACATAGTTTTTTCTTTCAGTGAGGAGGCTCCAAACTTTGTAGGGTATCGTTTTGAGGTGGTCCTTACGCTGTTCCTAAATCACTAAGCCTTACTTCCCTTTCTAGAGGCAGTAATGAGTTGCAAATCAATAGACTGTTCTTCATGACCTCACTCATAGAGATGTAACTTTGTATAAGATAGCATTAACAATGTGACTAACACTTGCTTAGGTATTCGTTTTAGACATTCGTTTATAGTCTTAAATAAGATTTTTTTTTTTTATACTACACTTAATGCAGACAGAACAGGATAAAGGTGAAGAGTGAAGTATAAAGTGCTTGTTTAGTAGGTTTCTGAAGACTTAAGGCTAAAGCACTAATAGTAGAGTGGGCTTTTTTTTGTTTGTGTGTTGTTTTTTTTTAACTATTCCAGGAAATTGTATCACTGAATAATACCTATTTTGGTCAGACGTTAGAAGATCTGGTTTTGCTTATTCTGGCACCTAATCAGACTCTTTAGTTTTTATTTTTTTTAAAATTATTATTGTGCAGTGATAGAATTATGCTAGTAGCCTGTAATCAAAATAATAGGTATGAGAAAATTGGGAAAAGGTGAGTGGACTAGAAAAAGGTTTCCAAGATAAACTAAAGTGTGCAAAGCTACTGTGGAGGTAATTCCTGGCTGTGTGCTGGGAGGTGAGATTGCATGGTGGGGCGGAGAAGAAAGGATGTCAGGTACTAGGTAATTCTCCAGCCTTAGCTGCCTGTTCCACAGGAAGGTAAGAAGAAAATCTGTTCAGGTTGGGCTGTACAATGGCAGATGATTATATAAAGGAAACAGGTGTAAAACTACCAGAAAATAGCAGAATTGCCTATAGGCCTCTTAAAATCTTAATCAGAAAATGTAGCTCTTCAGGGGCAAGAGTAAAGTCTCCATAGGAGGAAATAACATTTTTATTTTTTTTTGTTTAGAATTAAACTGCGATCTCTGGTAGAAGAGAATGCAGTCAGCCAAAGGTGAGGCAGTAAGGAGGAAGTACAGGGAAGGGATAACTCAGGGCAACATGCAGATGAGAGATTTAATAAGTGATACCATTCAACTAGTATGGGCCAACTTGTTCTCCCAGATTTAGAGAGTGCACATGATCTAACAGTTTTACATCTATGATGAAATGCAGTGGCAAATATATTTTTGACCTTACTCCCCTCTCAATTGGACATCTCTGTTTGCCAGACATCAAATGCCACGTCTTCTGTTTAAGTATCATGAAAGGCTATTTGGGCATTATGCATTGGCTAGCGTGGTGGATTCGTCAGTCTGGATTCAAGCGTGTCTGACAAAGTGCCCTGTTCCAGAGTTTACCATCTTTTTGTTCAAAGATGTTGATAACCATCAGAAATTAGAATAACTTACTCTAAGCCTGTCTCTTCCTTGTCATGTCCTCCTTGTACCCAAAGGAAAAGAACAGAATTTAAGAATTGATATTCATAGGCTAGTGATAATATTTTTTTTTTGTATAGTGGATCCTACATTTTGGTCCATCTTGTATACAAGTAGCTATTCCAAAGTTGCATTTAGTGCAGTTTTTCAAAGCCCGAGTGGTTAAAGCCTAATCACAGATCTGCGTGTCAGCGTGGGGCCAGCTCCAGGGGACCTGTACCGTGTTAACAGACCTGAGGTTTCTGAAGGCAGCAAGGAATATGGCAGTGGGCACGGAGCTGCTTTGTATTAACAGCAGCCCCAGAATAACGGGAGAGAGGAATCAAACCCAGTAAAGCACAGAACTTGTGCTAATGCTAGTTTTCTCGTGGTAGGCCCAGCTACAGAAGGGATGTGAACTACCGTCTAACCAGACTTCTGGTTTGTGAAAGCTAAATTCTTGAGGCTAAATTAATCTAAATACTTTGTTTAGCCAATGGCTCCGGCTAAGGAGTTGCTTGTTTAGTTTTTAGAGTTGGACCACCTATATGGATGATACTCGCTCTGGTATATGGATTATGTAGCTACCTGGAAAATTGTAATAGGAAGTTATAACAGTATATGTATTATGTGCTTTGTTAAAGTGTTGTAGTAGGTCATGAGAGCATGCGATTTTAAACAGTCAAGTTCAGCGCTAGACTCCAGTTTCCATATAGCAGATAAAATTACACCTTTTTATTGAAACAACCAACCATTAATAGTATACTTATTACTCTCTCTTCTATAATTTGCACATAATAATAGATTAATACCTTTCACTTTTAGGTGCTGGAGATCAGAATTTATTTACTTCCTTATATCCTACACTTTCTCAGCAGCTTCCTAGAGAACCCATGGAATGGAGGAGGTAAACTTACATTTTATTCTGTGATGCTATTTCAATGTGTGTTTTTAGACTTGGGAAAGTGTGTATTATTTGTGGTCTGAGAAGCTGTTATCATAAATTGAGTTGAATGTAGCAACTGAATTGAGGAAAGGAGAACTTAGATAATCAAGGTAAATGTCGTTCAGGATGATCATTTGCACTTGGCTATGTTGAACTTCATAACTTCATAAAGAAAAATTATGGTAATGCTGTGTTTCTCTTTTTGGTTTTGTGGTTTGTGGGTTTGTCTTGGTGTGTGCTTTGATGTGCTTTGACAGCCATGTTCTGAAAGTGACATGCTTTCTGTTTAATAAGAATATAGGTAGAATTTGTGCGGAATTAGGTGCACTTTCCTGCAAGAAGTTTGGTATGGCACACTGTTTTCTCATTGGAAAAAAATGTTGGGAATTTTCTTATTTAGAATTTTCTATTTTTAGAGGTCCTAGAGATACAGAAAATCTTTTAATGAAAGATGAAAAGCTTTTAGCTCCTGTTCTTGCGAAAATGAGCATCTATCGCATTTCAAGTGATACCAAATTTTAGTTAACTTTATGCTAACTGCAGCAAGCATAATTTGTGACTTTCCAATACCAGAGTATTTCAGTTTATTCCTCTTCCCCAAAGTACTTGTTCATTTTCATATTCTGCTATGTATGTCTCATCTGCTAATTTGAATTTTTAAACTTTGCAGGTCTTATGGCCGTGCTCCGAAGATGATTCATCTAGAATCTAACTTTGTTCAGTTTAAAGAGGAGCTACTGCCCAAAGAGGGGAATAAGGCTCTCTTGACTTTTCCCTTTCTTCATATTTATTGGACAGAATGTTGTGTGAGTATTAGGAAAACATCATGAAAAACTGACTACTCAGATTTAAAGATGAAATCGTTTTGACTTTCTACTTGTGCTCTCTGGTATTTTTCATTTGCTTTTCATGCTTCTTTGAACAATTAATTCTGCATTACATAAGCACACATACGCAGTATTATTGGGAAAAAAATTTAGTCAGCCTGAGTACTTTTTACCATAAACAGTATTTCTTTGTAATGTTGCTTGACACTAAGAGGACAGGCTTTTGAATAACCTAGTTTTTCCAGTACTTTGCCATGAGAAAACACAGGATCTAAGTGTGTTACTGCAGTAGCACAGCACACTTGCTTCATAATACACATATGTGGCCAGAGTATTTCAGTTATAATCTATTCATGAGGTTAAATCTTAAGATATGTATTTTTTCTTTAGTTCATCTTCTGTATGTGTCAGGTATTAGTACGTGTCAGCAATCTAAACTAGGCAAGATTTGGAATGTCTTAATCCTGTTTATGTACAGTTCACTGCTTTTTGGTTGGCCTCTGTTAGGAATTAATTATCCAGTTGAAGGACAAAGGTGACATCTGATCTGTGACCAATCAAAAAATATCCAGAACAGCCTTAAGAGTTGTCTGAATTGATCTGTTTAAAAACAACCCAAAAGCCAAAAAAGTGCCAAACAACGCTTCTGTGGTTTTTTTGATTTTTATGGAAATGCTTTTAAACAGATTAAGATTTGAGCAATGTTAGAAGGCACAAATATCACACTTCTGCTACTATGTGAGAATAATGTTCAGCTTTGTAATTTCAAAGATATTTTTGTTGTAAAGGTCAAGAATGTGTAAAATAAGAGTTTAAATCAAGATTTTTAAATATAATTTCAGTAATTTAAAGAATGATAACATACCAAATACTAAGATATATTTACTGTTAACCAAAATACTAGAAATCAATTAAATTCAAAGACCAAAACCTTACTATACTTTACTTCATTTGATTTCTTTCAGTGAGTGAACTTACTGGTCACTAATTTTCTTTGATGTGTCTTTCTGTTTGTCTTCTGTTGGAACAAAATTTGCCTTTTGAAATTGTTCAGAATATCTGTTTGATTTGATGATTCATCACTTCTCATCCCAGGACACGGAAGTGTACAAAACTACAGTCAAGGATGACATCACCAAGTGGCAGAACGTTCTCAAAGCTCACAACTCAGTGGACTGGCTAATTGTGGTAGTGGAGAGTGATGCCAAGAAAAAGAACAAAACAAATATCCTTCCCCGAACCTCTATAGTAGATAAAATAAGAAATGACTTCTGTAACAAACAAAGTGACAGGTAAGCGTTCTTTTACTTGCAAACATTTTAACCTTACTAGTGTGCTGATTTAAAAACTCAACCCTATGTAACAGGTTCCTTGCTCATTTAAGGACTTACCAGCATTCAAACTGATGGTAACATAACACCTATGCTTTGAAGAAGGCTGACACAAGCAATAAAGGGAGAAGTTTATTTTCAGTTCTTCCTGGATTCCTGGTGGCTTTGAAATGTGTTTCAAAAAGCTCTCAAGTATCTCCTCCTGGCTAAGACAGGTTTAAGGGGAACAGTGCGGTGGTAATCAGTTTTTAGAACTTCAGGGTTTCTTGCTTGCTTAGGTGCCGGTGAAAATGTTAACAGAATTATAGGTAGTGGGAGTGAGATGAGAGGGGAATATGAAGCCAGTAGGGCGTATTTTTTACCATTGTACTTTCTGCCTTTCACTTCATCACCTTTCTGCTATGATATAATTGACTTAAAGCCAGTTTCTTCAGATGTTTTTATTCTAAGGAAAATAATATTGAATATAAGAAACTGGTTTTGCTTTCATTAAAGTCAGCAAAATACACAAGTCTTAATTTCAGACCAACTTTAATAGATACTGTCTTCCTTATTCTGAAACATTGCGCTGAGTCTGTTATATCTACTACATTTTGTTCTTTTAACCTGAAGAGTTAACTTTAAACGGGACAATTTGCGCTGAAGAATGAGTGACAGGATGAACATTTGAAGTTGAAAAGGGTAGATGGAAGCACTCATTGTACCTTGTTGTGAGCTGACAGTGACTGGCAGGTCAGCATGTTGTAATACACTGTACGTGTGCAGCACTTTCTTTGTACCTAACCAGTGTTTGGTATATTATAGGATTATTTGGGCAAATAGTTTGAACGACCAGAGATATTGTTAGTTTTTTGGATGTTAGTAAATTGTGATAGAAAAACTGAGGAAAAAAAATGCTCTAAAAAAGACAGATTTGTCTGTGAATTAATGTGATCTGTTTGTTTATTTATTTTCTGATAGAAGCAGTGGAAGTTTTAGCATATAGGATTGAGATACTGTTAGAATATATTATGAAGGATTATTTTTAAGTGACTTGGGAAAGGCTGACTATATGTGATCTAATGGATCTTGATTTGTATCTTGCATAATCCTTGCCAGGAGTAACTATAATTACCATTCTGCTGATTTGTATTGCTAAGCAGCCTTTTTTTTTTTTTTTCTTGGATAGCTACGGCATTACTTATGTTTAAGTAATTGTAATAATGTATCCATTATTTGTTTAAAAAAAAGTAAAGCTTTATAGTATTCATTTTGCAGAAAACGCTTAACTCTTCTCATAAACTGTATCACAGACTTAAAAATACGTGGGAAAGTTTTTTAAAAAGCCACCAAAAACCAAGCAAACAAAAAAAACCACAAAACCCCAACATACCCACCCCAAAACCACCTCAAAAAACCCACACCAACCTTGTTTTTTTTCCTCTGATTAGTGTAGAATGAAAACATAAATTTTGTTCATTCTGAATCAGTTGGGTATTCACATCTATATGTGAATTTTATGTTTACCTCCTCAAAAATAATTTTTATCAATCTCGTTACAGATGCGTGGTACTTTCTGACCCTTTGAAAGACTCTTCCCGTTCTCAGGAATCTTGGAATGCCTTCCTGACCAAACTCAGGACATTGCTTCTCATGTCTTTTACCAAAAACTTAGGCAAGTTTGAAGATGACATGAGGACTTTGAGAGAGAAAAGAACCGAGCCAGGGTGGAGCTTCTGCGAGTATTTCATGGTCCAGGTAAGCATCTCTTTTTATTGAAGAAAGAACTCAAGTCCTAATTTTAATAATGGTTTTTTTGTTGTTGTTGTAGTTGGCTTTCAGGTACTTCTAATGTTCTGGTCATTCTTTGAGGGCTGGGGCAGGAAATATGAAGACTGGTATAAAAGCAGCATTTCTAGATTTTGTTTGCAGCAGGTTTGTGTTCCATTGTAATACAGTGCTGTTACAGAAGCGAAATCTTTTCAGGCTTGTCAAAGTTTTATAAACCTGAAGCAAACAAATTGCATCTAGAAAGTGTTTTAGTAGTTGCTCTTGAATTTTGGGTGAATGTCCCATTACTGTGCCTGCGCAAAGACACTCAAACTTGTAATTGGTATTTAACATGAAGGTTGCTGTGCTTTCTTTGTTTAGATTATTATCAGTATGTATGGATATGATTTTTAGAAAAGTGTCTATCTTGAAGTAATCCATATAGAGAATGCACTGAATTCCATTTTTTTATATTTCTAAATATGTCTTTATTTTAGCTGGTACAGAGAAAAGCAAGAAACTTCTGTTTGATAGAATGAAAGGTCTTGATTCCTTTGGAATTTTCTAGTCCTTGTACAGTTCTGTTCTCCATACCAATTCCACCTCATCTTCGTATCTCCTTTGACTTCATGCGCTGGCTCTTGCATATGATATATCTCATTTTCAGACTTTTTCTACTTACCATTTTGGCTCTCTTCTCTGTGTACAGCTGAACCTTTATTGATACTGCAATTGGTGCCTTCGCAGTGTAAACAGAGGGGGGAAAAATATTACTATTATGGGAGATGAGTTTTCAGCAAATTTTTGGGGTTTTTTTGAAACTTGAACTTTCAATAGATGTATGAACAATACCTTGTAGTGAATGAGGATCGGGATATACAACAGAATTTACTGGCATAGCTGTATGACTTAATCTTCTTTTGTGAATCTCCTTGTATTAGAAAGAAATGGTGCATCTTTTACAATGCAGTTTTTCCTACATGTGTGAATACTGGAAGGGGAAGAATGTTGGAAAAAGTAGTTCCCAGAGCTCTATGTATGGATGGGGGCAGGCTGCAATACCAGACATGACTAATACCAGTTACATGTTCCTTGTATTGTTTGTGTATCAAAAGGAAGAACTGGCCTTTGTCTTTGAGATGCTGCAGCAATTTGAGGATGCGCTAGTGCAGTATGATGAACTGGATGCCTTGTTTTCTCAATACGTTGTCAACTTTGGGGCTGGTGGTAAGTGTCTTAAAATGTTAAGTGTTTTAATTTTCTCAACTATGCTTCCGCTAAACAACCCAGTGCTTTGGGTACCATATGTGTGTATGGGAGAAAAAGATGGTACATTGCAGTGGAGATGCATTAGGTGGTTTGTGCTCTTCTTTTATGGTGTATGCAAACACAGTGTACATCAGTTTATTATTTAGTCTATTAAAGTTTTGGTTTTCATCTCTGAGGCTTGGAAGTAATTTTTAATGAAAACCTGCATTTTGCTCTTAATCGATGATCATTACAAACGGAGCCCTGAAACTTTATAATTGCCTAAGTATGGATCTGGCTGGCATACAGTTGCTGTTTTCACAGCTCACTGCTAAGTTATTCAGTAAAGAGCTTCCTGGATAAATGCATTCAGTTTTGTCTCAAATTACATGAGACATTTAGTAATCAGTACAAAACTGAATAGAAATCTGTGCTTAATCCGCACTACGGAAGATTTAACTTTCTCTTCAAGAAAAATTACCGTGCGAGAAATATCAAATAACTTTAAACTGTTTTAATGAGCTAAAGCATATGTTGTTATATAACAGCTTTAATCAGGTATATGTTATGAATCTGGTAAAAATATAGTGCAGGAGTAATTGCAGTGAAATTTATTTGTCCTGACTGAGCCTGATGCTATACCTGAAAGTGCGGGCACTTCTATCCATGATGGCTGAATAAGAAATACTTAATTAGATAAAGCTTGTTTGTTTTGAACTTCAGGTAGGCTTCATTGCTAAGAAATACATTACAAACTGATTGCCCCCATACTAATAACAAATATGCAGTTAAGACAAAATGCCTGTGGGGTTTGAATGTTCTGAAATTCAGTTATCTACGTAGCTGTGGAAGTTCTGCTGGTTTTTGTTTTGTTTTTGAAGTTAAGACATTAAGTCATTTATCCATATGGTAAACTTTAGAAAGAATATGCTATCTTGAACCTCTGGAGAGAGGAAGAAGAGACTTTGATAGAAAGCAGTGATTGATTCTTGGATATTAACTTTATTTACTTAGATGGTGCAAACTGGCTGACGTTTTTTTGCCAGCCAGTGAGGAGCTGGAATGGTTTAATTCTCCGAAAACCAATAGACATGGAGAAGAGAGAGCTAATTCAAAATCAAGAAGCTACTCTACTGGACTTGCGTAGTTACCTGTTTTCTCGCCAGTGCACGTTATTAATCTTCCTGCAGAGGCCATGGGAAGTTTCCCAGCGAGCATTGGAGCTTCTTCACAACTGTGTGCAAGAACTCAAGCTATTAGAAGTGAGTCAGTGTAATATATTCCATTATGTGAATGATTTTATCCAATGATGATCTAACAAGATTTTTGGAGTTTAGATGTCGGTGACCAGAATACAGTAAGCACTGGCTGTGAGTTATCGAAATGATGCTGTAATAACAGATTGTAACAGTGCTACAGGTGAATGTTTCATCATGAGGATGTCTTTGGAAAGAAATTTGGAGACATCACATCCAAAAACCAAACCTGTATTTAGTTAAAGTATTCTAGTCTTCACCTGGGAAGTTAACTTCTTAAGCTGGTAGGTAATTTATCTGCTTCTTTCCTGGATTTATGACCAGTCTCTTGAACTGTAGTTCCCGTCATTTAAATCTATAACAGTGTTGCATTGAAGAAAATTAGGCACGGTGGTTAATATGCTGATACGCAAGCTACTAATGTGTAACAAAAAGTGATTTTGAACTAGAAATGTTATTTGCAGTAAGGCTTTTTAGTGCCTTGCAAGTTGGATGCTGCTTTGATAGCCTTTTGTGGTTCTTATTTGTGATTTCTTTTGGTGCCCAGTAATGCTGTTCTGTGTTATACATGTGTCTCTGGCTATCTCTTCCAATGACGGAAGAAAGAGATAGAAACAAGTGACAGCGCTCAAAGCTTTTTGTGGTGTTGCATGCCTCTATGCATTACCACCCCTTCCTCTATACTTCAGTTTCTGTTGGTGGTTTTTAATTCTTTAAAGAGGCTTTATCAGGGATGTTGTACACTGATCGTCCTCCATGTATGACCATGGATGTCTATTAATTGAAATACATCTTTAAGAACGGCTTAATGTGCATGAGAATATTCCTGAATTTCACCTTCTGACTCATCCATGTCCTTAATCCTGTGGGTGTCTGGTTCTCTATAGTTTTATCTGTGCTATTATAACAGTAGCTGCTAATTTTTGCCTGTCTGACACTGCGGTAGTAAGTTCTATCTGTTCATCTGCATTTAAAGGCAGAAAATCTACTTCAGATGCATTGCCAACACCTTCACGTATTCTAAAACTAACAAGTAATTCCCACAGATAGTATGTTTTGTGTATGTGTTTTGTGGTTGTTTTTTTTTCTTTTCCAAAATAAATACATTCAGCCCTCTAAATCTCTGAAGGTACTTCCTGTGGTTCCCGTTTTGCTCCCCTCCAAGTCTGTCCTGCACCCCCAATGTCTGGGGCTCTTCTCTGCATTGTCTCTTATTTCTGAAAATTCAAATGCACTGTGGTTGCACGATGATCTTTCCTATCACATTAGTCAATTACCTAGTTTATTATGGGTTTCAAGACTCTTTCAGAGTCTTTCTAAAAGGAATACTTTTGCATTGTTTATGAACAGGATTTTGAGACACCATTACTGTGATTATATTCCAGATCTTTAGTTCTTGAAATGTTCTAGTATCAAACTCTCCTGTCTGTCTTTATCATGTCATGAATTATAATCCCTTCTTGTTTTCTTCCCTCCCCTCCCCTCCCCCCCCCCCCCCGTGTGGTTTTTTGGTTTGTTTTTTTGTTTATTTGGTTGGTTTTACCTCTATTCTTTAATTAGTTGTCCAGTGACAGATATCTTGTCCTTTGATTAACAACCTTATTGTTGTGAAGGAAAGTTAGATTAATTTCTTTTTTTCAGGTTTTTTAGTCTACTACTTAGTATGCTTTTAATTTCAGTCTCCTTAGGAAAGCAGTAGTATTTACAGAAATTTTTCATAACTCTGCTTTCCTTAGGTTTAGTTTCCAAATTTTTTGAATTTTTCCAACTACTACTAGTACCTATTAGTCCTCTTTTCCTTCTCTTTCATCTTGGTGAATGTATCAAATCTAGTTAATATAGTCACTGTCTAGCTGCTTAGCTGTCCTTGTTTCATAAACTAATATATATAAATTATTCAGGAGGTAGTGAGAGTTGGCCTGGTTTTTGTGTCGTCTCAGAGTAAGCTCTTCCAAGAGGCTCTGCTACGTTGCATCACAAAAAGTATTGTGCTGAAGTATTTTCTCATCTGACTAATGTTTATTTCCCAGTTAATTTTATCTGTTCATCTTCAGGTCTCTGTTCCTCCTGGAGCTTTGGATTGTTGGGTATTTTTGAGTTGTTTAGAAGTCTTACAAAGAATAGAAGGCTGCTGTGATAGGGCTCAAATAGATGCAAATGTTTCCCACACAGTTGGCTTATGGAGCTACGCCACTGAGAAGGTGAGCAAATGATGTGTTGCAGTTGTGGTATTACAGTTTTGAAGTAGACCATTTGTTTCTCTGGAACAGATTTTGCACTTTTTGTTGTGGAATTTAATATGGAGTTTGGTGTATTGTCTTGAGGCTAGTCTAGATGAGACATACAGGTTTATATCCGTTTTTTCCACTGTCAGATGAGGCCTGGGAATAACTCTTTGTCTGTTGTCCACCCACACACTCCCGCTCTCAGTTTGATAATGACTGGCTAATTAAACTCCAGAATGAACTCAGTCCATGCCATGTGAGAGAAGGAGCATGAATTTCAGTTATAGCAGGAGAAGCTGCCTGGATTTGAATGCATTTACCATTATAAATAGAGATTAGAGCAATGCGTTTACATAGTTCGTTATTTCTTCAGTATGTTAGTGTGGTAGTAATAGACCCCTAACTTCACTAAAGATGTTACTGTTGGTGGCTTGTGAGAGAGGCACATAAGTAATAATTTGCAATTTTTCAGTTACCACCCCTTACCGTAAAGTAAAAGTTGTAAAGTGGCCTTTTCAGTTGGGTTAAGCCCCTTCTCTAATTACATTTTTGAAGACCAGCGTAAGCTCATCCTCTTGTTTGCATAGCCTGTAGAACATTTTCTATTTATTTTAATCATAGTTTGTTCCTATTTCAGTAGACTTAGGAATCCTGTAAGTGACCCTGGGAGTTCCTTGTCCTATTACAAAAGCATAGAAAGACAATTTCCCCTTGAAGAATTACTGTTTAAAAAAAAAGGGGGGGGAGGAGATCAGCATAAAGGAAACAAAGAATTGTTTAAAGTGGTGATGAGTGCATCACATTCTGCCCATGTTCCTTACGTGTTTCTGTGGAAGATGCGTACCCGAGTTGGAAATGTCTCTCCCATTCATAGCTCTTCCAACACAAAAGGTCAAGGGAAAAATTTTAGGATAATGAGTAGCAGTAAGGTGGAACAGACTGAATGAAAGAAATTTAGCAACTGGTGGCAAAGTAACAAGGAATTAAAAAAAAAAAAGTACTAGCCAACTAGCCATCCCCATTTTATATAGTGTAAAGTAATATGACAATCTGAGACCTTTTTTCTTTTGTGGGCTTACCATGGTAGTTGATTGAGTTATTCTAAATGAATTAACTAAATGACCAACAGAACTGAACTTCTTTAAGACATTATCCTCTGCTGACTTGCGAGTATCAAGCATACCAGCTGCTGTCTAGAAGGGGTTTTATGGTAGTTGTGTCGTACTGTTTTAACACTGTTAGCTATGCACATAATCTCTTTTTCAAGAAGGTTTTGACCTGAATACAATACTTCGGGCGAATTTGCAAGCTTGTCTTATCAGTGTACTGGAGACTGCCTGCATTTCTTGATTATATAGTTTTGAAAAATACAGACACAGTTATTAGAAATGATCTTTGGCACTAACTGCCAAACATCTCAAGCTTTGTCCGTGTTTATATGGAAAACCAGAAGGACTTATTCTGATGAGGTGTTATGCATGTAGGGACATGTGTGTCTACGCATGTGTTTCAATATTTTTTGAGTCAGTAACTTACATGCAATTAAATTCTTAATAAAATTAATTTCTGCTGTGAGAATAACTGTTACTTTTGAAAGGTTCTCTACTTTCTTCCCATGAAGCAATTTTAATACAGATCTTACAAGCAGTATGACAGCAGCAGAAATGTCTTGTATTGTAGGAATGATGTAATAGGATAGAAGGAGTTTTATATTGATTTTGTACCTTATTGAAAACAAACATCTGGTTTCTCTTATAGTTAAAATCTCTTGGTTATCTGTGTGGACTTGTGTCAGAGAAGGGACCCAATTCAGAAGACCTTAACAGAACTGTTGATCTGTTAGCAGGGTTGGGAGCAGAACGCCCTGAAACAGGTATTACCAGGAATGTACGCATTCTATCTAATAACTGACATTGTCTTAAATACGTAGCATAAAAGTGCATCAGTAATAATAATTTCCAAGTATCCCTACATATAAATAAACATTGATACAACTCTCTTATCTCTTATGAGTTCTTTTAGTGTGTGTCTAGTACTTTAAATTATCAATGCGTCTCCTTACTGTTGCAAGCATATGTTTTTCCACTAATGATCCACTTATCAGCATTCAGGTAAATAGTCTTGAACAGTACTGTTTTTAGTAAAATTTTTAATACTTTCAGACAAGTATTAAAATTATTTGGAAAATAAATGCAGCATCCTTGATCTGATACAAACAGATAACCTGCAACTGGAACCACAAAGTGATATTGAGTTGAAGTGATATTATTTATTTGAGTGTCTGAATAATCAAATTTATTTACTCCTTGGGGATTTTATCACTTGCAAAGATATTTCTGAAGGGAAGAAGCTTCCGAAGGGAAGAAGTTAAATATGCTAGAAGAATTAGTATCTGTGAAGCATTAGCTGGCAGCCTGATGCTTCACTTGCTCTTGCAGGTCTGATGATGTACACTTCTTAATTCAGTGCTATGGTGCCTGTTGTATTTATTTAAAATGGGGGCTTTTTTCTTCTAGAAATACTGACACCTATTCGGTCAGGCAAAGACTTTTAAGTTGAGCAAGCTGCTTCAGAAAAAAACTTGGTCTTGCTCACAATTTTCCTTTGAAGTACATTGTTTAAAGTAGTAAAATGTCTTTAAGTTACAGTATACTTCTGTCACGCTGATTTATAAATCCAGCAGTGGGGTGCTGTGAGAATATTACTCTTGGCACAATATGGTATTTCAGTACAATTGTGTGTGTTTCTAGGTTGAATAAATGTTATGAAATATTTTGTGGAGAAGTTAGTACAGTTAGTATATTGCTGCTTGCCTTTACCCTGCAACCCTGAACATCACTCGCGTGCACGCACACACAGAGAGTTGTGAAACAGCCTTTCTTGATCTTATTCTAGAGCCTGGGGAAGAAACTCGTGATCCGTCTCTGAGTGTTAGTGTTGTTTCCCACATAAAATTAGTTTTCTCTTCACTTTCTACTAGAAGGAAAAAGGAGGGGGAGAGTGTTATTAAAACAGGAATGTATTTGTAAGTGACACGTCTTGATCTGTTTTTTTTCTAAAGCAAATGCATCACAGAGCCCTTATAAGAAACTTAAAGAGGCCTTATCATCTGTAGAAGCTTTTGAAAAACACTACTTAGTAAGTATGAATTTTGGTTATTTATAATAGTTTTGTATGTTTACGTTATAGGTTGAATAGGGCCAAAGTTTCCAAACCTGCGAAGATAACATCGAGAACGTAAATCTGTATTTCTATATTTTGTTATCAAAGGTTATTGCTTACACGCTGAACACAACAAGGCTGATTTGTTTTACAATTGGAGCCTTATATGGGCCCTAAGTTTCAAGTATTTGTTTTAACTTTAATATTTACAGTTATGAATTAGAGGTTATCATCTGTAAGTATGTATACTTAGTTATTAAAAAAGCCAATGTCATGGTTATCATATTCTGCTGTCCCAAATTCCGAATTAACTGAATATTACCCAGAAGAATATTGGTGTGTGAATTCAGCTTCCTTTTGAATGGTTCAGACTTGCATCTTGCCGTGGCTGTTAAGTGGTTTAAGTTATACTGTGGAATTTTTCATAGAAGCTGTGGGACATCTGTGGATAATAGTTTCTAATGGGGTTCTAATTCCATTAGAATTCTCGTTGTGCTTTAATATGCATGTTTATTTCCTGACAGCTCCCTTATTGAGGAGCCATTGTAATGATCTTTGGGGTCTTTTTATAAAAGATTGCTACATAAAACAAAAAACCCCAATCCTGACTGTCAAGAATGTGTTTGGGTTTTGGGGTTTTGGTTTGTTTTTTGGGTTTTTTCCCCCTCAAACAATTTTCCTCTGAAATTTCTTATATTTGCAATACTGCTGTTAAAGTTTTCTGAGGAAAAGTTGGAGGAAAACTGAGCAATTTTTTTTTTTAAATCCGAGAACTAGGCAGTACTAGTTTTTATGAAGTTTTATTGAAAGAAAAAGACTCAAAAGATTTTATCTGAAGATACCAGGTTTCATTTTTATACTTTATAAGACTAGTTGGATAGCTGGACCAAAACTAAAATCTTCAGAATTGCTAGCTGCTCTTACATATTCAGTTCCAACTTGCACCTGAAGATCTCTGCTAAATTCAGCAGTATCATCCTAATTTAAGAAACTAAATGGGATCTGCAGAGTTTGCCCATGAAAGAATTGTCATTCCTATTTGTATTTGTGACTGCACTTTTATGCAACAGAAAATCAGATATCAGATACACTATAAAAGATTGTTTTCTATGTACCTGTCACATAAATATATACAATTCATGTATACCCATAATTTATCCATGTATTCAGTGGAGAAGAACATAGAATTAATTAAAATTTCCAGACACAGCTAAGACAAGTTATTTGCATTTAAAATTTTAATGAGTCTGGAAAGTAAAATGCAGCTTTTCAGACATGTTGAAAGCAAGAAGTGATGAGCTTTTATTACGAGAAGAGGCTTTGTTCTCATTCAATGGCTAGTCTCATGCAACAACTTCAGAATCACTGTCAAATCTTCTACAAGCATGTTGGCTTGTACCTTAATTTTGGGAGAATGTAGCTTTTCATTTGTATGTGTAGCTGGTGTCTAAGACTTCTCAGTGGTTATGCTGATCTGTTAAGGAGTGGTCACTTAGTCTATGGTAGGGTATTGTTTTGAGTTCTTAAATAAAAACAAGAGTGATTTTTCTAGGCTGTCCGTAAGAAACAGCAAAAATGGCATTTGGGAGCTCATTTTATGTCATTTTCCTGCCCCGTAGGAATAGATGCTTTCTGACAGATACTCTGCAAAATATTTAGGCAATTGGAAGCTCTTAAGCAATTTGTTTTGAAGGACAGAGTAGTTCTTAATACACTAAGTGAAGTAGAATGAGCTTCTGTGGAAGGTTGCTGACAGTCAGAAGAGGCTGCAGGTTTCTAAATGTGATGTGAAAAGTTTTTATGTGTCTGGCCAGAGATTAACATACTTGAGGAAAAAATGTTTGGTGGTGGTATACAGTGTGTGTTGTAACTGCTAATTTTGTGAGAAAGATTTGTAGCTGTTATTACAACTTAGGGCAAGGTGAGGAAGGTGACATGTAGACAGTGTGGCTGCATTGGAAATTAAATTTAAGACTGACAAACTTCAATCTGGGATTGCGTAGCTTCAAGCAAAATTCCTTTAAGGCACTCTTGTGAAAATACTTACACCGATTGTAACTTGGCGTTTTGCATTTAATTGTATGATTACATACTGCAAACTTTCATATACTTAATGGTATTTTGTGCAGCTTTAGTGAAAGTATCATGTACCAACCACATTCTGCATGTAGTTGATTTGGTTTTGAAGTATTAGTTGTGAGTCTCTGGGGCAAGCTCTAATATTGTTCTAAATATGTTATGCTGTGGTGCATCCACTACACAATCCTGCAATGATAAACTAATGGCATATAGTCACTGAGAAATAGGTGCTCTCAAAAAGACAGGAGGATTCAAGTGTAAAGAAGTGCTTGAAACTGCATCTCATCTATTATTTTGGTGGGTTTGAGTTGCCTTATCTAATTTTTAATGGGCTTTTTTCTTCTGCTATTTATAACACAGATATGGGATAATGACCAGCTGTAGAAAAAGTGAAGATGACCTGTTACAAACTGCTCTATATTGTGTGCTGGGGGCAAGGGGAGATCTAGATCTAAAGTGGCTCGTTCTGGTCTTTTTGTGGTAGTGACTTAGTTACTGGCTATGAGTTTGTGCGAAATACCATATAGCTACTAAAAATATATAAAGCTTATGATAGTTTCTTTTCTTTTAAACAGGATCTGTCCCATGCCACCATTGAAATGTACACAAATATTGGAAGAATTCGCTCAGCTAAGCTTGTGGGAAAGGACTTGGCAGAGTTTTATATGTAAATGAATGTTTGAAATGTCTTAAATGCATTTGCTTTGAAAAGTTTGACCATAATCCTTGAGGAAAATATGCTGTATTTAAAAAGGAATTTTAAAAAGTATTTTTTTAAATGTAAACATACCCTAAGTTTCAGGCTGTATTTCAGCAAAAAAAGAAGAATAAGAACACCGGCAATCTCTTTATATCAAACCCTAATTCCCACCTCATGATTTGGTACTCGTACCTTTTAACTGTCCTGTGTTCTTTAGCTTGATCCTTTCTCCTCCTAGGGAGAAAAGGGTAATGGGATGGTGGAGGGAGAAAGAAATAGCTTTGTGTTTATTATGGCTTGCTTTGTAACGTGGCTTCTGACTTGTTTCAAATTTTATAGTTATCTTAACTACAAATCTGTGTGTATGTATCTCAGAAAAGCCAGAAACCATGTTCTTTGGAGAGCAATGAGTTTGATATTTGAGGTTATGATTGCAAAACGTTTGTTTCCCCCACTGTGAAACTTACAGTGATATTATTCCTAATTGCCAAATATATTTTTTGTTTTTATCCCTGCTGTTAAATATCACTAAAGGAACCTCCTGTGTTGGTTTTCCATTTCATTTTATTTTTCTTATTTAGAAGAATTTGGGAGTCCTAAGTGGGTTTTTTTGGGAAAACATGTTTGGGCATGCTTCTCGCCTATCTTTCCTAAAGCAGTCTGATCTTCTAGCTGCAACAGATTCTTCTAAATTAACTTCACTTTTCATCTGAGGTTTAAAGACTACCATGGAAGTGCTGTGCTATGCTAAAATGATATTTTCATTGAAGCATTTTCCTGCTTTAAAATTGTTGAGTAAGCATATTTTTAGTTAACTGTCAGAAGCTTCAGATAGCTTTTGTCGCATCGTGGGAGGTAACTTCACCTCACTTGCTCTGACTTGGGATAGATCTATATATGAAGCCTTTCATTGACATGGTATATTTACATAAATTGTAGTTCTGCTTGCTTAAGTGAATCACATAAAGGTAGGCCAATATGTTGATCTGTTACCAGCAAAATAAAGAGCATAATGGTTCACTGCATCTTGTTTTGCATTCATGTGCCCATCACCACTTTTTGAAAATGTGTAGAGAGTTTTCATGGCTGCAGAGGTTCTCATAACACTTTACTTATTTGTATATTTTTAAAGGAGGAAGAAAGGTCCACAGAAGGCAGAAGTCTATCTTCAAGGAGCACTGAAAACTTACCTTGCTGAGGGCTGGGCATTGCTCGTCACACATACGAGAAAACAGTTAGCTGAATGTCAGAAACACCTTGGGCAAATCGAAAAGTATCCTCTAAAAGGTGGAGCCAGAAAAATCAAGACTGGAGAAAATGATACTTCTGGTTGTTTTTTCTCTCTAACTTTTATTTAACAGTAGAGACTGCCAAACATCAGACAGCTGAGTTATTTCTTGTTTCCATTGTTGCTGTTTGTTTGGAGAGGGTTGGGTTATTTATTTTTTAATTTTTATTTTTTTACTATCTGGTTCACTTAAAACCTTTTGCATATGGTTGCTGCTCTCTCTTTTAAGTACGTCTAGGCTCTAGAGAGTGCTGCAACATGGATAATGTAAAGTTTGTCATTAGTTCAGCAGATACTATAGAGGTTTTTTTTTTTATGATTCTGTTTGTACATCACTATGTAAGTTTTTCTGTGGTACTGTTTTTTCATTTGGGTAAATATGGCATTATAGTGTCTTCCTATATTAAGGAGCTTAATTTCTGGGGTTTCTTTCTATAACTGCTACCACCTTTTTCCTGTATCTGACCTGGCAAGGACTCTTCTGGTATTTGTAATGGTGGCTTTTTCCACAAGTTAAAACTGAGGCTTGGAAGATGAAAATCTTGTGGCTGTGGTGTAGTGTGTTGTGTTTCAATATCTTTTGCTATTATTTATTTTTTATTCCTGGCTTTTATCTCTGCTTCAGAAGGGGAGTGGGAGTTGTTTGCTTTTAAGTTGTGTAAAAGCTCAATCTTCAATGTGTGAATGAAATCTCTGTAAATGCCACATAAATGCTAAGGAATATGTTGAGAGAATGACTTGGCCCAATCCTAACGTTTGACAGGCTTCAAATTCTTCACTTTGATACTCTCTGCATTATTTTCACACACCAGCTCTATCCACTACAACTATATTTGTTTAAATATGAAATCTGTCTGTGTTGCTGTAGTGTTGCTGTTTTCAAGATGAGAGGGGGGTGTGTGTGTGTGTGCGTGAAGTCTACTGACTGGCCTTGGGTGTTTTCTTGTATTCTTTTTGGCTTTAGAAGCAGCGCAATTTGAATTCTGCTTTTCATTTTAGCCTTATATGTTGTTGCCTAAATTTGGTAGCCAAGTTAAGTAAATTGGTTCTAATCCGAATTGTTGTGTTATATGCAGGATATCATGTTCTGTAGCAAAATGGCAAATCTTATTATTTTCTTGTGTTTTGGCAGAAGAGTACAGCTTTCATTGGTGCCATAGTTAGACATGGAATTCCTCTAGGTGTTCCAAACTGGGATGGTCAACTGAACAGAGTACTTCCTGCAGGACAGTTCTTGTGGAAATGGCAAGGAAAGACAACTTTTTTTGAATGGTCCTTTTAGCTTTTTTTAAAGTTGTGGGGGGGTTTTTTTGGTTGTTTTTTTTTTTTTTTGCATAAGAAACTCATATTTTAGTCTGTAAGTGACAGTACTAGGAATTTTACTGTAGCTGAAAATCAGTTCAGGTAAATTTGAATTTGTAGTGTATTTTGGGTTTTGTTCTTTTTTGTTTTTTGATTGTTTGTTTAGAACTAGACTTAGACATTGTAAATGTCTGCCTCCTTTGAAAATTCTTACATCACTTTTAAATATTCTCAAATTTTTCTGCTTCAGTGCAAATGCTCTTAAAGAATGAACCAATAATATTGCAATCTTAGCTAGATACTTAAATGAGCATTTGTATCCTTAGCACTCAAACGTCGAAAGAATGTCTTATGACTTAGTTATGGTAAGTGATGCTGTAACAGCTGGCAGTTTCTCAGCCAAGTAGATTGGAATATAATCAAATACTCAAGTTATTTAGTTCTCAATGTTGGGCAGCGTAATGCAAGACACTGGGTCTTTAACTTGCATGCTGCATTTATCTATTGTCAAATGAATTTTCTATGCTCACTCATCTTTTTAGATGGGGGAAGATTGCACAGGCTAATAATGGATCATATTTTAGTAGGTCTGCAAAAAGTAGAGATTCTGAAACATTCTTAGTTGACAGTAAATCTTCCATTGTTTCTTTTCTAATGGAAGAGTGTGGTGGTGATAAAAGCAGGTCTTGTATTAAAAAAGATCAGAAAAGCAGTACTTGAACTGTCTTGTTTTCAGTCAAATTTCTGAATGTTGTAGGTTTCTATTTCATATTTCCTTAACTTTGTTAGTTATCTTCAAACAAGCAGCCTTTTAGCTGGTGATAAGCACTTAACAGAAGATGAACGCAAAAGCTTTTGCCAAGAAATACTAGATTTTGCCAATCACCAAGCAGAGAACCAAGGTAAGTCTGGTTCTTAAATACTTAAAACTTAAGCTGCTCTAATCTGATCTTTCCCTAAAAGTAGATTGGAAGGCTTTTTCTGATTGTTTTCATTGCCTTGTGTGTAACTTCTGAACCAACATGGTTCTTTTCTTGTCATCTCCAGAACATTTGTAGAACTTCTGCAATAATTAAGAATAGTCAAAGATGAAAGGGTATTTACCATTTTCATCCTGAATACCACAAAGTCTTTGTTTTCCTTCACTTATCTGTTTCTTTGCTTTGACAGCTCATAATTTATCTTGTGTTGGGTTTTTTCCAAATTCCTAAGTCTGCTCTACACTGCTGGCACACAGATGGCAGCTCTGTGATGATACCTTTTTTGGGTTTGATGTTAGATCTGTTCCCATCCACTTGCACCTTATTATTTTGACCGTCCTACCTCTTATCTTTATTCTTCCTGCTGCTTCAGTAATACCTTGTCCTCAGATATTAATCATAATTCAAATTCATATAGAATAGTTCCTGTAGATCTGAAGACGGCTATTTTTTATACAGAAGTTTTTCTTGATGAATGGTTGTACCATAAGTAATATATTATTTTAGACTTGTGTGGTGGGTTGACCCTGGCTGGATGCCAGGTGCCCACCAAAGCCACCCTATCGCTCCCCTCCTCAGCTGGACAGGGGAGCGAAGATATAATGAAAGGCTCATGGCTCGAGATAAGGACAGGGGGAGATCACTCGGCAATTACTGTCACAGGCAAAACAGACCTGACTTGAGGGAAATTTAATTTATTTAATTTATTACCAATCAAATCAGAGTAGGATAATGAGAAATAAAAACTAAACTTAAAAACACCTTCCCCCCACCCCTCCCTTCTTCCTAGGCTCAACTTTACTCCCAAATTCTCTATCTCCTCCCCCTAGCAGTGCAGGGGGACAGGGAATGGGGCTTCATGCGTGATTTCTGCCTCTCCTTTCCCCTCAGGGGGAGGACTCCTCACACTCTTCCCCTGCTGCAGCGTGGGGTCCCTCCCACAGGAGACAGTCCTCCACAAACTTCTCCAATGTGGGTCCTTCCCATGGGCTGCAGCTCTTCACAAACGGCTCCAGCATGAGTCCCTTCCACGGGGTGCAGTCCTTCAGGAAAAGACCGCTCCAGCGTGCGTCCCCCATGGGGTCGCAAGTCCTGCCAGCTACCTGGTCCAGTGTGGGCTCCTCTCTCCATGGGTCCACGGGTCCCACCAGGAGCCTGCTCCAGTGTGGGCCTCCCACAGAATCACAGCCTCCTTTGGGCATCCACCTGCTCCAGCATGGGGTCCACAATGGGCTGCAGGTGGATAGCTGCATAATCTCCATGGGCTGCAGGGGGACAGCCTGCCTCACCATTGTCTTCTCCACAGGCTGCAGGGGAATGAATCTCTGCTCTGGTGCCTGGAGCACCTCCTCCCCCCTCCTTCACTGACCTTGGTGTCTGCAAAGTTGTTTCACATATTCTTGCTCCTCTCTGGCTGCAATTGCGCAGTTTTGTTTTCCCCTTCTTAAATATGTTAGCATAGAGGCACTACCACCACCACTGATGGGCTTGGGCTTGGCCAGCAGTGAGTCCATCTTGGAGCCAGTGGGCTTTAGCCTTATTGGACATAGGGGAAGCTTCTAGCAGATTCTCACAGAAACCACCCGTGTAGACCCCTGCTAATAAAACCTTGCCATACAAACACAATACAACTTGCTTCTTAATTAAGTTTTGGTGCTGTCTCTGTGTTGTTTTTTGGAGTCTAGAAAAGAGAATGAAAAACCCTTGCATGGTAGAGCTGATGGATCAAGGCACTAGTCAGATCATTAGTTTCTTAAACTTGTACTTGCTTTTAATTTATGTACTCTGGGAAATTTGTCACTTTATGCTACTGTGTTCGTCTAGAATGCTTTATGTAGTAGTGAAATGTTAAACTTCTGCTGAGACACTCTCTTAGTTTATTTGTCTTTAATAGCTTGAGCACTAAAATTGTAGTAATGTAACTTAGAAAAGAAATCTCATCATCTTTAAGTCTCATTTCTATGCCAGATAAAACTAAAATATGAAAGCACTGATTTATTGTGAAAGGATTCATTGTGAAAAGTTGTTGATCTGTTTAATTCTAGGTGTTAAATTTTTAAAAGAAAAGACTTGCTGGTCTCCAGCAGCACTTCAGAAGAATAAAATCCCTGGTTTTATCTTTCCAGGTCAAAAGGTTATATTGCCTATGCACTCCTTTGCGCAGTTGAAAACTTTACATTTTGACCCTGCAAACGCTGTTGTCCATGTGGGTGGAATGTTGTCTATTGAGTTGACTTTGCTGAGCCAAATGCCCATCCCTGTCCAAGTGGATCAGATTGCCATCCATGTTCACTTCAGCATTGAAAAAAATAGTTACAGAAAAACAGCGGAGTGGCTCACTAAGCACAAAACTTCCAATGGTGTTATCAACTTTCCAAATGAAGTTGCAGGCTTTCCTTTGTCAAGAAACAACTTGCCAGCACTGGAGCTATACGAAATGTATGAACGGAGTCCCTCAGATAACTCTTTGAACACAGCAGGAATTATCTGCAAAAATGTGCACATGCTTCTACGAAGGCAAGAGAGCAGCAGTTCGCTGGATATACCCTCTGGGGTGACTTTAGAAGATGGGGCTCATGTGTTGAAATGCAACAACTTAATACTGGAACCAGGGGTCAATAAAATAACATTCAATACTCAGGTAAGTTTTTTATAGTTGAGCGAACATGGCACTCATGAAAGAAGAACTCAAAGCACTGGCTAGGAAGAGCATAGTGCTGCCAAGTGGTACCTCTGTTGCTTCCTGTTATAGCTTGGGTGATGCCATTCCCCTTGTGGCTTTCTTTTTGTTGTTCTAGACCTTAATTTCCCATGAATAAAGGCTGTTGCATTTATGCCAAAATGTACAGGTGACTCTCCTATTTCCAATCATTAGCCACCCTTTCAAAACATGTTTTAAATGTCTTGATTACTGCTGCCAAAAATTAAACTGATAAATTCATACACAAGATAATGTACTGTACTTCGCTGTTGAGCTCATTGAGAGTAATGTTTAAAAATTGTAATGGGAATGGATTTTCTAGTCCTTAGTAAGTGACTGTGTGGTTGATAGCCTGTTCTTCACTGTGGAGGGCGGTAGAATATTTTCTTCACTTGATGCATGTAGTAAACCTACCTGCAAGAAGTATGACAAAGTTAAGCTCAGCTTCAAATATTTGAATTTAGAAGATGTCAGAATTAAGATTGCCCCCATTATTCATCTTGTCTTTTCATTCCTTATGTGATTAAGAACATAAGGATTCTCTGCTACAGGAAGACTAAATCTGCGTGAGCAAACTCCTCAAAACACACTGAAAATAAGAGTGTCACGGCTAAATGCCACCCTCAGGAAATGGATTACAGTCCTGCCTCTGCCATAGAGTGTTGTGTATGAACTCCCTCAATTCCCAATTTACACATGCACTCTAAGTCAGCTTAATACATGGAGTAATACTTTTTTCCCTCCCATTCTTCCGCCAGCAAGCTAGCTCCTCTCAGTAATTGCTGAAATATTTAAAGACAGTATTGCTTATCACTTCTGTTCACATTGCATTACTACTAGATGCATAGTAACTGGAAATCAGCAGGCCTTGAGTACCAGTCCTGTTGCTTGTGGTGTGTGTTTGGTTTTGGTTTTTTGGTTTGGTTGTTTTTTTTGTTTTTTTTTAAACTGGTTAATTTAGTCTGTGGCCTTGCACTTTGCTGTTTTGTGGTTTGTTTCCTTGTTTTAATGAAATGGGGAAAGACATTTACCTGCTGACTTATTTCTAGCAAGTGAAATGCCAAGCATTCTCAAAAGCAAGACTTCACCATCTTTTTGGTGTTCCAGGAGTGGAAGCATCTGGCTTCAAGTATAATGTTGTTCTGTTGTTTGAGTTTTCTTTTAATACTTTCTATCTCCCTCCCCACCTCTGTAACCTTTCCTAGGGAAGTATTTAGTAGAGTTCAATACTACAATTATGAGCATCAACATAGGGAAAACTTGAGTGAGAAAATGCTGAGAGATTCAGTGCAGCGTCTGAATGATTAACAAGAGATGGGGCAACAGAATGAGGAATGCAACAGGTGTCTCATAACTGCTTAATTTTCTGAGCATTATCCAGCCTGTATGCTAGAAAGGATATGGATGCTATGAAGAGATAAAGTATTTTGCAGTCATACATGGTATATCTGCCTGCTAGCTTTGACATTTTCTAATTGGATTAAATTGGCTTTGGTCACTTTTTTAAAACTGATTTTGAAAAAAGAATCTACATATCTGCTTTCGATGACTGAAAATTGATATGATTCTATGATAGCTTGACAGAGCTGCCCAGGAGGTTTCTTTTAGCATCCTTAGCATATTTGAAGTGTCCACACCTCAGATTTTAACTTTCTCTTCTTTTTTTTTTCCCCTTTTTTTTTAATTATTTCTGTCTTGTTGTAGAACTTTGTTTAGAGTGAAGCTTGGTACATGTGCACATGCATATTGTGGAACCTGTGTGGATAGCAGGTATCTCAAGATGGAAGTTGAGTTCAGGTGCCTGATGATACAATGCGAAATGGCAGTAATGTCATGCGAAAGACCTACTGGCCTGATTCTTTAGGTTTCTCATTCTTTCAAAGGACTGGGGCAAGTTAATGGGATTTGGAGATGTCAGAGGTCTTGGTGGCTGCAAATATGTTTTATGTAAAATAAATTAACATGTATGTAGAAGTGGATTTCAGGTGAAGCAGCCTTACTAGAATAAAGCTGTTCCGAGCAGGCATTTTGGCTTAGTGGGATGAGGACACAATCTGAAACCACCGAAGAAGAGATATGGATGAAAAGCTAGATATAGCTCTGCTTTAAATTTGCCTTGTTCTGCATGCTTCTGGTGGCTATTGGAGGATGGACAGCCTTATACTTATAACTTTCCTTTTTTCCCCAACTTTTCTTTCTTGAAAGAACTTTGTATGGGAAGACTGCTCAGTGTGCATCTCACTTAGTTGTTCAAAGCATGACATCTCTCCTTAAAGGGAAAATCTGAATGTATTATGACTTTTGACAGTGTGTAACTAGCTGACAGGATGGAAGCTTCTCTAGACTTGAGCTGCAGTATTTAAAAAAATATTTACTAAAAATCCATTACCTCAGTAGCATACGGTGTTGCTTCTGCTGGATTACATAGCTGGGCAGAGGATAGAAACTGCTGACAACTTGTTTTCTAAATTTTCTTACAGTAATGCTTAATTGCACTGCTTTCACTGAAAGAGGAATGACTGTGCTTCTAAGATGCAGAGGGAGATCTTGGACTGATGATTAGCATTATTTATGTTGAAAGCAATCTTTTAGTATATTTTTTTCAAGCTTTAAGAGAGATCAGAAAGCATTATCTAAATGCTTCAGACCTATATTCCCATCTTATGTTGATGTTTAAAGCATGTAATATATTATGAAAGACTTGACTTGTGCTTTTCTGTTTATAAAGTATTCAAGGGGCAAAATTTAGTTACTTTAATGTCAAAATGCATAATACTGAATTTCAGTCAGGATTTGCTTTGTCAATAACTCTGTAAGCGAGGTTTGTATGTTAAGTCATTAACAGCTTTTCTCTGTAACTTCTAATCTTATTCTTTAGATTTAATTATACCCAGCGTCAATATTTATGTGTTACACTTGGTATGATGGCACACGGAGAAAGAAAACATTTCCCATTCCCTAGCAGTAGTAGCTAAGAGCAAATAGAATCAAGAATAAATATACTAGCAGATGTTACAGAATTGCCTTTTTATAAAGTTATCGAAAAATACCTAGAATCCCATTAATCAGTGTAAGAGAAGAGTTTGAAATTAAATATGTATGGTTTTTTTTTTTTTTTTTGCAAGCATTTACACAGGATGTGGGGTGGGGAGTGTGTGAAATTGGTAGCTTGAGATGAAAGCTGTGCCTTATATAAACGTTGTAGGATTTTTATGAATGTTAGCCAAGTAAGCATTTTGTTGCTTGCTAAAAATAATTTCAGTACTTAATAACTGTAATTATATTTATTATATTTTAATGTATGTGGCACTGGAGGGGGGGTGGGAGCCAACCAAGTAACAAGACCAAAAGCACCCCAAAATAACCGTTTGACAGCATAGTTACTATAATAATTATTCCGATGATTACTTATGATGTTTTTTCTTGAATCAGCCAGCACTCTAGAGCTTCTATCTTAACGGGGTAAAAGGTGCTCCTTTGTGAAAATCTTGTCACTTAGAGAACAAGTCTTTCATTTTAATTTACAAATGCAAAGAATCTGATAGAAATGAGCTGCGAACATGCTGTTCTTTCGTAGATGTTTTGTTCTAGAAATATTTCCTAAATCGAAAAATCCATTCAAATGTTTTCTTCAAAGGCCAAAGAACCTGGGACGTACACACTCAGGCAACTGTGCACCTCAGTGGGAAAAGTACAGTTTGTCCTTCTTCATATTTACCCAATTGTGCAGTATGATGTATATTCTCAGGAGCCCCAGCTAAAAGTGGAACCAATGACTGGTAGGTACAGTTGCTATGCTGAAGTTGTTTTGATGATTTCTGTTGTATTCTCGTGGGACTAGATAAAGCTTTTTCTGACTTGAATATTGCTCAGAATTTTTTTTGCCTTACTCTTAATTTTGAGTCTAAAATAAATTCTCACTTTTCAAATTATCCATCAAGTACGCTCTGTCGATGACGGCTAGTTTTCAACAACTAATTTTGGTGCTTCGCTCTGAAATATGCAGTGTCACTTTTGAACATGAATTTGAACATGTAGCACTGTCACTTAAATACCAGGTATGATTTGAGCTGGTACACTGATTAGAAGTGAATATTTAGATTTGTAATTGATGGAAGTCCTTACTGGTTAGTTCTGTGACGCTGTGTCTCTTTGGTATGTAAGAGAAATGCGTAAGAACTGGGATTTTTCTACTAGACATGATAATATAAACTTATTGAAATTTAATACCGAATGCATCCATTAGTTTCATGGACAGCTGAGCATTACTTGTTGTAGAGTTTATTAAAGTTTATAAATGGAAGTTAATAGCCGTTTTGTTTTCAGGCTATTAACTGAGGCAGTTGAGAAGTTAATATGCATTTTGTGCTATCATTCCAGTTACAGGGCTTGCAATGTGTGGTGAAGGAAGGACAGGCATATTGGGCATTAATCAAGTTAGCTACTCCCATGGAATTGATGGTTGTGATTCAGATGTTTGAGAGCGTGTGTGCATACTAGTATTCTTGTTATCTTGATTATGTAAATACAGCATGTGGGTGTGACTGGCATCGTACATGCAAAAACATAAAGCTGTCTGCAACCTGGAGAATTTAACAATCATCCCAAAGAACTTACTAAGCTTTTTGTTATTTCACTGAATTCTGTGCTGCCAGAGGTACGCAGTATGTGAACCAGCTGCTCTAAGCCATCCAAGAAACTGTGTGTTGAAGCAGCCAGTTTCTCCATACCGATGTATCTGAGCTAGGTTTAATGTGTTGCATAACATCAAAACTCCACACTTTTAAGTTAACCTAATATGTGTGGCAAATTGTCTGGGAATATTACTTACAAGCCTTAACAGTGCATTGTAACCATCTACTGATGAGTACTGTTAACAATTCTCTCTTTCTTCCTCAGATAGCCTTTTGGCTGGCATTCCCCAGAAGGTAAAATTCACGGTGACTACTGGTCACTACAGCATGAAGAATGGCGATACTTTGCAGCTCAGTAACGCGGATGCCATGCCTATTCTGTACCATCCGGAGAGCAAGGCCGTGATCTATTCCAACACCAGAGGTAAGCAATGAAGTAAAAATTAATAGTCTTTGAATGGCTGAGAATTCAGTAATCCTGAAGTAAACCTGTACTTAGAGCATTAAGAACCCTGACACTGCCTTGTTCATAGTCATTATTAAGAAAAATTCTAGGGACTTCAGTGCAAGAAAGGTCTTAAACTTTCACCCTCGAAGTAGTAGTATGAACTTTTCAGCAAACATAGCTGAACAACTTTTACTTTCATTGATGAAATTCAGTAGGCATGGTGAAGCTGCTGCTGAGGTCAGCATCTGTCATGATTTCCAAGTGAATGATGGTGATCTTTTGTTACTATGTGGGCTCTATTTTAACTGGACCATTTTTATTGAGGTAGTTGTAGGTAGGTTTTTACATAGTACTCTATGTAAATGGAGCACTTTCTTTGGATGGCGTTTCATCTAAACAGATCACATCCTAATTCCTTTTTTTCCAACCATAAGTACTATATAGTCTCCTCAGTTGCTCAAACTCAAGCAACTTTTACATAAATGGAAAACAGACTTGATAAAATTAAGAAATAGACTATACAGAGGCATCCCATGTGTAGTATTTTAAAGACAGATGGTGAATGATGACCAAGAATACTGATGCGTGTGTGTTCAGTAAGTTGTAAGTTTGCTTGAAGTGAGATTATGAAACTAAAGAAGTGCGGGACGTTGTAAAAACTTCAGTAGGTATCATGTGATGGACTAAAGTAGCTCTTCAGCTAGTTTGAAGCTTGTTATCAAATTGCCCTCTCGGTTCTTTCTTGAACATTGGAAGGGACTGTTACACGGAATGAGGCAGTTATCTTCCTGCAGTTTAAGAAGGATAGGGCGCTAGTGTTGGGAAAGTGTGAACAGCGGTGGTATTTAAGATGTGTGGATTATAGCTCATTTGAAGAGGTTACCGTGGAGTTGCAAAACATGGTTTCTTGTTGCTGTTTTTGCAAACATGGAGGTCTTGCTAGGAAATGGTTATGGCACCACGTATTTTTCTGCAACACTTAGCTTTTTAAGCTAGTTGCATTATGTAGTTACAGATTAAAATGAAAATTGGGAAGGGATAAATGGGTTTTAAAGCTACTTTCTTCCCCCCATTCTACGCAACTGTAGAAAAGATCTCAGAATCATCATTAAGGATTCAGTCTTCTGAAAAGATCACAAGCATCAGTTTGCCAGTGGCTCCTGCATATCACGTGATTGAATTTGAACTAGAAGTCATGTATTTGCCATCAGCCACAGAATCTGCAGCAGAGAAAGAAAATGCTACAAATAAAGAAGTTCACAGAAAAAACAAAGAGAAGCAGAAACAAGACAACTGCATGGCTACTGTTGACCAAAAAGTAAGATGCAATTTAACATTTTTATTATGTGATCTATTTGATCACAGGGGCATACGCTTCACAAAATAGAAGCGGGGGTGATGGAACACTGAAATGATCTCAAAACCGTCACCTTTCAAAGTGTTACTCCTTGTTAAAATTGACCAAGTGTGTTGCTGTGTATCCTTGTGTGTGAAGAGTCAGGTAAAAAGGAATGGCTGTAGACTAGCATTGCTAAAATGGGATGTGACAAAAGATTTTTATTTTTTATCTCTGCATATAAAAATATGTTGTTAAATATACATACTTTAAAATCGGAAGAATGGCAACATTCGCTTCAGGAAAAATTCTTCACTTAAGTGTGCTACTTCAAGTTAAATCAAATATACCTTAAATACATCTTTTTTTAAATATTTTGAGCTTATGCTTATATATTTAAAGTATTATAAAGACATTTCAGAAATAGATCTTATAGCAATTTATTTGATATTGACCTTCTACCAAATTATTATATTAAGATGCTATTGGTGTATTATTAGCGTACTCTAATCTTTTCTTTCTTCTATTCCCCTTCTTTTATTTCTAGTCTTCAGAACTGGGTATGTCAGTTTCCACAGGAAAAGCTTCTTTGAGATTTCATATCTCACTCACAGGAAAACAAAAACCTATAGGTTTTGACATACTGATTTTTGGTTTTTAATTTAATTTTTTTTTCGTCTTCATCTTCTGGATGCGTTAGCTGTAGACACTTGCTGAGAAAAGTTTTGCTTAGAAATGAGAAGAAAAGCAAAATTGTTATGCCAAAGACCATTAAGAATAAGAAATTTGTTCCCTTTTTCCTTTAGGTAACCATTGATTGTCCTTGGTCGATTTACTCTACTATTATTGCGTTAACATTCTGCATACCTTTTAATGCCAAGCATTCCTTATTGTCGGCTGGCAAACGGTAATGTACTCATTAATTATTTATTGTTTCTTTCTTCTTACAAAATATGGAGCTGGAGTTTCATAAGTAATGTTTATAGCAGCCTTTTTTTTTTTTAAGTTGGGCTTCTGTTATCGTACACAGCTTCCCATTGGAAGCTTGTGCATTTCCTCTGGTGTTCTTTCATAACAATAAAACAAATGTGTGGTTTCAGCTATTTTTGAAATAAGACCACAAGATAAACCAAGCTAGCCTATTTCTGTGTAGTTACTTGTTGTCATTTAATATGAAAGAGGATGTTTTACAGCCTTGTTTCTACAGACTCGTAAGTACTGAGGAAAAGACTGAAAGAAACAAATATACCTGCCATTCTGGTTTTGCTTCAGCTGTGCACTTTGAAAACCATTTTATGGATGTGTGCTCTTTCAATGTAACTATTCAACTTCTGTTGAACAAACTGTGTCATGTTTTTCAGGAAATATGTGCAAGTCTGTGTCCAGAATTTGTCAGAACTCTGTTTCCAGCTTTCAGACTACAGCCTAAAAAATTCTGCTGACTGTACAGATTTGCAGCTGGTACCTCTGAACCCTGAATCTCAACAGGTAAAAAGATTCACTTGGCAGTTTATGAGCTCGTTGGCAGTTCTGCTAGATGAAACTTCTTTTAGTGAAATTCTTAGCACTTCTGCACATAGATTTTTGTAGTAAGTAAGGCTCATAACTGATAGTAAGACCTTTGTAGTCCTGAGTAACTTTGATTCTTAAAGATTCTTTAGAAGGCATTTACACCTGTAGATCTCCGATTAAATTCTAAAACTTGCAAAGATTATTAGATAAGTTTTTCAAACTTTCCCATTTGCCTTATGTAAAGCAGTATAACATCACTGTTAACATTTAATTTGTTCATCTTACAGCTGCCATTTGTTATTAGGTTTTAGGAAAAAATCAGGTGGAGACCATTTTCCAATTAAATACTGCTGTAAACTAGTTAAGTTGCAAAACAGTCCCCTTGAGACTTCTTTCAGCCTTTTCTGAACGTGATATTAAATTGGTCATTCTTGGTGCCTAGGGAAAGTATATACAAACATTATTGATATAGAATCATAGAATGGTTTGGGTTGGAAGGGACCTTAAAGATATCCAGTTCCAACCCCCCTGCCGTGGGCAGGGACACATCCCACTAGATCAGGTTGCTCAGAGCCCCGTCCAGCCTGGCCTTAAAAAATTCCAGGGATGGGGGGGCTTTTACCACCTCTCTGGACAACCTGTTCCAGTGTCTCACCACCCTCATGGTGAAGAACTTCTTCCTAACGTCCAGTCTGAATCGTCCCATCTCTAGTTTTAATCCATTCCCTCTAGTCCTACCATTACCTGACATCCTAAAAAGTCCCTCACCAGCTTTCTTGTAGGCCCCCTTAAGATACTGGTAGGCCGCTATAAGGTCTCCTCGGAGCCTTCTTTTCTGCAGACTGAACAACCCCAACTCCCTCAGTCTGTCCTCATAGGAGAGGTGCTCCAGCCCTCTGATCATCCTCATGGCCCTTCTCTGGACACGTTCCAGCATGTCCATATCTCTCTTGTAGTAGGGGCTCCAGAATTGGACTCAGTACTCCAGGTGGGGTCTCACCAGAGTAGAGGGGGAGAATCGCCTCCCTTGACCTGCTGGCCATGCTTCTCCTGATGCAGCCCAGGATACGATTGGCTTTCTGGGCTGCTAGTGCACACTGACGGCTCATGTTGAGCCTCTCGTCCACCAGCACCCCCAAGTCCTTTTCTTCAGGGCTGCTCTCAAGCCAGTCGCTGCCCAGACTATATCGGTTCTTGGGATTGCTCCGACCCAGATTGAGGACCTTGCACTTAATTTGACATTTGAATAAGATATTTTTCACACATACTTGAATGTGAAGTCTTCTCTCTTGAAGCATTGATTCTGACAGTGAAATGTATCCCTCCTTTTAATTAGATGCGCGTTGTTTAAAAAAAAAAAAAAAATCACTACTAGTTATTTTGGTTGCGTATTTTCCCTAGTGCTTTATTTAACACTAAACAGGTAATTTGTTTTTATAAACTATATTAATGCCAGAACAGACAAACATATGTATGTGTGTTTCCACTTCTTTTTCAGAGGAAGGAAGGAGCTAATACTATAAACATTCTCTTTCAGGTCATATACAGTAAGCAATCAATATTCTTTGTATGGGAATTGAAGTGGACGAAAGAGCTTCCTCTCTCCTTGCAGTGCCTGTTTTCAGTCAGCTTTTGTCCAGCTACCTCTGAAGAACAGTCTTTTACCCTGAAGCCGTTCACTTATGAATTCCAAGTGGAAAATTTTTTTGTAAGTACTCTTCTAAGTACAGCATGTGTTAACTGAATATGGTTTCCTAATATATGGAAAGGGAAAGTCAAGAAATATATTAGAAAACTTCTGTTTACCTCATGAGATTGATACCTACTTAGAATCATTGGAAAGCCAGTTTGTTGATCGATAGAACTGAGGCCTGATATGTGGTGGAATCATATACTTGCCACTGGAGTGGGAACTGGGGGAAAACATAACACTTGTGCAAGTATCCTTGATCTCGTTTCATTTTTTTTCTGTGTTTTTGCCTTCCTGGGCTTGTGCCATGGAAACTCTCCTTAGATTACTGAGTGCTTTTTCCCTTCTGGCTTAAGACTGTGCTCTGCAAAGCAAATGGCAATTTCCAAAAAATCTTCGCTATTGAAAGCATTTGAGTTGTTTTTCCTAGTGCTTGAGATGAACTCCTCTAATGAAATATTTAGGGTTTTCTAGGCCATTATCTTAAATGTTTCTTTCCCTTTATGGACAAACTTTTTATTCCTTTGATCAGCTAGGAAGTTTATAGGCTAGATATAACTTCCTATTAAAAGAATTTTATCAACATTATTTAATCTCATCTCTAAATTCAGTCTTGTGTTAACCCTTTTTGATGCTTGGGTAAAAAGTAGCAGCATGAGAAGACTCATTTGATTAAATCCTTTTTTCTGTTTTCGGTGTTGCTTTGTTTTCTACCCACTTATTACAGACTGGCATTGAGCAATATTTTAGGTATTTGGTTACCTACTGGCATGTAACTGGCATTTCTTGGCACCTGTATCAGCATGTTTCTGGAGTTTTTAAAGAGAAGTAACTGTGTTAAACAGTGGGGGATTTTGGTAGAAATTCAATTTTGTAATAATTAAAAATTAGCTCTTTGATAGTGTAGGGACTATGATGGTAAGAGTGATGAAGTAGTTCTCCTGTGTTACTCAGAATCTGAGTGATGCGTCTGGAAAGTGAGGAGCCAAGAAACTAGTAAAAGTTTGTTTAAATAGTGAGAAGATTTGTGTCCACTTAGGAGCATTGAAAGACTGAGTCAAAGCACAGAAGTGAAGTGAAAAATGGTATGCTCGCTGCTGGTATCAAAAATAGATTGAATCAAATTTGGTTTTGATTATTTTCTCAAACTGAGCAAGATAATGAAGTGAAAATTACTTATAACTGAATCTGGCATTAAAAAGATTTAATGGATGTTAAATGTAAGGTTGAGTTTGTACTGTATCAATTGTCCAGTTCATTCTAAGCACAAGTAAAACACCCCTTTTTTCTTGATAACAGCACTATTTTCTTCCTGACAGACATTGTATCATGTGAAAACTGAAATTTTTCCACCACTGGGGGCAGAGTATTGTAAAACAGGCTCACTCTGCTCTTTAGAGGTGTCAATCACACGACTTGTTGACCTCTCAGAAGTTGACAGAGATGAAGCATTAACAGAATCAGATGGATATTGCACAACAAAACTTATGTATGAAGGTAGGAATATTTTTCTTAAGCATATTGACAAAATTCCCCAGTAGCTTTGTCTTGATAATGACATCTGCCTGATTTTCTATGGCATATATTCTTGTATTGTGAGTACGGCTGCTCAGTAAAGCAGTTTTCATTTTGCTAGACTGAGAATGTTTCATTTTTCCTCATTAATCTGTCTTCAAGTGAAATATAAATGTTGTTCAGACTGGCTGGATACTTGCTTGAGGCCCAGCTATGGTCCCTTTTGTGTAGGGCTGTTTTCTTAACTTGAATAACTCTTCACCTATAAAAGCTCTTAGGTGTTGCTAAAATACTGATTTTAAAAGTGCTCTAAAACTATACTGAAGGTTCTCCATTTTTCAGGAAAGATCTTTATAGTGCTTGCTCTTTATTCTTGCAGTTGTTGACAACAGTAGTAACTGGGCAGTCTGTGGAAAAAGTTCTGGAGTGATATCGATGCCTGTTGCGGCTCGAGCAACTCACAAAGTCCACATGGAAGTGATGCCACTGTTTGCTGGATGTCTACCTTTTCCTGATGTCAGATTGTTTAAATACCTCCCTCACCATTCTGCTCACTCCATGCAACTTGATGCTGGTAAAGCTATCTTGACTACATGGCTACTTGCAGAAGTCTGATTCTGCTTCTCCTGTGTTCTTGTGTAAAGAGAAAAGCAATGCAAGGAAGTGTGCTAATTGAGTGTCTTTGTTACTTACCTTCACTCACAGTTCTGGTTTGGAACTTATAAAATGTTGTTCTAATGGGAACTTTGAATTGGGGTTGCAGTCTTAATCTGTGAGGAGGAATAATAAATGTGTTGTTTTCTTATATTTCCTTTAAAGATTATTGTGCAAATTAGTTGTCACTGGATTTATAATTAAGTGAAAACTACTTGATAAACCCTCTAATCGTGCGGTTTCGTTGTCTGTAAACTGCACGTCTGCTGTGTCTTCATTGACTTGGACATTTTTTACCAGTTTTTGAAAGGATTAAGTAAAAAATAAAAGAACTGCTGAAAATTTGTGGCATATAGACCAGATGAGGTGAAGAATTTAAATTACCACAGCGACCTAGTATGTTTATGTGTACTGTTGAGTAGTCCCAGCACTGTAGTGAGAATTCACCTGTGCAAGCAATTTACCGTTTGTCAGCAGGAACTGCCAGGGTCCACCCTTCTAGCCTGTGACAAACATGAGGTAATGCTACTCAAATTTTCCTTAGAAACCAATATAATTCACTGTTACGTCTGCTGCAGGCCAAAAGCGTGCACAGACTGTTAACTTCAGCAGAGATGATCAGTAACTGTTAACATGCGGTAAACTGACTGCGCATCTGAGCTCCGAAATAATTTTTAAGTTGCTTAATCGCTCTGTAGAATAAAACTGTGGGTCTTTTGTTTTAAACAGATAGCTGGATTGAAAACGATAACCTATCTGTGGACAAGAATATGGATGATCAGGCTGACAGCAGCAGCATAAGGAGCAGAGGTAGCTTGCATTCCACGGCTAGCGGGGAACATAAAGGTTTGCCAATGCCCCGTCTGCAATCCTTTTCATCTGGTCAGGTCTTCAACTGCAGCACGGGTATGCAAATACTTGTCATTCCCAGCAAGGACGACCATGTTCTGGAAGTCAATGTCACGTGACAACGCGGTATGAAAAGAAGGAAAACAAAAACCCCATTAGAAACTGGATATGAAAGCACTTTAAAGGATATTATGACCTGATTAGTCTTTGTTGTAACATTCTAACTCTAAGGAGACCTATGGCACTCAACATGTCCTGGCCATGGAAGCACCAGACAATTGTATCAATTTAAATGTACAGTGAAGCTTGTGTCAGCTAGTTTATATCGCCACTTCAGTATGTTTTGTGTAAGCTATTGGGTTTTCTCCCTTCGGTCACATCCTGCATCACCACACAGGGCAACAAAAACAAAAACTCCAAATACTTGGACCACTTTATTTTTGTCTGGCAGCTGAGAAATTTCACGCTTCGTACATATTTTAGAATTTAGAGTTGGGTGACGATAATTATCCGAATCTTGGATTTTTATGTAATAATTTACAGGCTTTTCCACACATGTGCCAGAAACACAACAAAGCATACAACAGCACATTCACTGGTGTAATAGTTGCTTTTCTGTTTGGTTTTTTTTTTTTAATCATTGTTAATTCCTGCCGTTGCAATTTTGTATTAAACTTCCATCATTTGCATACTTAGATGCATGGGAGAGCTACTGCTATAAACAATCTTAACTGAACAAAATTCCTTAATTTTTTTGAGGCTTTCTCCTTCACAGAGTAGACACTGTGATGTCACATATTATATGATTTTTTTGGGGTTGGGGGTTGGGTCATCCTCTTGCATAGTTCTTACCAAAGAAAGATATTGATAGAATTTAATAATAAATTATTTGGCTTATTGAGTTCCCAGATTAATTTCTTTTATTACCATTTCTAAGTGGCTTGGTTTGCTGCCCCAATTTTTAAATTGGGGCAAAAATTTCAGTATGATGTGATACTTGAACAGTCAACCTTTCATCATAAAGGCTTATTGTAATTATTACTGATTAGAGGCCAGAATTCCGCATTCATGATGGAAGAAAGAGGTTGGTTGATATAGGAAAGCTTGCAGATGTAGAATAATTGTGAAGCAAAGTTAAAATGTGTAACTTAAAGAATTTCATTATTTATATCTGAAATGTAAATACAAAAATGTAAAAAAAAAAAAGTGTAATTTTTGTGAACGTTGCAAATCCACCTGTGACTGGAAAAATTACAACTCCTTCTGATGTCCTGCTTCTGATATTGGAACTTGTGCATTTAATGTGAGAATGACCTTTTCTACTTGCAGATCTATAATGGTGCGTTGTCAACAGACTCCACAGAGGAAAACTGTCCCATATCAAATACTTGGCAGTAAAGCTAAAGTGAGGAACTGCTCATTAGACAAGTTCATTATTATTTTTTTTCTAAACTCAGGTTCTGCTAAATTGTAAAGGGGAAGAAAAAAAACAAACCCTCTTTCCAAAAAGAATCGCAATTAAGTCGAAAAATGAATAGGCACCCTGCACTGGTCTAAACATTTTTTTAATTATTATTATTTTTTATTTTAAAAAAAGAATATGTCTAAATAGATGTATAAAGTAGACCTGCTAGCTGAAAATGTTCTTGTTATGCATCTTCTTTCTGTGAAGGAATGCCCTTTCTCTGTGGAAATCATACCATTTTATGCTGGATAAAGCCCAAAGCATCATTTAGTGCGAATGACTGCTGGGATTCTTTGACTGGAAAAGGTAACAAGTTAGTGACTTTGACACTGCAGGTATTATAATTAATTCCATTTTCATGGTTTGCTATTAAATCATTTTTCACATTGTTCTGTAATATACTGTTAGATGAAACACATTGTACTAAGATTGTTTAATGAAATTGTAAGCGTTACAGTTCTAAATATACATGTTTTAAAAAGAAATCCCACTTCGCTTCTGTAACTTCTCCTGTTTTCTTTGAGGGAGCGATTGTTTCATCTATTTTAGCCAAAGCTACTTTAGCAGAAAAATATTTTTCTAAACTTAAATGAGGGGGCGTATTTAGAATACGAGTCCAAAGCGTTCTCTTCCTGTATCTGACAGGGGTTGCCTCTTTCTGGAACAGAGCTGCCCGGCATCCGCAGGGGAGCCACCTCAGGGCTGCTGCTCTTCAGGCTTTGAGTAGCTCCACAGCCACCAGCGCAGCACACGGACCAGCACTTCCAGCTGCCTGGGCCCCAGTCTTTGTTCAGACTCCGGCTGTGTCCCCTCCGGGTCCTGTCATGGCCAGGAACCGCGGCCCAGCGGCGCTGTCCTGAGGAGACACGAGAAGGGTTGAAGAAGCGAGCATGGCCCTGGCTGCAGAGGCCAGGTGATGGCACAGTCCGTGCCAAGGAGCGCATTGCGGAGAAGGGGAGACCAGTAATACTGAAAGTGCTTCATTGTGGGGTCTGTCTTTCTGGCAGCCATTCCCTATCAAGAGGGATGCCATCCAGAGGAACCTGAACAGGCTTGAGAGGTGGGCCCAGGCAAACCTCATGAAACTCAGCAAGGCCAAGTGTGAGGTCCTGCACATGGGTCAGGGTAATCCCAGGCACAAATACAGGCTGGGTGGAGAATGGCTTGAGAGCAGCCCTGAGGAGGAGAAGGACTTGGGGGTGCTGGTGGACGAGAAGCTCAACATGAGCCAGGAATGTGCACTTGCAGCCCAGAAAGCCAACTGCATCCTGGGCTGCATCAAAAGCAGCGCGGCCAGCAGGTCAAGGGAGGTGTTTCTGCCCCTCTACTCTGCTCTGGTGAGACCCTGCCTGGAGTACTGCATCCAGCTCTGGAGCGCCCAACATAAGAGGGATACAGACCTGTTGGAGTGAGTCCAGAGGAGGACCATGAAGACGATCAGGCGTCTAAGAGCACCTCTCCTCTGAAGACAGGCTGAGAGAGTTGGGGTTGTTCAGCCTGGAGAAGAGAAGGCTTCGGGGAGACCTTATAGCAGCCTTCCAGTACCTAAAAAGGCCTCCAGGAGAGATGGGGAGGGACTCTCTATCAGGGAGTGTAGTAACAGGATGAGGGGTGATGGTTTTAAACTGAAAGAGGGGAGATTTAGATTTGATACTCTTTCCTGTGAGGGTGGTGAGACACTGGAACAAGTTGCCCAGGGAGGTTGTGGATGCCCCGTCCCTGGAAGTGTTCAAGGCCAGGCTGGATGGGGCTTTGAGCAGCCTGGTCTAGTGGGAGGTCCCCCTGCCCATGGCAGGGGGGTTGGAACTGGATGGTCTTTAAGGCCCTTTCCACCCCAAGCCATCCGACGACTCCACAATGACCGGCCCGGCCCGGCCCGGCCCCGCCCCTGGCGGGAAGCCTCCGCCTCCTGCCCGGGCGCATGCGCGGGTTCGCGGCGTGCCCGCCCCTGCGCTGCTGCTGCTCCGCGTCTACGCGCGCCGGCACCGGCTCCACGCGTTCCTCACGTGGGGCCGCCGCCATGAAGTTCGCGTACCGGGTGAGTGACCGGGGACCCCGCCGGCGTGGGATGGCCGCCCTCGCCTCCCACTCCCGCCTCCTTTAACCGCCCCCTTCCTCTCCTCGCAGTTCTCCGGCCTGCTGGGCACCGTCTACCGCCGCGGGAACCTCAGCTTTACCCGCGATGGCAGCGCCCTCATCAGCCCCGTCGGGAACAGGATCTCCGTCTTTGACCTGAAAAAGTAAGCCCGCCCCGGCGGCTGCCTCCCCCCCACCCCCGGCTCCCGTCAGGCCCGCCGGCCCCTGCCCGAGCCGCCCGCCGGCGGCGGGGGGAAGGGGGCAGGAGGAAGGGCCTGGTACTGCCAGCGCTGTTTTTTGTGGGGGGTGTAAAGCTCCCAGGGGCTTGTGGAGCCCGGCCCGAGGGCGGCACGGCGGCAGCGTTGTCCGTGGGGTGGTGGCTCGGGGGGGAGCGGTGCTCCCTGCACGCCCGGCTGCTGCAGCCCTACGTGAGGAGGCGTGGGGGTGCAGCTGGCGTGGGCTGGGGGGCTTCCAGAAAGGTTTTGTCTGCCCAAAATGACCTGAAAAGTTTCTGGCTTAGCGTTAAAAGGTAGAAGCCTGCCTAGTGGAATAGTTTGTCGAGGTGTTGCACGGTGCGGATTTTATGCACGTAGGTCCCTGGGGAGAACAGCATAAGATGTATATAAAAACGTGTTTTAGAAACAAAGAGGTTTGCAATTGATCCAGTCCTGTGGTTTCTTGGTGTGCTTCTGTCTTGTGCTGTCTCTCATATATGGCAAAGCCTAGACTGTCATCTGCCTTCTCCTATAGGCCGGAGTTGTGATTGATGCTCGTTATGCTGGGATTCTGGTCAAGAGCCTCTCTCTTACATAGTTGGTGCCTATGGGATTGTGACAATTAAGGACAGTCATGGGGGTTCTACCTCTAAGTTCTTTCAGTGGCTTTAACATAGGTATCAAACCATATTTCATTGATTCCGAAGATTACTTTTATTTTTACATCCTTGTACCCAATTTACTGTTTTATCTTTTTCTTGCAGTAATAAGTGCGAGACGTACCCATTGGCTACGCGGCTTAATATTGTGTGTGTGGGGCTCTCTCCAGATGGGACTCTTGCCATACTAATTGATGAAGGTACTTTCGTAAAGGAGGCATTTGTTTTATAAAAGAATGAAATAAAAATATAGGCTGAAGAGGAAAGTCTGTATTGCTACGTATTCAGCTTTAACACAAATTAGAAGTACTCTACTTTAATAATTACATTAGAATTTCTGGGGAAGGTATCTTTATTTACAGTACTTAGAAATTATTTACAGAATGTAGAACGTGACTTGTAATTTTAATTGTATTTTTCATCTTAATATTATTCAGTGTACTGTATTGAAAAGTTTCCAAGGAGGTACCTTCCCCCTTCCTCCCCTTTAAGGAAAGAAATTGAGCTTGCTAGGATTATGGTTTCTTTGGGAACGGGATTATTTCCATGATCCTTCTTTTTCTGCCGTTACAGAGGGAGCTGCCTTGCTTGTCAGTTTGATTGGTAAATGTGTGATTCATCAGTTTTATTTTCACAAGCCAGTTCACAGTGTCAGCTTTTCACCTGATGGCAAGTAAGTAAAATGTGCATGCTTTAGAACAAAACAAGAGAAATAACCCCATAAACTAGTTGTAGTTAAGGTATTCTGGCCAATCAGGGGACAATACCTATTGATTAATGTAGGCGAGATTTTGAACTGATCGGGGTTACTTTGTAAAGTTGAGAGGAGAAGAAAAGCAAAGCCTTGGAAACTGGTAGTGTCAGAAAAGTTGCCTGTCACAGGTATTGTCTGTCTGTGGTAGGACTCTCAGAAACACAGAAAACTTGTTGTGAGTCTTAACTGTTTTTAATGTATTGTAGATAAGGTGAAAGAGGCCATGACAGGGGCAGTCAGGGCTGCAGAGTTGCATGATGGCACTCATGGTGGTGCAGTTTCACTGCTGACTTGTGTTAGTCTAGTGCAACCGTGCTATTAAAAGAGGCAGCTCTCTGAATTGAGTGCTGCTTTTCGCATCCCTTGACTGCACAGTTGCTGAGCCAAAGCGAGGTGACGTGAATGTTAGAGGCCTTAGAAGGGTGAGAGGAGAAAGTGTGGAGTTCCCCTTTTGGTGCCATTCCTCAGTTGGATTGACTTAAAAATGATCATGAATGAGTGTTTGCTTGAGAGTTGGAGTCACCGTTCTGTGTTAGGGAATTATACTGGCAAAAGGACAAGATTAGAGGGTATGTGTAACAGGGATGCAGGTGCTCTGTGTTTGTGAAAGTGGCCAGTATATGGAGTGAAGAGAAGTTGAAATAGAATATTGTGTTTTGAATGTTTGAACTTTTTCTTCCTTTGTGAGAATTAGGTGACAAGTATTTCACTATTCAATTTAAGTAATTTTTACTGAATGTTTTCTGTTTTACAATGCATAAGGTATACCTTTGTTCACAAAATTGGGGCATAATATTAATCTGCAAATAACTTTTTAATTCAAAAGCAATCCATGTTTATTACTTCAGTGATGCAAAAACCTTTTTAACATCTTTTTGTTACATTCGATTGCAATCTGTACTGAACAGTTGTTTGCTTTAACAGCTTTGTGTGCAATTACACTTTTTTCCCCCCCATATGACAGGAAATTTGTGATTACAAAAGACAATGTTGCTCTTATGTATCATGCTCCTGGGAGAAAACGAGAATTTAATGCGTTTGTTCTGGACAAAACTTATTACGGTCCATATGATGAAACAACTTGTATCGACTGGACTGATGATTCCAAGTGAGTCTTTAAATTAATGCACTGTCTGCCTGCTCACATTGTTAATATTTGTATGCGTGTTGCAGTCCCATCTTGAATGAAAAAAAAAGCTATAGTTAGGCAGACTAGACAGTATAAAATAAGCATGTATTAGGGATTAACAACACATTTTTTCTTGAAAATGCCTAGTTATCATAAAAGGAACATGTTTTAGGAACGTGAGTGTGATTGACTGTTTTAATGTATTTAATCCCACCTATCTTTGTTAGAGTTGCCAACTTCAGTTTACAACTCTTGTATGTGTAAAATTACTTTTAAAGGGGTGAGTGGTGTCTTGCCATTCAGAACGTTCTCCACCCACTGAAGGGTTTTTCAAACCAGTGTTCTAATTCAAATTGCCTTTTCTTTTGTAGATGTTTTGCAGTGGGGAGCAAGGACATGTCTACATGGGTGTTTGGAGCAGAACGATGGGCAAACTTGATCTACTACTCACTTGGAGGGCATAAGGATATAATAGTAGCCTGCTTTTTTGAAGAGAACAGTCTAGATGTATGTATAATTATGCGACATTCTTGAATTTTAGTATTAAAATAGTTGAAGCAGAATCTTACCTGTAGGTAAGGATGCTGACTATTTTAATAATATCTCAGAATTTAGAAAATATGTAATATGTCTCTCGACTCCTCTACTATGATTGGGAGCTTAAAATTCCATGATGGTTTGAAGAAGTAAACTTTAGAAGGAGATTAAGTTATTTAAAATTGCTCCCCTCAAAAGTTTTAATTTTAAATAAGAAAAAATCAATTAGCTGTAATGCCAACTGGTAATCAAGTTGCCTTCAGTCTTTTAAAAAATTATATGAGGGCGGGTAAAATAAATCACCAGTTCTCAGGACAAGTGAATTTTCCAGATGAAGGCAACCCGAATTCTGGAGGACAAAGTAATATATTATCCTAATGACAAGAGGGCAGACTTGCTAACCCTGCTGCAATTCTGTATTCATAGCAAGACAGCAAAGTACAAAACATAGGTATTACATGATAATTGTATGTTTGTGTTTTTGTATTCTAGCTGTACACAATTAGCCAGGATGCAGCGCTGTGTGTGTGGCAGTGTGATACAGAGCTGGATGGTTTGAAGCCTAGGCCCCCTAAAGATGCAGCTAGGGAAAAGAATACAGAAGAAAATGATGAAGAGTTTCTCGAGGAGCCAAAGGGTGAAGAAATTCACGGAAAAGCCAACCCAAGTGAACAAGAGACTAGAGATAAGGTTAAATATTCACGTGTTGCAAAGTAAGTGATTTTCAGTTTTCAAAAGACAGTTATTGTTGGGATTTACCATATTGGGCTTTTTTTTCCACCCTTTATCACTTATTCAAAGCAGTATAAAACTCTGCCCAGGATTTAGTAATTTACTGTAAACCCCATTTTAAATCATTTTAGTAAACACGTGTCTGTCATACCTTGACTATATGAAGGGCGATACCCTTCACCCAGAGAATAACAAGCCAGTATAATTTTAATAAGATAAGAAATACTGACTTACAGTGTATGTTTTAGCGGTTGAAAGTCAAAAAGTGTAGTGAGATCTTCAGTACAGTATCCTCTAGCTAAGTCAAAGCTAAGGCTTTGCGTTCTTGTACAGAGAGATTGGTTGACTTCAAGAGGTGACAGCAACATTTGATAAAGATAGCTCATCAGCCTTTTTGGCTTATGTCTCCAACATACTTGGAGATGTCTTCCTGAAGGATCTCCCTATCTGTCCGCATCAAAGGAGAGGTGGCTTACAAAGAATAATCCAGTTTAAAATAGTCGCAGCATTTAACTTTGCTTGAAGAAGGATAACGTTTGTAGACCAGGATGAATGTAGGGGCCAGGTGGGAAGACCTGACATTAGACTTCTGTTCTCAGTCTCTCTGACTCTAAAGAGAGTATACATACTCTACCCCAGCCCGGGTTGAAATTAGCCTCAGGAAACCTGACTTCCAGACTGAAGGAATTTAGAGAATACAACTATTGTGGATAACTTTTCAAATGCTCTTTTATTTGACGGTCATATGGTGCTTATCTGTTTAGTTCCAATAAGAGCTATAGCTACAAAGAAACTGAGAAAACCTTCACCAGCCATATAATATCTATGCCTATTGCTTCAATTCCTTCCTCTGTTTAAGAGGACTCACGTATAGAAGGATAACCAGTGAATTCCTGAGGGTCACTCATATTGGCATTAGGTGATCAAAAGAAGATGCACAGTGCAGTTCCTCCGAGATTAACTTTTAGTTGCTTTCATTGCATGTGATCAGGTGTTACTTCTGATAATCAGAGTATAGTAGCAGCTGTAAACGGTGAGGGAAAGAAGAGAGTTAGTTTTCACTAGCTATGCAAAGTACGTATATCTAGCGATTTCTGGAACTACTGCTTTTTAGTTTTATTGTAGGATAGCTTTATCAAAATATTTGACATATTGAAATGCAACTATAGCAGCATACTTTTTCTTTTGCATTCAGTGTGCTTTTTTCTTTGATGCCAGGTATTTTTTCAATAAAGAGGGAGATTTTAATAATCTGACATCTGCAGCTTATCACAAGAAAACACACCTTTTAGTCACTGGTTTTGCCTCTGGAATCTTTCATCTCCATGAGCTTCCAGATTTCAATCTGATCCACTCCTTGAGGTGAGGTATGGCGTTGTGGTTGGGTTTTTTTTTTGGTTTGGTTTTGGAGGGGGGTACGTTTCTGGTTGTCTGAGAACACACTATGTTTAGTACTGAAGGATGAATAATCGGAGCACAAAAATCTTAAACTTGAGTATCTATTCAGTATTGTAATTTCTGGAAAGGCAGAATCATAGTTAGATTGATGTAATAAATACCATACAACTCCATTCCATGTCTAATTATGGAAAAGTGAGGTCTGAATGAGGAACTCCTGAGTTGTTGGCTATACATTTCTCCAATGCTTTGAACTTCATGTTGGCAGTTTCTTTGTAGAAAATAAAGGTAGTGTCTGAAAAAAAGAGTTCTGCATATGTAAAACTATCTGGAAATTGTCTCTAAGTTGAAAAATAAAAACAATTATTTTCCATTGCTGTATGATGCTAGCAAAATAATGCATAACTTTGTTGTACAAAAAAATTGTTGTTTTTTTTCTGGAATGTGTGGAGTTTTAATCTGTGCTGGCAAGTACATCTTTATTTGGGATGTAGATACTCTGTCTTTATTCCAAATAAGGCAGTATTGTCTATTTGATGTTTTTGAGAATAATAAAGGAAAGAATTTTGATGTTACAGTGGTAGAGAAATTCAGTAAGGTAATCAAAGAACTTGCTTGAACAAAGGAAGTAAACCCTAGATTTGCAGTTTTATCACACAAGGCGTGAAAACGCAATTTGTTTATTGGGTCATTCTCTTCCTTCAGTATTTCAGACCAAAGGATAGCTTCTATTTCTATCAACTGTACTGGTGACTGGATTGCCTTTGGATGTTCAGGTTTGTAAATTCTTTTGGTCTGTAATCATGGAAAAATAAGGAATGTTGTGGGCGTGCAAGCCCAAATTTCTCTTACTCTTCTTGACTCGAGGTGTTAAACTTTTGTTAATTTATAGTCTCATCTCTCTAGTGTCTAGATATAGTAAAGCAAGTCCTCACAGAATTCTTACGAGTCAGGGAAATACTTTGCTAACAGATGTTAAAAAGGAAAAGGAAGTGATTGCTCTTAAACCATATATGAAAACTCTAGCAGAATTAGGATAAAGCCCTTATCCCTTGAATATGACTTATCCTTAGTGTAGTTCATAATACGCTTTCATTCTGGGCTGTCTCTCTTCCTTTGCTGCTTATTGCACAGCCTTTTACGAAGCTACTTGGATGTTGCAGCATTCCCACCCAGTCCATAATGGTTTGCGTGGTAACCAAGATTATATGCAGCCCTGGTTTTCTTTCCAGGTAATTTATTTTAAAAAGTAAGAAGTTACCATCTCCTTTGTATTGGAAAGCCTAAGGTTAGCTTGGGTATTCCGTGCGGTGACCAGTAAATAAGGCCAGTTGCCAGTCAGATAGTTATGCTATCAAGATGAAAACACACTGTTCAGGCTTTACATTACTCTTCTGTCACTGTTTTTGAAACACAATTTTGATTTGCGTTACGTACTTTAGATTTAAAAAAAAATAAAAATTTATGAATTGACATAAACATGAAAATACAGTTTTGCCCTGGAATGCTTCTGATTTGTGTCTGCTTATCAGCATGCATCTATTTGTTACCAAAGCTGGTTTATAGCATTGCTGTTGTAGTACTGAGGATGTTAAACCAAGTAACAACTCTTGATTGTCGAGGAAAGTTTGAACTTATAAAATGAAAAGGGCTTTTATTGGGATTGATATGTGCATAGTGCAACCTGTCTGCATAAACTTTTTTTAATGCTGCATGTAATTATGTGTTTCGCGGCTTGCATTTGCAGGGTCTCATAATTGTATTCATCATTCTGGTTTATTATTTGCATGTGTTTGTAGGTTTGGGTCAGCTCCTGGTGTGGGAATGGCAAAGCGAGTCCTACGTGCTGAAGCAGCAGGGGCATTTCAACAGCATGGTTTCGTTAGCGTATTCTCCAGATGGACAATACATAGTCACTGGAGGGGAGGATGGGAAAGTGAGTGAAGCTGTATTTCTGAAGTATGAACTTAAATCTGAATAACACAGTTAGCAGATTCAGTTTCCATTTTATGTAGAAAGATCTGTTACTGTAACTGATAAATATTATTCTTAATATAAAATTTTAATTTTTTGTCCTTTCCTTGAATGTTTTGATTTTTCTCTAGAGCATATGTAGTTTGATTTATTATTACTGCTATCCTCTGCAAATTGCATCACTTACCCTTTTTAGCAGGTGATTCTTTTAATTATTATAGACACAGTCACCGTAAATACAAAAAGATCTAATTCATCAAATCTTAATTTATGTATGCTTGTGGTGATTCCATGTTATTTTTAGATGAATGAACTTCAGTCATCCAAACTCATGCCCTTTTAATAATTGGTTTTGATGTTAAATTGATTTCACGTTATTTATAAAAGTGCAATTCCTAAACAGATATTTCCAAAATGTACTATTGCAGAAGCTTGGGGTTTTTTAAAGAAAAATTAGCTTCTCGTGGATTACTTGTATTGAAATGGTAGGCTGTGTGTACAGGTACTGTTGTTTTGTCATGGTTTTTTTTTTTTTTTTTAAAAAAGATGTTTGATAGAGTAATCCCACAATCTCTTGGCATGTAAATGGGACTAAGATAGTATCTTATTTCCTATCAAAACTTCTGAATGTCAGAAAATAGACCTGCTACTTCCTGGTTTCTGCTATTCAGACTCAAAATTGGCCAAATCCCAGAAGTCTCAAACGGCAGATAGCTCAACAAAGACTGAAGGATCATCTCAATTGTAACTTTTGGAATGGCTTCACAGTTGGTTTTGAATTTGACGCTTGTCTTATCTGTGGACGGTACAAAGCTTGGGAGCCTGAGATGCTCACCAAGTGCTGTAGCTTTCCTTGAAAATAAACTTTGTTGCAAAATTTTTTTTTCTATCTCCATTTAGTTTCATGCTGTATACGTGTCTTTAGGGGCTTAATAAGCTGTGGCCTGTTTGCCTCACTTGCACAGAATTCCTTACTGATGGTACTGAAAGTCCTTTATGCTACTGCCGAGTTCTAGGACTAACTTTTCTTTACTCTTCTGTTGCCTTACCCTTACTTTCTCTCTGAACGGATGATGGACATTTCTAAGAAGGCTTTTCTTGTCTCCCTTGCAGGTGAAAGTGTGGAACACTTCAAGCAGCTTTTGTTTTGTCACTTTTACAGAACATACTAGTGGTGTAACTGCCGTAACTTTTACTTCCAATGGTTATGTCATTTTGAGTGCTTCCCTAGATGGCACAGTGCGTGCCTTTGATCTACACAGGTAACTCTTACAAAGCTTTTGTGTATCATTTAGTCTTCAGTCTGGGGAGAAGGCACCTGTTTAATAGAATGTTTGCCATAGTTTTAGTGGTTGAGCCATTACAATACAACTGTACAGATTCTAAAGAATGGACATATGCTATGTGATATAAGAAAGCTCTTCTGTTTGAGTATTTTTGGCTGCTATTACTGCAGAGCTGTTCATACCTTTTTTGAATCTTGGAATCATGCTGAGGTGTTGCATCTAATTTTATACAAAGAATATTTTTTCTGTAGATAGTTTGAAAGACTACAGAAAGTAGATAGTAAAATTAAATCCTTTTTATAATATGTTCATAAAACATATGTTTAAGTCTACCTAAAATGTTTTCATAATTTATTTTCACATTTACAACAGATACCGCAATTTCCGTACCTTTACTTCTCCGCGACCAAGTCAGTTCTCTTGTTTAGCTGTGGACTCCAGTGGCGAGATTGTATCAGCTGGTTCCCAGGATTCCTTTGAAATATTCATCTGGTCAATGCAGAGTGGGAGGCTGCTAGATGTAAGGACTTGAATTTAACACATAATATAGATCGTGATGATACCAAGTAACTTTGGGATTAGTTGGAGGGCTTCAATACAACCTGAAGTGTTTTGTTCTATTTATATTCAACAACTGGAGCTACGCCATAGTACTCTTGGCAACTTTTGATTTATTGCACAGAGGCTCTCCTGGATGCATGTGGGAAGTGGTTTTTGGAATTTTTAAGTAATGAGCTCTTTGTCGTGAGAGTCTGTTATCGTTTGAGAAACCCACAACAATTTATTGTTGTTTAGACAATTATTCTATCACTTGATGACTCCTCCCTACCCAGGAAGGGGAATTGCGGGGGAGGGGGGGGGGAAACAAGGAAACCTGGGAGTTTAAATATAAATAGATTTAAAAGAATAAGACTAAATGATTAACACTAATAATACTAAAGAACCAATATCGATCCCAATACCAATCTAAAATATACAAGGATTAAACTCAGCCAATTCTATCATCAGGAAACCATGCACTCCTAGCAGTGGACAGGAAATATCGGACACTGTGAGCACTACGGCTTTGGGAGAGAGGGAAGGGCTCAGGGGTCTGGCACCGGGGTAACAAGTTCTCAGGATCGCAGTCATCAAGGAAGAGAGAGAACTCCTCAGCCAGCTTTCTCATTTATATTGAATGTGATGTTCATGGTATGAAATAACCCTGTTGGCCAGCTTGGGTCAAGTGCATGGCTCTTACTTCTCCTCATCCCCGCACCTGGCAAGGCTCGAAAACACAGACCTAGAAACCGGCATACCATAGCTGGCTGTCAAGTAAATATTTTCACAAATTCAGACACTAGAGTCTTCTAAAAGTGCAGTTTTCCCAAGCATTGGAAGACACCTAACTGCAAAGTAAAATTACTGAAAGAGAAAATAGTTCTGTGTCGGTCAAACCAGGACATTGTCTTTCCTCTGGTAGTTATTCAGAGGTGTTGTTTTCTACAGGTAATGAAGAAATTGTAGGTGCTCTCCTAAGATCAATACAGATTTCATTTGTATAAGGTTCTTATTATGTAGGGCGAGAAGATTATTGAGTTAAATCCCCACTGTCTTGCTGCTAGTTTAAAAAGCATTATCTTCAGAGTAGATTTAATAAGAGGGACACGGTACTGAGCAAATCAAACTCCTTTGCTATTTTCAATTCTTCAGCATTATTGTTCATCTTGTACAAGTAGGTGAACTCGGCTATTCATGTATTTAATTTGGCATAGCTGTTGAATACCAATCACCGTAGTAACCCATCATTTTCTTGGCTGAATCTCCAGAGTTTTGAGTTTACTTTCGTTCCTTGATTTCTTCTGAGAGGAGTAGTAGCTCCATGCTATAAAAATCTGTATTACTGTTATTCGATTCACAGTTTTTATTAGTGTGTTTTCTCAAATGTTTTCAGCTGCAGGATGTACTGAATTCTCACAGCAATGACTTGCTTTTTCACGGTTAGTCTGATTGTTCCAATAAGGGGGCGGGGGGGGGGAGCACACCCTATTTCTAAGTCTTGGTCTCCGAAGAGACTGTATGTATGCGTAAGAGTGGCTGTGGATGCCTAAGCCATGCACTTTTGTGCATTTTTTTTAAAACTTGTGAAAATAAAAACTTGAAAAACACTGGTATGTATCATGCCACGTGTCCAGAAGTGACCTCAGGCATGTGTGGACAAGTTAGGCGTGGTTTCATTGTTGTATTTAGAGTTTAATGAATGCAGACTACATGTATTTCAGTTTCTTTCACTTACTCTGTCTTATCTTTTCTTCTTTTATTAGGTCTTATCAGGTCATGAGGGCCCCATCAGCAGTTTGTCCTTTAACCCAATGAAGAGTGTTCTAGCTAGTGCCTCTTGGGATAAAACTGTCAAGTTATGGGATATGTTAGACAGCTGGAGAACTAAGGAGACGCTAATATTGAACTCGGATGGTAACCTTTATTTCATCTTATATAAAATATAAAAATATTACCAAAAGTAGTTCAAGAATGAACAACAGAATGCAGAGGTGGTGTTCTTGACGAAACCCAAAGGTTGAGATAGTTCTCTATGGTATTAGTTAACAGTGCAAGAAATCTTTTTTTATTTAATACTAACTCTAGCTTTATAATCAGTGGAGTTGTCCAGAGAAAACATACAATCATACTTGTTACTCTTAAGCTTTTTCTGGTATTTGAGATAAGATCCTAGAAAATGTAGGGTACTAGAAAAAGATCTGACTGTGTTTTTAACTGTTAATTAAATTCTTTGCAGTTCTTGTTGTTGCTTTCCATCCTGATGGGAAGGAGCTTGCAGTTGCGTCTTTGAATGGACAGATAACATTTTGGGATCATGAAAATGCAGTGCAGACTGGCTCAATTGAGGGAAGGCATGATCTTCAGATGGGAAGGAAGGAGCTTGATAAAATAACTGCCAAACAAGCAGCCAAGGGAAAGTAAGTAAATGAGATTGCAGCAAAGAGAGAGGTGCTTTTGCTTCTGAATTGTTTCTTTCTATTTGGTTTTTACATTAAGATTTCAGAGTGCATCTGCTGTTCAAATATTTTGATTCTGATGATGGATTTTAAAAGATTGCCTGATGACATCTGGATGGATCCTTTTTTTCTTTTGCTGTGTTCACCTACTGATCAGCATCATTCAGAGTATCTGTTCTCTTTCATCAGTTACAAACTTGGGTTGCCAGCATAATATTATGCTTCTCATGACTAGTTGTTCATTGACTAAATGTGATAAGTTTTTAAGTGGATATCGTGTTATGTAGGTACTAGTATGTAACTACTGGTTTGTGGGAACTGTTGAGTTTTTTAAAAAATGTAAATATACTCTGGGTTTTATTACATGTTAGTATGCATGTGGAGTAATGCTTAAAGGCAAATTGAATTTGTGTGCTGTCAAAAAGTGTAAGAAAGAAGTCAGGTGTTTCATTCTTCTCTTTTTCCTTGAACGCTCTCCCCCCCCCCTTTTTTTTTTCCCCCTACTGTTCCCCTTCAAAACAAAATGAAGAAAGGAAACAATGACTTTTTGGGGAAAAAAATGTTTTGTTTTTTTTTTTGATGATGAGCTTTCAACCATTGTTTAAAACATATCATGACATTGGTTTTTCTGTAGCTCTTGTGACCATTCTTAGTGTTGTATAGGGCTTAGTTGAGAGCTCATTCATTGAGCTGTGACTCAGAATCAGAAAAATGGAAGTATTTCAAAAGCTGTTGAAGTTCTGAATTGTTTGTGATTCATAGTAAAGCACCGAGTACTTGTTTGTGGTAAACGGTTTTCTGTGTTAAGTACCTATTGTGTGAATGAAGATCTCTACTTTTTCCATGGAATGGCCACTCTTCTTTGCTTTCACACCATACTCATGTCATTTAGCTTGGATGTGGCAGTGAAATTAACTACTTTCTCTTTTTCTTTACTAGATCTTTTACTACTCTGTGTTACTCGGCAGATGGTCAGTCGATTCTGGCAGGTGGATTGTCAAAATTTGTCTGTATATATAATGTCAAGGAACAGATTCTTATGAAAAAATTTGAAATCTCATGCAACTTTTCTTTAGATGCAATGGAGGTATGTGACCACAGCAGTCAGTTTTTTTTTCATTTCCCCTCCCTGCCCCCAAGACTTCGGTTTTGGTACAACATTTCATTTAAGAGGGATTAATGAATGTTTTGTTAAACACGGGTTCATTTTCTTGGGTTTGTGCAGGAAAGTGTTAAGGAAATATTTATCAGAAAACAAAATTAATTCCTGACACTCAGCTAACTAAAGCCTTGCCAGATTGCAGTGTATTGGTATTGAATGAGCAGAACTCTTAAGCATAGTTAAGTCAGTTAGCACTTAACTTAAAACTGAAGAGAAACTATGAAAATTGAAATTATCACTAGTTTTGTACTAAGCTAACTTTCCCTGGGTATCAGTTGTTTGTGTTAGCAAAGACATGAAGGATTCTATTGTGGACGCAGAAGAACATCACTGACCTTTACAAACTCAGTTGCTGAATATTGACAAATGCAAAATTAAATCCCCTTGTAAGTAAAGTGAACTATGAAAAGCATCAGAAGGAAAAAATTCCAGTAACCCTTCTTAACGTCCCCTTACGTGGAATAATAATGATTGTTCCAGTGTTCATGTCGGGCTGTGTTTGACTGGTTCTAAATATATTTCTTTGACAACAGTGGTTTATGAAGCAGCCTTCGTTTATCCGCTGCCCTCTGTTGTGCTAGTGTAGCTCAACGTGTGGCTTAAAGGGACACCAGAAGTGAGCCAACAGGAAAAGAATCCTGGAGGGGATGGGTGTTTAAAAATGGGGGGTGGGGAGGTCCCTAAACATCATTTGCATGGCTGTCTGGCTATGCAGCGCTTACATTAGCATAGGGCAGTTATGGAACCTGAAGGGGAGGAAGAGTAGAGCTGCATCTGAGGAAATGGTGCGTCTCAAGTAGAACAACATTGTAATAATATGAAACTGCAGTCTAAACTGAGTTGTGCTGTTCTGAGGTGTTAAGACTGAGGCAGCCTGTTTCTCATCTGTGGTCGGACACTGTTGCCCACTGTTATGAAATTGACAGTTTTCTCCGTAATTTTGGAGAAACTTTTGGAAGAAAGTGCAAAGAAATAGTAACTAGGTAACTCGTGAATGTTATTGAGAATTTTCAGTTAATACGGGTGTTTGATAGGAGATTCGGTGCAGTGAACGGAACTTGCGTGTTTTTCTAGGAGTACTTAGATCGAAGAAAAATGACTGAATTTGGCAGCATGGCTCTGATTGATGAAGGGGGTGGAGGTGATGATGGTGTTGCTATTCCTCTTCCTGGAGTAAAAAGAGGTATGGCTTTGCTCTCTTGTCACCAGTTTCGTGTGGATGAAAACCTTTGACCTAGAGTTGATACCAGATAAGAAGGGTTTGAATTGTTCAGCTCAGTTCTAAAGTTAGGATTACGTGAATGTTCTGTAGCTGCAGGGATCTGTTACACAAGTGTTCAGCTGATGTATGGGTCCTTTTGCACAGCAGAAGCAACGGGAAACAGGAGGTACTGTGGTCTCCTGGATATGGAACCCAGCAGTCCTGATTTCATTTTCAAAGAGCAAAATTCAGTCCCACCACTTATTTCACCTGTAAGAGCTCTTGGACTTGGACTGTCCCTTACCCTGTCTTTAACTCTGGCCAGGTTTTGGCATGTTTCACATTATTTTTCAGCATCATGATAACAGCATAGTTAGAGTTGATAGCTAGACTGTGAACTTTTGGTGAATATATTAAATCACTTCTAAACTTGTCTTTCAGGTGACATGAGTTATCGACACTTTAAACCAGAAATAAGAGTGACTTGCTTGCGATTCTCTCCCACAGGTGAGTATTGACAACTAATGTAGGATTTTTATATTCTGTGTAAAACAAGTAAAAGAATAGAGCATTGGAGGAATAATAATGAAGTATAAATGCCTTGGAGATGGTATCTCCAGATGCTCTGCAACACTGATAGGTTTGTAGTCTAGTTTCTCATGCAGTGGGTAGTTAGGATACTTAAGTGTACATCAGTTTCAGATGGTATTTTTAACAAACGTCATTGCTGACAGGTCTGTCCATTATGCACGGTTTTCAGTCTTGTCCACTTCTTGTAAGCAATGAAGAGTCATCTGTTTATCATTACTCTTCTGTTTCCATCCTAGAAAACCCAGCTGTGTGCTTAAATATTGTTACTTTTCTTCTAGGACGAAGCTGGGCAGCCACCACCACAGAGGGTCTTCTTATCTATTCACTAGACTCTGGGCTAATTTTTGATCCTTTTGAGCTAGATATTGATATCACACCCAGCAATATACACAAAACACTGCATCAGAAGGAATACACTAAGGCTATCATCATGGCCTTCAAGCTGAATGAAAAGAAATTAATTCAGGAGGTCATAGAGGCTGTACCTAGCAATGAAGGTAAGTGTATCTTCCATAAAATTTGAGTGAACTAGCTGGAAACACACATGTGTAAGCCAAATAAGTTGAACTATAAAGGGCAGAGCTTAGTTGGTGGGGGGGAGGTTATAACATTGATATTTAAGGACTTGCTACTGTAGCGGAAGACTAAAGAGGAGGGGTGGTCTTTTGTAAAAAAAAAAAAAAAAAAAAAGTAGACTTCTTGGATTAAACTTATGTTTAAATTTTACTGCGTGCTTGTCTAGTGACTTTTGAACACGGAATTTGATCAGGTCTGGATATGCAGGTAAAGTTTTTGGGTGTCAGTTCTCAGAAGCAGCTGATGTTAGAGTGGCACAGCAAGTTTAACATGAGTTAGCAGCGTGCCTGTGTGATGAAGGCAGTCAGATGGATACTGGGCTGTACTATCACGGATGCAGTCAGCAGTTTGGGGAAAGTGATTTGTCTTCTCTATTGAGTGCTTCTGAGACCACATCAGAGTACTGTGCCTAGTTTTGGGCTTGCCAGTACAAGACAGCCATTGATACTCTGAAGCATCTGGTGGAGGGTTTGGAAAAGGATTGGAGGGCCAGAGTGCATAACAGCTGAGGAGAGGCTTAAGAGACCTGGGTTGGTTCAGTTTTTAGAAGAGAAGAGAAATATTTTTATTGTCTTCAAGTCCCTAATGGGATGTTAGAGAAGGCAGAACCAGACTTGGCGTTGCACAAGAGGCAGTAGACTTTCTGCAACATGAGAAATTATGACTAGATATTAAAACCATCAGTATTATGTTGAGGGTAGTCAAATACTACTCAAATATCCACTCAACTGGATAAAGCTCTGGGCCAGCTGCTCTAAATTAGTGTTGCTTTGGACTGCCAAAATTTGGCGCAACTCTGTAACTGTCAGCCCTTAGAAGTTCTGATGATTTTTGTTCCTTTAGTTATAGTGTTTGTTAAATTCATCCCTCTAAACAAACATAAATATGGTCCTTATAGAGGGCTGTGTTCACAGAAACCAAACAGATTATTGGTTAAGTGCCAAGTTCTATCTAATAAAAGACAGATGCTTTCACAATTGTGAAGTCAGAAACAAAAGGAACAGGTAAGGTGTTACTTAGCTTTGGAGGACATTTACTGAAGTCATTCTTTAGCGCCCTTTTCATCATTTTGATAATTTTCATTAGCTATATGTGGTAGACACAATCTTAAAAATAAACTTTCAGTAGTGTATTATGGAGTAATGTAGTTAACTTCATAACTGCATTAACAGTTCCGTCATAGTAACCTCGAAGTATGTTTTCTTAGCCTTACCTCAACTGTTGTTACCCCAGTGAAAGGTATTGATTTCCTTCCAGTGTTTCATGTGTAACAAATAAAAATTCCTTTTATCTAGTTTAAACACGCTGTAGTCTGAAATCAGATGTGTTGCCAGCCAGCTGCTTTGTAGGATTTTCTTTCTTATTCCCTAGGTGGCAAGCCTGATAATTACACGTCAGGGTAAATCATCTTTTTGCATAACTTTGTTGGCATAATGGCATTTGCCTCTGGCAAAACTTAGCGCTGTTTTACTGAAGTTAACCAAAACTCCATGCACACACGCGAGACTGGGTAGGTAGGCAGGTGGCAAAACCTCAGGAGCAGAGGAGACTTCATGGAAACTTAATCCACTGTTAACAAATGAATGTGTGCCTGTTTCTTTAAAAGCAGAAAACTTTTTTCACAGTTGAATGTTACTTAGGCCAGTTGAAGTGGCTGCAGAGAATAGGAGTTGATTATTTTTGAGAGGACTATATATAAGGTCATCATAGTTACATGCGAGATTATTTTGAAAGCTTATAAATCATGCCGCTTTGTGGTGCGCAATTGCTAACAGCATTCAGACGTTTCCTCTGTGAGCAGGCGACTTTGCTGTCTTTTCAGGTATCCTTTATTGCCTCTGATTATTATGCCTAACTAGTTCCACTGAATACATAAATTTGTATGAAGTCAGAAGCAACAAGACTTCAATAAAGTCTAGTTACACCGAAAGAGGAGGAAAGGGTGGAAGTAGAAGTTCTGAAGGAGGGATGGTGGGGAGGGTATTCTGGTAGGAGGAGGAACTTGGGGGGAGGGGGGAGTTAAGTTCTTACGTTTAAATACAGGATTGATTGGAAGGTTCAAAGAGGAAGGACTTGTCTCCTGAGAGACTGTGGTACTGTACTCTGAAATACAATATTAAATATCAAATAGTTACCAAGGTGGTGCTTTCTTCTCCATCCCTATATGCTTTCCTGTGGTCTCTCTCATGTTATTCCAAATAGTTATTAAGAGTTATTAAGATACTCTTAATATCTATGGGCTTTTTTCTTTCTGCACAGTTGATGTTGTCTGTTCATCGCTCCCGGACCTTTATGTGGAGAAAGTATTGGAGTTCCTGGCCTCTGCATTTGAGATATCTTGTCATTTAGAGTTCTATCTTATTTGGGCTCATAAGTTACTCATGCTGCATGGACAGAAACTGAAAACAAGGTGAGATGTTGTGAAAGTCAAAAAGCTGACAAGCATTTTATAATACCTGTCAGTTTGAGGTGTTTAATTAAGTTACTGACATTCTAGATAGATGCATATAGGACAATTAAAAGTACTTAATCTACATTCATTACATGTATGTTTAATAAATATTATTTAAATTCTTACATTTATTGATCAAATTTACATTTTAATTTCATACAGCTTCTTTCCTAACAAGTGTATATCATAGAATTTGTGAGGATAAATTGCAAAAACATTTTTCAAATATTACAGTTAAAACTGCGTAACTTGCTTACCCTATAAATGCATAGAGATTTCAAGAGTGATAGGATTTTGGCAATCGTGTCTTTAAACAATTACACATACTAAATATAACTGAAAGATGATGTGGAAGTACTGACTGCATTTTGTAGACTTGGCTTGTGATGACAGCATGTGCCTTCTAGCTTGTTAGTATTCTGCTTTCCTACATAGTTCTTTACAACTACATATGCCTGCTATACAAATTCTATTCAGCCCACCTATAAAGTATTGAGTTTATAGACTTTTGGGAACAAAAAAGGCAAATTTACAAATTTAAAATAAGCTAAATGAAAGGTAATCTGAGAGGGAGTCCTGCAGGTTGAAGAAACAGTGCGTTGTGTAACTCCTTGTTTCAACATGGGTATTAATATTTTAGTTACTGAAACGACTGGAACAAATTTTCTCCTTTTTGTTGCTGATGAAGTAGAAGAGGAAGATTTAAAACAAATTCTTCCTTGATCAGAAAGCAGTGTAGTACGTGGAAGGAACTGTCATCATTACAGCAAGCAGAATTAGTTCTTCAAGCTGCAGTTTGACATTGCGGGGGGGGAAGATTTCCGGCAGTAATGTTACTTGTTTTGAGGATAATCATTGAGGGCAGAGTCAAAAGCAAAAAGTTTTTGTTTATTTAATATTATCTTAAGACATTCATGCTTAGAAGTTAACATTTGTTAAAATTTTGAGAATATAGAAAAGTTCTAGATTTCTGTATGTAAATATAAATGGCACTGCAAGTTGCGTGTTTTCTCCATTCAAGGTCAGTGAAGCTGCTCCCTGTGATTCAGTTCCTTCAGAAAAGCATCCAACGTCATTTTGAAGATGTTTCCAAACTGTATGTATTCTTGTATTTAAGTTTAAATCAAAACCCTGAAAAAAGTGTGGAGTAATTTGGGGGATAATAGCATGGTATTAAAACTTTTGAGACGGTTTTCTTTTAGAGATGTTTTTATTTTAGGAGAGAAAAGGAATCTTGTTTCTAATATGTTGCTGTTTATTTTTACAGCTGTGAATGGAATATCTACAATATTAAATATGCATTGGCCATTTCAAAACAGCGGGGTATGAAACGCCTGGCAGAAGAAACATCAGTAGATGAAGACGACTTGGATTCTGACAGTGATTATCTTATGCAAGAAGTTCATAAAGACAATCTTACTTCCTAGTTACTCTTTGTGGGAGGGAGAAAACCTAAGAGTAATTTTATGCAGTGGTATTCACTGAGAATGAGCGGCCCTCATAGTGGCATATTTTAACTCTTTAACAGTGTGGATGGAGTTACATGTGAGTGATAGAAGTGGGGGAAATGTAGGATAGACAAAGTGCCATCCATGGTGTATTTGGTGTACCCTTTGGCCATAACAGCTTGACAGCATTGATTTCTTGATTGATTGATTTCTTCTTTTATTGATCCTGATTTAAAGTAAGACAAAAATGTATTCTTGTATCAGTGAAGTTAGAACTATGACTGGAAGAAGTGCATTTGTTATTAAAAATGCATTGTACATAAACTAAGTATTGTGAGTTATTTGTAATGCAGTCTGTCATACTTTGTGATGGACCTTTTTTTTCTTTTTTTTCTTTTTTTTAAAAATCCTTTTTAAAATCATTCTTAATTGGAGGTTGACATACTGCTCTCAACTTGCTTTAAATGTTGTTTTAATTGGTTTTAATACATACATATTACTGCAACACTGTTAGGAATAAGTGGACCCATTTTTCTTAGTTCTATAGCTTCCAAACCTGATGAAGTTTCAGTAATGAGGAGGATATACCCATAACAATGAGTATGGGGGGCGGGGGGATATTACTATGCTGTATAACTTCAGCAGAAGTTTAATTTATCTGAGAGACTGTAGTAAAAATTCATTTTCAAACTGTAAGAGGATGTGTTACAAGAGGTTGGTTTTTTCCTCATGAAAGCCCTTTCTCATCTTTTTTTTTTTTAATGTTTTTATTAACATATGAAAACTTTAAAACTCTTGGTTTCCTTCCTTTTGTGAATTGGCATGAGGCTTGGCTAGTAACAACAGTGAGATCCTGAACACATAGAACTATATCCATGCTTGTGATGCTTTCAAGCCACATGTTAAGAGGGCTCTGTTAACAAAGATACTGCAAATATTAATAATAAGCCAGAATTGATTTTTTTTTCAGTGTATTCTGTTCTTTTGGATTTGTTTTCCGGTCTCTTTTCACTCTTGGAAAAGAGGAGAGGTACAAATATTAAAAACTGCTAAAGGAAAAATAAAATCGAAAATATACAGCAGGCACATACAGTCCGTAGAATTTCAGTCTATAAAATGAAGATGCACTTGCTACTTAAATAAAACATAGTAAAGTGATTTGTTTTGGTTTTTTTATGGTAAAATGTCTAAAAATACCTTGAGTTGCTGGTGTCCCCTTGCCTCCTAACATTTTCATGGTCATGCCAAAGTTTCAGGGTCTCAGGGGTGTGAGGGAACTGGGCTGGAGCCATGCGTAAGCTTTGTACCCTAGGTAGGAGGGGGAGGCATAGGTGGGTAGGGAAGAAGAAAGGAAAAAAAAAAAATCCATCTTGGGGTCCTTGTAAAACTGAAGTGCTTAAGCTAATTTGAAAAACATGATTGTGTTACTTGACATGGTGTCAGGTTGTTGTTACTTCTTAATCCGTTTTACTATTTTTCATGCACACACTGTCTTTGCGTGCTTTTTTAAAGACCATATATTTTGCCCAGGCTGTAATCATTCCGGGCTTATTGCAGCAATAGCTTTGAGGCCTGTAAAATAGGAGTTGTGCTGTTTTATGAAGTGGGCTAAATTGATCACTAAATTTATATTTGTCTCTTGGGCTTACAGCGTTACAAAACACAGAACATGTAGAAAATGTGGCCTTTCAGAACACCAACTTTAAAATATGGTTTGGGGTTATTTTACTCTTCACATTCAAAACATTTCTGAAGATGAAAGATTCACAAAAAGTATGTTTTGGAAAGTGCAAGTACCTTGAGAGGAGGCGAGAAGGGCAGTGAAGCACCTCTTCTGGTATATGAGATAAGGACGTGTTCTACTCATTTTAGTCATTTTGCTTGAGCTATGATAATAAGCTTTTAGGTTACAAGGACGCATTTTATGATGTTTATGAAACCTAACAAACTTTTACATTATGCCTTTCTAGATTTGTAGGAAGAATAATGAAAACTAAATACCTGGTTTTATGTTGTACGTCCCAATCTGGGCTGAGGTGTTGGAGCAGGGCTGTGTCCCTGCCTTCCATGTATGCAAACTGGCGTCTGGGCTTAATTGGATCCGATCATAGATACAATAAGGGAATGGTTAGAGTTAGAAGAAGGGACCTTGAAGATCATCCAGTTCCAACCCCCCTGCCCTGGGCAGGGACACCTCCCACTAGACCAGGCTGCTCAAAGCCCCATCCAGCCGGGCCTTGAACACTGCCAGGGATGGGGCATCCACAACCTCCCTGGGCAGCCTGTTCCAGTGCCTCACCACCCCCACAGGGAAGAATTTCTTCCTGAAATCTCCCCTCTTCCAGTTTGAAGCCATTACCCCTCGTCCCATCACTACACGCTGCTATGAAAAGTCCCTTTTCTATAGATAGCTGTCTGTACGTATTTCAACTGGACTGTCTTTCTTACGTGTAGCTTGGTTTCCTTGGTAAAGGAGAGAAAAAAATAAGCTTTGTATTGGGAAGGAAATTTACCAGCGGTGAAACATGGCACTGTTTAATGTTTCTTTTGCCCTTCTTTTTTAAAAGCAATACTGTATTTTACAAGATCCTGGAAAGAAAGACATGAATAGTGGGTTGTTTATCTTATTTTACTTGCAGCTCTATTCTCCGCTGCTTCTTGCTGCCCTTGTCCCGGCGCGCCCCTGCCATCCCCGGGCTGCGCACACCTCTGGCCGCCCCCTCTCCCTTGCGGAGGGAACCCGGTGCTGCCGGGCTTGTGTTCAAAACAAGCCCCAAGGGTTTATTTCCATGCGCGTTTTAACTTATTTTGTATTACTACTACTATTATCGCTAAACGCGGTTAGGGAAGGGGCCGAGGCCTGCCCCTCCCCGCCGCCAGCGGGCGCCCCCCGCCGGCGCCGCCAAGGGCGCAGCGGCCTCACGGACCGTCCCGTCCCGTCCCGTCCCGCCCCGCCCCACCCCACCCCACCCCCAGCGCCTCTTCCCGGCTCCCCGCACCGCCGCCATGCTGGCCTCCCGCGGGCCGGCCCTCTGCACCGCGCTGCGGCGGGCGACCCCCGGCGGCCTCGCCTCCTTCCACTGCTCCGCCGGGCGCCGCCGCCCCGCCCGCGTGGCTGTGGTGAGTAACGGCCGGGCCGTGCCGCGCCGCACCGCGCCCCGCCCGGAGGAGGCCGCGGGCTGGGCTGGGCTGGGCTGGGCCGGGCCAGGGGGCGGGGGTAGCCCGGGGCAGCGCTGCAACTCTGAGGAGAAAAAGGGGGTTTTACTGCCTGGCTGTCCCCATCCGCCCTCGGCCCCTCTGCTGGCGGTGGGGCTGGTGGTGGTGGGAGGGCTCGACGTGGCGTCGGGCCGAGGGAAAGGCTGTCCCGGCGGCGGCGGCGGCAGCTGGAGGGCCGCGGGAGAGGCCGAAATGGAGAAGATAAAGCTGTTTAGAATCGAGTCACTCGCAGGAAGCCAGACCAGGAGTGGGAAACACGTAAAAACTGGCTTCTGTGTAGTTATTATTGGCCTGGAGTTGAGTTATAAAGAGCGGGACTTGAAATAATTTATAGTGTAACCGGGAGAGGTCCTGGCGGCGTACAGGAAAATATTTAAACTGGGTTCTGCTCTCCTGCAGGAAGGAGGTAGAGCATGTTAAAAATACAAAACAAAGCAAGGAGATGGAGGAGCGACAGGTTGCCAAAGGAAAATTCAGGCTGTAGGTAGCGTCCCAAATGGATACACAGTTCTGGAGCTCAGTCTTTGGCGCTTGAGCTGTGCATAGTCTTGGCAGTATAAAATGTAAAGAAACAAGAAGGCCTTACCTCCATGAGGAGATCTGGCTCAGGAATGGGCAGAATGCCAGGCCAGATGCCTAAAAGGTAACTTACCAGGAATGCTGTTATTTTAGCAAATCACAGTTTTTTAAATAGAGAGTGGAAAACAAATATTACTGTTGATATTAGTGATGGAAGTTTCTGATTATGGTAGAAGACACATTTATGACCAAGCAGCTACTGAGATAACAGAAGAAGATGGTGTTTTAGTACTTTGGTTTTGGTGAGTTTCAAAAACATTTAAAAAGTGTTTCTTACAGAAGATAACTTTAGCACAGTTGCTTGTATTCAGTCTAAATTAAATAGAAGATGAAATTAAAAGTTGGAAAGTAGAAGGCGGCTCTTAAATATCAGAGCAGCAAAATGGTAGTTAGGTTTAGCACAGACAGAGGAACATCCATGGATCTTACTCATTTGGGGAAGTGGTGGTAGGATGTCGTGCCTGTGAGAGCAGAGGACTGGCTGGTGTGTTCTGAAAGCCCCTTCAAGTCCAGCGTTTCTAACTAAGACAGCTTCAGTTGCGAGTTTCTGTTCGTGTGTCTGTGATTAAAAATTTTCAAGCTTCTAAAAACAGATAAAACCAGGAGGGAAGAGAGTGAAGTTAATAAATGAACTCTAACTGGATTTTTTTCTTTCAAAACAAACAACCAAACAAAAAAACCCCGCAAGAGTTCATATATGTACTTTCAGGAACTAGATAATACTTTGGATTTTTTTTGGTTTTGTTTTATTCTTATAGTTGCTTTATTTCTGGGGTTTTAAATATTTTTTTTTCTCCTTTCTTCTACTTCGTGAAAGACTGTTTCCACCCACACAAGGATAGCTGATTGCTTTGTGCTTTTTATTCTCCAGTGTGTATAAACAAACTGAAAGTATTATTACCATGGTAATAAGGAAAAGTATGGCTAATATAGCATAATTAAGTTAAAAGTGATTTAGCTATTGATCTCTGATGCGGATTGTAAATACAGCAGCCGGTAAAGTAGTTTATCCTAAGTGCCAGCTCAAGGTGCACTTCTGTCCCACTTCTGTTTGATGTGCATCTGGATGAGAAGGTATTTCACACAGATATAGACACTTCATAAATAGATGTATGACACTCAGAATAACCCATTGTGTGCACAGTATAAACATACTTAAGGATATCATGTCATTTTATTAACTAACCCCGAGGAATAAATGCACAAGTCAATAAATAAATATTAATTATTTCTGAGACCTGTCTGTGATGGGTGGCTATAAATAGGAAATGCCAGTTCTGCAGTATGTCAAATGGCAGCACTGGTGCTAATAGTATGATGTTGACTGGCTTAGTTGCTGAGTTCTTTTTTTGTTTAGAGGGTGGAAGGAGGTTTGTTGTTGTTTGGGTGGGGTTTTTTTAATCTTACAAGGCTTGTGAAAGATCCTGCAGGAAGTTTTGCATCACCTGAAATACTCTCTTGATTTTCTTTCTGCAGGTCCTATCTGGTTGTGGTGTCTATGATGGCACAGAAATCCATGAGGCCTCAGCGTAAGTTGCTTTATGAAACTGTAGGCTCCAAAAAACTCTCCTTTACATTACAGCAGTCTGTTGAATTCAGTTTTGCGCTCTCTGGCCATCAGAATTGCCCTCAAAGATGTATGATAAAGCTTCACAGTTTTCTCACAGCATAATTGGGAGCTCAGGCCACGTTCTTGCAGCACTTTCTGATTTTCCAGAGATGTAGCACAATGCATGCTGCACCAGAGCAGTGAGTTGGAGGGTCTTTCCTTCAGAAACAGAAATTCAGAGTTCCAGAATCAATCTCAAGAGAGTTAAGTAAAGACTTCATTTCATAATCACTTTGAGTTTCTGTTCCTGGGGCTAAGTCTAATACGAGAATTGTTAATGCTCAAGCTGAATTATTAACTCTTAGTGTTAATTGCTAAGGGACGTTTCACCTAGACTGAGATTAAATGGACACATAGGTATGTTAATCATGGGACTCTTCCATAACACCTGGGGACTTGCAACGAGAAAGGAAGTTTTTATTGTTTGTGGTTGCCTGCATAAGAGCACTAAAGAAAGAAACTTGTCTCTAGCTTACCTGATCCTACCTCCAAACTGACTTTCTGTTTTGCTTTGCACTTCAGTGTTACGTACAGGGATTTTGCTACTACGTGCTCAGTATGCTTTGGTAGGACGTGCGTTTTTCCTCCTCTTGAAGTGGTGGAGTATTTGTAGCAAGGCTTTGGGGCCAGGTAAAGCCTCTCTTACAAGGTTTTCAGCACGTTTTATCTCCATTTTTGTAGCATACTGGTGCACCTTAGTCGTGGGGGAGCGGAGGTTCAGATGTATGCTCCAGATGTTCCTCAGATGCATGTCATTGACCACAGTAAAGGGCAGCCAGCTGAAGCTGAGTCAAGGTAAAGTCTGTTTAATGTGTTTCCCATGACTGCTGAGCCTCAGTCTCTTAGGCATTCTTCGGACATAGCGTCCTGTAACTGCATTTGTAGCACTTTGCTGACTGGCTTTGGTAGCTTTATGCTAGCTGGTATTTTGATTGCGAAGAAAATATTAAACTTCTGGACTTGGTTATATACAATCTTTTAATGCCTGTGTTTCTCACTAGTAGCATTTCAGAAGCATTGATAGCTTCAGTTATTGAGTACCACTGGTTTTCTTGCTTCCTCCCCCTCCCCTTCCTCTGCCAAAACTTACTTTATTCTCTTCTGTGCACAAATGCTTAATTCATCTCATTCTTTTATTTCTGGTTCTTCAAGGAACGTTTTAGTGGAATCTGCAAGGATTGCTCGTGGTAAAATTGCAAGCCTGGCTAAGCTTACTACAGCAGACCATGATGCCGTGATATTCCCTGGTGGATTTGGAGCTGCTAAAAACTTGTGAGTGCCAACTAAGCGTTAGACTCCTTGACTAAATATTCACGATCAACTGTTCATACTCAACTGTGATTCCCACAATAAAATCAGGAAGCAATAAATGGCCTTATTTACTACATATGTAGCCACTGCTTAATAAGGAAAACCTCCTTTCAAAGTGTTGGAGTTAAGTTGTGCTGTTCATGGTAGTTTCCAGTCACAATTCTTATTGGCGTTGTCACATTTTAAATTTTTCAAAGAATGTTGGGAATTCTGGGGTTTAGATAATGCACAAGAATCCTTTTCCCCCCAACCTTGTGGTGATTTTTTTGGACCTGACTGAGGGAAGTGAAGGTAAAACTTCAATAGTTCACGTGTTCCTAATGTTATTATTGTGTTTCTTGTCTGCCTACCAGAAAGTCTCCTCTTGCATTAGTAATAATAAAACCGACAGCTAGCTCAAAAAAAAAAGTGTTAGCCATGTGGAATACTAATTATCTTGTTATTGACCTGCCATTTTCTTGGCTTTGAGAAACCTGAATGTTATTTCCCTTTTCTTCTTAGGTATTTTTCTTGAAAACGTTGTTCTTCCACTTCTCATTAATCCTAGAAAGCGGATTTGATAATTCATATTTCTAGATGTTTATATCAAGTAAGGAACTTTCTGACATACTAAAGCTTTAGAAGTGAGTCATTTTGGCTAGACCATTCACGATGAACTACAGGCTTTTTCAGCCACCTTTTAGAAGCTATTAAGTTTGTGATGACCCTTGAGAGAGCCAGTCTCAGGCAGATAGGCATCACTGTCTTGTAGGTTTATACTGAGGTATGTATGAAGTTTCTTGTTGTGGCAGATCTACCTTTGCTGTTGATGGGAAAGATTGCAAGGTGAACAGAGAAGTTGAACGTGTCTTGAAAGACTTCCACAAAGCAGGCAAACCTATTGGGTACGTATTTTAGTTGGAGGGGCATTTGTTTGGTAGTGCGAGCATGGAGACAACATATGTTTTGTTGAAATGTGCAGCTGTTATTGTTGGAACTAGAAAAAGCATCTTCTGTTTTGTATCAGTTGTAGCTTATTTTTTAAAATGTGTTTTTCAAGATGTGTGTGTGTGTAGGTGTTTGTCAGAGAAGCAGCTAAGAAAATGCTGAGTGGAAGTTGCCTTGTGATATTTTCCAGATTTGTAAGACCATGTCCAATTGAATCTTTTCAATGATGACCAAGTTTTGAGAGTGCCATTGTAGAATTGCTCTTATAATTCCTTTTGTTGCAGTCTTTGCTGCATTTCACCAGTGTTGGCAGCAAAGGTTCTCTCTGGTGCTGAAGTAACTGTGGGCCATGAAGAAGAGGAAGGTGGCAAGTGGCCTTATGCTGGGACTGCAGGAGCCATTAAAGAACTGGGAGGAAAGCACTGTGTGAAAGAAGTAACTATATCCTTTCCTGTTAATTTCCATGTTGAGAGACAGTTTAGTAATGTGTCCTTACAGTAATGAATACATGCAGGACCTATGCTCTTTCACTTACGGTGTAGTGGGAATATACAGTGCAGAGCTGATAGCACGTAATACAGTGCATGATTAGAAACATGGTCTTCTGTACGCAGCTGCGTAGTTAAAAGTCATTCTCAGTCATTGCCATAGAACTCCCTTGGACACCGGGGAATGCAGTAAAACGCTGAGTGAATGTGCACATAAAACTGGCATGGGTTACAGTTGGTCAGTTCTCTTTTCTTTGAGATTTTTTTTCTTCTTTTCCTGAAGGATAATGCTGTAATCAAACTGTACTCAGAGACATTTCATATGTTTTCTTGTGTTTCTGAGTGTTCCCACAGATTGCTCTCACGGTGTTTGTATTTTGGCAAATGTAGCTTCTAGTATCTTGGATTATAGGTTGCAGCTGTCTTTACAGCTGGACGGTATGATTTATTTGGAGTTACTTTTTTTATAGGACGGTGGAGTTGTGAGATTTTGTCAATGATGGGTTGTTTCGCAGACAGTATCTGCAGGTGAGACACAGGCTGTCTTTTCCTTAACTCCCTTTCACGAAGCTCACGTGGATACAAAAAACAAGGTGGTGACTACCCCAGCATTTATGTGTGAAACAGAATTACATAATATCTTTGATGGCATTGGGGCCATGGTGAAGAATGTGCTAAAATTAACTGGCAAATAAAAAAAAGAATCAGAAATGTTTAAATTTAGGGTGTAGTATCAAATGTAACATGGACCAATGGAAACGTTTTCACCTGCTTGTCCTGTTCACACTCTAATGAATGCTGATGTGAAGCTGATTGATTCCCAGCTGCAGGGTTTTCCATGCCCTTTCTGAGAGAGGGGCCTGCAGGAGGGCTTACGGAGTACAAGCAGTCTGGCCTGAGACATGGAGCATTTTCTCGAGCTTTTTCAGCTGGGGAGAGCTGTGCGGAGATATTCTGAAACCAGTCCTTCCGATACACCAGTGTCACATCATTTCTGTGTGGGCCAAAAGAGACTAAAGGCCCCTTCAGAAGCTGAGATGTGTTGTAAGGATATAGGAGATGCAGTGGCAGTATATTCTTCATCCAGTGTATGGATGAAGAATGGGAGTAGAGAGGAATTAGTGCATGGTTCAAGGTTTATGTGCTCAGGCCTGTATCTGTGAACAAAAAGCCAGGATCAGCTGTCAAGGAAATAGACCTCATCCACATCTTAATTTAGTTTGCTATTAATTAAAAGATTATTGTTTTGATTTTCCTTTTCAAAGAATCCTGTTTTCACAAAGGACCCGTTCTGAATATCAATCAGCAGCAGGATACATCTTAACTGTCACAACATTAGCATTTTGAAAAATTAATCCATTGGCCCATTATTGCTAAAAAGGTCTTGAAATGAAGGAGAAAATACCCGCTGATGTGACGCACAATTTTTAAGGATAATATCCGTATTAAAGTAGTTGCATGACTAGTAGTGGATGGAAAAAACAGTCTCAAATTATCCTCACTTTCCCTGCTTTAGGGTAATAAAGCTTTCTCCAAAGAAATATTATTGAATGTCTGGAATAATGATGTATAAATAAATTAATTTCTGCCTTTATCTCATCATTCTCCCGTCACTTTTGTTTGACAGCTGCATTTGACAACTTAATGCTGGTTGATACATTCTAGTGGTTTTTCTGCTTTTCAGTTCTCTTCATGTCTTTGGGACATTTTTTCCATATAGAATCCAGCAGAATCTCCTTCCCCCCCTTCCAAGTTATTTGTTACCTTTCTGTTCAGCAGGAAGCAACATTTCTCACATTAAACAAGCAAGCAAAATGACACCCCTTACCTTGTATTAAAGTTCCTTTTACATGACTGAAGAGACATGCTGAAGAGAACCCATACTTCTAAGGGACAATTGTGTGCTTTGTGAATGAAATCTATGAGCCTTCGATTCGGTTGGAGTATGGTAAATAGTGTCTATGGCTGAAGTCTTGCTAGGGATTTGGAATGACACTTTTTTAATTGAGGGGAACAAAGAGGAGGAATGAAGCTTGAGTGCGAGAGGTCAGCATGCTCGGCTTGCTCAATATAGGTGTTCACAGAATAAGCTTTTTTGCTTCTGGAGCCTCTTAGTATGTGATTAATTTTTTGTCACTAAAAAAAAATCATGTTTGGATTTAGAAGATCTGAATTTGTACATCCAAGATGGCACTCTTTTCTTGGGTGATTTCATAGAGCTGCCTTGTGCAGATCACCAGCTCCAGTGTGGTTACAAAGAAATCATACACAGAAACCAGGTCATCGTGGTACCGAGCATGGTTCATAAAGTGGATGCTGGGCATAATCTGAAACTTTTTTGCTGGTGCATCAGATTCTTCATGAAATTTTCAGTATCAAGTTGGTAAGAAACAGAATTTAGAACAGTGCCTCTATGTAATTCACTGCAGATACTCTCCTCCATAAGCTTTACTTGAATGTAAGTGGACGTTTATAATATCAATTTTATACGCAGAGGCTTAGCAGAGTATGGGAGGTCATTGTTCATATAAAACGTAACAACATTTTAAAATGCATGACTGCCCTACATCTGCAGGAGTTTTAAATTTGGTAATATAAGAAGGTATCACAAAACAGAGATGGTATTGAAATCCCTGGAGCAGAGGGAGAACAGCTGCTGCCTGTGTTAGCGGTACCATCGTCTGCTGTAAGGGTGGTCTAAATTGAGCTCAGCCCTTCCCATCGGGGACTGTGAGTTAAGTCTTTCCATTAGCTCCCCTCGCCACAGCAGGTTGTGTGTATGTATTTAGGGTTTCTCATATCTGCAGTTCCTACTAAGTGCAGCTGTGGTGGCGTAAAGCTTCCTTAGATTCTGAATCTTAAACTCGTGTGTCCTGAGGAAAAAGATGGTTTTCTGAAGAAGTTGCCATTATCATGCAGTGACCATCTGTTGCAAGTTGGATGCTAGGTCATCCAGATGTTGCCTCTTTTTATAGCCCTCAGACATTCTTTCTTGAATCCAAGTACCCAAATAACGAAGACTACTAATAATCTACTGTGTACCTTTCTATGCAGATGCAGTTGTCATGTGGATCCCTGACCTGGTGGCTTCCAGGTTGGATTATCGCAGTAGCACATGCTTAGAATCAAGTATGCAAATTGAAAAGCTGACCTAATTTGACATGACATCTCATCTGCTAAATAACAGCAATACTGTAAAAAGGTGGTCTCAATATCAGTGACTCTTTGAGGGCTAGGGCTGTTAAGCTGTAATGGGAGTAACCAAAGAACCAGCTCCTCCTCAGTGCCGGAAATGGTTTTGAAGGTAGTTGAAAAAGCGAGCTACCCATACAGTGTTGTCAGTGCTGGAAGCTTGGACATTTAGTGGGGATGGGACAAACAGATATGCACTGACAAAAAATTATTTTCAGAAGCAATCACATTTTAGAGCATCTTTTACCCTTTTTTTTCTCATTATTCAGAGATAACATTTTTTAAGGGAGAAAGAATCATGTACCAGAATTGCCTTTCATTTTTTTTAATTCTCTAATTTCACAGTAATGTGCAAAGTACAAACCTTTGCTACACATTAATAGAAGACCTTTTAACTTTGGTGGAAGATACAAGATTGTTATCTTGGCTTTTAGCCAGTGTAAATTTGGAGGGAAATCCCATATGCATTTAGAGATTAATAGAGACATTTGTCTGCCAAGTTGGGTTTTTCCTTTCCTTCCATAGGGCTGTTTGGAGCTGCTGAGTGGTTTGCTAGTGTCAGCCGAGTGGATAGAAGTTTATGATTAATGTTTTGTTAAACGCTATCAGAAATAAAAGGTGAAAGAATGTGCATTCTTCAAGCATCCACAAGGAGGCATGCAGTATTTGGCTTATGGATCCTGCCGTTTTTCATCGTCAGAAAGCATTGAAGAACTTTGTCCTACTGAAAGGGAGTGGTAATAAATGCCCCTCCTGCTTGTGTTGATTTTCCAGTGATGTGGTGGGGTGAACTTGTGGGCTGTGGGGAGGAGTTGTTACCTCTCGCTTGTGTTTCCGCCTGCCCCGTTTTGCCCTCATTGATGCTTATGCACAAAAACCATTTTACAAAGTGTTTCACTGCAGATTGTTGCAGTGTTCACAAATTTGACAGCGTTTCCTTTTTCTTCTAAAAGCAGAAATGAGAGGGATTGAGATGCGCTTTTCATTTTTAGCCTCGGGTTTGTGTCTACAAGGGACATGTTTTGGATGAATGAGATGCCAGCAGGGGGCACTTGGTGAACAATGTTCCGTGCAGGTTTTCACTTACCCAGGCACAATATTCCAGCTGTTGTTTATGACATTGTTATGTTGACTTTTTCTCGCATAGAGGGAATCAAGCAAATACTGCTTCCTATTTGTTTAACAAAAATAAACAGGAACTCCAATTCTATCATAATGAGTGCCTTTGTTCCACTGTCTTGTTAAGACTCATTTCTTCAACACAATGACTTCTTTATACCCCTGAAAGTATAATATCAAATATAGTCACATTAAGCTCCAAAGCCTTCCTGTGATATAGTTATCACTGAAAAATGAGGAAAGGTGTAGTATAAAGTCATAAAAGTACACAGTGGGTGGGGTTCTTTGTTATTTTTTGGGGGTTGGTTTTTGCTTTGTTTTGTTTTGTTTTTGTAAATAAATAATGCTATTACAGCCAAGGTGACCTGAAAACAAGGTTTGTAGGGAGGGACTTTTACTAGGCCAATTAAAATACTCCTGGAAGGAAACACAATGTTTCTTGAAGGGTCTGTATGTTTGCAAGCTAGCAGTATCTTACATATGTGTGGATACATACTTTTTTTTTTTTTCCCCAGAGTGTGAGGTTAGATAATCTTCCATCTGCAAATAATTGAGAGTTGCCTGCATTCTAGGGCTTGAGTCTTTTGTTTGAGTTGTTTTTCTTCCTCCTTCCTATGGATTAAAGTGTCTGAGGGGAAACTTGCTTATTGTATGGGTCAACCTTTGCCCTCAGAAGAATTAAGGAAGTGATATTTGGTTATCTTTTCCAAGGTGATTTCAGTGGTCGTCAGAATTTCTGCGGAAAGAGAGAGAGGGGGAAGAGAAGGGACTAAACTTGGACAATCCCAGACGCTGAAACAGAAGTTGCAAGGAGGATTGTGTTACCCATAGCAATGTGATTTTGTGCTGCATATTTAAAAATAATCACCTTCAGTATTTATTTTCGGTATTTTTCAGTACCCTTTGTTCAACCGCTGAGTACCATGCTACGTGAATATTATCCGATATAACAGTGGAAATTCTGAATCAAACGTATTACGTTCATTTATTGTTGATAATCTGTATGGGCCATTTCTCCCATATCGGATGGAACTGAAAGGAGCTCAGCAGAAAGCATTAACCAGTTAAACTGGCCTCACTGAAAACATATATAAAAATTACAAGATGAGCAAACTGACTCCTTTTTGTTTCTTACCAGTGTCACTGTCAAATGTGAAAAAGCAAACTTGCTTTCACAGCCATTCTTTTGCAAGAATAATGTACAAGGATCTCTTAAGAATTTCTTTAATGTAGCAGATTATCAGCCTATGCTCTTGCCATATGAAATACGTAGGCATGGGCCACCAAGGTACTACAAGTGAGAGAAGTGGAGATTCCACCTTCTTAAATGTGTGAATCGTTATTGTGCTCCTTAGTTCTCAAAACTATCCCTCTTGTTCACGCTGAAACTCTGGAAAACACAAGAAGTATGTGCTGCTCATCTTGTGCACATTGAGTGAACTTTAAGACATACGTTTGCTGTGTCGTCACCCAGGCAAGGAAGGACAAATCAAGGTCTGCTAGTCATTCAAACCTTCCCTTGCAGTCTCCCAGGAAAATGGAATGGCGGTCATATATTACTGCTGGGAACGGCATTAACTACAGCTCTGGGAAAATATAATAAAGAGGGAAGTTTAAACATCCCAAGTGGTGCTGCAAATCTGAGTCATAAAAAAGGAGGATTGTAAGCAACATTTAGAGGTCATCCAGTCATCTTCCCCCCACCCTTCGTTCCTCCTACCTTCATCTGCTCATGTGCTTACTGTGATTCATGCCCGTTGACACAGGCAGGGAGAATCCCTTCTGAGGGTGAAAGAGGCAGATGACGGAAGGAATTGGGCATTCCTCGTAGGCACAAGCCAGCACAGTGCCCGCTCGTAAACGTACAACTGGACTGTCCCCTTTCCACAGCAGTGAGGCTCTGTTCTAGCCCCGCATGCCTGCATAAAGGTATTTATGTAATTTTTCATTTGCTTGCCCAAGAAGTTTTTGCAGCTGCATAGTCACACAGCTTGCACTTGTGAGTGGAGGTGCTCACGTTGTGCACGTGCCTCAACACCTTCTGAAAAGTGGAGGGCTGCTTAAGTGGCTATTAGATTTTTCGAAGTCATACAGTCCTTGAGATGACGGCAAGCAGTTCAGACGTTTGGAACTGACAGACCAGTATAAATTCCACCTTTTGGACTTTCTGATTGTGCAGGGAGCCTAGCCTAGTTCCTACTAGCTAGTTCCTACCTAACTGTAGGAACAACCGGAATACAAATGAAGATCTCTTAGAGACCAAGCAATTGCTCTCATCAGGTTTTTTGTTTTTTTTAAAGTTTTTATTTTTAATCAACTTTTGTTTTGAAAAATACATGGCATCTGAAACAAACATTTGGAGGGCAGGATGCAAAAAGACAATCCCAGTATGTACAATTCTTACATTCAAATCTTTCTGTGAAGTGGGACCCCAGCTGTTAGCTAAGCTGCTCTGTACCCAGGGTAGCCGAAGTACCAACTGAGCTTCACTGCAGCAGCAGCACGGGCTGTGCATGGGATTTTGTCTCTCCTCCCCACCGTAGAGAAAGGGTCCTTTGTTAAGAAAGTCAAAGGTAACTATCTCCTTTACCTCAATGGATACCATTTTAAACTCTGTTTTATTCTGTTCCCTTCCTTGCAAAAGCAATCCTGTCTTTCCTTTGGAAAGAGGGTGGAACTGTTCCAAATCAAGACGACTTTATGGGCGTCCTGATGAGTCACTTCCCTCTGCTTGGGGCTCAGCCAGAAGGAGTGAGTGCGTGTCAGTCACCGCCGTTCCCCAGCCCGGGTAAGGAGTTCTCCAGATGCTTCTCAGTTCTGTAATAGGTTGGTTTGGAGCTGCTCTGGCCTGAAATGAAACTTGGGCACTTTCTTGATACTGTTGGTATACACAGGATCCTTTCAGTCTTAGTTTTACACAGGACATCTATGCTACCTGAATTGAACGTTTCTGGAACTAAACCCATTTAATTTGCATAGGTATCAGTTACAATTATTCTGACCAGTTTTTAATTCTTTTTTCCTCCAAAGCTACCGTTTTTAAAGAAGTAATATTGTCACAGTAACCATTTCTTATTGCGCAGTTGTACCTTAAGAATCCAGCTTTTGCGCAATGACCCCATTTACCTTGCTGTGTTTCACGACAAAAAGAGAAAATAATGAATTCAGCCTTCTAAAGCATTTGGCTTACTTAGAAGTGGATTTTGTAATAATACATCACTTCCTTCCTCTATGTTGAACTTCCATCATCTTTCTCAGTCAGCTTCATCCTTCCGCTGAAGAACTACGGCATTTCTTGTAGAAAAAAACATTGTTACTGATAGCCCATGACACTTAAAAGTGAAAATAGAAGCTAAAAGTTCCACAGGCTCAAGTTTCACAAGGTTTCCATCTTTACATTTCACAAAATGCGAGCGCCTTCCTACTTCCAGTTTTTATCTGACGCAGAGGGTAGTTACCCCTTCACCTCCTTTCAGTTCTCTTCAAGGACAGCAGATGAGATCTTAGGCAAAAGACCTCACTAGGGTCAATTATAATGTGACCTTGTAGTTTTGCGAGTCTTTTATCCTGTCGTTAAAGCAAAACCACAAAACCCAAAATAAAATATTCATACTGGCAGCACTAGAACTTGGCTCCCAGAAACAAATGAAAAAGCAGACCTGCCACCTCTGAGTTTTGCTGCCTTTGGTTTTGTGGAACACCAAAACGCGGGACATAAACACCTAGCGCTAGGTCTGTTTTCAGCTATTGATGTTTCTTTCCCGTGGCTCTGGAACGGTTGTCACGCAAATCCTCCTGAGCTCTTCTGCCCAGCGAGGTCCTCTGGTGAGCAAAACTTCCCAAAGAGAAGATTGGTTTCCCTGGTTACAAGTGCCAAACCGCCAGTGCGACCAGGAGGTGGAAAGCGAGGGGAAGCATAGCCAGGCATGGCGCATCAGCAGGGATTCTGGAGGAAATCTGACTGTGTCCTGAAAAATTAAAAAAGAGAAAGGTGGCATCTAACTGGTGGCTTGACAAGAAGTGTATTTGAAGTTTGTGTGATATATTTTACATGAATGCATTGATGGAAGATTGTTTGTAAAATCATGTGGATTTTGGCTCATTTTCAAAATTCTCCTTTGTGTGTGTGTTTTTACCATCCAGAAAAAACAGTCTGTGACAAATCATTTTTCCTCCTTCATAGAAAAGGCACAGACGCTCAGTAACAATGAATACAATTTCCTTTTCTGGATGACTGAGAATACTTGTTTAAAGTCCTCGTAGAACAACAACAACTAAAGGAGTGTAAAATACGTTATCATTCCACTACTTAGGGCCTGAGGTAGGTGTTGTGATTAAGAGTCCATGAGTAATGGTAATGAGTATTAGAAAGTCTAGGCCACAGACGCTTAGGTGGTAGCAGCACAGTGTACCACTATTGGTACGTAAGCAACAACATGGCCACAGGGCACAGATTAGCCTTGGCACAGATGGTACCTGCAACCCGTGCTGGATGTAGTGCACAAGTCAAAAAAGATTTTGAACCCCTGACTTTAGCAATAGAGAAATTTTTCCTGTAAGTGTTTAGGTCCAAGTCCTTCTCTGGGAAGATCAGGCTGTATATTGTTTTCTCTACCAATTCTTCGGCTGTTCCTACTGCTGTGGTATCAGCTCTCAGTCTGTTGCTGCAGTTTAACTTATTGCTGGTAGGGGTGCTTCCTCCCCCTCTTCCTAGAAGGAATATGCGGTATTAACGTGTAAAGAGTGAGTAAACATCGGGTAGCCCTCAGTAACGCTTTAAAATAAACGTAGGCCCCCTTGTGACCACTTCCAGGCCTAGGCCCTTTAATTTTTCACAGAAAAAATTTAAAACAAGTTTTGATCGACACAGAAGCAGTCTTGCAAGAAACCCAGAGTGACAGTAAAATTGGGCTCTTTAAAATAATGAGGAAAAATAATCAATCCAGCAACTAAACAAATAGAAATAAAGCAGAAGTGAAACAGATCAAAACTGGTTCTGTTTTATATAAAAATAATAACTAACTACTGATCTGGTTATGATGACTGCAAAGTGTGGGAACTATTTCTGCATACAGTGTCTTTATTCTCAGCATGTCATTTAACTTTTCTAAGTCCCTTCCAAAATAACGACTAATACAAAATAGATTCTCTTCCTCCCTTTCTTAAGAAATCACTGAAAACAAACAAACGAACAAAAAGGGAGCTGTGGCTGATGATTTTCTTTAAAAGAAGTTGACAACAGAAAATATTTTTTCCTTTTTGAAAAAATTATGTTTCAAAAGTTAGGCTTTGTTCTTTCCTCCATCCCCAAGCCCCTGGAAATCCAGCAGTACAAGAACCTTCAGGTGTCTAAAGTGCATTATTCACTTTGTTCCCCTATAGCAAAGCTGAAACACTCCCCCTTGTCCCAAACACTTTTTTTTTTTTCAATGACAGTACCTTTTCATGGTAAGAAATAGTTTATATTGAGGAATAGTTGTCAGAAAATTTTTGGCTGAGTCAAACGTATATACAACTTAACTATCTCCTTTAAATACAGCCTACTTACCTTTTGGTTTTGAGAAACTTCCATTGCTACTGCATTAAAAAGTTTGATCCGTGATAATTTCTTATTTCTTGTGAAAGGTAACAGCCAGAGATATTTTAGCTCCCGTTCTGTTTGCTTTTATAACATTATAGTTTGGTGCTGTCTCACTGAAGGCACATGATACCATATTGAATTTAACTTAATGTTTTTTAAAGACCTTTAAGCCAGCTAGAGGAGCTATGTTAGGTCTAAAAAGGATATTTCCTCTAATTTTTCAAGTTGTTTATTGCTCATGAAGTACAGAGCTGATTTTTTCTGGGTGGTCATGAGATAAAACACTTGAACATTTCTCTTCTTTAGTTTCTATTTGAGTTTATTGCTGATTAATCTGTCTGTAATGTTGTATTGTGGTTGAACTTACCATGTAATATAATTATTGTCATGTAATGAATTATATCTTTCATCAACAGTGAGGAAAATACAAATTGCAGCTATTGATCTTTATATGACAAAATGTTACGGGTTTGATACCGATTTAAGATTTAGTAGAGCTCATAGAATAATTTGGCTTACAAGCAGGATTTTCCTGGGAGAATTTACTGATGATGGCATGTCAGAGCTGGACAGCCCTTCTCTATTGTATTCACTCCAGAAGTGTTTAAAAATGACCCTAATGTAGTTACTAATCATTACTCTGTAATGATTAAACCTAGACATTAGCATCTGCACTATACTTCAGAATTGCCTTTGGATGAGATCTACTTTAATTTTCCCGGAAGAGCTCATGTGGAGCCATTAATCGTGTATTTTTAGAACGTTTATTACCATATTTACCCAAAAGGACCACCCAAATCTCTTGATCTGGTATTTCAGTCATACCAAGGCAATTTACGAAGGCTTTACCTCACAGAACCGAATGGCTTCCATGTTACTTGGTTTTTATTGGTATTTTATGGTGCACATAATGGGGAGTAGCTTTATGGACTAGTGACTGCTGGCATTTCAGTATTCTTCTTTCTGTGGTCTAGGTCTGTCTTAGTGTTGAAGATATTTTTCCCTGTCTAGGACAGCTATATTTTGCTAGACTTAGTAAGAGAGAAAAAGCACCGTAAGTCTATTGGACTTTCTCTATTCAGCATATTTTACCAATCTTGCAAATTCAAATTAAAGCACTGGATAATCACTTAGACGCTTAGCAAGTTAAGGAGTGTTGCCTTACCAGAAGGGAAAGGTGGCTCCTCAATGTTAGGTGGAGCTGGAAGAAAAACCAATAATCAAAGTTATTTGTTTGAGCCTAGAACAGAAAAAGATAATTGATCTAAGTTGTTTTTTTTCTGAGAAAGAATACATTTGTCAAACAAATTGACACTTTAAATATGATCACAGAATTAGATCAGAGTAAAAGACACCTTAGTGCTCCCAAAAATTAGATGATGAAAATATTTTGATTCTGCATTTTCAAAACTTTTTTTTCATTCTGAAAACTGCAAAACATTTCACTTTGAAATTTTCTGAAAAAAGTATGTCACTTTACATTTTAAAAACATTTTTCTCTTGAGAATGATGTGCATTAAAAATAAGATATTAAAGGGTTTATATTACTTAAAAGCAAAATTTTTCTATTTTAAGCAGAATTAAATGTATGTTGTTGACCATAATAAAAGTTTCCAGTTGATGTATTCAAGCAAAACACCCTAAAAAAACCTATAATTTGTTTCAACCTGTATCTCCTTTTTTTAATTTGCTTTTTCAGCTGGTCAAACCCAATGCCCCATCATTCTGCTGGCCATGCTTGTAGTAATTCGAACATGTTAGCTCAGTTGTTTGCCATTATTCAAGCATGTGTTATGGTCTCACTCATCTTCCTAAGGAAGAAAAATAATAATTCATGTTGCATGTGTCCAGCCTTGCCACCAGACCAAGATCTTCCAGCTGCAAGGGAAAAGGTAATTAGCAACTGCCTGTCTTTCATCTTAAAGGGTGTGTGGCCTGGACTTTGGATCCAATTGCTAGAGTTGAAACTAATCTTGCTTCACAGACCTAACTGCAAATAATGAAACAAACTCTCCTGTTCCTCCGGGACAAGGTCAATTCAGGACAGTACAAACTCACAAAGAATCAAATGCTTGAAAGTTGGGGAGATCACATTATGATCACATAATGACAATAAACACGTTATCATTACTGTCTTCTGTGAGGGGAGGGGGAAGAGGCAGATGGCTTGCCTTCAGGAATCCTGCTACTTCTATGGATGTACTGTGCTGAAGCTTCACAAAGATGCAATTTTTTTCCCCTTCTTACTTATTCTTCCAACAAAAGCAAGGAATAGAGTGAAACTGAGTGAAGATTTGCTTTAAAAATGGAAGTCATCTCAGTCAATGGCCATATATGGCTTGTCAACAAGAAATGCTGCCCTCAACTCCCTCCCTCTGAACAAAAAAAAAAAATCTTACCTGATACAATGAGATTAATTTTAGATTTCTGTGTTTGTTTGGGATGATCCCCAGTCTGTTTGTAGATGCACGTGTATACATGCGTGTCCAGTAATTGGACATTGGAAAGCTTTAAGGAAAAGTTGCCGTGCTTCATCTGGTCCAAAAAAAGACTAGTTCTGCCATTGTAACGTTTGTCCTGGAGACCCAGCGAATCGTTTCCCTTGTCAAAAAAGTGCACTAAGACAGAGTGCCCTATTTGCCAGTAGAGTATTGAATTGGAAAGAATCAGCTCTCCGGGAGAGGTAGTGGTGCAAGGCAAAATGACAGTGTCTCCAACAAACGCATGGCACGTTGTGTCTGCTTGACCTGGAATAAAAAACAAGACAACTTTCTCAGTGCCCAGCAGAGCTAGGGACACCAGGTTTCCTATAATTTGCCTTCATCGCGCCATTATTGCCCCTGCTCCTCCCCCTTCTTCTGCCCCGTGTCCTCCTGCTCCCAGCCAGGCAGGAGGCAGCATGTGCTGTGCCAGGACTGAGGGCCCTGGCTGCTCAGTGCCCAGCCAGCTGTGCAGCAGGACAGATGTTGCTGTCTGCAGGTTGCCTTCACTTTGTCAGCACGGGGGCTGCCTGAACCTGTCTCCTTAGCTGGTGATTTTGCTCCCAGCTTCTGGGGATCTTAGTCTTTGAGATCAGATGTCGTATTTAATTTTAATTAGTCGGTCAGTTCACAAGGGGAGAAGGGGATGCAGGGAAGTGAAGATGGGCAGACGTGATTAAGCAAGTCTTGGTTTTGTAGGAAGTCTGGCTGAAAAAAGGAGAAGCGTGAAAAGGGTATTGTATCGGTAAGAGAACAGTCCTGGATGAATTTGGTCTCCCCCAACTCCCATTGCTCGCCTATCAGATTGTGGCTCCTGATTTGTAAATAACATGCTAGAGGCCCTGTCTCCCTTCCCCTGCGACATCTTCCAGAGGGTCTGACCAGAATGGAGCCTTTTTCTGCTGGTCTGTCTCTCTGGGTGCACTCAGGGCTCTTGCTAACACCTGTCCCTGGGTTTCTCATACTCTTTGGTATTCATATTCATATTTGGTATTCATATTGGTACTCATAATGTTCTTCCCACTTTAACTAAATGACTTCTCAAAGGGCTCGGGAAGACGGATACTTTATATGGGTGGCCTGGACATGGGGCAGAGATATAACCAACCATACCAACCAATTCCAGCACATGCAAGAATTGGGGTGAGGGTAGCCTGCTGGTGAACAGGCAAGCGGACAGGCAGGGCAGGAAGCCAGATGCATCTCACTTATACACACTGTTCATTTAATAACTTTCATACTAATTATTTTCATAAATTCTTCCAAGATAGTTGAAAGTACGCTGAAGCGTGCACAAACGGGGGAGTCTGCCACTATAACGTAGAACAACTTACTAAATTGTGGTGTTGCATTTTCTAGGGGAAGACTGGGGTGTGGGAGAAGGTTTCTATGCATTTATAAAGCATAGACAACTATGTATCTTCAGCACAGAACGGGGGATTAAATTAACACTTTGACCAAACCTGTTCCATAAAATGATTTTATAAATTAAAATGCAGATGAATTAATATGGGTGGAAAACCTTCAGCCCCACCAGGGAGCAGAACAAAAGCAGCGTGAATTTGCGATTGAGCCAGGAAAAAAACCTAAAATTCACTGTGAAACAACTCCATCTGTTTTAATGGCCAAAGATCTGTGAAACATAAGGGGTAAGTAACCAGACTAAATGTGGAAATAAGAGTTCTTGGATGCAGTGTGGTCATTCCAATGTTCTAGGCCTACACCAGCACTGTGCATACACTGGGCTAAAGACCAAAGAGAGCCCCAGTTCCCCCTTCAAGTCACTGTCATCATCCAGGGCTCAGCTTGTTTCACGGTCCAGCCTCTCTTTCCATGTTAATCAGTGTCTGTTTTGAGGCTTTTTTGGTGTCACACTGTGTCCATCCAGACAGACAGAAAAGCAGAAGGAAAAGTATAATTCAGAGAGCAAAATTGCAGAGCCAAGCAAGTGTCTTGAATTACAACTCTACCACCAAACATCATCTTTCCCTAGGTTTTCAGGTTTTTCACTGGAAAATCCCAGCTCACTTTTTCCCAACAATGTGTACTTTTAGCTGGAAAAACCACATTATCCCCAGTGCTATTTCTGGTTGCCAGTGGAAGGAAACTCCGCTTGCTGTGTTGAGAGGTCAACCATTTTCAGACCGTATCAGTCACTGTCCAGGTTTTGCTTCTCAAGCGGAACCTGAATCACAACAGTATCCCAAAAAGGGTCTTATTTTATTTATAATAAAGCTCAGCCTCCGCTGTACCGTACCCTTACAGCCACAGCACGTATGACCCTGCACTCCCCAAGGAGGTTGCCTCAGCCCTGCAATGAGGCACATACCCAGGCAGGGCCATGAGCTGTACCCAGCACACCTAGAAGGGCCACCACCAGCTGAGGAAGGGCAGGGAGGAGAGGGAGCAGGCTGAGCACCATCTCTGAGCTGTTTGGGCTTGGGGAGCTGAGTAAGGCTGTGCTCAGCAGAGTCTCTCTGAGGTAAGGCCATGTCTGAAAGCAGACTGCAGTTCTGGCTGGCCGTGGTTAGCTAAGCACGGGGGGAAGATGAGTGCGCCTGGGGCTGCTTCAGCAGGTATTTTGTAAGTCCTGGAAGAAGTGAGCCTCCAGAAGAGCTTTCTGGTGGGAAGAGTCCTGTCCACAGGATGCCATTAGGAGTGAGAGTGCCTGCAATATATGCTGTTGCACATGGATGAAGGAATGATAATATTGAAATCAACAAAACTTGTAGTTCTATTCAGAAAAATGGGCAACATTGGCTTAATGAGCAAAAGAGGGGGAAAGAGTGTCAATCCTATCTCCTGATTGTCACTTCTAAATTTGATAGTGGTTTTAGAGGTGCACCTATTTACTTTTCAGCTCTTTATTCTCTTTCTGAAGCTGGAGGACAGAGCAATGCCTAGCATAACAGTTTCTTTCCTGCATGGTATGGTGGTCAAACCTTGTAACAGTTGTGATGACTCTATAAAGACCCATGGTGTTCAACCCACCCTGCCTACACTGCTTTCAGCTGGTGAAACCAGGGCAGCAGGAGGCAAAAAAAGAGGCTTTGCTGAAGTTGTGTGGGACAAAAACAGGTGACTGAAATCTGGCTGTAATGAGTTATTTAGCAGGCTGCAGCTGCATGAGCTCTTTTGCAGAAGGGAAGAAGAGGCTTCTGGGTACAAGTCAAATAAGTGCTGTTATGAAGCCAGCCTCGAGAAGGAGAGTAAAATCATGCTGGACGTTGGTGAAGCTGTGCTCAGTGTCTTGCTGAGACTATTGATGTAGCAGGAGGTGTGGAAGAAGAAAGCTTCCTGGCCAGAAGACTGAAGCAGCCATGCAGTGGGGATGTGCGAAGCAGGGCGAGTGGTGCTCATCTGATCTACCTGGTAAGCTTTGCACATGGAAGGTGCAGTTCTCTGCCTTGGGAAAAAAATGCTCCTTGGCACATAGCTTTCACTTGTAGTTGTAAGACTCAAATGTAAAGTGAGATGAGTTTATTTTGTGGATTTTTGTTTTGAATTGTGTGTTTTAAATACTGCCCAAATGCTTAAGGCTATCAAGGTGAAGTTGAGTGTGCTAATTTGACCAATCTGTAAGATTCCTATAATGAAAAAACACAGCTGCTTCGGTGTCCAAAGTGAGGTGTGGGGAAGCTCTTAAAGACTGGGATTTTTTGTTCCCCAAAGGATTCTTCCCCAAAGATGATCTAAGGTAATCATCTTTGTTTATTAGTTATATATTGCTTGTATTGGAGGAATTTGGGGTGCTGGTAGGCAATCTAGAATTTATGCCTTGTGGAAAAGAGCCTGGAAGTGGAAAGCTCTTGCGTGTGCCTCTCAAGTTCACTCTGGTGATACCAGTGCAGTTCTGACAGTAAACAAAGTAGCTTAATAGTAGAAGGTAATGGGTTAAGCAGAAAATATTCTAGTGTTAGAAGCAAGGCAACAGGGAATTTCTTGTGGCTTTGAGTACTTATGAGCTCAAACAGAAATGTGTTACCCTGACAAGGTAATGTTGCGTGGTTCCTTACAGGCTCACGTCTCACCTACATGCAGGAGTATTTGGGGGAAAGTAGGGGGCTGTTTGTAATCCCAGTTGCTTGCTCAGAAACACTGAACTTGAATTATCTTATTTTAGGGGTGGGGGGGGGGGAGAGTCAAAGGGTAGTCACTTAAACTGCTTGACATGCTTGCAGGTGCACTCAGCTACCAAAAGAGCATGCCTTGAGTGGCAATAGACTGTTTGTACTGATCTGTGGAGACACATGAAAAGTTTTCCCTAAAAATGCCAGTTGTGCTTCCAGAAAAGAGAGAGAGACTAATACCAGATGAAGTGTAACCTCTTGAACCACCACCACTTCCGGGCAAAGAGAACAGCCTTGACCACAGACAGAGGTCTGAATATTGCAGAATTGAAGCCTCAGATAAGGGAATTACAGGGAGTTGCCCCTTCAGCTTGCGGAAAACTCCCTCACCAGCACATACTGGTGTATCTCTTTCATAGGGAAGATCATATCCAATCTATATTATGTCAGAAACCCAACTCTGCTGGAACCTCGTGGAGCACGTGCAAAGATTCACGGAGAGAGACTGCTGCTGGGCCCCAGTCCTTTCACTTACCTGGCTATGCCTATAGCGAGCCCAGCAACTTAAAGAGTTTAAGTACAAAAACAGATGCAAGGCAGTTAGGGGTTGTAAAGGGTGAGATTGGAAGTCATCCTTAACACTATGGAAATGCTGCGGTATTTTTAAGGATGTGGTCAGGATAAACTTTTTTAGGTACATATTTGTGGGCCTGAAACACCTTAACCTTGAAAGCATTTTTTTCAGATATAGAGGTTTATCTGAAGGTTATTACCTGTACTTGCAAACCTTGGACTGTGGTGAAATACATTCAAAGCAAAGCATGTATTTATCTTGTTTTCTTCCAGGGTTCTCAGTTTGCAGTTTGTGTATTCACATATAAATACTTCCACATGTTCCTAGATGTGTATTATAGTATATTTACCTCTGGGTAGAGATGCAAACAGTAAGCAGGCAACCATCCAGAGAGCAGTCTCCCTAATAAAGTGAGAGAGAGAAATGCTGAATGCTTTGTTAGAATGCTAGAGCAGAGATCAAAGACCTTTTCTCCGGTGTATACAATGTCCTCTTTCACAACTCCCTCTTCTGTGAAGAGAATTTGGATAGCAAGCGGGATGGGTGAGCAACCCTGTCTTGTTTTGGTGTCTAGTCTTGTCGTGGATCATATCCCCTGCCTGTAGATCAGAGCTTTCACAGTGGCTGTAGTGGGATGGAGCTTCAGTTGCAAACACCAGCCACGCACTTCCCGCTTGCCTTCTCGTGTGGACAAAGTTAATTGCATATACATAGTCATAGCTTTCTCTTGAGATAATTTTATATTGGTAATGACATAAAATTCCCTCTGCTCCCAAACTTCAGCTGCTTTGCAGCACTAGAAAAGCATTGCTTACCATTTCATTTTTGTGCTTTCCTGACCCTTAGGAATCCTTCCCTGTCGTGAGCTTCACCGGCTGCTCCGCCTGCTACTTCTGTCTCTGCAAGAGCAAAAGAGTGAAAGGCTCTTAATTTTTGTTGCCACAAGCATTAAGGGGATAGGTTATTTACTAATACTTGGTTTGCTGTGGTTCAATCTGTTTTCTTTCACTCTGTGTGTATTATTATATACACTCTGTGTATGTATAATAGAGAGGTCTACAACAGTGTGTATTTACACTCTGGCAATACACAGAGCATATTTATTTTCTTGTGTAGGCTGGATGTGAGTCACAAGCCGTGCACTGACTAGCCCTGAGCTTTCAACCCACTGAGGGGATTCTTGTTCTATAGCCAGCCTGAGATCAAAGAAGGTAGTGAAACCTAAAGGTTATTGCATTTATCAAGAGGTGTAGACACCATCCCTCAGACTACCAAATACCACCCAAACTGCATGTCGTGGTGCATAACTACCAATAAAATACAGACACGGCTAATAAGCCTATAAGGAAAATGCTGCTTAAAAGACCTTTTTTGAGGAGGCTGTTAAATCAGGTACTTTCCTGGGGGAGGTGGGAAGAATGTGGGTTTTGGGCTTCCTCTCCCTGTCCTCATAGCATCTTGTAGCTTAGGGTACAAATATCTGAGTAGATCGTTCCTCCCCACTGTGCTCCAGAGATAATACTGATGGTGGAAGTAGTGGTTTAGCCAAGGTGCTTTTCTCTTCCTGCTGAGGCAGCTCTGTCCGGGGAAGGTGCTGGTGTCATTCTCCTGCCTATTTCTCCTGGTGTAATGGTGCTTCCTGGGGCGAGCGAGGCCCGAGAGCTGGATTTCTGTGTTTCTGCCTCTCTCCTCGTGGCGGAGCCCAGGTTATGCTTCATTTACCAGCCTCTTCCTGATACTCAGTGCAAGCCATCTGCCATCTTTGGCTTCTTTGACATTAAAAGCAGTGTGTCCTGCGTGTTTCTGATGAACTTCTCCTGTGGCTGCCTCCCCTCCCCATTGTAATGGTTATTGTTTCAAGCAAGGTTATACATTTATGCAAAGTGAGCTTATTCCGTATGTGTGCATTTCCTGCCTGCCTTTTGTAAATGAAAATGAGACCCTGATGGCCACTCTTATCTACCTGACTAGTTCTCTGTGGTGCCCCACAGTGTTTATCCTCCCTCTCTGCTTTGTACATTTGTTCCACTCCACATAAGGCTGCTCTGCAAAATTATTGGGAGAAATCCTGTGCTTTGGCCTGGCACTGGGACAAGAACAAGGTGGATCTGGAGGGATCAGGGCTGTCCACCAGCCTAGCAGCTGGTGCTCTGCAGCCATACTCTGTAGTGGTGCTGTAGCCATGCCCGCTCTCTCCATAGGTAAAGGGTGTCCTTATGTCTCCTTATGCAGAGAGAACTCAAAACCTGGTAGCTGTGGCCCGCTAACAGGTCTGAGTAAATGTGCAATAGCAGCAGACAAGAATGACCCAGAAGTCAGAGCTCCAAGAAGTGATGTCATTCTTCTGTAGAGTCAGTCATTTTTCTAACAGTTATGATTCTGACTCAAGAGCTGCACGAAGGTGGTTGTTCCAGTCCAGACAGATTGTTTGTGTCTCTGGCTTTGGCTGGTTTACTCCCACAGAGTCCCTGTGGAGTTTCTGGTTCTCACAAACGCCTGTACAAAAGTCTTGGACTGGGGGGGAAGTGAGATCAGACCTGAAATACAAAATTGCATCTGAATTGCATGTCAATGTTGAGCTCTCTGGCCATCCACGTGCTTTTGTTACTTCCCTGTTGAAGTTTAAGCTTGCATGTAAAGAAAGAACAAGGCAGGTCTTGTTTTAGGAAGCAGTATCTAACCACAGGAGTACTTCAGACTGGTCTTGCTGGAGCACTTGACCCTTAATTTTAGCTTAATCTAGTGCTGTCTAGTTTAAATAATGTTTCTTGCTGGATTGAACTGACTTTGCTTGGAACAGGAATGTTTACACAGAAGGATTGTCCTTGGAACGCGAAAGGGGAGATCTGTCCATGTCTGTGCAGTTCAGCAGGTGTGAGATGTTTCAGTCGCCACACGGATTGGCATTTAAAATATTTACTTCGTATTTGATGCTTGACATCTTTCTTTTTTGTGTGTGTGTCTTATTTTTAAGTGCTGGTTTAAATAAAATGCAAGTTTAGGAAACTAACAATTTTTTTCAAATTTAAAAATTGTTCAATGTACTAATCACTTTAATCTGACAAAGGAATTATTTAGGACTTGGTTTTCAGAGGATAAAACAATTAACTGAGTCAGGCTTTGCAATGAAGAGTCACTTCTTGGAAAAATTAAAATACTAATTCATAACTCTTTAACGCACTAACCTACCTGAAATAACAAAGGCATGTAGCGTGATTAAAGCATATGATTAAATTCCAAAACTCTGAACTTCTTGGCAATGTCTCTGTCACCCAACTTTTGCGTCACGTGTGCAAGGCCATTTGCTGAGTGCGTTAGCTCAGCCTGCAATAAAATTGAATTAATTAAGTAGGCACGTAACCAAATGTTCCCAGGGCCTGTAGAATGGCAGGACTTTGTCCCAAAGTAAATTGATTCAAGCTGTCCCTTTCCAATACAGGAGGAATGGGGGTGAGAAAGGGTCTAAATGCTACTATTGAAGGCTTTATGCTCTTGGAGCACTCAAATGCTTCCTTTAAAATAAGTTAAGAAAATGGTACTTTCTATGAGTTAACCCCTGGAAATAGTGTTGGTGTAGTATATTAAGGACTTTCTTCCTTGAACAGCTCTGCCGGTCAGGACAGCTGGGGTGGCAGGAGGGGAAAATGTTTTGGGTAGAGGTGCTGTGTGTGAGCCAGAGGACCATGTTGTGTGCAGATGTCTCCTTTTTTTATGTTGCCTTAAGTTTTTGCTCTGAATTCTGCAGGCAGCTATTTCATCATCGGCAATGGCGCAACTGGAGTGTGACTCACCTGGGATCATATAGTGGACAGCAGTTCTGGTGGCTGAGCAGCCAGGTTATGGTACCAAAAAAAGAGCTGGTTTGAGTGATCAGTCCAGCAATGGCTTGTAGCCATGGTGCACCTGTATACTTTCACTGCAAAAAATGATCAGTTTGGGATCTAGACCAGAAAGTACCTGAGAACTGAAAATCTAGAGAAGGATCCTGAGAGGCTGTTATGGGACTAGGAGTTGAAGTAGGGTGTTGGGCAGGGAGGGAGATGCTGAGCTGGAACCCTTTTGACATAAGGAGGTACCTCTGTGTGGTGACCACTAAGAGTGAAACTGATCTAAAAGACATTGTGAACTAAGTGGACATGACTGTTTGGATGTTATATTGAAGGGATTGATTTGGTTGCCAGCTCTTCTGCTTCATTTGCCAACCTCCAGTACTGGCTGAGTAATGCAGGTAATGCAGCTGGGCACTAAATGAATGGTGATACAAGTTGGAACAGACACCAGCTGGAGAAGACACCAGTCATCCTGAAAGGATTGTCTAGCAGATGAATGAAGGCCGCTGCCAAGAAGGAAACTGCTTGTTATGCACCTGGCAAAGCTTTGTAGTTTAGTCGCCAATAATTTCTTCAAGTGGTGGGGTGTTTTTGTTTGTTTGTTTTTTCCCTCCCTTGTATGCCTTTGGCTTTTGAGAACAGATTTATGCTAGCTTACTGTTACCGCTGCTTGTAGGAGGACGGGGGGACCTTTCTGTCCAGTTTTGTGAAATTCTGAGAGCACCATGGGCGGAGAAATGTTGCCTAACTATTTCTTATCCACATCAAGGCAACTTTCTGTCATATCTTTAAATGCTCTTCACTCATGTAAACACGCAGTCCTTTTGCCTCTAGGTAAAAGCTAATAGAAAGTTAATGAGTGAGCTTGCAAGTGGAAATGTCGGTCTGGCTTCTCAGAGAAAGTTCTTATGATGCAACAGTCTGTACCGAAACTGTGTCATTACTTCTGATCTTATCTGAAAGCAGCCTATAAACAAAATGAGGCATCACTTAGAGACCTGTCCTATAATTAGTTCAAGGAGAGGTATTAAGAGATCTCAGTGAGGGATGTGCTGGCATGTATCCAAAAAAAATGATAGTGGCTTTCTCTCTTAGGGTTTTAGCTTTTTGAAATAAATTACCCTAATTTGACAGCAGTCTTCTGGGGATTTGTGAGCGGTAGCAGGTAGTGTTTCTGTAGCTAGCTGTTGTGCGATTCACCCTCTCGGCTCAGGGCAGCAGGAAGAAGTGCCCTTTGCCTCCCTGGGGAATGTCTGGAGCTTCAGGATGCAAAATGTGCTGTGGTCGCAGCCAAGTCTTGGATTGAGATCCTTAACTTCAGGTGCGCTGAAGCAAACTTCACGCACTTGTGAGGGTGTCTGGTCTGGCTTTTATGTTTGTTTTAGCATAGTTTACAGCTATTTAACGCTCCCTGAACTTGTTCTTATCTGCTGTGCATTGGCGTGTTACGTGCTCTGTCTGTGCTCCCCCCTCTCTTCCCACCGTCACACCACCTATGCTGCGGAGGTGGCGTGTAGTGGGTGGAGTGCTGGCTTTGGGCTTGGTTATGTTTCCCCATGCTGCTGGAATTTCCTGTTGCCTGTTTAAGGCTTATCGTGGGCCGAAGTCAGGCTCTGGGGACTGAAAAACTGTTACCAAATACATATCTAATCTGAAAAGTTACTCCTCCTTGGGGATAAAAAAAATGAATGAGGGATGGTGTGCGACTTGTTCCCAGTGGAAAGCTGTACCCCATACAGAGTACTGCTACAGGAACTTACACACCTTCCCCTGGCTTTGAATAAATAGTTTTGACAAGGAGGAATTTATCCACGCATATAGAAATAAAACATTGGGGGGGGAACAGAAATTATGACTTATATCTGATTAGAGTTTCCGGGATTCAGGTACACAAACACCTTCCCAAAGGTTTGGAGGAAACCAGCAAAACTCTGGATGTGTCTGTCTAAAAAGGGAGCGTGTACAAGCTAGTGCACTTAATAAACTGGAATGCTCAGGAAATTGGACTCTATTCATAATTTCAGAATAACCTTTCTAACAGCTCTCAGACTAAACTGAAGTTGTTTGTGGCTTTGCAAAATGGGAAGGGTTTGAGTGGCTCAGGGGACTGATGCTAAATGTGGCATGTTTCATTTCAAGTTTCAGAAGGAAGCACGCTCTTGGTACACAAGCGAGCGGAATTCAACACTGATCAAATGATGCTGTGGTCTTGTGGGTGGTTTCATGTTATGTTTGCCCTGATCAAATTCTCAGGTAATCAAGATCCATGCCATCTATATTTCTAGCTGTCATTTCTGAGGAATTTCATATCTGTCATCTCCTTGATTCCCTTGGGTAAATGTCAATCCAAGGACTAGAAGGATGTCTGTCCAGAGGGACATTGTGTCATTGCTGCCTGTGGGGTCTGTGTTAGACAGTTCTGTGCGGCAACTGTCTGTAATTTTCAGTAGTGGACACAACTTTTGTTCTAGTTTAGTGGTCGTGTTTTCAAGAGAATGCTGCTGCTGTGCAGAATGGCAGGACAATGCCTCTCATTTGTTTTCTTTCCTTGAGAAAGACTCTTGATTTAGGGAGTGATTTCTGCTGTCTAAATCCCTAGCAAGTGTTCCCAGCCCCACCTGTCCCTGTCTTGCGTGTCATAAGTCCTCCAGGGTTTGAGTGCTGCAGATTTGACACTGTCTGGGTGGAAGCTGAGGAAGACCAGCCTAAGAAGCATAGGGTGTATCCCACCCTTTGCCCGACCTTGTGCTTACTGGGTGAGACTTACTCCCTGTGACTAGTGGTATGTGGTGGTCTCATGCCCTTTTATGAAACTTTTGAAGAGAAACCAGAAAAATCATTGTTCCTTTTTGTAATGTTATTCCGACAGCTCCCCCCAAACTTCCTCTTTTTCTCAATTCCTTTTTGCTCTTCTGAGAGTTTCCGCTGCTCTCTATCTACCAATTCCAAGAAAACATTTTTTATATTTTGATGAATAAATTCTTCTTGAGAATAAAGAGCTGTTCTTTAAGGAGATTGCAGTTACATGAAAAAGGCAGGTGCGTAGCCTTGAAGAAATACATCACAAGTGACAATGCAGAAAGAGGCAAGGTTCCTTCAGATGAATCAATATTGTGGTTGTGGCTTTTTTTTTTTTTCCCTGACTTCAGAGGCAGTTCATGTCTGAATATCTTGGTTCTAGTACTCTCTGGATGACATCTTGTTTTACTGCTTAACCTCTGAAGATAGAGGTATTGTAGAGTAAATGTAACATAGAAATAAGGACTTTAGTTTTTCATTCTTCACTGGGGTTTTTCCTCTGGCGTGTGCTCAACCCGACCCTTAAATCAGTAGCATTAGCTGATTCTGGAACACTCTATTCAACAACCAAACAGCGAAGCTGATGCTTAGATTCACTTATGCGAGGTGTCCTGAAGACATTAACTGATGTCAGCAAAAATGTTTGTTGTATTACTACAACACTGACTATCTTGGCTTCAGCTGGGAGAGAGTTAACTCTTTTACTAGCAGCTGATATAGTGCTGTTTTGGATTTGGTATGAGAAATACTTGATAGTGCTCTGCTTTGTTTAGTTGTTGCTAGGCAGTCAAGGACTTTTCTGCTCCTTATATCGCCCCACCAGTGAGTAGGCAGGGGTTGCACAAGAAGCTGGGAGAGGACACATCTGGGACAGCCGACCCCAACTGACTGAAGGGATATTCCATGCTATATGACGTCATGCTTGGTATATAAAGGTGAGCGACATCTGGAGCGATGGCATTTGTCTTCCCAAGTAACCATTACGCATGATGAAGCCCTGCTTGCCTGGAAATGGCTGGACACCTGCCTGCCGATGGAAAGCAGTGAATGAATTCCTTGTTTTGCTTTGCTTGCATGCGTGGCTTTTGCTCTATCTATTGAACTGTCTGTATCTCAACCCATGAGTTTTTTTTATCACTTTTGCTCTTCTGATTCTCCCCTCCATCCAAACTTGGGGGAGTAAGTGAGCAGCTGCATGGTTCTAGCTGCCGGCTGGGCTTAAACGATGGCGCTGACCAATACTAATGTTTCTGAAGTGGATGATCTGAAACTAGTTGTGAAAATGAAACTTGGTTTTGGAGAGAGGTGATCCAGTTTAGGTTACTAGTACTTTAGAGTTGAGAGCTCAACTTCTATGAAGGTGGCTCTCAGCGGGTGCCTACTTAGTGCCATAACCTCTAAAAAGTTTAGTCAGTCCTCTTACTGCCTGTGAGTGTGTGAGGTTTCAAGTTCTTGCTGGCCATAAGCTGAGGAGAAACTTTTGTAGTCTGTTCTGGCATGGGAGAGAAGACGGGTGGAATAAAGTTATCTTGCTGCCATTCCTCTGGTCCTCCCAAGTACCTAAACTCATAAACCAGATACACGCAAGAAGAACCAAAACGGATTGAAATACATGAGAAGTTCTTGCATATTATGAGTGTGGTTGACAGGTGTTTCTCCATGGTCTTCTATGGCTGTCTTGTGGCCTTTCCCTCCCACTGTAGTTACGATTTGCTTTAAAGGGTTTTGTGCAATCTGGATTAGAGGTTCCCTGTGTGAAATAATTCTTTCTCATTGAAGGACTGGATGAACGAACGCTGTTAAATCTGTTAACTTGTATAAATATCCCTATGCTGAAATATCTCCGCCTAGATTAAATTTCTCTGGAGTTTGCAGATCCATCATTGAATGGGCTAAGCACCTCAACTTGCCATCTGTGTTGGAAATTTCATGATTATTTGAACTCTTCCTTTGTTACTAAGCCATTGCAGAGGGACAAGGACTCCCTGGTACATGTACAGAGCTGGTTTGGGCTTCTTGGGAAGGCAGGTAAAAGAGGGTATTGCTAGAAATCATGGAAAGGGCAGAGCAGGGCTAGTGGTTGGCAAAAAGGTGGGTGACACGGGGTGCCGCCGCCTCCTACAGGTGGAGGGGCATCACAGGAGCAGCAGCTGCCTTGTGCTGCCCATCTCCATCCAGGCACCAGCCCGCTGGCTCAGCAGGGCTCTCGGTGATTTAAGTGAGAGTTTGCCTGTGCCTCAGCTAGGGCCTGCTGTCTGGCACATGCTGAAGCAGGCACGTGGTCTGACCTCGGCTCTTTGCACCTAGGTTATCTCAGCAGTCTTTGATTTCTTTAGCTGCTTACAGCTGATAAATCTCTAAAAGCTCGGAATGTGATTTCCTCTTACCTTTGTTCTCTGTTCCGTCTGTACAGTGTCTTGGCAGAGTGCAGCTGAAGGGCCGTAAAACTTAGGGAGGATATAACTTGACAATAATTGAGTTGATGAACACAAAGTATGAGCAGTATTGAGCTATTTAGATTATAAAGCTTCAATGAAAAAAAACTCTCTTTTTTTTTTTTAAACTGACAAACTGTCAGTGTTTAGCATAATAATTTCATGGATGTTTGTGGTGATGGCTTTAGCTGTCTTGCTCAATATAATATCCATTTTAAAAGTGTTTTTTTGTCTTCAGTCAGCAGTTATCTTTCACACCAAGCAAGGATTATAAAACCCCCTCGATAAATGTCATCAATCCAAAGAAAGAAAGAGGAAAACTCCCTCCCTTTTGAACTTTCAAATTTGTGTAGTGGATAAAGCTTGGTCACACGGGAGAGGGAGAAAGGGAAATTCTGGGGGACTTTCCTAGGAAGCAGAAGGGAAACTATTTCAGGCTCAAGAAAGTACTTTGAGCTGGTGGGATAGTCAATAAAATGTCTTTATTACTTTTGTTCAGTGCCTTGTCTAGGAGGAAGTATAACACACTAATGCCAGAGAATTTCCATTTTCCAAAATTACTTTCCATCTTGATACTGTGAGAGCAGGGAAAATCCTGGCCTGCAGATGCTTATTTTTGCTGGCAAATGTTGCCAGCAACAGGCTCAAGGACTACCAGTTGCTTTCCTGGATTGTGAGTCCTCTCTCCTCTTAGCTGTTTTTAACTTGCATATTGTAGAAACCACCTTTCTCCAAGACAAGATGATGTTGTGGATGATACGTATACACAATTCCACTAAGATACAACAGCAGTTTTTTTTCTCTATCAGTCAGACCTGTACTAGACAATACATTTCCTCCCTGTCTTGCAACCCTATAATCACTTGGATCCGTATTTCCTGACAGGTGAGAAAAGAAAGCAAGCCGGATGAAGTTCAGAAAATATTTATTATTGTCCTCTAGGAAGGTGTTAATTATTCATCAACAAAGTGGTGAGCCTCACAGGTAAATAAGGCTAACTAGTAGCCAACGCTGTTGTAGTTGCTGCATTGGACTTGAAAACACTGGGAAAAGTGAGTCTGAAAAGTGAATCTGAAATCTGAAAATGGAAGCTCAGGATTCTCCTCAGGTGAGAGGAGAAAAAGAAACTGAAATTAACCAAGGTCGGTGTAACTTGTCTTGGCTCTTCCCCAGAGAATGATGTTAACTTGAGACTGAACTGACCGAGCCCTGTGCCAGGCAGCTTGCTGAGGGTTTGGACACCTAGAACACAAACTCTATGGCAACAGCTCCTCTGAGCGAGAGGAACCACCTGAATCACATCCTGGATTTTTCTACTAACCTACAAAATGTAGTCTGAACATGTTTATAAACAACTGTTCATAATAAAGTCTTTATAGTCCTGGAACAAATCCTGGAGCCAAACACCGCTATTCATTAACTCGCTGATGTCAGAGCTACTGAAGCAAAAGGAGCTAGTTGCTGCCTGAGCTGGTCTCTCTAGGAGCATTGCCCTGTTGAAGCAAAAGCGAATGTGTCTGGGTTTTATTTGTGGTTTGTTTTCTCTTAATTGTTGCAAACAGACCTGCAGCTGCAGTTTGTGAGAACTTTTTGAGGTGGGAGGAACTGTTTATAGCACAACTTTCCCTCAGTGTAATCTGCAGCATGTAACCAGTACCAGCTGTGTCCTGACAAAGTATCTCTGATATTCCTGCGTGTTCTGGTGGCACCCTTTCTTACGCAAGGAAAACCAGATATGTGCAGTGAATGTAAATGACAAAAAAAAGAGTTGTTCTCTTCTCCAGGAGCCCATCTTTGCCTTCTCCATAGTTACCCAATGAAAAGTACAAAGTACTCACGGAATACTTTGTACTAGTAAAAAGATTAAGTCCTGGTGGTTCAAGGACTCTTGAACCAGTGACAAAAATAAGGCTGACGGTTACCAAATATTGAAGGCTTAAACCTGCCCCCTTCCTCCCAATGGAATGGCCTTCCCAGCCCCTGCTTTTTGAAAGTAGTTACAAAACTGAAGCCTACACAGTCTTTTAAGAAAACCTAACTGCTCTAGTATCAGAGCAGAGAGTTTCTAGTTGTAAGACTGTGTTACAAGCATGAGACAATGTCCAATTAACTTTTGTCCATCAGAGATAGGCACAAATAGGGGGCCCTAAAAGTGCCTGTAAGCACTTAATGTTTTTTTTGCTAAGCTGTAAATAATTGTTCCACGTGGAGAACAGCCATACAGAGTTAATGGGATGTACATACAATTTACAACATAGAGTTGTGTTGAGATGCCTAAGTTATTTTTGCCTAGGTGTTGCAGGACTGTAGACTATTGGCTTGATAGCTGAGATGGGTGTATTTGTTGTCTAAAGGAAATATCTTGAACAATCAGTTTGTGTAAGTAGGAAAAGAAGAGTGGGGATCATAGCACTTCCTGCAGGCCCTCTACTCTGGAATGTTTCTCAATCTTCTTAAAGCTTTCAGATTTTGTGGTTAACGCTCGGTTCAAATCAAGTTCAGCCAAATCATTTTACAATCTGAAGCACCCATCTCAAGTAGCGTAAGCATGATCAGATCTCATCTCATTCTTGTCCCACCAGCAAAAGCGCTTTTTCTGTTAGCAGTGCAGTAACATTGCATTTTTTACCCCCATCTGTAATCATGACCACAGAGGGAGGTACTGGTTTCTTTTCAAAGTAGCAAGGTTGGGGTTTGGGAGCAAAGGAAGGAACTCCTCTCCCTCAAAGCACTCTGAAAGACCAGATGTGTTTGCTTCCTATAGATGTTTTTCTATTCAGAACCGTGGCACAAGAAAGAGGTGGCATCCTCCACTTTACCCTTTTCTGACAACAGTATGCTATTCTTCCTATGGCTCTATGTGTACAATTAATTTTCACATGTTGCCTGCTCTCTCCTTTAGTTGTATGTGGGGAACTTGCTGTGAGTTGTTTCATTATCGTTAACTGTGCGTGTGTGGGGGGGGGTGTGCGTGCGTGTGTGTTTTCTTTTTTCTGTAGTGGTTCAGTGTCTTGACTTTCCTGTTGGAGACTGTAGGACGTCAAGAGTTTCTTGTGAATGATTTTTAGGTGAGAGCTGTACTTGGCTGAACTGGAAGATGACTCTCAGGTCTGTTTGGGGTATATTTATTTATTTTCTTCTTATTTAGGCAAGAGCTGTGGAGTGTAACTCTCATGTTTGTCTTAAACACAAGGAAAGAGGTAACTAGGACAGAGAGATTAGAAAGTCCCAACTGATGTTACTATAACAGCAATATGGGTGATGTTACAAAGGATGCCCAAACAGCAGAGAGTTACCAGCAGTCAAGTTGGAAATGCTTTGTGTTGGTGGTTGTATTCCCTAGTAGAATGTCTGTGTCAAGGGAAGACCAACTGGTGTTCCATAATTGCTGGAAGAAAACTGCGCAAAAGTGCATGGAACAGGCAAATGAATTCTGGAATGGATTCTCTGATGTTGTCTTCTGCTGTTAATGCTTTTGCTCTCTAACATAAATTCTCTGGACTCTCACAAGAGCTGACTTTACAGGCCTATCTTGGTTTTGTCTTTTCTCTTGCCTTAGAACAGTGCGAACAATCTCTTCTGGGTTGTTTCTTTTTTTTCTTGCTTATTTTTGAAATACTTGGCAAAGGATTACAAGAAACGTTAGGGAGAAAAGGCAGGAATTAGGCAGGTACTTGGCTTGATCACATAAGCCTTACTTTTCTCAAGAAACCAGGTTGTGAACTGTTAATTGCGTCTTCATACAGCTGGCTGATACTGTTCTTTCTGGATTGTGAGAGAGCAGAAAAGATAAGCCAGTCTTCGACACTAATAAATAAAGATGACAACCCAATACACAAAGTGATTATAGCTCCCAAGAACTATGTGGGGGGATATAAGTCCTAAAAGTTGCTGGTTTTCAAGCGGTCTTTAGTTTGTTTTTCTAAGGTGATATAGTTCAGTGATAATGGCACTCTGATAGCAAATTGTCTCACTTCCTCAAAGGGAGCTTACTTCAATTGTAGCTGTGTAACCCTTTCACCAATTACTACGTTTAATGCCAGAGAGCATAACGCTTGTCACTTGAAAGTAGGACATAGCTGAGAGTAAGCTGGAGAATTAATGTATAAAAGCAACTAGAGGGTGTCAAGTTTATAAACGCTCCCCAGATGTCTTGTGTTGTAATAGCATCTGATGGTCACTTGGTAGTGGACAATAGGGTCCTGTTGAGGGCTGTGGTGAAGGTCCAAACAAAGTACCTTGGTGAGGAGTCTCTGGATCAACTTTGTGCAACCCTGCTATAAAGGCAACTTGCTGGCTAGGTAGGCAGGCTACACCTACGCTGGGAAAGCAGTGCATGCGTAGCTGCTGTCATCTCTTTTCTGTAGTTAACAGTCCACCGACCTTAACCTTTCTCAGTGTCAGAGATTCTGAACGGAGCTTTCATGTTTATGCTGTTCTAAGCGTGTTGGTAAGTAATGACTTGAAAAGAAAGAGGAGCAGCTTGTGCAAAACCACAAGCTTTCATGCTGTGAAAGATCAGTCTGACCTCTCTGCGGTTCTGCACTTTCAATATAGGAAAGCCCCTGTGAAAGTTTAGGTAAACTTAGTTTTACAGTATGTTTTCAACTAGCCCCAGACTGGAAGTTGAGGGTGTGAAATGCACATCCCAAATAAGGCTTGCAAATGCAGCAGTGCATTGCACTGATCTACAGTTTGGTCTCTGGGCCTCACCTTTCCCCACTAAGGAGGTAAGCTTTGTGAACGGATAAGATTATCAGCCTCTCGGGAATGATAGGTACAGTCCAACATCTTTGCAATTGATAAACTGATCTAAAGCAACATCATCTGAAATCTTGTAGGATTCTAGTCCACTGAGCCCCCGGTTCTGCAAATAGCAGCCTCCTTCAGGCACAGGAGGCAGCTGCCAAGGGCACCAGTCTGCAAGGAGCAGTTTGAGTCTGAGGAAGCAGCAGCCACCAAGGTGGAAGGATCGGCAGCTGCTGTTTGGGGAGAGGCTGGTAGAAGATGGAGACACCGTCACCACAATCTTTCTTTACCCCTTCCCATCCCTTCCTCTTCCCCTTTGCTCTCTAGTGGCAGGGGTGGCTGAGCCCTCTCCTTTCCAAAAAAGCTACACTTGGCTTCACTAGTGCTGTTGAAAATTCTCGACAGTGTTCTAGCTGAAGCACCTGTTAATGTGACATCTCCCTGCTCCCACCACATGCACTTATCTCCCTTTAATGCCTTCCATTGACTATCACCCTGTGAAATACCTTCTGATGGCATATCACATCAGGGATTTTTTCCCGAGGATGATGCAGGCCCAGCAGCTCCTTCTGCAAGGGCTGAGTGGGCTGCAGCTCAACTAGTTGTGATCTAGCAGCTCTGGGTAGCCGGAGGAGCTGGTTTAGTCTCTACAGTGCCATAACAAAGATACAAGCTCTTCTGCACGGTAGCAGAGGGCAGTGGCACATGTGTTTAGCACCCTTCAAGCTCTTGGCTAGAGTTGGGCACAAGTGATGAGCCTTTGCATCAACTAGATAATAACTGTTCTTTGGAAATCCAGAAATACTTGGGTTGGAGCATTACAGTGTTTAGGTCTGTGCCACTGATCTAGGAAATGCTATTAAGTGTGCGTGGTGCACAGAAGATAACTGCTAGTTGGGCAAATGATGTACCTTGGAGTATAAAGGGCAGAAAGATGCACTGTATTGTTCCAGCAACATCAAAAATCAAGATGTGTGTGAGTGGAAATCTGTGATAATATCACCTCACAACTCTGCATCCTTGGATATCTTCTCCAAGAATGTCAGAGAACTGCTATAACTTGGGAGACCACCCATAACTGAGCAGATGGTTATGACTATGTAGTTGCAGGGCCAGTCTTCTCAAATGTTTCTCTGTCCACGTATCCTAGAACCATGGCATAAATGTTGAGCATCCTAGTTGCGATAATTCTTTAAAACTGTTTACTCTTGAGTTCTTCTGATAGTCTCTGCTTGAGTGATTTCTTAAGGTGAAAGTGATCTCTTACCCAAATCGTAGACGAGATCTTATCTTTCTGGTCATATGATACACATTCTAAGAACTGTAAACATCAGTGAATAGTCCTGCTTTCCTTAAGTTAGAGCAAGACATGTAAAATACCAGCTGAAAGGATTGTAAGTGTTTCTTTGTGTGAGAGATCATTGTTTGTCTTTGGGTTTCTTTAACTAAAAATTCTTACGCGCTTTTTTTTTTTTTAAAAAAAAAAAGACTACTTTCCTTTATTCAGTTCTTGCAGAAGATCCACTTAAAATCATAGGCCAAATACTTTAAAAGAGTATTATCTGTGCACAGAGTATAGAGGTAGCACCGTATCTGGATAGGTTCTCCGGCACCTTGTAGTATGCTGTGGATATTTTGTTAGGATTGAAGGGCTGTCCAGTCTCGCATGTCTCAAAGTACTTATGAGTGCTTTTCTGATACAGTCAAACTCTCCTGAAACACAATGTTATCAAATGCACAGCTGTTCCTGCTAAAGTAAACAATTGACTTTCTGCTTTGCCATCACATTCTAGGGAAGTAGACACTTCTAGGGAGATGTCTAATAAAGCTGTAACCAGGAGGATTTTTGTCACTGTAATATACCCCTTCCTGTTAGTCTTGATAGACGTAGCAACTCAGCGAGTCTTCCTATTGCTGCTGGGAAGAGATGTGCTTCCTGAGCCACCCTGGCTTCCTACAGCTGGGCTGCCTGAATCCACATCCTCTCTTGCCGCTAACAAGTCATGAAAACCCCATCTTTTGGAGGTGGCCAAAGCCTGAGTTCTGAGTATTTGTGGTAATGTATGACAAGACTTGGGGCCTCAAAAATGACTAAGCTTGGAGTCAAAACTATACAGAAACTTAGATTTAGAAAGACAGGACTCCTTCTCCTATTTGTATTTGCTTATTAGTAAAAAAGCTGATACATTCACCGGGAACTTAAGTTGATTGGTCTTAGATGATGGGAATGTGGAGATTACCTACTGCTTAACCAAACTGCATCTTGTAATTTCAGTTGGGGAAGCAGGGAGAAGAGTGCTTAACGGGACTTGCTGTGCAACCTACTGCATACCTAACCCTTACAGGGGAAGGGATGTGATATCCTCAGACAGGAAAGTACAAAGAGCCGATTGATTCAATGTGGCATTGTATTTAGTTTACTGGCAGCTGCCAACCATCTTGAGGACTCGTTATAATGCAGGCAAACAGAATATTTTGTTTGGATCTTTAAATCACTATTAAATGGCATTAAACATTATGGCTGCCCTTTTTGTAGACACAAATGTCTGATTGTGAGAATGCGTAATGGAACAAGCTTTTTTTTTTTTCCTCCCCTTGCTGACATGTTTGTGGAGACTTAACTAGCAATTATTAAGTGTGATTTGTACTGTGCTCTAACTGATAACTGTTAAGCAAAGCAGAAGCTTCTGAGCTGAACACAAGGGAGAAATCCTTCATAGAAAGCACTCAAAGTATGTAAACTTTAAGTGGCCTAGTTTTGAACCACTTCCTCTGACCACTCATGGAAATCTTCTCTAGATGTTAACATGCTGATCTCATGCCTGCAGTTCAAAGCCCTTATATCCCTGTCCTACTTACCAGAAGGGATTTGAAGAGCCTCATTAGTTATGTATCTTACAAGGCCTCAGACTTTGCGGACCTCAGAGCTGACTGCAGCACTCTTACTTCAGTCATCTAAATAAACAGTCCTAGGAGTGCTACATGTTGGTCTTTCATAATCCTTCATTCACGCTGTAAACAGTCATTTGGGAGATGAAGTTGAGGTGGCTGCTGGAGAGGGACAGCGAACTCCTTAGAGCAGCTCTGAAGTGGAACACGGAGGTTTTCGGGACTGAAGCAACCCTATTTCTAAGCAGATGTTCAGGGTAGGCAAAATGTCTGAGGATTAGCTTTGCAGCCTTGCCACCACCCCCCTCCCCAGGCATTGGGGCCACCAGAGATGAAATACTTGCCCTGGCCTAAGCAGGGTAAGCCACAGGGTGTTTCTGATCTGCACCTTGCTGGCAGTGAGCTGATGGTGATCTTAGCCATGACTTGTGTTACCTCAGCTGTGCCTTATTTCTTACAGCTGCTCCACCAAAAAATCTCCGGTACCATGGGCTGCAAATGCAAGGAGGATTGGAGCTGAAATAGCATTTTTACACCCCTTGGAGATGACACAAGGACTATTCCTGGGTAGAAACTTGTTTATTCCTCTCTCAACACAGAAGAAAAGTAAGGGAAAATGGGACCCAAGACAACAAAAACTGCATTTTAATAAAGGCTATCCTAACTTAGATCTTTCTCTACCTTACTCTGAAGCATGGACTAGATCTGTAGTTGGGGTGAGGTAGGGACATACTGCCAACCGTGTCAAGTCAGCAGAGTTGCCCTGACATATATCAGATTGTGCATGTCACTTTACATCTGAATCAAGGTGTTCAGCTGCATCTGTGAAAGCAATATGCAGAAGGCTTCATACCATGACCACCATGAAACTTGCAGCTGTAGTGAGGTACTCAAAGGGTGAAACTCATTGTGTGGAGGATAGATAATCTTTGAGGACAGAAGTTTCCCATGAGGAAATTCAAAGATCCCCCAGCCAGACTTCCCATACAACCCTGCTAGCTCTTTAATTAGGTATTTTGATTTGAGGCTATTAAGGCTTCATCTAGACTGTAGTGTAGCCACATCCTGGTGCCATAATAGGACCCCGTGCTCAGCAAGGTGCTGCTTCTCTCTTTGGCCTTAATGGACCTTAACTGTGGACCCAAGAGTTGTTTATCAAGTTGGGTTTCCCCCGAGTATACTTATTGGGTGGATGACAGCGCTCTAGTATAAATGAACACACTCTTCTGCTTCATTTCTCTGTGAGGAATGAAGAAATGAGGGAGGAGGTACTGAAATGAGTGATATATTATAGGGACTTGTATGAGTTTTAGTCACAGATGAAATGCTGGCCCCTGACTCTCTAGCTTGGCTATTTCCTAGCCTGTCTGGCAGAGGAGATCTTTCCAGGGAAACCTTTTAGCCTCAAAATTTTTTAATTTTTTTCTTCTTCCCTCTCTCCAAGCAGAGGACTTGGAAAATACAAGAGGTGCAGCACAACGTGGGTACCCCAGGGACTTTTCAGTCCCATCCTCTCAACTGCATATTGTTGCAATCTTTCTTGTCAGGAAAGATTCCTTCCTCATCTCAAACAAAAAAATCATTCTGTAAAAGAATATAAATTTTGCTATAGGAGATGATAGAAGATCTAATAGCTTATACTCTATAGATCCTAACATGAAGGGGCCTCAAATTCCTATAGTATCACACTCTGCTTTCAAAAAAATCTCTTGGAAGTATTACTCCAATGCAGTTGCTGCAGGATGTGCATATGTCTGAGTCAGCTTTTAAGCCACCGCTGTGCATTTTGCTAAGAGATGGGCAGTGTGTGGCAGGGCAGGAGTTGGTGTAGGCAGCGGTCAGAGTGGGGTCAGCCTGTGCCAAACTCTGCAGCACTGCTAACTAGCTGCAATTCTGCCAGCTGCAAGGAAAACTTAGCTTGCAGCCTGAGTAGACAGAAGCATTGCTATGGGTGACTGAGTGAGGAGTGCATGGGAGTGACTTGACCGTGGAACGGCCCTTGCTGGATATGTGGTAGAGCTGGAAAAGTGGTGACACCCCCTGTTGTCATCTGCCTCTTGGATTTCACAAATGCTCCTGGGCATCTTCTCCCTCCCCACCTCTTCTGGAAGTCCTAAATGCGTATTTCTGGTGAGTGGAAGGGAAGAATGTGGCTATTGGGCAGATTTCCTTCGTCATAACTATTTGCGAGCTATGCCCTTCTCTGGGTAGCGCAGTGCATTTGGGTAAGAGGAAATTGTCACCTTCCGGGAAATAAGAGTTCATGGTAACTGCAAAATAAGTGTGTTTTGGATGCAGTTCAGTGTTGTTTGTGCTGGTTGTTTTTTTTCCTATAAGAGGGAAGAAAAAGATAATGCCATCTCCTCCAAAGCCGGGTAGCTGAAACATGCTGAGTCTGCAGATGTACACAATAGTGGCTTTGCACAAATGCAATGTTGCAGAAGGCAAAATGCAGCAACTCCTCATAGGCTGCGTAAACCTACTCTTTAAAAAGAACAACCAAGTTTTAAGCTGGGCTGCCTCAGCAAGGGAAATGTAGGGAGTTCTGGATGCTATTCTCTTTGCTGATGTCAAAATAAAATAATAATCTCTTCAGAAATGATGGCAGGGATCTGCTTGGCTCTAGCTCAGATGGCTCTCTAACTGTGGGTGACAGCTGACCTTGCTCTGGCAAGGCTACTGAGAAAGAAGCTGAAAGCAAGTTTGCTTTTACAAAAACAAAGTTCTGGTTCAGAAATTAAGCACGTGGCAATGTAGAACATGAGGAAACTTGGATGTTAGGAAATGACATCTGGGAAGCCAGAGGTGAAGAGACTATACTTCAAATGCACTTAGTTGAGAAATACATTTGGACTCTACAACTAACTAACTTCATGAATAAACTGAAGGGGAAAAAAAATTAAGCAAATGGCAGTCTCCTTAATCGCATTGCACCTAGTCTTTCCAGCAGTCTTGCAAGGAAATTCTAAGTGAGATAAAATAATACAGAAAACTGCATAATAATGTAGGCACAAGGAGGTGTGAGAGGAAAATACCTGCATGTAAAACTAGTTGTTTGATTTTTAAAATTATTTCTACAATTTAGTGTTCTCTAGATGAATAATTTGCTAGTTCTCTCATCATCCCCGCTCTTCATTATAGTTGCACTCTTGAACTACACCAAGCAAAAGCTAAATTACACCAGTCACCACCATTCCCTTATAGAACAAAAGTCAGTTTGGAGTGAAACTTTGGTAAACTGCGGCAACCAAAGCTAAAATACTTAAAACCAATCCTTGCAAATGACACAGAGTCCTGTGGTTTCAGCCACTGCAGGTGCCCTCTTTTGGGATGCTACTGAGTGCTCTTACTGTTACGCTGCCTTAATGCCTGCTGCTCGGTAGTGGGCTGGCTGCCTGTGTGCGTTGAATAATTCTGCTTTCCAGGGGCAAATTGTTATATGGATCCTGCGGTTGTAGGTTTTGGTGTTAGCTCTTGACACCTTTGTAGATATGTGCAAATGACATTTTACAGCTCTTGAAGTCTTGCTTGGGTGTTGTCCTATCCGCTAACAGAGCGAGTCTCTGTCTGTGAAAGCGCATCATCGAGTCACCTTCACTGACGCTAAGAGTAAAGGGTCCAGAGGATGTGGTAAAGCAAATCATATACAGGCAGCGCTTGCTGGAGTTTATGCGCTAAGCTTAGCAAGGCAGGAGGCTGACAACATGGGTTCAAGGGTGTCCCTCACGCACACCTGCAAGGAGGTGGACGCTCTGAGATGGTGCCTGAACTAAAGCAGTATCTATTGCCAAAGGTGCTGCTATGTTGTAACCAGAAAAGCTGTGGTGAGTTGAGCTTTTCTGCTGTGCCTTGAGGGAAATTTTTTCCTGTGGTTGCTTTAAAAACAAAACCAAACAGTGGTAACCCACAGATGGATGATTAAAAAGAAAAGTACGGCTTTAAGACAGATGGCTCTGGGATGTTAGGAAATCTTAACTGAACTTAGAGTGTGGTCACATCCCTTGTAAGAAGTCACATAGTTTAACATGCACAAAGTCAGTTTTCCATGCCCGGAAACTGTCTAGCTTGGAGTCCTTGGGCTAGCTACGTATTTATGTGCTGGGGAGGCAGACTTGTTCTGAACAGTCTGCATTCCTGGGGGCTGGCAGGGAAATGGAGACCTCTGCATTTAAGGACTTGTATATATTCTAGAATATATTATAATTTCTCTAATTTGTGTTTTTTGTTTCTTAACTTTCTTTACCCCTCCTCCCTTACTCAGCAGGCATCTTGCACCAGATAATGACTAAGGGCTACGCACTTTCTTCCTTCAGTCTTATTGGGCACCTCCTTGAAGAAACTGTCCTAGTACCAGCAATTTATTTTATTCTGTTACAGATGACTTCAGCAACTAGCATAGGATGGACTGGTAGAAAAGTCTGGTGGTTGGAATCAGAGTTTAGAAAAAAGAAAATACAGGGACAATAGAGGAAAAGGCAGCTGAGAGAACAACCAAATCTGGAATTTGCTACTGGCATAAAATGGAGATTCCTTTTAGTGATGCTGAAGACGGCTATAGTTTTATTTGTTCAGTGCTCTAGGTGAGCAGGAAGGAAAAGGAAAACTTAAAAATATATAAACGAAACCAAAAACTCCACCATCAAAACCAACCTCTCGTTTCTACCCCCTGAGCAATAAACACAGTTAAAAACCCGAGCCAGTGTGAGTTCTGCTATGCCTCTCCTATCCACCATAGGTGGTATGGATGCCTCGGGCCAGGGCTGAGCAGCCCAGGGTGCCCACGCAGCCTGATCTGAGCTCCTCTCCTGGGCCAAGAGCAGCACAGCCCTGTGAGCATGATGAGAAGCTGCAACTAGTAACTCCCCATCAACACAGGGAATTCGTGCCAGTGCAACACTACACAGAGGCAGTGGAACTTTTCCAGACCTTGTTAGCACAGGCACCTCTGCACCATGCCTTGCCGTACGCTTAAGATGTGCCTGAAGGTGCTGAGGTGCCATTTTAAAGACACGTAGGCAGATGTGAACTGAAATCAATGACTGGAACTCCCCAGGGCTTAGGCTGCTCTGAAAAATCTGTCTGCAGGTACATCTGCAACATATTCCTGCATGCCTCTGAAAATTGTCAGTGTTCAATGAGATATTTCACCGAATAAGTGTGTGTATGTGTATTTAATGGACTATGGCAGAAAAGTATCTCATTGTTCAGAGGCTTTTTCCCTCTCCTCCTTTCTCTCACCTGTTGAAACAAAGCTCTGGCTATTGACACGTTCCTGTGATGTCTTGCCACCTGGACTGGACTGCCACCTTCTGTGTATGTTTAGGAATGCTCAGATTCCACAGGAGTGGTTGGCTCTATAGACTCCTCACCCTGAGTGGGAGGGAAGGCTGTAACACAGTTCAGAAAAGGAATGTAGCTGGGGGTGTGAGAGAGAGAGAAACCAGCTCAATTTTTTCAAAGGATTCTTAAATACTAACCATAAAAGCATAAATGAGTTGGAAGGGATGTTAAAGATCATCTAGTCCAACCCCCCTGCCATGGGCAGGGACACCTTCCAGTAGACCACGTTGCTTAAAGCCCCATCCAACCTGACCTTGAACACTTCCAGGGATGGGGCATCCACAACTTCTCTGGGCAACCTGTTCCACTGTCTCACCACCCTCAGAGTAAAGAATTTCTTTCTTGTGTCCAATGTAAATCTACCCTCTTTCAGTTTAAAACCATTGTCCCTTGTCCTGTCACCACAGCCCCTACTAAAAAGTTGTTCCTCATCTTTCTTAAAGCCCCTTTAAGTACTGGAAGGCTGCTAAAAGGTCTCCCTGGAGCCTTCTCTTCTCCAGGCTGAACAGCCCCAACTACCTCAGCCTTTCTTAACAGGAGAGGTGTTCCAGCCCACTGACCATTTTTGTGGACCACCTCCAACAAGTCCACGTCTATTTTGTGCTAGCAGTAAGCTGTAGATGCTACCTACAATGACAAGGTAGGAAAAAGCCAACCACCCCCCTAAAGAGTTCACTGCACTGTTGTGTGTAGTTGTTTTTTCTGGTTTTTTTTTTTTTTTTTTAATAATATACAGGATATTTCTTTTGAAGTGTAAAATGTTCTTCCAGCCTCCCTCACATGAATGGCTTTTCTGGCAGAAAAAACGTCAAGAAGTGGTGACTTGCACCAAAAGATCAGTCTCTTGGATGTAGTATACAGTCAATGCAAATCTTATTTTAGGACTTTCATAACTGGAGACTGCAAATTGGAGACGACTTTTTTGTAGTGCTCATCTTGGTAAATGGTGTGCATTACAAGAGGAGGGCTTGGAGATGAAAACTTTCTACCATCTCTTCTCCCTTTCTAGAAATAACTACTTAATTTCTCTATGAGGAAAAATCTGTGCTGATCTCTACCTTTATGATGCTTACACTTGTATTGTTGAGTTAAACTTAAAACAATAGCAAGCTTTTTTGATTTCATGAGAACTGAAATGTATAGCTGTGTAGTTTCACTGCTTACTCAGGATTCAGTTTTAGTCAACTGGTGAAATACTTCTGTCAATTTAGTCTTCAAAAGGCAAAATTGTCTGGTATGAGCTGGCTCTTGAGGGGCCTGAATTCTAAGTTTGCATAGAGGTATGAGAAATTGGGCTTTGTGACATCAGTTGCTTTGTACTTTTTCCAAGGTGACTCTCTTCTACTGTCCTCCCTTCCTGCATTACCTTGGTGGGTACTGTTCCTCCTGAAGAAGGGAAAAGTTATCAAGAATAAAAATAGATTTTAAAATGGAAAAATTGTTTTAAATGGACTGGTATGTACATCTGTTGTTGTGTGTGGTGTTTTTCTTTTTTTCTTCATCTAATATAGACCTACCATTAAAACTCGAAGGCAACAAGTTTGTCTGAAATGTGCTTGTGCAACAATATCTTGTTATCCTTTTTTTTTTTTTCAAAATCTGCAAACACTTGTCACAGAAACCACGGTGACTCACAACTTGGGTAAATCCTCCTATGCGGTTGCTTGCCCTCTGTATTATCTCTTCGCTCTTGCACTTGATTCCTTCTCTAGCTGCAAACTGAGACCTCGAGTTTTGTGCAGCGCTGACTTTGTGATTGTGCGTGTGCTGCTCAGTATAATGGGACTCCTTACCTTCCTCTCATGGGGGCTTTTAGCTGCTGTTACACCCTGTCAGTTTGTAAACAGTGACCATTCAGAACCTGCAGAGTTATGGAGGGTTTCGGTTTTGGTGTGACGAGTGTGCTGAATGTTTTGCCTGAGCCTTTTCTCTTACTCAGCTGAGGCTTCATTTTCAGCCTACTGTTCATTCTCTGAACTTCACTAAACTGAAACTCCCTGTTCAGTCACTTCTCTCAGCGTGTCAGTTTAATGACTAAAGAAAAGCAAAAGGATAAAGAGCAGGAATAAAGGCAAAACTGTATTTGGTGAGTAAATTAGCTGGAGATGCCTTCCGGGGTGTCAGGTGAAAGCTGCCTTTTGTTTTATGGCAGCCTCAGCCTCACTTCTCATTTTGCAGTTTAAGTGCACCCCAGCTGCCAGTCGGCAGTTACAGATCCGAAACGTTTTAACTGGGAAAACCCCTCAATCTGTATTTTTTCCTCTCCAGCAAACTGCCACTTATGACAAAGAAAAAAAAAAAAAACCAAAACCAAACTAAAACAAAGATTGTTTCTTTTTCATTTTTTCCCATGTCCATATCATTTGAAGCAATTGTAAAAGACCTTAGCTAAAAAGCCATAGCCCAGATACTGTAGTTTTAGCACTTTCTAGTACAGGACAGAAACCTTAATCATTTACTTACCAATGTGGAATCTCTCAGTATCTTGTCTGAATGTGCTGAGATCCAAGACCTGCTGCTGCGAGGAGCCTCTGCCTTGAATGAGGAAGTGCTGAAGCAGGGCAGGATGTGGAGCAATGACTCGGATGTCAAGGGCTATGTTTCTTGACTAGCTGAGGAATTAGAAAAGGAATTATTGACGGCACTCACTGTAGCATGCTCAGCTGACGTAAGGACTTGCTAGCTACCGCTTTACCAATAGTAAAAGCTCAGGAACATTCAATATTTCACTTTTCAGCTTTTCCCAAGCTTTAGCTGCTTATGCAGTTTAATGCAACGTTCTGGTATTGCAGTGCTTTCTAGGAGAAATAGCTACTTTTTGTCTAATAAAACATATGTCCCTGTCAGGAAGCATTTTTTTTTTTTTTTTTTTTTGCATGAATGTGCCACTTGAAGATGTTCAGAATAAGGATTTTGGTAACGCTTCTGAAACAACTCTTGCCTGTTAGCTCAAACAGGCACTTTAGACTTTGCTTGGTTCTTTCCTTTGGGAAAAGGCAATAATTAAAAAAAAAAACCCAAACAAAAAAACAACAAAACAAACAAAAAAACAAAAAAAACCCAAAACAAAAAACCAACACAAACACAACCCAAAAATATCTCTTCTTACAGTTAGTTTTAACTGACATTCATGTATTTAGCATCCTATTCACCTGAACACAGGAGCTACCACTTGCAGTTTCTAAGCATACCTTTCCAAACTCTACACTGTCAAAAAAGCTCTGTCTCTTGTTTTCTCTGCAGTCAAGCACTGCTGTTTCTCTGACTCTCCGCTTTTGATGCACAGGTACTGAGCAACGTTTTACCCCTTATGTTTTCAGACAGCCGTGGTAGAAGCCTTTCTCTTTCTCCTTGCTTGCGTCTTGATGAAATGTCTACTTGGGTGTGGGTGCCTGGCATGCCTTGCTATATCACTTCATAAAGGAATTTAAGTTTTCTTTCTATGGGCATTTGCTAGCATGGCCATTGCTTCACTGAAGTTTTGTTGCACAGATTTGCATAATTGCACAATTCAGCACTCGCACATCATAAGTGGAAAAATATATTAGGTGGCTTCTGTTCAACTCTTGTCTTTAAACTACCAGTTTCTGGTTCCTGTGTCTTGCATTGAATTTAATCCTTCTGACATCTCCCTTTATTTTAAGAAGTGTGTTTGTGTACACACCTATAATGCACTGTTAGTGTTGAACTTTTCATTATATAAACGTGCCATAAACGGCATACCAATTGATTTAAAATAATTAGTATTCCAAACACTGTTGTCACTCATCTCAACTCCTCCTCTAGCTACTTAATCACGCTGGATAAATTTAAATATCAATATGTAACACTCGTATACAAAAAAAAATTGCTTAAACTTTAGAGTAAGTCTCAATTTTTTAGTATTAAGCCAGAAGTTAAATAGCTGAAGAAACTCTAGGAAATCATCTTTCATTATGCTAGAAAACAACAACAAAAAAACCCCCTTCTTAATGGTTTGAGAAGTAACAGTTGATAAATTAGTCAGCTTTATGGTCGTATTTCAGCAATACACAGTTTATCATTCAAACGATGCTGTAATGGAATTACTCGTTCTCTCCTGTGACAGTGATCCTGAGTATTTCCTGAGGCACTTCACTTTTGCAAAGCTTTGAATGCCTGATGCAAAATATTTCTGAGTTTGTAGAAGTGATTCTCTGTCTGGCACCGAAGCACGAAAGTGGAAGGCTTCCAAGAGTAAAACTCCTGATGAAGTACCAAAACCATCTATGGTTGCACTAATGTCATGAGAAAGATGTATTGGGTTTTTTCCCCACGCTCTTCTGAAAACTCTTTTCTTGATAGAATACTGCTCTGAGAGCTCCTCTTAAATTAAAGCAGGTGTATTGTCCGAGTTAACGCAACTGTTGGAATTTGACTCACAGATGCTATGTCCAATGCCAAGTAAAAGAAAATCAATCCATAACCAAGTTCAGAAATTTGAAGGTGTATCCTTAATACTTCATATGCTAATTCCTTCTTCACGTGCTTGGAACAGGTCGTCAAGACATCACGTAGCCCAGCCTAAATTCAAGCAATCAGCTGAGGCAATTCCTCAGTGTGTCCAGTGATTTGAATAGCCTTTTTTTCAGTACATATCTTTTTAAAGTCCTTTGTCACTAAATACTCTGCGTTTTTCTTGTGTTTGGTCTTTGAAGAGCACTAGCATGGTGATTAAGTACCATCTAGCAAAAATATCATGGGAATGGCAAGGCTGCTGTACTCCATCTTTGTGCACAGGTATCCTGTTTGTCTTCTTTTCCATCCTTTTCTCACCTTATTGCTGTCCTCCTATCTTGCAGGAGGAGGATCTGGATTACTAACGCATTCTTCCAAAACTGCTCTGTGTACAAAAAATACAGTAGTAATAGACACGTGTCTTCTAATGGTCTGAAGTGAAGGTTGTGTGTCTGCAAGGCATGGCCATAGAGCTCTTAATTTGATTTGTGGTGATAAAGGCAAAGAAATCATGCCGATCTGTGATGATTGCTCACCAGGATAAACCACACCATTATGTACAGGGTGTGTGGTTGGTTTTTTTTTTTTTGGTTTGGAATTGTGTTTGATTTTTTTTTTTCCAAGCTTGCTAATTGCTTGTGTGACAGAAGTGAGGTACTGTGACTACACTGAGTGTAGCTAAATATGAAATAAAATGAGGACCCGGCAGCGGTGCAATGCTGGTTTATAATTGTTTATCTTGATAGATAAGACTGAATGTTTTTTATTTTTTTCCTTTCTACTTTTCCTGTTTTTCTAACATAGTCCTGTTAAATTTAGAATGGGTTGAGTCACCTGAAGGAGATTACTGCTGTTATGGCTATACAACTTGCTCATGTTCTCTCAAAATCCAGGCATAACTTTCCCACAATCACAGAATGTTTGAGGTTGGAAGAGACCTCTGGATGTGACCTGGTCCAACCCCCCTGATCAAGCAGGGCTACCTGCTTGATCTTCAGACACAGCCTCCTATGGTGTTTGTACCTGTTGCCTCTGACCCTGTCACTGGGCACTACTAAAGAGAGCCTGGCTCCATCCTCTTTGCACCCTCCCTTGAGGTATTTATATACATTTATGAGATTGTGCCTGAGCCTTCTCTTCCCCAGGCTGAACAGTCCCAGTTCTCTCAGCCTTCCTTCACAGAGGAAATACTCCAGTCTCTTCATCTTTGTGGACCTTCATTGCACTCTCTCCAGTAGATTCACATCTCTCTTGTACTGGGGAGCCCAGTACTTTGCCTAATGCAGCCCAGGATACCATTAGTCATCTTTGCCACAAGGGCACATTACTGGCTTATGTTCAACTTCTTGTCCACCAGCACACACCCAAGGTCCTTTTGGCAAAGCTGCTTTTCAAGCATGTACTGGTGCAGGGGGTTGTTCCTCCCCAGGTGCAGGACTGTGCTTCTTGTCAAACTGCATAAGGTTCCTGTCAGCCCATTTTTCCATCCTGTTAGGGTCCTTCTGGATGGCAGCACAACCCTCTGGCTTCTCAATCACGCCTCACGGTTATTTGTCATCAGCAAACTTGCTGAGGGTACTCTCTGTCCCATCCTTTGGATCATTATTGAAGGTCTTGAACAGGACTGGACCTAGTATTGATCCCTGTTGCTAGTTACTGGCCTCCAACTAGATTGTGTTACTGATCACCACACTTTGGGCTGGGCTGTTCAGACAGTTTTCAGTCCACCTCACTGTCTGCTCATCCAGCTTATACTTCATCAGCTTGTCTATGAGGACCTTATGGGAGATGTGTAAAAAGTCTGTGTAGACAATGTCCACTGCTCTCCCCTTGCCTAGCAAGCCAGTCATTTCATCATAGAAGTTTCTCAAGTTGGTCAAGCATTGCTTACCCTTGGTGAATCCATGCTGACTATTCCTGATAACTTTCTTGTCCTTCATGTACCTAGAAATGGTTTCCAGGATTAGCTGCTCCATTGCTTTCCTAAGGATTGAGGTCAGGCTGACTGGCCTGTAGTTTTCTGGGTCCGCCTTCTTGCTCTTGTTGAAGATAGGAGTGACATTTGTTCTTCTCCAGTCCTCTGGCACTTCTCACAGTTGCCATGATCATTCTAAGATTATCAAAAGTGGCCTCACAATGACATCTGCCAGCTCTCTCTGCACTCACGGGTGCATCCTGCCAAGGCCCATGGACTTATGTACGTTTGGTTTGCTTAAGTGCTCTCTGACCTGATCCTCTTCCACTAAGGGTAGTGTTCCAGACTCTTCCCTGGTCTCTGGGGCCTGTGATTCTTGAAGGCTGGTCTTGCTAGTATGTCAGCCCCTTACACGTCCTGTGTAACCAGGTCCCCTGTCTCCTTAAGCAGTGGGCCCACGCTTTCCCTAGCCTTCCCTTCCTTTTGTCTCCCTTGTATGTATAGAAGCCTTTCTTGTTGTCTTTGACATCCCTGACTGGATCCAATTCCAGGTGGACTTTGGCTTGATTAATCGTGTTTCTGGGTGCTCAGACAGTGTCTCTATTCCTTCCAGGTTAACCCACCCTTGCTTCCACCCTCCGGATGCTTCCTTTTTGTGTTTGAGTTTTGCTAGCAGCTACCTGTTCATCCATACAGGCCTCTTGGCATTTTTTGTCTTACTTCCTACTTGTTAGGATGGACTGAACACAGAACCCAGATATGTTGAGACAAGCTACCAAGCTGATGTCAAATCCTTAGGCTGATTCATGTACTACAGACCATTGCCTAACGCCTTCTTGGTTTTCAGTCCCTGGGGCTGCTCACTTCAGTGTTTGGAGGTGTTCAAATGATCAGTAGGTTTTTCATGCTGCTTCTAGGTTGTAGAAATGTGTTTTCTTTTTTCTTCTCCCACTGCCCCCCCCGCCCAATGCTGTATTCTGCATGTTTGCTAAAAGGCTTCCAACAGAAGCAAAATGCAGTCATCTTTGCCACAGAATACAGCAATCCACTTCAGACAGCTTCCTAGCTTTGTTACGGAACAGTTGCCTATGTATCTCCTAATTCAAACACTGTGAATCGAACACTTTCCAAAGTCAAAGCCAGACTATTTTCACCACGTACAGGTGAACGGATGGAAGAAGGGAGGGTTTATATGGTTTGATTCCCAGTATCTGTAATATAAACTTGGATTCAACTAAGTACTGCTGTAGACTGGACAAGGGACCTGTGTAATTTCCTTTGGTATTACGTTAGCGTGTTGTAACCTTGCGATGTTCTCTTTTAGTTGTATTTCTTCCTCTGCTTGTGTTTATAATCAGAACGGCTTCTGACTCTGCTGGCGGAGTACTCCAAAAAAGTAAGTCATGCTAATCATTAGTATTGATGACCTTACCTGGTGTTATCAATAAATTTAAGCTTTTTTCTCTTCAGTCGCACTTCCCTTCTGTTATCAGATAAACCAGATAATAAAACAGCCTCACTTCACAAAGAAAGGGCAAGCAAACTCCACTTAATTTGTTGTTCTGAGCAGAAGACAGCTAGGGTTTTTTTTGTGGGTGAAGCAGTATAGACCAGCAGTAGCTGTAGCTTGCCATGCTCATCTTCTCTACTTCATCTTGGTAAACCTTATTCCTTCTTCAGCCTGAGTGGGAACAAAAAGACTATTTACACCAGGCTGGTGAGCACTTGCGATCTGTGTACTCTAATTACTATTTGGATTTGGCTGTAGACTGAGATTTTTCCAGCCGGTGAGAAGCATTCCAAGTTGTGACTGGTTTCACTTGTTTCTGCTCATTTGAGGTACCACGGTCTGGTCACGTTATGTGACTAGGATTCTTACCTGAGAACGCGAACAGACACAGAGAATGAAGAAACAATCAGTGCTCATGCTGGCTTTCAAACCATTTGAGCTTTGGTCCTTTCATGGCGCAACTAGAGTAGCGAAAATTGAAGCAGCGTGTTCATTTGCAAATGAAGAGGCAACAGTCAGCAGTGTTGCAGTCCAAGATGAGAAATGTTCTTTTAAGTTCTGGCAATAGGAGATACTTGGCAAGAAATACGCATACGTGGCTGAGGCCTAATGACCTGAATGTGCAAGCAGAAATGGGAACGAAAATTCAGCTTGACTGTGAGAAAGGAATGAGAGCGAAGCTGATCTCTTGCTATTTTTGTCACTCTGATCCCTTAAGCGACAAAGCTTCCCAGGCTGATTGATTAGCTGCTTGTTTCCTCAGTGAAGTCACTTTTCCCCTCTTTGTAGAATACTCTGAATTGGGTGTCTGCCTGAGTGCTCTGGATCTTGGACACTCAGGAGGGAGGATTCATGCTTTTTCTGCAAAGGTGTTCATGACTGTATTTGCCACAAGGCTTCTAGGCTTTCCTAGGGAATAGCAGCAAGCACTGGGAGCCATTGAAAGCGTAAGTTGCTCCACGTATCTCTGCTTTCCTCCCAGCGTATGTGAGACATAGAATACAATAGTTTAGTTGGAATGGACCTACAAGGATCATCTCATCCAACTGCCTGATCACTTCAGGGCTGACCAAAAGTCAAAGCATGTTGTTAAGGGCATTCTCCAAATGCCTTTTAAACACTGGCAGGCTTGGAGCATCAGCCACCACACTAGAAAGCCTGCTCCAGTGTTTGACCACCCTCTTGGTAAAGAACTGTTTCCTCGTGTTAAGTCTGAACCTCCCCTAGAATCATAGAATTTATCAAGTTGGAAGGGACTCATAAGGTTCGTTGTGTCCAACTCCCTGCTCCTTGCAGGACTACATAAAACTAAACCATACAACTAAGAGCGTTGCCCAGATGCTCCTCCTCCTCTGACAGGCGTGGTGCCATGACCACTTCCCTGGGGAGCCTGTTGCCTGGGGTAGCTTTGAACCATTCCCATGTGTCCTGTCACAGGATACCAGGCAGAAGAGTTCAGGCCCTCCCTCTCTGGTTCCCCTCCTCAGGAAGCTGTAGGGAGCAACGAGGTCATGCCTCAGCCTCCTTTTCTCCAAACTAGACAAAATGGCATGGGCTGGCCTGCCTGGTTAGCTGAGCAGGGCAAGGGCTGGCTAAGATGGGCAAGGACACCTGCTCTTGCTGCAGCAAGGGGTGCCTGGTTGGTGCTCAGCAGATCCTTGTGGCGAGCAAACCGTCATCACAGGCTTGACTCACTCCCCCAGTTGTATACTGACCTTCCCAGATTTCCTGGTGCTGCCCCATCCCTCCAGTGATCCAGTGAAGAAGCATTTTGTTGCATTGCATCTCTCTGTGCTGGACTCAAGCACATCTCAAAGGGTGCAAGTCTCTGATATTTATCTCTTTCTCAGTCACTTTTTTTTTCTTCTTTCCTCCATTACAGCCACTGTTCTACTGTCTTACCCTGTGCTGGCCAAAACAGGGATCACAAGACTGGTCGGGGTGGAAAGCTGAACTGTTGGTGGGGGGTCTGGTCTTGTGCATGGTGCTGGTTCAGTAACGGTAGGGAGAGGACTCTGCTCTGTCTAGAAATGCATGGGGAGCACACCCACCTTCTGGCAGGTATTTCACGTTCCAACCAGCTTATTTGCAATTATAATAAAATATTTGGGGATGTAACTGGGTTTCTCTCTGGCCCCGCGAACTGCATAAGCCAAGCACCGAATGCTCCGTCAGAGGTACTTTGGAGGTTCAGTGCAGGCATGATAATGCTATCTGCAATCCTTCAGATGCAGCTGGTCAGACTATGGCTAATTATAGGACTGGTTCTTTCATCTAGGCATGGCCGGGAAACCATGAAATCCAAGAGCAGCAAAAAAACCCTACAACTTGGTGTATGCTGCACTAAGTACGCTGTGTGGTATCTTGTGTGAGTTTTGCCAAACCTAATACATGTATTTCTAAACACAAGCAATGAAATTGTTGCACCCGAGAACGCAACCCTCTGTGAGTGACTGTCTAAACCTCATTTTTGGGTTGCTAAAATGCACGTGTTCAGTTTGCCACTCTGTACCATGGAAGAGGGGCTGCCTGGGATGTTCATGAGGTTCATGTTTTAGGCCGCTTTCCGGGATGACTGGCAGCTCTGCTTTCTTCTGTTTTCTGCTCTGCCTGATGATCTAAGCCTACATGCCAACCTTGAGACCTGTCTGCCATCGTGGCTTACACAACTGCTGGCAGCCACAGGGGCTTGAATGTCCCCAGCCTTGCCTCCCTTGTCAAAGGCCAGGGCTAAATGAATCATAATGCTTTTCTTAAGGCATGCGAACCTTTTTTTTTTTTTTCTTTTCATTGATCCCTGTGACAGCTTGGTTCACACCTTCTCTAAAGGAGAGAGGCCTTCCAGGATTGACTGAACTGTGAATGTGTGTTGGGGCAAAATGTCATGGTTTAGCTCCTTACCCAGTGCAGCCCCTGCTTGTGCAGCAGCCTGGCTGTGCTGGTAGCGCTCCCCTCCTCTGCAGGGTGCTCCAGTCCCGGGAGCAAAGGAACTCCCGTTTCCGATCTTGCTGAAACTTAAGCTTTGCTAAATATAGTTCTGCAGCTCCAGCCACTTCTGATGGCGCTTTTTTTTTTTTTTTTTTTTTTTTTGCAGAGGGCTTTTTGTTTCTGGGAGGTTATACACTGGAAGGGTAAATACTAGTAGCAATTAAAGTGCCCGTTTTGCAGATGCTATCTGCAGTAATTTACCCCTGACCTATCACAAACTTGTCTAATAGTGGGAATGCTGCAGCTGCTATGCTGCGAGTGTCCAAAGGCCTTCATAGTCCAACGCCCTCTTTATGGCTGTGACCCACATAGACAAGCAGGGTGAGCAGAGACTTTGTGACCAGGGAAGCGTTACAGCAGGAACTCTCTAGATCTCTCCCTGGCCTTCACCTAGAAAGAAAGTATAGATTTTTCTTTTTTTTTTTTTTTTTTTTTTTAAGGTAAGTTTCACGAGAGCAAGCACAATATTTCCTAGTGTGAAAGTTCAGGCAGGCTCTAATATCTGCCGGTGTAATTAAGCTGCTGGTGTTCTGCCAACCTGCAGGGAGCAGGAACTCAAGAGGGCAAAACAAGTATGTGCTGTCTTGGCAGTCAACAGTGACACTAGTTTTGACGTGTTGGGGTGGTGGGCAGATAGGATATAAATCTTTCTTTGAAAAGTAAATAGTCTGAATGAAAGCAGTGACGTTGGGATTGTGTTTTCCTTCAGTCTGTGGCAGTCCTGCCACTCAAACAAGGGCAGGAGTTCCTTGCAGGAGCCGCTTGCTTTCTCATTCATCTCCTTGTAAAATCTGCCCTGCGTCTGGTGTGCTGCTCCATTGCCCTTTATCTCTGTTCAGAGACACTTTGGGATGATGCTCCGTTGCGCTTACCTCTGTGCCTCACACTTGACTGCTTGCATGGAGTTTCCCACCGACAGAGATGTTATACAGATATTTCCAGGCTGAGTGCTCTATCCCATCCCAGTGCCTGGGTGTGCGATGATTAAGATTATAGTATGCTTTGTAAAACGTGTAGTGAGCAATGTATTGGAGTGCTGGGCTGTACAGCCAGACCTTCACAGGAGGGGGTTAGGGTCAGTTTCCAGCTTCAAAGCAAACTTCTTACCTGGCTTCTGCCTCGGTGCATGAGTTCAGTGGTTTCTCCAAGCTGTCTGGAGCAGCATTGCCTACAGACTAAAACAAAACAGAACTCCTTTCCTCCCCTGCCCTCCAACCCAACCCCAAAGGCTTCTGAAAAGTATGTGGGTGGGGGCACACCTCTCTGCCTGGGATCCCACGCGGCTACGGGGTGCTCAACCAGTTAAATGCAGACCAGTTTTAATGCAAAAACTGGTTCTTACCAGCAGGAGTATTTGATACGTGGAATACCTACTCCTGTTTCCCAAAACTTGAAGGCCTGCTGATGCAGTAAAAGCAGCTGGAGAAATTAGTGGATTTCTTTTGCCAAGTTTTCTGTTTCTGAGGAACAGTTTGTTTGACTTTGTTTGTTTGTTTAGAAAGAATTTTCTATCCAGATATGTTGTGACGCAATAAGAATTGCTCAAAAGTGAGGCTAAAACACATTGTGTGAAGTCTAACATCAGTCTCCATGTTGCCAAAAAATGCTAACAAAAGGCACTGGCTCACTGTCTGCATGCCTGGTGGCTTTTGTGGTTGATAATTCCAGCCATCCAGGGATACTTTTTTTAAATAAAAAAAAAATAAAAAATAAATTTCCCACACAGATCTTTATCCCCAGAGGTCTGATGGAGTGTCACTGGGCTGGAGCACATTAAAAGACTTTAATTTTTTTTCCTTTTCTTTCTTGTTCCTGCTCTCAGCTGGATCAAATTGTTCCATGAGAAATACCTTGACAGGCCCCTGTCTGCCTTATGGTAGCCATGAAAAAATCAACTTTAAATAAAAAAAATAATCTGAAGTTAAACAGAACAGATGTGTAGAGTTCAGTGGGGTTTTTTTATTTATTCTTTTGCTTTTTTCTGCTCAAAGGCACTTCTCAGAGCTGAGCTGTGCCCTGGCGTGCCAGGACTCCTGATGGGGTGCCTGCCTGCTGGATAGAGACCTGGCACGGCGGCTCACCCTGGCCTTGGGATCCCTGGAGACTCGCCTGTCTCCACAGCCACTTCCTCTCATTCTCCAGGCCCTTCGGTTTTTGGGCGTGCTTCACATGTGAGGTGGTGCCAGGAGTCTGAGAGACCTTCCTGGGGTGTTGGGTCCCTGCCTCGCCCTGTGTAGAAACAGTCAATAAATGTCCCTGGAAAGGACGGTCATTATCTGGCCAATGCTGTTGCCTGGTTCAGGAGATCAGGAACCCATGCGGGGCTGGATTTTTCTCATGGCTCTGACAAGAGAATTCGGTAATGTATCTTAAATAAGACAGCAACCCTCTGTGCTGCAGGTAGTGACAGATAGATATGAAAACATGAGCATGCATACGGAAAACCAAAGAATGGGCCTTAAAAGACCAGGTTTATGATAGGACTTCTGTTCCTTTGCTGACACAGAGTATAAAGTCACTGGTGGGTTATCAGACTAATCTCAGCTGGCTCATAAGACTTCCAATAAGGTGATAAAGGTACTTTGTGTTTGCCTTGTTAACACAAAACAGCTACAGTGCTTTACAGTGCTTTTTTTTTTTTTACAGTGCAATAGTTCAGACATCTTATGCCTTTATCTCTTGACCTCTTTTCAGTTACTGTGACTTGCAGTAGTGATTTCAGAAGTGAGGCAAAATAATAATGGTAGGCGTGACCGATGAAGAGATGAATCGAGAGAAATGGAATTGCCTCCCATCCAGCATGATGCTGTGAAAAAGGACTTTTTGCAAGCAAACCTGATTTTGTTTCAAAACTACACATTCAGCCTTGTAACAGCAATGATATATGACAGCATAGATCTCCTGGCGGAAGAAATCAAGAAGGACATGTTAACACTCGCCGTTGGTCCACATTATGGTTGCATTAGTATTGCTTGTTACTGACCCATTCTTAAAAGTTTTCCGGTCTCAACTGAAAGACGTTTTGTTATCTTTTTCCTCTTTCCAATTTTTTTAAGGGCAGACTTTTTCTGTTCAACAGATACGAGAGCATAGTCTGGCAGTTTATATGCAATCCTATTCAAAACCCGCAAACAGCTTTTGTTGACTTACGGTGTCTACGGGGGTGAACGCTGCACAGAGGTAGACTTTCCAGTCCAGCAAGTGAAAGGAGAGAAGGTCTCTGCATTCTGGAGACCGTGAGTTCAAGCACCACGTCAGCCTTTTGTGACCCTGAGCATGTGACTTCTGTGTCTAAGTTTTCCAATTATAAAATGGCCCCGAAGCAGCACCTCTTGTAATCGCAGGAAAACAAAATAGTGTTTTATTATTAAACTGTTGGGACCTATTTTGGGCAAGTTAGAAGGTCAGCCTGAGCCTCTGTTGATATAAGAGCATCTATCCATACACAGCAATTTTATATGCCAGACTAAAATGGGAGACAGGCTCTTTCCTAACAAAGTACTTGAGTTTGTGATTAATAGTAAAGTCATGAGTAATTTCCAAGGACTTGTGTTTTGCAGCGTGGGGCATTGCTTCGGTTGCACTACTTAAGCACATCAATGGTGCTGATAATGCATGAAGTGCTGGAAGCATTTTTCTTGTGTTGGACGGCAATTGTGCAAATTGACGTGTTGTCGCGTAAGTGTGTCTTGAAAGATGAATGAGAAGGAGGCTACTGGTCTGTGGCCTGCAATTCCCTGGGCTGCCAGGTGCAGAGTTGATCACCTCAAAGAACTTGTGAGGTGGCTTCTCTAATTCTCAGATGGGGACCGGCTTACAATGATTGCGTCCCGTATCATCCAGTGCATGTGGTGGAGGTCTTAATGCTTTATCGCACATTGAGAGGAGGAGTCCCAAGAGCCTACCTAACTTCTATGGTATGAGTGCAGGTCCTCTCCCTCTGGAGTTGGGCTGTACTCAGTTATTCTTTAGAGCAGTTTCTCTTGCCCTGGAGAAGAGAGAGGTTGGAGGGATTACCCTCATGGGGTAATGTGAACATTTGCGCATAGTTGCTATGAATATGAAAAGGATTCATTTTACAATTTGGAAAAGCAACAGATAAAGTTTCTTTGACGTAGCACGAGGGGCTATTGAGATAAGTGTTTGGAGTCAGGGGTGTTGAAGTGGAAGAAAGGACTGCATTTTTGAGCAAAAGAGATATTTCACTCTCACAGGTGAAAAGATTTAAATAATGAATTTGACTACAAGACAGATGGATTCAGACCACTAAGTAGAAACACATGTTCTCTCTTGGGACTTTCCATCTGTGGTTTACCAGCTGTGCCACAACGAAAGCCTTTCGCTTTTCTGTGAAAGTGAGTCCATTTCTTAGAGTCTTCCCACAAAGCCGTATCAAGCGGTGCTTTCCTGTGTGTGTGTGTGTTTAAATTGCTTGGGACATTGTAGTTCATGTGAGCCACTATACCTTATCGCTCTCTACAGCTACCTGAAAGGAGGAGGTTGTAGTGGGGTGGGGGTTGGTCTCTTGTCCCAAGTAACAAGTGATAGGACAAGAGGAAACAGCCTCAAGTTGCACCAGGGGAGGTTTAGGGTGGATAGTAGGAAAAACTTCTTCACAGAAATGTTATCAAACATTGGAACAGGCTGCCTAGTCAAGCGGTTGAATCGCCATCCCTAGAGGTATTTAAAAGATGGCTAGACATGGTGCTTAGGACATGTTTTACCGGTGGTTTTGGCAGTGTTAGGTTAATGATTGGACTCAGTGATCTTAAAGGTCCCTTCCAACCTAGATGATTCTACCTTTAATGAAGACAAAAAGAGGGAGGCTGGTGCCCAAGTGCAACACTGATCTGGGACAGTGCAATGATCAGGTGTCAGTTCTGGAAGCGGGAATGTGTGTTGTACTGTTGCTTTGCTAAGGGTTGTTAAGTTGGGTGAGAAAAGGATGTATCAGCTTAGGCTTGGTGCTGCCTTCAGGCTACTGCGTTCCATTGACTTTGTTCAAGGTATTTTGTTATGCGAGCCAAAATAGAGCAAAGCTTGTCAAGTCTGTGTCGCATTGATCTCCCCTCATCGGAGGGCTTTGGAAAGGAGCGCTTGTATGCCTTGAGGGATGTGGCTGAAAGTCAAACTGCCACTTTGGCTGGGGGCAATGGTTTGGGAGTGACTTGTCTTTACGTGCGGTGATAGATTTAGTCAAACATCCAGAAGAACGAATGGGTTTTATTTAAAATGTAAACCTGTTACATGATGACAAAAACTCTTATTACAAAATTTGAATGGCAACAACCAACTGTCATCTGGGATTTACTTGCCTTCAAAACCAGCTGGAAACCAAAACCAATTGAAAGCATGGCTTTTGCAACAGCAGCCTGTTGCGTTTAGATGTGTGCACTATGTACCGTGAAGTAGCCCAGAAGTAAGAAAATCCAACCAGTCTAAATTAGCTTAACAACATATTGTGAAATAACTGCTAGGTCACTTTTACATCTGTGAACAGTTACAGCTTCTTGCAGTTGCAGAACATAAAGGAAGAAAACTGTTTTTAGAAAAGGCTTCTGTCAGTTACAGAGGCACCAAAGAGGCTGAGCTAAACAGCCTCATGTGGTAGATAGTGAGGAAACACGTCTGCAGGACTTCTCGCTGAACTGCTAGGAAATGGTTACCCTTCGCATCCACACAGATATTGTTCACATTCTTAAGGTGTCTGCAAGATTGCATGCTTTCTTCAAGCAATTTCCCTTTAGGGAAGGGTTCACTGAAGACTAGATGTGGACTCAAGAAAATATCTAACACCTAGATTAATGGGCAGGAGAGAAGACAAGGAAAGGCTGACACTTAAAATAACTTATGGCACCTCAGTAATCTTATTTGACAAATGCTGTGAGACAAATGCCCTACCTGATAGGGTATCTTACAGTTGTAGATGGGAAGGCAATAGAGGACAAAAGTGAAACTAATAAATAAAACAGTATTTTTCATAGACATTGAAGCTTAGCAAACACGCAACATACCTTTTTTGACATTAATAGATAAAATGTCGTTTAAAAACCACAATTGTACACAGTTACTTACAGTCTAAACAGGAGACGAGCTTAATTACTTAGTTGCAGCTTGGCTTTTTTTTTAAAAAAAAACAAAACAAAACCAACAAAAACGACCAACAAAAAACTGATTTTTCCTATCCTGTTCAAATTGGTGAGTAAGCCTAGACTGCATCACATGAGAGCTGAACTGTCCCTTCTCTTAAGTGCCATGGAGGCTCATCCTGTGCAGTCCTCCCGCAAGATCCTGGTGCAGCGGTGGTACGCAGCTGCCTAAGTCTGAGCCTCCTTGCGGGGTATCACTTCAACAAAAGTGAATTGTGCTATTGCCAAATCGTTCTGGATTCCACATGGCAGGAAAACAGGACAACAACAAAAAAATCTATCTTCACTTGGCTCTGGGATTTGAAAGCTGATCTTGATATGAAAAATACGCCCTGTCTCACGGTTGACACTGGAGTGCCTCACCCCTGCAGAGCCAGGACAAACACGGCTGTGACTTACAGAAATGGTAGAATTTTAGTCTAGCAACTGGTGCAGGAGAAACCAGGTGTTTCCAGGGTTCAGTTTAAAATCATAATCTCCACTATTCCCATGATAAGATGGGGAGACTGCCCCACCTAGGCAAGAGAGCTAGTATAGATTCCTCCTCCTTCAAAACTTCATACCATCAGCAAAGTTTACTGCTTTGCTATTTCCAACCAGTTGTTCTTGGCTGGCTTGGGGCTGAACCAGTGAGGCACGGGCAGTGGCACACTTTTTTGGTGGAGGGATAGGACACAAGGAGAGGTTCAGTTAAAAAATTTCAGTTTACAATCCTCCCTGGAAGCCACAAGGGAGTGCTTAAACAAAGACCAGCTGAATCAAGCAGAGCTCGACCACAGTTTTTGTTCCATCCTGAAAAGGGTAAGTCCAGGTAACCTGACATTAACATAGCTGAGACCACTATTTTTAGTCAGTCAGGCTTCCACAGCCTGTTCTTTCACACAGTACACACCGGCTTCTGTCAAAAGTGGAAGTCCCCTTTTCAGTAGAATGTTTGGTAAAAAACCAAAATGTTGATATCAAGTGCATTTAAAGAATGCACGTTCCCTTACGTTAACGCATTCAGTGCTTAACCCCATTAGAGCAACTCCCATTTTTGGAGGACTGGGTCAAAACGTTCTCCCTAGTTCTGTACACAGTGTCATGCAGCTGGTGAAACCAGACAATGAAAGCACGTTCTGTAGAGAGAGAAAGGTGGAAAAGGTCACAAATCTCACTTTGCAGAGAGTCCTTCAGTTTTCTGTCTGTCTTCGCATTCAGTAGTCATCATCAGGGTAAGGAGTCACAGCAAGAACTTCCCACGCTCCTGAAACGCAGTTGCTTTTGCTGCTAACAAAGTCCTCAGAACTGATGATGGGAGACTGGGCACTCACCAGCTCTCAGCGCTTTGGCACAGAGTAGTGAAGTCCCAGGCTTACTGCTTTCCCCAGCGCGAGAGCTCAGTGCACTTGAGAGACTATCACAGAGGACTGTCCAAAGTGGTTGGCTGGCATGGTGACACAACTGTTGTGTGGACACAGCCAGTGGCTGGAACAGAAATCCAGCAAATTTTGCTGTCTCTTGTGTTGGAGAAGCATTTTTTTCTTTTTTTGGCTATCTCTCTTGGCATAGTCTGCAGAAATCTGTCACTTGTAATGCAAGCAGTGCTGCCACTGAGATAGGGAGTGATGCTTCTCTTGACACATCCCCAGCTGCCCAAATTGTTGTCAGGCTTTCCAGTTAGACAGGTGCTGTAAAAACAAAACAACTTCCTTTTAGAAAAAAAAAAAATTCCCCAGAAATAATGATGTCCTAGAGTTGTTTTGCATAGGTAACCAGTAGAACAGGCTGCAAAGCTATGGAAAAGGTGTGTTCATGCTGCTGAGAGGGAATCAAGCTGAGGTGAATCCCTGCTTCTGCCTTGGATACCCAAGACACTGGGGGCCCTCTGCCCTTGTACCACAGACTGGAAGTGCCTCTCCTTCGGCACATGCAAAAAGTGCTCTCCTGCGAACATCCCCCTCTCTTGTGAAGGGATGTCAGCACCACCTTTGGTTTGTTTTAAGCTACTTCAGAGAATGAGATGCACAGAAATTATCCGTGGTCAAGGGAAACCAGCTTCCTGAGGCTCCTCTACAGGCAGTGGAGGAGCAATTGCTCAAGCTCTGAATTTCTCCTCAGTGGAGCATGCTGCCCCACTGACTGTAATGGGTGTCTGGAGAGACTAACCCCACCGGGATGAAGTTACTCTTCTTCACAGCCTGCCTTCCCTGGAGCTTCCAAACCTCTTTTCTTTGTAACAGCAAAGCTAGCCTCAGTAGGCTCTTTTTGGTTTGCAGCATTCAGGATTCCCACCCCCCAAGAAACAATCCTACCTTCTTCGTAAAGTGAAACCCATACAATCAGAAACATATTTACATCAGTACTGAAAAGCAAAATGCCGTAGCAGAGCGTCCACGTGGGTGCACTTCTCTAGTGCTTTACTCCCTATCTACCCACACACAACTTGCTTGAAAATCTCAAATGACCATTGAAACGTTAATTTCTCCAAGAGCCCATCTTTTGCCCCAAGGTAGTATCAGCTATTTCTAAACAATTTCTGAAAGATAGTGGTTTCTTCTTTCATTAAGAAAAAACAGAACAGCAACAAACCTGGACAGATGGAGAATTGACAGCTTGCAAAAACTCTCTGCCTCAGTGCTCAACTACCATTACCCTTAGAAATGCATTTTTTCCGAACATCTAGCCTAAATCTCCTTTGTTTAAGCTTGTTGTGCCTTAAGTGCTGTGACCCCTGAGTTACGATAATAAATAATTTGTCCTATCCTCTTTAAGGACTCTGAAGAGGGTTGTTATTTTGTCCATAATGGGCCTTGCTTTCTCCAGCCTAAACATAACCAGTCTTTCATCAGAGATCACATTCCCTAGACCATTCTCATTTCTCTGGTAGCGATCCAAGCTGCCCTCAAACTGGGATGCTAAAAAGATACTGCCTTCTGTGCCTTGCATGGCTCTGTTGGCAGAAACCAGCCCTCAGAGGTGGGACAGTTTCTGATAGCAGTGAACCACCAAATCTACTGTCCCACCTCCTCTTCTACAAAACGTGTGGAGACATGCCAAGGAAAAGATAGTGTCTGGAAGGCAAGTGTCTTTGTTTTGTTGTTAATAAACAAAACATGCTACAGCAGCCTTCAATATAAGATAAATATTTACTCCTGTTTATGTCACAGAGTTTTCTCTACTGATGGGCTAAGCCCAAGCATCTAATCAAATAGGGCCTGGTATAAGTAAGTCCAGAGAAGAAAAGGTTGACCTTAAATAAACCGCTTGTGTTGTGTTAATGCAGTGCATAGGAACGGAAGGAGAAAATATGTCTTTATCTTAAGGAGAAAATCCATCCTCCTTTCTACGTTATGCTCTGCAGGAAGCAGTGTAATGCCTGTTGATGTTTAGCAAATACAAATGTTGCGGATCAGGCTGGGGCTGCATCATGGCTCTGGAAAATAACTGACCGTTAATCCAGTTTGCATGACCAACAAAGAAGTTCCAGAAAAACTTTTTTAATTTTAAGGGTTATTTTGCTTCTGTTTGATGTTATGGGTTGGGTACGTTCACAACATCTGCTACAGTAAACTATGCTTTAACTGCTACAGTTTTGGTGAAACCGCAGTATTTTCTGCCTGTTCTGCAGAGACGCCAAGGCAACAGTAATTTGCTTCAGGAGAAAGTACCAAATGAGATATAAAATAGGCAGATATTTCACCCTCTCTGTATTCTTACAAGTCCCCTGTACTGAGTTTGTTCTTCCAAATATGTCTTGTATTTTTTTTTGCCCAGTTTTTATTCCCCCCCCCCAAATGATAAATGAATATTTAAACCAGCTGGTTGGCAATATTGCATTCTTGCTTATGAAAAATATGAACATGTTGAAGGTCTGAACTGCATAATTTTTTTTTTTCTAGTAAAAGAGAGCGCTTAGTATTTTCTTTAAATTGGGTGTATATAGGCTCAGGTTCATAGATGTGAAGCAAATGATGTTCCTACATCCCAGCTAAGGACCTTCTAGGATGTAGTGCCTAAAAAGGTGGCGAACAACCATTTGATGATAGGCGCTGACATTATATGAAGTGTTAAATGGTCAGTGTTGTTGTCCAGACTTGAAAAATCAGCATTTAAAACAGATTTTCCAAGTTTGGCTCTGTCTTGATGGCAACGGGAGCTTTATCATAATTGTAGAACAGGAGGGGAGGGTGGCTTCAGCCTGTATGCATTGTGTCCCCTGTTGATTTGTTGTGTCCTTTGGCCTGAACTGTTGAAGGAACTTCTGGGAACCAAGACTCAGGCTGCTTTTGGCAGCACTTCCAGAGCTCAAGGAAAGGGCTGAGAGAAGAAGTAAGGCTACTGCTTTACATGCTTGAGTTTTTAAGATCCATCAAGTCTAATCTAAAAGCTTTATACTGAACTTGAGTACTGAAGCTGTGAAGCTAACTCACTCTTGAGAAAAATACAGTAACATATTTTTAATACTTACAGTTGAGTCCTCCTTTGTCTTCATTTGATTGGACATCTGTTGAAATAAATGCACTGTTTTAAGCATGTAGGATAAATAACAACAGTCTTTAGCCAAACAGGATTAATTTTAAGCAATATCCGAAGTTGAGAGTTCAATGATCTTTGGACAGAAAAATGCAGTCCATACTCTGTTTGCTTATGATCTAGGTCACCATTTCAGCAAGGACAGATTTGCAGCAACAGCTCTGCTGCATGTTTTGGGACAGTATCATGTGCTATTCTTGGGCTGTTTCTGAAGAAAGGACATGGCTCCTAGCCCAGCTGCTCCAGATGCTGGGCAAGATCACTATCCTGTTTTCTCCTGCTCTTTTCTGACGCACCTGGGCTTGCTAGCCATGAGGAGGAGGACATGGATTGAAAATGTGGTTTGTCCATGAAAAGTGTGGTTGCCCCTGCTCCCTTTTCTTAGACGCTAGCTCTTGCATACCTGCAAAGTGGCGTACTCAGTACTCGGATACATCAGCAGACTTGGTCTGATTGACCAGATGTCTTTTAGAGCTATCTTTTTTTTCTGTCACACCAAACATTGAAGAGTCCTGCATGCAGGCAAATGCAGCAATAGAAGTGTATGCATGTATAGCATGGAGCGACAGTGAGACATGCATTTTTTCTAGTTAGTAGATAGCGGCTTGATCCCAGTGGGATCTTGAACTCTTAATTGTCTAGCCAGTGACTCTAAAGCTCTCAGGATTGATTTATCGTCTGATTTCTGCTTTGGATTGTGCTGAGCAGAGCAAGTTACTGACCCTAGTCCTGTTCCACGGAGGAGCGTTCCCTCCATCTGTCCAGAAACAGCCTGCAGGGGTGGCAGCTGAGAAACTGTGACCTGAACAGGCACAAAATCTGAGTTACTCTCACATCCAGCAGTTAATTCCTGTGAGGCTTGGGCACATTAGCAGAAAATCATAAAGAATAACAGGTCGTGGGGCACTACGTGTCCTCCCCAGGGCACCCCAGGTTTTTGATAACAGCATGATTTCCTGCTGTTGTGTGCAGGCAGCTTACTCGTACCCTCTAGCAACGCACTAGATGACATTAAATGTTTTGCCAAATGAAAAAGAATTCTTCAGATTTGATCATACAAATGAAGGGCCTCATTACCTGTGTAGGACACTAGTTTAGAGGGTCTCCGTCTCCACAGCCAGCAGGTAAAAACAGCTAGAAGACCTATCACAATGACAATGGAAATGATGCTAGCTGCTTGAGCACCTTTTCCATTTTTTTCCAGGTTTTTGTTACTTTCTATGCTAGAACCGCTTTGCTTCTGCTGTGTGTCTAGAATAAAATAGAAAAAGGATGTAATAAGGTTAAGTTTTCACATTTCATGCCAAGCAAACATTTTACCACGGTTTACACACACACAAAAAAATTCTGAGGGACTAAATATCTGTGCTATTCATGTCACAACCTGGTCTAGTGGGAGGTGTCCCTGCCCATGGCAGGGGCATTGGAACTAGATGATTTTTTTAAGGTCCCTTCCAACACAAACCATTCTATGATTCATTCTGAGCAGGGCACATCTCCACCTTACGCTGTCCAATAATGCAATCCCAGTTTATTCCTCCCTGTCACCATACTGTGTGCATCCCTCTTTCCTCTTTTTTGTTGTTATTTTCTGCCAGCCTTGGGAGACTGTATGTTTGAGCTTGTATCTAGACTCAGTTGAAAGTGAATCAATACAGAATCTATAATGTAAATCTGATAGTATTCAGAAAACCCGTTTCTCTGAAGTTGTGATGAATTCCCACCAATTGCTGCAAACTGAAGGTTACAGATCTCCTCTCTTACTCAATGGTGGTAGTGCTTTTATAAACCAATAAAAAAAATAGTAAGACGAAGGTCTTTTCCCCCAGAATACAATACGACAGAATGCCATTAGGAAACTAATGACAAGGTTACCTAGTTTTCCTTTAATTTGGGATGGCAGCAAGGGTATGCTATCATATAAACACTCTACTGTGCCACTTTTGCTCATGTGCACAATTTTTGTTCCTGGAAAGAACTTCTATTTTTTGGCTATGTTTGTGGGCTCAGTGTTATTAAGTCCAGAGTATGTGATTCCTTGGTGTGTTCAGGTAAACTAACTGTGGGTATCCAGCTACAGTTATGCAAACAATCGAACCTCCTTGCGCCAGGGTGGAGAAACCTGCGAGAGAAAGGTGTGGGAGGCAAGAGCAGGAACAGCAATGAGACTGAACAGCCACCTCCAGATAAGCTCTCCCACTCCAGATAGCTTCTCTACACAGCTGTTTGGAAATCATGAAATCCACTAACGGTACTATAGCTATAACTGGGGTTTTTTTATATCTTTTTTTTTTAAAATAGCGTTCTGTTTTTGTGAAAAGTTGAGTGGCTAAATACTTGTTTCTACTATTGATCACTCATATCGGCAATAAATAGCATATTATACTTGTGCTATTGGGCGTATTGTTCTATTGGGCTTTCATTACCTGTTTGCTACAGGCCTACTTCAAACAGTGCACGGTATTAAATTGAGTTTTGAAGACTGAAAACAGAATTTTAAACTAGGCAGATAAAAAGCAAACGTGTGTGCTGCAAAGCAGTCAGGTAGGGGTTCAGAAATTGTGGACCTGCTGTACAGTGCCCCATGAAAAACAACCCGACTCCCCAGGTCATCACGTTCCTGAGGAACCAAAGGGCCCAGTGACTGCTTCAGATAGAAGAGCTTCTTGGTGCCGTTGTCCTAATACGCTTGATGGGGTGTTCACTTCAATGTGGAAGAAGTAAACATAAAGTCCATAGCTAAGCCTAACTAGCTTGAAACAAAACCTGAGTTCTTCTCCACACTTTTTGAAACTACTGCATTAATGCATACCCCTCGTTAGTGCGTATCTACAGAGACACACTGGTTGATATTCCTGCTATCTAGAAAACATGAAGCAGCAAGAAGGGACTTACAGTTGGCTGATAGATTTTCCTGCAGTATTTTATTTTCTACGGAGCACTCTATTTGCATGGTAGAAGTGGCTTTAACCTTCAGTGTGCTAAAAACGCTGTAGGTCCCATCGGCGTGGGGGGTGATCTTTAGCTCTGATGGAGGCAGGTGGCTGTTGTCCGTTTTATTTATCCAATAGACATTGGGTTTTGGGTATCCATTCCCGGACCTGCAGCTGAAAGTCACCTCCTCTCCAGTGCTGTCACCGTTTCTTACTGGTCCACTGAGTATTGGTTGGCTATAACTAGCTGGAGAGCAAGAGAAAAAAGAAATAGTCATCGACATGTTGAAACATATTGAAAAGACAAAATTTTGACATGGGTTCTGAAGCAGAAGTTCTGGGTTTCACACGACCCTCCTGACTTGAAAGGGAAACACCTGCAGGTTTGGTTTGTAAGCCAGAGAGCTGAGAGAATTACTGGAAGGGCAGAAGGCTCAAGCCAAATGCAAAGAAAGCAAGCAACTTCTTAAGCTGCTGCCACCCAGTCATGTGCAAGAGCCCTTACATTAATGAAAATCAAGATGAAAAAAACCTCACACTGGATAAACAGCTGATACTGGCATTCTCCCAGTTTTAGGTTCCCTAATCTGTAACATTTAAATTAAGCAGACCTCATTTCAGCGAAGTGCTGAAGTGTGTTTCAAAGTTCAGGCCATGCTTAAACGCAATATTGAAATGGCATGAATTTGAAAAGCTGGAACGAGAATTTGGGCAAATATGTGCAAATAATACAATTTCTTACCTGCTAAACTGAGAACGACTTCTGCCTGGTGAATCACTCTAGTATATTCAGTTTTCTGCAGTACTACGCATTTGTACCTACGTTCATCACTCTGGCTGACATTTAGCAGTAGCAGAGAAAAATCGCCATTTTCCAATCTATCCCAGAATAATTGAGTCCGGTTTTTAAAGTGAATACACTGTTCACTTTCGTTGTCTTGACCAGAGATCATTGCATGTACAACCGAACACTCTTCTTGATCATCAGCTATTTGCCAATATACCCGTAAATTTTTTAAGTGCAGTTCTCTTCCTTGATAAATGCAACTGAGTGTAGCGTTGTCTCCAAGTTTACTGACGATGATCTTCTCCTCCAGTGCAATAACTACAAGATAAAGGAGAGAGAGGGAAAAAAAGGGAGGTTAGTTGGAAAAAACGTCATTCTGTTCAAGCATATCCTACCACACGTGGACTCCAGTATTAGTATTTATGACATGCAGGTGAGTGTGCTCACCTCATAGTCATTCCTACCTCCTGACTTACTGGTGGCTGATTCTCTCTCTGTCTGTTATCTGTACATTTTCCATACGGACCTTTTGCAATATAAAGCCTTCTGCTTGTTTCTTTCTCTGAGGACCAATCGGTCTAAGCATTCTCAGCCCCATGGATACCTGCATGTTTCACTTTGCCCACTGACTGGGATGAACTGCAGACACATATTCAAGTCCTAATGCTTTAATAATATTTTTTTTTTAAATTAAGAAAAACGCCAAATAACACCAGGTGAATCACAAGGAGTGGGAACGCTGTTAAGAAAAAGAGTGCTACCTTTATTTTGACACCCAAAAATTTAAAAAGGGGAGTAAAACCAGTGTTTCTCAAAGTGGTCATGTCATAGCAATCACATTTTATTGCTGCCACTGGTGTCACCCTCTCAACAAATATACGCAGCTGGCAAACCAGCATGCCCAGATACCTCCAGTGATGCGTTCATTAGACATTTACAACCTCTCACAGCCACTTTGAGGTAGGCCAGCGGGGTGTCTGGCTTTCCAGGGCACTTTTCCTGGCCTCCAGACATGAGGAAGGCAGTCTGTCCTCCTGGTGAGCAAGGCGAAGGCATGAGCTGGCTGACGAGCGATGCAGAGGGTGCGGGTCAGCTACTCGGAACGGGCCAGGGTGGCTCTGACTGCAGCCTCCCTGCTGGGAGGGATCCACCACCTCTCCTCCACCCCAGCAGCCGAAACCTCTCTGGTGCAACTGGTTGCTGAGACCAAAGCAGTGTAAATGTCAGACTGGGGGGCGAGGCGGGGGTGTCAGGCATGGGGTTCGGTGGGAGAGATTACAGCTGGGGGAAGTGATTATGTGGCTGGGCAAATTAGGGAAAGAAAGACAGCAGAAGCGAGGGTTTGGTAATGTGGAAAACAGTGTATGGTGAGGTGGGAGGGAGGTGGCAATGCTAAAGGGGGATGTGTTTTTGTGTTGCTGCATTGGATTCAGAAGTGGCTCATCTAGATGTCCGAGTTGGGCAGCCTGACTTAAAAGTACCACTGAAGCAAACACAGCACTTGCAGGGAGAAAGGCAGTGTGTTCTCCAGGCCCTTATCCTCTGCTGGGCAAGAGAAGAAGTAATGGGCTTGAGCTGCAACAAAGATGCTGCAGCTCAGACTTTGGGAAACCCCTTGTAGCAGCAGGAAAAACACACCCTGGAAAGGCGGGGGCACTTCCATCACTGGCATTATTTAGGAAAAGGCCAGCTGGCATGTGTTGAAACTCAATCTGTTACAGTTTATCCTGATTTTGGGGCTGGGGACTTTTCTTGATGACTTTGTTGATGTCCTTCTCAGTGATTAAGCAAAAATAGAGAAGAGACAACTCTGAAAACGTTTAAGTATCACCAAGTGATGTCCTTTTAACCTTACATTTGTTTTGAAGGGGATTTTTGGAACTGTAGTAAAAGAATTACTAATATTGGGTACTTGATACAGCGATGCGTAGTTCTAGTCACAATATGAATATGGACTTTATGCGGGCATGTTAGATCTGCTTATCAACAGCACTTACTACCCCACTTCTAAGACCTTTTGTTGGCAGAGATAAATACACAGGGATGTCTGTAAAGCAGGCAGAACAATCTAAGCAAGAGCATCCATAAGGTCCCTTGCTATTCTCTGTACTGAAATGGGTAGAAACTGATTTTTCCTCTTTCCCTGATGCATGTCCCACTGAGGAATTGTTAAGTGTCTTGCTGAAAACACACCGATGTTTATATTGTATGTATTACAAATACTCTGTGTACTTGGGTACATGTTAAAGAAGAGAAGCTTCATTTTTAACTGAAGTGTTCTGAACTTACCAGCTTTCAGGATAGGAAGGAGCAGTAACAGAAATCCATAGCTAAAATAAAAAAGCAAACGAGAGTTACATGATAGACTTTAGCAACTCTGTTGTTTACCTAAGCAATAAACCTAATATCGGTTGTTTCAGTATAGTGGCAGAAGTAAGTAAATTAGGTACTACTATTATGTAGTGTCCCATTTAAGTATTTGCATTTTTGACAGCTGCAAAACTTCTGTTCAAACGACATAACTCTGTGGGTGGGTGGCCAAGGCCACGAATAGCAGTAAAACGCACTAATATTGGAATCAGAGCAGAAGGCATGAAGCTGGTGTTGTGCCTGTCTTTCTTGTGAAAAACGAACTGTACAGACTCACTGACAAAGAGACCCTGGAAGATACCTGGGTCCCTGGGAAGGAGTGTGGCTGCACAGGCCAAAATCCAGCTAAAACCCCTGCACCCCACTTTTTTGCTGAAATCAATGAGTTGCGATTTATCTGCTTAAAGGACGGCACGCAGCTGACCATGCTGCCCACCGGTTTTTGCGCTTAGTAAAAATGTGTAAACAGGAAACGTGCTGATAGCAGGGAGCTGTGCAAAGGTTTTGCTGGAAAGAATTCAGCGTGTTTGATGGCTCCGGAGGGGCAAATCTATACGGGAGTTTCCCAAGGGAGTTACATCTGCTGGATGCTATAGGAAACCCCAGTTTAACCTATCTACAAGGTCCAGGTGATTTAACTCTCATCTCACAGGGCTTTGAGAAAGATAAGTGTGCAGCACTTTCCGAAGAGTTACTTTAAAATAGCCTTTCACCACCCTGCCTAGCTATACATTGTGCTCCCCTTCCTCCAGACCTCTGTGGGAAAGGAAAGACAGACACTGGAAAGGTTTTGGAATGGGAGCTGTGCGGCTGCAGTTGCCCACCTTGATACTGCCCCAGGTAAAATAAGGTTGCAAAGCTGAGCCGCTGGATGGGTAGAGGGACACGAGCACCTGCTCATCCCCAGTTTCCCCAGCTCGCTTTTGCAAGCAAGAAGGGCTGTGAGGCCACACTACCTGGGTGCAGCTGGTTCCCTTCCCCAGTTGTTCTCAGCCCTCAGCCAGGTCCAACGCTGAGCCAAGGGCTGGGGCAATGAGGGAGAGGTGCCCCCAGAAGCCCGTGTCCATCCAGAAGCAAGTCTCAGGGTCTCCCACCCAGACTGCTCGCTTTTTTCCCTCCAAACAAACCCTGCCCTGCCTGACCCTCCTTCCTCCAAGCTCTAATCTAAGCTCATTCCCCCAGCAGTCATTTCTCACCTCACTTTTCTCTATCAGCTGTGCTTTACAACGTCCCCTCTACCCTTTCATGCCTCCTGCCCTTTCCTCACAGCTCCTGTCCGGCCAAACATCAGGGTGCATCTGCCACCTCCAAGGCACAGCATTGCTTCTGCTCAGCTTTACTCCCACCAGCTGCCTGGGCACAACATGTTCTCCTCTGCTGTGGAGGAGGGTCTCTAATTCCCACCTGCCCCCAGGAAAACTGTGGTCTTCCCAAACATATTTGGCTTCCCATGGAAAAAGCAGAGGACATTCCTGACACAAAATCTACCTCCACTTGAAGCCCCATTTCCAGAGGATAAGCTGCAGAAAGTTTAGGGAAGAGTCAATCTGACTTCTATTATTTTTATATGAAGAAAACACTGTCTTTTCCTTTTCTGTGTCCTTTGAAATGGCTTCACAGATGAGGTTTCAAAAGTTTAAGTGAATGCCCAGTGTGGAACATTTCCGCTCTAATACTTATTTTAGTAAGCCTCCAATCATCCCTAAAGTAAGTCTCCCGAGTAAGCAAATCTAAACACTCCAGGGAGGCAGCTCTGCTCTGTTCTGTCTCTGGCAGTGACTTTTTGTGGCTTTTGCACATGTCCTTGTATTGCATTTCTGCTGTATTTTTATATTGTGCAGGAGCCACCACTTTTATGCCAGGCTTGCGGAGGTCTGTCTTGACAAGCTCACCTTAACGTAATTCTTTATCGTTCTGAATCCCATGTCTGTGTTTGTTTTATTGTTCCCCGCCCAAGTTAGAAACTACTGATATAGTCAGTCATTTGAATTAAACGGAGAACAACAATTGACTGATCTTTATGGGACTCTTTAGGGAATTTCCCATGGTAGACATTCACTGATGCCAACAAACATTTAGCTAGTCAGCCAGGAATGATCCTCTGTGTGTATACAAAGCAGGTCTTGATTTCTTATTTTAATAAATGATGTCACAGCCAAAGTTGGACAGATCTTGAGATGTTCGTCCTCTTACTTAGAGGAGGTTGCAGCTGTGTAGTGTGGGGGCAGTGTCAACCCACCATGTTTCCCTGGAACAGCTTTAATGCCAAGCTCCTGTTGGAAAAAGGGAGGAATGCTCTTGCCTGTAGAGAAATCTCCGTTTTACCCTATATGTGCACTCTGTTCCTGTGTCTGTCATGCTGGCAGTGAGCTCCACTAAATGCATGCGTAGCTGCATTAGTTTCTTAGGTTCTTTCTCTCCTTTTTAAAAAAAAAATTTTTTTTTCCTCTTTTCTTTCCCACACCTTCCCCTTCTATATGTTTTTTAAGATGTCGTGTGAAACGGGAGAAAGTTGCACTTCCTCTTTCATACATTCTTGTCTGACGAGATCATTCTTCCTACCAGCATCTCAACTTTTTCACGCACTATTTATTTTAGAGTCATGGGATGTTGCTGCTCTGGCATAAATTAGCCAGACAAAAGATGTCCCGATGCTTCCAAGAACGTCGGGGCTTTTGCTCCGCTGCCAAGATTTGCTTTGTCCCCCGACCTTGTATCGGCATCGCTCTTCTCGCATCAGCAGGTGCCCTAAATAGGTTATCTCTGCGAAGCTTTTCTAACGCCTACCGTAAGGCAACGCTAAAGTGGGCAATAAAAACCGGTGGACCCGTCACTGACACCGAGAGCCAGAAGGCTCCTTAAAAAGGCCGATTTTTAAGTCTTCGGCGGGGTAGGTGACAAACCACAGCCAGGTGGAAGCCCCTGCGTGGGCTGCCGGGCGACGCCGGGCGCCTTCCAAAACCCGCCCGCCCCGCTCCCCGTTCTCTGCCCGCCTCCCGCCCCGCCGGGAAAGCCGCCGCCGGGCACGTTGAACGCCGCAACCCGCTGTCCCGGAGCCGGGGGCTGGGGGGGATGGACAACCCCCCCGCAAACGCCTCTCGCCCCCGTCTCTCTTTAAGAAGCCCACCCCCGACAGAGCTTTTCCTGCCCGCCGCACTGCAACGAAGCTCGGATTTTTCTAAAGGGGGCGGTCTGTGTGTGTGTGTGTGTCTGTCTGCCCCGGTTTGTGACACGCATCCCCCCCGCCCTAGCGACACGCGTGGGGGGCGGCAGCTCCCCCTTCCCCCGGGTCGCCACTCACCTTCGCGGCTCCATGGCAGCGGCGCGGGAGGCGGGTGACTGCCCGAGCCCAGCCGGACCGTGCTGTGCTGTGCTGTGCTGTGCCGTGCTGTGCCGTGCCGCACCGAGCCCGCCGCTCGCCCGGTTTAGGCCATTCCCCTTTTCCCTCCCACGCCTCCTCCCCACGGGGATTTCCGCAATCCGTGCGCGGCCGGCCCTGCCACTGGACGAACCGGGGCGCCTTGCCGCCGGCACACCGACCCCCGGCAAAACCCTCCCCCGGGCTTGGCCGCCGGCAGCGCTCCCGCTTCGTCCCCGCACGCCGGGCGCTGCGCTTCGAGAGAGCGCGGCCCCGTCCCGGCGGTGCGGAGGACGTCAGGCGAGTACTCGCCCATCCCCGCTGAGCCCTTTCCAACAGCCTCGCCGGGACCGCTTGGCAGAGGCTCCCGACCCCCGAAAAGCCATCGCCCCCCCGCTTCCCGGGAGGAGGTTGCCCGTCACCGCCGGCTCTGGGCGCTGCTGGGGGGGCACCTGGGGAGCCAGGGCTGGGCACCGGCTTTTGTGATGGCGCGGGGAGGGCAGCATCCTGTCGGCCCTGGGGGGTGGTTGAGACCGGCCCCATGGCCCCACTCGGCGTGTGCAAGGGAGGGGGCAAAGTAACACAACCCGTCGTTGGTCGCGACGCTCCCCCCCGACACCCCCACCCCCGGGTCTTTGCAGAGCCTGCCGGGGAGCCAGGGGCTCCATCGTTGAGTTGTGTTTCAAAATACATTTCAAAAGACGTTGGGTTTACCATTGCATAATTCATAAATAGCCCTAAATGTGATTTGATGTGACCACGCCTGAAGATGCAGAAGATAAAAGCTCTGAATCATGTTGATAAGGGGTGCTGGAGCAGTAGTTGGCTATTTGAAAGCTGTGGTTCACATCCACCGGCAGTTTTGTTTCTGGCTCCCTATCAGGTGCTGCCTTTGGCTTGTTGACTCTCAGGCATCTCAACCCAGCTGGGTCGTCTTCGCCAACGTTAACGTTTGTGACACACACCACGAGGCCATCACTGCCGCGCTGCAAACACGCGCCACAGTGACAGTCGTTAAAAGAGTCGTTAAAAAAGCCCTGTTAATGTTTTATTTCATCTTGGTTCTGAGTCACCCTGTGAATACCGATTACTTTGTCTACGATGAGCAAGAAACTCCAGAGTTGTGCAAGACCTGCAGGTCTCAATGCTGTTTCTGCTGCCAGCCAGCAGGGAGAAGTTGGGGCTCTCAGTTTTGAGTCTCAAAGCCAACGTTACTTCAGCCTCTCTGTGTTATCGCTGATACGCTGCAAATCAGTGATTGGTTTGGGAGGATAGACTTAAATTTCCATTAAATTTAAAGGAAGATAAACATTCGTATGGAATTATGGCTGACTCGGAAGGTATTGGCAGCAGTCAGTTCACATCTCTCACTGAAATATTTCCTGATGGAGTGTCCTAGTTTGGGAACTACTCTTTTGATATTTTAGGTGCTGTTTTAATAACAGACAGTTCTGTTATTAGTTCTTTATGGAATCAGTTCTTCATGGCTAAAAGCTTCCTGACTTTAAAAGCTTGTGGCTTGACTTTATAGGTGAATTTTTAGACTTCTGGATATAAATTTGTTCTTTCTAAAATGCATAGTTTGAACGCACTCTTCTGATGTTCTTTACAATGGTTTTTATCATGCTTTTTTCATACACGATGAATAAGAACAGGCTATTACTACACATGCGTCCCAGTTTTGGTGGAAAGAAATTTCAGAATAAGCAAGAAAGACAAATGTGCCTCTATAGCTGTGAGACTCTTTGGGATTTGGAAAGGTCGGATACAAACCTCTTTGCCTGCACCAGGCATTGCCTGAATTCCCTGGTGAGTTTTAATCTATAAGGTAACTTTGTCTTCTATTTGCCTTGCAAATGGTATTCCATTAAGGCCCGGCCTTAGGCAGGTCCTAAGTTGTCCCTACCTGCAGAATTCCTCAGAGGGCTTGAAATATAGGATATTCTTCTGCCAGTGGCTCTGTTCTTATGGCACACACTGAACATCCCTGTGGTTAATAAAAGCAGCCTCTCACTGCCAAATCACTGCCATTAGATGTAACATGTTCCTTGGGGAGTGCTCCCCTATTTCTTTCCACGCAATCAAAAAATGAGAAGCAGCTGCAGTGGAGGATCATTGCAGCTGATGTAGTTCTTCCTATTTATGCTGAATAGCAACATATTTTTATTCTTTTAGACATAGATCTATTAATACGTCACTTACGGGCAGTAAGTCAGGGTATTTGGCTTGGGGTCAAAATACAGACCTCAGTGACGTGATCTTTCTCCTGCAAGTATCGCATCAAAGATAAGCTGAATAGTAATAGGCAGGGTGTTTGAAAAGCCTATGTGACAAGTTTTCATCAAAGATGTGGCTCCTCATTCCTATTACCATATGCCTATAGAAAAACTCAGGCAGGGGAGCGCCCCTGAAGGTTGACTGGTGCAACCTCCACCTGAAAGAAGGGTGAACTTCGAAGTTATAAACCAAAGCCACTACTAAGATGTGGTTCAACGTTACTACTGCTGCTTCCACATGTCTGAAAGTTATGATGAGACTTCCTTTTTACCAGAGAATACTGTGAAATTTTTATCAGCAGTTGTTCTCATTTCCCAAGGTCTAGTTTTAGTAATGCAAAACCATATATTTATTTGTTTTCTTTTGTTAAAAAGGCTACAATATAGGACAGTCACATGCAAAGCTGTCTGATCGGGTTTCTAAAATTACAATGCTTCTAACAGGAAAGATGGATCTTAGCTCAGAAAATCAAGGTGTTTAAGGTTGTTGAAGTGCAAAACCTATTCCAGTTTAGTAAATAGATGCAATCTTAGGTAGCTGCTGCGCTCTCCGTTTGAGACATAGAAGTGGCTCAAAGACAATCCATTTGGTCCCTCCTCCTGTGTGCGTATGCGTACGTGTGTGTGGCTCAGCGTGAGAGACAGGCAGAGGCAGCTGAGCTCCTAAAGTTTGTAAAATAAACTTATTGTTGACCGTTAATGTCCTCTCTTATGTGTGTCTGCGCCTCTTGACACAATGAAACTAAGGTATTTAAGGCTGGCAGAAGAAGAAAATAACTCCTATGGCTTGTGTGTGGCAAATATGTTGCCTATGGACTTTGAAACTAGAAACATTGGAAAGAATTGTGGAAAAAAAAAAAGGAAAACAACATTCTAATTTTTCAGGGCTGTGAGACAGAGAAATGATCTACATACCAGAGAGCTAAAGAGCTGATTGTTTTCAAATGAGTATGATGCAAAGAGATCAGGTGTACCTGCAAAACACGTATCTTCAGTGGCAAGCTCATTAATGCAATTATTGAGAATCCAGAGACTGACTAGACTTTGTGAAACAGAGACATACCTCTCTCTACATATATAGAAAAAAAGAAAATCTTAGACGAATGGAACACCTTTGGGGACAACTGAAAAATGGGTGACACAACTGTATGTGATGTGGAGGACTTGAACCATTTTTGGAGTAGGACAGCCATGAAAGAAATGCACATAAAATTAGTAGCGGAGGATAACTGAACGCTGAAAAGTTTTCAGGGTGGCTAGAGCATGTCACCCATTTGAAAAGCAGACGCCTGTGTCAGTAGCAGTGGGCACAATGACACGGTGACAAAACCGAAAGAGAGGTATGATCACCAGCTGGTTGCCTACACTGAACCTCTCCCCATCGTGCACGAACGTGCCGAGACAAACCAGGAGGCAATAAGATAACATCCAAACTTAAGAGACAAATATGTGATGAAGGCATAGCAAATTTGCAACAGAAAATGGAGACACAGTTAAAGACAACACATTAAAAAGGGAGTACCTGGAGTAGGGACTACTTGAGCTTTCATGTAGTGCATTTTAAACAGGTACATTGTCCAGCTGGGCAAAACAATCCAGCTCACGTACTGCTTGCAACGGGAGAATAACTTTACTTAGAAAATCCTTGAAGTGATATTACGTACACTAGGTTTGGGGGGCTTACCCTAGAATACAGAAAAATAAAAATCTGCAGCTATTTTCACAGGACCAGAAGAAGTATTTGGAAAACCAACAGCTGACCACAAGCCTAATTGTGGCTTCATCTTAAGTCAGAAACAATAAATAGTACCCTGCTATTAACAGGTACTCCCCCTCTGGCATTAATTGGACAGTGTTCATTCTCTATAAGGGGAGAAATCAGTGCTAAATTCAGGTACAATAGAAACATCAGAGTCTACAAGACGACGGAATATATGTTTTCATCAAATAAATTCTGGGATAAAAAGCTTTAAAGTCATCCTGATAAAAATTTAAATGGTGGAAGACTATGTAAAAATTAGCTAGCATGTACTTCTTAATAATGTTTTTAGTGCACAGGGTCCCTACCAAAAAGCTAATCAATCTCTCGGTGCCTGCAGCACTACTAGTTCATGAGATGATTGCCAGGAAAAGGGTCACAAGCAGAGAAGCACTCTGGTGCATTGCATATCAGGGTGTAATCAAAAGAGTGGAAAACACCTGCAAATGAGATTGTAGTGGAGGAAAAAAAGCAAACTCTGATCGCCGATCTTCAACATAAAGCAATCAAGTGAAATAGTACAGCCTACCCAGCGTGGGTTATGGTGCTTCTATGCTTTCTGTTGTGTTTGGCTGGTGCACTAGACACCTAAACTAACACCTAATTAAACAACCGCAAAGCAATTTGTTTGCCTCTTGGTACGTCACCTGCACGGAAGATATAGCAGAAGAAGGAGCAGAAATTAGTAGAAAGACTAAAAGGAGTCACAAAGCAGGTAAATTAATCCAATATTAGAAAAAGGAGGCAAAAGGCATAATCCAAATAATGTAAAGTGGTAGAGCAATCAAAAATAGCCTTACAAAAGGTACTGAACACTGCCTTAAGGATCATAATCCTCCTTTCTTCTTGGAAAACATTAAGAAGTAACACTTCAAACAGCAGATCTCTGCTGCTGTAGAAGAGCAGTCTGTATTGAGCATACTAATGCCAGATGAGCAAAATCGTACTCAACTAGAATAGGGATCGTGGAGACTCCAGTGCATGACACTAAAGGTAGTAAAGTATGACTTGCAACTGAGAAAAAGGTCAAGAGAAAAATCACAGCAGCTCTGGCCACTTCTGCAATTTTATGTATGGGTAAAGAGCAAAAGAAGTTATGAGGCACGTATGATTTTACCACACTTTTCAAACACTTTTCTCTGTCTGCAGAGAAGCTAGCAGAAGTAGCAAATAGAAGAGAGACATTGCATCTTAAAAATAGTGGATGAGGGGAGAACAGTTAGCACAAAAGCAAATAGCTTCCTTAACTAGTTGAGGCATCTGGAGTAATGCAGCAATGCTGACTGCTGAGAACAGACTGGTGATGAAATAAGGGAAAAGACGTGATTCCAAATAAAATGTTTCATGATTCTGAGAAGACCCTTTGAGGTGGTGAGCTTGGCCTGGTGCTATGGAAAAGAACAGTCAAGAAATACACTTGACAGAAGTGAATGAACTAAGAGGAAGCAATAGTCTGTCTGCTCACTCTCTATGCTCTCTGTCTCACATTTTGTCGTCACACTGGGCACTTGGGACATTGGCCAAAAAGATCAGTTTTCACACCCGAGTTTCAAGACTGCCCCATGCAAAAGAGGACACTTGTAGCACTATAAAATACAAGTTTTGGGCAAGACGTGCTCTGTGTGCATGGCAGTGATGGCAACTGATTTATTTATACGCAGAGAAGGAAAAGGCCTATGATATATTTAATTGTGTTGTTAGAAAAGAGCACTGGTATTCACAGTTCTTTATTAGTCATGCACAATGAGATAGTTGATTTACTGTTGTTAAGAAAAGCAAGGGATTAACTTGGCAATACTTTTACCTGCTTACTATGTGTGTAGGTGTGTTGAAAAAAAAGGTGTTGAGAACAGTATGTAATTGCTGAGAATGTCTCTCGAGCCTCTCCTACTTAGTGCACATTTTCCTGTGCGGATCTCCCGTGTTGTGAGCGATCCCAAGCAAAAGAGCGCTCTTGCTGTCTGAATTGCCCGCTGCTTCCTTTACGCAGCTTCATTTCGGCCAGATATGCTTTGCTCTGATCCCAAGTGGTAAAAGCTCATTTGTTAAGGACACTAGATAATGCATCAAAGAAACTGTTATGGAAATGGAGTTTACAGGTTTGGGAGTGGGAAATGCCTTCTGGAGAAGGACTGTTTTCTTTTGCCCAGGTTTAATACATTAACCATAAGAATGGCAAGAGAGCGGGCACAGCTGAAGAACAGACTCAGAATAAACTCAGATGCTGATGCCTGGAAGAGAAGGAGTGGGTTTGTCTGAGACCATCCAGCTGAAGTTTTCCTTCTCCAAAAGGAAGATGTTAATTTCCAGGACAACTTCTTCAGCATGCTGTTTCTTATTCCATGTAACACACAGCACATTGGAAATCCTCTGAGCAATTAAAAAAACCCGTCACAGCTAAGCCTGGATCCCAACAACTGGCAAACTCTCTACAGAGATCATGAAGAGGGAGTTCATGATGCATAAAGCAACTGATCTCTTGTTAGAACCAAAACACTAAGGTATGTAGGACCTACCAAAACTAATTTCAAACCTCAGCCTTCCCAAACTGTAATAAGGTTAGATTCATACAATGTCATACAGTTAAGATCTCTCATTGTTTCTGATCATCATGATCAACTGGGAAGAGAGCTAATGAAATGTTCAGAGAAAATGCTTAAGAGCCATCTTGGCAATAGCTGGATAGGTGAGATATTTTCAAATGCAAATATACTTATGTAAAGACTCAAGACTGAAATTTAAGAACATAAGTATAAAAAAAGTACAGGCATTTGTTGTACAAATTAAAGATTTGTTTTTTATATCTCACTGGACATCAAGAATTTTAAAAAGCAAAAGAAAAAATATCGTCGGTTGTTTTATAGATGCATTTGTAACTTGCTTACGGTTTTGATTATGTCAATATAACATTGTTAAAATGAATGAGCTCTGATTTGAGATAACAAAACATATTAAGCATGAGTTTGGAAATTCATGTAGTGACTGACAGCCTAAGGGACCATATAGAGAGCTATTTTAAGAACAACAGGCATAGCAAACATTATTCTTAATACTACAGTAGAAAGCAAACATGCATCTGTCCTGCTATATAAGCCATTGCCATGAACTAAAGAATCTATCAAATTTTGGAAAACAATATCTGATATGAAAATATTCCTCCTTGAAGAAAAACACAACTATATTCCTGGATACGTTAGTGTCCAGACCAAAACAATGCCCATCACATACCTAAAATAATGTTTTAATGTTGTCTTTAGAATTAGAAAATTTAGAAAAAGGTTTATTTCTCCTTATAGCACAGTCAAATAGGAAACTGTGTAACACAACAGGATGTGATATGAGTGCCAAGTAGTGAGGAACAGGAACTGAAATCTGTATGTCTTATGTTGTTTATTGAATTATTTGATCAAAAATGTTACTAGTACTAGGAGCAGATTTGATGACAACTGTAGTTACATTTTATCGTAAAAAGCTGTTCCGGCCCTTAAATGACTCAAAAAATTCCCTCTGATACCACTTGCAATAAGAAGTGTAGCTACAGAGCAGTGTGGCGTACGGGCTTTTGAAAATGTAGTTGTAGGACTGATGAGTGTTTTGGCTGAATTCCCCTAAAAGCCCAGGAGATATAGAGGTCAGGATATTAAGACTGATTCCATAATTGGTGTAATACACTGAATAGCATTACGATTAGAGGCATGTCAATAGCTGTCAGACTTCCAGTGAGTACAGGTGGGGATCTGCCCCACCAGAACACCGTCTGGTTTTGTGTGTGCTGTCGTGCAGCCCTCTTTCTTCTCTTCACACTAGGGCAGGGCTTGCCCCAGAAAGTAAACAAGAAGCAATAGTGCGTGGCTCATGAACTGATGACCAACTCTCCAACGCCTCCCTTTGACCCCCAGTGCTGAACTTTCTTGCACCGTTCTTTACATATATGCAATATTTTGTAATGTTTTAATTCTAGCTCTCCTGACTGCTTTACTACTTCTTTTTTTTTCTTGCACTCGTTTCTAGCTAATATTGCAATATGGTCTCTTTGTCCTTTTCCCATCAGTGATGGTTGTATGATGTAATGTAGCCAAGCTTTGGTAGAGCAATGTACACTGCTGTACCTCGTACGGCTCAGATTGAGACAAGTGACCATTTATTTCTCAGTTTTGTTTTGCAGCTTATCAGTTGCAACTTTATTTTTCCCTTTGAGGTCATCTGATGTATTTCTTAGCAGTGGAGGTTCAGTAGGAAAAATTGAGAGAGAAAGAAAGAATGAAATAGATAGAGATTTAGAAAAGAAGCTCTGCATCACAGAGAGCTGGCAAGTGCTTCCTTGGTGGGTCAAGGCAATAAGATGATCCTTGTCTAGACAAATCTCAGAGATAATTCATCATGACTTTCATTTCTGAAGGAGAAATTTTGAAGGCCCCGCTCTTCTCTATCAAAAGAAGTCATGGTCTGCCATAATTTGATGTTAGTTGAGATGAGTTTTTGCCTTTAATGACACAGAAGTAACTTTTCCGGAGGTAAAGCCAGATGTGAACTGGCAGGGTGTCAGCTGCCCCATGGACACTGACCGTTCTCATGGTACTTCCCTGAAGTCCTCCGGAAAGCAGTGAAAAGGAGATGAGCTTTGCCACATGACAATGCACTCTCAGGCGATTCTCACCAAGCAGCTGATGCACCACAAGTTCATATATCAGCTTGCTCAAGAGTAACTTTCTCATTTGTCCAAAGCATAGGGGGGCAGTTGCTGCAATACCTGGGGCCATACAGTGAGCAGGGAAAGCAAGGGAGCAAAGGCATGGACTTCTGCAGGGGACTGCACCTCATAAAAGCTCCCGGAGCCAACGTGAGCCCTCAGGGGGCCCTCATGGCCACCTCCAGCTGTGAGCACGTCAGAGCCTGGGAACTCTGTCCAAACCTGGTCATGATCTGTACTACAGCCTGATTCTAGAGGAGACTGGGACTTCACTGTTTTGGGCAATGCAGAAGTGTGGGATGCAATCTCACCAGTACTAAAAGGCAAAGGGCTGACACAGTGACACTTGGGTGGTCGTGCTGCGCAGCCAGCGCTGCAAAGCAAACATTGATCCCTGACTTTGTGACAGTTGAGGGGACCCTGTTCAGGAGAGTGCTGGCGACAGTCCCGCCCTGCTCTGCTGTTTTGGCCCCAGCCCTTCAGTTTCTCTTGGAATCGTCACTTCTGGGACCTGACATAACCACAGCTCCTGGGGCAGTTGCTTTCAGACACAAGACTCCTTTTGCTGCAAAGAACAAAGAAACCCCCCTGAATTTGCTTTCTGAATACGCTGCACCAGAATGATAAGAAAGCTGGCTGGCCCCAAAGGCTGACATACTTCCCTGCCACCTGTGCCCAGGCTCCCATCGGACACTGTTGTACTGATCCCAAAGGCAGCAGCAGAGGCAACGGCAGCTGGGGGACTCTGGCATATTTGTGCCCATGGTTACCCCACTCTTCCCCTCTCTTGTTAGGGATGTATATTTGACATGGTGACTTTGCAGAGGCCAAAAGAACCATTAAACCTGCTAGTTTGACTCCTGTAAGACACTGGAGTCAAAGGGCTCTGAGCTCTCCCACAAATGCTTGGCTAGAGCATTGCCTCCAGGAAGACCTCCAGGTTTAACCTACAACCCCAACAGAAGCAGATCCACATGGCATTTTATGTTAGTGGGTGGTTCATTCCTAGAGCTCATTGTTCTTACTCTTAACAACTTCTTCCTCACTCTGCCTTGGCAGTGGCCTGGATTTCCTTCCAGTCTTTGGCTCTCCTTTCTGGGCTAGATTGAAGAGCATTGTTAGCCTGGCTACCTCCTCTCTACTCTCCCTCAGCCAGCCACTTGATAGCCTTTGTGCCACAGCATTGCTTTGAAGTAGGTTTCTGTTGCTTGTGAGCATTGACCTTTCGTTACGTTTCTTGCTCTTGCACAGTTTGATGAATTATTGACGTGACCTACTGTTCATCACCTGTACAGCATTGCAGTTAATGGTGGAATAGAAACCAAATTCAAAGTCAGTACAATGAATAAAAAGACCGATGGGCTTTAAAGGTAGGTGCAGAATCAGGTCCTTTACCTCTGCTCCACCAGAGGAGCTGCGTATCTGTCTCTTCTTAGCAATGAACAATTCTGTCTCTTCTTAGCAGGGCATTGAAACTGCTGTCTTTGTTACACTGATGTTAACAGACTGGATGTTCCCAAAATGTTAAGTGGAAAATTTTAAAAGAAGAACAGAAAGGCAGGCAGGCAGACATACAAAACCTTGGTAAACCCATTTTTAAGAACAGATGACTCGCATAAATAAACCCTAATTAAGCTCCAAGTTAAACTTTGGAGGAACTGGTCTTGTGAGAAGAAAAGAAAGATGGGATAAGATTCATGCCTTCCTCCATCATCTTTACATTTCTACTATGCCTCAGAAGAAAAAATAATCTGCTGCAGTTGTGTTTGTGGTGGTTCCCAGTTTTATTATTAAAAAAATGCAAATAATTTGCTCTCTTGACCAACAGATAATTTTTAAAAGTGTCTTAAGTACATATGTTTGAAATGTTCTTGGCTGTACAGGAAGTTTTTTTTTTTTTAAGTGTGCTTCATAACATTTAATGTTAGCTCTAAGTGGAAACAAGGAAATATTGCCTTTGTAAAGACAAATATTTATTTCATTATTGAAAGTGCAGTGCAGTCATTCAACCTTTGAGGTCTGGGGTTGCTGAGAGACAATTTGCACCAAATGATTTAAGATCCTATTCTGAATATTTAAGAGATTACGGGCTTAGATTTCCACAGCACTTGTTAAGAGCCGTTTCTCCCTAGCGTGAATAAGGAATTGCGTTTCCTTTTATTCTTCTCTTCAAGTATGTTTATATTCGCGATCTGTCTAAGCCTGCCATTCTGTGACAAATGGGATTAACGTACTGCCTGCTCCTGCTGTACCTCAGCTCGGGTCCAGAAACGTGCATTCCTCTTTCCCCACGCGTGCATGTTTGTATGTGCTTATGTGTCTGGTAGCGAGGCCGCAAGTAAAGGACTGCTCATGTGTGCGCGCAGCTGTGTCCCTCATCTGTCCTCCCTCTCAGAATTTCGTGAGTTTTATTAGGAGAAAACAAGCTGCTAATCCATGTTTGGACCTTCTCTGAGGCACTGTTTTGGGGACTGACACATCTCCTCTCAGCGGTGGTCATTTCCCTTATTCTAGTCAGTTCTACTTTATTTCCAAAAGTAGGACAGCGAGGGGTTTGTGTTGTTGCACATCTCCCTGAAGAGTTCCTGTGTTTGTTTAAGGTCTGTTGCTAGAATTCAGCATATTTTAGCTGCGGGAGAGAAGACAACAGATGGTTGAGGAGTTTCTGGAAGAAGTTTGTTAGGCAACTTGTCTATAAACTAAGGGAAATGTTTGGGTTAATTTTCTTGCCCTAGTGGTTTTCACCCCAACTCAGGGTACAATATGTCATCCTTAGTCGAAAGGAGCATTGTCCTTACAGGTCTTAAGACTGTTCTAGAGAAAGTGTTGATTTTAAAAAAAGTATTATGTATTTTTGCTTTTCAAATGGACGGGGCTGTGCATTGATTATATTTTAGGGGAAGGAAGGAATCCCAGTTCTCCTGCATGCTGCTCATATATCTACGCAGCAGATGCAATCCACTTTGTGCTCTGCTTTCAGAATACCAGGACTATGGCAAGGGAAATGCACATATGCATGCATGCGTGCATGAGGCCAGCGTGGATCCACAAGAACGTTAAGATGGCATTTTGTTAAAATGCTGTATCTTTCCCTGGACCATTCCGTTTACGAGAACCTCCACCCACAAGCACAAGAGATTAGAAAACAAAGCAGTGGGAATGAAAACCACGGGAATACATTGGCAACGCAACACACATCACTGAGATAACTCAAAGTTCAGTAGACGTTTATCTCTTACTTTGTTCTCTGCATGCCATACAGAGATTTTCAGTCAGATTTTAATTTGCTGGAATAAAAAGTGTGAGAGGATACGCAATGAGAGTGTCCAGTTTCCCTATTTGCGCTAATTTTACAATCCGAACACCTGTTTTTCCACGCAGGGCCATGCAGGGTTTTCCTGGAATCACAGTTGGAAGGGTCTCAGTGGAGCATGCATGCATAGCAACTTCCTCTGCCCGCGCTCACATGCGTAGGGGTTCCTCGCTGTGACTCGCATGCACTGCCCATGCCTGTCCACCCCCACAACCGCAAAAGCAGAAGAGGCTGTGAAAGCACAGACGAAAATGGTGTAGTAGCTGCTCTGTGACACAATGGAAAATGTTGTGCAGAATATTGCGCGCTTCTAAATAAGTACAGCTGCCAGTTGCAAGGATCTCAGAAAGTGTCCGAGTGCCCACATCATTCATTGTAAGACTGATGGACAGCATCCGTTCTTAATGGGAATGTTGCTGGCTTTGTCAGCAGTGGAAGTCGTTGAAGAGTATTTGGGATATTTCTGTCCCTGGAAGTTCTGCTATTTAGACCACAGTGTAAGATATATATATCTGACATGTGTTACAAGTGTTTGTAACTTTACTACCTCCTTGGGATCAATCAAGGCATTACTCTCTTCGTTTCTAAATCAGACTCCGTGCCAGTAACTTTTTCTTCCAGCCAACTACAAAATTCAGTAAGTTCTCTGGATTGTTTATATCCCCCTGGCTCCTACATATGTTTGTTCCTGTATTACCCCCTAATAGTGTGTTTTAATTTTCACTGAGAATCTTATCTTTGGTTCACGTCTCTGACTGTGGTTTGGTGTGGAGCCAGTCCAGTATGGTCTTGCCCAAACAGAAGATATCCATCTGGCATTCTTCTTGTTCCCACTGGAGGGAAACAATCTTTGGAAACATATTAAACGGAAAACGAGTCCTGCAGGGGAGGATATCTGCTGTTATAGTATCGTGTACCCGAGCATTTTCTGTCTGAGTCATATTTTGTAGGAAAGATTAACTTCCTGCTCACCAGTGTCAGACTGAGAAAGTGCCTAAAAAGCTTGTTATGAGGGTGCTATCGAAATTGGTGGTGTTTCATTGGGTTTGTGGAGTATGATGTGGTCCAGCTATTGAAAACATGGTTGGCTCTGTGGCTGGGCTGTCTTTGAAGCTGCATTCAGAGACAGGTAGGGTTATTACTCCGCTGAGGGAGTGTAGCATGCTGAGAGGAGTGAGGTCTGGTGAGGCTGGTCACTGCCCGCACTCATCCCTCAGCAATAGGCTTTGCCAAGAAGGTGAGGGACTTTGAGCCAGAGCCAAGGCTACAAGGTGAATTAGTCTGGGGCTGATGTCTAGAAGGTGCCAGCAAAGCTCAGTCTCCTCCCAGCTGGCAACGGTACTTGCTTTGAGGGTGGTCTGTGTGCCTTTCCTCAAGTGCCAAATGCAGTTATCTCTAACAATTACCCAGTAAAATAATAGCGTGGCTATAATTTAATGAGGTTGCTTTTGTCCTGAGTCTGCGTCTCATCTGTTGTCAGACTGGATGTGAATTGAGGTTGCCCGGAACAAGAAAGTAACGTACAGGTGAGATTGTACTGGTTACGTTGGCTTTATTTTCTGTTTTCCTGTCAGCTCTCAGGAGATTACGTCTTCTGACTATTATCGTATTTCCATTCAGATGTGAAAAACCTTTCAAATACACCTTTAGAAAGAAGATAAAATGCTTTCAAGTATGTTTACAGTATGATTTTTCCCTTAATTCACCAAGACTCAAAATAAAGATTTAAACTTGTGGACTGAGAAGTCCCACTCCTTTCTCAGATTCACAATCCCACATGGTCTTTCAAAATGAGAAACATTTAGCTATTCTTAGTTATAAATAAACATTGTTTAGATAAGTGTTTGAAAATATTAAAAAGAAAAATATTTTTATATGCTAGTGTTCATGTAAAAGGCCTGATGGGCACTGCTGGAGGTTTCCATCCTCCATGCAAGTAGGTTTTATAACCGAGCACATGCAGGGCTCAGTGGGTCTACCCCAATAAGGTATTTACCGGAATCAAGACGTCAGTGGTCTACTAAATCACCACAAAGAGCAACATATACACTCTGTGTAGCTAACAAAATAGCATAAAAACAATCTCAGCCACATAGCAAAAAAAGACAATAATGTGGTTGTGGAAGGAAAAAAAAAGGTGGAGTTTTTCTTACAGCACCATGGAAGAAACATGAATAAGCAAAGTTGCCGTCTAGATCTGAGTCAAGGTCATTAAGAGTCAACGAGAAGATCTTATTTACTTCAGTGAGCTCTAAACCAGGACTTGATACTAAAATGCCTTGGAAATCTCATAAATTTTGAATAGTCCCTGATCTGAAAGGCAGTCTCTTCTAGTCAGTGGTGGCTACAGTTCTTATGTATCCTACCATGTAACTGTACTTGCAAGTGTTAGTTGAGCAGTTCCCTTTCTGCTGGGGGGATTATTAGTTCAAGCGAGGGAAGACTTTGTTAGGTCTGTATTTCACGCATGCCAGTAGACAGCGTTCTCAAATATGACTCTATTTTATTAGGAATGTTTACCAAGTGCTTAAAAGGTGCACGGATGTTTTTATAGTGACTGTGGTAGAATTAGATAGCGAAGCTTAGTAATGATTGCTGCCAAGCAAGCACTATCTCCTTGTGATTTAGCTAAATAAAAATGTGGCCTTATTGTCTTTTGACAGCTTTGAAGAATTAAAATAAGCATATTTTATTTGTTGAGGGAAGAGTTCAAAATGGTTTAACAGGATTTTCGTTGTATACCAAGGCAGTGATGATTAACCTCTTTTGCAGTTTATGTGTTAATTTAATTTAATTCATTATGAGATGTGATTCTGGGAATAGACTTGTTCTCCAGAAAAAAAATATTCTGGGAATGCAGGAAATGTGAGGCAATCTTGTCTAGTGGCTGCGTTTCTCCTAGAAGCATTATGTGTAATTGGAAAATATGTATGTTTAAAACAGCTGGTATCTTACTCTTGGATGGAGATGGCGGAGATATCTTTGGCTCTTTCAGTCTGAGGACAATACTGTGAAGCCTCAGGTCCGGTGAGAAAAATTTTAAAAGCCCCAAACCAAGGAAGTTAGTGGACCTGCTCTACTATAGGATCAGATCCTAACGTCGTGCTAAAGTATGTACGCGTAACAGGGTATGCATCGTTCCTCAATAGTAAAACTAAGAGGATGATAGGAATAGCTGGGTATTTAACCAGAAAAACTAGGGCTGTAAGTGAGACATACTCCACTCTGACTCTAGACCCTTAACCCTACACGGCTGAGCAGCCGCTCAGGTGCTGTCTTACAGGAGCAGGTTTGAACTAAGCCACTGAAATGATAGCAACCCATTTTATCCACACGTAAACGGCTCCTTGGAGGTTCCAAACTTTAAATCCAGTTTTGGCCTCAAGTATGTGACAGCTATATAATTTGAAACAAAAATTGTAACTCAAAATCATGTGTGAAAATTCGACATTTTTGTCAAAGAATACCCTGACTGATAAAGAAGGTGGTGTTCCTGACATTACTGAGTTGACTAATGTCTTTTAAGTAAATGGCAGTTATATTTTAACCATTACCCTGAGTCTCCCTTTTTCTTTTGCTAACTCTAGTGAGTATCTTCTCCCTCATTGGGTCATTTGCCTTCTCTTCTATTCCTCTTCTCCCCTTAATTTTTTGTAAGGAAATAAAGACTTTGTAATCTGGTCCTCCAAGCACATCCTAGCATGGTAAGAAGCACTGGCTTTTCATATGAAAATCTTTACCAGTACTGTATAGAAAAAAGCAAGCTCATAACCAGGGCCTTTTTCACCCCAGAAACAGGGAGACAAAAGGAACGTGACTGTGGTTCTTCAAGAACACATGCTTAAATATGTAATTACTCAAAAACTGAATTATAGTAATTGCAAAAAACTTAAATGTTTGATGTCATTTTTAAAAATTAACCTTCAGATATGTAATTTTTCCAAATTAATTTAACTCCTCTTGTAATTTTGAGCCTACACTGTCCCAGAGTACTGCTGTGACAGTGTTTGTCTGCTTCTTGATCTGAAGACCAAGTGTCAGCAACTTCCGCTGAAGTCAACGTGAGCAGATGGCGCTTGTGCTTTCTAAGAAGCAGCATCCCAACTCTGTGGGGATGGGCTTCTCCAACAAATAATACTGTAATAGCATTAAAAAGTTTATAATGCTTTTATTTGCATGGATGGTTTATAGTCCTTTTAATATCAGACACAGAGCTGTTTCTGTTTTTGAAAAACTGTTATTGGGATCACTTATTTCACAGAATCATAGGGTTGGAAGGGACCTCTGGAGATCATCTAGTCCAACCCCCCTGCCAGAGCAGGGTCACCTAGAGCAGGTTACACAGGAATGCATCCAGGTGTCCATTTCTCATAAAAGCATTTAAATTCTTGAAGAAATAGGTGCTGTAAAGGGATAAACACAATGCATACTAAAATCTGAATGTTTTCACTTTATTAGTTCATATGTAATGATTAGTGCATCAAAACTAGAAACAGAGTTAGATGCCTGTGGCGTGCACAGGCTCTGTGGTTACATGTATGCCATTTTAAAGTCACTTAGTGTTAATCCATAACAGACTTAGGACAAGAACTTTGTCTAGGACTTCCCACAGCTACAAGGAAGTTCAGATCTGGATCCTAGTGTAATATTCTGGGTTTAATTTGTGCAAGATGGATTTCAGGCTTTCAGCATTAGACATTTACTCTCTCTTGTCCTTGTAGGTCCTCTGCTTCAGACATAGGGTAGGTTCAAGCTCAGACCCACCCTTCATCTTTAATGTAATGAGTGGTCGCTGTTTGGCTGGAGAGAGGCACCGAAGAGGCTGCTGCCCCGACCTAGGCCAGGAGCCGAGAGGCTTAAAGAACAGGGAAATAATTTGGCTCTGCCTTTTGAAAGAAAATATTGTCACTCCTGAAGGACAAAACGGGCTTCAGTTGGGAAGCACCTACCCACCGAACTCTGAGTGCGAGTAACATGGGGAAGCGGTGGATTTTCTGAGTACTTTCAACAGGAAACTGCATGTTGTTGCTCATTAAAATAAGATTATCCACAAGCACCCAAAGGAACAGCCTCCCCCAGCACTGCCAGGAGCGGGTAGTGCTGCTGGACGTGGATGTGGATGTGCCAGGCTGAGGGGCCGTGCGGGGAGGAGGCGGGAGAGGCAGGAGGGGCCCAGGGGCATGTGATGGCTCGATGGCTCAAGCTTGCAAAAAGAGGCTCTCAAATGCTGTCTTTTGAGTATAGATAGATACGGCAGTGGAAGTAGTTTGAGAGCAAATACAGTGCTTCTAACATACATAAAGATTTTTGTAACTTTGGCTTAATGACGTGTATCAGAGAGAGAACGCCAGGGGGGATGTTCAAGGCCAGCACAAGGCCACAGACTGCCTGAAGCAGCCACTTCCACCAGGTCTTTTTGAGGCCCTGGGTCTGTATGAGATCAGGGACAAGCTGAGATGAATCCCTGGTATGAGGCAGTATGGCAGATGGGCACACCGTTTCTGGAAACCTGGTGGTGTCTACAGGCGCACAAAAAATGAATTAATAAAAAATGCCAGTACAAAAGAAAGTACAAGCTAAAATTTGCATAGGGCTAATTGAGTCTGTACAGTGGCTAGGTGGAAAATGGATTGAGAGGGGCCCTGAGGCTGCTGAGAAGGACTGCTGGTGGATGAGAAGCTCAACATGAGCCAGCAATGTGCACTCGCAGCCCAGAAAGCCAACTGCATCCTGGGCTGCATGAAAAGCAGTGTGGCCAGCAGGTCCAGGGAGGTGATTCTGCCCCTCTACTCTGCTCTGGCGAGACCCCACCTGGAGTACTGTGTCCAGCTCTGGAGTCCTCAGCACAGGAAAGACATGGACCTGTTGGAGCAAGTCCAGAGGAGAGGCACAAAGATGATGAGAGGACTGGAGCACCACTCCTGTGAGGACAGGCTGGTCTAGTGGGAGGTGTCCCTGCCCATGGCAGGGGGTTGGAACTAGATGATCTTTAAGGTCCCTCCCAACCTAAAGCATTCTATGATCAGTCACTCCAGGGAGACCCTGCAAATAAAGAAATGTGAGGGAGTGAGAAAAATCTGTGCTGTGGCTCTGGTGCCGCTCCCACACTTGCCAACTCCAAACAAAGTTGTCAGTGGGCAAAGCTGTGTGCAGTACTTAAAAACCCCAGTGATGAGGAATATGCGTGTACGAAAGGTTAATGTGTTTGGCATCACAAACCCAGTCTTTCCATCTTTTCGTTGATATGACCAGGAAAGATATGGACCAGTAGAAGGACTGGCATAAAAAAACTCCCATTACCTAGAGCCCCAGATTTTGAATTGCCATCCCACAGAACTTAATGCACAGCATCTACACCACAGAGCTGACATTGGCACTGGCAGGGAAATGAGCATGCATGCACTGAATAGCACAATGTTAACATAGTTTCTGTGTAGGTAAGGATTTTTCCAACAGGTGGAATTGAAAAGCAGACTAACAGAACAATTTTTGTTGCATTGAATTGTCCTAAAGTGTAAGAAAATATTCTGCAGTTCCTGGTGGGAAACATTACCTCCTGGAATGGAGGTGGTTGCAGTAATTCTTGTATATCATTAAATCATGCATACACTTAGAAATTCTGTTATTCAGGCAGCTGATTCTATGTTAAAAATATTAATCACACTGCCAGATTTTATTTAATTTTATACAAAAACTGGCATGCACAGAATCAGTTTTCTACTTCCTGATGATGTATACTCGGAAAGGAGACTTTTTTTCCCAGCAGGAATCTCCAAAAATCCTGGGCCAACAATACTAAATACTGCTTGTGTCCTGACGTTTCCCACAAGACCCAAAAATCTGTGCATAATCCAAATATACAGGCACAGCAGAGAACTAGGATGCAAAAAATGTTCTCCAAGTCTTTTGTATAAAGTTTTTTATGTCTTTTGCTTTGCTTGGTTTTGGTCATTTTGAGGAAGTTAAAGTCATCCGTTGAGGATAATAATACGTACTTGGTTAGATTTAGTTGTCATGAGCTTTTGGTTTGGATTCCCCAGGAGGACAGGTCTGAAGCGACACTTGCCGTGGAGGTTGCGTGCGTCACTGCTTGGGAGCGGGGCTGTCTCTTCTGCCTGGGGGAATTGGTCTCTGTCTGCAGGCAGCCTGCTCTTCCTTAATTAAATGATACACCCAACACGTGTTGTCCTTTGTTACTCGGAGCTCCTCACTGCCGGAGAAGCTCGTAAAACTGTTACAAGGGCTTTGTATTCTTGGAGCAGATGAAACGCTAGGTAACGACTTCAGACATGATAGTTTTATGTGCTGGAGATAAACAAACAGCTGCCACTTCATTGCGGTTACAGTACTTCACGGAAAGGTTTAATTTTTGAAGCCGAATCCCACACTTCAGCCTGCACCCTGTGTGCCCCTTACACCTTACACTTGCCTGTGGACCAAACCCTGCCTTGCGCGGGGGACAGACAGCATTCCGAGGATGTGGCTGCCCAAAGGTGGGCAGTGGTACCAGGGCAGATGGCTCTGGGTATCTGAGACAGGTCTGGGAGTATGATATGGACCAACGGGAAATCTGCTCCCACGCGGAGACCGAAGCGTCTCCAACGACATGAAAGTGTTCAGGCAACATAATCATTCTCCTTATTTCCAGCAGTTAAATGGCCTTATCTGAAAGTAGCTGGATATTCCTCATATGGAGAAGGACCACTCCAGACAGGCTGTTGGCCCTGCATAACAGGAACAGTTGCATTTTATGTTAATTTAAACTGACACTGGGGGTCAGGACTCCTTGTTAAAGCTCTGAGCAGCGCATTTGTGTGGGTGAGAGGAGAGCCAGAAAGACTGTGTGGTTCCTGTCAGCTTGATCCTTGCCCAAGAGGAAATTTGCTTAGAAAAAAATTTCCTCTCTGACCCTAAACTAGAGCACTATCAGTGAGGTTAGAAAGATGCTTGCCCCACGGTGGGGGTCCCTGGGAGAAGCCGCTAGGAAGATTTTAACTCCGTGCATGGGGGCAAGCATAAGAATAAGTGATGTAAGGGGAAAAAAAATAATCCTATCCACAGTTCACTTTAATTCACTGCGTTAGTTCTGCAACTGGCGGAGCTCGGCTTCCCCCTCCTGGGGACAGGGTGAATGGGCAGGAGCAGGCACGGGCTTTTCCTCCGCTCTTCGCTCCACTCTGAGATTGGTTTTTAACTGTGGACACCTCTGGCTTTGTGTAGCTTTGTACTCCATAAGGTGCTTGTGAAGGACAAGATGATTTGGAAAAGCAAGCCTGTTCCAGTAGGATGAAATCTGCTACAGTAATGTTTTTATCTCTGTTAAAAAAAAAAAGATTAGTGTCTAGTCATCAAAAACCACAATTCATGTTTTGAAATGATCGCTGGGGATAATCTTCATTGTTCTGGTGCAGCAAATAGAAGCCCTGTACACCTAACACAGAAGTTATATTTTGGGTCACAAGTAAATAAATACCTTTTCCTTCTTTAACTTGAAAAATCTCTTTAAAGGATTGCAAAACAGGTGTTTGAAAGTTCAAGGCTAATTGATCTTCATTCCCTTTTAGGAAGAAAGAGTGCAAGATCTGTTTTGGAAGCAAAGGCGTGTTTGATTACAAAGAGACGGACAAAGGAAGGCAGCGTAGGATTGATTTGGTTCAGTAATAACATCACCCCTTCCAGTTAATCTGTCAAAAGACAATGGAACTTTCTTACAGACGCCCGAGCATAGCAGGACTTGAGCTATGCGTGCTGTTTCGTATTTCTCTTTAGTAGCCTGTGTGTGCTCCAGAACAGATGCACACAACGTAGCCAGTTACTCAGAGCTTTAGCTCTCACGGAAGCATCAAGGGCATCCAACCCATTGAAGCAGTGGCACCTGTTTGTATGAACCAGCATAGTTTCAGTGTCGTACAGGTCCATTTCCGCCAATGGCTGAATGCAGTTCTTTTCTCCTCCTCCTTTTAAAATCAAACCTAAGGGAATGACTTTTTTCTCTCAGATTTTTTTTTTTTTTCTTAACGGAAGATGCTGATACATATCTCGCCGTTGATAAATTGCATAACTTTAAATGAACACAAGTTCAGGAAGATTATAAAAGAAAATACTATTTGTTTATGCAGAATTTCGTATATGGTAGGCCTGCAGGCACAAGGAAGTTTGCACTATCATTAATGGCAGCAATGCTACATATGTCCATAAATCTATTTACATGTTTAATCTTATTTCCTAAGACAGCTTCCAGAAAAGTAAGAAAACGAGCTCTGACTGACTCAAATCAGCATTGGGCTAGGGCCTAAATGTATTGAGAAAAAACACCATTTCTTTGGGGTTCTGGAGGCAGGAAACTTTTTTTTAAAAAAGAAACTACTTTCATCAAAGCAGTAAAGGCTGCACCCCATATAGGGCATTTCTGTGGAGATTAATGGTCCTGAAAAATCAGGCGGTTTGCCTACTGGGGAGAAGGAAAAAACATTCAGCAGTTTTCCTGAGACATTTCCAGGACATTAGGTTGTTCTTCATGTTCATGCCCATGACCTTTCAGTGGGTTGGATTTTCCCTCCTGTAGAAGGGCAGTGTGTGCTAAGGAAAGGTGTTTAGCTTGGGGTGTTACTGTGTTTGGCAAAAGGCAGTACGGTACACTGCGCCAGCCCCCCCAGTAGTAAGGAATCAAAGGTTTGCCACTGATTTTGGCATGTCTGAAGGTTGCTTCAGGCAGAGCTGATGGATTTCCTAGACCCCAGAAGTCTTCTTTCTTCTCATTTTTTAACCATCTTCAAATAATTTCGGTTATTTTAATGCCTAACTGAAAATTGGTGTCCCCAGTAGAAAAGTGAATGAGGGAGCATCTACAGTATCAATGCTGTAAATGTTGGCCTGACACTTATTTCTAGAATTCCATTTTACTGAGAAATAGAATTGGGGTTTTAAAGTCACGGCTTCTGCCCTAGTTCTTACCTAACTTCTGTCCCACAGGTAATTTGTCCTAATATATTTGATGAATACCAGGTACTTAAAAATATGTCTGTGCACAAACCTGAATTAAAAGTGTAATTAAAAAAAGCAGAAAATTGACCATGTATTAGGCGGGTCATTGTAGCATGTTTACACGTCACCTGGATTTGTGTAGCTTGCTCTTTCTGAGCCGTGCTTTTCTTAGGTAAGCCAAGAGATAGGAAGAGTCAGAAATATTTCTCTCGTATGTTCTAGTGGAGTTATGTCATGGCTTTTTTTCCCAAGCATTTTTAATGAAAAATAGCTGGTACTTTACAATTTTCTCAGTGGTCTGCTGAGTGCTAGCAAAAGCAGTCTGGTTGCTCTCCCAAGCCATGCCAGCCACTCATTATACACACGGAACAAATATAAAGCCTCTGTTTAATAAGGGATGCAGGATATGAGGCTAGAAATTGCCAGACTAGATGCAGATTTCAATGAAAATACCAATAAATTAATTGTGCCTTATGTCTACATCTAGTCCAAATTTCTGTTTCTTCCTGTAATTCCTTCCTATTTAGATATCCAATTTTTGTACACATAGACCAAAAACCTGAGAAGCTCATAGTTCCCCAGTTAGTAGCTGTTATCAGTGCATGCTCATCGTGTTTACTAAAAAAGAAAATCTAAGGCAGGGCTGTACTTCAGTGTCTTAGAAGACGTATTTCTAAAACTGTGGACTTGCTGGAACATCAGAAAGGTTCCAACATTAGAAATGTCCGATGTTACACAAAAATGTCTGGTGAAAAGTACTTGTTATTATTCAGCAGTGCAAATTGCTGACTGCCTAACACAAACCACCCTGAATAGTCAGTTCTGGAAACAGCTGCTTCTAGATGGGTCAGCTTTAGCACTGCTCCCAACACCTTCATTTCTTAATGTTACCCGCTATTGCCCAATCCGACATCCAAATCTGCATGATTTGTTTTTAAGAGCAGGGTCTTCAACTTGCAGCTTCGATCTGAACCCCCACATTAAATGTTTTTAGACAGACAGATTTCCCCTTGGGTTCAGATCCGTTCCGTATCCCAACACCACGTATTTTAAAGACCAGGTGTAGCATGCTCATGGATGGCCCTAAAAGGAGCCACAGACAGTTGTGGCAGGTCACCTCGACCTCCATCCTTCTCCAGAGTGCCGATTCTGAAGATGCCAGCTAACACCTACATTGCTGACAGTTTTTCACAACGTGCTGCATTTCTTCAGTAGGTGCTGACAGTGGCATCTGATTATTTTCAACAAGATGTTTCCAGATTGCGTGAGCTTTGAGGAACTGACAGCATGGATTGGGCTTAAAACTGATGAATTGAGTGTGAAAGTATCAGTGAGCCTAACCGTTACGACAGCTGCATTTCCTTACTGTACTTTTCCTTCTCTTTAATAATCCCCTATTTTTAATTCCTTTTTCAAGTGATGGAACTGAAATAAGGAATAACACTAGTGGGAGCCCTCGGCTGGCTCGACAGCGCTAGCACAGCCCTCCATGCTCCCTGCAGGGTGCGACCATCCACAACTTTTAACTTTTCCTCTTTCATTACCCCAGGTTTTAACCCTTGCTGTTCTCTACTGAGATTCATGGGTCCTTTTCCCAGAGCAAACAGGAAACTTTATTTCCTCCATTGTGCAACTTCAGCCAAACAGTTTCAATCTATTTGCAGGGCAACTCACTGGACCTACGCTTCCATTTTAAGGGGTTGTGGCAGGAATATCCCAGGACTACTCAGGCCACCAAGACAGATCTCAGGCAGACCCACTCTGCCTACACCACGCAATAGGACGCGGTCTTCCCTTCCATTCCCACTCTCCCAAAGGCTTTCCACTTTCTAAAAGGCTTTGGAAAGCCCCAGTTTCTTTCGCCAACCCGAGTTAGAGAGACGATGCTCTGTCTCCTCCAGCTCCTCCGTGCTGTTTGCAGGACTAGGACAGTGGCTTTCAATGCAGAGTCGTGGGCTCCCCATGCCATGGGCTGTGCCGGAAGGGAAAGGGGGGCTCCCAGGTGGATTTGTAGATTTGTTCCTAGCGGGCACAGGCTTTCCCCAGGTAAACAGAGGTGTTCCCCAGGAGAGAGATATTATTTATTTATTTATTTATTTGATTTTTATTTATTTACAAGGTAAGTTTTCCCTCTTGGAGATGTTCCCAGTTTACACAGGGGGTGTGCAAGCAGACACACCATGTAGCGTAAGCAAAGATGAAGATCACACACCTCATCATTACGTGAAATGGTCAAAAACGTTTTCAAGTGTCCCTAAACATTTTCTAAAAATTAGCTGATATCCATTGGTCCATTTGTCTACTTATAAACATGAAGAGCAACATGCATTTTATTAGTCACCTGGTAATATTCTATGGCAACAGAGCTATTGGAATTTGTGTATTACCAGATGTATACACTGCTTAAGGTTTTAGTGGTAAATGCAAAGGGTTTTTTACCTCCTAAAAGAGATAGAGATTGTTGGTGATGTCAAAAACTGTACATTTCTGTAAGCTGATTGAGTTATTGAGAAATGCCTATGCTAACTTTATTGTAAATTTTTGCCTTATTAGAAGGTCCATATTAATGTCAGAATTTAATGTTGGAGATTTATTTTGATGTCTTTTACTCGGGATAGCAAACAGTTACAGTTTCAACCATCTAGGCTGCACTTGATTAAAATAGCTGTGAACTTGAGTGTATTAATTGTTTTCGTAGTTTAAAGAGTTTTTTTGGCATATATCTTCTGCCTGAATGGCAAGTCATGTTCCCATGCAATATCAAATAAAGTTGATTCAACTATCCTGCCGCTTACTTTCCACACAATTGCTCTCTTTCGCCTTTGTGGTGTGTTTTGCCCCTCAGTCCCTTGGTACAAATTTGTGACACCACTAGTCAATATGAAATCAATTACGGTTTGATATAATATGGTTGCAGGCTTTTTTGACACTGTCTGATTTGAAAAACCTTATCCATGGCTGTCTTCACAGCTGATTATTAAATTCTGCTTCAGAAACATCACAAAATTCACATAATGAATGACAAATATAGTTGTTTGTCACTGTCATGATTTCTTCTCCAAAACCCAAACATTATTCTCATTTATCAACTAAACCTTAATTAAATAAACCTTGCATAACCCTATCTCAGCAAGGCTCTTGTGAAACTGATTTTATGTTTTGAGTCCCTTAGCTGAAATGTGCTCTGCAGCTGCAAAATGCTCCCCTTGTTTTATTGAGCAAACTTTCTAAATCCGCTGCCTGCTGCTCGCACTTCAGGGTTTTTCTTTTTGGTGTGGTAAGAAGAGGAATTAGACCCATCATATTCTGTATAATGTCCTAGGAAAAGTGTTAGGTTTTGTGCTGGAGGGATCTGTAATACTAGTATAAGCTGTTAGCAATGATGTCACGGACGACTGAAAATAAGACCAAAGGTAGAATGTTCTAGTGGAATGAGAGAATACTTTCCTGCTATAGATGAAGAGATTAAAGATTATTAATGAGGGGAAAATGTACATATTGAGACCCTGAGGCTGATCCAAACAAACACTCACATCCAAGAAACTGAGGAGGAAAGTAAATGTCAATTTATTGCATCAGTTCCAGTTAAGATAATATCTAACATATACTATGTTACAACATGACCTATTGTCTCTAGCCACTATTTCAAGACAAAAAAATGTGGAGTGGAGATGATGGAAATATTCATCCAGGAACAGCATCAAGTGATATATCATGTATTTTCTTCATCAAGGTAATGGAACATTTGGGATTGACAAAGATTTTTAGCAAGATGAACTTTCAGATTGCATGCAAATCTTAAATGAAATTGGTGGGAAACTAGTGCTTCACCAGGAGGAAACAACCTCACTATAATTTTGGACCTTTCACTTTGAAACAGACAGAAATATTTTACAGGCAAGAGTCAAAAAAAAATCTTAGTGAAAACAGACCTGGCTTAGAGTGCACAGCCCTTTATTGATTTAAGCTCCCACTAAAATCAAGCAGGGCATCAGAAGAAAGTTTAATGATGAGGGGGAGATCATAGGAACTAATGAGTGCTAAACTAACAAATGAATTGTTCTATTGATACAGCAAATAAATGTGTGTTCTTCTGGAATGAGCGGGGCATGTGGTTGTTCTCTGCTCCTCTCGTATTGATCATAAATCAATATTTAAAAAGAGAGAAGTTACAAGTATTTACTGTGGATAGGAACTAAGAGGAAACTGAAACCGTGCTAGTAAACTCTTCTGTCAAAACCAGATGGTCCCTATATGAAAAAGAAAAAAGAAATTAATTCTGACTTGAAATACATCTAGTATCTGGGGCTTGTGCCTTGATTTGACGTAGTGTGGAGTCAGGGGTTAGCATCAGAGTTCAGGCCCACAGTGGAACTTCCCCAAAGTCTTTGGGACCGAATGCAGAGATCCCTTCTCCAGTTAGAAGCGTTGTCGAGACAGTGTATGACCCACCACTGAATGAATGACGGACAGAGCATGTTTGCACTGCCACAGGAGAGTGCACTTGCACACTAACTCGAACGGGCTTTCTTACTAATTCATAGTAGGCAGGTCTTTCTGTTGCACAGCTGTCTCACCCATCCAGCCGTGGCCTCATTCTCCATCCTCCCCGCTTTTATCCGACCCTGGCCTCTTTCCTGCTTGGTGACCCAGCGTGGGATGCTGGTGGTGGGACTTGGAGCCCAGAGGGCATCAGTCATGCTGCCATCCGAGGTGTGCCGCATGCTCGAAGCATCCCCACTGAATGGTGCCCGCCTTGCAGCTGTTACCTGCCACGGCAGCCCTTTCTCTGCCCGGAGCTAAATGCTGGGGCGAGAGAAGAAGTTAGGGCTGAATATTCTCATTGTGAAACTAGTTGCCGAAGAAAAACCTTGATGTAAAATAGCTGGCTAGTCACTGGTATTAAAATGTGCAGGGGGAAATCCATTCGTGCAAGTGAATGGCTTTGTAATGTATGTCCTGAAAGCTGGGCTAACCTGTGTCTCAAAATGGACAGGAAAAGGATGGGCCCTTCAATTAGCGAGGGAAAGTTGTTGCACACTTCCTCACATACGTACACAGACTAGCTTAAAAAGATCTAGTGTTGATGAAATCTACTGGGTTGGCAGCCGGTCAGACTGAAATCCCACTCCTGTGCATGGTCATGGATGGTCTGAGCTTATCCAAGCCAACAGAAGAGTGTTAAGCTCATTCTCCAGTTAAGTCTCTGATGTCCAGGGGCTTTAATTAGGGTTAGTGACATGGTGTTGTGAGTTACTGTTTTCCAGTTGTTCCCAGATTGCACCCATCCAGGATACTGCGTTCCCCTTCACTTTCCCATCCTTCTCCTCTTCCTCCACCCCTCTTCTCAGACACCCCCGCAGTGGCTCTGCTTTGGGTACCAGCAGCTCAGACCTTCCTCCCTGCTCTCCTTCATGGCAATTCTGTCCCTTCCTGCTGCTGCAGCCCACCAATGCTGCCTCTGGTTACTGGGGCTCTGCGCTTTCCTTCCTTTCCCTCTGCTGCTGATACACCTCCCCACTGCCAGCTGGGACATCTCGGCATTGACCAAAAACCCGAGCTGGGCCAGGAAACATACACCAAATATCTACATTTTAGCTATGGGTGGGTTTTTTTTGTTTGTTTGGTTGGTTGGTTGGGGTTTTTTTGCATTGGATCAGTAAGTCTTACCTAGGCTGGCCAGAGCACATTGACTGTCCCTGCCATGCATCTGGGTGCAGCTTGTGTGGTGGGGATCCCTTCCCCTGCCTGTCTGGGGGCTGCAGGACCCAGGGCTGGTAGGTAGTAGGTCAGAGGTAGTGTGCCTGGCCATGGTTCCCTTCTACCTGGCGCCAGAAAGTCAGAGAAAAGCTTTTGTTTAGGCAAAAACACAGAAAAATGGAGAGTCCTGAAGATTTTCAGGCTACTGGAACAGCCCTTCTGCTCTGTGAGAACTGAAAAAAGTTCTTTTAAAAGAAAAAGTTGAAAGTTAGTTATTTCTGCGGTGCAAGGTAAGAGTAAAAAGTAAAAGCCCATGTGGCAGCTTATGAAGCTTCATAGGTAGAAGTCTGTGAAGACAGAAATGAAAAGAAATTATTATTATTATTAAGTAGAAGCGCTTTCATTCAATGTGGGGAGCATCTAGAGCTGCGGCCCACACATTTTTCATAGCAATCCTGATAATGTAAAACTCCTGCTATACTTACTAGATTATTATGCCACTAATTTTCTTACTTGCTATAAGTGAAATTAAATAGCTTGATTTGGTTTATTGCCAGTTTCTTCTGCTAGTGATCCCACTCCTGCTTTCCAGCTATGCAATCTAATTTTAGGTCGTGCTACATGCTTCTGCAGCTGTGTGACTGCACCTGTACATGCTGAAACGCTGCTGTGGGGAGGACTCCTTCTCTAGAAACTGTGAAATAGAGAAGATAAAAAAAAAAATCAACTTAAGATTTATTGTGTCAGTACTATTGTACGCTGCCAAGCAAAAGGAAACGAGGAGCCACTGGAGTCATGTATCCAAATTTTTCATCATTTCTAACAACACTGATAATGGCTTTGGTTTCATAGATGAATGCCTTGAACCGTTCTTGCCTTCAAGGCAAATCTGTGAAATATCATGAAGGAATGATTTCTTGAAGACATATTGATGGGTAACGAGGAGATCACTGTATGATTACTGGCACTCGGGCTCTTGAAACAAAGCAGAACTATTATAATGAAAGCAGCATCACCTGAAAGCAGACGAGTTAGGGAGGAAATTGCCCTTTTATTGTGCTGTATTCTGCTCTGAAGGAAGGAATATGTTATTATATTACTGCGATATCTTTACTGAAGCTATTTTCTAGTTGGTGCTTGTCAAATTTAGATTCACGAAAGCTGATTTTTATTTTAAACCTGCCTGCTTTCATAGCACCATCTGCTGGTACGTCATGGGTCCTGTAGGCTGCTGCTGGAGAGCTGTGTTCATCACACCTGCACCTGCATTTTTCCAGGGGAGTGTGAAGATCTGGTGGTTTTCATTGCATCTTGGCTGCGTTATGGAGCTGTAGTAGCATTTCTTTAGCTAAACTTCCATTTAGCATCCGTTCATCCTGACAGAGTCTGTTTTCTGAAGGTAATCCTTATTCATATTGTGAAAGCCGTTAAAAGGAACAGGAATGTTTGCATTATGGGGACTGATGTGGGCTTGGTCCCTTAAATTTCTTGTAAGCTCATCTGTAGCTTTGGAGCTCTGTAGAGAAAAAGGCTGTGCTTTACCAAATCTGAACAAAATGCATTAACCAGGTTTTGTGTTGAACTTGTCAGATTTTCAGTTATGGTTTTTGTTTAATTTTTTTTTTTGTATCTCTTCCCTGTTCAAATATGATTTATTTCTTTCTCAAACATCAATGAATTAGCCACATTTGAGGGAAATCAGTGATACCTGATGAAATTTTTTAATGTATATGCAGGAGATAATTTTAGGTCTGAACTGTGTTGAGGGTGTCAAAGAATATTTTTTTATTATTTTACTAGTCAGCCTTGGACCTGTAGATGGGTTGTGAAGGTCCAGTGACCTTTTCTCAGTAAAGGTTACCTTTATCTTTTAAACCATAGCCCAATTTCGAATATCCCGTGTCTCAAAAAACCCAAACAACTCTCCTGTTCCAGTGCTCCAACTTACCTAAATGCTTTAGAGGATTTAATACTCTTATTTTAATCTTGTAGACTTAGTTGTTTCTAGGCAAAAAGTCTAACGGAGCTATATCTAAGATACAAAGACATCAAAATGTCTCCTAGAAATATATAAAAAGCAGTTAATGTTCTTTCCAGCCCTTAAATATGCCTGAAGACTTAGCACTGCATTAAGGAAATGAAGTACAATTAGAGTGTAGGCTTCTGTGGAGCTAGGTAATGAAGAGCTTTCTGAAATAACCATTACTGTAAGCAAAATGTTAATTCTCTGCCAAAGGTGGTGATGGAGAAAATTTTGGTTACTGGTGTCTGAACGAGCAGGGTCTCCTAGCCAACAGTACATTGGAGCCCCATGCCCCGGTACACTTGCTCTTCTGACTCCCTGCCCAAACAGCCCCACGTGTGGCTAGTAAACCTGAGGAGTCCCATTTCCCATGGCACTCCTTCATTAACTCAGCCTTGCAGTTGCATTGTATTGCACTGGGCTGCAAGAATGGACTTAGTGTGTTCATGCAGAGGCTCGAGCCAGATTGATCTGGATTTCCAGAGATATGTATGGACTGGACTGTTCTCACAGTCCCAGTGTCCTAAGAGCCTTCACTAAGCCTACATAGTAAGATTTGAGATCTTGTACCTAAAGGAAGCTTTATCAACTGCAGGCATCTAAAGCAAGAAAGAAGAAGAGGGAATTTGTGGGCTGAAACAGAGAATCTATGGGGAGGATGACTGTGGAAGGTCAGCTTGTGAATCCATATAAAATACTTTTATTGACTTTGACGTAGTTTTGACAGTTGCATCTTAGATGGTGTAGATTGTATATTTATTTTACAACATTGCTACGAGGGGGTGTTATTATTTAAAGGATGGGATCTCTGGGTTTCAAGGGTAGAGGTGCTTGTTTGCCATCAGGTAGGGTATCTAAGATGTGGAAGAGAATTGAACTGGCATCATCTACAACCCAGTTGCCCACTAAATCCTTTGCTATAACCTCCTTCTCTTCGCACAGAAAGTTTGATGTGCCACTTCAGCTGAGTGAAGTACAGCTGAGCTTCTTGAATACTTCAGTGTGCTGCATTTTTGCAAAAGAAGTTAGCTCCAATTTAAGCACCAGAATAAGTGTTTTTTTTGAAATCTGTTCCCAAATGTCAGTCCCCACAGTGAATTTGGAGGGCTTGAGGTTAAATACCAAGTACGTTACTTGGCTTTCATTCACTGTCAAATTTTGTGTGTGTAGGTGGCAAGCTCAAACAGCACCTGCCAAGTACTTACTGGTTATGGGCTTAGGATAGAGCTGTTAGTCTTGTCCTTCATTTACCTTTAGTTCTGAGGTGTCCACTTTGTGTATTATTTTGTATCTGCTTCCAGAATTGTATGAAAAATGATGAAATTTAGGGTTCAACAAAATACACAGTCACAAAGCAGAAGTTCTAATTTAAATTTACTTTGTAATCAACAAAGAAACATTGCATCTGAAATCAGTTACCAATGCACAGCTCAGTAGCAAAACTATATTTAAAAGATGGATTGCATCAGCCATTGAATGTACAGGAGAATCTAAAGAATCATATTAATATTTTTCAGACTGACCTCTAAAACAAGAGTGTCTGGATTGGACCCACAAGATGTTTGTTGAGACCTGCTGTTTGTGTTCTGAACTCTCATCAGAACGTACAGTCCCATATGCTTCAAGCAGGATAAACACACAAGCGTACTATTATTATATGTTGTATGTGATCTTGTTTGAGAGTGTGTAAAAAGGACCCTGCTATCTGGTAAAATACATTGTCCTTGTTCTTGCAACTTCTGGTATCGCATGCAAAGTCAGTTTGTAATTCTATATAGCTTTATTTACACGAGTTCTGACCAATGGGTCCCTCTCTTTAGCCCTTTTTTAGTCATCTGTATTTTGCAGTCACCTATTGCAAAGTCATTGTGGTCCCCAGCTTGGTTTTGAACATTGTCTGTCATCTCCATCAAGTGCCCGCAATGACCTGTCTACTTTCTTCTTACTGATGTGTTTGTATAAAGGATATTTGAGCAATGATATGTCTTGGGAGGTTGGTTTCAATATATGCAAGTAATGCAACTCCTCCTTTCCTGCCTGAGAAGGCATTTACTTTGTGTGAATGGGTTTGTTTACGGTCAAGGTGGTGGCAAGCTTTGCTGAACTTTCCATGTGTGAATCTGCATTTTCAAAACATCTTTACGAATAATGATCAAAACTGTCACAGACAGAGTTTCTACACCAGGGAACATTTTAAGGTGTTCTCCTCTTTAAATCAAGTATCAGATTTGGGAGTTATTGGAAAGATCCATTTAAAGTAAAAATGGAGGATTGCAGGAAATCCTTTATGCCACATTAAAGAACCTTTTCTGGAAAGCCTCTTCCAAAAGAAGAGGCTTGCCACACAAATTGGTTCCCAGCTCTGGGAGCTGCATGAATTGTCCCGAGGCTTAGGTTGATTTGAACTAGCTGAAAATCACCTTGGAGCCAAGCCAGGGTGAGAGGTAGCTGTGAGGCTGGCCCACTATCATTTCATTTCTCTGCATTCATCTCCAAGGGTAATTCATTCCTTATACTTCATGTACTGATATGACAGATTTTCAACTGCCCCCTTCACAAAGGATTGGTGAAATCACCCGGGAGGTGTACTGGTTCACTCGGTGCCAAGTGGCCAATTTGGGATGGAGGGGTTGCCAAGACCCTGCGGTGTGCTCCTGCCCTGAGCTGCATGGGCTTGTCTGCAGGCCGGGGGCAATGGAGGAGAAGAGTCTCCCCAACAGCACGTTGTATCCAGGATCTCCCTGGCACAAGGCAGTGTAGATGGGAAGAGGTTTGAGACGAGAAGTTTGACTGGAACCAGGCAGATGCCATATGCCCTTCTTCATTTCTGTGCTTTCATTAACTGTGCCCAAATAGTTGGTTTGCCAGAGCAAAGGCCCAGGTTCTGCCAGAGCAGCTCTGAATTAGGGAGAGAAGGTTGATAGCCGTATCTCCTTGCTGATGCTCTCTTGCTGCCTGGTAACTCGTCTTCTAGCAGCTCACTTCTACGCTGCCAGATATCTTCCTCTCACAGAAGTCTTTTCATTTTTAATTCTGTATGGGTAACAGCCTTGTCTGTGATGGTTTTGAAGGAGCCTTGTCATGTCACAAGGTGCTGTTCTGGTTTTTGAACCAAAGCCTAATGCTCCAAGTACATACGCACACGTACCATTTTACATGTGTGAACAGCATTGCGCTTGTTAAATGTGAGTATTTCCAGGACTGTTGCCCAGTTATGCAGATACAGTGTTCTAAGATTATCCACTTGCTCTCTTTCCATCAAATGAATTCATTGCAGGAACAGATAGATTTCTTTTTACTATCTGCCAACCATGGAAACTCTGAAAGCCGAACTGTATTCTTTCTGGCTTATGAATCATCACCCCTAACCTTGACTCAGCGATCACAGGGGAGCACTTAGGCCATGGTTAACATATATTCTTCTGATCAAAATGATTTTGTAGCATGGTGTTACGTTACTCATTATTTCTTCAATAATGCCTATATAGAATCCCACTCATGATCTTTCAGTTGTTAGTTTAATGGAGCTAAGGGAATAAAACAGTGGAAAATTATTTTCAGCCCTTTGAGACAGATAGATCTGACATTAAGTATGTTATGAATGCAGAAGAGATATCACTTTTCTGGCTATAGTTAACTGAAATTCAAAATAAAATATTGCTTCAAGGGGGCAGCTTTTAGGTACTCTGAGATATAATGCTTAGGCTAGAGGAGAAAATGTAAACGAGCGTGTGCTGAGTGTGAGAAGAATACTCCAGGAGATGGTATTCTTCATTATTAATATAGCTTTTGGATATACTGGGATTATTTATAACTATAAGAAAAGTGTTCTGCATCAAAGGCAATTATGCCAGTTAACAGCATGTTCAGGCTAAGATAATTGACTGAACAATCTTTTAATACTTTGCCCCTTTCAAACCTGTTGCTTGGATACCACTTTCTCTGAACTATTATGTACCTTGCTGAAAATTAAATAGTAAAGAAAAGGGTGTAGGAGCTCTTTCCTTTGTCTTTTCCATAAACTCTATACTTAAAAAATAATTTCAGAAGTGGAGTCAAATAATTATGGCAGCAAAATACTGACAGGAACAGCTGGAAAATGCATCTCATGCACAATCTGAATTCAAGCCTTTGTTTTCTAGATATATGTTTGTTTTTTTCTTGCTCGTAAGCTTTTCCTTCCTTTTGCAAGGGAATTTGTCTTTGAGATTCAACGAACAGATTCTCAAATTGTAGACATCCTGAAGTAACTGGATAATGCATCCAGGTAAGTCTTTTATTAGTGAGAATGGTTTGTTCCCTGCTCAGTTTTACTTACTCAGTAAAACGTGCAATCTGAAAGTGTGAGGTGGTGTTTGTGATTTGAGGATTTTCTATAATGAAATGCTTTTTGGTGTCCATCTAAATGCCAGGTATTCTATTGAATTATATCATGCCATAAACTGCTGCGGTTTCTTGAAGCTATGAGCTGCTACTTTATCTATACACAAAAGACATTCAGAAACACCGGAGGTGCCTTAATATGAGGGTTCAGATTAGCCTCCAGGACTCATTTCACAAATTTACTGTTGCAGCAGGTTTGGGAAAGCTCTGGGTTTATCTACTTTGCTTCAGTTCACTCTGATATAAGTGAGAGGAAGGGCTGGGGATGAATGGTCTGGGTGGCTCAGCAGGCAATGTCTTTAGGTTCACTTTTTTCTGGGATCATCTTACCAAATAAGCCCAGGGCTTAAGTTATGTGACATTGCTACCTGAAAACTGAAGGCTTTCCAGTGACGGTGCAACCTCTGACCAGGGAAGTCACATGTTTACAGGGAAGATGGTGACTCCAACCCAGGCATAATATTTTGACCTAGATGAGGTAAAGAGATATTTATTAGAGATTTGTCCCAATGACGGTGACTTTTGCTGGTGGAAGGCAAGGAGAATCTCCTGCCTGCTCCCTGTGACACCTGTGCCTGAGGAGGGTTGTCCTGCCCCAGGCCGTAGACACCATGCTCCTGCCCTTGAGGCACAAGGATGACTGCCAAGGGCTTTGCTGAAGGTTATGCTAAGAGAGCAGAGCCAGGCAGAGAAAGAAAGCCTCATTCAAAGCAGACACACATGCTCTTCATGAGGGCAGAGCAGAAGCTCTTGTGCCGTGGCGTGGACGGCATCAGTCCTAGCAGGAATATGCTTGTGGGGTTTGGAGGGGTCAACCAGGGGTTTCCTCAGCACTCTTAACTACCCGGTCATGTGCTAGTGATGCAAATTTCATCTCTTCCCTTCTATGCTTAACTGCACGTAGGGCCTGTGCCATGTAAAGGGACAACTTTGGTTTGGTGAAAATGCAGACAACAGATTTCACAGCATGATACTGACTCAATCAGACTCTTTGTAAACCACAGGCTGTATTTTGGGAAGCAGCACGTACTGCAGTAAGTGAAAAGTCAGGATTTTGGTGTAGCTCATTGCTTCAGTGAGTGATGGGGCAGAGCTGCAAAAATAGTTGTGGTCCACTTGTCTCAGCTTTCAGCTCCTCTCTACTTCCTATCGTCATGAAAATGAGCATGGATATCTGGATACAGAGTTGGACCACAGACATCTTTTAATCTGGATTTGGGGATTTTCCCATGATCTCTAATGCAAAGGGAATGTTTTGTCATTTTATGTTCGTAGCCGCGCCAGTCAGCAGCACTGTCAAAGTGACTCACAGAAGTGCTGAGATTGTGACTCACTGCTGTGTCCTTTCTGGAAAGACACTAATCCTCCTTTCCTGCTGCTTGGGCTGATTTGGGAACCACAACGTTAAGCTCTGAAAGGCACATTTATTAACTGACACATGCCAGGACTGGGTTTTGTTTGTAACAGCGAGGAAGTACTTTGTGGCCTCTCTGCTGTTGACTAGATGCTGACACATCTGGCACCCAGGCACCAGAGGATGGAGAGATTCGGGCATTTGTTTCACTGGTTAGATCTGGGTGTCAAGCCTATTTCAGTCAGTGGGTCTTTGAGCTGGATTCAAGAGTTTTTCTTAACTGCCAGCATCTGTCAGAGGGCAACTCCCTGAACCCACCCTTCCTGGGCATGCTATTTTAAGGCACTTACATTTTAAATAATAATAATAATAACAAAACCCTTCAAGATTTTTCTCTGAGTAATTTGTCCTCAAGGGACTTGGAAGTCCTCAGGTTTCTTCCTGACCAGTGACAGGATGTGGTGTATCCACCAGGAGTCATCCAACCCATTGCCACACAGGCAGTCTGGTCAAAAGCCTTTGGGATTACTTGTGGAGCAGAAGAAGCTGTGCCCTATGAATGTACTAAGTAGTCTGGTAACTCCACCTCAGTTGATTATTGGTGTAGCTCCTGCCTTAAAGCGCGACATTTCTGTTTTAAACCAACAGTTGATTTGCTGTGGTCTCTTGGGGCCTTTAGCTAGGGCGGGAATCATCTTGCATGTTCTTTATGTCTTCAGACATTTGCAGAAGATATCTTTATCTGAGCTAATCTCGCTGGGCTCCAATTACAGTCAGTGGAGAGAAACAGGTATGGCAGGGTGTGATTGATCTGACACGCTTTAGTTCTTTGCGTTAGGAGGAGAGAAGTTGTACCCTAGAGGTGCCTGTTTCTCTCAGTGCATCATAAAGTATTCATGGGCAATAGCATAAATGGAAAATTCTATACTGAGCCAGGTGTGCAACACCCACAGCATTTGTTTAATGAATATACATTCAAGATAAAATTTGTCCATGCAAATGTCAGCTAACTCAGTTTCCGCAACTATGTCTCAAGGCTTGGTCTTTGCATATTTTTTTTTAACTAATTATGGGTATGATTTTTCTTTTTTTTTTTTTTTTAACCATCTGAGTTATGTATGTGTGGTTTCTTCCTTCTTGAGGGAGGTAGGTACGTTTGTACAACTGTCCAGCACTGGGGTGGTTGCATGGATTCACTGTGACTGTGCCAGTGTTTCTAACTCTAACTGTTAAAAAGTCATAAAAGGTTTTCAAGCAACAAACTTTTAATTCATTTTCCCATAGTAATAACATAGGGGGAAGCCTTCAGGCTGTGTGGCAGCTGTGAAGAGGCATTCACTTGCACGCATTCAGAAAAAGGAACCCTTCTCCCTGTCTCTCTGTAGGCAACGTAGTGTTTCCTTCATTATCCTCAGAGCTCCTTTGACTCAGTGCTTTTACTGCCCCGTATGTTTCCCCCCTTGCCTTCCTTTCTAATTTTTTGTCTTCCGCCTTTAATTCTGCATCCTGTCCCTTTTGCCAGCGTTGAAAGTGCCAGCAGGGCTTCTGGAAGCCTCTGTCTCCAACAAGACCCGTATGTGGAAGTATGGCTGCGTATTTCACATCCTTTTACTGTAGGTATCTACACACCCTAACCAGTTCACCCACTTTAGCTGGAGGAATGACCTCTCTCTTAAGCCTCATTAGGGCATCAGAACGTGCAAGTTTCAACAACTTCTGTTCCTAAAATATGAAAGGATGTGAGGCAGAGGCCTTTCTAATGAGGACAATGGGTTTGTAATGTTTTCTTTGTATGTTAAAAAGTGTATCCAGAAAAATTCCAGGTGGAATCACTTGTGGCTTGTAACTGTTATGCTTATACTTGACGTTTCAGAGCTACGTTGTATTCCTGTCACCTTTTCTACCTAAGATTTAGGTTTTTGGAGATAAGTAGGAGTCTTGGAAGAAAAATTGTTGCAAATGTGATATAAATTTTTCAGGGTGAGAGGGATCTTCTGTTTCTGCCTGTTGTTGGAGTTTTTGACTATTGTTAGCACAGCGAACACTGATGAAATTCAAAACAGCTCATTTTTGTCTTAACAAATATCTGTCTTTTATAAAACAGAGATACCCAAGCGGTGGTAAAGCAAAATAAGTCTCAGCAACAGTCTCATTAGCTAAGCTTTCTACTGTTAAAGGAAAAAGTGTAAAATAGGAATCAATATTAATTTTTAAAAAATATGATCACCCTAAAATATTAAATCATGATCTAGTCTAAAAGCAGGAAAAGTACAAAATTCCATTATGTTGTTAGGTTGGTATTTTCATAGAATCATTAGAGTTGGAAGGGACCTTAAAAAACATCTAGTTCCAACCCCCCTGCCATGGGCAGGGACACCTCGCACCAGACCAGGTTACTCAAAACCCCATCCAACCTGACCTTGAACACTTCCAGGGATGGGGCATCCACAGCTTCTCTGGGCAACCTGTTCCAGTGCCTCACCACGTTCACAGTAAAGAATTTCTTCCTAATATCTAATCCAAATCTCCCCTCTTTCTGTTTAAAACCGTTACCCCTCATCCTATCGCTACACTCCCTGATAAGGAGTCCCTCCCCATCTGTCCTGTAGGCCCCCTTCAGGTACTGGAAGGCCGCTATAAGATCTCTCTGGAGCCTTCTCTTCTTCAGGCTGAACAACCCCAACTCTCTCAGCCTGTCTTCAGAGGAGAGGTGCTCCAGCCCTCTGATCATTTTTGTGCCTCTCTTCTGGACTTGCTCCAACAGGTCCATGTCTTTCCTGTGCTGAGGGCCCCAGAGCTGGATGCAGTACTGCAGGTGGGGTCTCACCAGAGCAGAGTAGAGGGGGAAAATCACCTCCCTTGCCCTACTGACCATGCTGCTTTTGATGCACCCCAGGATGCGGTTGGCTTTCTGGGCTGCAAGCGCACATTGACAGGTCATGTTGAGCTTCTCATTCACCAACACCTCCAAGTCCTTCTCCTCAGAGTTGCTCTCAATCTGTTCTCTGCCCAGCCTGTATTTGTGCTTGGGATTGTCCTGACCCATGTGCAGGACCTTGCACTTGGCTTGGTTGAACTTCATGAGGTTCGCATGGGCCCACCTCTCAAGCCTGTCAAGGTCTCTCTGGATGACTTGCCTTCCCTCCAGCGTGTCAACTGCGCCACACACCTTGGTGTCATCAGCAAATGTGCTGAGGGTGCACTCAATCCCACTGTCCATGTCTCCAACAAAGATGTCAGTTGCTCTTCCCTCGTCCACTAGTGCTATCATCTCTTCCCTATCCACCACCATTTTACTGAAGAACAATGCCTCCCTAATTCATTTGATAGGTGAAATGGGACACTGGGCATGGCGCCAGGCAGAGATGGTCAGGGTGTCCAGTCAGCCTGAGTAGAGCTCACGAGGCTGTGCTTCCTACCAGGGTTTCATATGGAGTATGTTTTCACATGAAAGTGCGTAAAGGTGGTGCAACATGTTGGACTTCTAGTCATTAACAATTTTCACCTTTGATGGCATGAGTCTGTTTTATCCCGCAGAAACACATGTGTTCACTTGAATTCCCATGCTGCTCATATGCCTACATTTCAGTTTGTTACCTTGCTAACTGGTGGAGTATACTCACTATAATAGTAGCGATGACCTAGTATTTAACTGCACCTTACGCAGCCAAAGCCCAAGGTCTTAAATCTGCAAAACTCATCTGCCCCTAACTCAGGAACTCCCATAAAATATGAAGGTTCAAAGGATTCTTATGTTAAGTTTTGCAAGTGCGTACTTTTTGCATTGGGGAAATTAGAATTTCACTGGAAATTGCAAGACAAGATGTTCCGCTGTCTACCACCTTTTTTTTTTTGGTGCTCAGTTTGATGGGGCATCATGAGTTCATGGCTAGTGGCTGCTTTTGCTCAAGTTGATCACTCAATACTCAAAGCACTCCTGTAGGTGCTAGAAATTTTAGGTCCAGTTTCTTTCTCTGAAGTTTATTAGTATTGCCTATCTAATCTGCAAGTCCATTTTGTGAGAAAGGTGCCCATATTGAGTCTTAACTTTAAAAGGAAGAATTCAGATCTGTGACTCCCAACAGTGGGAGATGTTTCCTTGCAGATGAAGATAACGTATCGTTCAAAGCCCAGGTCTAAATGATTGGGTTAATTTGCTCTGCCTCAGATATGTGTATCACTACCAATTTAAAAAGTAAGATCTTTTTAGGACTGCGGGGAAACCCTTCCTTCCCTTTTAGAGGCAGCTACAAATTTGGAATTGTCAGTATGTCCTCTAGTGGAAGATGTTTTTCTTCTGAAACAATAACTAATGTCTATAATAAATGTCTAGGGTTGGAAGATGTCTCTGCTGCTGGAGCTGCCACTTTTGTAAGCAGTGTGAACTGTGAGCTTTTAAATATGCTGAGAATTATAAAAAAAATTGCTATGCTGTCATTATAATCCATTACGTTTCCCCCCCTTCAAAAATCTCCCTATTGTCAACAAAGGAGCAACAAAATTCATAACTGTTGAGTTTCTTCTCTGATTTGGTTTTCATATGGGACATTTCTCATGTGCCTGTAAGTGACCCTTCTGTGCAGAAAGGCGCTATGATCTGGTAGCTCCGGTGTTGGTTTGGAACCAAGAAAACCTGGGTTCTCTTCCAGCAGGTTTCCCAGTTACTGCATCGAAGAAATGGCAGTAACAAAACAAAAAAGTGATGACCTTTAATGCAGAAAAAAATCAGGATATAAATGAATTTGCTCATCTTTTATACTAAGTTTTCCTTCAATGCCTACCCTAATGCCTTTGTTACAGGGAGGGGTGCACACGTCGTGCTTGTAGCAAGGCTATGTCAAGGGAGAGCTTTGGTCTTTAAGAGCAGTTTTAATCTGTTTTGGAAGCTTGTTTCTTGCCACACAGAAATCTAATCATGCTGTTCTCTGCATGAGTGGTTTAGCTAATTCCTCTGTATCTTTTCGCGTGGAAATGCTCCTTGTATTTACATTGCCTAGCAGTGGTGTAGGTAGCATGGTGGAAAATGTAGCAGGAGGAGCAGCCTCCTTTTACCTGCCATCCATTCCTGCTAAACTCCATTATTTTCCTCTTCTCCATGTTTAAAACTTGTTTTTCAGTGGTTTGCAGATGCTTCTCTTGCTTCCCACATAAATTCCAACAGTATGACCAGATGTCTAGTTCATTTCTCTCGACACTTTACAGCCCTAATCTGAAATGTTAACACCAGCCACAAAAGAATCATACGCTTGTTGTGTAAATTAGTACAATCAGATAGCCAAAACATTATCTCATGCTGGCCTAGATGTTATAATGCTTGCAGCTAAAATGCTCCCTTAGGATCCAGGGCAGAGGTCTCTGGGCTTTCCGACTGTGCTCTGAGATGGGCAAAGACAAATCTCTGTGAGTAAGAGTGTGCCTGTGTACGCAGTCTAGACAGATGGCATACTCTGAACCAGTTACTAAAGGCCCATGAAAACTTGTTCCCTTAACGGAAAAGGCAAGAAATCAAGTGAATCTTCTGAGTTTCTACCAGTTCAAACCACTGTCGTTTCCCCATGTAGGAAATCTGTGGTTGGAGCACAGGCTAATATAAGACCAAAAGTATATGTATTGATTGCATCCTCACAGAGAGGGATGAAGATGTCAGCCGTACAAGATGTTCCTAAAGAGGAAGAGATCATATAACTGGCTTTTAGGAGGGAGAAGGTGATCATGTTAGTATCTGCCTGGCGGAACAAAGTTGCTGTATTGGAAAATCCTGCTGGCTTCAGTGGCTGTTCTGCCTGTTGGCAGTGTGAGCAGAACAGTCCAGGGGTCACAGGCAGCGACTGACTACGAAGAAGAGCAAAAGGTTTATCCCCTGAGAATCTGTATCTAAAACTCACTTTAATAAATTCTTGAAGGTTGGGTGCTGGGCCGTGGCTAGGAAACCTGGATTATATACCTGTCACTGGCCTGCTAGTCTTCCTTATTTTTTATTTTTTTGTGTCTGCTTCTGTATTTGTAAGAGAGGACCTCCTTTATTAAACTTTCTAAGATTCACAGATGGAAAATGCTGTGTAAAACCGGAGTTGTTCATTTCACTACTTGATTTAACTTTTTCCCAAGGCCTGGTGAGAATAGAAGTTTGAGTTTGTGTGCAGAAGTTGTAGTTTTGTTTTGTTTTGTTTTCCTAACCACTTCCACATGCAATCAAGTTTTACTGCCAGCTGCTCTCCATGGTTGGTCTCCTGGGAACCTAGGCTCCCGTTTGTTGTTAAACTCATAACAGTTGGTTAGTTTAATTTTTTGCAAATGTTAATTTATCAGGTTTGGATTTCCACCAGTTTTCTTTACCCAGCCAGAAGCGGGCAATGGAGTAAGCACTGATGTGTAAGAAGGGCTCGTCAGAACCTCAAATTCCTGTAGTGGGAGAAATGGCCAAGTTTATGTATTGAAATTAAATATCTTGGAATTTTTCACTTCCCACAGAGCAGGAATATGAAATTTCATTTAATTAACGGAAGAAAGATTTTATTTCAAAATTTTAAATAGGAAAGGACAGGGCTCCCCATGATGATCGCAGCAGGGAGCCCACAAGCCCAGACATGCTGCTCACCAGGGAGGCCAGCAAGCTAGCAGGAAACCAGCCAGGTTTCCCTAGGAAGTGTGTCTGGTCGCTGTTAGAAGATTTGATTCAATCAATCTGTTCCTGCAGAATATATATGCATATTTTTCAGGTATTGGCATTTTCCTATGGAAAAACCTTTTACTGAGTTAAAATTGGAGATTAGTGAGCGTGCTTTCCAGTCAATCCTGGCTGCATTGGTGAGAAAGCCACATGTACTTTGTAGATATATGTAAATATATGGCAATCTAGCATACAGTTAGGCAACCACACCAGACCTCTAAAATGGGGCTTATGGATGACCAAGAAGACTTTTGCATGATTATCTGTCAACCTAAAGCTAGCACTGGCATGAGCAGACCATCAGGATACTTCCCTACTTTTCAGGGGAATATTGTGTGGAAACAGGCCCTCAGACGAAGCAGAAGCCGGCTATGGTGAGAACATCTGTACTCTCTTCATCTTTTCATAGTCTCAGCAAACTAGTGTGATAACTGTGAGTCCTGTGTGTTTCCCTGTGGAATTTATTCTTTTAAAACAGCCTTCTGATTGTATGCTTGATACTGTGGTACCTATAGCTGGAAGACTTGAGGAACTGGGTATATGCACTGGAATTAAGAGTCTGTTACTGGTACCAGGTCACAGAGTCCTGAGCACTGACTGCACTTTCTGCAGCCTGTGGGCGATGGTTTTTTGGCGACCACCCAGAGACCTGACAGTTTCAGAGGCTAGTGGACAAGCTGCTGTGGTGCTGGCATGGACAGCCTATGCTGGTGATGGACTGGTGCCCACCACAGGAGGGACAGAGTGGTGGTGAAAAGACGGAGGGTCTGTGGCTGAGGGGGGCAGCGTGGCCCATGGCCATCCCCACCGAATCTCCCACTGGGTATTAGAGGTGAGCACATGGGAGGGTTTAGGTGAAATCAGGGCAGAAACAGAGTGTCTGACCCCAGGCACCAGAAAACAGCTGAAGCAATTTCTTCTGTGGTGTCCTGACACGTATAATGGACAAAGGCCTGTGGGGCTGGTGTACTGTTCAGTGTTTGGGAATCCAAACTCCAACAAAAAAAAAAAGTATTTTTCACATGTGCTATTAAACAGAGATGAACTCTTGCAGGAGTTTGTAGATGGAGACCTTTCTAACCTGTACTTCATCAGGAGACTCTCTGTGAGAACAAAAATGTATGGTAAGGCAGGAAAGTGTTTAACTATTGAATGGGCTGTGGAGACTCTGTAGTATTTCCTAGTGTTACCCTCACACCAGATCATGCACCGGTACAGTGGCCATAGGCTCTCCTAGAAGGAAACTGGGTTTACGTGGTGGTGCCTTCCTCTGCACCTGAATGCCATTAGTTAGAGCCATGCATCCAGTGCTTCACGCTCCATTTTTCAGGAAGGAAAGAGGAGCTGTGGTGGAGTATATGGCCTATATACGTCTCTGCTTAGTCAGGCAAATGTGGGCGGGAGCAGTAAGACTAGAGGTCTAATTCTCTGTGTGCAAATGTGGTGAGGAGACTGATCCCCTAGGAAGACAGAGCAGTGCCACTGCTTTGTTGTGAAGGCTTTATTTTTTGTGATTGGATGAGATAATCTAGTTTCTCTGCAGGCAGGATATAAATGACTCTTTGACTTTCTGAATTTTCACACGCAGAAAGCTGTTGTGCTCACTGTCCCGGCTGGCAAGAACTGTGGTTAGCCCTCAACTGGATCTTAGTATTTTAGTGGAAGCAGGGCTCTTTTTGAAATACCGTGTCCCACAGCGCTGAGTCCCACCAGTGACTCGGTGCTGACTCAGAAGAGAGAGTGCCATTTACTGAATCAGCCACAAAGCTGTGGTACAAGCCAATGTTTCCCTTGGCCGTCTCCGTGAAAATAGTGATCAGACATGTAGATCTGCGCAGCTTGCTAGGTGAGATGAGATCACAGCTAAAGAGGCTAAAGTCACATCAGGGCGTATTTGCAATGAGAAAAAAAGCCCTATTTTCATAGACTCGGTTGTTTGTACAGGATGTAGAAGGAGATATGATGCAGGGCACCCAGATTTGGAGCTCTCTGGATGCTTCTTTTAGATTTTTCCAAAGGGAAATCATCATTCACGCTTCAGAAATGAGAATACACAGGTACAATTTTGGGTCTTTTCATTGAAGTATTATGCTAATATTCTGTCTGACTTTGATTCTGTTGTTTTCCCTGCATGAGTCTCCTTCACAACGGTAGTTTTTTGGGGTTTGTGGATTTGTTTATTTTTTAAAGTTACCATCATGTCAGCAGCAGTGCTTGTCATAGGGAGTAGTGGAAGCTACTAGAAGTTATTTCATGACTATGTAAGAGTCAGTATATTACTCACCTTTCTACTGTAAAAATCATATGCTGAATTACAAGGAACGCACAATATGGAAATATCACGTTGAAAGAAAGGAATGGTACTGAGAAAGGTAATTTTAAGTTGAACTTCAAAGCAATTTTGTCACATCTGTTATTCTGCAAAGTATTTCTCTGGAAAGGTGACTGAGAGAAGATCCTTAACACAGCGTTTGACTGTACCAGCATGGAGTGTGCTCCTTCAGGAACAGTGCAAGTAACCATGTCCCTCTCACTGCTGGTGTCTGTGACCACAGCAAAAAGAGTTGAATATTTGCTCCCTATGTATTTAATGCTGTGATAAATTTACACGGGGACACTGCTGACCCTGTCATCCATCCGTTTTTGGTACTGGGCTGCCACATAGTGGCCTCCTTCATAAGCCTGGAGAATGGGAGGAGGGAAGGAGGATATCAAGTTGATAACAAGAATGAGCAAATACAAACCTCATGACTCAGTTTACGGTATCTGTTAAGTCCTTACTAGATGAGGAAGCAGAATTTAATTTTGTACAATCCAAAACACAAGAAAAAACCATGAGAACACAATAAAAAAAGGCTTTCTTTTCTTTGCTCCCTCCTTTTTTTCTCACTAGATACAGACAGACAACTAAGATTTGAAGTTTCTTCCTTTTAAATGAGCTCAGGTTAGGAGGAAAAGTCACAAATGGGTGTACGTGATGGGAATTAATGTTTCCTCACCTCCGGCTCAAGCTTGATGTTCAGGGTGGTTGTTTGGTTCTGTACCAGCGGCTAATGGGAGAGCAGCCCCTCCGTTGTGCTGCCCCCCATGTGCCCAGCTGCACCCCGTGCTCGTGCATGTCCTGACTCCCCACTCAGCAGCACAGGGCATTGTCCAGACCCACACCGGGATGGCTGCTGAGGCATTTTCCCAATTTACCGGGGCACATGGGCCCTTCTCGTCTAGCTGTCCCATGCTCTACAGCCTGCTGCTTAGAGATGACTTGCCTGAATAGCCTTCCCCTTCTTCCTCTCTGGATCTGCCAGGGAAGATGGGCTTCTCCCTTCATAGTGGTGTTCCTGTAGTGAAAAGAAGTCTGATTTTCCAGCTTGAGGAGCTGTCTTGTGCAGAATCATTTTTGACCTTTTGTGAGGCAGTGGAGAAATCCTGTTTTGATCCAGACCTGGAACCTGTGCAATTCTAAATTTCAGCTAAAACGTTCCTTTGTGCAGGGTCTGCCTTTGTAAAATATCCGGGAGGGAGGTGGGAATGGGGCCTCTTTCATGCCCTAGGATCTTGCCTGGATCAGTACTTTGTAACTACGACAAAACACGTAGTTTTTTGCTGGCCTGTAGGTTGAGATTTTGATGCCCTTCGCTCCTCTATGCCTGCCGCATTCCTGTAAGCGTGTAATCCATTGCAGATGGTCAGCCTCAGGGACTGCAGCTTTGGTTCAGTTTGTACATAGCTGCTCATGACAGACTTCTGTGAGACGTGATCTGTGATGACGGAAGATCTTTTAGGTCTTCAGTCTGACAGTGTGCGGCAGCCTGCTTTTTCTGACACACTAAATATGCACTTTAGACCATCGGGTTCCCTTATGTGAAAGATGGTATTTAGGCAGTCTGGACTTCAGTAAGGGTATGCCAGGCTCCTGCTGGTGGTTATGGTACTTTGGTCATGAATTAATGCCAAGTCAGGAAGCAGAGAGGTAGGAAAATTACCTCTGTCCATAAGAAAAGGGTGTTTTAAATCTTAAAAGTAGTTTAATGTGAATAAATGGTGAGCTTAGATCTATTATTTTATTTAATCATCTGTGATAGAAATTTTCAGTACCTGTTTGTTCTAATGCATCCTGTGCCTTTTGATTTGTCATGGTGTAAAAAGTCTGATGTTGTTTACAGTAGGTGGATGTGAAATATATTTCTGTAGAAGCTCTAGGATCTTCAGTTTAACACATGCACATTAGTGCTGTTAGTGGGGTGGTGAGTGTTTACTTGTGAAATTATGAGTTGTTTTGTTGTTGTGCTTATAAGGCTGGGTTTATTTTGTCATAAATTCAAAAGCAGGCAGAGAATTGTAAGTGACTGAGGCAGTTGTTGCAGTCAAATCGGTCTCTGCTTGGGGAATTTTTACTTAATCTAATTTATTGCCAATTAACACAAACTTCTGATCACTTGGGTGTTTAGAAAAAAGGAGGACAAACCCAGTCAAATAAACACTTCAGTAAACAACTTCCCTCCCCCTTCCCCAGGCTCAGCAGAAACCAAACACCCATCGTCCTTCCTTTCCAGTCTCACCTCCCTGTGTTACACCCGACCCACCCTAGCCCCCACAGCAAGGCGCCGGGCATTGCGGGAGGGCTGGGGCCATGTGTGGGGCCATTTCTTTTGGCTGCTCTTTGCTTCCGCGGGATTTCCTGCTGCTCTCCTTCTTAGTGTCCCCATGGGCTGCAGTTCCTCAGGGGTGACCCCGCTAAAGGTAAGGAGAAAGTAAGGTAAATAGCTCTTACTGATCAGCATTCACGGAAACAAATGCCTGGATATAACGAAGGAGAGACGGAGGAATGAAACTGTCGTAAAGGGACTTGGTGGGGCACCTACTTTCCTGGATGTGTATTTTCAATAAAAGCAACCACTTTCTGCAACCTAATATAGGTCTCTTAATGGTTTATTTATCTGAGAAATGAAAAACAGATTAATTTAAAAAGGAAAAGTCCATACTGGGCAAGTATATATGCTGAAGATCCCTGAAGGAAGTATACAGAGGAAACCAAATTCCATATTCAATTCAGTGAGGTTTTTAGGGGCCCTCCTCATGAAAATCCCAATGCGATTAGCTGGAAAAGAGTTTGTCAGAAAAATCTGATGAAATTTCTATGTGGAAATTTGACTGCATAGCATCTTTTAAAGAAATTTCACAAAGAATTTTAAAAACATATTTCCATTTCAGAAAATGTTTCAAAAAAATAAAAAGGTGCAAAGAGAAATTACACATCTTGCTTGAAATTTGATTTCATCTTTTATATATGTTCTTTTAGTAAAAATGTGATGAAACTTTCAACACAGAGAAAGAAGTTTTAAGTAGAAAGGAGAGTAAAACCTTCGGTGTGCATTGAATTGCTACTGTCATTAATGATTGTCAAAACTGAATATAAAATTAAATGCTTTATGAATTAATGTGAATTATTGTCGGTTCCTGGCATATCAAGAAATAATATAAGAACAGTACATACGATTTAAGCAATGCAGAATTTATAAACAATGCTTGAAAATTCCTGGTTATTCTCTTTTAAAGTAAAAATTTCAGTTTTTATTCCATGGGAAAACTTGGAAATCCTCTTTTTGGAATTAAATTTAATTTAAAAATATGGGATTTCCCATGAAATAAATGCTAAATTTTGAGAAACTTCAGCTCAGAGTTTGAAGGAAAGCCACCAAAGAGTTTAGTTTCCTGCTGGAAAACAGGAGTTGAGTTCTGAAATCTCTGGGCACTAGTAAGAGAATTCTCACCTGGCTGAAAAAGAAAGGAGAAAAGTGCCACCATTGAGAATGGAACATCTCTGAAGGTATCTCTGAATGTCCCTTCTGAAACGCTCATCCCATCGATTGGATGGGATTGGTTTGGAGCCCAGAAATTTTGGTTGTGTGTTTGGGCAAATGGGGGCTGTGATACCCATGTCAACGTCCTACCGGCTTAAGAGAGAGGGTGCTTGCATGGGAACACTGCTATCCCAGCTGGTTTAGGTCCCTCTCAGCTGCTCCTGCTGAGCCATCGCCTTCATGGGAGTCTTAAGAAGGTTTGGCAAACATCTGCCAGATGTGCTCTGAGTGTGTGAGATCCTTCCTTGGTGGAGAGAGGTGACACAAGATGGCCGGTGGATGCCCCCCCAGCATTTCTACGACTTTATTACACGTACGTGGGTGGCATGGCGAGCAGACGATCTGTGGCCTCTCAATGGCATGTTGTTCTGTGGTGCCTGTTACTGCGTCTGAGTTTGACTGGATGACCCTGGGGCCCCCTGCCAGTCCTGTATTGCTGTGTTTTTGTTGGAAACTCGTTCCTTCAGACTGTCTCTTTATCAGGACGCTGGGACGTTGTGTCCAGTCCTGCTCACGTCTTCTCCCCGGGGAGTTTTCCCCCAGGTAAGCCCTCCCCAGATGCAGAGGTTTCTCATGCACGCCCGGTCTCTGGCAGCATCTCCTGTTAGTGGTTTCCGTTCTTTCAACAGCCTGCCGCCTGGAGCTGGGGTATGAGACTGACTAGGAAACAAACCACAAAACAAACAACCTGCGGGTTAAGCGGAACACAAAGCTAAAGTAGCGGTAGCCGTAAGTGTGCTGTTAAATCCATATGGCGGGTTAGAACAACAGCGGGAGCAGTGCCATTTAAAATAGCGTTAGCCTACCTGGCGTGGGGGAAGGTCGGTGGCTACTTGCGTGCTCCTGGGGAAAGAGTGGAGTTACACAGAAGCTCAGATGGTTTCCCTTGTATCTCGTGTAATTTAGGTAAATGCTAACTGAAACTATTTTACTGTCAGATGACCACTGGTATTCCCAGCTGAAAAGGCTGTGAAACAGCCGCTGTCAGCCCCACCGAGATGCGCTGGTTGCAGTGTGGGTACAGTCCTGATCTTCAGCAGATAAAAAGAACCAATTTTATTTGCGTTGTAGCAAAGCAGGAATCGTCATGCAATCGATTGCTGCCTCTCACCTGAGGCACAGCAACTTCTAGCTGAGGAAGAGTGGCATTTGAAACCTCTGCGGCAGTGTCAGGACAGACAGCCTGGCTGTGCCCTGACTTCTGCAGTTCAGCTGTCAGTGAATAACATGGTAAACGAGTACTACAAATTCTGACTCTGCGGTGCTGGCCTTCCTCACAATCTGCCTTTCAGGTACTCCTAGGCAGTAATTTGTGCAAGTTGGAGGAGGTTTCTTGCTTTTCTAAGCAATATATTTTTCTTGCACTTCTTATCATTCCTATAGTGGCTTTTTATGATGCCCAGCTTCTTTGTTCAACTGGAAATGGGGCTATTATTCTAGGTGTAATTTTGAGAAATACAACTTAAAAAATTTTAACTGACACCACAATATTCTATGCATTCAGTGTCAGCAGTATTTGGTATGTCACAAAATGTTCCTTCGGTGAATTTTACTCAGTCTAATTAATGTCCGTGTTGCTGTCCCAACCCCTTTGCCATCAGTCACAGTGATTTAATCAATTTAGAAAGCAGGGGAGTACTGGAGGAGTCAAACCAAGCAAAAGTAAAAGTGGAGCTCCAAACTAGATATAACATCTATAAAGATCTCCTACATCACAGCTAATAGCTTTTCATGATCCTTGTGAATTCAGAGATATCATCAGGCGAGTTTTAGCTTGTTCAAATTTAAGAAACAATGTCACCTAATTTATTTAGTTTGAGACATTTCTGAAAGAAAGAACGTAAGTATTAGCTAATGGTCTTGGATTATTTTGTTTATATGGAGAGCATCCTGTTGCCACACTTTATAATACTACCCTTTGTAATACTGCTTTTCATAATACCAGTATTTTTCACAGAGTGTTGCTGTTATTCCCATGTTCCCCTCTTTTTCACCAAGAAGCCCATGCCTGATTTAATACAGAGGATGGCTCCAGAGAAATGCAATTTAGGGGATCTCAGGAGTGGGCTTTTCGCACTGGAAAAATGTAGCTGACAACAATGTTTTGTCTAGAGATAAATGTGTGAGGGCAAGACCCGTTTCAAATGGCTGGATGTCATTACGGATGCAGACATCCAAAGGGTCCCAACGGAATTAAGTAAATCACCTCACCACATCTCTTGATTTAAAGCCTTAATGATCATCATCCCTAGATTGTTCTTCACCCACCACCTCCTCTAAGGACTGCAGAGCAAAGATGACCCTGCCAGCAATGATGGCAATCCATGGCTCGTTCTGGGACAGGTCTTCTGACCTTGGGGAATTGTATGCAATTGGGAAAATGTTTCCTAGTATCTGTAACTAAAAAGGAAGTTGTCTTTTTTTTTTTTGCTAGAGCATGTATTTGTTTGAATTAGTCAAATCTCTTCTGTTTTGCTGCAAATTATTATTGCTACTTGTTACGTGCTTTGGAGTGTAATCCAGCAATTTGAGTAGTTTAGGGAATAGAAGTGTGATTTATATGCCATAATGAAAGTGAAACTCTCTTTAAAAGCCAGTATAGGGAGTCTTCAAGTGGGACTTCTGCTTGACTCCCTGCAAAGATGATCCTGCCCCAGGGAGAAAACATAGATGAATATGAGTACGCAAGTAAGCGATTTCCACCTTTGGTCACCAGCTTATCATAAAATGCTGAAAAACTTATAAAAAGGAATGGTAAGAGTGCTTTTAGGACTGAAATTTTAGAGTTGGTGAGAACCACATTGCCTTGCCATCCTGGCAAAGCACAATGCAACTTTATTTTTTTTCTTCCTTGACCAAGGAACTCTACCTTGTTCGATAGCCCACAGGCTGAATGAGTTTGCCTTACATGAGGAAAAGGCAACCATGTGTAGGGGTGGGGATGTTTCTGTTCAATTTGTGTAAGGTTAAAAGCAGGTGTTTTGGAACTTATTTGCTGTCATTTAGAAGGTGTTACAGCAAGCTCTTGAACAAGAAAAGGAGAAAAAGAAGGTTGTACTGCTTTGATTTATTCCCATAGGAAAGTAAATTATGCGTGTTAGTATGTATAAAAGAAAAGGAGAAGGAGAAGAGCCATGTGGCAGTGAAAATGTGAGATGTCTCTGTAAAAGGCTATTTTTTAATTTTGTACAAATATGGCACAGTGTTGACAGCTCTCATGGCTTCACATGATATATATGATGTCAGGGACTTGGTGTCATGTGGTTAAGTACTTTAGCTTCCATTTATACAAGGAAAAGATAAACACTCAGGTTTTCTCCAACATATGAAACATAAGGGCTCAGAATAAAATAGCAAATAAAAATCGCCCACGTTCCCCTCCAAATTGTCTTGCTTTGCAGTCCATGCTCCAGTCTAGGGGAAGCTCGTCTCCACCTCCCAGCCTGGGGAAGCAGTTGTAGGTGCCATGGGAGGGATGCTCTTCTGTCTGTTTTGCGCTGAGGCAATTCCTCTGGTTTTAACGATGTTTCTCCTTCTGACCGGTGAGATCAGAACGGGGACCCCAGTATCCAGTTGCAGAAGGGTGACATACTGCGGAAGTTGGAGCCTGATTGCTTGTAGTTAATCAATACAGTAATTCTGTATCTTATACGTTTATCTCTTCTGCAGTACTGACTGGTGTAGGAATGGTGGGGGGGAGAAAAAGCACTCCTCTGGTAAGATAGTGGAGTTTCACATTTCACACTGTGTCTGAAGAGCTTCCTGGTGCTCTGCTGGCAACAGAAAGATAATTTGCTACTCTGCTACTTCTAAATGTAAGGCTAAAAATACCATTAATGGTGAGCTGTTACATTAATTAGTTAATTATTTAATTGTTTGTAATGGCTCCTTCTACTGGTATAAGGTAAAGTGATTTAGATCCAGCTATGCGTATTTATTCATACATCTGGAAGAGAGGAGGGTTTCCACCTGGATGCAAGCTTCTAATTGGATGGATTTTTCTAAAAACCTGATTTACAGAGAAAAGATGATGATGACAGACTTCTTTAAGCTTTTTCTTTTTGGGAACACAAAATCACTAATTACTTTTCAATCCTGCCTGTTGGTTGCTTTATTTCTGTTGACCTTTTTTTGAAGAGAACATAAAATAACTCAAGTACCCGGTGCTTTAGTGTTTCTAACTGATTATGCTTCTGCACTTAAGTCATGAGAAATTAGGGTAAATAGCTCTTACCGATCAGCATTCATTTAAACAAATTCCTGGAAATAATGGAGGCCAGATGAGGGAGAGAGAGAAAATTGAAACTATCTGAAAAGTAGCTTGCTGGGGCAGCTGCTTTCCCAGAAGCACGTATTCAGTAAAAGCAGCCCGATATATGCCTCTTGCAGGTTATTTATTTGGGAAGAAGAAAGTAGGTCAGTTTTAAAAGGAAAAGCCTGTACCAAGGAAGTTAAATTCTGCTCTTACATCCCTATTGTGTGTCACAACCTCACCTTTCGGTCTTCAAAATTTGGCTGATCTTGCAACGTGTTTTGCAAATAGGTGGCTTGAACGTGGGGGGGTGGGGGAATTCCTGCAGAGTTCAGGTGGTGGCAGAGCATGGTGTGAATCCTGCACGAGGGGATACAGGGTAGCTGTATGCTGAAGAAGCACAGAAAAGTATGTGTGTAGCTAAGAAGTTTTACAGATTGCAGGTAGAGGAATAATGTTAGGTTTTTAAAAATATTGAAGGTAGCTCAGGTACCTCAGTTCATTATGTGGTGCTAAACACTTGTATAGCATCACAGCATGTGATGCTATGTATATGGTACAAGAAAAAAATACCAGTACCAAAGCGTACTACTACCTTCCTTTAGAGTTTTAAATTTCACCATTGTTTTTTTTTATAAGGTTCTATTGAACTGAGCTGTGTCTTTGAACAGCACAGCTAATTAAATTATCCCTGAAGTATTCTGGCTCCGGATACATGTTACATTCAATAAGTCCACAGTGCATTCTTGAAATAAATGAGGTAAGATTTCTAGAGTTTCTAGAGTCTACCTGCTGAAAAACTGCATTATGCGTTGCCAGCTAGCTCTACCAGTCGGATTTATGGCACTCATATACTACTTTGTTTGTCTTGCTGTGCTCCTATTGTTTTACAAAGTAAATTGCAGATGTTTGAAGTTTAAAAACCTCCCAAATGCACGTTGATATGCAAGTAAATTTAGGAGAGAAACCAACACCAGTGGGCATTTTAGGAACTCACTGCTGTTATATCATTGAATAAAACCCATTTGATGCCTTTAATGAAATGAGACAGTCTGAAGGCAGAGAATAGCTTGTGTGTTTACACTGCAGGAGCATTGGAGAAGCTGTCTGTTCTAAAATTCAAGGTACAAATTGTTTTGCAGCTAAGAGTCAAGAAGAAAATACCCTCTTTTTCCTCTCTCCATATCCTGCAGGATGCTATAAAACAATTAAGTTCATGGAGGGGTAGGGGGGTATTAATCCTCTTACGGAAACATCTGGAATTGGTAAATATCTGAGGCAGGAGACCCTCTTAGAACAGAGTATGAGGGATTTCCACAGTGGAACAAACCAGCTTTTATTCTTGCCTTTCTCTTTCTCTTTGTTAAGTGAAAGATTTTAAGACCTGAAACACAGAAAAAGTGTGTCTGTGCTTAAGGGGGAGATTTGAAATAAGAACATCAGCCAAAATGAATATTATAGACCAGACAAAGGATTTGTTTGTTCAGAGTGGGATGAAAGAAGAAAATACATATCAAGGGTCATAAGACCATTTGATCTTCAAGATACTTGGGAGTAACATTAGTCATGTCAAAACAGAGTGGAAGTTTCTTCTAGAGAGTAGAAAAGCAGGGGAAGGAGGGAAGGGGTTGGTGTGTCTCAGAAGGATGTTTCCCCAAACACAAGTTAAAAATGATGAATGAAAGAGAGATACTTGCTCTTCACTTGGAATGAGCACTTCTTTTTGTCTTTATTTCTCTGTAATGGATTTCAAAATGCGTGTAACAGATATGTGTTCAAAAGTGTTAATTTTTTATAGAACCTCATATTTCCTGCCTGAGACGTTATTTTAGAGCAGAAAAAAGGAAACTTCTAAAGTCTCAAGCAAATTAGACTCTCATATGAGAAACTCCTCCAGTATGGTAATTTTACATGGATTATTTGGGTTGCGCGTATTATGATTTCTGCATGCTTTTCTGATGAGCCCAAACAGAAGAGGCTGATTCTGTGGTAGCGCTCTCTTCCAGTAGAGAGTAATCAGTCTTTGTAGAGATATACCAATATGATAATTTTCCTGCAGGGAAATGGTTTGTCTTGATGTTTTTTCATCAAGGCTAAGCGGGAGGAAGCAAACTGAGTCCGTCTCAGCTGACTGAAACCTGCATACCAGACTTAAGGAATTTATTAAATGCAACTTGTGTGGTATATACTATACTTTTAAGCTTCCTGCCTATCTCCTGCCAAAAGCAATTTCAGTTGGAATACTTCATTTCAAAGATTTGCCCCCTCCCCCCTTCTCTTTAACGTATCTGTATTTGACAGGGGTATTATTTTGTAAATACATGTATGTGTTTAGCAAAAACTAAGTTAGAACTGGCTGTGCTGGAGAAGCTAGAGTTCTCTTTATACATCTATTAAAATTGGTTTTTTCCCCCAAGAAGTTATGAATGTGTTTTCTGCTGAAACTCACCATATGTGTCTTCAGCGGTAAATTGACTTGATTTGCTTTAGATTTATTAAATAACACTTTATTTCTGTTGAAATTGTAATATTGGATGCAACCTGATTCTTTCTGTGAATACCCTGTTCTCAAACTTCTATCAGCATGTTTATTATAAGTTACTATTATCGAATTAAGCAGTTACGATTTTAAAATGTCAAAAAAGTTTTTTCTTTCATATGTAAAGTAAATACTGTGACAGCTGTCTTACCCCAGCCGTCTTTGTAATCCTTCTTGTGGGTTTTCATGTTAGTGAGATTTTTCTGCCTATAGTCTTGATTTCATGGGTGTAGGCCTGCCTGGGTGTCTGACTGCTGCCGACTGCCCGGGCTTATTACTATTAGCTTAAGCACAACACCAGCCTGTAAATGTGCCACCTCTGTGTGGGAGCTGACTAGGGCCAGGACAAGAAAGTTGGTGCCTGTCTTCAAAAGACCATGAGGACATAAACACAATCTTCTCAAGAACATCTGGACCATTAGAGCGTCTGCTCTGAGACTCTGTATAATGCCATGCCACGCCACACAGCTTCAGCTGCACCCTTTGCTCTGGGTTCAGGGATTTCTGCTTGACTATTGACATGGCTCTTGTGAGCCACTTCGGCCAAATTTCCAGCGAGCACGTTTGTCTGCTTGAGATATGGATGTAAGACTTGAGTGATATCAAGTCACTTAAGACTACGGTCTGTCTCTTTCTCCTAGAAGCTTTACTTAAAGCATTTCAGGAAAGAAAAATAATTCTCTAAAGGGTTATCTGATCCTCCAAAGACCAACTGGTGTGATATCAAGAAAGGACAGTTATCTGTCATTACTCCTTACCAGTTCAGGAGAGGGTGAAGTCAAATCTCTGTTTATTAATCACTTTCAATATTGCAGTGAAGTGTGTTCCTATTTCGATGCCTGTGAGAAGTGCTATAGAAATTGGAGAGGATTTTATGTTCTCAGAGATATTGCAAGTCTCCATACACATGTATAGAAACAATTTGTCTGTTTCCAGGTGTGATCCCATTAGACATGATGGAAATGTATATACACCCTTGTACGAAAACTGGTCATTTCAAAACTACTGGAGAAAGTGGAAAGGAGTTCAGAATAAAGCAAATAAAACAAACAAAAGAATACAGCAGCTATTTCAAAACTGCAGCTGAAAGTAAATTCCTGTTCTGACAGAGGTATCCAACCTAGTTGGTCTCAATCTGTGGGGCAAGGAAGGACGCTGAGAACTGAAACCTACAGCGGGTGAAAACCAGAAATAGCTAATAAAGTGCAGTTATTGACTGTGGTTTGTTATAATGCTTTAACACAAAAAAAAGGCTGACCTGACAAGCTAAAATTCCTTTAGAAACCATCTATAATCTTTTTACATTACCACTAACACTTTGCAGCACTTAGATAATAATTAGGAATTCCTCTGGTTTTCACTGTCACTGTATGAATTATTTGGTTTAAATATGGATACCTTAAGTAGGTCTGAATGATTCTGCTGGAATCAGCAAATTAACTAGACCGTTTAATCTTCTGAGCCACGTTTACATGGCTATAGGAACCGTGGCACAGACATTTTGAACGTTAATTGGAGACTTGTAAAAATGAAAGTTCCTCTTACTTTTGTAAAGGTCAGCAGAATGAATGGTACAATTCATATCAGCTGAAAAAATGAAAATAATTTTACAAAGTGTCAGACGTGGAACAATAGTATTGAAACGAACAAACATGTGAAGGAATTGGGTGAAACGGCTACAGAATTTGTTCTGAGACTAGGGATGAACAACTAGTGGGATCAATTGAAGGAAATCTATTGAAAATGGGGAGATAAACCTGGGCTGGGAAAGCTGATTCTAAATAGGCAATTGCTCTGTAATGTGTCTCCCTTCCACACGTCCACCCCTCCGCACCCCCCCATTTATTGCATTATGTAGTCGTTGGTCAACCAGCATTTTTAATGAGTATATATTACACACTTTAAAGGCACAAATAAAGAAAACCCTATGACTGTACTCTAAAGGTAGAATACATTACACTCATAACTACTAAGTGTTGCAAATCCCACCACTTCTCCATTGGTAATAAAATAGATGGGCTTGGCAACTGCACAAAACAATTAAATGTAGGATATATGGAATTATTATTTAAGTAGCTATTATGAAGTAGTTACTATTCTTCCACCTAATAGGAAGAAGAACTTTCTCTGCTTATTTTCTGACAGGTCCCTTTGAATGTTGCGTTTCCCACCATGTCCCTGTTTTAATGTTTTTTTAAACTTCTTGCTTGAAATGTTAGTTTCTGTTTTCCTCTTTTTAGCTTTCTCTCCGTGCAACTGCTTTGGTGCCACTTTTCCTCCATCCCTGGCCCCCAGACTCAGCAGCATCCGTAGGTCAGCTGTGCTTTGTGCGGACTAGTAAGGAATCACTGTAGGGAGCAGAGTTGGCTGCTATGTGGGGAAGGAAATGCTGCCACCACTTTATGGAAGCGGCTTACATTTCTCACCTGAGGGGCTACCAGTGGTTAAATCAGTTCTGTCGAGCTGCCTGTGGATTCAGAGTCCTGCATTTAGTCAAAGTGCTCTTAACCAGAACCAGCGTTTAACTTTCTGGCTTATTTGATGTCTAAGACTTTGAGGCCATCTGCTCTAAATGAGTTCTCAGCTATCGTTATTAAAATATCAGCAAGGGATATCACTCAAGACTGGAGTGCCCTTGCTCTAGTTTCTGTGAAAACACGGGCAAGGAAATATTCCCTGCCCCAAAGAATGAAATGGGCAAGACAAAGCAAACAGAAGCACCTGGAAGGGAAGGAACTTGGTTGTAGTCACACAGCGAATCAATCCTTGGCAGACCTTGAGGTTTCTTGATTTTTGTGTGGTTGATTTTTTTATTTCTTATTTTTAAACTAAATGCAACAGTGATTTGAAATGGTATCTACAATGTCAGAAATCCCCTTTTTATTTCTGGTTACTGGCCCGTAGCTGGAAATATCCTTTCTGCTGTATCAAGGGATCTCACTGACCTGCTGCAGTCCGTAATCCCTATCACCTGCCCCTCTTCCTTCATCTACCCTGTGATCTAGGCAAGGCGTGAAATAGAGGGTTTGTTACCTTGCATCAATGGCCATTTATCACAGACAAATGAACTCCAAAGTGGGCAAAAAGTGAGATACCTTACAGTGGTCTAATTTGTAGAGACTGTAACTCCTTTGCAGACCAGGAATTTGGTCAATTTTCTTTAATAATGAACAGATCCAACTATAAATCCATTTACCTAGTGTCACAGATAGGTAAGAGGAATAGAAATGGTGGAGACCACAGACATGCTGTGTTTTTATACTGCTTTTTCATCTGGTTTCCAGTTGCCTTTTTTGCATATTTGTTTCCTCACCCATCTTCCTGTCTCGCATGGTGGTATTTTGAAGCGCTACTCTACACCTTTATGTAGGAGGTCTCCACCGAGGCGGGTGAGTGGAGCTGCAGAAGCAGTACTACCCAATCTGCCTCCTGGTGGAACGCGCAGATCCTGCTGCCTTCAGCCCGGCTGCATTCCCTTGTCTTTCATACTTGGCACCTTCTCTCCTATAATTATGTGGAAAAATAATTATTAGCACTGTCAGGAATATTTTATTTTTTTAAGATTTGGGCCAAGATTTGCAAATGTAAACTTAGGATTTAAAAGCAATTTGCTTTATAGTGATTAGGTCCCTGTTTCAAAAGACACTCTGTGGTCTTGCTTATGCAGAAAGTCGTGGGAAAGCCACCACAGCCTGAAGCAACAGCAGCCACTGGCAAAGCTCACGCAGTAGTGCAAGTTCAGGGACCGAATACGTGCCCATACACCATGCCACTAGTCCAGCAGCACAGAGAGGGAGTTGCTCCCTGGATGCAGGATCAGCCAGCCACTGCCCCGGGGCTCTCGGCAGGGCTGATGAGACTAGGGCCAGTGCCACGAGGAGATGGATGTGCTGGTGGCTGGCCCATGGGTTGTGCACAGTCTGCCAGGCTGAGGCCCCATGCGCGCTCCCGCACTGTGTGGCAGAGACACGCTGTCAGCCATATACTGATGGCTTTGTACCAAGTCCAAAAAGGGCTTCCTGGCATCTCCAGAGGTTCCCTTGGCCCAGCAGGAATGTGTCTTTCCTCATCCTCCTTACAGCTCACCCATCACCAGCTAAAATCAACAGTTTTCATTCTGCAGTCAAAACAGACTTTGGGGATTGCTTTATGTAGGTGGAAGTCTTCATGTACCACCTACTATACATAGGTTACGTTATTGCCATGAGCAAGTTAACAATTCTGGAAACAATTGAGTACTCATAACAAAAGAACCCTTAATCAAACACGTTTTGCATTGTCTGGGCTCGTTAGCCTCATGATGGTTGAAGCAGAATAAGGCATCTGCTTCTAGTTTCTTTCCTAAATCTGTAATAACCATTGTAATGTACGTATGTAATCATGATAGACCCCGTATTGTGGTGTTATGTCACATCAGCTGACTAGTTCTGCCTGTTTTACAAATAATCTTTCTCTGGTAAAATGATCTACTTTTTCTACATTAGTATGAGGCTCCATCTGCAGTAGTGGACGCATTCAGACGTTGTAAAATATCTAAGTGACCATTTTTTAATTTAGTAGCACTTAGAGGTCGAAGTTAGGGTCAAAGCCCCATTGTGCTAGGCACTGTAAAAACTCACCGTAGGGGAAAACTTCACTGGAAATTTCTCTTATCTGAGTATGCAAGAATAGCTAAATTTAGGAGGTGAAACAGTGGTGCAGAGAAGAAAAGCATTTGCCAAAGTCATGTCTCAAGACAGTAGAAGAGATAAGAAATTATAGTCCTCATTCATAGTGTCTTATCCAGAAATTATAGTCCTCATTCAGTGTCTTATCCAGAAACGCCGTTGTTTTCCATAATTAAACTATTAAACAGTAAGATTAAATTTTTAAATGAAGACAAGGAATAAAGGAGAACTGGACACCTCAAATCACCTTTCTGCCTTCTGTGGTGCTCTGTGCTTCTCTTTGTGGCTGTTTGCCTGGTATTTGGGCACAGAGTTGCCTTGAGGAACATGGACTTTCGCTCTGCCCCAGTTATGGGCTTTTCGGTCTTCCTGCTCTTTCCAGCATGGAGACTTTTGATTGCCTGTCCTCTTCTTTCTGTCGGGGGAGAACTGACTGTTGTTTCGATTGAGGATACACGCCCTGCAAGGCTTTCATGTTGTTGATGCATCTTGCTTCTTTTGATGGTTCCGAACCGTAAACCAGAGCAGCTGAGGTGCTTTTCCCCAGCCTTGGCGTTTTCCACAGAATGCCTGTCGACGTGCTCAAGCTTGGTGGTTTCCACTTCCCATTTAGCCTCACGTCTAACCCCGTTGCTGTGGCTGCCTGCTGTAACCTGTGTCTTGCTGCAGACTTACCTGGCACTTTTTCCATTGTGCACTTGCTGATCTGACAGATGGACCCAGGTTTCCCATTTTTATGCAGTGTCCTGGGGTTGGGGCTCCTTTGCTGCAGGGGGATGCTTGTGCCTGGGGCTCGGCTGGTGCTGGATCCTGGCCATTGCTTACACCTGGGACTAGTGCTGCTGAGGGACAAAATCCTGGCATTGCAATCCCAGGGCTAGGTAGCCCCAGACACCCCAAAGAAGGGGCCACAGCCCAGAAGCGCTGAGTTAGGAAAGCCTTCCAATAAGTTATAGTTAGTTCAGGATGACTCTCCCTTGCCTTTATGCCTGTCTCTGCTTCTTCTGACCAGAAAAGCTCCTTTAGGCTCCTTGCCCCTGTTGCTCGTAGGCAGTCTATTTTTCACCTTGCTTTTTGTATTGCTTTGTGTCACTTTATGCTCCGTACTGTGACCTCTGTGCCTCTACCCTCAGCCAGTCACAGCTCCTTTACCTAGTTCTGTGCAAGTGTCTGTGCACAGCACGATTTTTTCCTCCAACAGTTCAGCTCCTCTTGCTGTCTGCGTGCCTTTCCCTTGGGTTGAACCTCAGCTGCCTGCTTTACAAACCGGAACCTCTCCTGTTGGCTGGAGTAAGTGAACTACAAATGTGCCTTTCCTTAATTAAGGAACTTCTAACATCTCCAAGTTATATGTTGGTGTGTGAGTCCTTGGGTCAATAACATGAGCATACAGCTCATATTTTGCTGCTTAACTTCTAGTTCAAGGCTTCTCTGCAGCCCTATTCTGTCACAGGGGTCACGGCAGTTCACAGTTGGCTTTGTGGTAACTCCTGGCAAGAGCGCGTGTCTTTTATGTCCTTTCTTCCCAACAAGACAGCAGAGCTCCACCTTTCTTTGCCCTGCTCCCTATTGATAGATTTCTTTATGGGCTTCATTGTTGTTACTCTTGCTTCAGTGCTTGAGCAGATTTGTAGACTCAGAAATGTAAGTGCTGCTTTGTTTGCCTGTTCAGTCATAAATTCTGTCTTGGTGTGTGTTCTGCCCGGCTGACCGTTGGCACTGTGCTTCTCATACATTTATTAGAGAATAATAAAAAAGCCATAGCCTCTGAAACTACATTCACTCCTTGACAGGAAAATTATTTGCCAAGATGCTGCAGGTATCTGCAGCTCTCCACTTCAGCACGCACACGTGCTGGTTTCTCGGCTACTTCCATCAAACTGTTCCATTTAGGGTTTTACAGTTTTACAATATAGCAGGAAAAATTAAAGGGTCCTGAGACTACTGTTTGCTGTAGCTCCTTCCTCTCTAAAGCAGAAGAAGGGCTGAAACTGCACAGGAATGAACTAATGGTGGGGGTGATGGCAAAAGCAGGAGTGGGAATACAAAGCAGGGAATGCCATGCAATGCTGGCCACAGTGTGAAGATTTCCAGTGTAACAGAATCACAGGATTGCAGGGGTTGGAAGGGACCTCTGGAGATCATCTAGTCCAAGCCCCCTGCCAGAGCAGGGTCACCTACAGCAGGTTGCACAGGAACGCGTCCAGGCGGGTTTGGAATGTCTCCAGAGACGGAGACTCCACCACCTCTCTGGGCAGCCTGTTCCAGTGCTCTGCCACCCTCAGGGTAAAGAAGTTCCTCCTCATGTTGAGATGGAACTTCCTATGTTCAAGTTTGTGCCCATTACCTCTTGTCCTGTCACTGGGCACCACTGAGCAGAGCCTGGCCCCATCCTCCTGACACCCACCCTTTCAGTATTTATAAGTGTTGATAAGGGTCCCCCTCAGCCGTCTTTTTTCCAGACTGAAGAGACCCAAATCCCTCAGCCTTTCTTCATAAGAGAGGTGTTCCAGTCCCCTCATCATCTTGGTAGCTCTCTGCTGCACCCTCTCCAGCAGTTCCCTGTCCTTCTTGAACCAGGGAGCCCAGAACTGGACACAGTACTCCAGGTGCGGCCTCACCAAGGCAGAGTAGAGGGGGAGGATGACCTCCCTCCACCTGCTGGCCACACTCTTCTTAATGCACCCCAGGATGCCATTGGCCTTCTTGGCCACGAGGGCACATTGCTGGCTCAAGGTCATCCTGTCGTCCACCAGGACTCCCAGGTCTCTTTCCACTGAGCTGCTCTCCAGCAGGTCAGCCCCCAACCTGTATTGGTGCATGGGGTTATTCCTCCCCAGGTGCAGCACCCTACACCTGCCCTTGTTGAATTTCATAAGGTTCCTCTTTGCCCAAATCTCTAACCTGTCCAGGTCTCTCTGTATGGTGGCACAGCCTTCTGGTGTGTCAGCCATCCCCCCCGGCTTTGTGTCATCGACGAACTTGCTGAGGATGCACTCTATCCCCTCATCCAGGTCATTGATGAATATATTGAAGAGGACTAGACCCAGTACTGACCCCTGGGGAACACCACTCGTCACTGACCTCCAACTAGACTCTGTGCCCCTAATCACGACCCTCTCAGCTCTGTCCTTCAACCAGTTATCTATCCACCTTACTGTCCATTCATCAAGCCCACTCTTCCTAAGCTTCCCTATGAGGATGCTGTGGGAGACCGTGTCGAACGCCTTGCTTAAGTCAAGGTAGACAACATCCACTGCCCTCCCCTCATCTATCCATCCAGTCATGCCATCATAGAAGGCTATCAGATTAGTCAGACATGATTTCCCCTTGGTGAATCCATGTTGAATACTTCTGATAGCTTTCTTTTCCTCCACATGCCTTGAGATAACGCCCAGAACAAGCTGTTCCATCATCTTTCCAGGGATGGAGGTGAGGCTAACAGCATTGCCAGTGCCTGAACTATGAACTGAAGTATTTAGGAAGAAAAAGGTTCCTTGGTAGAGGATCATGATTTCCCTATGTATTCAGTTTCTTGTCCTGGACCGGCAGGTGCTTAACATTGATAACACTAGTAGGAAATCCCTAACTATGCCACCCTTAATCTACAATTAAACATACTACATTTTGCTTACTGGTCAAGTAAATAAAACAAAACAAAACCCTTTGTGATTACTTCTCTTTTTGAACGAAGATTTTTTTGGATCAGATAGTAGAGAGATGCAGACATTTTCATGATCACTGTCCTTACACATTACTAATCCTGAGGGTTTCTTTGCAAGAAAGCATCCCTGCAGATAGAGTGCCTTTTTTCCAACTCAGGAGACTTAACTATGCTGATCTTTCCACTGATGGAGTTTTAGGTTGGGTTCTTTTTCCCATGCATATCTTCTGATACTTGCATGACATCTGCTAGTACAGAAAACCAGGCGTGGTGTGGCGAGGATAAGGACTACGTTACTTGACAAGTTATATAATCTTAAAATCTGTCATAGGAACATAAAGTATTGGAGTTAAAAGATAGACTTCTTGTAAGTCTGATTAGATGTTTATATTTTATTTAGAATAAATGTTTGGGCGTTTTCACAAAATGACTGGAATTATAGGCATTCCATTAAACCTTTTGGCTCTCCTACTTGGCTGCTTCATGAAATGCCCCAAAGTTTGCCCATTGCATAATAAGATGGGCTTTTCTGTTGCAGCCATGTTGTGCTACATTGCTTCTCAAACAAGTGAAATCTTTGGGAAATGACACTCCCAACAACTTCTTCACTGAGCAGACACAAGTGTTGCAAAGAAAGTTCTCTGGTTTTTGTTTTGTTTTTTTGTTTGTTTGGGGTTTTTTTGTTGTTTTTTGGTTTTTTTTTAAGACTGGCTAAGGCCTGAGATGGGCTCTGCTTTGCTACTTTCCCATCTAGGAACCTCAAACGTATTTCTAGTCATTGTGCTCCTTTATCATATCCATTTCTGTTTGATCATCTGCCTGTGCTTGTTGAGTGTGATAATGAAAGTTCTTTTCTGACAACAAGTGGTGACAGGTCAAGGCCCTACAAGACGACTGCATCACAGATCTCCAGCGCGGTCAACCCTGAGGAAAATGGTTCGGGTGTCTGTCCTGGGTGTGCTCTGACAACCCACTGCACTGAGAAGTCCCCGGGGTGGCTGGCCTGAGCTCTGAGATGCCTTCTCTGCAAGTGCTGCTGGATCCAGAAAGGGCACAGGGAGATACGAGGTCTCTGTAGCTTTTCTGCCTGGCATAGACAGAACTCTAGGCTTCATTATTGACCCTTTGGAAGAGCTCTTAAAACCCTGCTGTTGTCCTGCCCAGCATGGATGCCATAGGTAGACTATGTGGTAAGACACAGCTGACCAGAATCGAAGGAAATATTCTATGGGAAATGGACCAGGAATAGGTTTGCCTTGTGTCCTCAGCAGCCCTCAGCTGAGGAGGGTGTCTGCAGAGATGAGTGTGTGTTGCTGTTACTCGCTGTGCTCACGTGCTCACAGGGAGGGGGAACACTCACCTGGGGGTTTTCTGGAACAGAGTTGTGGTGGCCTGAAGAAATGTAAAAGAAGCAGTTGCTAACATTACCAAAAAAACCCAGAGCGCGATTGCTGCGACTCTGACTTTGCCAACTTTGAAGACAAGTGTGTTCTACGACTGGACATGTGTTCTCGCGCGGCTTCAAGAGTAAGTACAAAAGATGGTGTGGTTTCACAAGCTGAAAGGAAAGGGAGCTCTATAAAAAGCAGACAAGCCAAACGTCAGGGTTAAATCTGGGCTTTGAAGGGGGTAAGTCAGGTGAGAGGGCAGCTGAGGCTGAGCTTCTCGGCTTGCGGCACCGGCAGCACAGTTTGCACACTAACAAAATGTTTTGCTCTGCGTATTATGCTGGTTATGTCAGGCTCTGCATCTCATGCTGGCTCCACAGAGCAGCAGAGACACCTCACTGGCATTGTCTTTGGCACCAGCCAGCTTCCCAGCAGCAATGGGAGACAGGAGCAGGGGTTGTCCAGGCAAGGGTCCGGAAGGATGCAGTTATCCTAGTTCAGGGCATGTGTGATCTTAGAAATAACTAGAAAAGACTGCATTGTTTACAGTCCTTTTTCCTTTTCCCTTTTTTAAAAATGTGTAATTTACATCACCTTTGGAGTCAGTCCCAAATGATGGGTGTTTAGTCATTTCATGTCATGCCCACCTGCTATTTTCAGACATTTCAGAAAACGACTGGTTTCACAATAGGATCGCAACATATGTCAGAGAGCGACGGGGACATTAGGATAAAATGGGAAGAGGAGGAAAACACAAATGCATCCAGAGCTGTTATTTCATGATAATATGCCGATGGTTTTTATTACATAAAGATATAGGGAACTGTGTGGGTCTTGCTCTCCTCGCTCGTTTTGTCCTGCTCCTATTCCCCAGTTTTGCTTTTCATCTAATTGTCGCATCTTCTTGACTGCGTATTATCCTTGAGGCACCATCTGTTTACTTTGTATCTGTATGACGTACCACCATGGGACCTGGCACTCACCACCTCGGAATGGTCCAACGACACACATTAATAGCCTGATGCAACAGGGTAGTTCTGCAGTTCCTTAATGCATTTCCTTAATCCTTCCTCCCGGATGCAGAGGGTGAATAAAACGAGCTCCAATGCAGGGAGCTCTTACTTGGTCTGCAGGCCACAGGAATTGGTGCTGGTTTGGAAAAACAGGTGAAGATTGTAAAAAGGCATTTGGATTGCTACAGAAGGTTTCTGTTTGGAGTATATTTAGAAAGATTATATTTTCTCGTGTAATACAGTCTGAAAATGCCATTCCTATTGCTCGTTTCGGACGAGTTAGAATCTATCTTTGAGCTGCAACTGGATTAGCTCCTAAATCAGTTATACCCCACTTCTGAAGCGTGAGAGGAATACCATTTTTCCTGGTGTTTTAGCCCATTGTCAGTAATCCAACATGGTCTTCTATAAAGATATGGCAAACTCAAATTTTCCCCATTACAATTTAGAAATGGCACCTTTAAGCAAGAATATTTTTCTCAGACTGTATTTCTTGATTTGTTTTGCATAGGCCAAAACTCAAAGCCACAAAAGAGTAATCAGCAATATTTAGCTTTTTGGAGCCCGCATTTTGTGCGGTTGTATATGTCAGCATCCTTCTTTTCTACAACACAGTAGACCGAAGATGAAGCATATCCAAAATCAGGCTTATCAAATATCCCTTTAGCATTTAAAGAGAAATATATGTATTTTCAAAAACCTATGTTTTCTGAATGAAAGCTGAATTCTGTTTGCTCCAAGCTTTCCATTTGCTTTCAAAAAAACCCTGAATTTAGGCTATAAAAAGAACGAGGCAGCATTGTGAATGCCCGTAGAAAGAAGAAAATAGGACACCACCTGAGGGCAGCAAATACTCAGCTTCTCTCTTTGACAATCTAACAAAGTATTATAAAGAGATAGGAGACTGTACTTTTATTTTTCATTTATTCATCTTGTACTTTTTAACTTGTCTTGGAAAAAGTATCGTTTCCCAATAATTGCACTGATAGAAGCCGTTTTTGTATAGCTGTAAAAAGAAAAATCCAGGGTTTTGTTCTGGGTTTTTATTTTTGCTCTTGAATTCAGCAAAAATACAAAGATGCATAGATTTATTTTTTTTTTAAGGTGAAGGGGTCCAGCAGCAGAAGCTCATTTTCACAAAATACTTCCTCAGAATGCTATATGACAACATTCATGCAAAATCTTCCCTCTAGAAAAAGCAGAAAAAAACATATGAACTTGAAAAAACATATTTTCAGTCAATATAAATGGTAGTGTGAGATCACATAACTTTCAGATACATAAAGGATGAAGACATTGCCAAAATACACATTTGAAGATGTCAGATTAAATCTGCACAACAACCTTTAATCCTAGCATAGACTAAATTCTTATAGCACTTGATTTCACAACCATATCTTTTTCTAAAAAATGCTCAGTTTTAAAACGCAGCAAAATGATGAAACAAAATCCATCATCTCTGAAACTAAATTTATGCCTTCATGTTCCATTAACAGCTTTAAAATTTACATGTAAAGCAGAGATCATTACCAACTACAGTAACAGAGTGATCAGCCATGCGGTTATTTGGGAACTTGATGGAGAAGACCATGTTTTGTCATTGTGCGTCACAGTCTGATAATGATGATGATGGAGACATATTGGGTTTCAGATTAGGTTTTTACTTTCTTCCTAGTCTCTTCTTGTCTAAGTTGTCCCATTTTGCACCTTTTCTTGTTCCAATTTCTGCCTTCCCTGTAGCCCTTTGGTCCTCATTGGATGCTTCCATTTCTCCATTCTGCAGTTTGGGCTGCTCCCTTTCAGCCCCTCGCTCCCTTCCTGTTGCTAAACCTCTTTCTAGCTCCTCCTTTGTGCTTCTCCTCCTCCATCTTGCTGAAGCACCAGGATGGAGGTGGCCAGAGTGCACTGGGAGGAAGTTTTGGCCTCAGCTCCTCAGCCTTGTTGGAAGGTGTCATGAGCAGGGAGCTCCTGCTGAAGCCCCATCAGCTGTGAATGTGTGTGCGTGTGAGTATCTTGGGACCTCAGAGCCTTGTACAGCGGGACCTGAGCGGATTTTCACATGGGTTGTAAATACCAGCCCTGGTTTCACCCACATCTTTGCTGAACTTTTAATCTCTGGTGAAAAGCACAGAGTTACTGGAGAGGTTTAGTTTTATGGTGGTATTTATTTTAATGTTGAGGTTAGAGAAAAAGTGAAGTCGATTTACCATTTTCAGAAACGAGTGAAATGTATAAGCTAACTAAAAATATATCCGCATACAGAAATAAAATTCAAATTCAGCTTAATGCAATTCAGCACCATAATAGGCAATTCCAGTGCCTGTGAACAAAGTTGGTGAGATTTAATTGAAGGCAGGCTTATGTAATGGAAAATGTAAAAGATGTCTTACCGGTAGGTATTGTTACTGGTGTTACCTCTGTTTCTCTTGTCTGAGGTCGTTTTGTCCTCTGGACATACAGGGTTACTGGAAGGGGATAAATGGAAGAACGTCTCTGTTTCACAGATAGGAAAACTACAGCTCAGAAAGACTGTTGGTCAGAGTTTTCAAGATTTGGCACCACTTTTCAATTTTTGTCTTTTCAGCTTGTGTTATACAATCTGAGAGAAAGAAGCTGTCTTTTCAGAGAGGCTTTACATTTGTCCCTCCTGCTGAAAGTAAACTAGGGCTTTCATCCACTTTTCTAAAAATCAGGTCTTAGGTGTTTCAGATTAAGTCTGCAAAAGCTGGCCATTACTGAAACATTGATTTTTTTATTTTTTTTTTTTTACTCTATCTTGCACAGGAAATCTGTTTCACAGCCAGAAATACAGATTGAATCTCAGGACTTCTACACCTTTAGTTCAGCAACAAGACCATCTGTCACTTCTAATTCCTGCTATGAAAAAGACAATCTAGTTATCTTTGATGGAATAATTCTGAATTTGCAAGCTGCATTCTTCTCCCTTTCCCCAATTAGATTTTCCTCCCCTCATACATACTGGAATCTCTATTTGAAGGTTCAGCCTTGGATAAAGCTAAACCCGAAGAGAACGATGCATTTTTAATCACTGTCTCCCCATTGGATGTGATGTAAACTTGTAAAACATACTAACTCCTCTCACCAAAGCAATCTTGACTCGGTTTCAAAAGGGAGAGAAATCTGAAAACAGGTGAATTCCTTGTCACTTTAGATTTCACTAAGGATGTGCAGAACTTTTGCTCCATTTTAAGCTTGATCTATGTTTTGGAAGGTAGAAGATTTATGATGAGGGGCTGAATACTTTTTTAGTCATGTCTACATCTTAACCAGCATCTGCATATCATTCCAAGACTGCTTTTTAATCTACTGGGTTCTCACTCAGCCTTGTTTAACTCTCTAAGGCAAAGTACTCTTTCTTATAGCACCATTAAAAACATGACTGGATTCTCTTTCATATCGAGGAAACAAATCAAGTTTTTTTCTTGGGAGAGAACCATCCTCATCCTCATCTGGGTAAAGATATATTTCCTGAGATCATAATGTGTTCAGCCTTTCACATACATGTTTTCATGGCGTAAACTACAGATAAAAAGCACATGATATAATTTCATTATTTGAGTGGCCTTGTTTTTCATGACTGTAGGTGAGGAAATGTCTCGGGCCACTCCTTCCATCCAGCTATTGTCTTTCCCACCCATCTATACATAAATACATTCCTGAAGCACGAACTCAGATGTGTTTGTATAGTTCAGGGCATGTCTCTGCTCTTATATTTTAATGAAAATATGATTGAAATTTTGGGGATTAATGATCACTTGGCAAAAGTTCAGCTGCTATCCACTTTATCTGTACCAGTTCTTCCAACCTTCTTTCTACAATGAATAACTAAAAAGGACCGAGGAACTGAAAGCTGTTTCTAGGATACAGTGTGCAGCGCTTCCTACTCTTGGCTCACTCTAACTTCAACCTCTCAGCTCTGTCATTTTTTTCTGCCTATGAATCTAAAATAGATTTTTGCCACCAGATCGTGAAGTGAAAGCAGTGGCATTTGTCCCAGCTGTGGGTGGGATCACCTTGCTACCGTGGTAAAATCGAAGGGGCTGATCTTCATGAGGATTGTGCAGTAGGGTAGTTTCCACACGTTACTTATCCTGCTGTTTGGAAAAAACCCTCCTGCAGTGAGTTCAGCAGCTTTGTGTATGGATGTGAGCACACATATGTCCCTATGCAAAGCGTGGCTTCTCTGCATTGGCATTCCAGCTGGCAGTTCCTGGAAAGCTGTCTGGAAAGTCACCGTGTAGCTCCGAAAGCTACTGCAAAAGGGAAATCATGGATGATATGGCCTCCCTCCTACCGTGCGTACCTGTACCGTCCTTTCTGTGCTCCAGTGCTTGCACACAGGCGGAATGAGCAAGAGATCGTTGCTTTTTCGTAATCTCTCTTGGAGGGGAAAACAAATTCCTTATGGGGCTGCTGTCTTTGGGCAGTCCAGCTGAGGGGAAGAAAAGCTCTTTAAACTGTGTCGCTGCAGGTTGATCTGGGTATAAACACTTTGGGTACATTGATCCATTGTAAACTCCTGGAACAGGAACAGGATGCAGGTATAGCGGACAATTATTATAAAACAATTGCTACTCTATAAACAGCCAGTTTACAGCTTTCTGGTGTCCCCGAGATATAGGTGTTGGTTTCATGTTCTTGGCAGCCCTCCACTCCATAAGTCAAGGTCCCTCTTTTGGACCAGGAGCTGGCTGGAGGCTCGCAGGTCAGTCGTAAAGGGCTGCTGGGGAAAAGCTACCCCCAAACTGGAAAACTGAAGAGAGATTTTTTTTTTTTGTCATTTATGTTTGGGAGACAAATCCCCTCACCAGCATTTTGCACTTGCAGTACATGATTACTTTGAGATTTAGAAAGCAAACAAACAGTAATCATTAAGAGCAGTTTATTAAATGAAATAAATTTCTTGTGCCGTTGACTAAAGAGCAGGCAATTTAGCTGTTCCTAATTATGGGGTTATGCCTAGATTTTTCTAAACTGAAATGACAGTTTATATACATGGGTTTTTTTGAGGTATGCGTGTACTTTTCGAGAGTTTTACACAAACGAGCTCTTCTACCTCTCTTCTGTCCACAAGTACCACCACATGCAAGGGATTGAAAATGGTGGTGTAAATCTCGGTTCTGCTTCTAGGCAATTACAGAGCCTTGAACACACGGCACATAGCCACAGGCAATGATTTGCCCTGGTGTTTAGCAGAGGGTTGTTTTTCTCAGCCAATTCAGGCAGTGCAGATACACACATTCACTCCAGGCCCATGTTTGGGATGGCGAAATAAAATAGTTCCCATAGTTATTCCTAGAAGTTAATTAGCTGTGACAGTGGGAAAGTGACAACCTCATGATTCTTGGATATTTATAACGAGGCTGTCACTTGCTGGGTTAGTCAGGTCATAGGGGAGACAAGTGTGTGAAGTCAGGTTTCTGGCAGGACACAGAGCTGAACCTGCATCGTTGTGCTTCCTTGCCATTGCTTAGATGTTGGCAGAAAGGATCTCGTGGTGCAGCGTTTGTAACACTACACCAGCGTGTGATCCGTATCTTTGGGAAATGCGGCTTCACCACGCTGCAGAGCTCTGTAGGAGCACGTGCGTTGCCTTCATCACATGCCTTTAGAGTTTGATCTGGGATTATTGAAATAGCGGTGTCTTTTCTGCTCCCACTTTCAGGAGTGCAAGGTCAGACTTCCAGGGGCAAAGCACAGCTGTGCATATAGGGAGGTCACGGAAGACATGAAGAAGTGCCGTGGCGCCGTCCCTTGCTGTGCATGGTCTGCTTAGGTGGGTGCTACAGCGCTCACCATGCCAGCACCATAGTGCCTTCTGCACCGTGCTCTGGTTACTCCATGGGTGACACAGACAGCTTGTTTGGGGGCTTTTGCCTCTACTTTTTGTAGTTAGCAAGCGGCACTGGATTTGCTTCATGCTTCAGGACTTTATGGTGTTTCCTCATGCAGGAGGAGATGTTATAGTTTGTTTGACTCTCTATTTTTACCATGTAATCAAGGCTTAATGTGCTAAATGTGTTCGCTGTATATTGGTAACAGCACAGCAGAGCATGACTTTTTATTAATACCTAGAGAGCTGCTCAGGTCCAGAAAGGCTGCTGGGAATATTTCTGAGAGCAATTTTTTTTGTATTCTTGAGAGTTAAAAGAGCAAAAGAGTTACACCAGCAGAAAAACGCTTTCAAATTACACATTTTGTGCAAATCACAGGTATTTTATTGGTAATGATAGGCTAACCTGGGATAGATTATTTCAAAAATCTCTCTCATTCAGAGTAACATTTATTAATGTTGCTACTGCTCAGAAAGAGAGAGATCTCATGCTGAGAAATATGAGAATTACCATTGTGATAAGGACAAAGGACAGAAGTTCCTTCATTTTTGTCTGTCTGTCATTCCAGTCCCTCAGTTTTAGTAGGAAAAACTATCATACAACTTTAGCATGATCTCTAGAGTGTCATTTCTCCATAAAAATTTCCTGCCCATAAATACTGTGCCAGATTTTGTAGTGTGTTTGTCATCTGCCCAATATTCTTCAGAGAAAGCAGCTGACTGTTGGCTTCCCAAATTAATTCTTCTTCTAACATTGTTTCCTCAGAGCTAGCTTGAAGAGGGATCAAACCCCAACTATATGAGTAATCAACTAAAACCAGATATTTCTGTCAAAGAAATGTAAAGATTTGGAACAAACAAAAATAGTTTCATGCTAATTTCTCTCTTTTAAAATTGGCAAGAATTCAACAAGCATTTTCTCAAGAAATATTTTATTTTACAGAAAGGTGGGACACTGCTTTTTTGTGTTGCTACAAACCCCCACTGGTGAGCAAAGCTGGGAAGCTGCCAAGCATCTCATACCTGCTGTGACAATGGGTAGCCGTATCAACACACACAAACCTGTATTTAACTAAATTGCTCAATTGAATTCTAATCTCCAGCTAATCGGTTAGCTTTTTTAAAAAAAATCTCCCTATTCATGTTTTATTTCTAAAAAATACCTTTATGATGTAACACAAGTGAATGAATGGATGAGAGACTCAAGCACAATATGCTATCTACAAAGCTAAATGAGGTATGGGGCTCATATTCTATTAAATATTTGACCCATGAAACTCTCAGTTACAAAGAACCTTTAAATGGAGATTGGGAAGTCACTGAAGGACCCTTTTAGTGCTCCTCAGGATAAAAGGCAATAGAGATGTGTTTTTATTTTGCACTACGACATCCCAGGGAGAAAGCACTTCCAAGCTTTCATAAACCACACAACTCAATGAGAAGATTACAATAAAAGAAGTATCAGCGGTCACCATTTGTGTGTAGTAGGTATATACTTGGTGTTCAAAACAGAACTGCAACCTCCTGAATGAAGCATGTGTGTGTTGTAGGGAATAGGGAGAGCTTTTATCTTTTCTACCGCAAGAACTATATGCAGAAGAAAGCATGCCGTCTCTCAGTCTGTGCATCAGACTTGGCATCTTCTATGTGACTGGCGGTATCCAAAGTCGTTTCTTCTCAGTATTTCTTAATGGGGGATATTACAAAAGTGAAGAGGTGCTCCTCCCTTGAACTTCTTTGGAGGCATAATTTGAAGCTAATAATGGGGGAAATATGGGATTAAAACACACGCTCCCTAAATCAGGACTTGTAACACAGCACCTCATCATCCTTTACAAGCCTGAATGGGTACCCTGCCCTGGTTTTATCAAGGAAGCACTGATGTTCCTGATAAAAACCACATCTGTGGAGAAGATGCCTATTTGTTACAGAACCAAAGCATAATTTCATCTGAGCATGCTGTGGAGCAAGTGTGAAGAACGAGACATTTGTGTGCAGCTGGTTCTCAAGCACAGCTCCTCAGGTCTCTCATAAACTGGAGAAGTATGTGAAAACCAGAAAAGTCTTCCCTGGACCTTCTCATTGAGTTTCAGGTGCTTACCTTCTAACTGGGTCTCAGTTTCCATCTTTTTTGCAGACCTAAACATAAGGGCAGTCTGATCTGTGCTAGTGTTTGGTTGGGACATCCAGCAAAACTCTCTGTAAGGTTGATGGCTCCTCTTTGCTGATTTTAAGAAATTCCTTGCGAGTGGCTCATTCTCATTCTGTTTTTCCACCCTGCACAGCAAGGGTGGGCGTATCCTTAATTTAACCTGGCAGCGAGAAGTACTGACATGTACTTTTAACTGAAGTGACTCTCCCTGACCCAGGTTTTATGCTTGTGTGGAAACCCTGTCAGGGAAAATAATTTTCCAGTGTCTTTCCGTTTGTTCTGTTATGATACCGTGTCTTCAAATCTCCACGTTTTCAGTGTGAATAGGCCAATGTGACCTTCTTACCAAACGATTATTGAAGAATACAGCTAACAAAGTGTTCCAGGGGGCTATCAAATGTCTCCAAGGTAAGGCATGCATAAAACATGAACACATAGTCGTAAATAACCGGGCTCCTCTTCGTTTATTTTAAAATAATGACGGTTGTTTAACTGGCTTGAAAGGGTTACTCTTTCACCCCTAGCTTGTTCTGAGCACCGTGGGAAAATGACATGAGCACTGTTTAGTTTAAGGGATGTAGTCAAGCAAAACCTTTGCTGTACTTGTGGAGGAAGCTAGAGTGTTTCAAGAAATAATGAAGGTGTGAATCATCACAATTCCGAACTGTCTGATAAGAAAATCTTTTAATCTCTTGTAATAATGTAAGGACTCCAATTGCTGCAATTCTCTTTATAAATTGTGCAATAAAATATGGAATCATTGCAAAAGAGTCCAGGATTATCAACAGTCTCTTCCTTTGATATCAGTATTTCTGAACGGTGTTCTTTCAAGGCTTTTGCTTGTTAGTTTAGTTTTAGGAGACAAGTAAACTAATTAGTTGGGGTTTTTTTTTTCACTTTATGGTCTGTTCTTGGCACATTTAGAAAACATTTGAGCTCAAACAGTTAATTTTCAGTTGTGCCCGTTAGCAGGAAGGATTTCCATTTTTCAAAAACAAGTTAAGAAAACAGCCAGGATGAGAGTGCTTTCGTTAAAAGTATACACAAAGGAAGAGGATTTTGGTTGCTTACTTCTTTTATTTTTTTTTAATATATTTTAAATGGCATTTGAAATGTACCAAAAAAATCTTCAGTTTTGTATGTGTGTCAAAAAATCCTCAAGTGTTCCCCTTTGAAAAATATTCTCATTTCTCATTGTTTCTGGAATTTGTCTCCATGTGCTCTATGTGATTTTATAGGATGACATCTATGGTCTTTTACCAAGGTCTTATGTTTTTATTTATACAAAAATCACACAATGCAGTACCATGTCAAGAAAGTGAACAGCTTGGTAAGATTTAGGCTTTAGAGTTCCTTTTATGATCAGGAAAGATATAAAATAATGTAAATCACTCAAATTGGAAACCATAGAACCCAGCTTTGATATATGACTCATCTCATAATATACAATAAGACTTTGATTACAGCTTTATCATTTCATTTATCACTTCCTAGGCAGCACCTGCCCATTCACAGAGAGGAAATCAAACGTTTATCCACTGCTACCTTTGCCTGTGGACTGTAAAAAGGTATCTGTAATATATGACAAAGTCCTGCCATAAAAGATTAGAATAGTGGAGCTAGGCAGGAAGAACGAGCTACAGCCATAAAGAAGAAAGTTTAAAATGTTTGGGTTGGATTCTGTTGTGATTTGTCTGCCAGCTCCTTGCTCAGGCTGTGGTATGTCCCAGCAACCTGTGTAAGAGCTACGGAAAGAGGTGCAGCTCCTTGGTGGGTGTCCATGCGCATCCTCCGGGCACACCGTTTTCAAAAGGCGGTGAGAGCGTGGCAAAGCAGTTTTCGGAAACAGTGTGGGCACTTGCAGTTTGGGTGTTTTGTTGTTTTTTTTTATCACTGGAATACGTTTTATAAATATTTGGTGTATGTCTGAAACAAATGTGAAAAGTCCCATTAATGGTATGATTGCTTATGGTGTGGTGTAGTTGGTCTTTTTATTTTTCCCAGAAAGTTTTTAGGTAAAGCACCTTTGTGTTAAATACGTGACATGCTCTGGCTAATTGTCTAGACATATAGTTCAGAGAAGGGGAAGAAGCTGCCTGGCCCTTTCTTTGTCACCTCCCTCACTTCATACAGCTCTTTGCAGCCATTAATTGGGTTGGGATACAACATATGGTACAGCCACTGTTCATATGTCAATCGTGAGTGATTCCTTTCAACAAATAATTCCTGAACTGGCTTATGGAGGTATGAAAACAAAGCTGCTTGAGTGCTTGTTTAGCCCCCATTGCTTCACCTGCTGAGTTTTGGATGCTGGTGGGAAGAAGCCAAGTGACTGCGAGCTGCTGGGAGGAGTGAGTGGAGAGCAAGTGGGTTGGTAGTGGCATGGGGAGGCCACCTCTGCACGAGATCCTGGGTATGCTCCTGTCTTCTAGGGCTCAAAAGTAGGACCTGTGACAGTCTGATGGTAGAGTATCTCTGGGAGGATGAGAGAGGTCCTGAAGGCAAGCTGAGACTCATTTGTAGCTGAATAGGGGATCTCGGTCAGTGGTGAAGGCACACCTTCAGGAAGAGGCAAGAGGACTGAGGATATGACGAGGAGCAGGTGAAAGACAGCATCTAGCTGTTTGATGTGCAGTCCATAGAGTGAACTGGAGGACTTGACGGGCCTGAACTCTTCTCACAACCTCCTAAAGTGTTGAGATGGGGAGCACAGTGATGGACCTGGGAGGGGAAGGAGTTAGCCTCAGGGTTACCTCCACACAGATCTGCCTTGTTGTGAGGCCAGCTGGCCCTGTCTGGAGCTCTGTGATGCATTAGTGAGGTCATCTTGTTGTTCTCCGGCTCTGGATGCATTCATGACTTCGTGGTCCCCATCATGCGGAGCAGTGAAGGAGCTGTGTTGCTGCAAAAATTATATGGATACCTATGCATGTGTGTGATCATGTTCTAGCTATAATGGGCTTTAAATACTGTCTGATTCAGATATAATCTAATACTGCATTTTGGACTGTGTGAACTGCTTGATTTCCCCTTAGGTTTCTTTAAATAAGAGGCAATCGCACAGCAATCTAGAGATAACCTAGTACAGAAAACTAATAGAGATGCTTCTGTTGTTCCCTTGCCATTTTTACTTCTTTTCTTTTTCTTTGAAGCCACCAGTTATTTCCCTGTAGAGCTATGAAGTAACAGGAAACAAGAACCCCCAGCCAAGCAAAGTCTCTTCTGCAGAACTACAGGAGATCATGTCCTGTAGAAAGGTTAATGAGGAACTGACACTTTTGTGTGTCAGGATGAAGAGAATTTCTCACTTTCTAGTGCACTAGAAGCATCCGTGAAACAGAAGCATTTTAGGAAATGGCATAATGTATTTTTAGGGTAAAATGAAGCTAGAAAAAGCCGCAAAAAGCTGTACCATCAGTCCTGTATTTGATCCATCAGACAGTCAGCGATGGCATGTTTCCTGCTTCCTCATTTCATTGAAAACGGATGCAAACAACTTCAGAAAATATCCTTCTTTTCTCATTTCCTCATCAGGCTCTCCCTAGAAAATGCACGTCAGGCAACGCGTGTGAGCCAAGCTGGTGCCAGACACTGGTCCTGCTGGCCACCAGGCAGAGAGTGCAGCGTGGCCTTCTCTCACCCACCTCTGAGGGGACTTTTATGGCTCAGTGCCCATTGCCATTTCCCTGCCTCCCTCTCCTGGCCCACAGCAGCTGCTTCCAGGGCTGCTACTATGCACGCTCAGAGATTATTTTTTTTTTCTTTTTCAATCTCTGCATTTTAATTACACGTCCTCTATTTCAAAAAGCTGGATGTTTTGAGATAACGAAATGTTTCCACAGGTCATGCTGCTTTCCCTTCCTCTGTATTCCTCTATTAACAGAAAGCTACTGTTTTCCAGAAGGAAATTGTCTTGATTTCTTTATAGCCTCAATCTGTTCCCACTGAAGCCACTGGCAAGCCTTCTGTTTATTTTTCAGGGATACAAAACTAAGCCAAATGCCATCAGGCAGGGATCAGTGCATATATTGAACCATGAGCAAGGCCTGGGGAGCCTAGTTAAGTCATTCATTAGACCTGCTTTGAAATTCCTCACTAAATAGATTTGGGGTTGTTTTTTGCCAGAAGTACTAACTCACTGAAATGGAAACATTTTGTGGCAGTCTATCAATTTCTGTTATCCAGAAGGTTATTTTTGGGTCCCAGGTTAAAATTTATGGGGAGCAAGGAAAGAAAAGGAGGACTTTTTATCTGTGATGCTACGCTGAGCATATATAGCTAAGATGGCTTCCAGGCTAGAGTTGTTTGCAATTGTCTGAACACATCTGTGTAGATAGACTTAGCCCTTAATATCAGCTATCTAAATTGTAAGGCACCTGAAAGGGGGTTGGACTAGGTGATCTTTAAAGGTCCCGCTCAATCCAAACCATTCTATGACTCTGTGAAGTATCTATGTTTGCGATGTCTAATTACTAAATGTTCCTATTTACACCTGGTTATGAAAAATACTGTTGGAGTGGAGAGAGCTGTCAATCTGGGCAAAACAGAAGCATCATGTAAACCCACTCTTTTTGTAAGGAGTTAGATTCCCCATCATGATGAAGTGTGACACTCCGTGTCACAGGGCACAGTGTTAATTCAGTGCTCAGAAAGCAGTTAGAGGCATCACAGAAGAAGATTTGTCAAGAACTATAAGCAAAATCTGCTTTTAGTACAAGAAATTGACGGAAACCGGGAGAGTATGTCAAAGTAATACCATGATATCTTTACCTTTCTCTAGGCACATGGTCACTGCCCAAGCCAGAATGCTGCATATTTAGTTCAGTCTGATGCAGCTGGGGTTTTTTATGCTATTTTAAAGAAAGTTTATGTGAAGGCACCAGAGAAAATAATTCTTGCCCCCCCACCTTCAGGTGTGACTGCTCTCTGCAATTAGTACTGGGTGTTTGTAGCTGCAATGGCTTTTGCAGCTGAGATCTTCCACAAGGCTCTGAAGGTGTCAGTGAAGGAAAAATGATAAATAGAGATGTGAGAAGTGCTGAGGCTGGAACAAGACCAAATACCTATCGGTATTCCACTGTTTTTGATCCATGGGCAGTTTTTGATCCATGTCTGATGGTAAACTCAGGAGTCCACATTATTAAAGGCATTCAAATACCTAAAGCTCACCAAGGTCTCTGGGAGTAAAGTGTCTGAACATTTTCATAATCTCGATCATAATAAAGCCAATGAATAGTGTTTGTGTTAAATGAGAGGGGTGATTTGGTTGACATTCGAGCCTGATGGGAATACAGGAAAGTAATAGTTACTCTCAAAATGTTTAAAAGATCGCGTGGCTATCTTGCATTTGAAACATCACTATCAGCTTACCTCACTGCTGGGTTGCATTGTGTTAATGTCACAGGCAGTACAAAAGCATAAAAATGAAGTAACTAATGATGAATGCTTCCATGATTCTTGTATTCCAACAAAAAAACAGAGCAAGATTTGCCTTTTATTTTGATTACAATTTTCTTTGTAAGTAGGACGTATTCTAAATATTATTAATATTAAATGAGGTAGTCTGTCCAACAGTATAAATATGAAGTTCCAGGTTTTTTGCTGAAATTCTGAGTCCACATCAGTTGTATCCATGGTGATAGTAAGACTCCTGTTCTGATTCCTTTTCAAGTCAGTGTTGTGATTCTTAGTGATTTTGAAACTGCTTTTCAGTAATTCTAAAAATTGATGGTTAGGCAAATAGTCTCAGCTTTGGCTCAGTCTTCAGCATGCCTGCACCCATTATTAAGTAACAGTCTACAGCAGCAAAGCCTTTCATTGTGGCTTGGGTTCTCGTGTTGTGTCTATAGGGATAGGATAATCTATTTGAACAAAATCTGGTGATATTGCACCAAAGCTTCCTGCATGCTTTACTAGGAAACATAAGGGTCAAGCTCTTTCTTTGTAGAAATTGCTGGCTCGGTATAGCTTTAGTAGTAGGAGTGAGCCATAGGAATGAGGGAGCTGGGTGATAAATCAGAGGAACACTTGCTTCAGTAGGTTCTCTCTCTTACGGTAATTTGCTCATGGTAAGATATTTAGGGTTTGTTTATCATTCTGTGTTTTCTGTGGGTGTGCAGTCTGGAAAATTTGGGGAGGAAAAAAAATAAAAGCAAAAAGATGGGACTATAGGGAGAAGGTAGATTCTCCCTATAGTCCCAGATTATATAGGTAGGGATCCCCATGTACTTGTTGCAGAGGGAAGGAGCAAGGAAAGCAGGAGGTACCGCAGGGTGTGCAGAAGCAGTATCATGGAAAGCAAGTGAGGAATATTCTCAGTTTTGACAGCTGTGGAGTTGCAAAACTTTGGTTGGCCACCCTGTGCAAGGGAGGACATGGAATATTATCCCAGTGGGACCAGCAAGAGCCTGGGGTAGCCCAGAGTGTTGGACATGCCAGTGGGAAAATCGGTGCGTGACAGCTACAGCTCTTCCTCCTTCCTGCTGGAAACCTTTCCCAAAGCTTGGACTAAATTAAATTAATACAAGTCTGATAGGAAACTTGAAAATCTTCCTGGTATTCATCAGGAACTGCAGGTTTCCAGAAACCCTGTATTGCTAAGCTCAGCCTGAACAAAATGAGGAAGTGCTCCAGAGATTTGCTGTACTGTGCCCTTGAACAAAAGTGAAGCTTAAAAAAGCTTTAACAAACATTTGCACTTTTTAAATGCTTATCTGGAGCTCTTGCCTCCCCCTCGGTTGTATAGACTGAAGATGAGGAGGGAGTAGCCTGCAGTGTGATTAGTCCCCCTGAGAGGACACCTGGATAAAATGGTTCTTGTCCAGAAGAGCCCAGTGAGGGGTCTGTACTGTCGCTACATGCGTGGTTTGTCATTAATATACATTAACAGTGACTTACAGCTCACCTGAAGTCTTTTTTCTGTGATTGTGTGGGGCTTTTAAGGTTTCAAGTATAAAGCGGAATATTTTCTCTGTTTCCTCTTGAAGTGAACGTGCAAAACATTCGGCTCTGGCCGTTCCTCACACTTACTGTGAGTGAGCTCTCCCCTGAGTCACTGATGACAGAATGTGGTCCGTTTTTTAAACTGGGGGTTTGCAAACTAAAACACACTCACAAATCAAGTTCAGTCGGGAGATTCCCCACATTCCTGCCCTGAATGGTCTCCAGACCCTATGAAATATACAACTGGTCTGCACTCCATATGACCATGTTTTTTTAGTTCGCCCATGGGAATGCCAAATGATAATCACTATCAGCCAGTTTCATAAATGGCTGGAAATTATTCTCCAAGAAGAGAAGAGAGTCAGTGCTATCAAGCTAGAAGGCATCTCATACATCTTATGCTACTTCTGACGTACAATGAGATGCAAAAATCTCTCTCTTTTTTACAAACAATTTGACTGATGGAAGAGATGCTTTTACAATTTGACACTTCAGTTGCTGGTGTTGCAAGGTCTTCTGGAGGATGTGATCAGAGTTCAAAATTAACTTGGTCAGACAGAGAGATGAATAGAGAAATTGGTCAGACAGAGAGATGAATAGGTGAATAAACAAAAGGATGTTCAATGTACCAAGTGTGACGTTTAGGAAGGGGAATACAAATGCCAGGTGGGTCACGTCCGCTAAGCAGCAGTATGGCAGAGGAAGATTTAGGGGTCAGAGTAGAACAACAGTTTGTAGTAGTCAGCAACATGGTATTGCAAAAAATGGAACTGTCACCCCAGGCTGAAGTTGAGCTTTAAATAATTTGGTAGCCTTAGAAGTCCTTTAGCAGTAATTCTGCAATAAATGCCTCATTTAGGTCTGATAACCACTTATTCTTTGCATAGCTGTTCCATTTATTTTTACAAAGTGAAGTCATTCATTATAGCTAGCTCTTGGTAAAGTGAAACATTCAACTAGGTAGGCTGGCTTGTGACAGTCAGCTTAAAGACATCTCCAAGTTTGTTTTCAGTTAGTTGATACAGGCCCAGTGTAAGAGCTCACAAAGCCCATGTGTAGCGTGGAGTTCCTCATCTCCTTGAACTTGCTCTGTGAGAGTAAATTGTTCAGTGGAGAGAGACGCTCTGCTGCAGAGGACATCCCAGGCAGTCTTCCTGGGACTCTCACAGTCTGTGGAGGAGCCCAAGGAAACCCACCCAGGCTAAGGTAATTTTTTGTGGCTGCGTCTATCCAAATGACTGGATTGACATGGTCTGGTGATGAACACATGATTTGTATGTTGAATTCATCTGAATTTTGCACTTTATTAACAGCAGCGTGGACCAGCTAAGAGCGGTCTTGTGCATAGACTCTGTTTTTCTTTTTAACCAAAGCACAAGGAATACAGATATCGTCCTTAGTTTCCCAAGGCTTTCCTTGTCTGTACATAACTCTTTAGGTGACATACACTTAAACAGAAACAGCTTCTTCCCTGTGTACTGTGTATTGCACAAATTTGCCAATAGTTTTCATTTCAGCTTCTCAAAGCTTTGTTTAAGACCTTCCACATTAGCACCACAATCTACAGAAAACGGTGAACTCCAGGACAGTTATGAATGCACAGATGGCTTGACAGCCATGTCACATTTAAGACGTGATGGTGTATCATTGGTCTGAATTGGTGCTACCTGTATACCTACCTGGAGTCATACTGCTGTAAGCAAATAAAAGTGGAGAGGAGAACAAAAAGACTGGTGTCGGGGTTAGCTAACATGACCTGTGAAGAGGGCTGAAGGAACTAGAGTTGTTCAGCCTAGAGAAGAGAAACCAAAGGGGGAGCAGGAGAAGTTTTAAAGTATGAAGACCTTTTTATAAAGCAGGTAGTGATTGGTGATTGTCCACAACTGCTGGAGGAGGGACAGGGCAATAGCATCTTGGTTTATAGCAAAAGGATATTTAAGGTGGATTTCAGCGGAGGCAGAACAGCCTGTATGATGAAAGAGTGAAATGAGTTTAGCTGGGCAGTCTGGGGTCCCCCCTCAATGCTAACCTCTTCCTTTAGGAGTTTCACAAACTTCTTTTAGGTATAGCTTATGAATATTTAAGCCTGACTCATCAAAGGAGTGGTGGACTAGATGACATCCTTGAAGTGCCTCTCCGCCTTTAATTTCGATGATTTTACTTCATTTCTGTTGCTTGCAGTATTGCCGTATGCCTTCAAACTCCTTGTAGCTTTGTGCACACGGGCAGCTGTTCCCTGTGCTAATCTGAACGCACCATCAAAATTAAGCAAAGCATGGAGAAGTGGGCTAGCTAGAGAAACATGCAAAGTCTAGTAGCTACTATATCTTGTCTATCCGTGAACACCCTCTGTGTTGCAGCCTCTGTTCACTGCTTTGCTTGCACAGATAAATCTGTCTTATCTGGAAATATCTATGTACTTGAAGTTTGTAAGCAAAGTAGATGTACATACCTCCTCACACTGTAAAGTAATCTGTAAGGTTGGACTATCTGGTCTCATAAACCAGAAGCTGTCATTAACGATCTGCTTTTTGAAGATGCTGCATGGGTTAACTGTAGAATGGTATCTCCCTCTGAAGGTAAAATCTCTGAGACTGGACCTTCTCTGCAGCTGTAGTTAAACGTGACAGGCAAGGCGTTTTACTTTTTTTCCTCCCCTCTCTCATACAAATGCATACAAAGCTAAGCAACACGCAAGGAAACAAGTGGAAATAATTGGGATACCAATCTAATATAAAATCATTATCAACAGCCTTGGCCTCTGCAAAGCTTTAAAATCATTTCTGACTGACTTAGCTGACAAACTCCCATCACTCCAAATCTTGTTCCTGGTATTTTTACCTTAGTAACCAGGAAGATGTCTCCCGGAGAGACTATTGCACTTGTTTTTCCTACCGGTAGTGCACAAATTACGTAGACCTACAGCACTTCTGTTCCAAACCGTCGCCTGAAGTCAGAAACAGGACTTAATGTGCTGTCCCCAAGGAAAGTCAAAGCCAGGGGTGGGTAACTCTTGAGATGCGTTGGGTTCACAGGCAGTTCCAGTGCAGATATTATGCCTGGCCATGTAACAGCAAACCCCAGGGTTTGCTATGTGGGGATCTGTGGGGCTGAAACCCAAGCCCAGCTGTGGGGGTAAGTGGCCCAAGCAGAGCAGGTGAGGCTGACATCCCTGGTCTGTCCTTGAGCCTCATCTCACAATGGAACAGCACCCCCCCCTCCCCAGGAGCCACTGTCATTTCCTGCCTCCACGCCCGTTCCCAGGGTTTCCCAGGCTCACCAAGGTATAAGAAGTGTGTCTTGTGGCTTTTCCTCCTTACAAGAGAAATGTGAGATTTCTCTGGCCTTTGGAGAAAATTTTGGCTTCTCCACAAAGTGTGGCCTGTTGGGATATTCTTAGGGTCTGTCTTTTGGACTGATCTTCACAAGATAAATCAAATCTCTTCTCTGGAATTCAATCCTTCCAGTCCGCAAAATTCCCAGACAATTAATTCTTGAGCACTTTATTATTACACTCATCTGAGCTCTATAGCTATGGAAAATTCTCTTGATATTTTGGATAAATTGCAAATACTTATTCCTTATACTCTGGAATAAGCATGCATTATCCCTAAAACTGAGTTTTCTTATATTTTCCCCAAATGCAAGTTTAATATTTATTGAAATCTTCTGTTGATTAAATGCTCTGAATAGTGTATCCAGAAGACTAATCGATACTTTAAATGCACTCAGACATATTAGCTGCTTACTGGTTACACAGGGAAATAATGAACTTGCTATATGAGAAGGTAAAATCCATGAATAATTCATAGCTGTTAATTTATTCAGTTTTGCCTTTTGAATTGATTTGGCAATTATTCTTGTACTGCACATCATTTACAAATGCTTAGATATAAATATTTACAGTTGCAAATTTGTGGTCAGATCATTTCTATTCTCTGATTGAATGGCTTCTGTAGCGCACCAAGCAGTGCAAATTGTGAATTTTATTGTTAAATATACAGCTCTTTAGAATGTGGGTGCTTGAATGATGAAATAAAGTGGATACATACTGACTGTAAATATCGTCAAACTAATCTATTTCAAATCTGAATAAATATTTGGAGGCAGGTTTTTCTTCATCACTTATTGCAGTAAGAACAAGGCAAAGATCTTGTGTGTCATGCCGCCACAGACAACACAGACCAATGTCCTTTGGCACTGAGATTTTTATTGTTTATTCAGCTCTTCTTTCTTTTTCCTTTGTTTGCAAGTTTTTTTTCCTGCTGATTGTGTTCTACGTTTTTCAAGGATGATTGCAACATTCAGAAAAATGAGAATTTGCTCTAGACGTGGATGACTGGCAAAATGCCCTCTGTTTCCCTTAACCCCATGGTGAAGCTGTGTAGCTAGAGAATCCACAAGCAGAATATTATGGATCTGTGAAGGAACTGATGGTCTGAGTGAAAGGGCTAATTCACAGTGGCTTACTTCAGCCAAAGAAGACTTGCCTCCTAAACTCCCCTTGTACTTATTGGAGAAAGAGAGACTTCTCTAGAGGATGATTCAGAACTAGAGCCTAATTTTAAGTGCTCTGAATCACTCTGCTAGTCTGCTTATTTTGAACAGTGCGGTTTATCTTCCCTCCATTTCCTACTTTTTGCTCTGATTGATGAGTCAGGATTTATGCAGAATGAATGAATTTCACCTTTTATGAATAAAGTATAGTATAAATATAGTATAGCATTGTATATAATATAAATAAAGTATAGCATTGTAATCATTTAGAGCACTTGATTTGAGACTAAAGAACTGGTGAAAGCATTAAGGTGTATTATGTTATATATTTCTCTCTCTGAACAGGTAGAAGAACCTTGAAAAATTCCACCTTTAAGCATTTAAGTCTTTTAATGCATTGCAATAATTCAAAGTCACATAATGCGATTTTCAGTTTTCTTGAAGCACTCCAGAAAATTATTTTTCCAAAGTTTCTTCACTTTGAAATGCTTCCACAGAAGCACTTGAGGCTGAAAGTAAAGTTAATCCATTTACAGATAGCCCTTTCAGAAAAGAAAAAAACCTAAGGAACTAGAAACAGTTTGTTCTAAAGGAATAAAGATGAACGTATTAGCATCTGAAGAAATCCTAAAGTAAAACTAGGTATTTAGTTGTAAACACATTTGAGAAATGAGAGCGGATGCTCAAGTGGTCTTAAGGCCAGGCCAGTGGTAGCCTTAGGACTCCTGTGTAGGGATGTAAGGGATGCTCAAAGGAAATTTGATCATTGTGTGCAGCCTGTGAATGGGCGTGAAACCACGTCCAAACTTTTTGTGGTTATTCCTATCCTGGGATGAAGTGCTGTTGCTCAGAGCAGACCTTCACGACCACAGCAAAACTGATGAAGCTGCCGCTCTCAACTCTTCGCTGCTGCTCTCGCGGGAGCAGTATCACGGGGCTGTGTGAGCACCTCACACCTGAGTAAGTGCTGGGTCACCCTGCTGAGCTGCAGCTGATGCCCAGGAAGGGAACTCCTGACCAGCAGCCTCCATGTAGACACAGGGTCTTCTGTAAGGGTTGTCCACAGCCTTGCTCTTCTTGGTGGACCCTCTGTGTCTTTTTCTGTGTGGCATTGCGGACGCATGGTGCCACAGATGGCATTCTCCTAGCATATGAGTGTCTTGGGACAACCACTGCTAATGCCTCCAAATTGAAATTAGGTGGCTAACAAATGCTTCTACAGGTGTTGCATAGTGCATCTATGCATGGTGGTCCCCAGCAGGACACGCAGGATGGAAGTCCTCCTCAGGACATCCAGCTGCCAGGGCCTGCTCTACAGGAACCTCCTGCCCCAGGCACCTACAGGTGGTCCCACTTCCTATGCTAGTTGCCTGCTGCCATCTGCCGGCTTTTCCCCAGCGCTTTTGTCACCCCTGTACTCTCTGGGGGCTTAGTAGGACTTCCAAGCACCCTCCTGAATGGGTTATCATAAAATGACTGTTTGAAATATGATTTCCATCATGGGCAAGGTCCATATGGGTATTGCTCCCATTCAGAAATGCCATAGCAGGGGAGCGATGGGTGAGCTCCGTAGGGCTGTGTCAGGTGCTTGTAGTGTGTGTGTCTGCTCCACCTTGGTTCACAAACATGAATTGAGAAGAAGGGAGGCCAAAAGGTTGTTGCAATGAGGTGAGAAACCCTGTGCTGGTGAGTGCTGTGACAGTACAAAGGATGCTTGAACTTGACTTCCTGCTCCTGATGGGGTACATTGTGGGGTACTGTGCGCTGGTCATTAACTCTTCCTCCCCTGGGTAAACAGACAGAAATGATATTTGCTTCTTAGTGTAGTGCTAAAACACTTTTGTAGTCTCTTCACATTTCTATCCAAAAAGTAGGAACAAAATTCTCCTGTCAGTAAAATAAATTGTCGGAACAACCACATCCATGGAGTTTAATTTAATTTAATATTTAATGACTAGCCAGCTTTTCCTGGGATAATGATTTCACAAGAAGGGAAAGATCAGAGAAGACCTCCTGCTAGTGTAGCACAGCTACAGCAGGAACTGCGGAAACGCAGGGTCAATCCAGCAGAATGAGATTCTAGCAGCTGTAGTCACCGTGGATAGTACTTCACTCCTCGAGGGTCTGCTCTTGGGTCAGTAGGACTGCTGTAGAGGAAAGGACACATTTAGTATGCATTGAAGCAGGGTTTGACCTGACTGCAAAATGCTCCCTCCCTTGGAAAGAATAAACTGGGCATGGCTTAAGGCAATCCTCTGTATCTCCTGCTTTTTATGAGAGAGGGGTGGGATATTTCCTTCCAGACCTCACATGTCACAAGGCTGCGCTGTCCAGCCCTTTCCACAGCCACACAAATTCCTCACTCAACCATGTCATGGTGATGTGATTTCATATAAAGAGGACTTTTATACAATAATTTTCATGACATGTTTGGAACAGCAACCTGCCTATATTTCTGTATGGCAAACCATGCTAGAAATGCTTGGCCATCGTATGGTTTTGACATCAATGTCAAAAGTAATGTTTCAACGCTCAGCAGGTTAGCAGATGTAGGTGTTGGTGGTCCACACGGCAGAATAGGCGCTGGTTTGTTTTCTCACAGTTGTATTGGCTCTGCAGCGTTAACAGTCTTGTTAGTTCTTGTCTTTGGCATCCTCAGATGCATTCCTCTGAATTCCGAGAGCTAGAAGAACCATTAGATACAAGGAAGGAACAAGAAGACCCACAGCATATGTTCAGTCTGCAGGCGAACAGTACTGCCTGTGCTAACCCTAACTCATGTGTATAAAGATGGTCTGGGAAGCTAATTATGACAGGCAAAAAAAAAGAAAGGACTGTAGGAATTTGCTCCAAATGACAGCAAATGCAGTTGTCAGAATGACTGAAACTCGGTCCGTGAAGAATCCCTCCAGGATATGTAGCTTTCCTGACACAAAGTGAGTGGGCTTATTTAGGTGGATTCAATGACTTCAGAGTAATTTTCTACCCATAGCCAGACTAACACCTGTAATTCTTCCTCTTTCTATTTTTTTTTCTGCCATTGGATAGGGACCAGCTCCATAGATCAATTTGTTTATTTGTGGGGGTTTTTTGATGATGGATGAATTGACTGACCGTGTCACCACTGTATTGTGAACCCAAGGATAAATTCACAGGCTGTTAGCAGAAGCACTACCTGATGCCTGTCATCTCTACTGAGCAGGCATTGCTCCCTCCTCCTGAAATCCTCAGGATGGCTTGAGGATCCTTTTCCTTTAATGTTTTATTTTTCACTGAACTGCACCCTGTGGTTAATTTTCCTTCTTACTTTACAGCTTCTCCTCACCAGCCTGCACCGTGACACGGGTATATTCCACTTTCAGATCCCACAGTTTGCCAAACACAAGGCACAGTGAGAAGCAGCGGCCCAGTTTTTAGAGGATCTGGCTACTCTCTCCTGGCTGTCATTAAGGAGCAAATAACTGCAGATTTGTACCTGTTCATTTGAAATAAATCCCAAAAGATTTGTGAAGATGTAGGAAAGATGGTTTTCAGGTACTGCCCTTGCTTGCCTACCCGATGCCAACAGGGGGAGTTTCAGCTCTGTCTCAGATTTATGCTTCTGACAGTATCCTCGCCTTTAGTGATATTGATCATGAGGGATAAAAGTTATTTATTTTCCCACATTTCAATAACATTTCTTAACGCCTCTTTCCTTTAAAGAAACACTTCTGTAGCTCTTCTATAGATTGAAAATGAAGGCACAGTTCGTATCTCTTGTTGAAATCCTTTTAAAAAGAGACCGGTGACGGAATGGTTCTACACCTTGCTTTGCTAGAGTGAAAGAAAAGTAATTTGCCTCTGAGACGAATCAAACCCAGATTTTAGAAAACTACCTCCATTTCTCCCTTCCCTCTGAAAACCCTGATGACTCAGGCATAGTTGACTTCTCTTGCTCATTTTGTATAAACTAAGATTTGAATGATAAGATCTTAGAAAACCAAAAATCTGCCTCTGGCCTATCAGTTTAAATCAATTAATTCATAACCAGATATAAAGCAAATGTAGAAAAAAATACCTCCCTTTGATTCGTTTGTTTATTTGTTGAAGGTGGAAGTAAATGGGGAAGAACTTTACTTGTGAGGAGGCGGAACGACATCTTAGGGAAATGAGGCTTTGTCCTTAGAAGGGGGATGTAAGCCATGCTTGTGTAGAAATGAATGGAGGAAGACTTTTTGGAGAGACATTTTGTCTCTTTATAAATAAGACAGAATACGTCTGTGCAGTGCTGCAGTCAATTCTGCCAGGTCCCAGCAAATTGAAGTTTCTTTTCACAAAAATTCTCATTCATTTCTTATATAAAAAATTGTTTTTGAAATTGTCTTCAAAGAACAAGGACTGCATCTTTTCTGTACCATAAGCATGATATTTTCAGTTGCTACTGAAGAAAATACCTTCCGTATATTGAGCCTCTAGGGTTCACTCAAGTTGCATTTCAAGCGTTTTTTGCTGCCATCCAGATGAGACTTCAACTTCTGAATCTGCTTCATTTTGGGGTGTAAAAAAAGCTCTTCAGAAGAAAACTGAAATGTCCTGAGTCATCCAGTGAGAGCTGACACTAGCTCCTCTTTTCAAAGTCTTATTATCTCTGCCTCTGAGCTTCAAAACTATAGCTACTTTCAACTATGATGTCTCAGCTGACAGGGTCCAGAACTGTGATCTTGTCAACAGAGCCCAGAATGGAAGAAATCTTCCTTATGCGGTCTGTCCTCTTTGGGGGAACCCTGCAAAATGGACTTCTTCCTAGTTTGTAGAAGGAGCATTTTTAAGGGATTAAAAATTATTCAGCTTCCACTTGGCATCTGAATTTTGAATTCACAAGCTGGGTCGTTCTCTCCATACCCACACACACAGGAGGGCCATGCTCTGTGTAACGTACAAAAACATGTAAGTAAAGATGTGCGTGTGTGTGTGTGTATATATATATAAACTATGATTGCCTACTTCAGAAATTCAAATTAAAATTCATGTCTATAGCAGTGATGCTCATCATTTCACTCAGTCCAGTTTTGCAGTCAGTTAAAAACCTTTTTAATTAGTAGCTCTCAGCAATTCGGTGAGTGGGTTGCTGGAGTGGAGAAGGTCAATGCTGTATCTGGGGGGGGGGGGCGGGGGAGGGAGTCAACTTACTGCTGTAGGAAGTAGGACATTTTTCTTGATTTGATGAAATTATGTTGGAGAGAGATCCACTGTGTCTTGATATTGACATAATTGCGTGGCATATGCTGAAATGGCCCTCTGTAATGGGCTGATCCTGCGCATGTACCAAAGGGCAAGGATGGCCCGCTGCGGCTTGCCGAGATGCTCTGTCTATTCCCATGCCAGCAGCCCAGCCAGAAGGGGTGAATGGTTCCAGGGGTATTAGGAGGGGTGCCAGTATCTATCAGGGCTGGCAGGTTTTACTGGGACAGTTGCAATATTGTGGTAATACCTCTGTCTGGGCCTGGCTCTTGAGTAAGAAATGGAGAGTAAAAGTAATTCCCAAGGATACTGAAGTAGGTCGTCTCCATCACTGACTGTGACCCAAATATCTCCCCTGAGAATGAAGCCTCATTTCACACCCTAGCTAAACAGGGTGGAGACAGGGATGGAAGCCCTTCCATTTCTCCTGTGTATGAACTTCTGGTTAAAGCCCAGATTGGTTGTTCAGACCACTGGCAGAGAAGGAAAGAGAGGACAGGCATGTGTATGTAAGAAGGGTGTTTAGATCAAGAACTAAGAGAGGCTGTGTCACGGGATTAAGGCAGCTATGCAAGCTTGCATGAGTATTTCCGCCTGTGCTGTCTTCATGCCTTCTCTGAAGGAACACTTTTGTCCCAAGCACAAGGACAGTGTATGTACCTTGCAGGATACGTTGCAGTGCACTGCACAGCCGTGGCTTCTGGCTCCGCATCTGCTCGTGTGGACATGCCGGTTTGCACCATGACCACGTGTGCTCTGCCTTCCTTGAGAGGGAAGCCCGAGTGCACACGGGCAGGGAAGGAGTTGAAATGTGGCAAGGATGCTGGTCGGGTTGCTTATGGGACCAGGGCTGTAAGGTTTGCTGGGAAGCTCACCATCCCACAGGCAGCACGCAGCCAGAGGTCGTGCCAGGGGATCAGGGCTGCGAGCACATCGGTGCCCAGTGAACATGAGTTTGAGGCAGCACTCCTATGGCTGCACAAACGGGGCTTCCAAGGCTAAAATCTGTAATCGTGGTATCTGGGCTGTGTTCAAGAAATGTACAAAATGTTATGGCAGCAGTAGGACGTGGGACATGTTTTCTGTGTCTTGGATGGGTAGGCTGCTAGGTGCATCATATGTACAACTAGCTTTTTATGTAACTAAATCAAAAGCCTTGCGAAAGAGTAAGTAGGAAAACTAAGACTGAGTTAACTTATAGTATGACGGTGAACATTTGAGTTAAGTACATTAGAAACATTTTACTGGTAAGAGAAATACCAATGGGAAATGGCTTATGTCTCTATCTGTGATTTCTGGACAGGCTTACACGGTCATTAAATAAAACAGTGTGCTTTTCTGGAGTAAGGCCAAGATGCTGTCAAGGATCATATATCTTTTAGTCAAAAGTGGTATACTATCTCACTGTTTCTAAAGACCAAAGAGCTGCCTATGGAGGAAAGTGGAAATATCTGTGGAAAAATTGTTGGTTCTGAGAGCTGTGTTTTTAAAACACAAAATCCTATGAAACATTGACAGGAATGGGAGAGGAATGAGAGGCAATGCTTTAGAATAAACCAAAACAACAAAAAAAGAAGCAAGTAAGAGTTGTGTCTACCACGTGCTTAAGAACAATAGCGCTGAGTCAAAACCTGCTGGACTCAGTTGGGAATGCTGTGGTTTAGCTAGCCCAACTGAGCTGAACTGGAATGCTCTTTTTGTCTTTCAACAAGCCTGTAAAAGTTGGCAGAGATCTGATCAGCTGTTTAAGCCCTGCTGAACAGCCCTCGGAGTTCAGCTCTTATATCTGGTTAGGGGCCCAGCAGAAAAATTAAGGGTCAAGCAGGTTATAGGCTTAGCTGGTGGTTGTTTTTGAGAGGAGTGCGGAATAAGATGGTTTTTTCTGCATGGAAGAAAAATGTTTGTTGCCTCAGAAAGATCTATACTCATGCACTCTTCTTTCCTGAGGCAGGGGCTTTCTGTGTAAATAGAAATGTGAGCAGTAGCTTGGGGAATTGTTTCATGTTTGTGATGTTACACGGACTAGCTTAGCTCTTTGTCTAGGGGTGCATGTCCAAGGAGATTTAGGTCTATCTAAGTCAGAGCTATCACAGCTTGGTCCTGCACCTTGCTCCTTCTCTCCTTGCCAGCACTGATATTTGTCTGGTCTTGTCATGAGCCAGTTCAGGGAGCTAAACTGATTGAAGACTACTGCTTTTTCCTGCAGAGTTACTTTTTACCTGGTTTAACTTCCTGAACCAGCCCATGGCAGGGTCATAGCAAGGCCTAATACTGGCACGCAAGAGCTACCTGGAATTTGTGGCTGGGGTGAAAATGAAACGGCGAGACTTGGATTAGTTGAGCTCTTGGGGAACCTCAACCTACAGCAATTTACCCTTCCTGCTGCTCCACTGCACCCACTTGTAGACCTTCAGTCCCTTTATGTATTTTGTATCCAAGTTTATCTGAGTACGGATTCTTTAACTGAAACTATTTTGTGGTGCACAGGCATACTGCTGGACCTGCTTTCTCCTTCACAGTCAGACCGTGCTCAGAAAGGCTGGACTTTGCACTCAGCAGCATTATGTCCACCTGGGTTTGTGAAATGCTGTGGGTCCCAGTTTGGAACAATTAAATCCCACAGCCCCAATGGCTCCCACTCAGGTCAAGGCAACGAAGGCATATAGAGATGTACAAAGGCACCCTACAGTGCAGCTGGGGTGATGCTAACTTAATTTGGGCGTATCTTGGGTAGGCAAATGGGTTGGTGTCAATGTCTCGGCCTCATCCTATGCTGACTGGTCCCCAGGAGAGGAGGTCTCACTGTCCCCAACCCCATGGGCTTTCTCCTGTGACTTTCCCTTGGCTGTTTTGTAGCCTGACATACGCTACGCGTTCGGTGTTGGTGCAGGCAAGGCTGACAGAGGCATGGCGAGTTTGACCGCAGGTGCTTAACAACATCACTCATCCTCTGGGCACAGGTGGGCTGTGCAGTTACTTCCATTTTATGCTAGAAAGATAGCTATGTGAAAAAAGCAATAGAGCTCAGTGTGGTAATGATTTGGTCCTGTCTTCTCCTTTAAGGGGTTCAGAAGTATCAATAATAGTGTGCACTTTGGGATTACTAGTAGGAAACAGTGCTTCAGGGCATGGTCTCAGACAGTGTCCTTGGGGAACTTGCCTTACCAAACAATGCTGACTCCTTCAGTTCAAAGAAAGCCAAAGTATTTTCAAAATTTGGCACGTAAGTAATAGTTGTAGTTGCTGCAGAGATATTGAGCAATTGTAGCTGAGCATGGAAGTGGCCTGTGAAATCATGAATGGTGGGGAGAAGTCACAACAAACAATTTCTCTCCTAAGTGTGGCTTCCACATTTTGTGAAGGCCTTGAGAGCCTGCCTGTAATTTCACCTTTTCTGACAGTTTGACTTGTATTTCCACTTGCTGATCATTGCCATTATTTTAAGCCTCCGTCTCTCGTCTGTTTGCCTTAGCAATTTCTGTTAACTCTAGCCCAGCCTACATGTTTTAGCTACTAATAGTTTCAGATGGAGGGACTTGACCTTCCTTCCTTAATGTTTTCTCAGTGTTCCTTTGTTGCTGGGTATGAGATGCAGGAAATATTTTTTTTTTCCTCCGAATGAGGCTGTAGTTACCTGAGGGTTGAAAAAATGAACATTGTAATTCAAGGCAATAACACATAGCAGTGAAGAATGTAAATGGTGCTTTTCACTTAGCCTGGTTTCTTACAATCCCTTTTTTACTAGGAGCAGACAAATGACTATTCCAATAATTAAAAGGAATATACCTGGAGAATTAGCCGTATAATGAATGCCCCAGAAGTTGAAACTTCAGCTCTCTGATTGTGCATTCAGTTCCCACAGGCCTAAAATGTAGAAGCCAAATTCCAGTTTAGAGCTGCTGCTTTCAGATGGCAGCATGAGCTCTGGTACGAGCACCATTTAAAGAACATACTCTTACATTAATTATCCTTTCCAGTACATACCTTGAAGTGACATTTAATGGGAGCAAGAATAGGGCAGAAATAAATACTGAAATATGATAGCATGCATTTTATGTGGATTATCCATGGTCAGAAGAGGAAGTAATGATCTGATAAGGGTTTCAAGTTCTAATATGTCTGATAAAGGGAGAGAATAATTCCCACAACGGAGTTATCTATGGCTGTTCTTGGTCAGATGGGAAACACGTAGCTTCTGTGCCCATGGGTGATAGTGATGGACAAAACCTAGAGTAGCTGTACTGCTTTATGTACGAGTAAACTGGCTGTATTTCTCTCTTATTCAGAAGATATTAATCTTGCTTTTTAATCTCAGAATATAACCAGTGCTGAATCTCAGAGAAAAGGGTTGAAAACCAGTAAGTTTCTTTTTCATGTTATACAGCTTTGGACACCCTTTTAAGAATAAAATGACACAGCAAAGTGTGAAGTAACAAAGGAATTGTAAGCAGTGGCCAGCGTGTGGAAAGTCAAAACTATCTACAGCTGAATAATGGTCTTATTGGAAATGAAGGGCAAACAGGAGTGTATTTTATTATGGCCTCTCTATGTGGCTTCAGAGATCACATAATCCAAAGTAAAAAATGGCATGCATGTGTTCCCTGAGATATTCTTCAGAATGGAGGGGCTATATATCAAAACCTTATTTCCTGGTAATGAATTTTAAATAAGTGCCCAGGGCATCAGGTCACTGATGTTTCCACTTTGCAAACTGGGTGGGCTATGAAAGCCCCTAGAGCCCTTCAAAGGCGCCTTAAAAAAGATCCCTAGCTTTAACTGACCAAACTTTTCAAGAAAAATACCTGAAACAATTAGGAGAATGAAAACCAGGAGGTCAGATTACTTGGCCCATGGCTGAGGATTTACATAAATAGGCCTAACCTTTGACTTGAAAATAAAAGGTAAGTACAGAGCCCTGACAGAACAGCAGGTCATTGGTATTTACTCTGTAAAGTACTGCCTCTGATGCTATGACAAAAATGCCAGGAATTCCACTGATCACTGTGTGCTGATAGGGCTCAAAGGTATGCAGCCAGCTAACAGAAACCCAGCCTACCTGACTGATCGAAACTGCATTACTCCCACGCATTTATAACCTGCAATCTGTGAGCGTGGGAAAGTGTGCAAGGCCTTAGACTAATTCCTGAGAAAAAAAAATGGAAAAAGTTGCTGTCTTTAACAGTTTTTTAATTTTTTTTTTGTGGTTTGGGCAACATATAATAAAATTAACAAAAAGTATCCGAGTGAGCATTTTAAGAGGCTTTCTTCACTGTGTGTACTGCTGTTCAAGAGACTCCAGAATTGGTGTTGCACATGCAGGCTGAGATTGGTACCACATTCAGCATCGTGGGGCTTTGTCAAAGATAATCTGTGCTTACAAGCAGTCTTCAAGTGTTGAAATGGTAACAAGCTGTAGGAAGCCAATCCCTGGCTCAGTTTTTAGCTGATGAAACTCCAGACAATAAACCTACAGGAGAAATTGTATGCTGTGTGTTTGTGCTACATTTTGTCGAGCAATGGCTCTGCGCTTACAGGTCAGAGAGGGAAAGGTGAACCAAAAAAATTTTTTTTGCATTTTTATGTCTAGCACAATACCAAAGATGTTTTAGATTTTTTTTTCTTTTCTACATGGGTAGCAGAGAAAAGACTAGCCCTGTGAAAGTGGAAACAATAAGTGCAAAGTTTTTATGTTCGTGTTTTATAGAGGGAGATTTGGTTTCCTGTTCCAGTTTGAGACACAAGCACACACCAAGTATCCTGCAGGCTGTTTCAAACTTGTTTCTCTAATTAATCAAAAGTGATCCATTACAGAAAACCTGCAGGAATGTCAGAGATGGATGCTTCTGCTGTACTGTTTTTTACTTGCCTGTTGCAACAGAGGGGGAAGCTGTTAGTGCCTGTCTAGTAAATTATTGAAGGATGGTGTAAGAGGGCCTGCCGCCTTCCTCTTGAAGGGCCAGGAAGCCTGGGGCTAGCCAGCCCCATGCTGATTTCCCTGTCTGCTAGACCGCTGTGGGATTTTGGAGGGAGCTGGAGGAACACCCCACAGCTGAGGACTGATCAGAAGAGAAGATGGGCTGGCTCCATGCCCTGGGTGCTGCCTGGCTGAGTCCCGTGGTTGGGACACTGGGCAGGCAGTGATGAAGCAGGAGGAGGTGGAAGATGGTCAAGCAGGGTGTCCTGGTGAGGAGACAGTTGTCAATCCCCCTGAGCCCAGCGAGTTTGAGCGCTGTGCGAGGAGAAGCCTGGCCCAGCACCCCTCCCTGATCAGCATGGCCTTCAGAGAGTACTGCTGGCCACGTCTCCCTTCCCCCTCTGGCCAACCGGCATGAACCCAGGGTATAATTTTGAAGGGAAATTAAAAGCGTTTGAAGGACATCCAGTCTCTGGAGGGTGTTCATGGTGACCTAGAGCCCCTTTGGGCGCATCCCCTTCCCAGACTCAGCTGTGTCCTCCTAGGGACCCCTCCTGCCCTAGGTCTTCCTGGGCAGAGTGGTGGCCAAGTGTCCCCTCCTCTGAGCCAAGTCTGTGATCCCCCCATGCGAAGTGTAGGCCACCCTGCATTTGCTTCTGCGTGTAGTGGTGCTGTGCGGTGCTGGCACCGTTTCGCTGATGCACTGGACTCGGAGGCGATGGGGCAGAGTCGTTACCTCCCAAGTCCCGTACTGCGCTACAAACTGCTTCAGGTCTTGCGTGCTGAGCCGCGGCTGTCTGCCCCGCTCTATCAGACTGGCTGCATCTGGCAGAAATGGCTTTGCTGTGTACAACTACAAGGTTAGTGGTAGCAAGGCTGTCTCAGGGACAAGGGTTTTATAGACTGTATTTCCAAGAGGCGTGCAGTCCGGGACAGGGAGCTGCCACTGGTGATAACACTACCTTGCAAAATGATAAGCGTGAATCCCCGATTCAGGGGAAATAAGGAGTGCTTCTCTCTTGCTTGGGGATGAGGAAAGGAGAGTTGGAGGCCTAGTCAATTTCCCGTGGCCTTTCTTTCTCATCTCGATCAACTGTTTGGTATCTGCTGTGAACTTTAAAAGTGCCTTCAGTGCTGATCTTCACACGAGCCTGCTCTAAAACACACCTGGACCTTCTTGCTTTTTCAATCCCTAACCACTGTAACTGCCATTTAACCAATTTTTCCCCTAATCACCATCCCATGTCTTCAAACACAGCTCTGCCTAGTACTGAGTGCTTTCGCTTACCTGGGTAGCAGCGCCAGGAGTGTGACATCTCAGCCTCCGTACGAGGGGCCTGGAAGACTTTGTACATGGTCTTGTCCTCAGCTAGCTCTGTGATAAATGTTTTCCGCGTTTCATTCTGAGGCTGAACAACAATTTTCTTTCTTCCCTTTTAAATTTGTATGTATATGGTTTGGGTTGCAAAGTTTGCTTTGCTTTTGGCAAAGCAGTTTCCAGGCATAGTTTGGTTAAAGACTTCCTCCATAGCCAGGGAATGATGCACATCCCATCAGCATGGTGATGCAGATCCAGGTACACTCATATGCAAAAGGGGACCAGTGCCTACAGTCCCTTTGCCTCCAGAGAAATCATATCTGGTCAGATATTTTTGTGTGATTTTGAGACGGTTTCAGAATTGTGCATTTGGGAACTCTGTGCTTTAAAGAAAGCGACCAGGCTTTTCCTGAGCTCATATTCTGTTTCTGGTTCCTACATTGTATCTATAGGAGAACACAATTTAAGAGGATGATGATTTGCAGGGGCCATTTTTGTCAATGGCAACAAGTCGTGTATAGGCAGTCTATAAACTTGGGCCAAAGGTCCCTCTTCTTCTTGACCATGCTGTTTCCTAGGTTTTTTTAGTGTGCATGATGTAGAAGATGTCACCTCCTAACCTGAGCTGTAAAATTTTGGGAGGATAGGATCAATCCTTGGGGGATGTCTGCGGACAACTTCATTTTGTCCATATTGCCATCTCACTCCCAACCTTCAGGTTCTCATTAACTACTTCTGTTTCTCAGGCAGTCTGTTAAGAGCTGCATCCTTTGTGGACTGGCTACCCCTGCATAGTTTGCTCACAGACTACTCTTGAGTACTCTCAGATTAAAATTTTGGGAAGTGAGATAGATTTTGTGGAATGATGAACTTTGTATCCCTGCCTTGACTGGTAGGGCAGCAGCCTTTGGCTGTACTCTTCTTCTGTTTCTCTTTTTATTAAAATATGCTGTATGTAAATCCTCTTACCCATTATACCATCAAAAACATGTTCTGGCTTTCTGTGAAATGCCTAAAGGCAGTACTGAATTCATTCTTACATGATCTCTGATGGCAGGGTGCTTTTTATCAGTGGCACTTGTGCCACTCCATTCTTGCAAAAAACACAGGAAAATGCCTAGTATGAGAGGACTTTCAAAACACTACACTGTCATTTGTTTCCTTCACATAATTATTTGCTTCTTTTTGGACCACTTATAAATGTGGCACTCACCCTGCTGTCCTATCGTGGCTGGGAAGTTCATGCATGAAGTAGCTTTTTCTGCTGGCTTTGTACCTCACAGGGCAATGCACCTCCCCAGCCCCTCTTTTGGCTGCTGCCTTGGAGGCAGAGCTAAACTTCCACTTCCTGCAAGAGCCGAATTGAATGTCTTTGGGGAGACTGTTTTGGGCTTGGACCCTTTCACCTCTATTACCTGCCTATGGGTGCTTCTCTCCCTCCTGGAAAGTCACCTTCAGTCTCTTCAATCTCCTCCAATGTTGTTTTGTCCCCAGCCAATAAGGTCTGTGCCTCTCTCCGCAGATAAAACGCAGCATTTGATACAATTTTAACCCAAAGGAGTTTATTTTCTTCCCCAACTCTTTATTGTTTCAACACGCTATTTATTCCTCCATTCATCCACTTCCTGTAGTGCCTAATTAGGGTAAGATCATCCTTGTAAATCCAAGATCAGTCCAGCTTACTTTCTTTTGCCTACAGATTTTCCCTCAGACCTAGCAAGACCACAACCGAGGCCACAGGTTTGGGTACCTACATTCATCTGGACTTTAAGGTGCCCCTTTTGCTCGGGCTGGTTGCCTGTTCCTCTCCAGGCACAGTGCTGTCCCCGGCTCCAGCAGAGAACTCCCTTGAGTGGTACCGTCCGCCTGGGTTGCTCCTGCACACGGTCTCCCAGCGTTTGTAAAACTCTCCCTCAGCAGCTTCGCGGAACTCAGGCTGGTGAGGTTGCTTCCTACTGCACAGAAGAACTATTTCACATGTTCACTGATAGCTGGAAAACATAAACATTCAGAAGCAAAACATTACTCAAAGTCATAAAGAAGGAAGGCTGCATTTGTAAAATCTTGTGTGGAGAAGCCCATTTTCTCCCGTGAAGAGCTCTCAGGCACCATATCAGGCTTGTGTTTTGCTAGAGGAGGCATCAGCTGAAACAGCGGCAGCCAAAAGGCTTTGATTCATTTCATTTATTTTTAACTTTCCCATTGAAATGCCTGGGTTAAAAAAAAAGAAATTGCTTCCTTGGAGAGCCCTTCAGCTCCGAGAAAGATACCTACTGCAGTCTAGCAACAGGCTTGTTCTGGGAACAGCCCGGCCAAGCACTGCCCAGGGGGCTGTAGTTTGTTCTTTCTTTCTTTCTTTCTTTATTAATTTTGACCCTGAACACAGACACCTCTTTCAAAGGCTGCTGTTGTGGGTTGGGGTTTTTGGGTTTTGGGTTTTTTTGGGTTGTTTGTTTTTTTTTGGTGACGAGCAGAGCAGGCTCCGGCTCACGGGAGCAGAGCGCAGCAAGAGCCGGGAGAGCCCGAGCGATGGCAGCCTGTTCTGCGTCAGTTGGCCGGTCACAAGGATGTCTGTCATGTGCTGCTGCTCAGACAAAGATCCCTTTCTTTCCGTGCCTGGTGGGTTCTCCATCAATGAGAGGACCTTGTCCTACAAACAGAAATCAAACCTCTGTAATTGTGTTGTCACTGATAAAACATGATTTCTTTACCAATTCCTATACGCACTTTGACCTCTTGCCTTGGTGCAACAGACTCTGAAGGTTTTTCATCTCTGGCTCTTTTTATGGTTTTGATGGAAACGCTGTAGGAAAGTTTATTTTGGGAGTATTTTTGATGTATCTCAAGCAAGAAGCTAAGCTTATGCACTTACAGTCAAAACTGCTATGAATTGTCTGGAGTGATTGTTAGCTCTAAATAAAACTGATTTCAGGTTACGGTTTACTTTTCGTTTAAATTTAGAACTACTTTTGCATGAATAATTAATATTATGTGTTTTCAAGAAAGATGAGAACAAAATTTCTGCTCCATACAGTTCCATTCCTAAAAAAAAGTGAAAAATTTAAGTAAGAAGGCTGAAAACCAAAAAAAAAAAAAAGTAGTGCTGAATAGCATGGCTAAGCAGCTGTGTTATTTTTTTCTTCCCCCAATTGAATTATTGCTATAACTGTTCTTGCTAAGTTAAGATCTCACTGGGGGAAGGAAGAAAGTTTCTAGGTTTCACAGCAGGAAAGTCTTTAACAAGAAGTTAATGTAGGATAACGAGGGGGTCAGGAAAACCGTAAGCACAAAGGGATTGCCCAGAAGACTGTGTAGAGATGAGTGCGGATAAATACACTAAACAAGAGAAGAAACACACCGCAACCATTTGAATTTTAACCTAGCTGTTCAGTGACAAATACATACCGTATCCACTATCGCATACTATCCCTGAGCAGAGTAATCAGCAGCATTGTCACTGTCCCAAGTTACCAGAGAGAATTAAAATTTCTTGTTTGTACACGTGTTCTTCTTTAAAGGGAAATATCTTACACGTGACAGGATTTAGAGACTACAAGATACATGGGAAGACAATACTGTTTAAAAACAAAGCCAAACTGAAAATGGAGAGAAGCAAGTATTTGTGGGTTTCTGGGACTGTACTTGACATTTCTAATATTTAACTCTTACAAAAGGGAAGTATATCAGAGAAGTTAACTGGGCTAGAAGACCAGTTAGCTTTGCCGTTGCTTTTCAGTCAATAGGCCACTTCCCTGGGTTAGGGGTTGTGCTCTGCCAAACAGCAGGATTTTTTAGCTGGCCCTATATCGATGAGAAAATAATTCTCTGTTTCTTTGGTGCCATAGGTCATCAATAAAATCAGAAATTATTATATTCTTCAGTACTGCGAAATTGCTGCCTTTAATATTCTTAGAATATTAGATTATTTTTAAAATAAACTGGATCTTTTTCAAATATATTAAAACCCCACCTCAGCAACATATTTTTTGCAAGGAATTTTATAGAAGTTTGCTTCTGAATTATATATGAGATGCTGCATACTAACTGTGCTGCTAGTTAATTCCGAATTGGTAACTAGAATGTGATTTTTCCGGTTAGCTCCCTTTAGGTTCAGGCTGGGACACTCTGAAGTATTATGGCCATGGAGACTATTTCATCATGCAGATGTAGGTACCTCTCTGATCTATGTAGTTGTGTTTGCATTGATATCCCTAACCGTGAAATAACTTGTCAGCTTTAAACACTGCATACAATGGTCAAAAGTCAGCATTAGTAGCATTGAGTTCCATGAATAAATCTGTATTGCTGCCATGAATTAGATGAATGATTAGCAACAGAAAAATGCTATTTCCTCTGCCAGTTTCTGGAGATTTTATTATTCCCTCATACGGTAAGAAGATACTATGTTCCTTATTTCAGAGAGAAAATAGACGTTTTTATGTGTGAAATGTCCTCCCTTCTCAAGAAGTAGGTATCACAGGCTGAAATACCTAAGCACTAGGAAAATGACAGGTCTCCCCTTTCCTTTTGCCCTCATCAGAAATTAAGTTTTGGCTAGCTACTGGTATTTTGTAGGAATTATGCCTGCGCAGTTATTTATTTTTATATTGCTGCAACTTTTTATCCTGATTCTTGCAGAAATGAGGCTTATGCAATCCTACTGCGTACGCTTGTATCTCCGTCACTTCCACACCCCTGAAATCTTTTGAACCTATTGACAAATTTCAACCAATTGATCTCTCAAAGAAAATCAAGTTCCTACAAGCTTTGCGAAAAAGAAACCTGCCAGGTAGTGCTCTCACAGAGGGGTAGGCTGCAGTGCAAACAGGCACCATTTCAGACAGCAGAGAACCCACTTGCGAGAAAGTGTTTATTTATAAACGCCTGTCCATGGGGAGCATTTCAGGGCAAACTTGTTCCTTCTTTGATCTGAAGTCAGTTGAGTCTGAGGCTCAGGTCTTTTGGGAGCCAGGCTTCGTAGTACTGACCTCCACAGCACGTGTGGATACTGCTTTGCAGTAATGATTTACCACCTTAACTGCATTTAAAGCAAATGTTTTTTAAAATCACTTAATTTTCCATTTCTTTTCCTTTTTTATTTTTTTTTTTTTGGTAAAGGATCAACAACTGCCCAATAGCCTATCTCGTAAGACCAAGACTTTATGTTGTCCATCACCCTAGAAGTCAACTCTTGACCTTTATCACTGTCGCTTTTCTCCGTGGATTCTCTGAGTTTAAAGTTACAGAATTGCTGAAACAGATAAGAGAGTGCAGAAGGCTGAAAAGTGGCTAGGACGAACCTCCAGGGACAAAGTTTATCTGTTGGAGCATTTCCTGTGTGTACCTTGAAACCTCTCAATTTAACTTGATCAAAGCATGAGCCGACACGTTTCAGCTCCCTACTGAACAAACAAATTTACAGCTTATCATTGTTGCCACCTCAGTCTTTAATTTACTTTACTTAGTAAGCCAGTACACGTTAAATGAACAACCTGGTTATTACAAATGCTAGGTTCTGCTCTCAAAAATAGGCTACAGTTCGCGTGACATTAAATTGCGCAGCACATCGGCAGACCCTCCCCTTCCCCACAATCCCAATGTAAAAGGAAGCTTAAGCCATACATAGCCAGTGTGGACAACAGTGGCCTCTTTGGGACCACTATATCCATCAGCATCTGTTGGATTGTTTTTTATTATCTTGGGCTTCCTCATTCTTTTTCATTAACTCCCGTAGGACATATGTGGACTGATAAAATAAATGGTGGTGTTTTAAAAATGCGTTAGTTAGCTCACATTAACATTTCAAAGCACAGTTTAGTGCATATGGACTAACAGATCATTTTAAACATCAGGGTTTTTTGTCAACAGCAGTAACTAATACTTTTTAAAATGTTCTGATATCTGGGAATTTATTTTTTTTTCATGACAGAAAGTCTTTACTTAAGTTAATAACAACAATAGTAAAGACAATTCTGAGGTGTTGCATGGCCAGACAGCCTGGCTTATAGAAGATAATGAGGTACATGGATGCCTTTCTGTTTTTAACCCAGAACTATTTGGTGAGTGGTTTTAAACCATGTCTGAAATATTTGAATCATTTTCCACTTAATACTGGCCCATATTTTCCATCTTATATGTCCTTCCTTATTCTCAGGGAAATTGAGTCCCATATTTGGATTTCCTTGGTAACTGTTGTTCATCAATAGTGTGTCCCCCTGGAACGAGAGCAGGTGTGGTACTTGAGGTGATGCTGCTTCTCTTTCAGAAGGCACCTGCAAGGGCAGGGACAAGTGCCACACATTTGGTGACATTTATCCTCAGTTCTTGCATGCTTTTCCTATGTGACTGCAGAACCCCTGAACTAGGAAATTGCTCCTGTCCCTCCAAGGTGTATGTTTCTGGGTCCATAATGCAAACATTGAAAGATCCTGGATTAGAGACAATAATCAGCCAATAAACCAGCCTCCCAAAACAGCCTTCTATCCAGAACAACACTAAAAGGTATCTGTACCTCATATAGGTGGATACAGATATAAACTATAAACTTCAGTTTCTTCTAATGTCGGTTTCTTCCCTTCTTTCAAGCAAAATATAACTTCTTCAAACATTCTGCAAGCTCAGATATCAGTTTTTATTCTACTTCTGTGTCATCACTTATTGAAAATGCAAAATGCTTAGACAATGTAAGTTATGATGGAAATTTTCAAAAAAGTGCAGCGACACATCTCCTCTTAGAATTAATGGGACATGCGTGACGCTCTTCTGCACAGCTTGGTAAATGTCATTCAGAAATTCAGAGCATCTATGCAAGAAATGACAGGAAAGCCAGCCACATATGGCACTGTCTGCTGACACAGATCAACCTCCACACGCAATTCAACTAATAACGGTATCTTGTCTTTTTCCCATAAAAACCACAGACTAGGGATAGTTGAGTTTAGGGTTTTGCGAAGCTTCCAGGTGATACTTTGATTTTGCTGGCTTGCAAAACTATTTCAGATCTGCAAAATTACTTGCATTGATTATTTTCTTCCTCTGATGTTATTAACTTAAACAAGTTAGATGACTTATTTTTCCACCTAAATGAAGCCTGTGCCAGACATAGAAAACTCCTTGCCTGAAAGATGAGTTAACGCAAATTAATGTCCTGCATTTTTGGATTTCCTGTAATGAATTAGCTGTAATTATTGAGGTAATCCAAGATTTATCATTTTGCCACCCTGCTTTTAAATTTGTCAAAGGAAACCTTAGTGTAACTAGTTCTGCCATTTTTGCTAAGAAGAAATTTAGACAACAGAGCTGGGTGGGAAATGTTCCCCTGATGCTCTGGGATGAAGCAGATCTCTGGAAGTATTCTCCAAACAGGGAAAAGAGTGAGTTTGTTCTGGATTAGGTGGTAGCCTGGTGCTTGTGCTTCACACTGGGACTACTGGAGAAAGAGGTTTAAACCTTCCTTTGGCTTGAGCTGGGTTTCTCACGTGCCAAGAGGGATTCCCCTGACACCAGTCCATCAGCTGCTCTGTGACAGGTCTCCTTAAATATCTCTGGCCGTATAAGTTGCTTGTGCTTCTCTAAGGCACATTGTCTGTGTGGGTTTGAGCACTCCTCTGGATGAGGGAGACTCAGATGCATGCTTTTGCTCCAAGCATTTTTTATTTATAAAAAGTGGAAACTACTCCAGTGGGTGAGTTTGGAGAAGATGCCTTCTCCTTTCCATCAAATGATGCTGGTTAGGACCACACCTAGTCCTGAAACTGAAACACCTAATCCAACTCCAGCAGAGTAGACAAGTTGTCTCCTGGAGCAACAGAAGCTGTTATTTTTACTGAAAGTTTGATTTTAACAGCTATATTTCCATATGAACCTCTGTTTTTAACAAGTCAGCATTTTGTAAAAAAACCCTGTTTTGTAGAAGTTTCCATAGCAGCTCTAAAAATAGGAGGCAGAAGAACCGGTTCCTTGGGCTGCTCTGTGGACTTGGACTTTCTCAACCAATCTTCAATAAAGCTTCATCCCTGTGGCTCCTCTTCTTAGCCCAGCTGCTCTTGGCACAAATAATCACAGAAAACCACAGCTGATGCTGTCTGTGGCATGCTGCTAATTGCTGCAAATGTGCTTGCAGGTATCCCTGACTGCCCTGAAGCAGACAAAGGATTCAGGGCCCTTAAATGAGAAGGGTTGCAGGGAGGGCAGCAGTCCAGAGGTGATGTATCCTACGTGGGGAGCCCTTACACTGTTTGCAAGGATTTTTTAAGCAGAGTAGAAATAAAATGTTTTAAATACCCCATAAAGGAGTGGCCATCGGTTGTTCAGCTGTACCGGAAGTCCCATCTCGATGGCAGTCTGGTTAGATGGCTGGGAAGCAGAGAAACCCTGCAGCCCCCTGGCTGCTAAAGGAGTGGGAGCCAGCATCTGGGGACCTTCCATGCTCCTCAGTCCTCCTCTGATGGATGGATATTACTTACATTTTTCTAGAAAGTTTTATGGGTGGGTAGAGACAAAAGAGAAAATAAACAAGAGGAAAATATCTAGCTATTTCTATGATAAGGCCACCTGCTAGTCTCTTCTCAGGATGGTGGCCTCATTGTGTGTACTGCACTTTTCCTCTACAGACAGCAAATGTTTCAGCCAATGTCTGCAATTTTCCAATGATGAGTTATATTAAATTCAGACACCAGTTTTAGTTTTCAAAAATTAATCTTTGCCAAGCATCTATGTCAGGAAAACTGCTGTCCATTAGTAGGAAATTATTCAGAAAAAGGAAGACGCTTTACTTATTTATGTAAGAAACTGCTGTACAATTAAGTACAGATATAGGTCAGTAAAATAAGTTCTTTGATCTATTGCTACAAGGAATCAGCGTAAATACGTTTCCTGATAAGAGTTGCTGCTGCGTAATTGTATTTTACAAACTGCGTAGTGTGCTATTACTCAGGAAATGTGTTTACTGATATGCATGTCTCCACTCAGCCTCATGGCTGAAAGGTTTGCTTTTTCTGATATTTATAGTTCTTGCACATTTTTAAATAAGGCGATTAAACTCGCAAAGGGATGGAAGAGAGTACAAATAGGGAGAATTGATTCTAGAGCATACAAAACCACTATTGAAATAGAGACCAGTTGATTGTTTTTAAACAAATGTAGGTTAGTGGCATTTGAGATTAAACTGCAAGACAAATATTAAGAGGGATTAATTTATACTGTCAACTCTGACTGTTCTGGGCTTCATCCTTTAGTTAGAATAAATGAGACTATGACTCCATCACAGCTGTAAAAAGCCTTGCACTTTGTGGAGTTTTGTCTTGTTTTAGGGAGAACAATACTCACTGTAGAAACCGAGCCCCTCCAGAGCTTGCACAAGAGCTGCTAACTGAATGCGAGTCGTATTGAATGCTCAGTGGTTGCTCACCTAAGGATAGACTTGTCCTGGGCTTTAGTGGGATTGCTGATACAGGAAGATGGGAATCAACATGGTGTTGTTATAGCTCCAACCACGATTCCCTATTTACTAGGGATGCTGAAGTAATAATGAAGGGTATCCAGGTAATTCTTTTCAAGTTTGGGTTTTAGTCACTGTGAACCTACCTAAGCAATGCCTCTTGGGTAGAAGTTGTTCAGTTAGGCGGGACTGAGCTTATTAAACATTGTCTCAGCATGAAAATATGTATACTAGTGTACAGGTTTAAGCAAAGCCATGTCATCATATTTTAATCTGGAGGGTATGAAAAGACCATTGTCTAGTTAAAAACGAGAGGGGTGGAAAAGTGGCTGCAGTTGTATTTCTTTGTTTTGAAGAGCACACTGTCGAACCATCAGAAGCAGAAAACTGCTGCAGGATGGGAAGGGAGCCCTTGCAGAGCAGGAGTACATCTCTGCACTCTGGTTACAGAGTCCGTGATTCGACTAGTTGTGGACTGCTAAAAAATCCCACTTTGCTGAGGCATAGCATTCATAACAGGGTAAACAATCCCTTTCAGGCTGGAGTGGGATGTCCACCATTCTCGTGGTCTGTAGTAGGCAACAGAGGAAAAAACAGTGGGTCATTCCTGAGAGAGAGGATGTGGTTCTGGGTTCATGGCCAGGGTGGGAGGCAATTCCCGCATCCTGCCATATCTTCAGGTTCTGGAGCCAAGCATGTTACTCTGCACATCGTGTTTTTGTTAATAGAAAAATGATTTGTACAGCTTTCTTTTCTGCAACGATTTCAGGATGAGGCCTTGCTGGGAGAGCCCAGGGAAAGCTCTTGCTTTTTCTTACGGGAGGTACAATATGCAATCATGTGCAGGGCAGCCTGAAATCAAAATGAAATTGAAACCCGATTTGTCTTTGCCTGGTTGTTTTGGAGGAGCCATGGGAGCCATTGTCATGTTCTCCATGCTCACCGTATGGGGAAAGAGCTGCTGCGGTGTGGTTGTAGCCCTGCTTCAGGTGTCTGGCAGAGGCCCCAGTGCTGCCCTAGGGAGCAGTCATGGTCTAAAGGTCCTAGGGAGCTGGGCTGAGTCAGAGCTATGGTGCTCAGTGTACAAGTGGCACCATTCCTTTTTAGTAACGTTTGGTGCAAAAGTAGGCTGTGGTTTACATGGAAGTCAACTACAGAGCAGAAAAAAAATGATTAGGAATGAGAATGGACTCCACCTCATTCTTCTTGCTTTCATTGCAATGGAGTGGGGGACTTTAACAGGGTGGTAGGGTGTCCTCTGTTGACAGAAAACTCCCCAGGAGGCAGCATACTCCAGGGGACTGTCATGCTCTGGTTTGGGATTTAGGTGAGCCTTGTACTTTTTCATGACTTTACTGCTCCTGACCTCTCTTCTCAAGATATCTCCCTTCAGTTATCTGGAAACCAGTACCCTTGTGTGAGTGTGAAATGGGGACAGTGATACTTGCCTTTCTTCCTAACTCACTTTGGGGTCTACCGGTGGAAACATTTGGAGGGACAATCAAAGTTCTTGATGGCAGTTCAGGTTGCAGTCAGGTTCTGAAAAGCTAGAAATGGCTGTTCCTGATGTCTTTGGTGTGGTTATAGCTCCCAGACTGTGCAGAAAAAGACCTCCTCTCCTGCCGATGTTTAGAGGTATGTAGGATTGGCACTGCCATAGTTGTTAGGAGAATAGTTTTCTTTTTTTCTCTCTACATCTTTTTTTAACTTTAAAATGCCTTAGAATATTGAATAGGAGAGGGGGGAAGAAACCTATAAAAGAGTGCACTAAGAATGTATTTTAAGCAGATGCCAGGAAACGACAGTGTTCAGGTTGTACACAGAGTCTGAATTTGGCTCCCTTGTGACAGCACAGTCTCTAATTACATGAACAAATATCATTTTCGAAGTCATATGATATAAAAATATGGACTATTTAAAACCCTAGACAAACATGAAAGTCCCACCAATTATGTTACACTTACGCTGCTTTATTGTCTTGTGGGTATGATACTCATTTTCTACAAGAGTTCATTGACAGTACAGGGGGTCTGCAAGTGAGTGCAAATGTTCCTGACTGTACTGCTTTCCTGAATGGGGATAGATGTATTAAAATTTTGAAATGCTTTCCTGACTCAGGCCCACGAAGGTTGCTAACAGGGGACATAGCTGGAGAGCAGAGACCTTGGCTGTGAGAAGGAAGTCCCCTTACCTATTAGACTAGCACGGCTTATCTTTTTCGTATTTCTGAAGGGAAATCAGAAGAAAAGTCTGAAGGAATTTCTGAAGAGAAATCTGAAAAAGGGGAGTAGTCTGGCCCAGATAGAAAATTGTTTCTTGAATCTGTGTGAGGCATCTAACCTGAGCCATCCTATGTAGGGAAGAGGAACTGGAAGAAAGGCTCTCGGATACTACAAGATGAGGCTATTGATAAGGTACCCAAAAAGCACAAAATGGAATTAGGTATCTACTTCAGACAGCTGCATCAGGCTTCTCCTCACTCTCCTCCCCAGCAGTATTACATGGGAGAATTCTTCCTTCTGTACAAGCAGTTTTTCTAGTGGTTAAAGACATTAATGAAGGCTAAGACCTTTAAGTTCTGTTTCTTGCCTGCTCCTAATGGACCGCATGAACTCAATCACATAGTTTTAGTTCCCTGAATTTCACTTTATTTATCTGCAAGACAGCCTTCTATGCTATATACCTTACACAGCTTTGTGAGGACAGGCTTTCTGTAAAGCCAACAAGGATTTGCTGGGAAAAAAATGTGGTGTAATCATGACATATTATAGTTATTATCAGCTACCATTAAAAGAATTGTACTTTTGCGTGTGAGAAAGGGAAGAAGGAAAGATGCTCATTAGCAGCTTCCTTCCTCAGGCTATGAGCTTCCACGGGCTCCTATCCGATAAGCGTGTACACAGCTGCAGTCCCACGGCAGCCTAAGCTGATGTAATGGCTGCTGCTGCAGTGCGGTGCCACCGTCTGCCCCTCTCCCACAGTCCCACTCCATCCCCTACCTTGGCTCAGATGTTCTCTGCTCTTTCGCAGAGCCATTTTGAGGTGTTAACATGGAAGAAAATTATGTTACTTTTTTCTTTTCTGTGTGTGTGGAGGGGGATAGTGTCTGCTGAGAAGTGCGCTGAAGTGTGGCAGGGCATTGTCAGAGGGTCCCTGGAGGGGCTGCAGGAGAGGGGCAGGGCTGTGGGGCAGGAGGCAGGGCAGCAGAGGTGTCTGTTGTGGCCACCAGCCACACTGACTGAGGCTGCCAGGGAGCCACAGCCTTCCCTTCCAAGTGTCATTTTTCTGGTGCGGTGATAGCTGCTGCTGAGACTTACCATACAGCCCCACGAACATTGGTGTTGTCCCAACTGATGGGGAAGTGCAAAGCTGAAGAGGAGTCATGGGGAAAGGAGATGAGTGAGGGTGTTATAAGATGGGACTACAATCAAGAACAAGCTCAAGAGAGAGAAATAGGAGTCATTATGGAGAAAAAGTTGGTTCATGGCTCATGGCTCTCAAAAAGTTGTCCAGACTGGCATTATTAGGGAAAGTTTAGCTAATAGTCTGGAAATACCACTTGCTTATAGTAGAAAGTGCCTGGTTTGCTCACCTCTTAAACTCTGTAGGGAGTTCTGGTCCCTCCTCCCTACCTCAGAAGGGATGAAGTAGAATTTATAAAGGTTCAGAGAAGGGCAGCAAGGATGAGTGAACGTATGGAGCACCTCACCCTCTCCTGTAGGGAGATGCTAAATAGAATAATCCCCTTGAGTCTGGAAAAGAGAGACCTGGCAGTTGGTTTGTGGTTCTTTGCAGAATCATGAATGACATGGTCAATGGGTAAAGTGAAAAGAAAGAAGGGTTTCGCTATTTCTTGCAAAAAAAAGGTGGTGAACACCCTGAGAAGTTATAAAGACAGGATGATTTAGGTTGAAAGGGACCCTTGGAGGTAATCTGGTCCAATCCCCTCTCTAAGCAGGGCCATCTTAGATCAGGGCTTTGTCTTGCCTGGTTTTGAATACCTCCAAGGATGCAGATCCTGCAGCCTCTCCGGGCAATGTGTTCCAGTGTTACTGGACAGAAGATTTGAAGCAATTTAAGAAAGTGTTTTATGCATTGTATGATCATTGGATATGTTTAGCTCATTACTTAGGATGCTATAGGGTGGAAAGTTTAAATTTCTAGGACGAAAATCCTGGAAGATAAACCCTTCCAGGGCTATTAAAACTGCAAGCACAACATCTGGCTTGAGAATTCTGTAAGCATCAGATTGAGGCAAGGTGGGAACATACTGTGGGGGGAAACACCACAGTTTACTTGTCCTCTTCTCTTCTTCTTCCCCAGCAACACCTACTATTGGCCACTGTCAGAGGTGAAGTACTGGCTTTGACAGGTCCACCCAGCATGATGGTCTTTGGGCTGATCGGTGGGTACCTAAGCCTGGCAACACACCAAGTAGGGTGAAAATGCATTGGAGTCCTTAGTGCTGCCTGCAGTTTCACAGAAGGACAGCTGCCCAGGCAGGTTCGGACCTATTTCCATCAAACATTAAAAGTTGGTTTCATAACGCATATTTTTCTGTCAAACTTTGTGAATAAAACAGTGCAGAAAGATGTCGTGACTAACGTGAAGCTTTTTATTCAGGCAGCAGATGAAGTGGGTTAGTTTTAGAAAGGAGTAGGAGTCAGAAGAACATTCAGCTTAAGCAGACAGACCAACCCTGGTTAAGCTGAAGGGAAAAGCAGTGACACTGGGTCTTGCATTTCTGATGTGAAAGACCAGGAATACAATACTGGATTTATTGTTTGGGTTATACATTATCCCAGAATGCTGTGGTTTTATAGTGGTGACATCTGACCACTTGCTATCAAGAGATAACTTGAAAGTGCCGCACGATAGGAAAGCTGTTCCTTTCTTGTTGCAGTTATTTTTATTGACGAGCTTTCAGACACCGTGAAAGAGTCCACTGGTACACAGCGGCAAAATACCATACACAACCAGTCAGAGGAAGATTGAAGGTGTGAACAATAAAGCAAATGAGTACCCTGCTGCCTCTCCGCACACATAGCTGCTTATTCAGCCTTCAAAAATAAGTAAATAAAATGCACAGATGTTTGGATTCAGAGATAAGATGATCCCACAGTGCAGGGACCTCTCCCATTTTTTGGATTCAGTGTGCCCCATCTTGTGGGAGAGGTGGATGTGGGGAAGGCTTCTTTCTGCAGTATGTCCTCTGCAGCATAACGCCCTCGTGCTCACATCAGACCCCCCCTTTCCCACTCGTGAGTTGATAACGTCTTGTGGAGAAACATTAATTGATTGCTTGGGAAAAAAAAATACATTGAGAAGGAATGCAATGCTTTATTTATAGGTTAGTTGTTGTTTTTCTTCCTGTAAAGTGCTTTCCCTTCTGGTGGTTGATTATTAAGGAAAGCAATGGAGTGATCACAGACTCTGGGCAAAGTCTTTCTGGTGCCTTTGTCTTCTTATTTTAGTTTGTGCTGTTCCCCATGCAGAGCTCAGCTGCGAAGGGAAGCTCTGCAGCAGCCGGGGCAGAGGCCCAGGCTCAGGATGGCACAGAGCTGGGGCTCTGCAGGGCAGAAGGTCTCAGCGGGCAGGTCCCGGGCAGGGGATGAGCCCAGGGACCTGTGATGGGTTCAGGGCCTGGATCTGCAGCTCCTACTCGAGAGGCTTAGCCTATGCAGGTATGCCGTGGCTGGGACCTGGTGGATGGCCAGGTGGACGGAGCTCAGCCAGGTGCCGTCACTGCCACAAGCTACACCAGATCATGCAGTGTCTAAGTCTATTTACAAGTAAAAAGATACCCTCATTTCCACTTGCAGGAAGGGAGGAAGCATACTGTGCATCCAGTGGGGCTTTGTCTCAGACAAGTGACTCTGGAGCCAGTGCCTGGCCTGGTGATGGCAAAGGAAGAGCAAGCCCGCTACCCGAGCCGACACATGTCAGGGATCAGGAGACAATAAACGTGTACATTATTTTGTTCTTGTAGCGCATATCTTACCCAAGCCCTTTTTCTTAGTGATCTCAGTAAGAACAAGAGAAATGGCAAAGCTTTTAGTAAGATCGGTTTCTCTAATGACTCACCGAGTGCTACAAAGTCAAAACAGGTTGCTTGTGCTTGAAAGGTATAAAACAACCATGTCATTTTTATGGTTGCTGTACAAAACACTGCATATATGCATGCAAGGGAACATTTTAAAACCTCATATAGCTTTTTTTTTTCAGCTAGAGGCTCCTTTCTCTTGGTTTTTATTCATGTGTCATGCTTTGTATTAAGTGTTATTGCTTTAGCAATTAAGCTAAGTTCCTCACTGCACTCTGCCAGTCAGAGTGTGGCTCTTTTGTATTCCGAAAAGAAAGGAGGAATTAAGTTGAGGTACTGGTGGCCCAAACCAGTTCCCTCTGCAGTCCACTGAGATTCTCCTATTGGAGTTAGCAGGGGCAGCTAGTTCTGTGAGCACTGGGAAATGAGTAATAACTACATCTCACGTCCAAAAAAGACCCACAAGTCCATCAACTTTCTGTTACATAAAATTATTTTCAACAACAACAATACACCTACATTTCTGTAATGTCTTTCATTCCAAATGAAATTTCACCACCATAATGTTTCAGGAAAATATGCTCTTTTTTTTGTAGTTACACAAGATTTGACAAGAAAAATATCCCTTTCAGTGAAATCTGACAGAAAAATGAAATTCCAAGGAAATAAAATATCTTGTAAGGCAATTAGAGATTTTTACAAAAAAACTTTTGAGAGAGAGAAATACTCTCGTTTCTTCAGAACAAGACAGCCATCTTAGGATTTTACAGTAGTTTCTCAATTTCTCCTCCCTTTCTTTTTTTTTTCTTTATTTTTGAAGGAACAGGAAGCATCCAGAAGTCTTCAATCCCCTAGAGGATATAAAAGAATATAAATAGTAGCATGTGATATTTCCTTGGGTGGAGAATAATTCTTATACATCACATTCCTTTTGCAAGTTAGGGTATGCCTCTGCTACAGTGCCTGGGTAGGTCCCGGGGTGGTTAATCCAGGCCAAGCTCCCACTTCCACAGCAGCACCTCTACCCAGGCCCCCACAGCTGGTGTGGAGCTCGCCCAGGCACGCCGGGGTGAGGTGCAGACAGAGGATGCTGTAGGCATTCCCAGATTGGTTCTGGAGCTGTCTGAAATGGACTCTGAAGGGACCTTATCTCATGAATTAAAACAGCAATGCATACTAGAGATAGCTCACATCCTTGGTTTGTCATTGTACAGAGGTACATTACAGAGTCCCCGTTAGGACTCAGTCAGGGGCAGCATACGCTCTGTAGCTGAAATGGTCTTTTTCGTCCTCTTCCTCCTTGCTGGGAACTGTGCCAGCCGTTTACCTGGGGGACTTGTTCTTCTTACCATGCTCGTTACAGTATGAAGATTGCTGACTTGAGGCTGGGGTTGAAGTCCAAGTTGTAGCCATGCTCTTCCCTTGCACCACTGGCTTCACAAGGGCACCTCCTGTCCCTGCGCTGTGACATGGAGAGGTGGTATAAGGACAGGTGGATTTGCATCACTCTTGTATGGATCTGTGGAGAAAGCCAGCTTCTCTGGGTTTTTTTTCTACGCTGTTGCTCTGTGCAACCACATGAGCTGTCAGCAAAATGGAGGGAAAGAGTTAAATGCGATGGCTTATGGGAGTGCCTTCCCAGCTCTATGCAGGTATTTCCTGCCCGACAGCTCAAAAATGGTAATTCATAGAACAGGATGCACATTTATTTCTGCTTTCTGCTCATTAAAAAGTCAGTGATGACAGAAACTATCTGCAGGGTGGCTGCTCTGTGCCTTGCCATGGGTCTAGCCTGCCTCCAAGAGAGAGGGCTTGGTGCTGGTGAGTACCAGGGAACATCTCTGGGGCCCAGCCACAAACACTGCAGAGGAGAGCAGAGGAGGTCTGGATGGCTTCTGACTCTCCAGTCCCTACTCCTGTTCACATCCTCACGTGGTCACAGAAGCAACTAAAGCTGTCTTCGAGATACAGGAGAAATGTGCCGATCTACGTCTCATGCAGTGCCACAGGATGGGGGACATCCCCAGCAGGGAGGAGTTGCACAGGCAGGATGTCGGAAAGATGAGCTCTCTGCCCACGGATGATGGACCCATGCCCAAAACTGTCTCAGGACTGTCCCAGTAACTGCTCTAGGCTCTTGCAAAGATGGCTTGCATGTCCTCCTCCAGGACCACTGAGCCGTTCTACTTCTTCGAGCTCTTTAAATTTGGGTTTCCCCACGGCCAGACCTTTCTCTAGCTGCTTAGCTTTTTTTCCTAGTACACCCACATAATTACTCCAGCACAAAGAGTGGGCTTGTGAAGCAGCAGCATTTTAAAAAACCACAAACTCTGATCTCAAGGCAATCTTTCCCTCCCACTTCCTCCCCCTTCAAGCAGGGGTGTCAGCCGTGCTGTTTCTTTCAAACTTTCTCTGAGTCATCTCATCAGGCAGCTTGTAAATACTTGAATGCATCCATCAATGTCAAGTAAAAGTAAGTAAGTAGCAGCATATGCTGTGCAATGGAGTTTCCCTCACTCTCATTTGTCTCTTTTTTGAAGGTGCAGAGAATTTAAGGATGGCCCTATCTTCCCGTATCATCAACATACATACATACATAGATGTCGTCAAAGATGTTGTCTCATCATGAGAACAAGACACAAGATGTAAGATGAGCTGCTTGCAGTCGAAAAAAATTACACTCTTCTGAAACTCCCACTACTGTACGATCCAGAGTGGAATGTCTTCATGCAAGATGCTCCGTTCTTTTCAGGCCTAAAAACTGGTAATTAGAGACTCTGAGGAGCTGCAGTACCAGCAGCCCTTTGAGAATGTACCGTTGCTAACCATTTTGGACCAGCTGGTCACAGCCTTATGAACAGTTGCTAGAAAAATATTATCCTTTTTTATTCCAAGGGCGTAATTTGCTGTGTCATCATTGCACACCAAAGTCTAAAAAGTAGAATGTGATTCAGAGGGTTTATGGAACACAAGCTGCCTTCTAAGAAGGCAAAAATCTCTGCTGAAGAGCAGTAATGCTCCCAAGTATGACTGATAAGCATGTTTTGTCTTGAACTAAATGGCAAAATATGGACCCTGCACCAAAGCTTTGCTCAGCATGAGGCAAAATTCACTGGTTTGTCTGGTTTATGGTGATGAAATCATTACAGTGGGAAGAAAGGAAAAGACTTGCAAAATTTCTGAGTTATTCTCTCTGGATAGCTTGGAAGGAAGGTCTGGTGTCATCGTGATATTTGCCTAATAAAGACAAAATGGTCAATTCAGATGAATGAGTGTACTCTCAAATATGCACGTGCGCAAATATGCTCCCCCCCTCCAACCCTCCACACCAAATGGGTAGCTTATGTGTGAAAATTACATTGGGAGCCAGGAACTCAAGCTTAGCGCTACCTTATGGAGTAATCTGGGGAAAACCAGCTGAGTGAGAAGAATCCTCTCCTGCAAAATGGGAGAGAAGATACCCTGAAAACGCTTCCTCCGCTCTGCTACAGCCCACAGCAGTGAGAGCCTGGCAGAAGCGGTGCTGCAAGGGGCAGCTCGTTTGTATCTGTTATGCTTTTAAAACATAAGGCATTGGGACCTCTCTCTGGATTCAGTGGCCTGCCAGAGTAAGATACTGGTCAAGGTGAGTACAGATGGTACGGTACAGATGACCCGTAAGCATTTTTTCCCTACCATGACCAAGGGACATTTCAAGCATTGCTCTTCTGTCCTGTTTCTCAGGGAGTGCAAGTTGAGAATCAGGATAATCGCACAGCAAAAATGCTTTCCATCTCGCTCCTTTATTTACTTTTTTTTTGTGATTTCCTTCCACTCCCGGGTGAAGGAATGTAGGCTGTTTGAAGAGCTGATCTGCTGGGGTGGGGCACTAACTTAATTTGAAGCATTGCTGAATATTTAGTCATGTTCCGTAGGAGTATTAGAATCACAAAATTCTTGGATTCCTAACAAACTGTGCACGTGTACGCAATCTCCAGAAAGAGAACAAGTGTTTAAAAACAAGGCTCTATCACAATTCTGAAGTAATTTAAATATAAGATGTATATATAATTCAAGTTAAAAACATCTTGCAATGCTACGTTACTGACAGCTTAAAGTCAGACACCAACTGTGATGGCATAGATCTGTAAGCTGCTTCAGGGAAAAATTGCTAACCGGTATAAATCTGGTTTAAAAATAAAGATAGCACAGAGGGAAGTTTGAGTTAATTTAAATTGGAACATGTCATTTATAAACAGAATTCTCTTCCCAGTGGTCAAATTGGTCAACCAACAGTGGTTTAGGAAGGTACCTCTCTTATTTTTAAATCCATTAGTTTGTGCCGTGGCACGTGGGACCTTGCTTTTTTGACTAATATTTTCAAATTAGGATGCTTCTGTAAGTCTGCTAATGGCTATAGCTGGGTCAGAACCAAGTTTCTCATCTCTCAAAGATTTTGTGATTTCAAAAAAAATTTCCCATTTTGGACAATGATGAACATGAGAGCTTAACTGACAATTTCATCCAATGCTTACAGAAGTGTTCTCAGCATGGCATCACTTCATCTCCCATTTTTAGCTACCATGAAAATATAGTGTCTTTCCACTGTTCAGACGTGGGGTGCATGTCATTGCAGTGCTGATGAGGGACCGATGGACACATCGATGGACACATAGGCACAAAGCTTTGGGGGCTTTGTGAAGGCTCGCGTTAGCTTTCTGTGCCATCCGGTCTGCATGCTCCCAGATGGAGATCACCAAGGAAAAATTCACTTAATTTTTCTCGGAGTAATAGATGTACATGGGTTTTGTTTTTTAGAAAAGCATGACTACCTGATTAGGTGATGGCTTTATAAATAGGCCCATTTCTGATCCTGCAGACTCAGACTAGAAGTCGAAGTCACATGATGTATATTGGAGTGATGTGCAACCAGAACTGGACCCATCATTTTCAAAGCAGGTCCGCTAATGGTTCACAAATACTAGCTTCTAGTTCTTGTGGTACCAGACTTCAGAGGAAGGCATAAATTGCTTGCAAGGCACAGATATTTGTATGGTGAATATACCTTCACTGTGTGAAAAATGAGCTCAAAGCTGATGCTGGATAAGAAATCTGGAATTGACTGATTTATCCAACTTCCATGTATAGTTTTCCGGCTGCAGCTCCAGAGCCATACTCAATGATATTTAGTCATCTAACTACTTCCTTGATAGGCATGATGAAGTAATTAGCTGTCTAAGCACTATCAGATAGACTTGCCTCTATGTGCTAACAAAACTGCTCCTTTTAAAGTCTAAATACAAACCTGGAGGTGACTTCAGGCCTTAACGCTGTGTTCACAATCAAAGTGAAGCAAAGACAGCTGCTGTGTCAAAACTTCCCCTGACTTCCATTGTCAAAGGCAAATTGGCTTGCAGGTCTTAATGATCGTTACCCAATCCCTAGTCATTCACAGTGGTTGAGACGCAGCTCTCCCACAAAGCCACGCAAGCATCATTCACTCTTACATGCCATGTTGGCTTCAACACCAAGGTACGTCTCATGCCCTGACTTATCTTTGTACATGTTGTCTATGAATAATTCAGGACATCTCCAGACAAGTTTACTGTTTCATTCCAAGTGAATAAGCACCAATAACAAATCTGATGTGAAAGTGTAGCAACAGACTGCATAGCTAGTGTAAAGCAAGAAAGGTTTCCATGGACACCCTTTTGCTCTGATAGGCAGTTTTAAGAGAGAAATACAGTATTAGTGTAGCAGGTTAAGGACATAAGAGAAGACAGACTGTTCCAGAAAGTAGCATGCATCAATCGTGTTCAACTGGTAAGTCGGGCAGGAGTGTTTAATGAGTGTCAGAGGCAGCTGGTGGTGTAAAAGATGTGCAGTATGCCAATCCCTACAGTCCTGGGCTGGCCCGAGCTTTGCCAGCGTGCTGTGCCAATTAATCGCTGTCGGTGTGATGGCTCGTAAAAATCCTCCTGTGACATGCACTGCACTCTTGACATTGCAGGTGTGCCAGCTGCTCAGCACTCAGGTGCCAAGTCACGCTGCGCAGGACATGGGCACACACAGATAGACCTATACACACATAAATCCTTTGGGAGTGTAGGTGCTTCGTTATGATTTTACGTTGTTGCTGGGTATTGATAGTTTGCTGATTTTATTTATTTTTTTTTTTTTTTAAGTCAGAAATTGTACCAATCAGTTCAGATGCTTTTGTTAGAAACAAGCAGGATTTTTGTGACAATGTGTTTGGCAAGGATAACGCTCAGCAGATTTCAAGGACATTTTGACAGGAAACTTTAAGATACTTTGTCAGTGCTATAAGGAGAAAGAATATCCTCCTATTAACACGTATCTAGATTTTCTCCTTGATTGTTTGAGTAATGATCCCAGCCATGTTATACTGCTATCAGGGAAGATCCAGCAGCTTGAGATCTGAGATGAAGATGATGGAGAATCATGGATTTCTAAATTAGAAAAGTTCAAAGGTAGAAACAGGTAATCAGGAAATTAAAAGAAAAATCTTTGTGATCATCATCCAAACTCTAGGGGGAAATAAAGAAATCTGCTATGGATAGGAGGTACTCTCCATTCAGCCCTTCAGGTCAAAGGATTTTCTGAAGTTTCCTTCTTTCAAGACAGAAAATAAAATGAGCATGGGTTTAGGAATATGGGGGGAAGTCCTAAATATGGAATGGAAATGGGAAGATTTGGAAGGGTTATGGTATTTGGGTCCTCATTGGCCTTAATCAGTGGGAAGGAAAATGCAGTCCTCTGGGCAGCATGACTTTACCCTGACAAAACTTGTCATACATAAATTGCTTAACTATTCCTGGTATGCTTGTCCTTTGTACTATCTGAGTAGCTGAAAGCTAGGCCAGCTTTATAGGTGGATTTATGAATTTGTTGGTGTTCAGGGTTTGAACTTTTAAAATCCTTTATTCTCGTGTTTTTCAGCACAGCTTGGTTCATCTTTCCACTGTTTTCTGCAAGTTCTCTGAGCAAGGATTGTCTCCTGCTATATTAATATATCCTCCCTGCTATGATGGGTCCTGCTCTAGGGCAGGGGTGCCTCTGTTGCACAGAGCATAGCTAACTTCTTATTTTTACAACCAGCTTCTAAAGGTCTTGGTTGTCTTTTATCTGTTATTTAGGTAAAGAATCTACAGCAAAGAAGCCCATAAGTCTTTCCAGTTATCTGCCAAACTAATTGAAAAAAGACTCATTAATTTCTTTTGGGCAATTATTACATAGTGAATAATGGAGTAAGTCACTACAAGCTCCTGTATAACATTTTCTTGCTTTATGGATTGTTCCCTAGCATGCCTGCAGCAGAGCTGTTTATGTTGTTTTCACTTTGTAATTTTGTGCATGAAGAACTACAATAAACATAATTAAAACCAAATTTCCCTATCTCTTCTCCTATTTTTCTTCTCATGACTCTTCCCCTCTCTTAAACTTCTTCATTCTCCTGTTTCTTTTCTCCCAAATTTCTTTTTCTCTCTTTACTTTTCCTGCTTTGTCTTCTGCCTCCTCTCCCTTCCCAGTTATTTTCTGACTTTTTTGTATTCCATGTGTTTTCAGAGACCTCAAAGGGCCTACACTTAGCATAAGCTGGGGTTTCCAGAGATGACAAGTCTGTGGGCAGAAGCCAATAAGATTTGAAGCTGAAACACAATCATAAAAAGATCTACAAACTGTTGCAAAACTGGCTTGTATAGACTCATACCTATGAATGACATGTGAGCAGACAGTCTACATTGCTTGTATTTTCCATTTCAGGTGATCAAGTGTCATCTTTCCATCATGTTTCCACCATTCATCCACCTGTTTCATTTCGTATCGATCGGTACTTCTCTTTTTGAAGAGATAGTTGTTATGATATGGAAAGTAGAGCTGGAATTTATTCCCTGAAACGTTCTCTCAGCATCTGGGTTTGTGAATGGAGCCCTCTGTTAGGGGCTGGACTTCAGGGCTCTCCAGGCTTTGCTGCTGGGTGACCACAGGTCGATCAGTTCATCTTCTTTCCCATCTGTAAGATGTAGAATACTGACTTCTTTGTACATTTTTTGGAGATGACAAAGATCTTTACCATAAAAATGCTTTCTTCTTTTATTTAGACTGAGAAGGCAATAAAGAGTTCTTGGTGCGTTTTCAGTTCTTGCATGTAGAGCAGGTGAAAGCTGAACACTGTGGTGACAGAGGTGAAGAGTTTTCCGTAAGATTTAGCAGTTCATCTGAACAATGTGCAGCTGATGAACATTACCTGGTGGGGTTTTTTTAATTACTTCTTCCTCTGCGTCTCAGGAAATGCTATCATATCTCATTACGCACTTTCTGCTCACTAAGTAGGAATAATTGGTTGTTGGAATGACCCTGCCTTAGATAGGCACTGTCCATGATGTCATGACAAAAAGCGTATCTCTTTGATAGGAAGAGATGACATCCTGACTGTGCTGAACACCAATATCAGTTTGCATTTTGCTATCTTTCTAAAGTGTCCCTGTAGTACTAGCTCAGAAATTTTGTTTGGCCACTGGTGAAGACTGTAGGATTTGGATTTTAATGAAGATGATAAAAATTTCACCTTGCCATCTTTCAGAAATGTCATATTTGCGGTTTCAGGAGAATGCTCATGCTCAGCAGAGGTTTTATCCTCATGAATCCTGTTCTGACAGACATAATGAAACATAGATTAATGCTGTCAGGTTAAAATGCTCTCTCATGCACCTTTGCTCACTTTGAATTAAAAAAAAAATTATCCCAAGGTGGAGAATCATATTTTGTTCTCACAGCTGCATAGCTTCCAAGTTGCTTTTAATGTTATTTACCGAAGAAAGAAAGAAAGAAAGAAAGGTTAGTGCCATATTCCCCCCCGCCCCCATGCTTGCTACTATTATAAAACATCTCAAATGAAGAAAGAAATCTCACATACAAAAATTCTCAACAGCCATCTAGGCACTTAGTAGCTACAGAAGGGAAAGCGCTAGCCTTTCGTAAGCTAAGAAGAAAAGGCAGCCATTCTTAGGCTGCCTGCAGCAGCAACCAGGAGCAGGATGGACAGGAACAGTCATATGCGAAAGCTTCCATTCCTGGGCCACAGCAGTTCCCAACACTGAGCACCAACTTTTCCTTCTTTGGAGAGGCAAGCAGACCAAAGGGTGTGATATCTGTGATAGAGGAGGGTAATATTTTATGATCAATTGACAGAGTAGGTCACAACGGAAGTTTGTTCTTTCGTCCATGTACTCAGGCTGTGCTGGAGAGGCCTTTGTAAATGTACCCATACCTGAGCTGTCCTGTTTGGAGAAAGAGGCATGGTTTTCCAACAGGCTGTATGTGATCACGTGTAGATGAAGATGGTCAGAGAAAGCAATATGCAACCCAGTGTGACAGATCTCTTCTTCTCTGTGGTGGTTTCTAGTGTAATACAACCTTGGAAGGAACTTTTTGCGTCCAGTGGTCCACCTGAAGAGCATTTTCCTGGATATTTTCCCATATGATTAATTTGGTCAAGAAGAAAGTCAACCCCTCTTCTCCTCATGGATACATTCAGTTTTATGTACCAAATCATCACTAGGTACGGCTTAGCCTGATTGCCTGTCAGAGAGGAAAGATGAAGATGAATTAACAATTGTGCCTCTCATACACAACTATGAAGAGGACTTGGGAAGTACCTAGACAGCTGGGAGAATTAAATCCTATGTTTGCCAACAGCTGAAATGGGCCCACTTACAGGAATTACCATCAAAAGATACCTTGCTTTTCCAAGTCCAGAATATCTGCACTTGTGAATCACATGGTACAGGTGGCTCAGTGTAAATATAGATGCCACTATTTTTTTAATGCTACAGGCCGTTAAAGACTCTCGTAGCACCAAACAGAGCAGCAATCTTCACCTGACAATTTTTTCTACCCACTTAGTTGGAAGGATCCTTGCTGACTAGAAGGGAAGGGATAGGGCTTGATCCAGACTTTGTGGAAATCATCAGAGAGACTTCCCCTTCACTTTGCTGGCTCAGGCCCCTGGAGACCACGTACACGTGAGCTTTAACGTGGACATTTCTTGTATGTCTCCAGTCCAAACCGGGGGTCTTGGCAGTGAGGCAGCCTGCAGGGGTGACCCAGGTTTGATCTCACGCCACACCAAGGGCAAGGCAGCTCTCTGTTTCCATTTTAATTGTGTCACTGTTGAGCCAGGGCTCGTGTCTGCTTCCTCTCTCACCCCACAAAGGGAAAATGTGTGCCAAAACGCTTCCTGTTTTTCACTGCCAGCTGAGTCGCGCGCTTGGGGTGAAGCTCGTTAAGGCAGTGTGTGGCATTAAAAAACGGCAGCCTCCAATAGTGGAAACAATCATGTTTCAGCATCCTATTCCTGAGCGGACTCAAGTGGAAATCAGGCTGCAGAGCACAATCAGTCCATAAACAAAAACTGAAAGAGGGAAGGCAGGCACGTTTAGTGATCTAAACATACCGGGGAAAGTGGGCATGTATTCTACATAGGCAGCGTAATTGTTCTTTGCTTCAGACGAAGTAGGAAAAAGAGCCTGATGGGAACACCTAATAGTACAAAATTGCATATAGTCAGAGGGGTTTGTCTTCTTTCCCACAGCATGAAGGGGTTGTCCATTTTGGCAACCCTTGTCTGGCTGATGGTGCCAACATGTATTATAAAAACACTATCCCGTTAATTAACCTTCTAAGAAAGAAACCATTTCTTGACAAAAGCACACATCTGTGTCCTTACCACCACACTTTCCTGTACTTTATTTTCCTCAGCTGTGGTGTTTCTCCCTCCCTCTTTCTCAGCTACTTTTCCTAAGCCGTTTCAGTCTAAGTTGTTTGAATAATTGCTGGTCATTTTTTCCTATAAGGGCTTATTTTTCTCCCAGAGCAAGTTACAGGGCTGTTATGTCTAACTCCAGTCTCACACGTGGAATACAAGACAAAGAAAAGCTGTCTAGTATTTCAGTCTCTCACCCTTCTTGGTGGCTAAAACAAGATTTTATAATAATGTTTATGTTTAGAATTTCTGCAGTAATAAGCAGATCAGTATCAGTGTGTATGTAGTAAGTTTAAAGAGCTGTTAATAGACAGTTGGATGGCTCAGGAATTTAAAACCTTCATTACTATGTCATCAGTTCAAAGTCAACTCAGTTTACCAGGGATCCCTGATAGCATCAGTCTATCCTTCCCAGATGAAGCAGGTATGCTTGTCCAAACATGGAATTGCAATTCCACAGAAAATTCAGAAATTGCAAATTTTCCACTCCACACACTTCCCTACAAAACATCATTTTTGAAGAAATGGTCTTTGGCCATTTTTTAAATTTTCGGTGCTCATTTTTAAATTTCTTTTGGCTTTCAAAATGTTCATAAACAGACAAAATTAAAAACATTGCAAAAAGTAAAACGATGTAACAATAAAAATATCAAAAATAACAGTTTTCCCCAAGAAATACATTATGAAAATATATTTTATGGTTATGGTCAAGAAAGAGCGTATCCTATCAAAATTTGTCATTTTGGTTATTCTCCCAAAGTGAAATCATGATGAAAGATTCTATTTTGGTTTTTTTTTTCATAGAAAAATATGTCTGTTGAAGCTCCCCAGTAAAACAAGTCAAAACCCTAATGCAGCAGTCAGCATAAAATGCATTGGTAATTTCCATCAAACCTGTTGCTCCCTCACAAACCCCTTCTAGAACAGGGGATTTGAACAGCCTCAGTGGAGCATCTGCCTTACTGGGTGCTGGGGTAGACTCATGTCACTCCTAAAATGACGTGGCAAGGCCAGGACTGGGGCAGTCTTATGGGAGAGGTTATTTTGTTCTTTCCTTTCTCAGTCCCATTTTTAGCTACGCACAACCTTTGGTAAAGATGTCTTATGCTATTAACAGAGTCCCTTCTACAAGCACTGCTCTGTTTTAGAGGCAACATCTAAAAATGCCTATCTATGGAAAAGTTTGAAAAATAATCATGGAGACAATTTTAGTTAATGCATTTTGTTTGTATACAAATTCCTTAGGCTAAGGCTAACTGCTTACTTGGAGTATTCTGTTCAGGACGTCCTAATAATCCTAGTGATCTTGTGGTCATTTTCCACAGCCACCAGTTACAATCTTGCAAAAGGGACTATAACAAAAAAGGAAATGAAGGAGAGAGGGAGAGAGGGAGTGAGGGAGGAAAGAAGAAGGAAGGAAGGAAGGAGAAAAAGAAAGAGAAAAAGAAAGAAGTAAAGAAGAAGAAAGCTACAACACAATGTTTCTTTCATAGTGTAAATACAACATGGTAACTGTCTGTTACAGGCTGCTATCCACCACAAAATGCTCCATGATGAGACAGTGCATCTTTAGAAATACATAGTTGTAGGTTTTAGTTATTTTCCTGATGAGTCTCACCAAGCAGGGCCAGAGGGCTGAAATGTAACTTAGTGTTTCTCTTCCCATCTCCACCATCACTGGGAGAAGACAAAAGTTATCTACGAGTGATGGGTTTCTGCCTTCCAAAGCCAAGCAAGGAGTCCAGTGTCGATTCTTTTTTTGTGTGTGAAAGGTCACTTTGCATTCATCTGTGTTGCTGTCCACAGGGGGAATTTTCTTAATGAATTGGATTCTGAAAATGGGTAAGATAAGGGTGAGGTAAGTCTGGTTTCCAGACGGTGAAATGCTCGGGACAGTGGTTGTATTTACTCCTATATTAAATAAGGAGAAAAATTCATCATCTCTTTGGCTCTGCCAATGTCAGGTGGAAGGTAGGTGCTAATCTAATGTAAATAATAATAAAGGAGGCAATTTTCTTAAACCACAAAACTTGAATATGGAAAATCTCCACTTTCATTCCTAAAAAAATCTCTCTGGCTTTATCACTTTTTTATTGAAGGTTTCCTAAGCTATGACTCTTTCCTCTGTCTATGGTTTTCAGCTCTTTGTCTGTGAACGCTTCATGGTCCAGAAAGTATTTCTAGGGTTCAGAAAAAGGTGAATAAGTAAAGAAAGTTCACATATGCTCTAGAGTGACCTATACACATGAATGATTGTGGAAAATTGAAAAGGCTTGGACATCCATAAAGCAAAAACTTGCACCTGCAGTCACTGAGAAGCAGAGGAATCTTGGACACGGATATCTGGGAACGATCAGTCTAAAAGACTTTCCCATAAGCTACTTTACAAATAAGTGGAGATGATATAGGATTGTTTCATGATGCTTTTTAAGACATGCAATGAAACTTATAAACTGGTATTGTCTTCAAACAGAGTATCTAGGAAAGCCAGACAAGTTTGGGATTTCATACATACAACATGTAGGTCCTGCTTCCCTGATAAGAGAAGTTTGTACTTACAGGCTTTTTGAGTAAGCATGAACAGAAAGATATTTTCCCTTAGGAAAACTCAAGGTTAAAGAAACTATTGAACAAAATCACTTGCTAATATTCTTTCAAAAGAATAATGTAGTGTTGGAACTGTTTCACTCCCATCATTAGGTTGTAGCTTCCTATTTTGCCTTTTATATTTTTCTGAGCTACAATAATTTCATATTTCTCCTGGTATGGTGTCTGACATCAGACTTAGCCACATACTCTGGATGCTGGCGAGATCTGATGGGTTTTGGTCATCTTCTGACATTCTTCTGCATCCTGTGGCTGGAATTGTACCTCGTCTCTTCCCTGGTAATGCACCTTATAGAAACAGGCACCAGCCGACCTGCCTACTTCTGCATGTGAACGGCCCTTTCTTTGGAAAACTTTGTCTCGTTGTTGAGATACACCTTTTGGCAATTATTATTACTGTTAATTTTTTAGAAACAGAAAAACTCTACACACGTTTTCTGCAAGGCTAAAGTTTCATTGTGTCCAATAAAGTATTCACATTTTATATCATCTGAGGGCCCGAATCAAAATATCCTTGTACTTACGGTTATGTAGTTTATACCCACATGTGTGCACGTGCACACACACACACACACACAGACACGTGATCATATTCACATTCAAGGAGGATCATGATATATATAGGTAGAAATGACTCCCTTTCCCAGTATTTTTAACTAAGGGAGACAAGGAAAGAAAGTCATTGTGTCTTTGACTACATCACATCAGCGGTAAATGTAGATGTATAGTAATAAATGCTTTGTGTTAAGCTGCTACATCTCCAATGATATAGCGCATCTGACTGAAGGGAATAATTTAGAGAATGCCTACTTTTCTTCTTTGGCAAAGCTAGCAGTCAGTTGTTGTTACTGAACTCTGAGTTCACTCACAGCAGGAGGCAGCTCCCACGTGAAATTGTGATGAGGTGTGAGATAATTCCCCATCACCAGTTTCTAATTTCTAGTAAACAAAGAGAGGTAGAGAGAGGGGGCATATTAGCTTCCACAGTGCAGAATGCTGCCTTTCCGGGTCAGTGTAGCAGTATATAGGGGTGTAACTTTCATGCAAAATCCCAGCTTCAACTTAAAATTAACTTAACTTTTTGGGTCAAGACTTTCAAATTTTTAGACTGGCACCTGCACAAGTAGCCTGATGGTTAGCAACACTAACAGACAGAGATGTTGACGTCAGTGAGAGTTACATGCATTGAACATATTTGGAAATCAAATTACTTGTGCCTCTCTGTCCTACAAAAGCATGCACACGTGCTTGACACATGAGCAGTCTTGTCGATGTCAGTGCGGCAGCCTCCATACAATTTCATACAATTAATATATAAATATTTGTGGGATTGAGAGAGTTATTTTGTGGTTTGCATGTCTTGATCTTAAGTTGAAACCAGCGAGGCCTGAGAATATTGTCTTTGCTTCTTGTAAGTGATGAAGTAAAAAAAACGCTTATTGAAGTTACTGTTTATACTGGAGAAATGTCTGAGTAATCTCAGGACAAGGTTATACAGTTAAAGCACATGTTATCTTAAAGCAAGCAAATATCGTAGCCGAACTGTAAATTGTCAAATTCAGCATATTAGAACTTACAAATGGCTGCAACTTTATCAGAAAACCAGCTAAAGGTGGAGACGCTGACACCTTGGGGAATCCTTCTGTGACAAGGAGGTGATATTTTCTAGACTGCGGCATCATTTCACTTGCTTGTTATTTGCAGATGCCCGTAGAGGAGGCATTCTGAGCCAGTGAGACACAGGAGTATCGCGGGAAAGCTTGTCTTTTCAAAGGAGCTGAGTAGTGATTGCAAATCATTTTGATTGTGGAGGTATCTCTGAACTTCTCCCAGTTACGAGTGCAAAACGGAACAGGAGATCCCAGGAAGGTCTGAACTGGAAACCAGTTATGATGTCAATTCACACATGCATTTAGAGAACATGACACTATGTCATCAGTTCAAAGTCGATTCAGTTCACCAGAGTTCCCTGATAACATCAGTTTGTCCATCCCAGGTGAAGAAGGTATGCTTTCCGAACTCGGAATTGCAATTCCACAGAAAATTCAGAAATTGCAAATTTTTCACTCCACAGTTTCCTACAAAGCAGTGTTTTTGAAAAAGGGTCTTTTGTCCATTTTTTAAATTTCAGTTCCTATTTTTAAAATTTAATTTGGCTTGCAAAACATAAACAGCCAAGTTTAAAGTTACAGACAAAAGGAAAATGACATAACAACAAAAATACCATTTTTTTCTGAAAGAATGCATTTTGAAAATATATTTTATGATTATGGTAAGGAAAGAATATATCCTATAAAAATTTGTAATTTTGGTTATTCTTCCAAAGTGAAATCATATTGAAAGCTCCTATTTGGATTTTTTTTTTGTAGGAAAATATGTCTGCTGAAGCTCCCCAGTGAAACAAGTCAAAAATCCAATGCAGCAGCCAGTATAAAATTTGTTGGTGTTTTCCATCAAACCTGCTGCTCCCTCACAAACTCCTTCTAGAACAGGGAATTTGAACAGCCTCAGTGGAGCATCTGTCACTGCTAAAATGATGTGGCAAGGCCAGGACTGGGGCAGTCTTATGGGAAAAGTTGTTTTGTTCCTTTATTTTGTTCCTTTATTTTGTTCCTTCCTTTCTCAGTCTGTTTTTCACCTACACACAACCACAAAATTCAGCAACCTCTGTATCTTTTTTATATATGTATATATATACAAATACATATATATAGATACACTCTGCAGTTTGTTTTGGTGGCTGTAGTGCCATGTGCTTGAGAACCTCAGGTGTGAGCATCAGGAGTTTCCTGCATGGCAGACTTGTGCAAAGAGAGTTTTCTTGAGCTTTTGGTGTGAACAAACTGTTCCTTAAATCCCTGTTATGAAGACAGAGAGCATGAGGGAAGAATACACACTATGTTAAAATTATTTGTCCTCACAGAGTGAGAGCTTGGCTTTGGTGGCCAAAGGAATGGTTTGCTCAAAGACAACCCAGTGAAAGATTGAATGATATTCGGAGTTCCCTGGGGCCAAGTCTCTTTGGTCTCAACGACATCCTTAAGTGGTAATTACAAAAAAGAGCTTGAGTGATTGTTTCAATACCTGTGTAACAGCAAGCATATATGACAACCTGTTTCATGAAATGCTCCCTAGGTAATATTTGGAAGTCAACTTTACAATATGAAGGTAAAAGTTCCCCACCTGTTTGGAGGGTTTCATGAAAAAAAAAAAAAAAGGATCTCCCACTGACAATTTCAAAGACCAATTTAAACAATATCACACTTTTGTTTGTTTATAGTAAGGCCCTTGTCTAAACTTGAAGATTCAGGGTTGTTTTGCCCTGGAGTAGTTTTCTTGGCACGGTTCATAATCTTTTAAATTCCAAGCTAGATTTTGGAGGAGAGTCAATGTATTACTTCACATGAAAGCTATTATCCCATATGAATAATTAGCACTCCATCCTGCAGGACAGTGAATGTGAGGCTTAGCGCTGAGCTGCTGCTAGGAATGCTGACTGTGGTTCTCATAATTTGCCGTCTGAAGTGGAATAAACTATGGGCTTGGGCTGGCTGAAACCTTCTGCCCAGGTATATGGGCTGCTTGGTGAATGAGTGCTCTTTGGAAGAAAGCCAATGGAAGCCTTTTTGCATGTATGGATGTGTGTCCTCCCCAGCACCAGGTACAGCTGCGGGAAGAGCAGCTTGCAAAAATGAAAACAGCAGTGGTGTAATTCCTTGCCAGGTGGAGGATTACAGCCTCTAATGCAACTAGACTGCAAGCACTCGCCCAAAGTCCTCTTGTTGGTAGCAGTTTCACTGCAATTTTTATCCATTCCCAAAGATGTCAGATCCCAAAATGGCAAAAGGCTGATGGAGAAGAGCAGGGCAAGGCAGATTCAGTTTATATGCTATCCCTTCCAGATTGCCAATCCCAGGTTCCCAACCCACATGCGAGACAATTTCTGGTCACGCTTACAGCAGCTTCTTGTTATCCCAACTAACACTTTATTACATCTGCTTTCTAAATGAATCCGTCATCATGATGTAGGAATACCAGTTGCTTGCTGTAATCTATATAATACAGCCTAGATATCTTTATAGACGGATAATTCTAGCATAAATCATTTACCCCAACACACATGTAACTCATATGTGAGATAACGTTGGACTCTTTTAGAGCACGGGAGACTATTGTATAAAACATCCAGTACACAAACCTAAAACATTGAAAAGGGTAGTGTGTTGTTTGTTATGGAGGTGCAAGCAGTCATAGCAACCTGGAGAAAAATTAAACCATGTTCTGCACTGCATCTCTGACATTAAGAAAACGTGGCTATTTCTAATGGCATGTGATGAAAATAGTTTTAATTCCAGGGCTTTTCAGAGTGCTCCCAGAAGTTTGAAATATCTCAGGAATGACATTTCTAGACGAATTGTGGAACTCGTTTATGAGAGTCTGAGGTTCACACCACAGGTATTTGCACATGACCTCAAAAGTCAGCGAGCTTACCTGTGAGAGGACAGGTAAAATGAACACTTCGCCATTGACCTGGGCTATTTTTACCCAATATCAGATGTTTTCACAAATGTTGACTAATTAGTCTTTCTAATTATTTTTTTTTTTGCTCTGACTTGGATATTCTCTAAAAGTGTGGAGCCTTAACAACATCTAACTGTTCTGGAGAACAGAAGAATAGGAATTTGCACCTAGTGAACGCTAAGGCTTTGTATGAACACTGTGGCCATATCATGTTTCTTCCTGAATGGGCATGTTTTGAGAAAGAGAGAGTAAAAGAGAGACAATTCATTGAAGAATTTCCAAATTAAATACTCCTCCCTTTATCCCACTGGAATTGAGTGCTCAGCATATAGTTTTAATGCCAGAAAGGACTGGTTTTGATCATCTCACCTGACAAAAGCCATAGATTTTTATCAACTGGTTTCTTCGTTGAGCCTCTCACTTCTGTTAGTAGGGTACATAGGTTCAATTTCAAGGCTTCACCTGAGAAAGAATTCGGCATACCCTTGAGCAAGTAATTTGGTTGGAGATCCTGACTGTCAGGAATGCATGCCTTTGCTCCTGAATGTAGTTAGCATAGTTGCCAGATGTTGGATCTTGCTCTACTCTTTTCCATTAGTTTAAAAAAGCCCTCTGCTATCAGAGGTATTTACAGACCATGTTCAGATCGCTTTTTACCTTTGTGGGGATAAACTAAACAGACTGAAGTCCAGGAGTCATAAAATGCCCCCTCACAAAAAGCTTTAACTGTAGATTGTTGCTCCCTCTGAAAGGTGACTGTAAAAACAGTACCGCGGAGTTTCATGTTTATGACTTTAATGGTTTCTATATAAAGAGCTTTGGTTTACCAGTTAAAATGCTGCGTGACTGGCTGCCAGATCTCTCAGTTTTATCATAGTCTCCAAGGGAAGTTGAGATTTTTGCATCCTGTCCGTCATCGCAAGCATCAAATGCAGATTAAATCAGAGCAGGGCTTGAAGACTGGTGTTGAGGTCCATGGCCTACCTCCCTCTTCCCACAGAGGAAAGGGATCACACGCTTGGTGAGATCACGCTGTCTTGTGTCATGCAATGTGACTCGGAGGTTGCTCATCCCCTCCCTCCCCTGGATCCCTCCTTGTCCCCTGCCAGCAGGAGCCATGCCCACTTCAGCATCTTCTCTGGGTGGTGCTATGCCCTTGGCTACCCCATGTGATGGCAGCACCGTCAATAGCCTTCATTGGGTTAGCGGCAAACGTCACCCTGTGAAGGCGGGCGGGTGGCCCTGCTAATGAGTCACAAGACGGAGCAGAGGTCTGAGCTCACTCCTTCAGCCGCGCTAGCTCTCCCCTGCAAATACCAAGCAAAGCAGTGTGCTGCTCTCCAAAAAAAAAAAAAAAAAAAAAAAAATTCAAACATCCTGTGCACAAAAAGCAGCAGTTATGTTCGGTGAGAGGATTTCATTTTTACACTGTCATTTTTTCGCAGCAATGCTGCTCTTTGAGGCAAAAGAAGCCTTTTTTTTTTTTGTCTTGTTGCATTTGGTAGGTGTAAGTAGAAAGAAAATTCCATACTTTAGAGATAGGAGTTACTAAAATAGTGGATTAGATTGGTGACTATAGGGAGAAAAACCTAAATACAGGAGGGAAAGAAAAAAGGAAGAAGAAATGAAGGAAACCAACAAATTTTTGAGGAAGAAATACAGTGTTTCTTTTTCTCTCTATTACTCTTTCTTCTCACCACTCCTTCCAATTTAAATCTTTCCTTGGGTTGTAGGCACCAATCCAGCAACTATATGAAGCCAGTAATTAATTCTATGTATGGAAATAGTGTTATTAACTTAAATGACCCCAGTCAAGATCAGATTTCTGTTCCTTTTTTCTATAACGTACATGTAGAATTGTATTTCCCATGATGGAATATTTCTTTTGCAATTTGTTAATTGCCCTTTTTATTATGAAGCGAATTTGTACTCTGAGAGCTACAAAAGGGCGTAGGGCTCCAACAGCACTTAGAAACACAGTCAGATCTGCAATGGGAAATAAAGAGATGAATTAAATGTTCCCCACACGCTTTCCGAACCTGGAACACAAGCTATGGATGTGTCTTTTAACAAGTTAACTTCTCCCTTAGCACACCCGCACAGTCAAATAGGTAAACCTCAGACTGCACCCAGAGCTGAGGAAATCCAGGCTCTTGCGTGTTGGAGATGCGCGTGCCAGACTCGGAGGAGCAGCAACAAACACCTCCAGTTGTCTTTTAACAGGTGGGGAGCTGGATGCTGGGGAAACTCTGCGTAATTCCTGCATTTGCCTCAGTTGCAGGGTAACAGGTGCAACACCACTCCTGCTGGTCTCTAAAAAACTAACTAGACAGTAATGCTATTAATCTTCTTTCTAAAACACTGGGATTCAGGCTGCAATGTTCTAAGCTGGGTATCATCACCATCTTTCCTCTGATGTTTTTACCATATGGAAAAGAGATTTCCAAATATATTTCACAAGCTGTGTCCTTTCCATTGCCATTAATGATATTTAATTTCTAAAGATATATGTCTGCTTAAATATTTATTATAAATAAGCCTGCATTATAGAGTTATAGTCCATTTTAAAATGCAGATCATCTCTAAAAAAGAGATTTAATACAGATCTTATGCAATATTAATCAATTAAAACTAGTTCCAGGGATTCATAGTTGCATAATGATTTATAAATAAAAAATAATACTGGAGGATATGTTTCATTTTAACTATTTTATTTTTTTTTAATTCAGTTATATCTAATATTTTGGTAGTTAAATTGAAATCCTGCTACATAATTTACATCTGAGAACATAAGCTAACATCTGATTTGATTTCATCTTCTTTAGGATGGATATAAACTATATTCTGCAGATTCATAGGGACGTTGTATTTGTGGGATTTGTTATAATTAACCTAACGGCACATAAGTAATGCAGGTATAGTAGTCATTAGCAATCTTCCATTGTGGCTAAAGTCTTCTCAGAAAAAGACGAAGAATGATACGGATTCCTTAAGAAGACCAAAGAGACAGGTCTCCAGTAATACATCTGTCAGGGGCCGCTCCCTGCTCTAGCCAGTGCCGTGACACCACTGACATTTATGTACACTATTTTCTGCAGGCAATGGATATTTGTTGCAAGTGTTGTCCAGACTTGGCCCTACCTAGAGTGTGAGATCTAACACAGTTCTGGTGTCAGGCTGCGTTGGTTCAAAGGAAAAAAGCAGTTACTTTTCTTCCGCTGATGTCTGAAATGTTTGGTTGATACAGCCAGTCTAAACTGAAGGAAAGCCTTCATAGGATTTACCAGATTTACCTTCCTGTATGTATTAATTGGAAAGTTACTATTTAATAGCTTTGCATTGTCTCAGTTAACTCTTTTTTTTTTCCAGAAAGGAAATTTCCAAAAACATTAGGAAATTTATATTGATATATTGTATTAATAGAATATTTGAAACTTGCTGAGCCTTCAGAGGATCATGGTGTCTTAAATGCATTTACAGATTCAGAATTATGCCGTGGTATTATTGTGTAGTTCAGTTTGCCCTATTTTCCTGTATCCCTCTGTTGTTTCTTATCTCAGTCTTATACTGAAAAACCCTTCGGATACGGACCAACTTTTGCTTCCGACATTGTGCCCAAGGTAGGGTAGTCTTGACCCATGAAGCCTTGATGATACAAATAATCATAGCAAAAGGCCATTGTGATCATCTGTTTAGGTTTCCTGTAGTAACACAGATCTCAAGACTTCCTTGAATTGATTCTTGTTTGAATTGCAGTGAGTCTTGGAAAAAAAAGTACTCAATTGTGATTTAAGTATTTCCAGTGATGGAGAATCCATCACAATCCTCTGCAACTGATGAATGTTAATTATCAGCACTTCTATCAACCGTTACCAGTTACTTTAAAACAACCACAACAAAAGCTACCTGTATGTTTACTCAGAATTGCAGGTGAAAAAGATCAGTTTAGTAATCTGCAAGGGTGAATGTATCTTCATGCTGTGCCTCCTCCATCCCAAAGGATATCATATTTCTCCTTATTTAACCCCAGGTGCATTGGAGGGTGCTTGGGGAGATGGCTTTACTTCTCTTAACAGCTAGCAAACAATGGGACCGACCAAGCAACTCACAGTGAAATATGTAACACTGTGGATTTCACTTTTTCCTGCTGCAAAATGTCCATGAGCAGCTCATACATTATTTAACATGGCTCTTCAGAATTCCTCTGCGGAACTGTACATTTGTCTGTGTGTGCAAGAAAGAGAGAGATTATTATTCCTTCCCGATGAATTGCTTGGAAAGTTCCCTGTAAACATTTGGGTCTTGAGAAATATTATCTATGATGGATCATATCAGTATCTCGGTATTATTTCTGGACTTGACCAGTTCTGACAGCTGGTGGAATGTATTTGGACTTTGGCTCTGGCATGCAGACACACAGTTAGAAAATTCAAAAAACTGAAACAAAACAAACAAAATCTCCCCTTTTTGGGCCAATCAGGCCTTATCTGAGACATCATTATTACGAATCTTGTGTTTACTGGTGAAACCCGTGGACAAACCATGAAATGGGTGCACCTTACTGGAGTCAGGCTGGCCCTGAGGACCTACAGCATGTCTGTGTGTCCCACCAGAGGTCTGAGACCACCTTGCCAACAACTGCCTTGGTAAGAAGAAGTGAGTGACAGGTTCATGTTTCACCTCTCCTCTCATCCTCCACCTATACGTGCACAACTCATGGCTTTACAGCCTTCAGCAACTGGTAGAACCTCAGGTAGGCAGCATAGGACAGCAACCCCTGGACATAGCCTGGTCCACCCACTGCCTCTGGCTAGCTGGGAAGGGAGTGCTCCTCAGTAACAGGAATGTGGACTGGGTGCCTGCCAGGCACAGCAGCATCTAAGATTTGAGGACATTAAATAAAGATTGCTTTTTACTAACAGTCCTCTGTGAAATTAGAACCTGCTTTTTCTGATTGATTGTTTGTTTGTTTTTAAGTACCTGAGACTGAAATACAGCTAACAGCCATTCTTGGTATGGCTTGTATTATGAAACAAGAAATTATTTTAATTGCTCTGGCAATTCCCTTCCCATTGCTGTAAACAAAATGATTTCCTTCAGCAGCAGTCTGACTCACGTTGTGCTCGACAAAAGAGCTGCTCGATCCACCGGGGCTGGTGCGACGGCTGCGTGGGGGCTGCAGCCTCTCCCCTCCCATGGACTGCAGAGCATGGGATGGATTTACAGCCCAGCCAGGGGATGCTGGTGGAGCAGGGACCGACATCTCGGCCCTTTGCTTCGCCCCATCCTCACCTAGCTCAGTTTATACAGACTCGGCTTCTCTCCCTCGCAAAGGCATTAATTGACAAGCCATTTCAGTGGTTTGTGTTTGGAAACAGTTTTAGCATAGGGAAAGGCAAGAGCGCTGTGCCGAAAAAGCCCTGAGAACCCTGCTCTGTTTGAATGATTTCTAGATTGAAGTACCTTTGTGAGGTTTGGAGTTTTTTTCCTTGAGCATGTTCATCCCCTGTAAAGGAATTAAAGTCAAGACAGAAAAGCAGATTGAATCCAAAGGAGTAGGAAAGGGATATAGTTTCATGGGTAAAGTCCTGTGGATTTTCTCTTCAGATGTGCAGATCTACAGATTGATGGACTCAAGGCAAGACACAACTATTAGGAAAATGCAGCTCTGGCACTGCACAGCCTGCAGAACTTCCTCCGCTGGTGTTGGCTTTGAGCTCACGATGTCAAAATTATTGATTTAGACATTTTACTATTGATTGCACAATTAAAGCGTGAGCGGGGGGAGGAATATGCAGCCGGTTATGGTATTCATTTTCACTTTATATTACTCTGAGACACATTATTTATTTGTGTGTTGCTGTTGGATAAGATTGAAGTGTGTCTTTAGACATGAGTTTGGCCCTTGGCAAGTAAAACACCTTGGATGAATATCCAGTCGTAAGCCAGCAGCACTGTTATATGAAGACTGCATTAACGCTTTCATCTTCTGAGTGCTTATTCATAATGATGTAGTTAACTAAATGCCCGTAACTTTCTCCATAAGCCTAAGAAGTCTGTATTATTAATAAACATGTCCTTTGTTGAGCCTTTGAAAACTCCTCTATATACTCAATGCTCAGGTAAAAAAGGGAGACATGAAGAGAGGTTTTCCAAGACATTTCAGGGTGCAGAAATGATATCATGACTTTTTTTTCTTAAATTCATAATAATTTTCTGTAGGCTACACTCTGACCAATATACAGTTTAAATAGTGTTTAAAGATCTCAGATATTATTTAAGAGGCACAGTTATGTTTCTACGCACCTGGAGAAGTATCTGTTTTTCCTTCATGTATCTCTCAAGGTGTTAGTGGAACCATGGAAGCGTAGAGATGCCCCAGTTAGAATTTGCGCATAGACCTAAGAAATCCTTTGATAGCGATACATACGCATCTTAATTAAGTAAAGAAGAAATGCCTAGGAACTGCTTTGTGTAGTAGATGCTATAGCAAAACTAAGCAAGGTACTTCTCAAAAGTGTGTCCCAAGTATCTTTGAATCTGAAGGCAGCAAGAGTAAAATCTTCCTGATGCAGTGGAAAGCAATAGAGAGAGAATTTGGAAAGAATGGAATGCAGATTCAATGGCAATTATTTTCTATTAAAATGAGATATGAGAATGAATTATAACTTTTTTTTGTATGTCAAGTTTTATTATAAATGCCAAATAAGCTGGAACTGCAAGAGCTAAGAATTCTTTAAAGGGTACCTCAGGTAACTCACAACATTTACCTAGGCATAATCTTAGCATTGTTTTCAGTTGGGATATAATACTGGTTTCCTCTGGTGGCTGCACTTATTCAGCCTGAGATAAAGCAGGAGAGATGCTATTTATAATAACTCCTTCCATTAAACTCTTAGCTTGTGCTCTACACCACAGATAAGCGTCCAGCAGTCTACGTAGTTCAGATTGCTAACCATTCAGACACCAGTCTGGGCTTCATCCCATAATCAATAATCATCCATCCTTCATTTTTATTGCTACCTAAGCATAACTACTAAATAGATATGGTGAGAGATATATACCACTATCACCACTAAAACATCTTTGTTCAACATCCTGCCCGTGACACAGCAACACTCTCTTTTTTCTCCTTTTCAAAAGATTTGCCGTATTGATGAAGTGGGTTTGCCCTTAAATGCCTGCAATCTGGGTTGGGAAACCTCATGCAGCTAGTTTACAGAACATTTTTTCACTTACTTCTTTTCTAATTGCATATAAATCATAGCTGAAAACTTGATCTGTAGGTTTGAACACACACAGCCTCTGGAAGATGTGATCTGAACTCAAGGTTGGATCAGATTGGAGATTTTGCAAACGTTTCTTGTTTTTATATCATAAAATTCTGAAGCCAGAAACACTCACCTTGAGAATACTCCAAATCACGTGGGACAAACCCATCACTAATCAAAGCACAAAATTTACGATCTATTACAAAGAGAGCAGAAGAGTCTCTTGGTATTGTTGGGGTTAAGTATTCAATAATCAATTGCATTTGGTTCAAATTATTAGCTTTTCCTTTCTTTTCTTCATTTGTTTGCATACCTGTGCCAGCTCAGGTTATATAATTGGTCATACAGGTTGCATAGGATTAAGTTTCTTCATTTGGTTTGCCTGATGCTTATAAAGAGGAAAATTATGAGCAAAACAGTTTTGGCTTTGAATTTTCTGATACACAATACTTTGAACTAAAATTTGTTCTGTGAATGCTTAAAAACATTTTGCACTTTTGTATAGTTGGGTTAGTAAATAACACAATTCTTCATTGCCCTTAATCCAAATTAAATATTTTTCCCAAATATACCAATCTTTCATGGAAAACCGAATGGCATTTTGATAGTGTTACTAATTTCTAGTTAGTGACCAATAATTGGAAATCCAAATTATTCAAGGTTGCTTTTTTCTATATTCAGGATGTTATTATGAGTTCACTGCTTAAGAGTTGTGCAGGAATGTTTTCTTGGCTTTAATGTGAGTAGTCTTTCACCCCCTGAATTCTGTTCCAATTTATGAAGACCATTTCCTCCTCCAAGTTGAATCCATGCAGAAGCATGGACTCGTATGCACGTGAACAAGGTTTAGGGCAAAACTTGACCTCAAATTTTTATTTTGTTCAAAACCAAAACCCAGATGAGAGCACTAGATTTTCTAGCTCTCTGACAAAGATGAGCAGTATTGAGAAATCTAAGTTACTCAGGTGCAGTCAAGGAAGACAATGTGGTTTTCAGGTCTGGAGGTTTGAACCCAGGCAATTTAAAGGAATGTTGATTAAACTGATCATCTTCTAAGGAAATATGTTCAGTAGCTTCTCCAAAATGAAGATTCAGCTGGCTTATTGGTTATCTGTCTACAGACCAAGAAGTTCTTTTCTCAGCCTACAGTTCAGGCAAACAGGACACATTGTCAGTAGGGAAGGGTTGAAAGGCTTGTGCTTTGGTTGAAATGGAGATAGTCATCTTTGGGCTGTTCACAACAGGTTACGCACACAATGGGTTACGGCAATTCCCATGTTATTAAAAACTATAATCACAGCTGGTTGCATTGCAGGCGTCCAAAGTATCCAGGAGTTTATGTGACTAAAGCTCATGCCATAACTACTTCTTGGTAGAATTTGCCAATTTAAAATCTTAGACTTTAAATGTAATAGATAAAGTGAAATAATTAAAATGTCCTAGGGAAATCAGAATTCAAAATAACTCAATTCATTAGAATTAACTCTGCCTGGCACGGTACAGATTAGGCAACATGGATTATTGTTCCATATTTATTTTCTGATTATGGTCTAAATATGATCTGCATTTCCACAGCAAACTCCTGAGTTAGGAACGTTATTCTCTGTTTTCGATCAACTTAAAATCACACCTATACGCCTCATTTTGACTGTGTGTATTAAGCATTCAGTTTTCAGATAATCATGCACATCAGAGCACTTATAGATCATCTCAGACGTGATGGGAAAAACATCAGCTCTTGGGTAACCAAAACCTGTCCCAGTCAGGTATCTCTCCCTTCCAGGCCCACTGTATCATGTTTCTAGGTAAAGAACAACACCCTTCCTGGAATGCTCCCCCTTAGGGGGAACACCAAGTTAAAAAACCCAGGGAACTTGCATGAGATAGTGGCATGTCTTTGATTCATTGATCCTAAGGACAGTGCTGAGACATCCTCAAGAATTCAGTGGTTTTGGAATCTGAGTTCCAGTTTGCCAGGGGTTTTGCTATCCCAAAACCATGGAAGTTGAAGAGTTGGGGTTTTTTTGTTGTTTTTGTTTTGTTTTGTTTTTTTAATTTCCTGACAGTGAAAATGCTGGTTTCATGTTTTAAATTTGGTCGGGAAGAGCAAGAATTAGTCTTCCTCTCAATAGCCTTATGTTCACCTACATTATGTCAGCATGAAGTCAGTAAATGATGTTGGTATTAAAAAAATGAATCCTTTTCCTTTCCTGTATTTGGATCACCTGTGGATTATATCTCTGCAGCTGCAACAAGACCCCAAAAGTCCATAAAGCTGCTCTCGGTGTTTCCACATGCAGTCTAATTGCAGGGTCACATTAAATGTAAATACCTTAAAAAGAAGGTTTCAAGAGCATGGCCTGTCACCCATCCCTGTAAGTCTAGAAGACAATCATATTATTCTTCTGTTATTCTAGTTGTACTGATATAACTTAAGATTTATTTTAATTTGAGTATAAAGACTATCTTAAAAACTTCATTTGTTTATGAGTAATGTTTTAAAACAAGTAATAATTTAGCCTGGAATGTCCTTAAGCATGTTGAAACTGTAAAATCCTATTCAAGCTGTCTCTTCTTTACTTCACTCCATTCAAAAAACTGTGTCTAAGGCTTTCAAATACTGACAGAATTGCTTGTTAACTTCATAGAAAACATCCAAACAGTTCATGGAATTTTTGCCTTGGGGAGGCATTTGTTTTTCTTGTTTGGTCAATTAAACACTGCTTTTCCTAAAAGAGGGTGTATTGTAACATCAGGTATGATAATAACCAGAAACACCAACGGGTTGTTGCAAAAAGTTTGGGTTGATGTCCGTGTTCCAGTTATGCATTTGGAAAGCTCAGGCACTCAAGGGAGGGGAAAGGCAAACTGAGGCATCTTCTGCCTAATTTTCATTGAGATTAGAGCTCCAAGCAGATAAAAAGCAGCTTTCTTATGAAGATGATAGTGCTCTAATGGCAAGGAGAAAAAAAAGCAAGCTACGTGATTATTTTTTCAATGTAAGTCAAGGGAATTTTAAATAGAAATGCTACAAAGAAGTTATCATGGCGCCATCAGAAGCATTGAGGAAGCTTTTATGCTGAAAAGGAATAGATGTAAAAAGCATACAAAGTCTTGAGCTGGATGAGCACTTAGAAAGTGCTGATTCAACACAAATATAAATTTCACAGAACACAATGTTTTCACCAACATCTCCCTGAAAAATTTTGTTTTATTTCAACACAATTAAAATGCATGGTGTTCACTTTATGTTTTATTTTTATGCTTACATTTTAGATTTATCTTCTTCATTTTGACAGAAATATCAAAATGGTATGAAGCTGCAGTGAAGCATTGTTTTAAGTCTGATGTGAACCATTGATTTTAAATTAAGTCAACCTCACGCAAAATCAAGGATTACAGATTTTGAAGCCTTGGACTTTCCCATGGGGTGTGTGCGTCTGAGGTGGGAAATCATCTCTGTGCTGGAAAGCTTTTAGACACACATGTAATTCCTTGTCAGGGAGAGGGAGATTTTGAGCACGTACTTAAGTATTGTGGTTATCTGAAGGCTCAAACAAGTGTGCAAAAGGAGTTGTGAAGGAAGCTCAGCTCCCGAGAAAAGTGGGATGGATCCATGTCAAGCTGCTGTGGGCACCTGCAGTGCAGCTGCCTGGGGCTCCTGCACACCTGCTGGGCGAGGAGAGGACGGTTCACCTGATAGAACGAGATGAATTGTGCCTGGGAGATTCCCAGTAGTTTTCTAAATTTCACACAAAAGAGTCCATCCAGGAGGGAAATCTGGCGAGTAGTACATAATCTATTTACAAGAATGAGTCTTACAAAATTTTACAAATGTATCATTTCAGATGGTGTGTTTTCTTTCATCGGTACCATTTACAGATACTGCCTTCATAGTCACAAACAAGTCAAGTCAATCCAGCGCTTGCTCTTTCAAGAGGTCTCATTGAAAAGAAGATCTGTCCTGGTCCTCTTTCCTTACATGAATGGCTTTTTAGTGTGCCACCAATTGTTTAAAATAAATTATAAGGTGTATTCTTCAAAGTTTCAATATAACTGCAGGTGAGCTTCCTCTTGATTTTGTACCTACCTTCTTGTCCTCAATCGATTATATGAAGGATGATACTGGAGTTGGAGATGGCTAGAGGAATAGCCATGTCTATACTCTCCTCTCTCCATCGGGCTGGTGAGCACGTATAGAAACCTTGGACTGCAGTCCCTAGCAAGCTTGTGGCATGCCGTAAGTACAACATGTTAACTGCAGCTCTCTCATAAAGTCCTTATTAGGCTAAACCAACAGATTTTACTCTCCTTCTTTCTCCAGGTTGCTGTGGGAGTGTAACTGATGCGCCTCATTAGAGCTTGAGATTGTGTGAGTAATCCTATTGTTTCTATCGTTCTGTGTAAAGTGTGTATAATCACCCTGCTTCCTCATGATGGTATGAGTAACCTCATTTTATGACAGGCTTTTTCCATATTCCCTATTTTTCGCACTTTAATTTGTGATTCTACTTCTGTAACTTTGGATTGATTCAGGTGAGGGAGGAGGCTGGGAGGTGGGAAGGAGGAGGGATGCAAAGGGAGAACAAAAGCACTTTTCGTTCCCTCACCTGTAACCCTTAAGGTTCGGTTTGACTGTGGGCTAGAGATCAGATGATAAGCTGAAGGAAATCACACAGACAAAATTCACGTGGCTCAGACCATGTTGCTGCAGAGAGCGATTCTCTGTTTTCAGTTTTCACAGTTCAGGTTCGTCTTCTGCTGGGGGCCGGGGCTGCACATGTCCCAGAGGAGCCCAGGAAACAGATTTTGCACCCTTTTTTGTGGGCAAGTCTGACACAACTCTGCTTTGGAGACTAAGAGGGTGCAAGGAGCTTGTGCGTGGGCTTTGCAGACCATGCCCTCTGGCAGGGGACCTGTGGGAGTGCAAGGGGAGAGAAGGGAGAGCCCAACACCTTTCTCCCTTCACTCCTTCTCCCCCAGGGAAGTGAGAAACACCTTTGGCTCCCTGCTGCCCTCAGGCTGCTGCTCCCTAGGCTGGGGGTGGCATGGGAGGCGACCTGAACCACCATCATGCAGCTCGATCCTCCCTTTCCTGCTTTGTGTTAGAGCCGGGGAGAAGGCAGGATGGCAGGGATGTTTCTCAGAGCTCCTCCTGGATGCGCCTGCGGCAGCCTGTGCCGTGCCACCTGGCCCGCAGGCTGCGAGTGCGGAGGGGAATCGCAGGGTGCCTTGTCCTGTTCCTGGCGGGTGGAAGCGGTCGCTTGGTGAAGGTTGTCACCATCCTGGGGGCCTTATCCCTGTTAGCTCCGCCAGTGCTGCTCCCGCTGATGGAGCCAAGCCACTGAGGTGGGAAACCTGGGGCCAAGAAATCAAGTGTAGGCAAGGTCTAGAGTTTGTTTACAAGTTTGCTACCTAGATGAATCATAGTGTAATAAGTTACCCTCTTAAAAAGGTATACAAATCCAGCCGCTGGCTGATCATTATTGCTGTGTCCTGGCTAATTCCGATTTCAGCAGTGATAGTCTGTCTGAGTCCTTTCCTTGTCCTCAGCTTCTAGGCAAAGCTGCTCTGCTCAGTCCAAATCTTCCACCTTCCACCATGCAGATGTTTTCATTTTGAAGTTCTTTTGAGGTCTCAGTGAAGAAGGATCTGAAAAACACAAACTTGGACTGGGTTTAGGCACAAGGATGGCATTGCTTTTTACGAATGCCTAGCAGTTACTTGAAAGCAGTCAACATGTATCTAACTTAGCTTCATTATTTCAGATGATATGTTTGTTTTCCTCTTGCTGCATATGCCCCGTTCCTGCAACTACTCAGTGTTCAGTAATGCCGGCACATCCAGCACATTGCAGTGCTTTTTTCTGTGCGTTCCTGTGTTCAGCTCCCCCAGTCAGAGAAACAGTCATATTGGGTTCTACAGTCGTGTGTATTTTGCAAGATCCCTCTGCCAGTCGTTTCCACCAGTACTGCGTCTGTCTCCGCTGCAATCTTTTGCCGCAGGAGATGGGCAGTGTTGTTCAGAGCATTTCCCAAATGCTCCATAAGGCTTTTTGCTTCTGCAATTTAAGGTTTGTTGTATTTCCTGGGGATGAGACAGTTCACGGTTTCTCGGAAGCACAGGAGAAGCAGACATACGCAAGTCTAAGGGAGAAAGGAGGTTAAACATCAGCCGCTGGATTGATGGATTGGTTTGCTTTACTTCCTTTGTAATATATGGACATAAAACAAAATCTTACATCTCACACACTGACATTTTTGGCAAACATCAAACACAGACCAAGACAAAAACAACAGGAGCACATACCAGGAGTCAGTCCCACAAAATCAACCTTTTTTTACCTTGCCGACACAAAACCCTAATCCCCATATTGTTAAAATATTTGCCTCTCTGCTTTCCTCCGTACGAGCTCAGCCCGTTTGATAGATAGTCCATTTCTTTTTAGTGTCTACCATCCTTGTGGTAAAGTTTTTATTTGCAGGATGAGAGGGGAGGAAGTCCACCGGTGATTTTCCTGTTGCTACTCATTTTATGCAAAATTTCCTCAGATGCTATAGCGATGGGTATCTGGGCGTCTTTTCTTCTGTAGTATCCAGCATGGAAGGGTCTTGATCCTGGTTTCCCATACAGTAGATACTCATCATTAGCAACTTATCAGTGCTTAGTTGATCTTAAATGATTGCTGTTGCCACTGGCTGGATAACAGAATAAATGGCAGGGAAAGCGTACGAAGGGCAAGTATTGATTGCTGTTTCAAGATATTGCCAGAAATGAGATCCACAGTAACTACACTAAAACATTACAGTACAAGTTGGTGAGACACCATGTTCTGAACTGTTTTCAGCTTTGTTGAGAACATTATTGATCATCTATATCCAAGGGGACTTGGTTTCCTAAATGTTCTCATTACAGTTTCTGGCTCGCCTACAAGCACACTAAACTGAATATACTTCGTCTGGGGAACTAAGCGGTCTCTGGTCTGCCTTGCCCTTGAATCGAAACTGCCTTCTAAGAGTCTTCCTCAGCCCTGACGTCAGCAGAGAACAGAGCTGTGTTGGAACATGAGGGGAATATTAGATCATGGAAATTAACTCAGTGGAAGGAATTAATCTAATTCCTTCATTCCTAGGTTGTTTGGGTTTTTTTTAAGTCATAACAAATTAGGAGGACTATCTAGTGCAAGAAAAAACAAACAAACAAACCTTACCCAAAACAAAACCCTAGGAAAAAACAGCAGTTCCAGGCTCAAGATGTCTTTGCTTTATGTTCTGATGTGTCCTTACTGCTGTGATTTTAATATACAGCGTGTATTATTCAGAATATGCTCTCCACTGTCTTGCATAGAGCCATGGGTTATTGATGGCACTGGAAAGTGGTAGAAAACAATTTTCAAATTCCTGGTAAAAAGGATTGTGCTGGGTAAGGTCATAGGCTGATGAGGTGATCCAGAAGTGGTGCTGATGATCTGTGATTTTGCTATTTTGGGAACATATATCCTAGGAGCAGGGCTGATTGAAACAGCTGTAAAAAATAGAGCTCTTATTTTAATTGTTAATGAGAGATGATATAAGGCATTTGTTGCAAACTGAGGCTTGTGAACATGTTGGTCATGTAACATTTCTCATATGTTGGCACTGGCTGCAGCGTTAGAGCATCCCTGAGTCTGAGGACTGATGGGGCAGTTTCCCAGCTGCCCTCAGACAGATGGAGGAATGGATGGATGCCAGACCTCTCTGCGCTTTCTCTACAGGTTTTATGTGACCCAGCAGAGCATTACTGAAACAGCAGGTCCCATACCACTCCTGTAGTAAAGGCTAATGGGTTTGTTGCTGAAATTTTTAGGTTTTCTGTGTGCAGTTGTAAGCATCCCATTTATCTAACAGCTGTGCTATTGTTCTTTATGACCACTGACTTGAATGAGTTACCAGGAGCCGTTTTCAGAAGGGGCTCTTTGCCGCCTGTGGCTTTTTTTGTCTATGCTCTTGTGTCCCTCAAAAAGAGCTGGGCTTTAAAAAGGTGTGACTCAGCACAGTTGTGTCATGTCATTTATTATTATTTCTTGCTGAGAGCCTTGGGCATTACCTCAACACAATTATGAAACAGGGCCCTATTGTGACTAGCCCTGTATGCAAATAAGTTGAAGGGTAGTCCTGTTACAAATTGAACAATACAACGAGAAGTACCAGCTAGAGACAACAAAATGAGTGCAAAAAAAGAAGGTAATATTGTAGCCATCAGCGGTTGGATTAGTCTGCAACTGCCACAGCTGAAAACACATGATTTCTAGTTTGCAAAAAGCTCCTTAAAAAAAAAAAAAAACCAAACAAAAACAACAACATAAAATTTGCGCCGTTTTTATAAGTCAAACAGGAACAAAAGTTTTGAAGTTGTGTACCCATTGAAAAAGTGATTGCAGAATGATTAAAATTGGGTACTAGCAAACCTGGACTTGCATCTCATGATCCTTGCTGCTGAAGAACAGGTCTGTTTCTGTGGCTGGTGGTTGTGTTCTTAGTCCTGTCCTTCTCTTATAGCACACTTCTGCAGAAGGCTTCATGGTGGGACTGAGAGTGTGCTGAGCCTCAGACCAGCTGGCTCCGCCAAGATGTCCACTGCTCCAGAGAGGACTCCCAGAATCCAGCCCTGCTCCCATGGCAAAGCACATGGCCACCCAAAAAGACACCATTAAAACTGGGGTTTCAGAAAGTTCCAAGCTCTCTGCTGCAGAGCTTGAGCTCAGTTAGATTAAGATCTTCAGTACCTTTGGTTCAGTTTCATGGAAGTCTATCTCCAAACAGCACATCTTGAAAGCACTAAAAATGTTCCTTGGATCCTGAGTGCAGGAGTCCCTGGAGATGTGCCAAGGGTCCAGGCAGAGTCCCTGTGAACAGTATCTTCAGTCTCCCAATGTTCACTGAGTACACGCTATCTTGCGGTTCGCTTCATGTCTTGCTGTTGATGAAGTTTTCCTCTAGGAAAACTATGATGATCTCTAATGATAACATGTAAGGGTCTAACCCCTGCCAGGTGTCTGATAGACCTTGTGGCTGCAAAATGCATTTCATTTTTGGGAAGCTTTGAAAGGGCAGCAGTGATTCTGCTTTGTATATTTTCATGAGAGCTCAATTAAGACTTAAGGTCCATCTTCAGAGGCATGGTGGCTGAGGGAAAATTACATTGTTGGGTCAAGAAGATGGGTTGATATGAGCATCAGCAGCTGGGTGCCACAGAGATTGTGAGAACCCTTTTCAAGATCCTGCCATTTACCTAATGATCTATGACCCGCTATACAGATTGTGGAATTTGTTCTTTTTGTCTTGGCTTGGAAGGAAATAATTAAGGGTTTGAGTATTAACGGCAGCTGATAGGTTTCCACTTACTACCATGGTCTTTGAGTCCACTCATATTCGAAATCTTTGGTTATCTCTCTGCAAGAATGTGGTATATGTCCAGGCGTGGTTGTATTGTCCTTATTGTCACTGGTTTCCTTTGCCAAACACCAGCAAGGTAAAAGGTTTTAATGCCCAAGTCAGCACTGAGGGAAAAAAAAAATCATTAAAAAAAGATCCATTTCTGCCCTGCTGCAGAAAGCTATACCTGACCTAAGGGTACTGACTTTCTCTAATTTTATTTTTTGTAGCTATTAGTATTTACATTGTGAGATCACTGGAAATTGAGGAGATGTAGGATCTAGAAAGGAAAGCATAATGATTTTTGAATCTTCAGATTGAGATATATAAGAAACATACTTTGCAAATAAATATCACATAGTACAGAAAATATAGAGGTAGAAGACGATATTTCACTGGGACTGAGAAATTTTGTGTCCTTTCTTAGAGCCAAGGAAAAGAAAAGGAATGGAGATAGTGGAAAAAGCAAAGTAGCAACTCTGCTCCTCTTCTGAATCTCCCCTTTCCCCAAATCCTTGTTGAAAAGGTTGGGTGTGAACAGGAAAGGTGTGACTAGGCAAAGTAGGCATTGAAGTGACATTTAGATAAAACAAGTTCACAATAAGAAATTAACAAGAAAGGGGTTGCTCATACAGGTGGAGTTGAGACATGGGGAGGAGCATAGCAGGGTCCATGAGGAGGTGTGAAACCCTAAGTCAACTCTTTTTACTAGTCCTTTTCCAGTTTAAGTTAGTCTCAGGGGGCATAGGCAAGGCGGGGGTTGACAGCTGAGGGATGAAAGGTCAGGACATGGCAGCAGCGTGGTGGGTCAAAGCCCACAGCCACCCCAGGCACCTGGGTCCCTCTCTGGGAACCAGCGTACACCATAACCAGCAGCCTCTTCTTCACCTGCTTGCTTCCACTGGTTCACTTTCCTGACAGGTTGCTGAGCTGAGCTACCTTTCTCAAGGGGCACACAAGGCTCAAAAGCCTTTGTTTTTTCTCTGATTAACAACCTGGCCAAATTCTCCTTGCCATAGTCCCTTATGTAGTTCCTGGGAAGCTAAGAGACCCGCCTGTGTGTGCAAGCCAGTCAAGTGGAAAGTTGGCCAGGACTGGCCTACTCCAGCGTCTGGTAGATGGCTACCACAGTGGTAGGCTCCACTGGAAACAAATCGTGCTGCTTTGTATAAAATAGAGAGTTAGAAGGTGACAAACCAACCTTGCAAGTCCTTTAGAAAAGCATGAAGCTCTTTTTTGCACCTTTCCCACTCCCGTATAAAATGCGAAACACCTTTCTTGCTCCTCTACTGTTGGGATCTGCACAGCCTGGAAGCAAGGCTAGAAGACTGGGTTTAACCTGGTGCTCACAAGCACACATATTGTCTGCTTACTTTCTGGAGTTGTATTTTTGTTTGTTTCCTCTGTGTTCCAGCTGCAAAAGCTGTAGAAACAGAATATTCCTCCTCATCAGGATGAGTTCACATTTGTTTGGGAATTGATTCAGTGATATGTAGGCGTTAATCCCCCGAAGTCTCATATCAGGTCTATGTACCAGTACACCAGCTCCTCATGAGCAATTTGAAGCGACACAGAACCGCTCTATGGTACATTCAGCTGTGGATGTTGCAAAATGACAATGTAATTTAGCAGCTCTTCCTGAAGTGCCACAGTTCTTTCTTGAAAACAGGAATAAAAGTTTTGCTCTCACTCAACAACGTTTGAGCTGGTGCCTGCCCTGCTGAGGACAGCTTCTGAGCCACAGCAGGTCAGTGGTTTCCAGGACAAGTGAAGGTTGCAGCAGAAAGGCAGCCCCCACTGGTCCACGTAGGAGCTCCACGTAGAACATTACTGCTTATTTTCCAAGTAGCGAGCTGAACCAAGCATGCAACAAATTTTGTATGGTCAGCTGTGCAGCCTCAGAGTGAGCATTTAACCTGGGGAAAAAAGGACGTAAGAAGATAATGTCTGTGTGTTGGGAGGGAAGGTAATTATTTTTATGCCAAGAAATACAGTGTTTGGAAATAACTGTTTGGTTCACATGGTTTTCTAGAGTTAGAGGAAGAATATTCATTGTTTGGGTCAAGGAAAGTCTGTAATTTTGGGGTGCTATTCTGAAAATAAGAAATGACATGATTAGTACAGGGATTCTCTAACTGCCTGCCCATGAGACTTGCGCATACTTTTTTTCCTACTTAGCCATGCACAGGTTTTTATGCTGAACGGCTGTTTTTGGGAGCCTGACAATGCCAAGGATCTAGGCTGACTATCCTTTTCTCTCCAGTTCACACATCTGGAGCAGTCCAGTCAAGGACTATACTGTGAAAACAACAACAGTTTAAAATTAGACTCATCACTAAGAGCATATAATTCATGTTATGACAAAAATGGTTTCAGATAATTTAGCATGTGGCATCTGTATTGTTGCCAGCTGCAACTGGATCTTGTTCATCTCCCAGTTGGGGACTTTCCTTTCAATTGATACTGTCGTTGAAATAGCTGAGACTCAACTCCAGATACCTTGACTTTCTGTTTTCTGTTGATTTTACTTCTGGATGATTCTCCTGGATTCCCCACTCTCCTTATTAATTATACATTGAAAAGATAACAAAATATTATGAAGCACTGCCATGTCTGTGGGATCCAGCATGTTGGATTTGTTGCTTGGAGTGTCAAGCAAGATTAATTATTCTGATAATATCAGGATTAATCCATTCATCACATACAGTAAAAAGACACTGTTAACATTCGGACTGAGTTTTTCTTGGTCTTGAGAGGTGCAAATGGCAGACCTGGCATTTAGAGGGCATTTGTTCCTTTAAAAAGCCCTATGCCCCCATCACCTACTCCTGCTCCTTGGGCCAAATTCTTGCTGCAGGGCTGGCTGTTACCACAGGGACAGGAGGCAGCCCTGTGGAGGGTTGTGTAGGTATGAATGTTTGGCAAAGCCCTCGAAATTTAGGTAGATGGTATAATTATTCTGTCACTCAGCACCAAAAAAAAAAAAGAAAAAAGAAAAAAAGAAGTGATTTTGGTTTTCTCTGATTGCCTTAGTTCCTGCTTTCCTACGGTGAGACTGTCAAGAACTGTTGCATGGCTTTTGAAAGCTAATTTGAGGTCAGACAGTGAGTCAAAATCAGTTCTTGATTTTTGTCAACTGTGAGCTGCAGCCGGAGGGTCTGATTTGGGAAGAGGGTGAGTGGCCGTACTGGCGTTCTGCCCTCGCTGGCAGTTCCAGCTGTCGGCATCTTCTGGACTGGCCTCCATGTTTCTGCACTTCCTCTGAACTGATAAAACTCAGGGGCAGGATCCTTGCAGCTTAAACCCCTTGTGTTCCAAAATTTCTTTGATTTTGGTATAGGGAAAGGAAAAGAAAGTTAGATGTCTGGGGTGCGTCCTCATTAAAAGCAGTCTGGTAACCGGCCAGCTTGCACAACCGGAGCCTGTCTCGGCTCATGCATTTGTAACTGAAACACCTCAACTTTCCGGAAGTCTCTAAATGGATTGCTTTCAGTCGGAGCAGTACACAGACATTATAAAACCTGCAATTACTTTTACTGTAGGGCCATAAAATATAGATCTGTTAAAGTCTGGGTGCAGAAGACACGGGCGTCCTACAGTTCCGACCAGTGCAGATGAGTGTCTATTATGGATGATGAAAACAAGGTACTAGAAAATCCATTAGAGCTATTCGTTGCCACTTGCAATGATAGTCCCTGTAACCACATTAAATCAAAGTGTCTCTGGGACTTCATTACAAGTTTCTTATATCAATACCCTATGCTGATATAAATAATAGCGTAACAAAATCAAGGAGAAGAAATTACATTGCACTGCATGATTTAGGGATTTGTGATCAATTATTTAGCATTTATATCAGAGAAGCACTTAATGTTTTCCATTGAGGTAGGACCCTGTAGTGCTAGGGACCGTGTACATATTGAGTGAACGAGTTGTCCCGGAGTGCTTTGACCATCTAAATTGGGTTAAGGACATATGAGTGTAAAATGAGAGAGTAAAAATGATTAAACTCCTCTCTAGATACCGCCGCTCTGGGATTGAAACTATACTCATATCCAGTAAGAGAACAGAAAGAAGCGTCTGCTTTTGAACTCTAGGAAACAGCAAAAAAGAGACCGACAGAAACCTGCGGTCACTGTGCGTAACACAGCTCTCTCCCCGTGCTCTTCAAAGCCCCCTCCTTTTCTCATCTGCTGTCTACAGGCAGAAACAAGACTGGCTGGTGGCTCTTCTGGAAATAACGAGGCTGGCCAAGAGTGGTATACGACGAGAAGCAAGAACGGCATGTTTTCGTGGTAATAAATGGAACAAGATTGTCGTGCTTTAGACAAGAGTCTGGAGGGAAAACCAGCCTTGTTCTTCCTGATCCATCAGGAGGTTTGTGTTTGAGTTTGCAGGCTTTATGAGCTCAAAACGTAGAAAGAAGATATGAATCAAACATGCCAGTAAAGTTCAGTGAAAGTAATATGAACCCAAAACAATGATTTTTTTTCCCCCCACAGCTCTGTTTGCAGTATGTAATTATTATGAGTTGGTTGGCAGTCCTGCAATAATTAGGCACAACAGCATGAGTTAGGAATGTATCATCAATCTTAGCTTACAATTTTTTGCTTTTGTTGGTTTATGCTAACCTCATCATATTTAAATAGTGGTATGCATCTTTGTAAAAAATGTTTAAAATGAAAAAGCCCACCTCGAAATAAACTATAGTGGATCCCTCAATTGCTAGCATAAATATGTAATTTGCATTTTAGAAATCTGAGATTCATAACAACCCCAGATTATAAGAACTATGACTTGTTGACGCAGACAAGCAGATGTATCTGTGGTATAAGTCATTGGTTTCAAAATAGTTTTAAACAATAAATCTGAAACCCAAACTTGTAAAATGCTACATTTGCAGGGACTTCCTGTGTGGGAACAGTTCAGATAAGGAGGGCACACACTCTAAGTACCTAAAGGATGTGAAAATCGAGTTTTTACTCAAGGTGGCTTTGCAAATCTCAGCCTGTTTATTCAACGAGTTCACCTCCATGCATTTGTCCCTGTGAAACAGATGTGTCAGGGAAACATGTTCCTGTCCTGAAGGGTGATACTGCTGTAATGAAGACAGATTTTCAGGAGTTTTCTTTCAGGATGCATGTGGAGGAGAATGGAGTAATGCTCTGGTCTTCTGTGGACCTCAAATGTCAGAGCACTGTTTGTCTCTGTCTCCCCTCAGGGCAAAAGCCCTGGAGCCCTTTCTCAAGCTCTGGGCAGCTGGAGTTGATGCCATCCCAGCATATCTGCCCGGGCTGCAGCAAAGACTTAGTACAAGTAGCAATGCTTTCTCCTGACCCACGTCCACAGTTTTCCTATCAGCTACGTGTGTAGTTGGCCCCAAGACAACCTGCAGTAACTGATCCTCTACCCTTCCTTGGGGCCAAAAGTCTGGATTTGTTGTGTCATCTTCATTCTTTAAAAGGAAGAGCAGAGGTGAGTATCCTAACCAAAAACAGAGCCTTTGGGGCAGTTGCTATTCCTGTCTTGATCGTTAATCAGTCCAGTCCTGGAGAGGGGCTAAATACAGTCTGTCCACGTTGCTGGCATATAGATGGAAAGTGGGGGACCCTACAAGTGGGTGTTACAGCATTATGTCAGTATTGCCCCTTTTTCTCTTCCACTTCACTGTGGAGTGGCACCAGGAAGGTGGATTTATTAATTTTTTACCAAAAGGCTTCAGATTAAATAAACACACAGCCTCCTTGCTCCCACCAGCCTGTGACTATGGGCTCTCTGAACTGCTTGTCTGCATGCCACATAACAAAGGCAAAAGGCAGGAAAACTTCCTGTCCTCACACTGTTGTCATGATAGAACCAGTGTCCATGCCCCTAGTATCCCTGAGAAGAAAACTTTTGAGGTTTTGCTGAAACTCCTGAAAGCATCCTTGAACATGGCTTCTGAACACATCAAAGTTACTGCTTTTATGTGTATACATGTGTCTGTGTACATATGTACGTATATATATATAAATATATAAAGAAAAAATTAAAAGTCTCCTTCAACTTCCATTCCTGGAAAGTGGAATGTTTCCATCAGGTTTAATAGGAGAGTAGAATCAAGTCCCTGTTCAGGAAAGTGCTTTCATCCGAGCTTTGAGGAGGTCACTTGTCCCAGACACTTCAATTAGGCACGTCAGCAAAAGCTTTGCTGAGTAAGGACTTCCATAGCCCAGCTGATGTGGAGGGCAGCATCCAAGCTGGATGCTATAGGATCTTGACCTCTCTTGAGAATCCCGTGCAGCAGCCAACCATCTGCAAAACATGCAAAGTAATCATAATAATTCCCTTGGCAGCCTCTTTCGAAGAGGAAAGGGAAAAGAAAGAGTAGAAAAAAGAAGGAAATTCATTTTAGTTAGCGTTGAAATACTCCTGTGATTATTGCCTTCACATTTTTTAGTTTGGGGCTATATATTAGAACATTTCTACTCTCAACACCCAATGTTGTAACAAGGTCCTCGGGGCTAATGAGTGGTAAGAGGGGGAAAAGAAAACCCGTCATACTAGTTTTGTATTCTCCCCCATTAACAAAGGTAAATCTTGATCCTTAAGAGGAAGCATGTTTTAGGGGTAGTTAGCACTATTTATCAGTTGCCAGAAATAGCTTTCATATCTTATTGTAGGGATGGTCAACCTCTCTGGCCCCATGAGCAATATACCAAAATCTTCATATGCCTGACAACCTGTTGTCCCAGAATTTATATGAATCTCCTAATTGGGGAAGGTACAAGTATTAGGGTCATATCTGCCTTCTTTCCAGTTAGCTTTACTAAAGCTTTTTTTGATTGGTTTCTACGGGGAAAGAGGAAGGGAAAGGAGGTTGTAGTTTTCTTCTTTCCTTTCTGAAGCACTGGTATATGCGATACACCAATATCGCTATACCTGATACACTGCACTTGTTCAGTTCTCTGGAAGATGGCAGTCATCGTTTTGCTGAACGGCTCCCTCTGGTTAGTGAGCACTGGGTAACGAGCAGCATGATCAGACCAAAGGTGTTTTACATGGAAGGCCTGTTTACACAGGAGGGGCCAGAGGGTGATGGTGTCCCCATACAGAGATGAGCCTGGAGATGAGCCCGTGAGAGTCCATGAAGCTGGCTTTCAAGTAAAGGCACGCTTTAGCAGGTTCAGTTCTGAAATGTGTTGCATATAGAAATGGAGGAACAGAAAGTAAAATGAGAATATTTTTCACATACCACATGTAATAATCCTTTAAGTACTCTGTGAGCCCTCTAGTGGTGCTCTCCATGCCCTGGAACCTTCCAGGAGCCACGTAGCCCTTTTGCCCACCATGTTAGTACCAACACTACTCTTCAGGGTTCAGCGGGCGCATCTCCTTGTTTCAGATTACTATTAAAAACACAGAGATAAGAACCTTATTTCTGCCTATCCATGATAAAATCTCCTTTGGAAGGTAAGGAGGAACTGGCTGAAACCTCTCCCCCTCTTTAATCCTCCCTGTACAACTTCAGTTCCTCTGCAAGAGATGCCTGCTCCTCAGTGCGTGTCCCGCAGCTCCCCAGCTCCCACCTCGCAGCCACCACCACACTCCCATGGCGTTGTTCAGACCCGTAGGTGCACACGTTGTAATTCTGCAGAGATGACGTTATAACGAGCTTCTGGGCTGCTGTATCCATGGGGTGGAAGCTGTGACTGCCTGCCTTGTGTGCGGTGCTGCTGATGGCCGGCTCATGAACCAGGGCCGTGCGAGGGCTCTGCTCTCACAGGAGTGCATGGCGGCTACATCCCAGGCAGCCATCGTGGACAATTACGGCAACGTTATGCCTACCATAGCAGCTACAGGTCTGGCTTTCAGCATGCCATGCTATCTGGGGTTTGCCGAAGCAGGGCGGTAAGGGCTGCAAGCAAGAATTCACCAGAGAATAACTGGGCTGGAAAATCCTAAACTTATTTCTGAAAGAGCTCAGCTATGGGATTTCTATGCAGCAAGAACCATCACTCTGCTTTTATTCTAAACACAGTTCTGAGTGCTCCTTTATTTTTTAGAATTGACTCATAAAGACTACAGGAGGGCACCAATTAGTGAAATAAACCTCTAATCCTCAGTGCAGTGCCTGCTATAGGACTGCTGTTTAACAGCCTTCTTGCTAATCAATTCTCTTCAGTCAGCTAAATGCCATAGATGCTATGTAAATAAATGCAAGTTTAAGAGTGTTCTTCAGTGAGCGGTTAAAGCTATGTTCCTTCTACTCCACCATAAAATCAGCATGCATGGTAACAGATATCTACCCCACCTTGTACAAATGACTTTTCTTGTTCGTTTGATTGCTGCGGCTTGGGAAAAAACAGAAGCAGGGAATAGCAATAAACTGCCTGTTCTTCTTGAGCAACATTTTAAAAATCTGATACCTCAGTGGAAACCCAGGCATAAAGCAAAGATGTATATTTTAGAGTCATAATGAAGCCCACAGTTTAGGTGGTTGTTTTACTTCCATTGTAAATTTTAAGCCAGACTGCCATCCTTCAGCTTTCTTGATGAAAGGGCTCCACCTCGTAGCCTTCCTCATGGGTAACATTCATCCAGAGGAGATTTTTTTTCCTTACAAGTTGATATTTCATTGAAATACATAAGTGTAGTTTGGACTGAGGCAGTGTGCAGAATCCTGTCAAAGACAAATGGAACCCAACTCCATCAAGAATGATGGAAAAAAACACATCGTCTTCAATAAAACTAGAATTTCACCCCTAGTGTTTGGTGTGTCAGAGAGCAACACCTTTTAATTGACAAAACTTTTTTTTTCCTAAGCAGGGTCACAGGAAGCTGGACAACAGTGTGCATTTGTTATTTCTCTTCTGTGCTGTCCTGAGACTAGAGCAATGATGCTCAGGAAGAGATAATCAAACACCTAATAGTTTCAATACTACATCCCAGTATCCTTTAACACAGAGATCAGTGTATTATCGCCAGGAGGAAATGGAGACATGAAAACATGAAGTGACTTGCCCTGAATTGTCCAGCAAAACTTGAAATAAAGCACAGGTCTTGGGTGTTTGTGGCATGGAGCAGACATTTAGAACAAAGTAAATAAGATGATACTGTGTCCTGCAAGTTTCACTGAGTTGCTCACATAATATTCTTGGTCTGTCTTCATACTAGTGTTGGATAATAGATCTTGAATATGTAAAACATTTTGTTTGAGTGTGTAGCATTTAAGAATTTTCAAAAGCTCCAAAGTTCCATCATCTTGCCTGTGTAGGGAAATGTATCCTTTCCTCTTTTTTGGTTTGGGTTTTTTTTTTTCAGTGTGGGTTTAGTTTATCATTTCTTATGATATTGGGTGATATAGATCATGGACTACTTCAAACACTCATTCTTTTTACAGATAAGTGATCTTAATTATACAGATTTCTTCCATATAATGGGAACTTATTAATCTAGCAATGTCTTATACATTAATAGTAACTAATTTCCACATATATTGTTTATCAACATTTTAGCACGTGGCACAGGTGATGAGCTTTTCACTGATTAAAGTGGTGAGTCAACTGAGGTAAACTATACTGACAGACCGTATGCATCTGAGATAGGACTGTTGAAACCTAAGGATTTCATAAAGCAGGAACAAACATACCACATTTCTTACTCTCCAAATGTTACTAATTTAGGAGCCACCGCTCATTTCCTCCTATGCACACACACACACAAAATGTTCATCATTTTATTAAGTACAGAGGATTTAACGTGTTCACATACTGCACATGCAAAGCAATCCTGAAATCTTTAGTATAATTAATAGGAAGTTAAATGATTTCAGAGTATGTGTATAACAGGCAAGATTGCTTAGGGGAATCTTTCTGAATTCAGAAACAGAAAAAGGCGGTAGCAGATCCTGCAAATTCAGCCCAGTGCAAATTAGAGTACAAAAGACTGGTTGTGCGAAAAACTAGAGTTGAACTCCGTGAATCCTGGTGAAATTCCATGACAGCAAAATTTAACAATTTCTTTGGAGAATATTTGAGAAGGTTTTTTTTAAAAAAATGTTTTTTCAATTTTCTGTTTAGTATGAGAGGCTCAGAAATTTGATTTTTGGTTTTCTTACCTTATCAAGACCCTATCAATTTAGGAAAACATTAGAGGCTTTCTCTCTACCTTGGACTGAAAATACGCATGTTTATTATAAAACAGCTTTAAAATATGTAGCATATTTTCCTGCCAAAGGTCTGTGTCTGTTGTTACTGGGGCTAGTGGTTTGGCATAATAAATCATACAAGTTGTCATGGGGAAAGTGCAAGGCAAGCATCACGAGTGTGTGGTAAAAAACATGGATCATTTTATTTAAATACAGATATTCTCTATTTTTAAATACACATATTGAGAAAAAAAACCAATGATTTTGTTAACTATTTATCTTCAATTCAGTGACAGCAATAGTGCAGAAGCACTATTTTTCCCTCTTAATTTCTGCTGCCCTGCTTATGCAGAGGGAGTTGAGTGTGTAGTTTTGTGGGGTTGTGGGTTTCTGCCTGTGGTCCACAGACTCCTGTGCTCACAGATGACTTCTGCAGGGGCTGCCAGGAGGCCAGCTAGCCAGGCAAGGCCCTGCTCAGTGGGGTAAAGCTCATCCTACCAGCCTTCAGCCCTCCGACAGAAAACTGTAGGGACCTGTGATGAGACAAGCTGAAAATCACTGCTATTACAGATTTTCACAAAGACCACCTTGTCCCTAGCAGTAGTGTCTCTGGGCTCCCGCCATGATCACAGATGAGATAAGGGCATCCTCAGTCACTTGCCCAGAGAAGTCCATCTCCCTCCACTGATAAGAAGATCAACCCTAGTGGATGAACCTCCAAGAGCTAAAATTTGCCTCTATGAATTTTGCCCCCAGTTATGCTCCCCTCCATCCAAACCAGAGGTGTCACAGAACTGGAGGGGGTGCCTTCACAGTAAAAGCAGCTCTGCCAAACCAGTGCCCGCCTTCCACTGAAAAAGAAGGTCCTGCTCCCTCTCCCCTTCCCCCTTTCCTCCGTTACAGGTACCCTCCTTATATTGGCTTTGGCAACTGCATGGCCTCAGGGTGAGTCGGCTCAGTTGACAGGTTGACACATCTGGCAGCAAAAGTTCTGTTATTTGCATATTTATTTACATGCATTGTTAGATTTCCACTGGGTCAATTCTCTGAATTGATTTGCCCCAGGGCTATCTGATTGCTGCAGCCACACCAAGGGGAATGGGCTGGGAGCATGTGGCTGGGGGAGGAGTGAGCATGAGGAGCAGGACCTCCTCCCTCTTCCTTGGCAAGACTGAGCAAGACGTGAGATCATAACCAGAAGATGAAGCCTGGTGACAGGTGAAGCCAACGTGAGCTGGTGCTGCTGCTGTCCTGCCCCGTTCCTTGCTCCTGTCCTGCTCTCCTGTCCTTGCACCGGCTCCGGGGCTCAGCTGCCTGGGCTGGCTGCAGGAGTTGACTTTGCAGAAAGGTCAATGCTTCCTTGCAGCCCTTGTTTTCAGCTGCATTGGCAGAAATGCATTTCTCTACTTGCTGCTCATGCAGGCAAGAGCCCACCCACCGTGGTGGAAAGGAGCAGGCAGGGCAGGAGCATGGGACCACAGCAGATAGGGTGCAGATGGGCTTGAGCTACTTTGGAAGTGTCTCTGAGATATCTAGAGCAAATGATGAGCCTGAGCTGTGAGATCGCATCCTTGAGAGCCCCCCTGGAAGTGTTCACGGTGTCTCTCTTCCACATCATTCCCCTCTTAAGAAACAAATGTCTCCTTATGGCAAGAGCTGCGGATTGATTTTAAAACACATGAAGCCAGCCGAAAACAAAATATATGTGACAGCTATCACAAAACTGCAGCTTTAACAGTGATGGCAGCCTAGATGTCGAAACAGTGCCGATAAAGTCAGATGCACTGCGGCGGCAGTCGTCAAAACCTGACATGATGGGAGGTATCCTTCCTGTACCTACACACAGCCATCCCAGAAGCCAGAACTGTCTTTCTGCATCTGGCTTATAAAAGCTTACTTCTTATGCTGCACATATCAATTCAGCTTTGTTGTCTTCTGCGTGATGAACAAATGTGAGCATTTGGGTTTAGTAAGCCACAGCTGCGAGGTACCTCTGACAGGGGATCTGCAAAACCAAATCCCCCAGTCTGATGAATATTCTCAAAACTAAGCGCATTCAGGCTTCTGTACACTGGATATCACACAAGCTTCCATAAGACGTAAGGGACTGGCGAAACAGAACAGTAAGTTTAATTAAAAACCAAAAGGCAACTATGAAAGCAACTACGACAGTAACTAAAGAGTGCCTAAAAAAACAGAGGGTAACTATGCCTTCTTGAGATGTGAAGGATTAGCTGTTACAGGCTTGATTTATCACTGTATTATACCGATTTTATGCTGGTGTAAAAACAGGATGATAGAGCTGTGCTGAATATCACTAAGTATGCATCCCTTCAGTTCTGTCATACACTCTCACAGGCATAAAAACAGCTAATAATTGAGCAAATAAAAGAAAAACCTACTAAAAATGAAATGGTAGAAATGTCAGGTGCAGGGAAAGACGATCATTATATTCCTTGATCAACGCAGTTCTACTGCAATGATCCGGCCTGAGGGGCAACAGAAATTTACTGAAAAGATAATTTTCAGTAAGATAAAGACCCCTTGCAAAGCAGCATTAAAATGTCTTTGATAAGTAACTAAACCAGCCTGAAAGTTTCTTAAATACTCTAGAGTTAAATCTACACCGTGCATATTTGACTGTCTCCATCTTACCTTGTTATTTAATGCTTGCAGCTCTTTAAACCCTGTTCTGTTATTGTTAAGCTTGTTGTACAGTACTTTATTGGTTTAGGAGATCCTTTGATTCACAGTGACTTACTCACAGAATAGTATTATAATCAAGAGAAACAAGCCTGTGACCCTCTGTAACAGTAGCACATGCTGAGTGGATATTATGCCACACGTTGCAAAATTTATATTCTTCACAAAGCATATGTTTCATGTCGTGAGAATTCCTATTTCTTCTCTAAAATTACACGCGAGGCTTTATCAAGTGCAAAAGGCACTAGGAAGTGCACTTGAAAACACTCTGAAGCTCTGGAAATGCCAAGGAACCATGTTTCTACGCCTGTTTATTTGAACAGAAACGTCAATATGCAGAGTGATTGCTAGGCTAGAACAATGCAGGAAAAGAACTTGCAAAAAGGGGGCCAGCGTGGCTGGGATTAGCGTATTGTGAGAAAAGTACACCTTGCCGTGGCAGCAGGACGTTTGAAGAATGCAGTAACAAATGGCTTCGTTTAATTACATCGATGATTGGTTACTTTTAGCTATTTAAAACATTGCAAATGTATTCCGTATGTGATTGTTTCAAGGAAATATTTGGCTTGCTTTCAGTCAGGAATAATCAGTGGCAATGTTACTTTCACAGTAAATGTACACGAAGTTTATGAGCGACTGAGCAGTGGGACATAAAGATATCTATTTGGCATTTCCAAGTTTTATGGGTTTTCTTCAGAAGAAACTTCTGAGAAGTCTGTTTACACATGTAGATATCTATGTACACTCATTTACTGTAAGTGAAAGCAGATTTGTGTCATCTGTTACCTTTATTTTGATCGACTATAGATTGTTTGCCCTTTGATTGCTGTCAATGTTCTGTGAGGCTATTTGTTTTCCTGCAGAGTTAATGGTATTAAAGGAGAAGGCATTGCCTTCTTTTTAGGATGAATTCATTTAAAAAGTGTTTTTGTTTAAAAGGGGAAAAAAACCCAAAACAAACAGATTGCCCATTCTCTCACCTGTCCACTTTGGGAAGAGTGCGCAAACACAGATGCCTGGGACACGGAGTTTATTACTGATTAAGGGAGAATATTTTAGTGAGGAGCCCTCTGTTAAATTATTGGCAACAAATCGCTTGTCCCTCAGGGCACACAGCACTTGCGTTTCTACTGGTAAGAACTGGAGGGAACGTGGTCTAAATTTATCTACTATTTATGCTGAAAAGCTTTAATAAAGGCTTAATTGTGAAGGGGTTTCCAAGTAATGACTTGTGGCTGGTGAACGTATCCCAGTCCAGGGACAATAACTGTTCTGCTGCATATTTCAGAATCTTGGGGATTAGGAACGTGGACGGTGAAATTTATGAAAAGAAGTGTAAATAAATACATCAAGATGTGATCATTTGGAGATTGCTTCTCATAGTTGCTCTTCCCCCTCCTTTTGCCTTATTCTCTCCCGTTGCTCAGCCCCGACTGTCTTCCTTTTGCGACAGTGGGGCGGGCTGGGAGACGGTGCGGAGACCCGGGGGCTGGCTGGTGGCTCACCCACGGTCGGGAGGGGCTGGTCCCACCCTGCTGCCCTCGAAGGGCTCCAGCCTTCCTGGAGAAGCTTCCAAACACGCCTTCTTAGGAGAAAGCAAAAAAAAAAAAATGAAGGCTTGGGGTTTTGTTGTCAGTGTTAACCATAGAGAGACGCCGTACCTGCTGCGGGCGAGGGCTTCGTCACCCGGCAGCGCTGCTCTGGCAACGATCATCCTTCCTTTGCTTTCTGTGGAGGACTTTGTTTCTCCACCTGAAAAATGGAAGCAGCTTTGCTATTCGTCTTTCCCACCGTAGTTTTCCAGCAGCGGGTGTGCTGCAGCAGCACGGGAGAGCTTGAAGAGTCCACTGCTCTCACACCACAGAGAGGGAGAAATGCACGTGGGCTTGGAGAGCCTTTCAAGAGACTCTTGAACCTGAACTTGGTTGCCTCCGCACCTGTTTTGAAAGAAAGCAAAGAGCCGATCGGTCCTAATGAAACCGGTATTGCAGCAAAGGGAATTTAAATCCTAGGCATGTTTTGCTTCAAGACTGTGCAGGCTTTTCTATTTGGTCACTGGTCTGCCTTTTTATTCCAGTGCTGTTGTAGGAAAGTAAATTAGGACTAATGAGAAACAAAATGGCTTCTGTTCCTAAGTAGATACAGTTATGGCCATCAGATGTAAGTTTTAATTATCATTGAGGGAATTGCGTACTAACATTTTTTCTTTTGTTTCAGGCTGTAATTATCTCATTTCACACCTTTATGGTCATTACTTGTTTTCACGGGCAGATTTTGTGTAGTCCCTCATACTGTGTTAAAAAAGAATCTGAAATTACTAGCACCATAATTAGGACTGAAAATAGGAACAGCTCTTCCTAATAATTGCAGATATGATAAGTAATTGTGATTTATGTTGGCTTTTTATGTCAACATGAGTTTTACAAAAAGCAAACAAACAAAAACATGTCGAAAACCCCCTACTTCTTTTTTGCCAATCTGTCCCCTTCTTCCTGGTTTCTGTGAGCTGTGGCCACACTGGGGGAAAGCTGTGGGCTGAGCATATTTGTCTATCAGGTTATCAGGTGTTGCTGCATCTCTCCAGAGCGTAACCTGGGCATGAACCACACTGGAGCTCATCCACCTTATGCTGTCCTCCCTCTGTGCCACATCCTGAAGCAGTGTCCTGATGCAAGAAGAAAGCTGCATGTACACGGAAATGAAGCGGTGCCTCTCCTTCAAGTGGACCTGAGCTCTTCACTTTTATTCCTCATTGCCTCATAGAAGGAGAGAAACCTGAAAAGCAAATGAATGCAGCTTTTAAAATAGCCATTTTAAAGCAAGGCTGTAAACTGCAAACAAGCTGGGCTGAGTTCCACAGAAGAGAAAGGAAAGTGAGTTCTGGAGGTGTTTAAAAGATGTGTAAATGTGGTGCTGAGGGACATGGTTTAGTGGTAACTTGGCAGTGCTATGTTAACCATTGGACTTGATGATCTTAAAGGTCTCCTCCAAAAAAAATTATTCTATGATTCTATGATTTTGCCTTCTCCTGTCCTGCAAAAGTGGCTCTGCCTATTGCTGCCTCCCGCCAGGCACGGCCAGCCTGGCTGCCTGCAGACCCCTGGTTCAAGGGGGCGAGGAGGCCTGTGTTCCTGCTTGGCAGCTCGCAAGGGTGGAATAACTGAACTGGCAAAGTCAGAGAACCCAGTAGCTGGGAACCCACAGTGCTAAGCGTGTTGCGGAGCTACAGGAAGCCAACACAGAAATATCGGTCCCCAAGTCGTCCTCTGAAGCATGTCTGGTGGGCAAGGGTCAGACCTCCCTGATTTCAAGATACTGCAAAAGTGCTTTAAGCAATTAAAAATTTGTGACAGTTTTTCCAAAAACAGGTGTTTATATTTTGTGTGTTTGCAACCTTGATTTTTAGAGATAATTGTGTAACAAACCAGATGTTTTGCATTTCAATCACGTATCATGAACCTTGAGGTCTGGTGGCTACAGTCAGGCAGAACTTAAGGCTTAGAGGTTTGGGACCATCTGGTAGAACATCCACTGTTCTCATTCTGTCCTTTCAGTGATGACTCAGACATAAAAAAATTCTCACTTTTTTGATTTTTCTTAAAATTTGGTTTACATTAATATTGACATACAAATAAAACCCAGAAAGTTATCGGATGCATGAATTTATCATTAATACCAATGTTGAATGACTAAGTAAGATCAGAGTGCTTTTTCTCCTCCCCTGCATTTCCATGGAATAAGAAACTGGTAATATGCCCAAAAAACCTCTTTCAAAACGTTGCTTCACAATCGCTGACTAGAAAGATCAGAACATTTCCTGAAATGTTGTGGTTTGCATAAGGTCACAGTGAAGATCAAATGGAAAAATTGTACTGTGTACCAGTTGAGATACGCAAGTCTTTTGACCACTAATTTTGCTCTTTTGTCATTTTGAATATTTCCTGGGAAATGAACATAATTAAGACACCTCTACATATTTTATTATGCATATATCTGTATTTACATACCTACGCATATATATAGTAAGTACAAAGATTTTTGGGTTTTTCAGATGCAACTGCGAAAGTGAAGTTACTTCAGAAAATTAGCTAGTAATAAAATGTCAGCATTTTTCCTTGAAAGACAGGAAAGCGTGAACAAAGATTAGATTCAGAAAAACAAAAATTCACCTGGAAAAACATGCACTAACTATTGTTCTTTATCACAGTGCAGTTGGGTAGTCACCTACAGCTATGGCGGTGTGGCAGGTATCCTTGAACACTACTGAGGGCTGCATGCTTATGGCTTATACTTTTCTCAAAACTGGTAACTGAAGTATATAGGGAGGTAAATTAAAATAAAGGGAATATCAGAGTATCAGTCCTAATAGCGCACTGGAAGCCGTAAAACTACAATGTGTTGTCTGGCACATGGTGTATCTGAAGTTCATCTGAAAGTTGGAAGGGGCCGCAGGAAGTCATCTAATACACCTCAGAGATAACAATGTAAATCAGCTTTTGTGGCAATTAAGGTATGTGTGGTGAAAACAGAGGCAGATGCATGTTTAGATTAGTGAGTTACGCTAGGTATGATAGGTGCTGAAACTTCAAGAATTGATTGCCAAATTTGTTGTTATTCCCATTCTGGGCAAATGTTTGGGAATACGAGAAGAGTCATTAACATCCCTTCTCTCAGCAAGTACCAGTGTAACGAGTAGCAAAACGTCTGAAAACATGCTATGCAGCCCTCTGTAGAACCGGCTGCTCACGTGATGCGACAATATTGTCTTACATTTTTTCATATTTGGCCTTTTGTCTCCTGGTGTCCTAGAATGATATTTTTCCACTTTTTTTTGTCCTAAGTCTTGATGTTAGAGACTAAAATGAAATATATGATGGAGCCTTCAGTTCTCTGGGTCATGAGGAATATTCACTTGGGGAGAGTCAATCGCACATCAGAGAGGCATTTATAATGGTCATTTTAACCCTGCAATGCTCTGGCCTGTGCCAAAGAAAACTGTATTGGCAAGGATCGATGTTATTCACAATGTTATCTTTCCTGCTTTGCTCATGGCAAGAACCTATGCTTATAATTTATCATAGTTCACTTCCGAAGTCTGGTGTTGTCATGTGAAGCCAAAGAGAGCAGATGTTGTTGTGATGGTGATTATTAGCGTTATTATTGATGTTGTTTATAAATTAAAGCCTGTTTAGGAGAGCAGTTACATGCGTTCTTTAGTCCCATGGAACCGAAAGGGCTGCTGAGCTGCCCATGCTTGTTTAAATGCTATTCTAAATGGGGATGAACCTGAACATACGTTTAAGTGCTTCACTGAACTGGAGCCCACTAGAGATATGGAAAGTCTCGTTTTCTTCATGGGACGAACCTTTGTTCGTTCCAGCTAGACCATGCAGGCATAAATCATGCTGAACAGCCAAAGAAGTATCTCCCTGCATAAATTCCTGGATTGCTTAAACTTAACACCTAATTACAGAGCTGGTGAACCTAGATATACTGAAGGCGGTTTGAAAGGCTGCCTGAAACATCATGGGTTGAGATGCCTTTGTCGGGAGCATTGTGCTGTGATGTGTAACGTGGGTAGATTCCTGTGGGATGTTGACAGTTTGTGGGAAATGCATGTAGGAGGAACTGGGTTACGAAGACCAGGAGTTTAATTTTTTTTTCCTTTCTTTCTCTCTCATTGCACTGTTTATGGGCTTGGGGATTTTGGGGGCGGGCGTGGGGGGGAGGAGGTGTGTTGTTTTGTTTTGTTCTCTTTTTAATGTAGGGGGAAGGAAGAGCTTCTGTTTTTGGAAAAATCTGGCCAATACATGCAGCATGTCATGAGTCACTTGTTCCTGGAGGTTCGAGACTACACCGGTCCTACCCTCCCAAAACAATGCTGGTCGATGCTCCTGAAAGCTCTGATGTTCCATTTTTGCTCATGGCATTTATATGGAGTGATAATCACTTGATAAGCCATGGATTTATGTAATAAATTAATCAGCTCTGCAGCGTTTCCTCCACCCTCTGCCTGCCAGTCTGTCTCTACTGGGACTTTTTCAGTTTTTTCCAGTTACAAATAGCTCTCGGTATTATTATTTTCTTTTAAATCATTTCAGGAAAATGTTTTTTCCTCTTCACAGCAGAAGTGGATTTTTTCCTCTGTGTTATTCTGGCCTGAGGCGCAGGGCAGGCACGATGTGGGTCTGCATCAGCAGTGGGTTCTCCGCATGCAAATATGCAGAGTTTAAAGTTCACTGGCTGACGGCAATGCAAGGATAGGGCCAGCAGCTTTGCCACTGGAAAAGGGTGAATCTTACCTTCATGAGCAACTTGTGACTCTTGCATCTAAAATCAACAGGGCATGAGATATCACATCTGAAGTAGTAATGCCATTAGTTACAGAAAAGCTATTTTCATGGCACTCTCCCTCCCGTACTTCCTTTTTCCTCTCCTGAATGTATGCTGGAATTGGCATATGATATCAGGCCATGATCTCTTTAATCTAAAGATGGTGTATATAACCTCTTGACAAATATTTCTTGGATGTAATGAATTTGCATATTCTAATTTTCTTTATAAGCGTTCAGTCCATTTTAATCCTGCTAGAACAAAGAGTTCCAGAGAATAATTTTGTTTTTGTGTTGCGTGAAAAAAATGCAGTCTTTTATCACTACTTATGGAATTTTATCATGTAATGTTTCCACTTTTTGAATGAGAGAAATGTTGAATAGGAGCACAGGATATTCATTTGAATTAGAGCCATCATATTGCAACCTCTAATATATTCCATCTTATTTTGTCTTTAAATTAAATGGACCTAATCCTTTTTATCTTTTCATATAGAAAATTCTTCGTTCCTCTACTTATTTTAATTATTTTTTATCTGAATCCCCTCTGTTACTGTATTATCTCCTACAAAAGCAGTGACCAAAACTGAACACAGCATCCCAGTTGGCGGTGTATTATTCATTTACCTACCACATTATGCTGTTTATCAGGTATTTTCCACCCCGTGTCTTACGTCTCATAATACATCATTTGCCTTTTTTTTTTTTTTTTTTTGCTTCAGAGATGACATACTCTAGAAAAGCTTTCCTGCAGAGCTGTTGTCAGGAGTGATCCGACCTTTTTCCGGAGTGTCACAGGTTATAAGCCAGTAAAGTGTGCGTGACTTTCCAATCGCTTCTACTAATGGTTGTTGTTTTTTATTTATCAGTATGTACTGGGCTGCCATTCATATGGCCTTTTTAGGGTCCTCACTGTGTTTTTCCTCAATTTGGGCCAATACTGTGTGTATGTGTGTTCTGTAGATGCTCCCACATAAGCACATAGCCCTTTCGTGGGTTCATTCCCATCACCAGCCCTGCTAGAAGACACGAGACACCCCACCTCACTCTCTGCCAGGCCATCTGGGTTGGTTGTTCTTACTTTTCATTTCACGCCTCTGTACTGTGCTCCAGTTGTTAGTGCTGAGCTGTTACCGGGGCTCATGCAGGCACATCTGAGCTGCCTTTGAACTTGTTAGCTCAGGTGAAGCTGGCAGCAGTAGGTAGTGTAGGAGGCTGCGAGCCCTCCTGGTTTGCACAGCCTCCATTAGGTAGCTGTGGTGATTTCTGGGCTGATACACCTACCCTCCTGCGGTACGGGAACTACGCTAGCAAAAAATGACTTACGTAAGCTCCTCAACCTTCAGCCGTGCTTCTGAGGGCAACTTGTTCATGGCCTTCGTATTTCAGCCATGAGGAGGGTTTCTCTGGCATCCCGGTTTGCCACGTGTGTTAAACAGCCTTTCTGGTAAAAAAAACCAGACAACTTTATTAAAGGCTTTTGGGTAGTTCTAGTGCATTATATCCACTGAGGTAACTCCACTGATTCCAGCTTTTTATAGGCCTCCACCTAACAAAGCTCATAATCAGTTGCTTAGTATTAAGCTACTGCTGGTGGGATTTTTTCAATGCCCAAATGCAAATGCCTGCTCCTATGCTTTACTCAGGGACGGCTCTCTGTTTACGCACTTGGCTGAAGAAATAGGCTCTTTTATGGGATGTAAGTCTTTACACTTTAGTGTCTAAAAAATTCCTTTCTGTAGCAAGCAGAGCAGGTACAGGTTCTGTAGTCCTGCACTACGAAGCCTACTTACTGATAGCTGGAAACGCTGGCTGCTTTATAAACTAACTGTCTTTATAAACCTAGGACAAAAGAGCGTTCAGATTAAGCAATAATTTGAGCAAGATTAAGAGGAAGAGAGAGAACACATGGCCAGTTAGTCACCAGAGATACACACGCATGCATAAAGTAAATCCCCAACCTGTTATAGTAATGCACTTGGTTACTGGAAATGCAATACGAGCTTACTTTCATGAGCAAGGATGAAAGAACTCGTTTAACCTTTGTACAGCATTTTCCACCCACACAGAAAAGTGACATCAGATGCTTCGCATAGGTAAAAAACAAGTCAGCATTTGGGAGACTCCCGAACTAGAGACAGAGATACCGAGATACCTCCTTGCCACGACGTTTGTTCACTGAACTTGCTACATGCTTGCGGTGGGTCACTTGAAACCTCTCGTTGCTCGTTTCTGGATCTTAATGACTCCGACGCAGAAAAAGAACTTTTCAGCCCTGTGCGTAAAGCACTGGACATGAAGCACTTGCTAGAAGGTATTTAATGTTTGTATATGCAGTATAAAGTAAGACTTTTGCATTTAAGTTGAGGAATACTTTACTTTCCAACATGCTGCTGATCGAATCGTTGTCACTGAAGAGATTTTTCATAAGGTCAGTCATTAGCTGGCCTTTAAGTAAAAGCATAAAGCCTTGGCAAAGGAGTTTAAATGAGCATCACCTAGACAGCGAAGTAAGACGCAGGCTGGAAGCGTCTACCTCTGTGCAACACCTGGGTGGGTTTCAGTCCACTTCAGTGTCACTTAAGACACACTGCAGGATTTCTGAAGTTCAAGGTTTCTAATCTTTGCAGAGCATCTCTGTGCTAATATTTTGTGTTGCTTTCAAAAAAACAAGTTGGGGCTTAGTTCCTGCGTGTCCCAGCATACAACAAGACAGGATTTGGTTTTAATTGACATTTTTGACCTATGTGAATGCACTTATTCCTCCTTCCTCCCTCCTGCCCCCCAAAAGTGTTTGAGAAATAAACTTTGATGTGCTGGGAGAAGTAGCATGTGCTTGCGAAGGGAGAAGGTGGGGGTGGCGGAGGTGGTGGAAGGAGTTCAGTTTGTCAACACGACAGCCAGGAAGCAAGTTATTTATAACGCTTGTGGTGGAGAGGGGGCCAGCCCACATGTTTTTAAAAAAGAGTTTAACTGATCGCATGGTACAGCTAATTCGGTTATTTGTAAATACGTTCCGCTTGCAGTCTTGGCGGAGACAGAGGGAGAGTGAAAAGAAGATCACGGCACAGGGCACGGCTGGTCTGGCTCAGAGCACCTACGCTGGGGTGCTGCCCCCACGTCACCACCCAGCTCTCTCTGGACTTCAGCCATGCTCCTGAAAAGGACTTTGCTGTCCCTAGAGAAAGTATGAGTGGAGGCACGCAGGAACTGACACTTTCTCAGAACTCAAAAATCCTTTATTGAAAAGACGGCTCTGACAATGCACAGCCTAAATTTTGAACGAGTTCTTAAACCGCAGAATATCTCATTTTCAGCTGGGTTTCTTCACCCTATCAAAGAGGAAGTTAACTGTGAGAGGCATATGACCATGAGACTATACTTGGCTGGACTGACATCAAAAGAAATTAATTTTGGACACATAAAGATTTTTAAAATCACTGCTTCAGTACAGTCACATTTAGATTTTTTTTTTTTTTCAATGATGTACAGCATATAGTGAGCTATTCTCGTGGACTGAACAACACTCTAAGTCCCATGATGTATGCATGACACGGACTTGACACTGCTGCTACATTCCTTCAGTTCAACAGCCGTGTGAAGGCTGTATCATCCTGAGCTAAAAAAGGTCAAAAAAATAGCTTTATCTCAGGAGAGATATCCGGCATTTTAATGCTTGGCCATGCAAACCTCAAATCACATGCGTGTGTATTCGTACGTATATATACATATATATATGATATACATGAGCAGATATATATACACAACAGTACTGTATTATTCAATACAGACATATTTTAATTTCATTTTCTTATAGCAAAAAAAAAATAAAAATAACACAAACAAGTCCATCTCCTTTTTTTTTTTCTTAAGGCAGTAAGAGACCTAAGTATATGACATAGCAGATTAAATTTTGGGGAATATGCAAGTATTTGTACCTTATTTTTATACTTGGAAAAATAGACAGAAGGTACATTTTTAATAATAATATTAAAAAAAAAGACAAAAATCCGTACTGGGGTCTAGCTTGTTAAAGAAAAGGCAAGAAGGGAGAAGTTGCAAGAGGTATTGCTGTAGCAACCTCCGTGAGTTACATCCATTTACTGGTTAGAAAACTAAAATTACTTAAGGGCATGCCCTGCCCTTCTTACTCTGGGAGTCCGCCCATCGGAGTCCTGCACAGCAGTTGGAGGTCCAGCTGGGGACGTGCTACTCACCCCAGTGCAGAAGCTTCACAGGTAGCATGGAGTGAACCTTCTGGGTGAAATTCTGGCCCTATTGAGGTTGGCAGGTGTTTTGCGACTGGCTACAATGGAGCCAGAACGTAATCCTCTTTCTCCAGAAGAGAAGCTAGGAACCAGAATTAATACCTGGGTACAGAACTGCAGGACTTTCATATTTTTTAGTATCAGGGACCTGCTTTTGGCCCGAAAGATCACAGGATGAACCAGGAAAGGAAATGATGGAACAAAGATGAGCAGCTATTTCACTGATTTCCTGATGTTCCAGAGAGGTAGGAAATTAGGATCAGTGGGGATTTATATGTACTTTGCTGGCAAGATTTACCAGAGCTTTCCCACACCTGAGATTGAGAGAATGTATTTGACAAATTTTGCTTTCATTAAAACAAAACAAAGCAAAGCAAAGCAAAACAAAAGACAGCCAAGAACAAACTTGGAAAGGTACATTTTGAAAGCAAAAAGCTTTAAAAGGAACAAACATTTGGAAAAGATCTTTTGGATGACAAAGACTTTGGTATCCTAAAATGCAGGACACCCTGTGCTCTTCCAATACTGCATACAATGATGGAAATTCCTGCACCTTCAGCATCATTGGGAAGCATCTTAGTTCATAGTTGGCAATACATGACACTGGTATGGCATTAAAAGGAGCATTTACTTAAAAGTTGCAATGTGCATCCAGTCTGTGAAGTCTTACAAATAGGGAAAGACTAAATGGAATTCCCATTAGATTAATGCATGTATGAAAATAGATATTTCAGCAAGCAACGCTGTTTCACTTCTCAGGCCAACTACGCAGAACAGAAACCTATTTAGGGATGCACAGAGAGAGAAATTATATTTCCATTTTAGTAATAGTATTGGACTATACAAACTTGCATTTCAGCCTTTAGTTTATTTTTTTAATCTAATATTTATATTCCTGGATAGACACAGCAAAATGTATCAGCAAAAGCTGTTCTGTCCCTACAAAGTATAAAGACTGGCTCTAGCAAATTACAAAGGTGTCCAAGCCCATCATTCCTTACTTGACGGTTTGCTCAGTGTAACATAGTTTAACTCTTCCCGGTGGATCAAAAATAATGTTTTCTCTGGAAAGGACAGGAGACTTCTCAACCTTAATACTCTCCCACATTTCTATCAGGCTAATCTCTGGGCTATGTCCTTGTATTACCTAAAATAACTGATAGCAGCCACATCTTCTGGGTCTCCCAACTATGTTTTCTAGTTGATTTTTCCCAGGAATAAATTCAGGCAGTCAAGTCCCAGCACTCCCCTCCAGTTCAGTTGTAATAATACTATTTTATATTCTCAATGCTGGATTGTAATTTCTTGGGATTTTACCTGTGTTTTGAACCATGATCAACAAATGATAAATTGATACCATCTGCAGATGCTATCGGTCTACATGTTATAATAGCTATGGCTAATTATTTAAATTAATTACAAACAATTTTATAGGACCTTTTTTTGTAAATTTATTTTCAAATAATACTTAATTATCTGGTAAAAGTTTTTAAACTGGCAAGCAAACTAATTGAGACAAATGTCTCAAAACCATGATCTCTTTTCTAGGAGGGGAAATGCTACAGTAAGACTGGGAGCAGATGAAACTTTATAAGATTTGCACAACTTATTTATACTGAAAGTCCATAATACCTTTAACAGCATTAGTCAATCCATTTCAGGCTAATATGACCTTTCTAGACTGAGTATGGATCCAAACCAAAAAAATCTGTGTTTTCTGAGTTTCAAATATATTTGGTTACAAAATTCTTTCTTTGCATTTTCTCTATGCATTTTATGGACTTTGAGTAGAACTGGATTAAACATTCCAGCGGGAGCAGTTTCAGCCCCGGTGATCCATCCCTGAAGCCGCGTGCTAGCATTGATTAGGCTGTGTTGCAAGTATTGTGAAACTGGAATATTTGTTTTGAAAAGGCACAGATCCTCAAATTGGAAAGTCTCAACCACTTCTTTTGGTTAACAAATTATTTCTAGCACTAAAGCACTAACTTTTCTTTCTTTTTTTTTTTTTTTCCTGTACAAAATGCGGGCTTGACTTATTAATGGAAAATTATAATTAACCTCAAATTTGTATTTTCTCATTTATATATTTGTAGGGCAGCGGGAGCATTTAATCAGGAAAGGAAGCAACCAGATTTTTTCATTTTCAACTTACCAAGCCATGGTGCTGCCCAGCTGCCCTGCAGAAATCTCGCATGTCTCCCATGAACCAGGCAGCAGCAAATGAGCCCATTAGGTAGTTCGTCCTGCTCAGATGACCAGCTGGGTAACAGAGAATCCTGACATTTTAAACAGAACTGACAATTCAACAGTAACTTCTACAGCTGTGAGAGAGTTCATTATGTCAAGGGACTGCATCTACAATGCACAATGGAAGTGAATCTGGGCAGGATTTGAATAAAAAGGAGCTAAGCTGTGTGGAGGGACAACATGGAAGATCAAATGAAGAGCTGAGGATGCCTTTGTGTGAATACGAATGCATGAAAAGAGACTGTGGATGGAACTGAATTTCACCCAGGGAAGCGGCATCCCCATGCACAAGCACTGTGGGCTAAGCTTCCCTGTCGGACTTGGGTTTTGCCAAAGTGCAGCACAGCATGAGGAAGTTTCAGGCAGAGCTGTGGTGCAGAGAAGCAACTCCGGAGGCCAAATAAACTCAGATAGTATTAGACACCTAGAAAGAGCACACGTTTATTTTTTTGTTTTTTTTTTTTTTTTTCATTTAATGGATCCTAGAAGACAAACTCTCTGTTCAAGAAAATCTGTCAAAGTAGGTTTCAACCATGCTGTGCTGGCATCCTCAGAAAGTCCTTGCCTAGATGTCAGTTCATTGTTACTATTAAAAAAGGTGGGCACACGGTAGTGGACTGCAGGACGCAAGCTCAAAACAGTAATTCAAAACTATATGATGATGTGGATTAAGCTACTGGGTGACTTGTACAGTACCCTGGTGTTGCATGACCTAACCTAACGAGAGATGTATGCAAGCAAAACCTGCAGTCAGAGTCCTTAGAAGGCAAAGAGCACATTAAACCACATCAAGGCCTCTGTGAGCTACTTCTAAAATGTTAACAAGCAGCTTGCTTAAAGAGCAGTGGCAATGATAAGAGAGACAGAGATAGAGAACGTAATTGGCTAAAAATAATTTTACTGCCAGAATGCTCTTTTGAACTGCTTACTGTAGTTTCACAGCAAGTTTTTTTGCAATTTCAGGCTGTATTTAGCAAAGTTTCATTTGAAACAAAAAATGAAGAGGAGATATTATCCCATATGTCTACTAAATACTAGCTGACAAGAGGAAAATATGACTGGGCCAGCAGCATTACCGGCTTTAGATCTCTTGGAAAAACTTAGAATGGATGAAATGTAAGGGAGGGTGCAAAAGGTGTCTGATGGCGTGTTACTGAATGGAGGGGTGAGTGGGTTGTGGGAGTTGTTGTTTTTAAATCGCATTAATAAAATGGTTGCAAACATGACTCACGTGGCAGCAATCGCCTTCCTGAGCTAAAAGGCAGAAGGAGACCTGGTCCCACCTGCAACCCATCAACTCCCATCACGGCTGTTGGGGTTGCAGCCCCAGCTCAGATGCTGAAGGTGAGACTCTTGGAGGCACCGCAGTAGCCTGGCTTCAACACAGGTGATAAGATACAGCATCTCACTGTGCCAGAGCTGGGCTCGCAACAGGTGTCTCCTAAAGCACGTGGACCTCCCCAAGCTGAAACAGACCCCCAGGTGATGGCAGGGGTGTGCTGCCGGTGTGTGGCCCTTCAGTGCACCACTAGCCCGGCCATCGTTTCACCCCTCTGGACCAGGGTTTGCTCTCCCAAAGCGGGAAGCTCAGGTGGCCATGGTGCCCTGTGGCTCCCGAGAAATAAACTCCCCATTTTGGATCAGCCAGGACTATACTTTAATTAGACACAGTTGTATTGTTTGAAAAACTCTGCAACGCACTGGCCATGGCTGATGTTAAGAGAAACTAGAGAATTACGAGACAGGCTTTTTTTCATTGCTCCCTATGCAACCCGGTGCCTTCAGAGAGTAGCTGTGCTGTTTGTTTATTATTGTTATTAGCTTTTATTAGATTCAGTGCAACCTACCTCAGAGTGCCCCTTGTTTTTCAATTTCTGGTTTGACACCATTATTTGTACTGAGGAAAAGTTCAATATATTGTAGAAATTACTATAAAGTGAATTATTATAGGATAAATTATTAAATTTTCTTATATAATATTTTAATAAATAATAACCAATTGTTGAAATATATTAAATGTGAATACTTTTGTAGCTGGCTAGGGGGACAGCAAGCAATTTTAGCAGCTATGAAATGTTTACATTCGTGGTATTGGTAGGAAAATTGAGGGTTTTTTTTATACAAACTAAGCAATACCTTGATTCAGACACATTTTTGAGGTGAAGATCTGTAGCAGTTCCAGCAATTGGTTGATATGACATCTACCTACCACAGTAGAAGAAACACTTTCTTTTTATAAATGTAAAAAAGCTATAGAGATGAATGATAATTGTTTGCTGTGCAATTAAATAGCTAATGTTGACATTTCAATTATCATCATTAGCCTTCAGCCTGAACACCCTACTGAAACGAATAGGATCAGCTTACAACCACACAGAGAGCCCTCGCTTCAGGCTGTCTGAAGAGTTGGGCATAATTCCCTGTGCTGGGCTCCTGTTTAGCTAATGCCTGGAAGGTTGCTTCCATCACCACGAAAGGCAGAGTCTGAAATAGGATGGAAGTGATGGTCTAGTTCCCAGTACAGTCCCACTTTTTCCCACTGCAAACCAATTCCCAAAATTTCAGGTGCTGAGAGCTGAGATGACTAGTTGCATTCACTGCATTTCTTCAAACAAGACTGATGTCCCCCTGTTGTTGACGTCTTCCCCTCTCTCACTACAAACTTTACCTGTCCTATACCCTCTATTCCCAAACCTTCTTTACTTCTACGTCTTGTTGCACATCTGCAATACCAGGGCTCTGTCCTGCTTTGGAGCCCCGCACGAGGACCAGCTGCTGGCTCTGATACAGGACCTGGTGCACCTGCTGATGCAGCAGACTCGCAGACACGAACGCCTGCCTCCTATGGGGTGCTTACCCGGGTCCTGCAGGACAGCCTGTGGCTCACAATGTGTCCCAAAGCCACCGCCTGCCCCCTGACCACATCCCCCTGTGCCATGTTGTGATGCACGTCCATGATCATGTCCCCTGCCTGAGCAAAGGCACAGTGTTAAGGAGGCTACTGAAGGTGGGGGAAGAACAGCCAGCTGAGAAAGGGGAAGGTGGCACATCCAAAGCAGAGTCAGCAGCTTTACAAAGAGGCACAGCTGACACCAGTAATGTGAATGTTCAGATGGATTACCCAATACACCTCAAAGCTTTCATGAGGAAAAGACAAGAAACACTGGTTTCAAGAACGAAGAATTTAGAGCAGTTTTGTCTTGTTTGGTGAGATTATTCAGTCAGGAAAGCAGATGCAAAATTGTGTATTTTTATAAGGTACCTCACCTTTATGCAGTGTATCTGAAGCTACCGCTTGGCTCGCATGCAGTCCAAGTGCTCCTCCCAGCTATGAAGGTGCCGTCCACACGGGAGGCAGATGGTGGACCAATGCACTGAAATCTGCTCAAGCCTGCAGGCAGACCTGTGCAGGGGGGCTCAGTGTGGCTGCAAACCACCCACCTTCATTCAGGATGCCTACCATTTTTCCTCTTCTTCTTGTATCTCTGTGGCTTTTTTCCTCATTCCCCTCCTGCAGGGGTGGGATGAGCATAGGCTGACTACTTTTTGTGCACGGTTTTTACAGTGCACGGTTTTTACATTGCAGTCAGCTATCTGTATTATGTGAGGTGAATAATCCAGATCATCTATAGCTGGGTGAAGAGGTGGCCAGCAGCTCTGCACGAACCACTTGGGTTCTAACTAGCCTCCTTGGCTCCAACTCAAAGCCAACTATGGATGAAGGGCTTGTGTGCCTCTGCACTGTGCTTCCAACACCTGCATGAGCCCGGTGTGCAACTTGTCCCAGCCCTGATCCCAGAGAGCGGGGAATTGATTGTAGCACAGAGTTACACTACAAGCGTTGCATTGGCAGGACTGCCAGTGTGGAGTGTCAAATTGAAAGTGACAATAACCTTTCTTTTTTCTCTCTCGTTACCTTGTGAGCATTTTTCTCATTTTACAGTCTGGCAAAACTGATGCAGAGATAGTTCAGGTGACTTATATGGGAGAATATGAGTCAAGATATAGACTAAGCTGTCTGAATCCCTTTATAAGCAGCTTTTGTCTCATATTTTGGCCTGACCTAGCATCATCTCACATCCCAAGGACTTTTGAGTGTATGCTGCCTTGAACAATGCATGACAGTGGCTGCGTGACATTTCCCAGACCCAAGAAAACTTAATGCAGAAATCTAGTAGTGATTCTGATGTGCTTTTATGTACACATCAAATCAAACCTCACTTTAGTATACAGTTACGTTACAGTAAGTCAGATTTATCCCAATCATAACTCTGATGGCTTTAATGAAGCGGCAACAGAAACTAAGTTTATCTATGAAATGTTAAAGTAAGTTTCAGAAACACATTTTTTTTTTCAGCCCATGTTTTTCCACAGTGGAAAGAGTACATTATTATTTGAATGAAATAGAAACCCCAACAGTTTGAGTATTTTATTGAACAAAGTAATGGTTTTCTTCATCTGTTCTCGTCATGTGTTGAAGGAAAGTGAACTGGCTGTTTTCAAAAATGTGGCCAAGCGCTTCTGAAGAGTAATTAAGTAACACATCAAATGACTCAAAAAAATCCCCCCAAAACTAGGACATTTGCAGCAGTGCTGGAAACCATGCTTTTAGACCAGACTTCACTCTAAATCCAAGTAGGTTTTCTTTGGTGTTTTTGTTGGAGGCATTTTTCTATTTATTTTTTTTTTTTAAATCCAACTCAGGTTTATCAGAACATGTCAGAAAAAAAAACTCCCAAAACCTGTCCACAGCATTTTTCTCTGTGAGGGAGGTCACAATGGCAGAAATTTCACAAGAAAACTGGCATCATCAGATTTCCACCTTTCAATTGGTTTGGGGCCAAAACAGTCATTGATTTTTCACTTTCGGCTGGAGCTTGTAAATAATCATACTGTCTTTTTTTCTGCTATAATAAAACTGGTATGATACTAATTAGATACAACAAAACTAGTTCTGATCAATTTTTAATTTCTTCATCTTACCATTAAATGTAGTCATATCTGTATTTTGCACATTCAGTCATATTTGAATTCAGATAAGATATTTTTAGTGAAATATTAAATAAATTACAAAGATGTATGGAGATTTTTTTGTGCACTATTATGAGCGGTAAAAACAAAGCAAATTGGTAAATGAGTATTCAATTCCTCTATTTAAATACCTGTAGAAAATAAGGTAAATAAAAATATAGTTGACAGCAAATATGTCCAGTGGGAACACTTCCTTGTGTTTTACTTTATAGTGGCTAAACATTAAGTCAAGACTTTAACTTGAATTTAATGTATTAAAGCAATAACAATCAAGGCACGAGGCATTTCCTGGGAATTAATGGCTGACTGGGAGAGTTGATGGGGCAATGTGAAACTGAGGGCCATTAACCTCGGCTAGTCATTAATTTCCCTGAAAATTCCCTGTGCTGAAGTTGTTAGTGCTTTTTATAATCTTCTTATATATTAAGTATATAGATATAAACATTTTCCCTCCTGTCCAAGCAATTTTTAAAAAGATACCATAGGAAGGAGATATTTAAGCAGTAATGCTGTTGCTGTTGGCTTTCCTGATAAATTTAAAAAAAAAAAAAAGGCAAAATTAAAAAAGAAACAAACCCAAACCATTTTTGAAGCAAAATATAAATTCCCTAAATGAACACTGTAGGTATTGTTGGAGAACTCTAGTACAATCTAGCACAGAGAGTGAGGCAGACCATCAGCTTCTGCAGTCAATGGTGCCCAGATGGCTTTGATGGAGCTGCCGGCAGCAATGTACCTCCTTGTTTCTTCCAGAGGTTCCACAAAATTAGGTCTCTGATGTCTCCTTCCCTGACACTGCTCACTTCGTTGCTGATATCTCACTTTGCTAATGTTCATTGCTGATATCTCACTTTGCTGATATCTCACTTTTGCACATTTCCCTAGGAGCAGAAGATACCAAGACCCCTCCAAATTAATGTTAATACTTGGAACACAAAATGTTGATGCAAAATCATGACTTGCCAAAAGTCAGCAGGTGGAGGGTGGTGATCTTTCCTGTCTACTCAGCGCTGGTGAGGCCACACCTCGGGTGCTGGTCCAGTTCTGGGCTCCCCAGCACAAGAGAGACATGGAGCTACTGGAGAGAGCCTATTGAAGGGCCACAAATATGTTTAAGAGACTGGAGCATCTCTCCTACAAGCAAAGATTGAGAGAGCTAGGCCTGCTCAGTCTGGAGAAGAGAAGGCTCAAGGGGATCTGATAAATGTATTTAAATAGCTGAAGGGAAGAGGACAGGGCCAGGCTCTTTTTGGTGGTGCCCAGTGACAGGACCAGAGGCAATGGGCACAAACTGAAACGCAACAGGCTCCACCTGAACACTGGGAAACATTTTTCCACTGTGAGGGTGGAAAACCGACCATTGGCACAGGTTGCCCAGAGAGGTTGTAGCATCTCCATCCTTGGAGATATTCAAAAGCTGTCTGGAGATGGTTCTGGGCAACGGGCTGTAGGTGGTCCTGCTTGAGCAGGGAGTTGGACAAGATGATCTCCAGAGGTCCCTCTGTGTCCCTTCTTAACCGTTCTGTGACTCTGGGAAAATCGTGAGGTTCGACCACAAAAAATTTTATTTCTCTGGGCTCCTCAGGAAATCCTTATGAGTAAATGCCCGATTTCCAACATATTCTAGTCAGACAAAGGACCTGCAGGGTTACAGACTCATGGAATCAGATCAAAAGTTATCCCATCGCGTTTAAAACCAAAAAAGGAACAGTTGTGATCCTGTATTCTGACATACGATATTATGCTTCTATATATATAGCTTGAGAGGTCATCTTTGTGCATTATTAGTTGTTATTAATAAAGTTCATTGCAGTAATACCTCAGGACCATTGGGGAATGGCTTCCTATCATGTTGAGGGAAGAGAACAGACTGCTAGACATTCCTACAGCATTCACAATCTTACTTTTCATGCACTGGTTGAAACAATAAATAGACCATCCACAGCAACTCCAAGGAACAGAAATGGTGATGGCATTCTTTGTCCGGCTTTCATTTTTTGCCTTTGATGGTATTGATTTAACCTTTATGAAAATTAATCTCAGGAGAGGAACAGAGCCTGAAGATTTTACTTTTAAGACTAGCAATTTCCAAGAGCAGTTCCAAGTTGTTGCTCTTCCTGGGTTTGGGTGCGTTTTTTTGTGTGGATTGATTTTCTTATTTGATAAAGTGGTTACCAGATAGTGCTTTGTAACTTGGCCAACCCGTTTTCAGGAGTCATTCATTCATCTTATAATTGACAATAAAACGTTCCGTCTCCTACTGTAGCTTGTTTAAAAATCAGTCATTGCTAACAACAAATGAAAACTCAGCATGTGGAAGTGTTAGAAAAGGATGTTGGACCATGTGTAGGGAATTTTATTCATCTTGATATTTTTGTGCACCTGTGAAGTAATTGGGGCATATGAGTCCATCATTAAACGTAGGTGGCAAAATAATTTCAACCCTGTATTAGACCTAGAGATGAAATCACTCGCTTCACATGAGGAATACCCTCTATGTTAACATATTTAAGACACCCTTCAGCATGGAGAAGTAAAGAGAAAAAAAATCCATTATTAGGAAAGGGCTACTCTCTTGAATCTGAAGCCCAGCTTCTGATTAGGTAGCATTAGTAAGTGTTTTTCCATAGCTATGCTCACTTTCATCATGGATGCGGCCCTCACAAGCAAGAAAGGAAATGGAATGCAACCCTAGCTTGACCTGACCAGAAGCAAAATAGGAGATACCACCTTTCTCTTTGCCCCATTCTGACTGCAAATAGGAAAGAGGAAGTCTAAAGAGGATCCTAAACCAAAAGCACCAATACAGACATTCAGCAGACTCCGGGGAAGTTGTGACCCAAGTCACAATCTGAACTTTGTGGCTGATGCTTCCCCCTTGCATGGGCTAAATTAAAATCTAAAACCCAGTAAATGAGGCTGAATTGACAGAGAGGAAAATACAATTCAGATATATACTGTGTCACACCAAACAGTGGCAAATTATCCAGTATGAAACTATAAAAAGCTGTATCAGTGCCTTTTCCTTTGGCAAAACACTATATATTTGACAAAATTGTTTCCACTAACCGAAACAATTGCCAGTGAGGAGGCTGTATTTTATCATTTGACATGCCACCCCAGCTGTAAGGGTTCTATTAGATTGTCTTGGCTCAATGTTTGATATTTATTCTTATTATTTAGGAGCATCAGATACTCATGTCTTGGAAGATGCCTATTGAATGGTGATAAGTGTCTGGTACACACACAGGTGATATCACTGCACTGGCATTAACTCAGTTTCACAACCTGTGAGTTCAGAGCATTATCACAGAAAGAGCTGGGAGTTTATTTATATCAAACTGACCAATAATTAAATTTGGCACTTGCTTATATAAAATTTGGGATTTCTCTTGTGCTTTCCCTCCAAGGTGTTCTACAATTCTTCCTTAGGCAGTTAATCGTGTGATTACCCTGTTCATTGCTATGATAAAATACTCACTTTAGACATGTATATATTGCATGGAGAGATAGAGGCAGAGTCATTTGAAATAAATTTTAATGAAATACCCTAAAGCCTTGAAAAGAGATTCAAACAGGTGGAAGACAAGCAGTCCACAAATTGCAGTGTTATGAGCTCTACTGACTGTAGAGAGCAGAAAGAGGGGCCCCGTAACTTCTCTTCCATCTGGCTATGGAGCTGCTAAAGAAGTGTAACAAGGCAGAAAGAGATGTTTACAGAGAGCTGCAGTGAGTCATTAGCGTGGCAGCTATTTGGTTAACCAATTAAGACGTTATATTGATTTACACAGCAGTTTTTAGAAATACGTGTCAGTTTTATTGCCATCGCTTTTAATAAGCAGTGGTGTCTCTAACTAGGTCTGGTCCAGGGAAATGGTTGCATTAGAAAACAGATTAATAAACACAGAGATAAATATGACTTCAGCTGTTGATGTGAACAAAAATGGATATATTTCCAAGGGAGTTATGTGTTCATGGCCATCTAATTTGTAAATCCATAGTTAGCTACAATCAGTTGCAAAGTAGATTAAAAAAAATATAAATCTAATGACTTCCCAGTTTGCCAGAACTGAGCTCCTCTTTTAAAGAGGAGCTTTAAATGCAGTTTTTTGAAAACCTGTGTTGGAATCTACATGGAAACTGTATTGCTTTTTGGCTTCCTCTCAGAGGTGGTTCCAGCAAACCCCATGTATTTTTCTGTGAAAAAAAAAGTGACTTGAGGTCTACTGAAATCCACTGGGTAAGGTGATAAGGGCTTGAGCAGACCTACGGTGAAGACCATCCTAGGCAAGAATATCGATTCTACTACATGTGTTTAATCCACAAGCTGCACTGATCATGAACCTGTTACGCAGACCGCAAAGGAAACACTTCAAAGGCCAGTGGAGAAAATAGAAGTGTTTTACAAAATCATTGTGTTTCCATGGAATTGACATTCTACCCTTACTTTACTCGAGACGGATGGTTGCTAGCATGGTCATATGCATTGTGAAGAGACCGGAATGAGTCAGTAATGAAGAAACTGATATGAAGGAAAATCTCTCTCTCTTTCTCGAAGGGATAATTGGCGAGTTTGTATCTCTGAAGCAATGAGTTTGGAAAGATTGTAACAACATCAAATTGAAACAGCCAATTTCACTGAAGCCTGGCCTCTTAAAATGTTGTCCAGGATTTTTTAACATTTTACGACTGAACATAATAACTCTCCGATATTCTTTTCCAAAGAAGGAGGAAAAGGCTTTTGAGGGTCCTATTAATAGAAGGATGATAATTTAACCTGGGAGGAAAGATGTAACGCGAGGATATTGGTTGTTGTTATAGGCAACTGTTATTCATTCCCAGTGATTTCAGATGAAGCAGATTCTTCGAGGGAGAAGTTGTTCTAGGGGAGCTGATCAGCTGCTGCCTTCTGGGCTTTCCAGCCCTGGCTGGAAACACGGCCTTTGTAGTGCCATTTACTTAGACTTACATCTTCTTACCTTTGCAGAGGTCCGGCCACACTCCTCCCCCTACCACCATGAAGCATTCCTCCCCACTGCTAGCTCATGTCCTTCGCTCTTCTGAATCCCGTGTCAGGAAACTTAATCTCTTCTCCACTTCTGCAGTGCCCTGGGAGAGAATTTCAGTGCTTACTGACCAATTAATGTCTCTAAGCAGATGTTAATACTAAATTAATAGTTTCAGCTCGTGCAGCATTTTTACTCTTGACTGCCACAGTTCTGCCCATTTTTCTTGTCCGTGATGTCCTTTTGGGAATGTTGCAGAGCTTTCACAGAGGTTCGAGTTATTAAAGCACCCTCATTGCGCTGTGTTGATTTTCACTGTTCACAGCAAATTGAAGCGAGGGGAGTGCCTGAAGTCAGGATAACTTTCCAGGTGCCTGCGATACTTTTTGCAATGCATAGTTCATAAGGGCTATTTAACACAGATTTCTCATTATCATAGTATTCTTGCATGTTAAGTGTTTTATATGACATTTTTTGCAGCTACCACGGGCAAAAAATAAAATGTCTTCCCTATAAGAATTTTTTGTTGTTGGTAAATGTAATTTAATAATTAATAATTTCTTGGTAAATGTAAATTAAAGTGCTTTAACTCCTTACTACTATTCAAAACCATCACGTGCTAACCTAACTTTGTCTTTGATTGTGCGTGTTCATCTGCAAACATCAAAAAGCCCACACTGTTATTCTTCCTCAACCAGCTGTTAGCTTTATTATGCCAAATTCTGGTTTCCGTAGCATAGACTGAAGTCATTCTTTTGCTTATAAATGGATCAAAACTTGCTTCATCACCTCACAGACTCTTCGAAGGGATTTTGCACGTCGAGAAAAAAACATCCTTTTCCCAGAAGTAGTTTCTAGAAACTACCTTGACACGAAGCGAAAGAGCTCTGTGCCAACAGCTCCAACTCGTTTAGCCAATAAATAGGTGTATGGTCCAGGTATGGACAGTGGAGAAAGCAGCATTTAAGGTGATGACCTGCACAGCCCATGTTCTCAGAGGTGTGAGCACACACTTGGGGAGGACCTGAAATAAGGAGGTGGTCTAGCAAAATGCTAGAGTAGAAAAGCCTTTACCTGATCTGGTCTCAAATGGATGAGGTAGAACGTGGTGTGGTAGATTAGACGTGCGGACACAAGATGGTGTTTAATAAATTCTGGTGGAAGGAAAGTGAGAGATGATTTACCACCACACAAAGTAAATGGATGGTGCATTGAGGTATATCAGTAGGAGTACTGAGTCACAGCTCATCATCTGGAAAACTGGAAATTTTTGGTACTACAGCAACCCAGCAGTTGCTGTATATATTCTGGGAGCAAAGAGAAAGTGACAAGTAATGCTTTTTGGAGCATATTATAAAAGAAGTGGGTTTTATCTTCTGGGTGTTTCCATCCTATAAGTTTTCCTGTCAGATTTGGGAGAACAATATTTCACTTGGCTTTCAGTTTGTCTCTGAATCATTGTAACAATGGAATTTATTCTTCCAAACCTGAACTGCTGAAGAATAAAAGGCAGAGCTGTTTGGAAGGTGGGTGGGAAAGAGGAGAGGGGGGGAAAGAAAGAGAGTCTGTGCATGACTGATCTCATTTGCTGCATCTCACAAACTCAAGGCAAATATGATGGCATTTGATTAATATTCATTGCGAAGTGACCAAATGCTTCATTTCTTAGCTTGAAGATCAGAATAAAGAGAGCGTTTCTCCTGCGATGGGCTAGATTTAAGAGCAACTTTGCGTAAGAGCAAAGGAGCAATGACTATTTTTTTGTAAGGGAACAGCCTCTGCAGTGGACATGCTTCAGTGAAAAAGACAAGAACTTTCTGCTAGAATTTAATACATTTGCAACAGTTATAGGAAAGACACCTGCAGACAAAACAGTATGCTTATGGAGGATTTAGTGGAAAATGACTGAATTCTTCTGGACTGGAGACATGTCGGTGTGGTCTCTATCGCTGATGTACTGTTTGAAGAGACACAGTTGGACAAGCCAGTCCTTGAAGTCACTGCCAGACCTTACTGTAGGTAACTATGGAATTTCAGAGTGATATTTACTGCTCAGTAACTCTTCATATCTGCTGGTTACACTTAATAAAAATTTAGTTGAGGAGGTAAAACTGGAAAACGTATCCTATTTTTTAATGTCCCATATATTATAAGCTCAGGGAGAAAGAGGATAAACATTCAATCTAGAGATAAAGTGTTCCTTATTACTATAGATGTAAAAGCTTGCACTATATGTTTAAGAATTGCCTTTGTAAGCAGAGTTATGGCACCTGAATTTTCCGTGCTCACATTGTCTTCTGAATTATTGCACTAGTTTGCCACTAGGTTGTTAGGTTTTGGAGGGAAAGACCAGAACCGTTTTCTTGGTTGGAGTAGAGTCAAAATGCTTTTTCTAAATGCCTGTATCAATTTTTATCCTCATCTCTACAGGGTTTTTTTTGTACTTTTTTTGGTGGAAACTTTGTTTGATTTTGATCTTTTTACGTTATGAAGAACTTGCAGATGTGCTTATATATAATTAATGTTTATTAATTTTGTGAAATCAAATTGTTTAAACTTCTTTCAGATAAGTATCTATGTTGCTACTAAAAAGTGTGTGTTATACTTGCTACTTTTACTACATACAAGCTCCTGGTTTACTACTCATTAAATATTCAGATAGTCTGGTGTCTCGCTTATGAGACGTAAGAAGAGGAACTGAAAATAGCCTTAATTCTGCAGAAGACTAGACAAAGGCAAGCGATTTTTTTTTTTTTAGCTTACTTCTTAATATCATCAGACTACGGAGTGATATCATACTTTGTAACATGACCACATGGATTTCTGTCTTACCTTGAAAAGGTTGGGTCCCAAAATACAGAATTAGAATAAAATGTTTGGGAAAGGGAAAGATTGTCTTAGCCAAACTGGAATCTATTGCTGTGAAAAGAATGAATGCAACAGATTTTATTATATCAATTTGAAAACAGTTATCAGTCAGCATGACTGCAACAATGCACTCAGCTCCTCCCAACACTCTTTTGACTTGGTTGAACTATTGGATCGTGCTAGCACATTCTTTTAATGTCAATATCACAGTGAAACCCATTTGAACAAAAAAGATACAGTAATTTAAATACATCGTTTGTTTCCGAAATGCAAATACATCAGGCAAAAGTCAGAGGATGTGAGAATTAGTAAGGGATGGGCTGGTCTTTCACTAGCGCGGGAGCCAGGACAGCACGCGCGACCCAAAGTTTCGCTGCAGTTTTAGTGACAATATGGACATTACTTACTTTTACACAACACTTACTTTTGTGCATTTACCTGCTGCTTTTGGAAAGTCTTTAAGCGTTGCAAAACCGATTTTTTAGGAGCCGACCATCTCCAGCTGGGTCACCTCTCACCACCAGCTGTCAGAGAGCCATCAAGAACGAGGCTTCCAGCATATTCCTGAGCATGTAAATTATTTGTAAGGGGGATAAGACGAGGCGTTTACTTTGGTGTCGGAGCAAAGAGACACGCGGAGCTCTCGAAGCGCCTTCCCGGGGCGGGGGGAGGTGGACACCTCGGGGGCTTAGAAACACTCGTGGGAGAGGTCCCCGCTCTCGCAGCGCAACCCACGCCGGCCACCGCGGGGGCGCCACCGCTCTCGCCTCACCGCGGACCCCCGCCGGGGGCTTGCCGAGCGCGCTGTCTCCCCACCCCCACAACCCGGGGGCCACTGCGGTGAGGCGCGGTGAGGCGCGGTGGGGCGGGGGGGGGGGAAACGGGACGGCGGCGGGTGCGTGGGCGGTGCGCGGGCGGGCGGGTGCGTGGGCCGCGGCGGCGGGGCGCGGACAGGTGGGCTGGCGGGGGGCGGGCGGGCGGTGCGAGCACGGCGGCGGCGGCGTGGGCGGGCCGGCTGTGGGTAGGCAGCGGCGCGGCTGCCAGAGCGGCGCTGCCCCCCGCACGGTAGCGGCGGCGGCGGGAGCCCCGGCCCCGCCATAAAAAGGGAAGAAGGGAGGGTGGGAGGGAAGGAAGGAGGTGCGCGCTGCGGGTCGGCCGTGCGGCGGCACCGGCACAAACGTGCCTGGGAGGGAGCGGGAGAAGAAGCGGGAGGCTGTGCCGAGCGACGAGCCGCCTCCCGCCTTCTCTCCCGCAGGAATCCCGGGGCGGGCGGCGCGGCGACACCCGGGACGCGCGGCTCCCCCTGGCTGCGCGGCGGGAGGGAGGGGAGGGGAGGGATGGACGGATGGATGGAGGGCGGGAGCCGCGCTGGTGAGGAGGAGCCGCCGCCGCCGCCTCATCCTGCGGCACCGGCCGGCGGCGTGAGGAGCCCGGCGAGCGCAGGTGGGTGGGCAGCGCCCGCTCCCCGCAGCGGCGGACCCTCGGCCCCTCCGGCTTTAGCCGTGACCCCCCCCCCCACCACACCACCCCGCCTCCGGTGCCATCCCGTCGGGAGGCACCTCGCCTGGCGGCGCCCCGTGTGTGGTTGGGGTGGGGGGCGTCGCGGTGAGAGGCTCGGTGAGGCTGCGGGGCGACCGGAGTGTGGGGCTGCGAGGGGCTCGGTGGGGCGGTGGGTGAGGCCGGGCATCGCTGCGGGGAGGCGGGGGGGGCCGCGGCGGCGGGTGAGCACCTGGGCGGCCGCAGCCAGGCCGGGAGGGTGGTAGGGTCCCCCGGGGGTCCCCCCCGCCGGGGGGTGCCTTCCCGTCTGGGTGTGGGCGGCGGTGGCAGGGCGAGAGGGTTACCTGGACTTGGTGTGCTTCGGAGCGCAGGCAGCGTCACCCGCGCTTGGGATTTTATTTATGTATTATTGATTATTTCCTTTTTTTTTTTTTTTTTTCTTCTAAAGCAACTCTTTCTTGCGGGGAAAAAGGTCAGGTTTAATTTCGTTTGTTTTTTTTTTTTTTTTTAATTCCAGTGTGAGGTTTCTGGTGGGGGCTGCGATGACTGCTGACACAGGGTAGCGCAGGGGTGCGGGTACCCGGGCAGCCGTAGCCACCCGTGCGCTCGCTGTGGCGCGGTGGAACGAGTTAGTTTCTGTCCCTTCGTCACTTGAGAGCGTTTTTGCAGACGGAGCCGTAGTGGGGAGCGTTCGGGCGGCTGCTTCCAGGGATGGTGGGAGCAATTCTTAACTGGAAGAAGGGAGGAGTTGCAGGCGCACGCAGAAGCCGGTGTTCCCCGAGAGCTTGTACTCCGAAACTTCGTTACTCGGTGAAAGCCCTGTTCTGAACACCAGAAAGCTTTGCTTTTTCCAGGAAGGCTTGAATTTTTCTATTTTGTCATATTTTCGGGAAAGGATTAATTTGAGGGCTCTGGGTACTCTGCGTTTAGGTCTTATTTTGAAGTAAACGGTTAATTCGACAGAATCTGTGGCATATTGCTCAAAGTGCAGTAAGCCTGGAATAAATGGAGTGGTTTTCATGGGATAAAAAAGTTCAAGATCATTTTTAGTTCTATGAGATGTTCTTTTAACATTTTTTTTTTGTATGCATTTCTTTACAACCCATATAAGGTAACTAAGCTGAGCATGGAGGTTATATTTCTGTAAAACTATGTTCATTTCTCAGATGGAAGAACAAATCAAATTAGTTTTTGTATTTACCAAGTAAATAAGTGCAGATGGTTTTTGTATTGCTACTTCAGAAGTAACCTTGTTCTGTCAAGGTTATGACGTGTCCACTAAGCGACAAGGATAACAGAAAAATCTGTAAAGCTTGTATCTGTCTTTGAGAGTTTTAAATGTTCTCTTGGGTTAAATTGATTTAGGATTGGGGTGGTTTTTTTCCTTCCTGAAATTTATTAAAGAGAAAATTACAAATACCTCCATTTGAGTATCTTAACACACCTTTAGAAAGGGGAATGCTTTAGAATGGCTGTATAGAAAAACAAGTGAGCTGAAATATTGTGGTAATAGGATTTGCAGCATAAAGTATGGCTAATTTCTCTTGTATGACTACAGGTGGCAGTGTAGAAGCCAAGAACGAAAATTGGCAGAAATTATATTCTGTGTATGAGAAAATGAAGAGTGTACTCATGACTAAGCACAGGAACCTGGAAAACCACAGGTATGTGAAGTGATTCATACAACTGCCTATGGTGCTCCCAGTATTTACTGTATTCTGATGTTCCTGGCTCAATAGGTATTTCTGGACCAATTATCACTTAATGTATTCACAGTAAGAGCCTAGTCAAAATGTCGTGGAAAAATCTATATTTGATTACTAAACGGAGCAAAAATACTTCGAAGGCAGTATACAAGAAGAGGTGGGATTCTTCCTGCTTTTTTTAATGGCTTATTTTAACTACAAAGAATCAGCGCACTAAGTTGCATGAAAACACTTTTTTTCCCCTTTAAATAAATAGATTTCATATTGATAAACCTAGCAGCAGTTATAGGCCTGAATGTATTTGAAATGGAAAAACTTTAGATATAATAGAAAGATTTGCATGTCTTATCAGTACTATTTTTATGAGCATTGAAGAATTGAAAGCATGAGGAGAATTACAGAGATTTAATTAAGAAGATGTAATTTCAAATAACTGTCCAGTGGTGATGCACATGTATTGTTAAGGGTTAAATAATCTTGTAAGACTTTTTTTTTTAAAAAAGCTTTACAACACTGTTTTCTATTAAAAATTAAAAAGTAAAAATAAGCAGTACATTATAAGAATTCATGATTAGCTCTCATTTTTCAAAGCAAAGGGAAATACTAGATTACCCTAGTAATTAATTTTTCTCATTAATTAGCAATGTTAGAGGGAGGCAAAGCTTTTCTTGTATGTTTACATCAGTGTGCACGGCCTGTAGAAATTAGTCCATAGGCCTGCATTCCAGGATTCTTTGGAAGCCATGGAGGATGGGACAAACTCAAAGCTGGAGGATTTTTTTAAAACTGATGAGTGGGAAGTTATCCTGGTAAGAAGTGTTAAAGTGCAGCTATCACTGTGTTTGTTTATATATTCATACTTTTGCATTTGCCTGTTCTTATTCAAGTCTAAGAAGGCATTTTGTTTAAACCTTTAAATTGCTTCTGAGATAATGTAGTTATACCACCAATGCTCACAGATGACCCAGTTGCCTTGTGTTGGCTATCCTGCACTAACTGGCCTTGGGTACAATTTTAGTTATCCCCAAAGTTGTTTGCAAAGGAAGTTGCAGACAGAATGCTTTATTTCACTGTTAGAAAGGGCTAAGAGCATACATCCCGTTAGGTGTAACCAACCAGCTGTCACTTATAAACTGTTAGATTATAGTAGCTTGGCATCTTGAGATTCTGGAATCCAAATGAAATTTTTTTTTTTTTCTACCCACTGTTTAAAAAAAAACTTCAGGTATAGCTTTGGGCTCCCAAGCCCTGAAGCTGTAAGCTTTCTGTAGAGAGGCTGTGTCTCTGTTGGTGAACAGTAAGACCCTGACCTCTGAGTGGGGTTTGTGGGTACCATCGTAATGCTTCCAAAATACAGTGTGCCTTGGATTGAGTACCCTGAATAGATATCACAGTTCTTGATTTTAAAAGTTCAATTTAAAAAGAAAAAAGTGAACAAATCTAGATCTTCAGGGCTGTTCTGTAGGGGAGAGCGCTTCTAGCTATCTTTGCCTGGCCATCATGTTATTGCTTGTCACTTGCTACTTCTGAGTGGGGACCTACTCAGGTGTAGCTGGAGAGAGAAAAAGCATCATCACTAATTTCTACATAGCCCTGGAGGGTTTTTTTTTTATTATAATCTCTTATTGAGCAAAACAGTTAAGTATACTTTAAAAACTTATATTAATAGCCCTGAAAAAGTCAATTGAACTGTTTATGTAGTACAGGTCAGCCATATGCTTATAGATTTGTTGAACATTGTTGAGTGCATTATTTTGTGCTAACACATTTAGAACAGAAAATGGAAATGTCACTTGTCATTGGTACAAAATTTTAATGGGGTCTTTCATTACACCAAGTGTTCAAAATATTAAATAAAACTGGTAACTAAGCAGTGTGATGCTCAAGAGTTCAATTTACAGACACTTCTCTGTGCTAATTATGAAGTATTGACATAAATGAATGAAACTACTTGTTAAAGCGCCTTTTGCAGTGTATAGCAGTTATGTGTTCGCAAGATGATTCATAACATTCAGCAATTTGTGACGAGTTTCCCTGCCATTACTGGAGATTACTAAGTATCTAACGTATTTGCACTGCACTGGGTTATTTCAAGTTGGATTTGATGGTGGAAAGGGAAGGAGAACCACTTTCCATCAACTGAAAAATCAGGCCTGTTTCATGAATCAGTTAGTCAGTATACTTTACTGTACAGTACAGATTATCCTTTACAATATAATAAAAATGTTTAATTGTCTTGCCTATAAATACAGCAGTGACACACACTGTGTGTGGGGGGGAAACCCTCAACACTTCTTTTGTGTTGAAAGCTGCGTACATTAAAACTAATAAAATGTAGCAGACTTGCTGCAACTGAAAGTAGGATTCATAGTAAGAAACCTAAATTTGGAATCTAAATGTATAAGGTCCCATTTTGAATCAGCGAATCTTGGTTATATAGAATGCTGTTTGATTTGGTGCAGGATGTATTTGTAAGTACAGCTCCCGTTAACGGCGCAACACACGCTGCATCTTAGAAAACTGCCTTGCGCTTCTGCTTTGAACTGAAAGTTGTAGCTGGCTATGTGTTCTGTTGTCTTAAGAAAACTGTGTTGAAGGGCTTGCACAATCAGTCATTTCACACCATCATGAAGATGGCTGTCATCTGTTAGATTATAAAGCCCAATTGCCTGGCGGTTATCAGAAATGTCTGTTAATGGTACCAAGGTTTTACTCAAGGAAAAACCAAACTTTCTCACTCCTCAGTACTTGAATAGGACTGTCTTGAGAATGGTTCATGGGAACCTGGAGAATGTATTAGGCCCATGGATTAATGATGCTGAATGGAAGACTGAGTAATTATTTTGTTCTATCTATTTATTTTGTGAAATAACAGTTACCAACCAGTCCAGTATCAAAGGCACATTTTTAGAAAACTGGTAGATTCTCTGTCAGGAGGATGAGGATGTTCTGAATCAAAGCCTTTGGAGAGGGAGGCACAAAGTGAAAATTTGAGGTGAAATAGCCTGAGAGTAAGCCTAAAATACAAGGAGTGTGTCTGAGGCCATTTAGCTTAGACAGTGGCTTCTCAGGCTAGAGCTCAATACCAGAAGAGAGTAGAATTTTCTTAATCTCAAGAGTATTAATACAGTTGTTAAACCAAAGGGAGAGTTAGGACGTTGCAAGATGCCCCTTGTAGATTATTATAACTGAAGTGGACTCTCGTGAAAGTACCAACATGCTAAGCGTATGTGTAAGGAGAGTATCCTTAATTAGCAAATGAGTAAAGTGAACCTCCAGGCATGTAGTCCCACTGCTATCTTTGGGCAGGCTGCCATTGGGCTTCTATGAGAAGTAAGTCCTAATGTAGGAGGACATCAAACCTGTAAAGGAGAAGTGATCCTGAAATTACATCCTGTAGATGAGACCTTGCTCGCAGGTGGTGACCAAGTAAGTTTGCTCTAAGAACGCTATTGCATGGTGTTGCTTCTAAGATGATAGGACGTCTCCTGCCATAGCGGAGTCACACTCCACTTAACTAAGTGGAGTGCAACTAACTGGATTTATGATGCTGGAAGGGAGCGTATAATAACCTTCCAAGTACATGCCAAGGTGGTTTACAACAAAAGGAGTCTTGACTATCTTCTAGTGCTGGAGAAGCTGGTGGAGAAGTGCTGGTGACGTAGAAAGGCTACCAAAATAGTGCTGGAAGCAGCATCTGAGTTGCTAGATAGAAGGTTAAGAAAAAAGACCTCTGCAGCACCAGTCTGCGCTGTAATCCAAATACCCTATGTGAGGACAAGCAGAAAGGACACACAAGGCAAGATGAAATAGCCTCTGGGGTTAAAGTCCTTAATATTGCTGTACATGGGACAGAAGCTGACAAAAGTCATGTAGAAAACAGTGAAGAATTGCCTGAATAAATTAGGTTCCATTTAGACAGGAGCACAGAAGAATAGGCAGTCAGATGAAAATAGAACTGTTCCTATGCGAATGCTAGGAGACAAGATGGAGGCTCTGACTGCCTAGTTCAAAAGTAAGTTATTGATGGTATAGGTCTACCATAGGGAAGATAGCTAGCAGGACACTTGTTGGGCTTTCTGTGGAAAGCCTTGTAATAGGAGCAGTCAAAAGAGTAAAATGCTTGCAGACAGTGTGGAGAGACTCAAAACAAATGGATATTCCCTAACAAGTGGTTCACTGGCCCTTTACAAAGATTTTAAAAACAATTAGCATAATTGAGCAGGCTGTAAGGAACAGAAAGATATCCTTTGAAAACTTATGTCCAAAAAAAAAAAAGGGGGTGAAAATCAGGCAAATTAAACATAAAATATACAGTAAAACAAGTTAGTGCCTGATATGTGATTTCTAAAAGGCAGAGAAGCTTGCTGTAAGTACTGTTTGAAAAACATTAGAAACAGGGAGGCCAATATATAACTTAAGATCTAAAAGGGCTCAAAGAAGATTGCACTGTAGCTGAAAGAGTATGAGATACTCATGTTTGCTGTGCAGGAGCTCAGATTTCTAAACAAGATCTCTTCTCCGAGGAGACAAGCACAAGGCCCTACTGAGAGACCTGTTCCAAATCAAAATGCTGCTGGGGCAATTTTTTTTTTTAATTTAGAACAAAATGATAAAAAAGAGTTACAGCAAATTGCCAACTCTGGATGCACCCAAGATCTCTAGAAGATCTTTCCGTATAAAATCGCTGAGCTGGTAGTCTTGGTGTTTAACAGCACAACGCTGCTGTGGTAGCAGGGAAGTTGAGGGTGCCAAAGGTGATGCCAGTTTTTAAAAAGCTTTCCAGGAAGCCTATGGGAAAGAACAGGACAAGTACGACTGGAATTCATGCCAGCCAATTTGCTGGTAACTATAGCGAAGAAGAAAACTAATGGATTCATGGACAAATTTGATATACCAGGAAAGAGTCAGGACAGCCTCACAGGTCTGGTAGAGTTCTTTGAAGACACTGTTGAGGGTGGGACTAGGTGTGATCTAGCTGATGCAGTACGCTTGGGTTTCAGAAAGTCTTTTGAGAACTACTCACCGAAGGTGCTGAGCAAAATGAAACTGCTCTGACAGGAGGAAAGATCTCTCCTAGACTGATGGTTTGTTAAAAGATGGGGTAGGAATGAATGACCTGTCTTCACAGAGGGGACGGAGGTCACCAGTAGGGTTGCGCATGGATCTGTGCTAGGTTTAACACTAGTCAGCGATGCATTGGTGATCTGGAAGAATGAGTGCAGAGTGATTCTTAGTTAAGGAGGGTAGCAAAAATGAAAGCTAATTATGAAGAGCCAAAAAGGCATCTTGTGATGCTTAGTAACTGGGGATGAAGCTTACTGCTGATACTATGAAGTAATGCATGCAGGGGAGAACAATCCTGCTATCGCTGAGATTGTGAACTATTAGCACCAAAGGAAGTGATGTTGTAGAGAGTTTACCATGGTAAATCCAAGCATTGATTAAATATTCAGGACTGTTCAAAAAAAAAAAATGTTAGGGAGGAATGGCCAACAGAATGGAAATCTGCTGTGCTGGTTTATAAACTGCCTGTGCTTTCGTCTTGATCTCTGGGTGCAGTTCTGATCCCTATATTTAAAGGAAGGCTGGGGGGGAAGGAGAGAGAATAGAACTAGAAATGGGTGGCAGTGATGACAAAGAGCAATTAAATAGATTAAGAATCTTCAGCCTGGCGAAGAAAAAGCTAAAGATGAAAATGATAAAAAAACTATATAGGAGTATAATGGAAATAATGAACAGGGAATGCTCATTAACTGTCTCTTGTAGTACAAGACCCACATGGGATCAAATAAAATTATCAAGTGACAGATTCGGAACAAGTAAGAGGTTGTGGGGTTTTTTTCATAGTGCATAGTTTAACTGTGAGTCACTGCACATACTAAAAATTTGTCTGGGTTTGGGCTTTTGGTGCAAAAGCATCAGCTCTTGCTTGGTAGAACACAAAGCCCAGTCCCTGAAGGCTGGGGGGAGATCCTGAGGTGCATCCCTGCAAGCTTTCCCTGTCCTAGTGCTGTTCCCCAGACCTCTGCTCTCAGCCTTTGCTGAAGACACAATATGGGGGATAGATGTATCTTTGATCTGACCGAATATGGCTATTAGTATGTAAAATGAAGACAAATTGCAGTCCACTAAAGAAAATGCTGCCGGTATGCCACTCCAGATGCATGACAGAACTGTTGGTGAAGAAAACGAGTGGAGAAGGACAAATTTTTTTTCTTGAACAGAATAACTTCCTGAAGCGCAAAAGATAAAATAAAATCAGTTTTCTTTGACTGTACCAGTCATTATTCCACATTGATACGTGGAGTTTAGTTAGTGCCTACACAGGGAGTTGAGATTCTTTGTTCTGAGGGGTCAGTATTCCGCTTTAATTTTGTGCTTGCCCAAAAGAAATTGGACACTTATTATTCTTTGCAGTTTATCTTCAGATGGACTGAACTAAAAACCTAAATGCAAAAATGAACTGGAAAAGTTGGGGGCAGGCTTACCTATGTAACGAAATGCTTACCTATATAATAAAATGAAAAATGCAGTTTTTGAGTCATGGACATGGAAGATGAAATCTCTTTTCCTACAAATACGGTGAGATTATACCTAGGTTCTTTCCTTATCCAAACATACGAAGACTAAAGCTATGTTAAACTTGGAAAAAATAGGCTATTAAAAATAAAGGATGACTTGACTGTTAGATGTGAAAATGGCATTTAAATATTAAAATGATGTAGAAGTTATGGAACGAGAATTATGTAGGTGTCCAAACCAGGTAACAAATAAAATGAAAGAAGAGTCTCCTGGTGGTAAGGCTTATGAGCTTGTGTGAATACAACCAGCCGTGAGGTACAGGATCAGCACCAGACACAGCACTACACCCTGTAAGGAGTTACAGGACTGGATGTTATACAAAGGTTAACTCTAACCCAGGAAAATTAGTCGTCTCGGGTTCCTGTGGTTGATAACAACAAATCAGTTTCTCCAGTGGGTGATACAGAGCACCCCAAGCTCGTTTCTGCTCTGAATTACCCTCTAGAGAATGCTTTCTCTGTCCGCGCTGGCTGCAGACTGACAAGGGAGACAAAGACAACTGGCCCTCCCTAAGTCAAAGTTGGCCTTTGAATATACCTATTCTGTATGTTAGCGTCAGACCTGATTTTTCTGGATGTTTTAGTAGGTCACTTTTTTTTCCAGTGGTACTAGGATAAAAATACATAGCAAGACAATACTAGCTAAACCTGTTTTTAAAGGTTTCATGAATTGCCTGTTTTATACTTCTTAAAGTTCAGCTTGTCCCACAAAGTTTTCTGTACTTGCCTGACAAAGTTATATTAAAGATGAGACTAAAATACATTTCTGTTTAAGAAAACAAAAAAGTAAAATCAAAGATTTTTCTGAAATAGAAGATAAATCATAAAAAAAGAGAACATCTGGAGTTTTTTCAATTGCAAAAGTTAGACAATGGAACCTGTTTGAAAGAAGAGGTTAATTATGTACACCACTAAACACCCCCAACAAACTTCTTTCTGAAGAATGGAAGAAGAATCAGTCTTCTCATTAGCTCAGTTATTTTTGGTGATCATTTTGAGTGCTCTTCAGAGTTTTCCTATTTGCTCAACAGAAGAGAAACAACTAATTTTTTTCATTTTAATTTCCTATAATGGAGTATGATACCAAAGAAAAAAAAAAGTGTAGGAAAAATCTTGTTTTCTTCTTCACTTGTTACTTTACACACTATGCTGGCAGTGTGACATTAAAGGAGATTTTGGTCAGCACAGATGACAGTAAGGTTTAATTTTTTTTTTTCCAGAAGTAATTTGGTATCAGACACCATGAAACAGAATTTCAGTAGTAATGTACTCAGGGGGTTAGACTTCCACATCTGTTTAAAACCATAATGTATGGTCTTAAATAGATAAGAAAATGCACCAGCCGAGCACACTTCTCAACTAATATTTATTCCAGTGTTATCTCAGGAAGTGGACACTGCTGTAGAATTTTTATTTTTCTTTATTGTATGAAATCAGTTCCTTGGAAACTATTTCAGTTATGCTTTTCTGACACGAAATCCTCTGAGAAGACAGGTTGTGTATTTTCAGTGTTATGAAACTTCTGCAGACAGACCATTTTTATTTTTTTTTTTCCATTTTAATACCAACTAGACTGGTGTATTTCTCTTTTTGTTTTGGGGAGAGTGGCTGGCTCTGTAGTTATTCTCTAATCCCTTACAAATAGTTGATTGTACTTGTTACGTTTTATCTGGATGGTTCTTAGTGTTCCTGATAATTGAGGTAGTTGTGTCCTCTATAGTAGAAATAATAATAATTCTGAAGTCCAAATGAAAGTCACATGCTGCCCTTGACTCAATTTCAGTTATATGAAGTCTGTGTTGCTCACAAATAAAGTTGTAAAGTCTTATGAAACCTTTGATAAAATGGATGCCAGAGCCCAAAACAAAAAACCCCACCTGCTTATCAAGTCTCTGCTGAGGCCATCGGCGAGAGCAGACGTACTTCTGACATCACCTCCTACAACCTTGCATCCTGCTGGTTCCTGAGAATGCAAAGAAATTGCAAGTTCTCTAATTTAAGAGACTGCTTTTTTTCCTTTCAGATATGCCTTCTTGTTTGTTTTTGTTTCTTTGCTTCTCTGCAGTTTTACCTTTAATCATCAACCAATTGCATGAATGTTATAGTTGTGTTAGTTTTTGTTTTTTTTTTAATTTTGACCTACCTCGGTGTTTCCTGAAACTTGTAAACATCATCCCCCTCTTTCTTTTACTCCATGCACAAATAATTTCTAATTGGAATGAATATTTAATATCTTATTAAAGATATAGATAAACCGGTGGTACTTCTCTTGACTCAAATCTGGTCATTTTATGCAGTTTAAAGCAGCTTTTATTTTGCTTGTTCAGTCAGAACAAGCTGGACTATCCTAAGTGGTAGTGTGCTTGTGAGGGTTATTCAGTTTAACAGGTTTTACCTCACCAGAAAAACATGTATATCATCAATTACAGAGGCCAAGCAAGTACTGGCAACTTCTTAACCATGTTATCTCAAAAGCTTGCCAGCATGGGCATCTGCATGTTGAGTTAGGAACCTGAAAAGGTGTAAGCTCCTGTTGAGTATGGTGAAGATGCTTTTGAACAGGGGAGGGTCTGTTGAATGGTTTCTGGTCTCTAAGACTGTAGCAAAGTAGCTCAAACTCTGTTATACTTGGGTTAATCTAAAATGTTCCTGGGAACAGGGTTGTTGGAAAAAGCCAAAGACCAAAGAAGAATCTTTTAATTTCTCCACGTTAGTCCAGTCTTGACTGCACTCACTCTCACTTTCTGAGGTACAGATCTCTGTGGCAGTTTTCTGGAGTGAGTGAAAGGCCAGGCTGCTCACCCCACAGAGCTGCTAGCCTGAGGGTTAGGTTAGTGACTTTAGAGATGTGGGCCTGGACTGTGATTGTGCTGTAGTCACAAGGCTGTCCTCTCAGGGAAGTAGCTGAGCTACTTACCATCAGACCATTTGGAAAGAGCTCATCTGCTCAGAGAATGAGCACAGGCACTTGGCCCTGGGAGATGATTCTGGGTTCTGGGTGGCAGGTGGGAGTAAGGCTCTCACCTGCAGCACACGATCCAGGCTAAGGTAGGGTTTAAGATCAGTGTCTGCGCTTGGTTAGGCCGGGGTTGTTTCCAGCTTTGGCCAAGCTATCCAGATTGTCCTTCTGACGCTTGGCTCTTACCACTGCTTAGATAAGGAGCCTGTCTATCCGCTGCAGAGCTCTGGCTTCTGCTTTGGGCACCAGTCGGTTGTCAGCTCAGAGCACTGGCGCATGGCTTTTATTGCAGCATTTTATTTCCTCTAGTGTTTGGATCAGTGTCTGCGAGGTGGGATTTCAAGGAGCTGCAGCATCCAGAGACAGTAACTGTTCTGGGGCAATACATTTCCTTGTCCTTTTCATCAGCCTTATGTTTCTTAACTTTTTAGTCCCAAAGGCTTCCAGTAATCCACGCTGTCTGTGCTATGTCCAGCTAAAACTTGAGATCTGCTGAACATTGCCCAAATGATCTTGTGTAAATCCTTCTCTGTTGCTGCCTCCACTGCAGCAGTCTTTCTTTCTTTCTTTTTTTTTTTTTTAACTTCATCAGTACAGATTGCAACTTGCAGATGGTGACTGGGAGTGGAAAGACTCAGAGCAGAACTGACTTCCTTTACTATTTGAACCTGGTCTACATGTGAACGTTACAAGAGGAAAAATGACTGGTTAGGTGTAATTTTGTGGATTAAAAAGTATTATTATTATTTTTTTAAATACTGGACAGTTGAGGCGAGAAGATCTGATAAAGTCAGATATGCGTTTCACAACACTGCCAAATGTCACTTTTTAGCTCTACATTTAGAGTCCAACATGCAGAAGTTGGTCCATTCCAACATAGAGCCATCGAGCGTTCACATGAAGTGAGACATTATGATTAAGGTGGATGGAGAAAATTATGTAAATAAGAGTCTTCAGGGCTTGAAGTCTTAGTGATTTCTGTAAAGAGTTCTGTAGCGTTTGCTCTGTGTATCATTTTCTCCCCTCAGTGCTCTTAAAATTGTTACATCAGGACTAGTTTCTTTTGGATGAAATACACAGCTCTATTATTGAGAGAATCTTCTGTTTAAAATAGTAACTATTGCTCCAGCATTGTCCTACAAAGACAAAAAATAATTGCAAGAATTTCTTGCAAAAAGATCTTTTGGATCTTTTCTTTCACAAAGTCTTTCAGTGAAAAGAAACACTTTTTTAAAAAAAAAAAAAAAGATTTGAACCATCTCCTCCTCCTCTTTTTTTTTTTTTTCTTTTTCATAGACAGACCTGGAAAATTTCAACCTAAAAAAGGATTGATTTGCATTTGTGGGGCTGGGGCATTGCGGAGAGTGGTAGTGGTACTCATAATGACTTTTGAAACCTTCAGAAGGCAGCAGTCATTCCAAAAAGTCTGCTTGTACATCCTTTGATTCAGCAAGCTTAGAAAGCTCATAAGAATTTGAAGCCCGATGGACAACTTGCTTGCTTAAGTGCTTTGCTGAGCTGTTCATAAACTTACTGGTTTAATAATTACTTCGAGTTCGATTTCATTTTAGTGATTTAAGTTAGAAGAAAGTTTTTTTCTCAGAAATTTCATTTTGTTTTACTTCTCATTAATTAAGTAATGTCTTGGAACATAGTAAAAAGCTGATCAAACCTATGGATGATATAAAGCTGGGAAATTCTTAGGGAGTTAGAATTAAATGAAACTTAGCTGTGAGGCTTTTGGGGAGCTGTATGGTGTAAAAAATGAAGTTTTAGAAAGAAAAACATGCAGCCTTTATCAAAAGCACAAGTATTAAGTAACTTGGTTAAGTAACTCCTGGGCGGTGCAGAATTTTGAAGGGCAAGAATTTGGGCAAGAATTTTGAAGCTAGCAGTAGAGGTTAAGTAGTGTAGTGGGAAAGAGGAACATGTGCCTAGATTTCACGTCCATCAGGTTCTTTACATTTAATGAAATCAGAGGTTGTGGCAAATATTTATAAAAAGGCCTAGGAGATAAAAAAACAAAGGGAAAAGGTAGCCCAGGCAAAAGACATGATGACTGAATACTTAAACAGATAATATTAAAAAGGTCCATTGAACAGTCATTTTATCAAATGAGTCTTGTTACACATGATTCTTTTTTTTTTTATTTGAATTTTGGTTGCTGCCTACTTGCACCATTTTTTTTCCTATTATTCTTCAGTGGTCATGCTCTGTGAAAATATGTTCATCTAATTCTCCACATTCAAAGTGGGGAATATTTTATTCTGAAAATGCTATGGATCTTCAGTCCTCAGATTTGTCATTTTGTATAGAAGTGTATCAGAACTGATAAAAAGTTTTGTCTCTTTGTCCAAATGCTTCTTAAATAGCACAGGACTTTTCTTGAGTGGTGGTTGTGTGTTTTCTTGGTTATGTGATGAAATAAATGGCGCTGTCTTATTATTAAAGTTCACAGATGTTTTTGTTGCCTGCTCTAGTTGTCTCAAATGTTCCTTTACCTTTTCCATCACCAGCGTGCATTACTCCAAGACCCTTATGAGGAAGCTTCTCTTTTCTTACTTTAAGAAGCTGGTTACACAATTATAGTGCCTCATAAGTTTTCTGCCATGTTTACTGATAAAGACATTTGACCTGTATGATGCCTTGAAAATCTAGCGTTTTCCTTCTCTTCCAAGGCAGTCACTTTACTGTAATCTCTTTTTTTTTTTTTGACACTGAATGTTAATCTCTCTCAAGATGGTTTTACTGAAATATTCATTATTATCATGCTTTTCCTCCACCTCTGATAAATTCATTTTATGCTCCCGCTTTGCCAGGCTAGCGTTATTTTCCCCTCTTTTAGGCAGCATCATTTTCCGCTGGAGTATTAGTTGAAGGGCATTAGCTTTGATGACTTTGGTGGGGCATTCACAAAGGCTATCTTTAGTCTAGTGGGAATACTGACTGTTTCTTCCCTGGCTAATGGAAAATGATTGGGGTTTCTAGGGCAATTCTGAGTTTCTGAGTTAGGCTTTTTTTAAAAAAATTGCCCTCCAGAGGAAGACACAACTTTTGCAGATGGTGCCAGCTGAATTATCCCTTCTGCTGTTTCTGCAGCCCTGTAAGTGAAGGACAGAGGTTCCTTTCTGACTCCTGTATCTGCAGCAAGACTGGATTTGGTGGCCACTTGATGGTGAAGAGCTAGATCTCCCTGCCCATGGCAGCTGGATGTATTGGAAGAAGAGAAATAAGATGAATGGTTGAGAATTATGCCTTTTTGTTAGGTTACAGGGCCTAGGTTTTTGTTGCTTTAAACTGTGTATGCTTGATACAAACTGTACCCTACAACCATTTCAGTGCTTGAGTTGTATTTCAGATTTTAGCGACTGTTGGAAATTAAAGAATCCAAACAGTTTAGCTGGGATTTTCTCAGAGTGCCTCACATATAATTGGGCTGCAAACACTTGATGGCTGGTGTCATTTGCTTCATAATGTAGTAGTTACTTTTTATCATAGTTCTAAAAAATCTGTCCTGTTTTGCCATGTAGAAAATGGTATTTCTATCCTACCTGAATTGAACAGACTTTTCAAGGTGGTACGTGGCTAAAATATTATCTGGTGCTATTACAAACTTGTCACTAATTAATTCATTTTAACTCAAGGAATTTAGTTCTTGTAGTATGTCCCCATCTTTGTTCTGGAAAAAGTTGAGACCTATATGGAGACAAGGCTACCACTGAGACATCAGAGGTCTTCCTTCTTACCCCTTTATGTGTGGTTCCATAAGGTCTGCTTCCAGGCTATTATTACATCAAAAATTATTTTTTGCTACTAAGGATATACATGGTGCTTCACAATCCATAGATTTTGGAACTTTTAGAGCAGAGACACTGTTTCCTTCTAAAATAGCTTTTTGTAGAATGAGAAAGACATTAGACAACAGATGAAACCTTTGCTGTGTGCTCTTTTCCTTTCTCTTAATTCATTATTTACTCTTGCCCATCATACCAGTAATTAGTCTATCTAGTCTCATTCAGAAAGTTTACCTCAAATGTATATAATTGTGTATTTTAAAGCTAAATTCCAAACTCATATTTGTAATACTTAGTTATTTGTATCTCATGGAATTCCTGTAGAAACCTGTTGTTGAAAGATACCTGAATGATAGGTTGATTAAATTGCATTTCTCAGTTTTTAATGTGAGGGGGTTTAATATTTGCACTTCTTGACCTTACTATTTTACAGATTTTTTTTTCCACATTTCTACATGTGTTTTCATTTTCTTTTTTATGTTTTCATTTTCTATGTTATTTTTTCTACATATACTGGGAGGAGATTGATGGTGGTGGAAGTATGCAGAGATGTGCAGAGAACCACGGCCTTGTGAGGCACAGAATTAAATTGTTTATTTGATGTTAATAATTGGCTTAATGCTATACCTAATATCTAAGTTTGGAAGAAGAACGTGGGGAATTCCTTCAAAAAGTTACACAAAAGTAGGAAATAATGTTAACAGACAGTGATTAATTACTTTATTGCAAAAGGGGAGCTTTTTGTATCTCCTCTTGGTTTGAAATGAGTTGCCATATGTTGAGAAGGTAGAGACTGGCAGAAGACTTTCCTGTCTTACTAAGTGGTGAGCTCAGGAAATAACTAAATTTACCATGGGGAGTTTACCTAACTAACCACAACCTTTTACTAATATGTTCACTTTGTCCTCACATACAAATTTTGAAGTAAAAATGCCAGTACTCGTGTGTCACTGATGGGAAGTAAAAGGCAATATTTTGGTCATAATTGGTAGGAGGTGAGACTGACATTCACATGAATTTTCCCCAATTACAGAATAAGCACAAAATATTTCATAGAAATTAAATTATTTCTTAAAATTTCTGTCGTGCTTACCTGGCACTTGGAAATGCTTGTGCTTTCCCACTATTGATGCTTAGTCTTTAAAAGTGGTTTTCTTTAAATAGGAAATATTATTTGTTTAAAATGTTAAATATTTTCTTAGATTTCAGTCTTCAGGTTTAGCACAGCCCTCAGAATCTTGTTTTCAAGGCCAGAAAGTTCCTTACGCTAACTTTTAAAACCTCCTGCATGCCAAAGGGCACAGCAATGTGCTCAGCAATGACTCCGTGGTGCTCAATATCTTACAAAAACTTAAGGGCATGACAGAGAATCCATCACTTGGGTGGGTACTCTGTTCAAACAAATTATCCTCACCGATAATTTATACAGAGTTAAATCCTTAAGTCCCACTTGAAGACACTTCAGTTTTATCCCTTGAATCACTCGGGGCTTTTTCTATTTCTTCTCCACTTTTTTTGAACCTTCTGCATGCAGTTCCAATGTCTATGTATTCTAGTATTGATCTCACCATCTCTTGCTCAGAAAAAGCAAGATTGGCAAGCTTATTTCTGTTAGGTGTCTAGGGACTGACCTAAGCCTTATTTTGCCTTAACACTGTCTGCAAGGCACATGTTAAGTGGTTTCTTCAGTGATCTAACTCCTTCATAAAAGTAGCTGCTGTCCAAGTTACAGTCCCAGGTTTCAGACATGCACCAACTTTCTGTGTTCTTGGAGGAGTATGACCTTGCATTTGCATTACAGTTTGCCTTTGCTGTGTGTTACTTGTGTATGCAGCTGGGAATTTGGGGAAATACTGGGCCTGATGGGAGATAAGTCTGCTTATGTAGGGTATCTGAGTTTTATAACACTCCTTTAGACCTGATTCTGCTGGATGAGCCTTAAGACTAAGAAAACAGTCCTAAACTGTGTCTTCTCTAACTCCTTGCGTTTTCTAATTATTTAAAAATGAATCATCTACATCTATGCTTACTCACATTTAACATGACACTTTGCAATTAAGCCAAACTGTACTTTCCTCTTATGTAGGGAAAAATTAGAAAAATTTTACTTTTCCCTACAAACTCTAGGAGCTCTTGAGAACTCCCCTGCTCTCAGTTGGCCCCTTTGCAGTCTGTTTTCATCTTTCTCTTAAATTAGGGGTTTGTTTGATGTTTTTTTTTTTATTATTTTTTTTTCCTAAGCTAGAGGACACCCATATGTGCTACTGTCGCTTTCTTCCTTCTGTGATCTTGACAACCTGCAGTCACATATCTGGGGTGCCTTCGTTAGAAGGTACAGGTCCTAGCCTGGCTGGTTAGCTGCAGAGATGGTCTCTATGGAGAACCTCATACAGGGATAAGAGCTGCACTGCTTGGCATTCAGGCCCCATTTTGCCTGATGGCTTGCAGTCATCACTCCCAGCTGTGGAAGGGGGAGAGTTAGAATGCCTCTTTGACATTTCATGCCTTCTATTCATATCTGATACATAAGCGATGTTTTGGGATGCTGTCCTAAGAAGTAACTCTGTGGTGTGTGGCACCTTGTACTAAACCGAGGTTGTGCTCTGTATTTATAGAACCACTTTCTGGAGCCTTTTAAAACCTGCTCAGAGCTGCTTACAAGTCAAATAACTCTCTTCTAATGTTCTGGTTTATTGAGATGACTTTGGAAATGTAATGTCACCTTAAATTAAAGCAGGCATTCATCTCTTCCATCGGTCCTTCACTTTCTGGTTGATCTTGGCAGATCTTTCTGAAGCCCGCGTCTGGTAGTTTGTAACTAAACACAAGCAGACTAAACCAGGCCTTCCAAAGCTCCTTCTCTCGTATAAGTAGTCTATTATGTCCCCCTGTCTCTGTGTCATGGATGATGGCAATGGTAGGTAAATAGGTACCGGAGACTCTTAACTGTGCAATGTGCTGTAAGTCCTAGCAGAGCTGCCTGACAAATCTCGGGGGGGGATGCAAACAGCATTTCTTCCCTTACGATGTGACATGAAGTGTTGGCTTTTGCATGAATAAAGTTGGAACTATTGATCTGTTTTGGACAACCGACAAGTCAGGATCATCACAGAGCTGTTCAGCTTCCCTCACACGTGCGCCTTCCATGCACTTAAAACCCTTTTTTTCCGGCCTCTTACGTGTTGCAATAATGATTGGGTTTGGCAGACACCAAGTATTTCTGGCGTGTGGTGGTTCCCTGTAACAAGTTATCCTCCCAGAAACAGGACTGTAGAGCATCAGCCTACAGACTTTTTTTCATACAAAAACATATTCTGTATTCCTATCCAGTATAAACTAGACTAGGGCTGCTCAGCTGCTGAAATCTATACGTGGCTTGACAGGAATGTTCATGTAATCTTCTTTTCCAATGGCTTCTTCAATGCAGACCGTGGATTTGGAGATAGCAGCCTGTTATTGCTGCTGTTTTCCCTGCAGCCCCTCTGTTGTCACCCTACATATTGCTCCTCAGGAAACACTATGTCTGCATATGGGTTGTCACCACCAGCATAATTCAGTTTGTGTGGGTCCCTTCCTTATCTGTGCGTGACTTGTTGCTGGGGATAACTGAGGCTTCTTATAAGCCGTGTGAATTATCTAAGCAGTAATTGCCTGTTCCTGGCAGTTGTCTTCCCATCCCAGGGGGTAGATGAGGATATAGGCTGTGTTCTGTAACACGTATTCAGGAAGTCTGATGCTTTGAGGGAGCATCCAGGATTTGCACAGACTGTGTTGTGCTCATGTGAATTTGTGCTGCTAGGATGTGCAGAGCCCCCGTGTGCAAATGAAGGGTGGTACTGTCGGGGTCTCACAAGACGTACAGAGGGCTGGGGCAGGAGGCACAGCATCATGATGTTTGGCAGTGCCGTGCCATCACATCTCTTTGAGTGCGGAGTGGAGTTTTGAGAGGCTGGGGGCGTTGTCTGTGCTCCTCAGCTAGTCCAATTTGTTAGGTGGCTGTGAACACCAGCTTTTGAGGGAGTGTTGGAGACTGGAGAATCAAGTCATAGTGGGAATACTGGGACTCCCTTATATGTCCTCCTGGGATATCAAGTTTCTTACCCTAGAAAACCTTTTTTTTGGTTGGGTGGGGGAATTCAGAAACCCCACACACGCTGTATTTGTGCTTTGTTTTTGCCCTTTGGGGAATGCACAGCAGGGGTCCATCATGCAGGGCGTGTTCAGGTGAGATGGCCCAGAGTGACACTAAACAAGGCACAAGGTCTTACAATCTGGTATGGCCTGGGACTGCAACAGTACAGTCATGGTGTGGTGGGTCTTCCTCTTTTACTGTATAATTTATGGGGGTGTGTGCAGAAGGCAGAGTCACATGCAAATGAAAAGAAGCAGTTACCTTTCTCCACAACTGAAGGATGTGTAGATTGCCCAGCTATAGATAAACTCAATTTCTAGAGGAGAGGGCAGTGAGAAAGGATGATAATGAGCTATGGAGCATATGTGATCAACTCCTCCAGTGTTAAATTGACTTCAAAATAAAAGGTGTGCTGGAATATAATTATGTTACTTTTTGAGTGTTAAGTGCGTAGCATACTAGAATTCAAAACTAAAAATGGAGTGGGGGTGTGAAAGCTCAGACATTTTTTTGTCTGAGGTGAGATCTATCCTGCAGACTATTTGGGCCTCTGAAAGCAGAAAACCATCTAAAGGGAGTTGAATGGGGTGCTTCAGGTAAATTTCTGTAGACAGTTCGTATATATTTAAAAATTGTGAGCATGTTGACATTTCTCTGGAAAATGAAGGGTTTGTTTCAGAGCTAAGTGTTTAATTTCATAGAAAAGGGAGAATCACACTATTGTACACGTCATGAAAAATAGGGGAACAATGTAGATCTGGACTTCTATTCCCAATAGAATAGAATTTTTTTCTGTTCTGTGTTCCCTAGTACATGCTAAAAATATTTTCAATATCTTAACATCTGCATTGTTATGAAAAATGGCATGTCTTTGTTTTGCTTTCAGCTGTGTCATTCTTGCATTATATTTTGTTCCATGTGCTCTCTTCAGTTGGGATGTGAAGTCATTTTCTTTTGTCAGCTGTAGACCTAGTTGCCCTGACTCCAGCAATGCACTGTGCACCACTTGGAAGAAGTTATTTCTTTTTTTCTGCCTCAAAAAACCCCAATCTGTATGTTGGGGAATATGGAGTCGATTATGAAAGTGTCTTCTGATTGGCAGAGAGGGGCAGTAAATAGGGTAAAAAAAAAGGAAGTTAAGCCTCTTGAAATGTAGAAAAATGGAGGTTGAGGAAAGACTGGGTATGTGAGTATGTTTTGCATACTACTGTGTATTAGCATGTCTAATCTTAAGTGCAACAGTCTGTCCCATTTGGAGCAAGGCATGCACCAGGATAAGGCGGACCCTCCCATGGCTGTGCATGCCCCCGGCAGGCTCCTAAGCACCACACAGCAGAAGAAGATGGGTGAGTGAAAGTTGGCTGCAGTTCTGATTCACATGTCAAGTAGAAGAAGCAAAACAGCCAAGAAATAGAGCCAGGCTTGCTGTAAACAGATTGGTAGTGAAGGCAAGATGGCAGTAGGTGAGGGACAGTCAGGGGGAGGTGTTGGATGCTGCTGCTTTCCAGTACACTGCCTGGAACGCAAGGTACCTGGGTTCCTCTTTTTGCCTTACCCTGGGGCACTGTAAAGGTGAACACCCACACACTGGTTTTGGTTTCTTGATTGACTCAAAAGCAATAGAGCTGAGTATTAATGCTCTTACTCTGTCTCTCAGGTGTGCAATTGTCACAAGGTTGCCACAAAAAAGGAACTCGACTGTCTGGTCTGATTATTTTTTACCCCCTAAAGTTGAAGAAATTTTGCACGTTCACAATGAACTTTAAAAGACATGTTAAGGGGGCAAGGCCAGGCTGCCAGAACTGGGAAATGCTGAAATTGAGGTTGCACGTGTTACTCTGATTCTGCTTCCTTGAATGTATGTGTTGGTGCAAAATCTTCTAGTAAATGGTAAGTATTGGGGTTTTTTTTCCAGAAGAAACATGCCTGTGGCAAAACGATGGTGTTTATGGGATGAATAGGGCATATGTAGTGGATGAGGTGATCACAGATGTTCCTGAGATGGTTTGCTTGTACAGAACTGTAGCAGACATTCAGCTGCCCTAGGCAACCCCCTCTTCCCAGGGGTTCCTACCAGGTGTCTCAATCTGCAACTCCCCTCTTCTGGGCAACAGCACTCATGGCAACAACCACCTCTGGGGCTTACATATGCTTAGTGCCTTCCCTTAGAAAATCCCTAGAGGTAGGGGTTTCCCATTATTTTGTACCCTTGCAGTGAGCCAGCAGTGTGGCAGCAGTTCCCGGCTTCATACAAGCTTCCCATGTGCTGCTTCAAAGGAGGTGCTGGGCTGTGCGGGCAGCCTTCATTTATCATTTTGAAGTAGCCAGCATCCCACTAATGATGCGTGTGCTGTACTTTGGGAACATCTCATCTCTAAATTTCTTCTTGTCACAAGAGTGGGAAAGTGTGAATGACGCAGGGCACTGGGCAAGGACAGAGGAGGGTCTCACGGCTAAGACATCAGATGGTACGAGAGTGCGCTGAATTCTGGCACTGCTGCCTGTGCCACAGAGTTCCTGCATGAAACTGTCGTTTTGTGGCCAACTGCTCAAACGCTGGTGCGTGTCTTGGTTTCTGGATTTCCAAATCAACTCCAGGAGCCACATGGTCATTCAAAGCCAGTTTTAGATGATTTGCCGTGAGGAATTCAATAAAAGGCACAACCGCTATTAAGGAGTAATAGGGAGTGAGACTTAACTATTGAATAGATTACGTGAGACTGGAAGAATTGGACAGCCTGGGGTCTGAAATGGTCCAGTGTTTGAATTTGCAATTTCAGGTCAAAAACAACTTACCGGGATTCACCTCCCACCCCCCAATTTTTATATCCCCCAGTGAGCGATGCGCTTAAATAGAAGGCAATAGATCTGTCAGTTAATCTATAGCTCATTTCTATATTAAGTTAGTTTTAAATAGCATTAAAGGCTCAGTTTAGCAAAGCACTTAGTAAGGCATCTAACTGCATATTTGAATTGAGGCCAGAATTGATAAACTTGGATACAGTGTGATAATACATTGTAATAGGAACACTGCATCCACAATGGTTAATGAGGATGTCCCAAACAGGGCTCTATCTTCCTTCTGCTGAGATTTGGCATCACAAGTTTCAAAGCTGATTAATTTGTGGGTTTGGTTCACATGTTTCCAGCAAGAACGGGATACAAAGGAATTTTTTTGGAATTAATGGATTTATAAGAAAATAATATTCTCTGATTTTTCCAAATACCTGCTATCTGTCACAGAGCTCAATCTTGTTTTGATTCCTTGAGCACTTCTTTATTCCAGTGGTTAATAATCATTGCTGTCCCTACACAAAATCCAGTTACAGCAGATTTTCTGAAAGAGTGTTCTGAGACTTCAAAAAACTAGCAAGGAAAAAACGAGGACAAATATTTATCCCTCCTTTCAAGAGGATAACTGCCCAGAGGTCTACCTTTTGGAAGTCATGAAAGTCTTCTTTAATCTTTTTGCATTTTTTAAAACTAGCAAACAGTGTCTTACTTTTAATTGTAAAGGCCTCATTCAGTTGACCTTTCAGATACAATTTAAATGCTTCCCCACAAACTAAGCGTGAGCGTTGTTTTAATGCTAGTCTACTTAAAGGATGTTTTTTTCCTTTCCACTTCTTGTTAATAGACTGATATCTAAGTTGATAAATTCAGAAAATCCTTGATGGGAGAGAATGGTGTTTCCCACTGTGTCCTCAAAAAAAACAAAACAAAGCAACTAATGTTTGTTTTTTGTGGTGCATTTGATCATCATGTTAAAAAAAAACATGATTTGAATTAGAATTTAATAAATCTATTACCGTCTTCATTTATGGAAGAAGAAAATGAAGTCTCCTTTTTCGCTTATAATTTGTGATCCTCAGCTGAAGGATTCTGTCTGGAAATCCTCACACAAATTGAGCATAACAGCTGATAAAGTACAAAGTAGTATTTTACTGTACAGTGATAGGGCACTTTTCTACTCTTCTAGTTACAACAATCTTAATTTTGAGGCTCTCTGGGGACAAAATTACCATTTCTTTTCTGTATTTCTGCTAATCTTTTAGAGATCATAGCTAAATCATAGTAAACACTAATTTCAAATTTTCACCTTTTTCTTTAAGAAGAAAGCCTGAGTAAAATTTATGAGTATTACTCATAAATATGTGTCTCTGCTAGGCAAAATACCAAAATAACAAAGTTTAACTTCCTTGTGTCTTTTTTTTGTAGCTGTTATCATAAAAGCAATTATATGACTTTTTTCTTTCCTTTTCCAAATCTAGACTCTTGTTTTATTTTCTGTATGCATAAAGGCCTAACTCTTTTTTTTTAAAAAGCAAAGAGGTAACAATGATGTTTTTTCATCAGGAACATGATCCTATATTCCTATATTGGCCCATGTGGCTAGAGTTGCCCCCACTGGCTCATAGTTGTAGAGGAATTGCATGTGTATGGATAAGTGACGCATCCATAAATTAGAATTTGCTTTAATTCAACAACATTGAAAACAGTAGGCATGGAAGGGTGATCTGTAGTCTTCCTTCTTCTTCCTGGAATAATTGTTCTATAAAAATGATTTTTCACCATTGTTTTCTGTTGTAGCATTTCAGACTGAAAAAAAGCTAGGTAGCTGATATTGGCTTAGAGAGTAACCTTTCATTTTTATTTTTTGCCAGCTCTCACAAATGTATTAGGCCATTTGAATAGTTGTTTGATATATATCCCATATGTTTTATACATGTGTGTATATATATATATAAAAAAAATATGGTGGGTGGGTGTGTATACATATATACATATGTATATATGATACCTATCCAACTTCCTCTGGTTGTTTCTATCATTGTGACTGAGACAAAATGTTTTTTCTTCAATGGTGGTGCCTTTCTCAGTAGGTGATTTGTCAATGTAGTTGTCCTGTGTATCTAACTCCCCTTCAGGAACTTCTCCTCCAGAGAACATACTAAGGGAATACCGCTGGGTGATTCATATGAACCAATAAAGAGCAGGCATAACATTTTGACACAGGATTCGATGGCAAAAGCCCTGTTGACTCCAGTGGGATGAGAATGTTTGGGGAGAGGATGCACAGTAATTCACTAGCATATTAAATCACTGTTGCCCCCAAACGTACTTTGTGCTGCTTCACCACGATTCACTGACTGTACCTTTCTCTTTAGCATATGAAAACTAACTCAATTAGTAGCAAAATTCAGATAAATCTCAACATATACTAGTGCTTTTGTTGTGATTAACAACAAGTTAAAATACTATTAAAAAGATTTTCAACAAAATTAACCTCAGTTTTAGGTGGGTTTTTTAGGACCTTGTTCTGTCATGTGCTTTTACTTTTTCGGGGAAACAAATACTTCTCTTCAGTTACAGATTCTACAGTTAAGTAGTGGTCAAGAGCATTGATAGTCAACTCAGACTTGAGAAACTTAATGGCATGACGTGATGAAGAATAATGAAATAATGTAAGGAATTGTTTGACTTGAACTTGCTGTGCTTCTGATGCGTGTCCTTCTGCAAATAACTACACATGTAGGTCATGCTAATACGTCCACTTTCATGTATAGCGTTAAAAAGCTGCGCACATGGCCAAGATCAGCCCTCTGTAGCACAGTTGTGAAACCCTTTGGTGCGTACTGTGACTTTTGTGGGCTATGTGAGTGCTTAGGTGTCAGAATTAAAGCAACCATAACCCTCTCAAGCCTTGTAGAATCCGTGGGGTGTTTATGAACCTAAAGTCCAACTGGTCAAGCGTAGATGGTATAGCTGGTGCTCCTCTACATGACTGCAGTTAAAAATAGAATAGGGTTGAAGCATGAACCTAATGTTTTGTTGTGAGTTCAGTGAATAATAGTGAGAAGTTACAGAGCTGCTTATTGCTTTTTATCTAAGGAGAGATTGATGCATTGCTCTGTAGAAAATGATAAAACTAGAAGATAGTATCTGGAATATCAACATCTAGTATTCGGTACTGATATTAGAAAATCATACACAGTGATGTTATGATCTTAAATACTGTTGATTCAGAACATATGTATTAATCTTATTTTGAAAATGTAAATCCACATCCTTGGTAGTTTACAGATATGCTAATTTTGCTAAGAGTTGCCAAGAAGAAGTTGACAGTTTGGACCAAGGATTGCTGTGGTTGCTATGTGCAAAAGCCTAGAACAAGCCAGTGGGAAATAATACCAGGGTGGGAAAGTATTGCTATGGTTACAGAGTATTTTCTTTAAAGGAGAGGTGGATAACACAGCAAGAATCGCTGAAACTTAGGTAATACTGTATTATACAAGAAGCAAAAAGACTGAAAGATAATAACTGTCTTGTGCTCTTAATGGCATTTTGTTAGTTTCCAGCAAAGAGGGATTTAATTAAAGTAGGAATAATTCGTGAAAGCTTTGTTAGAAAACTATACTTAGCTTTTATTTTGTAAAAGTGGAATGCCAGCACAATATCTTGCATATTTTGGCTCCATCTCTTTGTTTTTTAAAACAAAAAGATCTTTTTTTTTTTTTGTCAAGTGGATTAAGAGTTCTTTTAAAAAGAATAAAAGTGTAATTATACCCAAATAATTTAATTCATGTGAACTTTTCAGTCAGTTTTTCAGTACACTAAAAACTGTAAAATAACAGCATTTTGCAAAAATACACGTAATACAAAATAATTACAAAATACAATAAAAATCGTAATAAAAAATAAAAGCCTGCTTTAAGTGGTGCTGTAAATCTGAACTGTAAATTTCATCTAGGAAAATCCTTTTTCGCTTATAGACATCCTCTAGGATTTAGTTGTAATCACTTCTGATGGTTTTATCCTGAAAATCAGGAACTAGAAGACCACTGTACAGCTCAGAGTTTCCATTTTTGGTATTTGGGAAGATCCTCTCTTCTCCTCTGCCATGTTTATCAAGAGGTACAGTTTGAAGCATCTAGATGGCGTACGCTGGACCATGCCCAGCTCACCCTGCCCCACCAGTCATTCAGAACCACTCTGCTGGGAAAGGTGGGGCTGGGGACCGAGCAGTCCCATGGGAGGGACGGGACAGACCTGTGCTCTAGGACAAAGGAAAGGGAAACCTTAAGAAGTGGCTTTTTCTTTTTCATGGCTACTGTATTGCATTTATCCATCGCTCTCTAATACCCATGCCTCCAAAAGATGCATTGTTCAACTGCACTTTGAGGCCCATCACTGCAGTTCACTTGAGTCTGGTTGATGGAACCAGATGTACAAGACAAAACTCCTGAGCTGCGTTAACTGTACTGAAGGTCTACAGCTGACCCTGGCTAATGTGCCAGCTTCATTCCTGGTCAGTGCTGGAGGGCATGGAGCAGAATTGATCATGCTGGAGGGTAAAGGACGGAAAGAGGCTCACAGGAGCCTGTTCTTTTTTAGAACCTGACTCCGCCACACCACATAAATTGTCCATGTCACATCTCTGCCTTGGGCACGTTTTCTTGAAGGTAAGAAGGGGGAGGATTTAAATTGTCAGGTGAAATACGTTCAGCTATTTGTGACTGTTTTCCTGTTTTTATTGCTGTTTTGCCTGTACGATGAGATAGGCATTCGAAACTTGGAGGTGAGGCTCTGCCCTTTTACTCTGCTCTTAACAAGTATACCCAAACATGGATATAACCTGCTGTACCTAGTAGTGCAGACTCTGACTATTTCAACTGAGGTCAAAGAGCCTCTTTAAAATAATTTTATAGCTTTGCCAGAGAAACCTCTGACAGCGGACACATGAGATGGACTGTAAAGTATGAATTGGGGATGGAGCCCACTGGGGCTGGAATTCGTCTGTGTAAGAACGCTGAGGCAAGGGTCCTAAGGAGAGCAGACTAGGACAAAGACCTAAGATGGGGAAGAAGCAAGGGAACTGAGATCAAGTGGGGAGATGGGGGATGGCCAATTGAGCAGGAAAATAGGGAATTTAAGCAAAAAGTCCCAAGAGGTATATCAGAACTGGGATTTGGAAGCCTGGTGGACTTGAGACTGGAATGAAATGAGGAACTGGAGACAGTGGAAGAGCATAATAGTGCTGAGGGCCAGTGCTTGGAAGCTTAAGAGTGAACGAAGAACAACTTTTGTAAAGAAAAGAAAAAAAAGAGGGTGTAAAAGCAGAAGTCGTCATGGCTGAAGAAATGGGTCAAAAGTTGTGTGCAACTTCAGTACACTGCTCTCTGCTGTGTAGAGCCAAAGATTTCTGAGCATGGCCTACCATTTCTTCTTATTTGTCAGATGTTATTTGTAGCTTACCCACTCCCAAAATAACGGCTCATATGGAAGAGAGCATCTTAATGCTGTGGCTGCTCCCTCCACTAGTACAAATAATAGAGGTCTGTAGTGTGGGTCCAACCATTCCACTCTGTGGTCAAGCCACTTGCCTATGAAAGTATTTGTTCTACATATTTTTTCCCCAGGGTTTTAAGAATATACTGAATAAAAATACACTGAATAATAAGACAGTAAAATCAGGTGCTAAAAATTAACCAAGGTTGGAATTTGCTTTGGCAATGCTACCTTAGCTCACTGTAATTCTGACTGTATAGTCATGACGGAAGATCTATTTATACATTCATATAATGCTTATTCCAAGGGACTTCTTCCTCCACTCACTTCTTCAGGTGGATTTGCATGGGGATGCATCAAATTTGATAGCTACAGACCCTGAAAGATGTCACGAATGAGAGAAGTTTGCAAAGAAAAAATGACTGAAGGGATGGGCAACCGAGTGGTGCCTGGGACTCTCTTCCTGCCTCTTTCACAGAGGTCTGAGAGAACTCCTTCGAGTCCCTCACTGCTGTTGAAAAGCTGGTTCCCCTACTCATTTATGCTATTTTCAGAGTGTCTGACTGCTTGATTGTTGGCAGTGCTGAGCAGCCTTTTCCTTCAGTGAGGTCAGTGCTGGTGCACTGTGAAGGTCTCTGACTCCTGGCTGGAGACAACTTACTCAGAGGTGACTGCCCCCTATCCAAGAACCATCGGAGTGTTGTCTTGCTGTGGGGATGGCTGAGGTGGTTTTGAAGGAGCTGCTGAACCATTGCACTTTACAGCTCAGCCTGTTTGGTCACCTGGCACCATTTCTTATTTTCTTTGCTACAGCTTAAATGGAATGACTGCAGCCAGGGGTACTTTAAGCCTTACTCTCTTTGCACCTCAGTTCCCCAGGTATGAAATGAAGATAACTCTTGTTCCTTTTTTCATAGGGAGATGATGCTTATAAATATTAGAGAAGTCATTTTCACAGCATACATACAGTAGTATACATAAACACATGAAGAAATTTGCGCGCTCTCTCTCTCAAAGCTGGAGTTGAATAGGATACAGCAGGAGAGTCTATGGCCATGTGGTGAATGGCACAGTAAATTGAAAATATCATTTTTCTTATTGAGCAAACAGCTCATGATCTTGTGCGCTGAATGGCATGGAACTGTACAAGAAAAATAACCCTAGGTTTTGAGCAGTAACTGAGGATTGTTGTCATGGTGTGTGCACACATAAAGGAAGATGGACTTAAGGTTGCACAAGTGTCCTCAGTCTGGCCCCATCTGCCTTCTGAGTGCTCAGCTTCACACTGTTTAAGATAGCTTTTTGTGCATCATACATACTTAGAAGTACTAGTACTTTGCAGACCTGTATGCCTTTTTACCTTGTTAATGATTCCATAAAAACATGAAGTAACTAGGAATACAAATTCAGTGATAAAGTTTACCTGATATGTTAAAAAGAGTTCTTAAAAGCTGCTCACCATGCCTGTCCACGTGTACCTCCATCTGGTTAACAACCTCAAAGACAGATTTAGAAAGTAATTGAGATAATCTCTGTAAAAATCATGGGTTTCCATCCTACTGTTAGGTGCAATGGAAGCCTAGCATAAACATACATTTGGTAGGACTGAAAACTTGTCTTCCTTCTCTCTGTCCTGTTCTTCCTCTACACCCTTGCTAGAAAGCTAGCTTTCGTTCTGTTTGCCAAGGTCCGCCCCTTTCTTTTGTTTTCTTGTGATTCTCAAATTAAACAGGACTTGATTTAACTAGTGACATGCTATTGAAAAAGTTAGGCTTCTAGCCATGAAAACTGCGAACAGGCTATTTGAATTTTAATTAATGCCTCACATCTGTAGAGGGGTAAGTTTTTGAAATAAGCCGTTGAAACATTTTAGAGGGAAAAAATTAATGGCAGTTTCTCAAAGACCAGAGAACTTCAATTCTCTTTTTCTTTTTTTTTTAAAAAAAAAGACAACTTTTTTGATATTATGTAACACTATTTCATTTTTTGATACAGCACCAGTAAAAGCAAGCGTAGTTCTTGTGCAGAACATCACTGCTTCTTATAGCATTGAATAGCTACAAGACGGCTTGGTCTAACAAGTCCAGAGACTAGGGTGCTTGATTGCTGGTCATCAGTATGTGTTTATGCTGTTAAGTTTTGATGTCCTGAATAATCCTGGTGAGATAACACTTAACAAGAACAACAGATAGGGAGCCCTTGAAATCCTCCACCTTCTCTTCTACTGGGAATCACTGCAGGACTTTTAATTTTGAGCATAATCATTGCTTGAGATTTCATAACAAGATACTAGTATGCTGAAAAATACTGAGCAGATGTTCCTACAGACAAATATTCTTCCTGGTTTTGTGTACATGGAACAAATATTCACTTGCATAGGAACAGTCCAGGTATGAAAAAGATATTTTTGTTGTCCTGTTTGTGTGCTTACATACAGCGGAATGAGATGATTCACAGGTATGTCACATAATAGCCATTAAGCCCCAAAAGGAGGCTTTAAGGATATCCATTCATGCCGCAATCACAAAATTAGTATTGTATATCAAACAGAAGATCACAGCACCAAAAGCCTGAAACTACAGCAAGCCGTGATAACACCGCAGAAGAAATGAGAGTAATAATTGGTATTGTGTCCATTGACTGGCCTTTCTGAGGAAGCAGAACACATGACAATATACTTGCACTGCGGCTAGTCCCTGAGGAACCAGTTCAGAGCTCCAATATCCCTGCGCCACTCTGAGCCAAGTGATCAAGTTCGTCTTTTGTTGGTCTGGATGTGTTGGTCTGGAGCTGCTCTTCATTGATTTTGTATTGTATTTTTTGATTTTAGTGTATTGGTGGTAAAGAAAAATATTTGAGGACACCTTTCCCTCTTTTTTTTTTTTTTTTAAATTGAAAATGTCATGGGTCTATAAATATTTCAGAGTATGAAATATGAGTGAAAATATGGAGGACACTGGAAAAGATGTGAGGAAAATCCAAGCACTGGCCACGTAATTATTTTTGCGTGACAGATTCTATGAAATTTCATTGGTGATATGAGGCACAGGTGCGGGACCCCGTTAGGTTTTGACTGGTTTGCTTGTGCTGCCAGTGTCTGAAGGGCTCGTTTTGAACTTTGTGCTCTAAGAAAAGACACTAGGTCTCCTGGTTTGTGTCCCTTTTTATGTAATAGCAAGATGGCCTAGATTTGCCCCAATTTTGTTGAATTATAAGTAGTTTCTAGTTTATTGCTGAACATAATTGCTCTTGCTTTTGGACAGACAATGTATGCACCTGTGTGAATGAAGAGATTTTATTGTCTTTTATGAAGGGGAAGGATTACTGCAGTAAGAAGTTTGTTGCGAATTGGAGCACAAAGCTTGAGTCAAATAATTCTTATTCCCTATTGCTCTTGATTTCTGTCTTCTCTGGACTGTTTTGTTGTTGATTAACAGCACAGAGGACTGAGTGTCACTTTACACACACGTCTCACGCAACTTATTTAACTACGTGCGTGAACAAGAGTCACCTTCTCATTGGGGCACTTAGGGTGGGTTTTGGTTGCCCATACGTCACCGTCTCATGCTCCTCGAGGTGCTGCAGCATGTCCCAGGCCTTTGCATGGGCGTGCAGCTCTGGTTCAGATCTCGAGCCCTTTGGAGTTTGGAGCACTGGTTGCAGGAGGCCGGGGGACACACGGCACCAGAGACCTGGACTGGAGGAACTGAATCACACCCATAAAATCTGAAGAGAATTTGTTGTTACTGTTCTTATATGAGGGAAGTTGTTTGTTCTGTAACTAGCTAGCCCATTTGGCAGTAGATTGTCTGATAACGAGACCCAAAACATTTTCTGTTCTCCTTAGTTTCTTATGACAGTTTGACACTTCAGAGACTGCAATGGGATGCTACTACTTCATCAGTCAAACTCAAAGAAAGTGGTCTTGTTTGTTCCATTATGTTTAAAAGCACCACAGGAACATCCTAGAAACATATATCTGAACAACTTTACTACTTCTAATTATGTAAATGTTTTACTTTTTTTCTCTCTAAGTTCTCTATTCTAAGCTCACTCTCCCAAAATGCTGAAAAACTGTGGAAGTAAAAGGCAGAAAATGTCAAGGTATCAAAAATGGACTGTCACTAAAATCTTACCTCTCCTACTCCAGGGAATAACTCTGGGATTTGAGAGAGAGAAGGGGAGCGTAATAAGCCTGAGGGATTCCTTGTCAAGGAGGGAAGGAAAGTAAAACCTCTTTCATAAAGTCCAGCCTGTAGTTGAATGTAAGAAATAACGGTGTTAATGAAAGCAGTGCGCACCTTAGTCAAAGTATGCAACTTTTCATGACCCCTTGAAAGATCTGTACATCTCAAAGACCTGCGTGGGCAAGTGCCAAGTCCTGCACCTGGGGAGGAGCAAGCCCACGCACCAGTATATGACGGGGGCCGCCTGGCTGGAAAGCAGCTTGGCAGAAAAGGCCCAGGAGTCCTGGTGGACACCAAGCTGAACATGAACCGTAATGTGCCCTTGCCTTGAAAAAGGGTAACAGTATCCTGGGCTGCATTAAGAGTGCTGCCAGTGGGTTGAAGAAGGCGATCCTTCCTCTACTCAGTGCTGGTGAGGCCACACCTGGCGTGCTGGGTCCAGTTTTGGACTCACCAGTACAAGAGAGAGACGTGGAGCTACTGGAGAGAGTCGAGTGAAGGGCCACTAAGGTGATGAAGGGACTGGAGCATCTCTCCTGTGAACAGACTGAGACAGCTGGGACTGTTCAGCCTAGAGAAGACAGGGCTCAGGGGGGATCTCATCATTGTGTTCAATATTGGAAGGGAGGGTGCAAAGAAGGCAAAGCCAGGCTCTTTTCCGTGGTGCTCAGTGACAGGACAAGAGGCAATGGGCACAACCTGAAACACAGGAGGCTCCATCTGAACATCAGAAATCGCTTTTTCCACTGTGAGGGTGACTGACCACTGGCATAGGCTGCCTAGAGATCTTCTGGAGTCTCCATGCTTGGGGGTATTCAAAAGCTGCCTGCACCCAATCCTCGGCAATGCTCTCTAGGTGGTCCTGTTTGAGCAGCAGAGGGGTTGGACCAGATGACCTCCAGAGGTCCCATCCGGTCTCACCCATTCTATGATCTTGTAGTTGTGGTGAGACGCCTCCTCTTCTGTATTTCTTTAACAATTAAAAAGGTGGAAATTACCATTCTGCTGCCCTTCGCTGCTGTTGTGTCTGCCTATGTTTATTTAGCCCGCAAAATGTCTTCTAAAAGTTACTTTTAATTTATAACATTAATTTATATTAATGTCTAAAAGTTAATATTTCTTTTAAAAGCCATAGTTAATTGTTCTACTGTTTCTCTGTAGTACTGAAAGGTCTGTGAATAGTTACCATATTTATGCTGCGTTGCACAGTCTACGTGACTGTGGTGCTTGCTGATACGAGTAAACAACAGCTAGTATGGCAGAACACCACTGCTCTGTAGAACGTAAGTCTACTCAATTTATAGACTCTCAGAAAACAACTATGAGTGGAGGCAAAACAAATATCAAAACTCTCAAAATATATCTGAGCTCCTAGATATAAATTTGTATACATTGTCTGACCAGACTTTTGACATACTGTGATCAGGTGCATTATTATTTTTGGATAGTTGGACCGTTCTTTTCCCTCTGAATTCTTTACATTTTTCTTTTGCACTCGATTGTTACCTTACCATTACTTTGATGTGTATTTATATATAATTCCATTCATTCTTGCTTAGGGCCATAATGTAGTTTCGAGACAGTCATGCATACTGAACAATGTACCAGTCTGATTGTTATTACCGTACCAGTCTCCTTTGGTACAATGCTACTCCTCTCTCTCCCCACCCAGCTTTCCTTCCGTGTCTAAGTAGTAAAATGCTGATTAAGTTCCCTGCACTTGGAAATTTTGTGCTGCTCATGCACATTAAGCCTTTGTGCTCCCTTTATGTTTTTGCCTACATCCAGGCAGAAGTAGTCGTAATCTTTCTCTTCTGACACTGTTTTCTCTGAAATAATTTGTTTGCTATTATTTGTTCTCCAGAACACCCGTGTTTAGGTAGTGCCTCAGTAGTCTGGATGCCCTGGTGGAGGCTGCTAGTTTGGTGGACGTAGTCATGCTAGTTTACATCAATAGAATTTTTCCTGCATGTTGATTCAGGACAACTATTTTGAATAAGATAAACTTTGAAATATTCATAACTTTCCTTCTTTCTTTAACTGCTTTTTTGGGTGCAATTTTTTAAAAGAAGATGAACTGTCATGCCATCTTTGGAACAGTTTTCATAAGTATTTTGTGTTTTTTCCTCCTCTTTCTTCCTGCTGCAAGTTCTCAAACCATTAGTGGTCATTTGTGCTGAAACAGTCTATTAGTTACAGTAAACCTGCTTGCTGTGAGCTGTGCTATATTAATTATATCTAACAGCCAAGTGGGGGGTTTCTTATATTTGTTTTATAGTTCAGTACTCCTCACAGTTCCTTGGGGACTGCAAACCAAAAATATATTTTACTGTACAGATTGTTCTAGTTGCTAAAGAGCATTTCCTTATTCCTGTAAAGACTTGCTGTGGGAGCAGCTCTAAGTTGACTGAAGGGCAAATTTTTGGCCCAACAAAAGTCATCCATCTAATACCAGATCAGGAGACCATCTTTCTCAGATAGATGCTATTGGAACCAAAAAAATGTCCTTTTGAGAATTAGAAATTTGGAAGTCGCAGTCAGAAAAGTGGCTACCAAGGCTCTGCCAACAAGATGACTGGCTTAAAAATAAAAAGCCCAGCAGCAGCAGTAACAGGGCCAGTGACAATATATGGTCTTACACCTAATGTTATGATTCCACTGCCTTGGGGACAGAATTTTCTGCCTTGGGGACACGTTTTTGTATCTCGGTATTAATCGGCTTGCCACCACATAATCGGTGAACTTGTTGCAGCAAGAGCCTTGGAATAAGAATTGCAATTGAGTTCATCCCAACAGAGCAAGACAGTAGGACACTTAAAAGGGACCCACGTATGTAAAGGTATTTAGGGTGACTTTTGCTCAGCATTATGGAATGCTGTCCCTTTGGCAAACTGACTTAGAGATACAATTTCTTTAATGTCTCTGTTTTAAGAACTAGATGTTGCTTCAAATGAAATCTGAGAAGTTTATTGATGTTACTGTACCAAATTTTCATGTCTTGAAAAGTTTGAAAATGTATGTTATAAATAAATCTCTTTCCAGGCACAGTATGTGCTTTTCCTGCAGCAGTGAAACATGAACAGATGTACTTTGCTATTCTAACCTCAATTCCTTTAAAAATGTTACTCAAAACTTAAGTTTGTAAATTATTCTGGTGTACAGTTGGGCTAGTGGATCACACTGCTTCCCTGTCCCTGCAGAAAATACCTGTGCACCTTTATTGGGTTAAAACTTGCAGGACTATTGAACCTTGCGGTGCTTGTTAGTATAAAGCAAGGAAGTTAGTCGTCTTGCTGCGTTTTGACTGGTAACCAGGGGATGAAGCTCTGTTCCTGCCTCAGTCTCCAAGCCTTCCTGTATGATCCGGAGAAAATCATTTAGTCTTCTTGAGGCCTTCTGTTCCGCACCTATAAACAGGAGACAAGTTCCGCAAGTACTCGCTAATGAGGCCTTGTAATTCCTGACCGTGTTCGTGATGCTTTGGGATCCTGAAAAGGAATGTACCAGATAAAGGGAAAGGACAGATTGCCGTGTTCTTCCTTTTCAAGATTCAAAAGCACAATTTGGAAAAGCCTCTTGAAGTTTGAAGTCCTGTTTCCTTAATATATCCGTCATCAAACATAAATGCGCTTTTTTTTTTTTTTCCCCCTCTCTGGCTCACTTTTCAGCTTTCATTTCTTACTCCTCAGGAAAATCTCCTAAAACTGGTCCATGTGTTTCTGCTAATTACTACTGTATGCTATTTTAGAAAAATGAAGAATAATTAAGTAGTTAGAGGAACTGGGCAGTAAAAGGGGTAGCTTTTGGACAATTCATTAAATAGTTGGTGCCTTTTAATAGTAGGGTACTCCCTCTGCTCATGAATTATTCATTTTAATGCTTTTGTTATAATGGCGACAGTGTTCAGCCTCTGAGGCAGTTCTGGATAGCCTTCCTCTGCTGAAATACCACACAGCAGCAGCTACCATTTGTTTTATAAACTAATGCATCTAAGTCAATAACATAGCAAGTAAATGTATTTTCGCGATCAAGAAAAGGAGAAAGGGGGAAGAATAACAATATTATAACTAAGAGGGTCTGTTTTGCTGAAGGGCTCAGTTTGTTTACTTTTCTGGGAACTATTTAGGGAAATCACTTAAAATAAATATTTTTACAGATTATTGTGTTTAGTATTAGATGCAAATTATATCTATAATGAAAACAGGCACTAGTGTCTCTGCTCTGTATAGCATCGTGCAATAAAAGGCAGTTTAAAAACACTCACTGTACATAAACACATCAAGTCTTTCTTAAAACTAATGTTTAAAGGTCTCTTTGAAACAGTTTTTTAAGATGAAACATAACATAACCACATAACCCACACAGAAAATGTATCTGAGTCATGTGCGTACAGAAATAAAAGTTTCTTTGTGGTGTCTAGTATCAGCCTTTCATTAAAGCATGGACTTTCCTAAAGAGAAATTCCAGTGCAGATGGTTAAGGGTTCTCCCCCCTCTTCCCCCTCCCTCCGCCTTCCTATACCCTGTTCTGACGCTGACTTAAGCCCCTGAGCCTGGCAGGGTGCATTAGGGACGGTCCCCGCACAGAGCGGGGAATTCGGGGCTGGAGACTCCGTGCTACTGGTTTCACTGGACAGAAGCATGTGCTTCCAGTACAGTGCACATGCTCTCTCTCTCGCTCTCTCTCTCTTTCTCTGATGTGATTTAAAAAGGGGTGTTTTCTCCTCAGCCATATATGTACTCCTAAAAACGCCTTCAAGCAACAGATAAGTGCGCGTGGCGGGGGACGGAAGCAGTGAGCAGATAGATGAGCGATTAGGTCATTTGGATTAGGACGGAGGGCTTTTTACACCGAACTCGCTTCTCATTCCTTGCTGATCAGATTATCCGCGTACACGGAGGGTTGAAACTGCGTAAGTAAAGAAAACTCCATAGATGGATATAGTTGCAGAACTATAAGGAGCGCTGAAGAAGAGAAAAGTTTGAATTGAAAGTATATGTGGTTTCGGGGAATCTGAATCATGCAGTATTACTTTCACTTTTTCTAGGCTTGTATTTCCTACGAACAAACCATCGGGGAGATAGAAGTTCTGATTTAGATAATGTCTTGCAGTCTTTGGAATAACACATTCTGCTGGAGGGGGAGTCCTTTTGGCAAAGGTCGCGCTCTGTGAGCGGACAGCTTTCCCCGCTGCCCACATTCACATTGTTTCTGCCGGGAATGTCAACTTTGGGCCTTTTCCTGCAAATTTTTCATGTACCCCATGTAGCTACCCCACGTAAAATGGAAGCACCGATAGGAATCCCTCCTTTCCTTTTTCCTGTAGCTCTGCTCAGACCATTCTCTGTTAGCATGGTAGTGGTACAAAGTGTGTGGTCTTTCAGCTCTGACTAATGCATTTTGTGCTGTGTGACTGAAAATGCCTCGTAGTCTGCCAGGGCTGACTGAGGGTTGTGGAATGTGGTGCCTTTTCTCTGTTTCTCTCTGATTTATTTTTTTTTTTATTAAAAGCCCCCCCCCCCCCCCCCTTTTTTTTTTTTTCTCTCCAGTAGAAGTGTGTAGGCAGCTTGTTGAGAAACCTCAAGATGCAGGGGAAATGCTTGTGCGTTGTGGAATGCGACTTCCCCCGGGAGACCCCGGCCGGGCGGGCGGGCGGGCAGTGAATGAGCAAAGTGGAAGAATGAGAAAGGGAGGAGGTTGGAGGCAGGGACAGATAGGAAAGAGTGAGAGAGGAGGAAGGAAGGAGGTGGAAACGGAGGGGCCCGTTTCCCTTTTTCTGAAGCAATGACAGCTGGTTCTGTCCCGCCTCACATGACAAAGTGCTGGGGAGAGGAGTATTTAAGCTGGAAGCCAGCGAGCAGGGGTGGTCAGCTGATTTTATTTTATTTTTTTTTCCAGGCTTTAGTCAGGTGATCGCGGATGACTCGTCAGCCCACCAAGAAGGGACTTCAGCACACAGGTAAGAGCGAAGCCGTATACGCTTACATGCAACTGGGGGATCCGGGGTGGGGAAGTAAACAGCCCTAACATTGTTTGAATAGTTTAAAAAAAAAATACTCCTGACTTGCTTGGGTGCGTAACACTGTGTTTGTCTCTTTCAGTGTTGCTACTTTCGCTATTCAGTCTTGTTCTTGCATTTTTGTTTTTTTGTTCTGTTTTGGTTTTGGTTTTTTTTTTTAATCTGTCTTTAATTAGAAGCTTTATTGGAAAAAAAAGACCAATTGTGTGTTGCTAAATATAGTCCTGGGTATTGCATGAATGTTGCATTCTGTTACTTTTTGAATAAAATAACTTTCCATAATGCAAGTGTGTCAAACTCATATTTAGAGGGGAATTCCCAAATACTTAAACTATGAGTCATAAAAAGTTAAAGGACCAGTACAACAGTTCACGATAAAAACTCCATTCAGCCTTGGGTAGCTGCTTTTGTATGTGTTGGTAGTTAAATACGTCTTAAAAAAACAACCTAGAGATGTGCAAAAGCTGAAGCAGCTACAACTCTGCTGACCAGAACCCAAAACATAGGTAGCAGAAGCTAAACAGATGACTGGGGAGGAGGATTGTTCGAGCGCTCTCAGTTTCATGCATCTTTTCTTTCATTGTTTGTATCTAAGAACCTGGTGAAAGAGTCTTCTCACATGCTGAGGGTGCTTCAAAGGGCTCTGACTCCCTAATTCCTTTTACATGATGTCTCAGAAAGAAAACAAAACAGAAAACCAGTAATAAGTGCACTTACTCTAAGTGAAAAATTAAAAATAAAAATAGCTAGCGAGCGTGGCAGGTAACAGTGGTTTTCAGCTGGTTGTGCGCTGCCTGGCTATTGTGCCACACTCCCTTCTCTTTAAACATGACTATGGAATGTGTTCTTCCTTCCCATTGCTACTTTTTACTAAAAGATCTCAGATACTCTCTGAAATTTTGAATGACTCAGACTGAAAGATGCATTCAAGAGTTTTTAAGATGAAAAAGGACAGACAAGTGTTCCCAGCTCCCACCTGTAGCTCTGAAAAACTCCTTGTGGTCGCGGGTTGAAGACGACTTTATTTTGAAAAGCTGCCATGCAAATCTCCGTATTTTACTGGTAATCTTATTCGCGTCTACTATTTTGCAGTATTTAAAGAAAAACTATTTGAGACATACTTTTTCCTATCAGTATATGCAGTGCTTCATAAGATGCTGGTGCTGTACACAGGGGGCATGAACACGCATGACTTTCCAATTCCTTTTCATTTCATGATGTTTCTCTTTTCTCATTGTTAAAAACGTCTCTACTTGTGACAAGCTGGCTGTGGGACGTTGGTATTGTCTTATAACAACAGCCAATGCTTAGATGCTCAGATGAACTGAGGTTTTGTCTGGGGGAAGGAGATCCTGGAATGGGGTAGTGGCATGGGTGGAGGACTGTTTCTGTTGACCTCAGTGGACCTTTATCACATGGAAGCCTGAGGAGACACCCAGGTTTGAGTGGCAGGTTGGGAGGATAATTGCAAGAAGCACAGGAAGCATCAAAGAGGTTGATAGTGGTAACAGTGTATTTACAGAGAGGGATAGGAGCTGTAAAGTTGGCTTCTGTACTAGATGATGGCGCAGAGTGCGTTCTTAGGCTTCAAATAGTCTTTGGCAATAGTTCTCCACGAAAGGATTTTGGGACGTATTTTTCCCTTTTTATGGGATGGGAGGAGGAGAGGTTTCATGAGGTGAGGAAAGATTAGTGAAGTGAAACAGTGTCAGGCAATAATGACTGGTTGGCAGAGATTGCTCTGAAGAGACTGGTCTGCTTGCCTTGAGGGCCAATGATGAGGCACTTGCCCTTCAGTGCACTCTTCTGCCTGAGAATTGGGAGTCGCGTAGGCTTCGTTGGGGCTCTGGAGAAATTAGGTCTTAAGTCTGAAAGTACCCCAGGTTCCTGTAAGCTGTTCCACATCGACTTCATCTTAAGCAAAGGAATCTTTTATGAATGAATGCAAATCTTCTTGCGTTGCGTGCAGTTGTCCTTAGGGGGATTCCTGGCAGGTGGGCTTGTCCGGGCTGTGTGCCGCAGAAATGCTGTCGGTGCGTGCGCATAAACAAGACAGTTCTTGGTCTTACACATGGCTGTTCCTGTGGTGTGGGAGGGGATCGGACATGTAAAACTAGAATGGGTAAATATAAAACTGTTTCAGAGAGTACTGATTTATTTTCCTCATTTTTTTTGTCTAGTGTTGTGTTTTTGGTTTTTTTTGTTGTGGTTGGTTGTTTGTTTTTAATCTATGGAGTTTCTTTAATTTATTGATCATCTATGAGCACCAGCATCTCTGAACTCCTGGCAAGGTAGCCTGTCTAGTTCAAATATGTCTCAAAGATAGGAAATATTTTAATTTCAGGTATATTTCTGCCTTTTCATTTGTGTTTTTAGTATGTTTGCATCTGAAGAGAGGGGTTTGAAATATTTCCTAGATTTCCACTTACTGATGTGAGAATACCTCTTTGAAATAACTTCGGACTTGTGATCACTTTAGGTCACGTTTATTTAAACCTGGCATTGCCTAATGATTATGATTACCTTGAAGATAAGTAGGAAAAAAAAAATAACGTGCCTGCAAATGAGGAACTGATTCTGTGTATACGGCATTATAAAGGATAACATCTGCACTATTTAATTTTACTTAAGAGTAGTGGAAGAAGAATTAAGAGTTCAACAGCTGTACTGAGTAAACTTGCAAGAACATGAGCTCTTAACACCTTTAAATACAGAGACGGTTACCTTCATAAATAAAATCAGTTTAAGAATCTCAAGAAAAATCTCAAGAAAGAATAGCTGAATCACATTAATTTAATGAAGTGTTTATTATAATGAAGTGTTCTACTATACCTTTTCTCATAGTTTGTTTTTATTAACTTTGGAGAGTGAAGACCACAGAAATATTTTTTATTTTTTTTTATTACTAGAAAAAGGGCAGACCCTGCTTGCTGTTAGTCATTTCAGTAAGATCTCTGTCCACATATTTCAGGGCTTAATTTGACACCCAAACAGTCATTACTTAAGTGTTATACCCCAATTCTATTTCAGTCAGACAGTTGTTTAAAACCAAAACTCTTCTTTCCCCTCTTTCCTAGTTATGAGCAGACTTGCGAGCGCAGCCACCAGAAATCTGGAATAGGATTTTCCACTTCTGAGGAACTAAGAAGCTTAGATCTTTTTGGTATTATTTACATGAATCTCTCAAGATTTCAGTTGCATACTAAAACTCATATAACCTCGTGAAATTTTGCTATCGCCAGGCAAAATCCTTCTTGTGTCTTTTAGATCCTCTTAGAGGTATTATTTGATAGTTTATTGCGCTGTTTTAATTTTAAAATAGTGCGACGGCTTATTGCTTTAAGTCGGCGTTATTATAGCAAGCTGAGTAGAGCAATTACTGGCTTTCCCTAATGGCCCTTGAGCCTCCCGCAGCGCTCGCCCTACCCCGGGGCTTGCAGCGGAGCCGGGGGGTCGCCACCCGGCGGAGGGAGGGCGGTACTGCAATCCCCCCCGCATCCTCCCCCATCTGCAACCCCCCCGCATCCTCCCCCCCTCCGCACCCCACCGCATCCCTCCGTACCCCCCGGGGCTCGGCTGCGGACCCACAGACGGCCGCTTCCCTTAGGTGGTGGCTTTACAACTGGAGAGGCATGTGCTGGTGCCCCCCCCCTCAAAAAAAAAAAAAAAAGAAAAAAGAAAAAAGGCTGTTAGGGGCAGGTCTAGCAAGTTCAACATTCCTCTCGTTTCTCCCTTTTCCCCCGATATTTTATGCATGTTTTCTGTATTGGAGCAGATTACGTGATATAATATACTGCAAGTGGTGATTAATTGTGTGCAAAGACATACTAAAAAAAAAAATCCACCTCAATGAAAACTGATATTATTCTGAAACGATGAAAGGGGACTCATAAGAAGTCTCTATATTTACTGAACTGTGACATTACTGTTACCATCAAACAATACAAACCAAATCCAGTCTTGATGCAAAAGCATACCAGCAGAATCATTTTTCAAATGGCTGGATAACTGGGAAATGCTCTTTGTAAACTTCGCAGAATCTGTTGGACTGTAACAAAATGTTAGAAACAGAATGGAAATGTTAGAAGCTTCCTAAATCAAGTGTTTTGTGTTAGTATTTACATCAATATACGTGAGCTATTTCCCAAATCAATTTTGCTTTTCTTCTTAGCAGTTGAGAAGAAAAAAATAAATAAATTCTCTTACGACTATATGCATTGATAGAAGTAATAGGCTTCTAAAATAGTCATGAGATCTGACACTTAATCACTGTTTCTGACAAACGATTATTCAGAAGTGAAAGTCCTGCCACAACACGCTTATATTTCAATTGAAAGCTGTCATTGCAGCACACGCTCTAAACCTCAGCTGCACGGACTGAATATCCAGTCAGTTCACCACGGGAAAGGAATAAGCAAGAAACCGTACTGGATGTTAAAATGCCCCTGTACTTTTGAAGCATCCTAAGAATAAAGTGGATACTCTATAAAATGCAAGAGTGAGATGTATGGAACTGCTTGCATGGGACTTGTCGCTGGCAGCCTGCCACTTTCCCCCCCTGCCACCACATGTCACCACATGACCAGCAACAGCAGATTGCGCTCTGTGGAAGCTGATGAGAAGGATTTTTCTGAGCCTGAACACAGAAGGTGCCATAACAAGCATCATAAATGTCCCATATTATAAAATTACTAAAGACGAGGAAGTAGGAAAAGAGTTAGCAAGTGATGCTAATGATGTGCAAAATTCTTCAGCAAAATCAGGGCTCAGTACTTGCTCACGGAAAGCAAAATAAGGCTGAAATGAAGAAAAAAAATGCTGCAATTTGAATGAAGGTAACTGGATCTTGATAGGTTTGTTGGGTTTTTTTTCCCCCCAGTTCATTCAGATCATAGCTAGCTTTACAGTGAATCACCTTTCCTGAGGAATTTATTTATTTGTGCGCTTTTTTAAAAATAGTGTTATGATTTGTCATTTATAAGAGGAGGATATGGCTAAGCCTCAAAATGGTGACCTCCAACTGAGGCTGGCAATCATTTACGTCTTAACAAGAGCAATCAGAAAATCCACGTTAGGGGTGCTTTCCCAAGGGCTGTATTCCAAGCTCTTTAGTATTACTGTATATTCTGAAGCTCCTACTTGGTCTGTTATTCAATCAAAATTCATACTAACAGAAGCAACATATTATGACAAGTTAATAAAGTTTGTACTGTGCAGTGCCACTGCTCAAGATGTTGTTTTCCTAAGGATTTTTTTTTCCTTAAAAATAGAGGCCTGTTTTTTTGTACCTCTCCTCTTCTGTCAAAGTAATCGAAACTCGAGCGACTTTTCCAAATGCTTTCTCCTCATTTATGTAACTATTAAATATCTGAGCGTGCACTGCGTGATAGAAAAGTTTTAATCCTCTAAACTCTACGTTTCATCTGTGGTACAAATTCATTGCTCTCTTCCAAATAAGACTGCCCACTGCTTAGCAGCTACTGGGTAGGAATTGCCACTCTTCGGAGCGGGGTACACAGTTTTGTTCTCTCTAAATCTACAGGAACTTCGCTCATGAGGAGAAGCCAGATCTGAAGCCTTGTAATAAATCTTGCAAACAGGCAGTTATGGGTTTAGTTGTATTTTAATCCATGCATGTTCAAACTGTACAGTTGGTTTGGAGCAACGGCTACATGGGATCTCTTATTGACCACTCCATTATAGGACTGTGGGGTTTTTTCCAAAGAATATTGAAGAAATTCCAAATAATATTGGAGAAATTCATTTCAGTGGTTCACTAAACTTAAAAGGTCTCCGATAAGATGACTTCTTTACTGAGCGCTGTTGTGAGAACTCTGAAGATGTAATGAAACGGACTTCCCCATAGCCCACTCTGTTCACCTTCTCACTGAATTCCTCTTCCTTTGAAGAAAAACAAGGCGTAGAGTTTAAAGCTGAGTTTTCACTGAGCATTTTGCACTGTGGTTAGTTGTCGTGCAAATCTTTGTCTCATACGGGATGTACGTTACGTGCTAAAGCTGAGTATTCTCCTTAATTGAAGACAAAGCTCTTTTCAGAACTTCTCATCTGTCTACGAAAAATGCTTTGTAGATACTGATGTAAATGTTTCCTGAGAAATAGGCGCGGAATCCCCCCCAAAAAACTATCCGGCTGGAAAAAGAGTTCAGCCCAGCAGGTTAACGTGGGAATCCGCTGGTCGGGGGTGGGGGCTGTTGGGGATGGTGGCTGTTGGGGGTGTTTTGGGGCTTATTCGGCTTCGGTCCGTCCTGCGGGAGGCTTCCAGGCAGGCCGCGGGAGGAGACCTTCCACGCTGCCCCCGCCAGCGGGGCGGGGGTCGGGCGGGTGGCACCGGGGACCGGAGCCGGGCCGGGCCGGGCCGCGCCGTGCGGTCCCTCCCAGGATGGCGGGGGTGGGCTGGGGCCCGGAGGGCAGTCCCCGGTTTCCATCGGCGGGGCCGGGCGTGCTTGCGGAGGGCGGGTGTGCGGGGGTGCGTGGGCAGCGGCGGCGGTGACACGGCGGTGGGTGGGGAGCGCGGCGGCTCATCTGCTTCTCCTCCGGCACCTTTTAAAGATACAGCCCACGGCGCCGCTTCGGGGGCTCCTGCCAAGCGCTGCTCGAAATTTAGAGCTCGCCTCGCTGTAAAAATAGGAGTAATTCTGGGCAGAAATATAAAGGTTCCCCGCATTAACCCGCCGCGCTTCCACCCCCCCTCCCCGCCCCCCCCCCCAACCCGCTCCTATGCAGGAGCAGAGCGTTGTGATTTCCCATTAACTTCATACAAATTTATGTCAAAGCGCTTTCTGGAAGCAGAGCCTTGTAAGTAACATCTTGGGGTAAGAATTGCTCTCTTTAGTCCCAGCCAAGGTGGAGAAAGATGCGTTTCTTTCCCTTTTGATTTTCTTAGCTCTTCTGTCTTGCTGCAGCTCTGAATGTATTCTGTGTTCAGTATTTTTGCAAGTATTTGGCTCAAAAGTGGTGAACAGCTTGTTGTTACTGGTGCCTGTTTCCCCCTGAAGCACATAGCATTTTTTCAATTTAAAGGAATAACAAGAATTTCCCTCTAACTAGTAGAAAACATTTGCCTATTTAAAGTTCTTTCAGTTTTGAAAGTGCAAAGTAATATTAATTGCCTACTCTTCACTCTTTTTGTTCTGCAAAAAGCTTAGAAGCTGTTATAGATTAAATACTTGTCAATTTATTCAGTATTAGTACTGCTAGGGTTTGAGAAAATGGAGGCGTAGAGTGGGTTACAGTACTCAGGTTATTTTGTTTTCCCTTTTTATTAGGCTTATTATTCAAGTAATAATGTCCAGTTAGTCAGCTACTGGGTGGACAGGTTGAATAGATTCCAACTTTATAAATGTTAATGCGCATTATGACCAGCCTTGAGTAATAATGGATGACAGTATAACATTCAATCAGAGAGGATGTCTGAACCATTCCAGTACGACTCTGCTATGTACTTTTGGGGAGGACATACACATTTCTCTACAATAGGAAAGAATCTGGTAAATGCAAAAAGCTGCTTTGTTTTTCCAAGGAAAAAAAATCCAGGCAAAATCTTAAGAAATGGCTTCTCCTCCTAATTAAGCATCTCAATATGTGTGATACTATACCTTCACTTTGAGATTTGTTGGCTTTCTGCTTCTGAAAAATCTTACCCTTAGTCTTCAGCCATTTTGTAACCATTACCATATTAAAAAATTGAGCCCTTCTGTCAATCTTAAACTAGAAAAAGAAAAGTGAAGCAGTTGTGGATTGATATGGATGGAGCTTTGAATAACCGGGTCTAGTGGGAGGTGTCCCTGCCCATGGCAGGGGGGTTGGAACCAGGTGATCTTTAAGGTCCCTTCGAACTCTAACCATTCCATGATTCTATGGATTCCATGCCAATGAATGAGGTGGCAACAATCCTCTAATCTTGTAGCTGTTGAGTTAGTATGAATGATACTTGTCATACGTCCCTATAACTATGAGCTGACATTTGCTAATTTAAGCACAAGCATTGTCTTGTAAAATTGTTTAATCCTTATTGGAAAAATACAGGCACTTTATCAACCAATGGTGAGAATGAGAATTAATTTGCTCTTTATTTTTTAATATAATTATTTAATACGTACATGTGACATTTGGAAACTTTAGCTGAAATTAGTCTCTCTCAAATGTGTTTGTCACTAAGATTTAAATGGGCTCCAGTATATTTGTTTCATGTAGTGGAGGAGGAGGGGAAGTAACATTTGAAAGTTATCACCGCTTGCCTGGAAGTATACAAATGCTACCATATGTCCGGAGGTTTTACATCATTTGTTAAGATGAGAAAATAACCTAATCGTTCATACTTTGAATAAGACTAAAAAAAAACCCTAAAAATGAAGTATTATTTCTCTGAGAACAGTATTGTGTAGTCCATTCAGTGTCTGAGGTAAGAGTGATCAGCATTGGCTCTAGACACAATATTGCAAAACAGCAACACATCAGGTATTTTTAAGCTACTGTGTGAACATGGATACTTCAACGTACCAGCACCACTTGTCTTTCAGACCTGACTGAGCCGACATATTTTAAAATAAGTTTGTTGTATATTTTTAATCTTAACCTGTTTCCAAGAACGTTTATTTGTGGAGGTGTGTAAGTGGTTAGCTGTCCTGGACTTAAATGCAGGACAGTCACAGCTCGTGGGAAATCAAAAAATTCCTGGGTGTGTGGTATACATGCTCCTGTCAAACTTCGCTGCTTCTGTGTCATGGGAGGACTGTCTCTGGGGTAGGGTGGTGGAAGCAGAGCTTTTGGTCTACCTAAATGTGCAACCTTCCTTTATGTGTAGGTTTTGAATCTGCAGCCAGCATGCCCCCTTCGTGGCCACCGGCGCGAGCGAGGACCAAGTGTTGTGCAGTGGTGCTCAGAGTTGGCTTTGGGAGGGATTTAACTGAAGGATTTCCCTTGTGAAAGAGAGTGATTTGGGCGCTGGGGGCAAAGGGGAGCATTCAGTAACAGAACCGATCATGTCCTTAACATGAAGGAAAGAAGATGGTTGCTTTTAGTCTGCTTTTGAAGGGTTTAGTAACGGTTTGCACGCCTTTTCCCAGTGGAGGTCTGTGAATGAGATCTTTAGGCAGTTGAGCAAACAGGGAGCTTAAAGAGCTTTGATGAGAAGTTACCAAGGTGGTGCTTATGGGAGTACCGGGCAGACAAACACTTCAAAGATTGTGCAGAGTTCCCAGTGGCTTAAGGAATTATTCGGGTTTGCCAATTTAATTGCACTAATGGTTGTGCCATGGCTCCCTTTAAAAAGGAGGTGGATGCATCAGAGAAAGGAAAAGTTAGGGGTATGGAAGCAGGGAAGTCATCCTTGCAAACCTGTTAGTTGCTTCTGGATCTTTCTTTTTTGTCTTCTGTTGCTTCTGCACGGTTCACAATTTCTCCATGCACACATATCCCGTGCTGGTCCTTCCTCTCCAGCTACAGGTTGGTAGGATTTCCATAGGACTGTTTCAAATCGTTCCTGTGTGTGGGGATGATAATTGGACAAGGGATATTATCTCCTAGTGCCATATTTGCCAAGGCTCTCCCTGAGAAAACCAGTAAGCAAGGACCCAGACAACCCAGCCTCCCATACAGTGGTGTTTGCAGAGCAGATGGCAAACTGCTCTTTCTCCAAGCCCTTCCTAGCTGTATCGCCAGAAGATTTTCCTTAGGACAAGATAGCTGGCTTAGAGCAGAAGGTGTAGTATTGCTGCAGTGCATTTTGTTTGGAAGGTTTCTGTTGGGCTTTCCCGCATGTGTGTGGAGTAGCTCTTCAAGATGCCATTTGTGGTGATTTTTTGCTAGGGAGGAGCTTCTACCAGAGCAGATTTTTAGCCACAGTCATGTGTTATAGCAGTCAAGGTATAAAACGCAGAGATGTACCCAGAGCTGGCTGTTCAGGCAGATAACAGTAGGTCAGTGTTGTCCCTGGTTAAGCGCCTGCTTGCTGAATAGGTCTGGGTCAGCTGGCAACCCTGGTTTTGATTCTTGGTTGGCAGCATCTGCAGAGGGCTCTGGGCTGCTTGTAGAAGCTAAAGACCATGGATTGGGAAACTAAGCATGTCAGCTCTGTGTCGGAGGAGGCTGCCCATGGCTTGGATTAAGGCTGTACGTCTTTCTCTTCTGGGTGAAGTCTGTTTGGGAGTTGTCCAAGCCAGGCTCCCCACATTTTATTGGGCAACATCTCGCAGGGATGATTATGCTGTCTCTTTTGAAGACTCTTGTGACACCTAGGGGTTGCAGAGAGCTGTATTAAAGACCAGGTTCTGCTTCACTACCTTGTAAAGGTATATGTTGACACTTCTGGTCAACATTTTTGAGGGACAGTCCGTGATGCGCAGCTGTCCAGGCTGCCTCTGGTGCGCCCTGTGGGGAGCAACCACTTGGATCCTTGACTTTCCGTCTGTCTTCCAGTTGGGGGCACTCTCAAAATGACTCTGATGGTGTATGGTCAAGGAATTTGGCCTTGACGGAGTCGCTGGGAGCATGTTAACAGGGTAGTGAAAATGCAGCCCTGCTTAGCAGAAAGTGACTGTTGTTAGGTAACTGGTCATAGCGAACAACGCCCTGCCACCTTGAAGTTACTCTCTAATGCAATCTGCTCATAGAAATGTGCTGCTGGATGAGTGAACTGGTGTATTACTTTGGGGGAGCTATAATCCTGCAAATTCGGCATGCAGGAAGGAGATTCCCTTCTGAAGTCCCTCTCAGCTGAGCCCCATACAGGCGGTGAGGGCACTGGTCTCCGAGACTTGGATATGCCCCCATTCTCCAAGAAGCTCCAGAATTATCTGCTGCTGTAAGTAGAAGGATGGATGAAGAGAAAGACAGGAAACCTACTATTATTTTTCATGTGACATGAAGCTCTTTCTCACCAGCTTTTGGCAAGTGAGAACACAGTGTAAATCTGGAAATAAAAATTATTTAAATTGTCCTAAATAAATACAACATGCTTGTCAATAATAATGTTTTGACCTGGCATCTGATATTGAGCCAAACTGGAAATTTATCTTTTAGGAAGAAGTCTTTCATCAGCAGCCCTCCCTTTCTTATTACTTTTTTTTTTTTTCCCCTGGGTGAAAATCTTTTGAATTCTAGTTTTTACGAGAAGTATAAAATACATATTTTTTTTTTATCCATGCATTCCATTCAAAAGTACTGTTGTGTTGTCAAAGCCACAATGAAGTAACTGTGAGATACCTATATGTTTCACGGGACTCCAGATATGGAGGAATTCCATGTTAGCCAAGCAATATAACATTTTTCAACCTTTGGGGCAAGGGAATTTTGTAAGGTTTTTTTAAATTTTCCCCTCAGTAATAGAGCTTGATTTGTTTGAATTGTAATAGTGGGGATAGACAAGGGCAACTAGCTACATCCCATTTTTCAGTTTAGAGAACTTATATGGAATTACTGCTTGTAAATTTTAAGTGATGTTTAGATTGTTAAAGAACAAAGTGATTAAATTACATGATTTGGATCCTCTGAAGTTTTGCTAAAGATCTGAGTATTGTTTGGTTTCAGTATGCTTGCTTTAGTGTGTTGGTTAGGGCTCTTCATAAACAAAATACAAACATTATCTTTATTACTCACAGTGCTGCTGCATACTTGCGGTTTAGGTTTTGCCAACTATTTGCAATGTATAGCCACAGACTCTGTCTGGGTGGCATAAACAACAACAAAGTCTTTCTGTTCCTATCAGGACTTGTTTTTTCAATTAGGCATATTAGTGTATCATTAGGCAGAGAGGTAAGAGTGCGCCCATGTGTGTGACTCTTCTCTACTCCGAAGTGGCAAAAAACCACATCAGAATAGATTTACATGCACCTCGTTAGCCGTAAGCACCCACAACATGATTAATGCTCTACAAGAGAGACAGACAAGACTGTCTCAGCCCTAAGAAGCTTACAGTCTAACGCTGATAAGGCTGGCCTTGTAATTTAGGAGCTGTGAAATTAATTTTGTGTTTATTAGTATTGCGACCCTCCTCTGGATGTAATTCTGGGGTATAGAAGGCATCGTAGGCATAGGAATTAGAACTAGCCTGCAGTGGTTTCGCTAATCCATGCAAATCAAACGCCTCCTGTTAGCTGTGTGTAAGGTGCAAGACCAGAATGGCGCCTCTGCCATTTTAAGACCTCTCCTGGAACGTGCCTTAAAACAATTTTCAAATGACAGGTTTCAGGAATCACCGGCTGATTTAGATACTCGCATGTGCATTCATTCCTGAATCACCAAAAAATCATACTCCTGGACTGCCTTTTTGAATTTACAGGGCAGAAAAAAAAATTGCAGTGGAGGGAAAGCAATAGCGTGTACCCAAAGCTGTACCATGCCTATGAATTTGGAAGGAAAAAACCTCTATATTTTATTATGAGTTTAGCAGTGTATTATGTTCTTGACTACAACTCAGTCGTTCACACACCCCACCCTAACCTTCCTATAGTTTTCCTTTATAGGATTGGAGAAACAAAATATAGAATCACGGAGAACAATTTGCGCTTCGTTTTTGATCATGTTCCCGTCCCATGCTTTAAATTGTATTTGCAAGTGTTGGCATTTTCAAATGGAATTTCCCATCAGGTTTTCTTGAACTGTTTCAGCAATTCTAGAAATGTACAGGATGTGTGACTTTTTTGAAAGCAAAACAAAATTTCAGTTTTCAATAACTACTTTCAGAAACATCTCTTAAGCCATTGAAGTAAATAAGTCTTCGTAATGTCTGTACTAATTTAAAGCCACTGAGTTTACAGGAGGTTTTCTGCCAAAAATCTGTGGTGTTTAGATAAATCCCTAATGATTTTGCCAAGTGCATAATATATTTTTCTCTGTATTTGGTTAAAAATTGCACTCTGCCCTTAATCTGTTTTTGTGGCCAAAGTGGCTAGATAGCAGACTCTCTTTTGAATTTGACACTGAGACAGCTGAGAAGGGCAGGTAGCAAGGATACTTTCTAGCAACTGGTTTAAAGCCTCATAACTAAAATATACAAAATTATATGATATATAATAATAATGAAAACATGATTAGTATCTGGGACCAGGGTGTGAGAGCTTTCTGCTTAGTGGCTGGGAATGTTACTGCTCTGAGCTATACTGATATAGAGTGATTTTTTGCCAAAGAAAAGTGTTCTTTTCCTTTCTGAAGCTATCTGCCTAACTACTGCAAGAAATGGCAGCTATTTGCTATGGAAAACTGGGAATTAACTTTACCAAGGGACGTATATCTTCTGGAGGAAAGTCAGCAGTCCTGTTCAGCCCTGCCGTTGTACGCCAAAATAAGGATCAGGAGCATTTGAGGACTTTGAGTAGCTGAGAAATAATTTAACCTGAAATGTAAAAGAAATCCACCTGTGGTAATGCATACTGTTGTGTTATAAATAACGACGACCATTGACGAAGTACGGATAACGGTAAAGTTGTTGCTGGTTTATCCTTTAATAAGAGATAGTCAGCATCTTCTCTGGCTAACTTCTGACAACTTGCATTTTATTGCTACTTGGAACTTACTCTTCATTGCAAGTAAAAGCTGTAATTGGGGAATACCAGTGATTTTTTTTCTCGGGGAAGGTGGGTGAGAATTGACATTCCTTGAAACTGTGAATATAAAGAAAAAATTTCTTACGTGCTTATTATTATACTACCACACCTGTAAGCCGTCTCAAAATACTGGTGGCTACAGAGTGGAACCAATTTCTTTTCAGGAGAGTTTCTATTGCTATGTTTTGAGGGGCTTTGAATGTTTGTTGGAGACTTTCCATTGCTGTTTTACAGGGTGATTCCAGGGGAGGCTGTTGTCTAGCAAGTCTTGAGTCCTGGGTGTTTTATTGCAAAGCGGTCTTCTCAGTTATTTTGTTCCTCCTCGCATGTGTCCAGCATGTGAGGTAAGACTCTGAGATGCTCTTAAGGCTGTGATAATCCACGCGAGACATGTTCAAATACGCCTCTCACCAAGCACGGTGATAAGTTGGCTGGGCTTTCCTACTACCCATGAACATACCGAGGCTTGGATGAAACCGGGTACTGAGTGATACTGAAAAAAGGGAGGGATGACGTCCACAGGTAGCAAGGAGGTTGTCTGGCCAGCAAATTTCATGTTTGCCATGGTCAAAGCGGGCCTTCCAGCAGGAGAGTCAAGGGAATTCTCATGTGCTGTTGGCCGTGAAACTTTTTGACCACCTGTGGGCAAGACCATCTGTCTCCCAGGACTCCAAAGCGCACCCATTTAGTTTTGGTTTTTAAGTGGTAGCTTGAGTGTTCTTGAAGACCACTAGGAGACATCAACAGGAATGACGCTGTTCATGCATGTTGGCATGATCATCAATGGGGTGGCGTCAGCTGGCAGCAGGCAGGAACCCCCAGCCACTGCTTCTGCTGGAGCTTGTGACCTTCAGGCGGTGCAGGAGCAGGGTGGGGGTAAGACCTCTCTCCAGAGCGGGTGTTGGCTTCCTGTTCACAGGCCAGTTTGAATGGGGATTGTAAAACACACGCACGCACACGTTATTCCTCTTGGGGCTTGGCTCAGGTTACTCAAGAGATCTTCCATTTTCTTCCTTCCCCCACATACGCCGCTGGAGTCACAGCAGCTGTGGAGGTCTCCGCAGAAGTTTTCTGTCTGTCTGGGAATCGTGTCTTTAAGGCTTGTGGTTCAGCTGACTTCCCGAACACGCTGTATACCCGTCCTTTCTACAGAGATTTTTGCTGGGCACGTGCAAGAGAATTACTATGGGAAAGATCTGGAGTTGTTTAGGGGGAGGAATTGATTCCAAATGATGTCTTGCTGTAGCTTTATTGTGTTTTTCAGACAATGAATTAAATACCGTTTTCTCCATACTAGGAACTTGGACGCAAAGACTCTCTACCTTTTTAGTTATCAAAATCAGTGGTTTCTTACCCAGTACAAAAAAACATATGTCCTTGGTTATCTATCTAGCTAGTAATTAATAATGCATGGTTTCGTTTCCAAGTATCTATCTTGGCCTCTTTAGAAAGAGGTTTTGTGTCCTGAACCCCTTACAGTTTTCCCAGTATTGCCACTTTAATGGCTATTCCAAAGTGCAAAAAACCCAGTGGTTAACACACGCTTTTCCACGACTTTATCTCACTCTTACAGGAAAAGACAAAGGGATATTGAGTGTTTTTCTGTTTGCATTTTTCATTAAATAAGTTGTCTTTATTACAATGCCTAGTAAAGCATCTGTGCTGAAGTCGTAAAGCATGTACTCCATGGACTTTCATCCTCAAGCTAGCCCTGACTGATGAGATTACACACGGTCTAATATGTACTCTTCACTTTTCATTATTAGCAGCAGTTCTTTTGCCACTGGAGCAAAAGGGCATCTAACAGATTAAGCAAGATTTTGCTTAAAGATGCTAATCTTTTCCTGTTACAATAGGAAAAAATTAAAAAGAGGAGGAAAGTAATTGAAAGGTTTTATTTAATTCCTGAGAAATTTTTAAATGGATTATATTGATTAATAAAATTGCTGCATCTTACGGCAGAAACTTTTTAGAAGAAGGCAGTAATTGTAATTAATTTTTAGTCTGTGCCACATATTTGATGATAGCTCTGATTCATGCTATTATATTCTCTCTTCCTTCACCCACAGCAAAACAAATTTAATTTGATTCATACCCTTAAGAAAAAAAAAAAAAGGCAAAATTACTCACATGGTTATGATTCAGCTCTTGGCATAAAACCCTGTCCTCCTCCATCCTCCCCTTCTCCCACCCAAACCACCCCCACCCTCACCCACTGTATATTTATGTCACCGTAGTCTGAAAAAGTTGAGTAGCTCTTTAAAAACAGAGCGAATGAAATCCTTCTTCGAGCTGCCGTATTACTTATGTTGATACGAGTCTAATAAGACTTCCTCTTCACAAGTGGTATGGAGGCAGCAGCAGTACTCTGTTTTCCATGTTACTTTAACGGACAACAGTACTGCATCGGTCTTGAGACGTGCTTGCTTTTAGCAGTTTAGCAAAGCTACAGCAAGCGATGCTAAAATTGCTCAAGTTCTTGCATTTGTGAATCTCTTTCCAAAAAAAAACAAAAAAGGAAACGATTTTTGAGGAAAGCGTATATAGGGATTCTTGTTGAAATGGAGTACCAGAAGAGCTTACCTTAATATTATTTTTGTCTTTTTCTTAATCAGTCTTAATGATCTCACTTTTAGACCTTAACAGGCTTTTCTCCAAGAGGAGATATAAAAGCTGCGCTGCTTTCATTACACAGACGTATAGCAATGTGCCCTGTTTCCGACAGCTTGTGTCAGATACCTCTGTGTGTGGGTGATGGCAACCTTCTGTCTTCACCTACCACTGGAACTATGAATGTTACCGTTCTGCTCGCCATTGTATCTGACGAGCCGTGGTTCCTAAGAGCCGAAGGCTGGACACAGCTCAAGTTCTGTGATCAGACACTAGAAGCATTCAAAGGAGATGTTTTATACGTGAAAAAGATGTTTACAGAGATCTGGTATGTAGAGGTGATGCAGTCCAACAATCCCAGTGGAAATTAGAAGGAGCTCGGTGCCTCTGAAAGCTGACACGTGTGTTTATGTATATAACACTGAGCACAGAGGACTTCATGCACACTGATGGTATGAATCAGTCACAGTAGGTACCACAACTTGCATAAATTGGTGGGAAAGTGTATTTTTAACCAAGTGCACTAACGCACCCCTTCCGCTCTTACTAAACAAGACAAATAGGTGATACCTTAAGGGTAGAAATCAAAGATAATTTATATAAAAAACAAAACAACAACAAAACCCTCACAAAAAAAGGATTCTCAGAGCCTAGATCACTCGTTTAGCCAGAAAAGATTAACTTACTAACGTTCTAGTTAAATAATGCATGTTTCATTATGTCTGTGCTTACAAACTTTACTTTTTCAATAAAGGCGTGACATATCCCAAGGAAAGGAAAGGGGATCTAGAGGGGAGAAAAGAGAAAATTCATTTCTTCCTCTTCTCCCTACTCCTGTATAGGTAACTGTGGAGAGACACACACATGTCCATGGTCTGTGACTATGTAGGTAATTCACACATCCCAGTGATGCTGGGTGCTTCCCTGTGGGCTGGGCTCTTCCCCTCCGGCAGAGGAGAGCCTTTGGTGCAATTAGCATTAAGGGTGGTGTCAGTTTACTGTGGAGCTCACTCCCTTCCTGGGGCTCTGGAACCTCAGCTAAACCAGGCTCTCTTGCTTGTGTCGTCAACTGGGTGGCCCCTGCATCCCATACCAGTGACGGGCATCTTAAAAGGAACCAGGCAATTCACCCCCACAAAGGTGAGCAAGTCCAAAGGGAAAAAATAGGGAAACTTCCCTATTGGGAGAGGAGAATTGCTTAGTATGGGAGGAAACAGGCTCTGCTGGAACAATAAAGAAACCCAGGTCTCCTGAGGAAATAATCAACAGAGGAAAAACGTAGGAGAATAGGTGGATGCTTTTATCTGTGAGGGTGCAAGGAGTGGGATGAAGAGAACAGTGCCTTCCCTCTCACGTTCCTCCTTCTCTCTGTTCCTGCTCTAATTGGGTTTCTGTGTTAAAATGAAGTACCCCTCTCCCAGAAAGTACAATAGACAGAATCCAGATGAACTTCAGTAGCCACGTTGCTGAAATTAGACCATCGCTGCCATCAAGTCCGTGATGCACATTTTGGTGTTCCTTTTCTGCGGCAGGACAAAAGTCTCAGCCTCTGGCCCTCATCCCTCTAATGAAGGCTAAAGTGTTGTCACCATAAAATATACTGACCTTAAAAAAAAGGTCTTTCTCAACAGTGAGGTCTACAATGCAAGCATGTCTTATCCCATTAGATGCCAGCTGCTATCATCATTTTTGAATGTTACGTTTTGGCCATGTAGAAGGTGGCTGCAGATCATCCAGCTCAGCACTAGGTTGGAATGAGATGCGCAGCGTGCTCCAGGAGATGTGGCGTGGGAGAGGGAGCCAAGAGCTCCTTACATGCCACTCAGTTCCTGATGGAAACTTCTGTGATGTTGGTCAGGTCATTTTAAGTATTCCTGGCCTCTGTTTTCTCATTTTCTAAAGGAGACTGAAGTCCACCATTTCACAGGGACATTATGAGGATTTACCTTAAAATGTACTTCTGAGGTATTTATAATGGTTAATCAGCTTTTCCATTATGGAGTACTTATGTTATTTGGCTGGCTTCAGCCACACGAATTCACACAAATGCTATACATAGAATACTTTGGTGGAATATTTTGTGTTTGGCTCATCTGAGTCACCATTTCCATTCAAAAAGAACAGTAAAATAATTTGATTGTTTTAATCTAAAATATTTTCATGAAGAACCTCACAATAAATGCTTTGGGAAGAACTCGGAGGCGAAGCATGATAAACTCATTAGGCTTAAATATCTCATCAGGGTCGAAGGCAGATATGACTGCTGCCTACCAGCAAGCTGCAGACTGGAAGGATGGGGGCATTTGTGGTATAGCACAGGAAAAGGAAAAGAACTGTTTTAGTAGAGAGAGGACAATGCTGATCACTTGATGTTGTGCCAACAGTTGGCCCCGAGTAAGTTTAAGATGGAAATTTTAAAAAAAAAGGTCCAAACCATCAGACGTGACTTCTGGAACAACCTTCCAATTCCAGGAGCTGAGGAAAAAGCTCCAGCTTTTTTCAAGATGGAGATACGGTCACATTCAAAAAATCATCAGAGAGGCGTTGGCTGATTTGCTTTCCAGTCCCTAATTTCTTCAGCTCCACCTGTTGTCCTTGGTCTCTTCTTCAATTCTGTTATCTATCATTAAACTTCCAGTAAGAGTGGGCAGTTCATCTCCCATTTTTTATGTTAATAGAAAACCCATCGCCATTTTGAGAGAGGTTCATTCACTGTCCCTCAAGAAGATGGAACATGTAAGTCTCCATAAGATAATCTGATTATCTCTTACTTAAAATCACTTACTGGTTTAACGCTCATGACAGGATAAAGAGTAAAATTTTGAATTATTCTGATATCTTTAATCAAAGATAAAAAATACCACCTAAACGTTAAAACATATGGTCTTTTTATTAAAAAAAAAATCGCAATAGACGAAAAACCGATACTGAGTTTTTATATGTACACAGTGTGAGTGTGAAATTTTTATTAGGTCATCTGCCTTTAATTAAACATAACATTTTTTTGTTATCCTCATGCTATTCTAGGATAGGATGTTTTTGTCATTTTATGGTTTCATTGGGCTGTGGAATATTCCAAACAATTTGAAAGTGTGGTTAGATTAGTTTTCCCTTGGGTTTGACCTCAGTAAACTTATCTTGCGGTAAAACTGGATTTCTTTGCCTTTATTGCATTTATTACCTCGAGACAGTTGTGTGTTTAATTAATATAACGTGAAAGGGGGGGTGGGGTGGGGGTGTCTTCTGTTCTGTTGGGTTTTTTTTTTTTTCTTCTCCTGCCCCCGAGAGCAGCTTTGAGTCATGTCTCCAAGAGGTCCTTACTCCCCGTCGCTAAAGAGGGCTGTTGTTCTGGGGAACAGGAGGGTGGGGGAGAGGCGATTTGAGTCATCTCCACTGGTTTGTCCTGGCATACGTTTCCTGCCCAGAAATTGGGATTGGCAAGGCTTGGCGGTGGCAGGCAGCCTCCCCGTTGTTCCGGTTGTGCCTCGGACGCGCCGGTGAGAGGTTGGTGGCCGCACGCGTGTCTTTCGGGTAGGAAAACGGGGATGAAGCGCGGCTCGAAGGTGTTGGCCTTGTGTTCCTTGGGGGTTCGTGGGCAGGTGAGGCTTTCAATATCGCTTGTAAGCGACAGTCTGTTTCTTGCGTGCCATTCATCTCTCCTCGCAGCGATTCCTCAAAATAAAAACGTCAAGCGCCGGTTAGCAGGGGCGAATTTTTCTTGCGGCAGTCTTTTCTGGCAGGGAGAGCCGGTAATTGCTAATTGTTCAACGCCTTTCAATAATTCCACACCCCCCACCCCCCCCCTTTTTTTTTTTTAATTTTTTTTTTTTTTTTAATCTATTTGCGTGATCTGCTGCACGCAAAAGTTTTTTCCCGAGCGGTGCCGGCACACGGCTCACCCACCCAACCTTTGCTTTGCAAGCCATTCCCGGTTTAGGGGGTGAAAATTTATACACGCGTTTAAGAAACAAGGCGTCTTCCCGCGGTGAGGTGCTGGTTTTCCGCTCCCCCCCCCCCCCCCCGGCCCCGAGTTGAGGGGGGGGGGGGGGCGGTGAGGAAGAGGGGGGGGTGGGGTTGGGGAAGGCGATGGCCGCGTAAACCCAACCTCGGGGGCGAGGATTAAGCCTTAATGTGCGCCAGACATTCCTTTCCCGCGGAGATGCTTGGCCGGTGCTGAATGCGGCCGTGTCTGTGTGAGGCGAGGGAGTTTCCTGCTTTAAATCACCACCAGGCTCCGGCTGGGCGTTCCCTCTTCCACCGCCCCCCCCGCCCCGCCCCCCCCCCCCCCCCCCAACACGCTTCCCCCCCCCCCACCCCCGGCTTGCCTTTTTTTTTTTTTTTTTTTTTTTTTTTTTCAATGAGTGTCCTTTGTGTAACCCCGCTAATTCAGAAAAATTCTCCGCGGTAATTGGAACTGCCCCGTCACGTGGCTGCCGCCCGCCGATTGGTCGCCCTTAATTGGCGGGTCGCTATAAGAGCGGCGGGCGGCGGGCAGAGCCCCGCTCCGCTCCCGGCTACGGCCCACGGACCCGCCGGAGCGGGTCCGTGGGCCGTAGCCGGGAGCGGAGCGGGGCTCTGCCCGCCCCTCGGCGGGGTCTCGGGCCGCCCGGCAGCCGCCTGTCATCGGGAAGCACCGCTCGGCCACGGGTGAGTGGGGACCGGCGGCTTCGCCCGCTTAAGGCCGGGGGGGTGGCATCGGCTGGGAAGCGACCTCACCTGGAAAAGAAGAAGAAGGAGGAGGAGGAGGAGGAGGGGGGAATTCCGGAGGGGGGGGGTGTGCCTCTCGGCTCCCCTCCTCCCCCTCCCCTTTCCCCCCCCCCACCTTGGAGTTCAGGTGTAAATTGTAATGGGGGGTCCGAGAGGGGAAGGCTGGAGCGGCGGGGCTGTGCGAAGTTTGCCCCGCTATTGTTGTTTTTTGTTTTGTTTTGATTTTTTTGTTGGTTTTTTTTTGTTTGTTTGTTTTTTTCCGTGCGGGGGAAGCTGAAAAGTGGCTTTTAAATCGCTGGCGGGGCTCATCGGTGGCAAAATCGCTGGCTTCTCTGCGTGTTAAAACTCGATATGGCTTCCCACGTGCCTGTTACTTAATTTCCTCTGAAGTATTTAGGGAAAAAAAAAAAAACAAACGTAATATACTTCATAGACGTTACTCTCTTCAAGGTGGGAATATACTGATATCCAGAATGTTGGTTTTTATTAGACTCCCGAATATAGTGTGATCCTAGAAACTCTAAAGAAACCGACTTACCGTGTGAGTGCATATAAAAATGTTTCTTTCAATTATATTTGAATACAGTACATTACTTGTTGCAGTGAAAACTGCCTGCATGTCAGATGGGAAACAGTAGTGCCTGTTAATATATTGTAGACCTTACGTATTGGTCTATAAGGTACAGAGTGGATATATTATGGTGACAACTATAAGTTACGTTTCAAATCTGCTGTTAACTTTGTGAGCTTTATTTTTACTTTCTCTTTGAGCTGTAACTTCTTCAAGATGCATTTAGAAAGCACTTTGGTTACAGGTTAAAAGGTGTCATCCAGAGTATGCTCTTCTCAGTTGGTTCTGATGCATAAACCACTGGTTTGCTTATTTTTAAATCTCTTGCTTTCATCTGTCACAATTCCCCCATATGAAGGTTTTTCCAAAAAGGAAATAAACTAGTTAGTGTTGAGATTACATTTCTGTTATGAAGCTTGTCTTAATTGTTCAAAGGCCTTTCTCTCTTTCCTAATACAATTTTCGGAAGCTCTTTGAACAATGCTGTGTATAAAAATAGAGCTCAAGGTTGTTGTGTAGCTAAATTTATTGCAAAAAGCGAGTAGGAAATGTCTAATAAGAGAAGCAATAAAAAGAATAGATTTCAAGATAAGCGTGTCTTCTGGAGGCACTGTGCCTTTGCAAATCGACGGTCGTAACCCAACTTCTGTGACTGGAGTCGCCTTCTGAGCTCAGGTGTGGCTGGGCACCACCTGAGGAAAGTGCTGTGGTTTTGGGCTTGAGCAAACAGCTCCGAGGTTCTGCAATTGTGGTGGGGCTGGGGAGCAGCTCCCTGCAGCTGGGTACGTTTTTACTTATAGATTTACCAATTAAAATTCCAGAGGAAGAATTCATAAGGTTAGCATTCTTGCCAGAGGTCCCCCCTGCTCCCTTCCCCCCACTCTCCTGAAAATAAAAAGCACATACTACTCTGCTTAAATAGTCAAAGCTTGAAAAAATGTGATTGTAGTTGATTTGTCGTCTATTAATAAAATGATCAGCCACCTCCCACTGGGTTTCACTCACCTGTTTTGAAATACTTGTATGAGGTGAAGGCTGACTGATTTAAGCATAAACCAAAATTTCGGGAATTAAATAAACATGTTCCAGTCTAATTCTGTTTAGATCATGTCTGTTACTTGTATTTTGGTTTGTGTCATGCTGTTGACTGTTCCAGTTCATTCATTTAAAAAAAAAAAAAAACTTACATTTTGTAGTATATGATCTCACGCAAAACCGTATTTCATGCTTATTCTGTTAGTATGTTTTTGCTGTCTGATTTCTGTAAGCATATGTAATGAAAATATTTGTTCAAAAAAGAAAACGCTTGGAATTACAAAATGCTGGGAGGGGGAAAAAATCTGAAATTAGAATTGCCGCAAGTAAATTTTGCTGTGTATCATAATGGCTGTTTTTATTAATTATTGCAAGTGGTGGTGCTTGATGACTGATGTAGAGAAGGGCAGATGTGAGAAATGCATAAAGCTGGCTTTTTTATTATTATTATTTATTTTTTTATGGTGACAGTTGTAGTCTGCATCATCTGGCATCTTAGATGCTGAGAGGGTTACGTGGCTGGCTGGCTTCTGCCCCTGGTTTATTCAGCTGTTTTGTAGCACTTCAGTGGTGGATGGATTCTGTAAAATATTTTGATTGTGTGGATGACAAGATGTATGCGTCGAGATGCTCGCCTGTGTGATAAAACGGTGCTGAACAGCGTTACCCAGAATGGTCAGATAACAGCAAATTCTAGACTCCTTACTAATTTTTATATTCTTAAGCAATGTGCTGGTGCATGTTGCATTTCTCTCCTGTTTCACACGTACACACACACACACAGCGATAGGCAGCTTTTTCCAACTAAATGGGTTTTGGAGTGAATGAGATCAGAAATCGTTCTAATAGCTACAGCAATCTATAGAAACTTCCAGTGCGTGCTGTGTGCCCCCCCACCCCATAGCATCTTGAACTGGTTAGATTACATAGGTCATTTCAATGTCTGAATCGATTCCCCACTCCTCCCCCCCCCCCCCCCCCGAAAAAAAAGTGGCAGTGGGGGGTTACTTTTGGTAGTACTATGGTTCACAGCATCTTGGAACATTACTCTTCCCCCACCCAGGGCTTGTTTTTTGAATTATCTGTTACACTTCTAGATCGCCTTAAGTTAGGGAAAGCTTTTAATAGGCGAGGATACTTGTTTCAAATTTCTGAGGATATGTTACATTTATTACATAGTAAAGGGAAGAAGGAGTTGCCCCTTAGTTCACTTACCTTGACTGCAGGTCTTTGAGCACTAAGGTATTTTTTCTGTTTTATATTCTTCACGTGCTGAGGTTTTAAAACTGGATTCTTTATGTGGAAGCCAGTCTGTATCAATGCAGAAACGTTTTGTTCACTTGTCTGTAACTTTAGTACTGCAGATAGCTCTTCTGCACCTATACCTGTTAGAAATGCAGTGTAATATGACCGAAGCAGTTTTCCTGAGGGGGTGATCAGGCTATGATGTCTGACTTGATTTGTTCTTACGGATTACTTATCACAGCAGGAGCTGAAAAGTTGGACTGGTGTCACTTGTTTCCTTGGGATTTGTGAGAAAGGAAACACCTCTCAAAATACATGTGTAAGAGGCATGGTACCTGTATAGGCTTGTGATAGGCTGTTAGTATTGCTTTAAGTATCTTATTGAAAATTCTCAGCACCAAAAAAAAAAAAAGTTAAACCTAAGCTACTGGATGGGCAGACTGAGGTGGAGTATGTATCTAAATCTTTCAGTCTCCTACACACATGATAAATGTAACTATAGTGGCTTCAGTTTATAATGCCAAAACATCATCATCAACTCATTTCTGTGAATATCTTGTATTGCTCATAAAAGCTGATGAGCAGTAGAGATTTAAATAAGTGATTTACTGGTACAAATTGCAGTATCTTAGAAGTTGAACAGTCACAGGACAGAAAATCTGCTTTTATGACTCAGATGGATGAAGCAAAGTTTAAGAATGAATTGACTCAAGAAACCTTAGAGTTGCTGCATGGCTTTGAAGCTGATGATGGAGTGATGACCTACAAATAGAAGGTACGAAAATGAAAGAACTATATGGCACATAAGAGGTTCTCTGGACTATCATCCTGCCTGAAGGGTTAGGCTAACTGTTTTTTTTAAGCAAATCCTGGTGGCTGTATTTCTGACCTGTTCTTAAAGATATCTGACACGGGCATATTGTGCAATTCTCTGCAGGGAAGCTTGCCTTCTGTAGGCTTGCCTAATAATAAAGATACCGCCTAACCTGACCACTCCTAGTTGGTAGGTTTGAACTGCAACTATTTGCCCAAGAAGAACAGTTTATACCTCCTTTTCTTGCTGATGTGCTTGTGCACTGTCATATCCCCCCCACTGTCTCAAAAAATCAGATCATCACATTGCCTAAATAGAGCTTGGGAAAGGTGGGACTCGGTCCAGTTCACAGGAGAGCGCTGTCTGGAATCTCCTAGAAATTATTCTGTTTCTAGAGAGTCTGATTTCTTTTTAAAGGTGGAAGTTTTCATCTTTGACTGTAGTATACAATAGCTGGATAATACTCAACTAAGTTTAGGGAAGATGTTGTAGCTGTTCTTTTAGAAAAGTATACTGTTTTGGTGCAGCTCGTACTGCGTGTTATAAGATGGGGTATTGAACAAGGGAAACTGATGATCTGACAGAATTATTGCCTAGAAACACTGAGCAGGCAGGATTTTTCTGAAATGGAAATACTTTTTGTATACCCTTGTTCAGATTCTTACCTCCTCCTAAAATACGTTCTGTTTCACTGATGGAGCACGTAATGGCTGATCTGTTCAAATGTTTACTCAAGAAATAAAATAAGTTTTCTAGGCCAGAGTAGTTCTGTTACAGGTTTTTGCTCTTTCTCATTGATTACATTCAAAAGCCATGTTTTTACCTTAGTGTCATATGCGCATAACTTAAAATATTTTTGCGTGACATCCAGCATGCCAAACTCTTATTAGTGCATACATCCATGTTGATAGTTTCTTGGTGTCTCCAAAGATCGTTGTAGATGAGAGAGGAAAAAAAACCCCTTAGTTCTGAATGTGTGAATGCTTATTTGTTACAACAACACATGCTTGCTTTTAGTACCAGACAGTGATGCAACTCTCCTAGTGTGTCTGCAGATTGGAGTTATTCTCTACAATGTGAAGTTAAAGTCAACAACTTGAAAAGAATTATGTCGGCCTTCTAATGGTCATTCTAAACTACATCTTTACAATAGCTACAATAATGCATCTGTGAGTATCTTTCTCCAGAACGTGGCTTCATTCTTGCCCGTTGGCTTATGCTATTGAAAAGTTATGCTCTGTAGTTATTACATGATGAGATTTATCTGTTTCATAATCATCTTGAACCAGATGTTTCACTTTTCTTCACCATCAGAAATATCTACTATTAATAGGTGCGTAGTGCTGTGCAGTTTTGTAGCTGTCTTGGTCGTGGTGAAACTGTGTTTATAAATCAGTGCTCACTTTAAGAGCAACATCTGGTCTAAATTTTTGCAGCCAGCTGTTCACACCTTAAGGGAAATGTCACAGGTCTGGATGACTTGTGAATAATTAAATATTTGTATTTTACTAATCTTTTGCTGCCCTTGCCTAACAAGTGTGTGGTTGGGCAATAAACATGAAATGGTTTCTATTAGCAAATGTTGTCTGTATCTTCACTGAAAATATTTGGAGCAGTTGTGGTTCTGAGGGGCCTGTTTTGTTTTGTCTTTTTGATTTGTATTGGAGTTGCGGGGGGGGGGGGCAGACGTTAAACAAAACCCTGAATAACACCATTGACAATATTTAAAATAACAGACATACTTTTATAATGTTTGTACACAATGTCACTTTAAATTTCAGGGTTAGTTAAAAGATATGATATTGTGATAAGGAAGGTTTGGCATTTGGAGGTATGCTTTACAGAATAGGATTCGAATGCTTTGAATGGGAGATGTTCGTGTGAGTGTGAACATATGATAGCATTCCTGGTAAAACCAGGAGATATTCTCCAGCATTCATCTGCAAGCACAATGGGGAAGCTTGTGCGCTAGCCAATTGGCCAAAAAAAAAAAACAGGGGAGAAAAATTCAGGAATATGATGAGATGGGATACTTGACCATCCTCATTGTTTCAGGAGGTATCTAAAGAAACTAAAAGAACTGAGAATTTGGTCCTTTTTTGAGCTATTTTCTTAAATTAGTTAACACATGGGAAGATTAAACTTTCAGGCAAATCTTGCAAGTTGGAAAAGTTCTAACCAAATTCACTAGTTAGTAAGATGACAACCTTTGCATGGAGGAGATCCTCATGTAGCGTCAACAAATACATAACTCATCAAATCTGTAGCCTTAGTTAAGCTTCTGAATGAGTTCATGAGAGGTGTAATATGTAAATACTCATCATTAATGGCTACATTTGTAGTAGTCCTAATCACTTATCGGTGCATAATTCTTTCTAAATCGGTTGAATATGTGTCTTCAAAAACTTGAGGGTATTTCTTTAGGTGCTTGATAAAGCACTGGCTTCTGAATAAGTAAATGAGAGTAATAATGTTCTGCCGGTTACTGCTTGTGCTTTGGGTACGTGTGCTAGTAATAATCAATTTGCCCTGGGGTTACTAGTGAGCCTCGAAAATGAAGCCTGCGCTTGACGTAGTCCCTAGTGAATGAAAGAAATTTTATCAGCAAGAATTGGCATTTCCAACTTGCCTCTAACAATAGCAAAACCAGCCTTTGGAATGCCAGCTACGTACATGGGGCAGGTATTTTGTTGTATGAAGGCACAGGCGGACGAAGTCCCTGGTGGGGCTGGGCAGGCAGCAGTAGGCACGGGCTGCTGCGGCTGGAGCTGGAGCCCTGGCTGGGAGAGCTCTGCTCCTCCGCTGAAATTCCTCAGGGAAGGAAGGAGTGGATGGGAGGCCTCTCCTCCCCGCAAGCAGCTGTGGAATGAGGATGAAATCCAATGTTTATTCTTTCTTCCGGAAACTATAGGAAATGTAGCGCTCGTGTGAGTTGCATAATAGTGTGTGCAGTTGCGATAGGGAGAGCCCGCGTAGGGCGCAAGGAGAGTGAGGTGTTAGAAACTCCGATGCTCCCGGAGAGGAAAAAAAACTGCAGTACGGGCTATGAAAGCATTAAACTGCTTTATCAGGGAACTGCCCTGGATCCTTGCTTAAGGGAACTTTTCTTCTGGTTTCTGAGCATCCTTAAAAGGGTTTTGACCTTTGGTTAGTAGGTGCTGGCTAAACCGCTGCAGTGCAGCGTCGTTAACGCTCAGGAGTAACTGTTAGTGCAAGTAGACAAGAGGATGTGCCCTGTGGCTGGGGTGAGGGACTGGAAGTCAAGCGACTGGTTTGTTTCCACTCTGCTGCCTAGCGTAGGCAACCTTTTGGTGGATGTTGTCTGTGATTTATTTGTCTTTTTTCTTTTAAGGGAGTTGCTCACTTGAATGCTAGCAGTTATCCTGTCTTCTCCACCATCGTCAGTTCCAGGAGTCTAGCTCTGGCTTGTAATACTTGGATGTCTGAGAGGTTGAAATGACTGATGATAGCCAAGTTCTCTATCTTAACATACAGAACACAAGAATGCTACCTTTGGTCAAAGAGGTGCAATATGAGTAAGACCTCTTAATAGTAGCACTGCTTTAGTTGGGCGATCATCTGTCTCTCTGGAACTACTTAGAAACTTAGTTGAGGGATATCAAACAGGTCTCATTAAGACCTGTAAAGCAGCAGCTGGAGCTGGCAAAATCTCACTTTGCATTCAGAAAACCAAAGTGCTTTTTCACAACTGGTTTATGGCTGTGGGAAGAATGAGCCTCTGGGACTCCGAGAGCTGTATGCCATCTTAGTGAAAGTCCACTGATGTCGGGATGATGCTCGAAGTTGCAGCGGCCTTGCTGGTTTTGTTCAGCCATTTTTGGTAGGCAAAACAATGGGGAGGAATGGTTCTCTTCTGAATGTGAAAGGCGATGTCTTGTCTCCTAGTAGTTACATTACTAATAGCAGCAAGGCTACTGTAGGAAATACCTCTGTGTAAGAAAAACTGAAATGTACCACTTGTTTCTTATGCCACAAAAGAAACCTCTTGTGACTGTTATCCTACCTCGACGTATCTTTCTTGTAAATGATGTATTTTAGTAACACTGTTATATAGCAAAAATTCCTCTGAAAAAGACATGTGGATCATATAGTAGAAAATGAGTACAGAAGGTGGCATTAGATTTGAATAAGAAATCTCTAATTGCTGCCTCTTAACTGTGAAGTACCACGGCATGTCTTGCTCTCCTGTTAGGCACAGAACACATCTGCTAGATTCTCTGATCTGGTAGGGAGGAAAAAAAAGGCTGTATTGACAAGCTGAGTCCTGTGTTTTCCCCAGGAGTTTCTGCCCACAGAGCTGCATGTTGTAGCCAGAATGCCCCTCGATAATGTGTAACTTCAGAGATTATGACTGGTTTGGGTACTTTCAATATACTTCTGCTGCCTGATAAATTGGCCTACTGGAACTTTCTAGCTTCTTGGCTGAGGTTAAGAGCATGTAATCCTGTGGTGGAGGAACAGTATGCAATTCAATACCACATAAGTACACATCAATTAAAAAGTGCCTAGATATGGGCAGGGAAGCTTAGTCAAATATTCCTTTAGGGGAAAAACAAAACAAAACACTTGGATGTTGTAGGTAAAGCTGCTGCTTTGTGACAGCCTGGAGAGCCAAAACCATCGGGAAAACTATTCCTGGGATGTCAGGTTAACCTTTTTTTAAAGGGTTGCATTCAGAAGCCCGGCTAGGTAAGAGCAGCGAAGACTCTAATGGGTGTCGTGAGCAGTGTAGTTCTGTAGTCAGGCCAAAGGTGTTTTCATCTCGGAATCCAGCATCTACTTCCCCTAATTGGTTTGGTGCGGAGCTGCTTCTTTGGCATCTTGTGCTTGTAAGTGCAATTTTTACGGAATTTAAGGGATACGTCTTACACTTCTGGGATGTGTTGATAATCAAAATTGTTAAAAGAACTTGCTTAGCAGACACCTTGATTTAAAAACAACACACCCACTTCATTGTGATGCTATTCAGGGAAATGATTCAGTGCAGTTTCGGTGGGTTTAAACAATGGCTTAGTGGCACACCTATTTTGTAAAAAGCTGACTTTTAAAGGGGATGCCTGTTTTCTGCAAGTCTATACATAGCTAACAGCCGCAAGGTGATACTTGGTTGTATACATGTCCTGTACAGAGCCTCTGTCATTGCATACTATTTTCTCATGCGCTGAAGGTTGCCAAGTGAATTGGAAACATTGGAATGATTTGTTGGATCCTTCAAGTTTCATTTTCAGAACTGTTTTATCTTGCAGTAAAACAGACCTAGGAATGAGTTGATTCACGCACAGTGTGTACATTCAAGTTCATTTGAAATGGTACACGTGGGTTTGTTGGTTTTTGGGTTTTTTTGCACTCTACGCGCAGGTTGTAGTAGCATGCTAGCTCATTTATCTTTATCCCCTTGTTCATGGCCACTTTGAGTTGCAACTAGTAAAACACAGTGCGGAGAGCTCATGGTCTTGAGCTAAGCTCACAGTCTTCAGTTCTGTGCATAAATTTGTGTTCAGAAACAGAAATAGCAGAGCTGACAGTGAATGGCAGCCTTTAGCGATAAAGATGTGTTGTGAGCACAGCCTCATGCAGAGCGCTGGCATATCAATACAAAATCTTTAGCTGAAGTCTCTCAAACACAACGTGAATTTTGCGTGCTTTATCCCTGCCCACGTGCGTCTTGGGCACACATCTGAGAGTGACTGTGCAGTGGATGGGTACTGTACAAATGAGTCAGTTCCTGTTCCTTTGGCTGAAGCTTCGTTAGGAGTTCTCAAAAAAGTATTTCAGAATGTGGATGTGGTCAACATAGTCATTTTCCAGGCATCTTAAAGGAAACCCACATCAACTGTGAAAGTGAACTTTGAACTCCTCTGTCCTGCTACTAACAGAACTCGAGCAGTGCTGGATGGGAATGCTGGTTTGCTTCGGTCTGCATCTTCCCTCACAGTTTGCCCTTCTTGCCCTTGAGATTAAGTGCCCAATTACTTATCAGGAGAACTTCCAACGATGCGTCTGTGTAGGACTAATTCACTACTCCACTGGTGGTACATCAGCTAGATGTGTAGTTAGAAACAGCTTCGACAAATTTTAGGCACATCTAATTGTTCGGCACACTTAAGTAATACTGTAAGCCGTTAAACCCACTAGAACCTGTAATGTTATTTCCCAGTTATTATGGCAAGATGTGGTACAAAACACTCTACTTGTACTGCACCTCCTAGGATTTAATATATAGCTTTAGCTGAGTAAGTTCTCTTGAAGGCATCAATTATTAAAAGGGGGTCTTTTCTTTTTGAGATGTCAGATTAATTACTTTCACTGAAAATGCTTGTCTTGTACTCTGAATCTTTGCCTGTTTAGAATGGCTTATTTTTAAACAACTTTACAATAGTCTTCCTGACACATGCAGTGGATTTTTTTTTTGTACTTACACTGCTTGTGGTTATGTACACATTATGCAAGCTGTGAGTATACCAGGATCTAGGCTCTGAATGGCATTATCTCTAAAATGACTGTTTTAATACACTTCCTCTGGTTTATTGATATGTGCAACTCTGCCATCTAATTGTTATCTTGTGCTGATGTTTGTATTCGTATAGTGCACTGGATTTCCCCATCGGTTACCCAGTGATGCTGCATGAGGCATTCTGCCAACAAAAGGGAGATGTTTCCCCTGAGAGGCTTTAGAAGGCTACTACGGTGGGATGGTAAAGCAAGTCTCAAAATGGCAACATACTCTTCGTTTAGAACAAAACGCTACTATGAAGATGAGGGAGGAAAAAAGTTTTGAATGCGTGTTGGAAAATATAACTCCCAGGTCTCTTATCTGGAAACCTGGGCATTATATACAGTGCTAACTGTGCTGTGCAAGTAGAAAACAATTAGAGTGGAAAAGCTGTGTTATCCCTAACTCTAAAGGTTGTAAGTGAATGACTCTTAGTGATGTGTTTATCCTTCCTTACAGTTTTTGACAGGGAAAAAGGAATTGTTTCATGCCTTACTTCACATGTTCACAGCAGCTGTTGTGAATCTCTTATGGCCAGAGAGATAAAAAGTCTGAAGCTGATCGTGCCATTAGCAGACATGGAATTGGAAAGTCAAGAGTGCCTGTTGTCCTTGCTGCCTATTGGAAGTGTTCATGTGCATGTTTCTGTTTTGCGCTTTCCTCCTCATCTTTAGAAAAGAGTGAGGGTTAATGAGACTGGCTATTTGATAGCGGTTCCTGTATTACTGCTGCACGCTGCAAAATAATCAGGTGTATCCAGACTTCACCAAATGGTTTATCGGGAAAAACCTACCTCGTGTTTTTAAAATATGCTTTAATAACAGTTAGAATTTTAAGCTGCTATTATACTACAAAGACATCTTTCCTTTTTCTTCTCTTCATCTGATATTTAGAATGAAACTATATAGTGTGAGATCTGAATTTAATGTGGCCACACTTTAGTTTTCTTAATGTCATCTTGACCTGTAATAGGAATCTAGTTCTAACGGGTTTGCTTCAAAGATTAAATTTAATTGCAGTAATGGATCTGACACATTCCTGACTGTTGTGCAGTTTATTTTGCAGTGAATGTAATTTTCCTTCTTCAGGTAACCTTGCTTTTACAGAAACTACTGTGAATGAATATAGAACTCTCTGTCACTTGTCTTCTGTGCTTATTACAGAGATTGCTAATGTTTGGGTTGTGTTGTTTTGGGGTTTGTTTTTTTTTAAACCAAACAAGATGTGTATTGACATGCTTAAGTCAGTATGTTGTGTAGCTGCAGAGAGATGGAGACCACCTCACTCATTAAACCATCTCTGTTCTGAAGCGCAGTCTTCATTCACGATACTGATGCAGATGCTCATGTGAAATGTTTGGTCTGTATCCTCTGCTTGCTAATTCATACTTACTTTTAAGCTGGTTTTGAGTTTTGTGCTTTTTGAAATGTTTATAGTATTCAGATGTACAATAAGTTTTTGGGGTTGGTTGGTCACCCTCACTGTCTTGCTTGGATGCTTGGTCTTTAAAACTCTACCTTTAGAGTATACTCTGCCATCACTTCTTCATGCTGTATCTTTGGTGTTGAAAAGACCCTTTTGGGTAGAAAGTTACTGAGTTGGAGTAGGTCTGATTTAAAAAGGCTTTCTTGTTTACTCTAGCATACTGTGGATAATGCAGTACATGAAAACCTTAAAAATACTTGGAATAAAAGACCAAACAGTCCCACAGAACTCATAAAATTTCCCAGGGGAATACCTAGGACTTGCTTATGTTCTGCAGTGGTATTCTTAGAAGTAGAAATAGATAATACTTGCATTTAAGATAAGATGTCCTATTAAGCAGCTGAATTTAACAATGACTAACGAATGGGCATTGGAGAAAATTAAACTGGATGAAATAGGTCAGGTATAGCCTATGTTTCTATAACATAGTCTGTAGTCACAGTCTGGGGTTTTTTAAGTGTGTGTTAGGAACCAAGAATAATGGCTTCTCAGCAGAGTTCTCCACTTGGAGACTGAAATCCTTTCTGTGTATATTGTGGGCGCTTCACACACCCTTGAAGGAGTGCTTATTGGGACCAGGTCAGGAGTCCCCATGAGAAGCTCCAGTGAAGATCTGCTGTTGTAATGCAGTGTTCATAACTCTCTAAGAAGAGCTTCTGAAATTGCAGAATGAGTTTAATCACTGTCCACCGCTAGACACCGTAGTAGTGGAGTGTTAATCTCAAAGTTTTGCTAGCAGATATTCCTTAATATACAGTTCAAAACTGAGACCACCTTGTGATTCATGTAGTCTACTGTTCTGTCATAACCTGAATCTATAGCAATCCATACAAGATTAAATATTACTGATATTTTGTACTATTCAGGATTTTCCTTCAAGGGTCCTTTTTCAAACCCACTGGTATGTTAGTCCTTTATCTTTTCTCAGTATTGTGAATTTCTGTCACCATAGTCTCTGCCTGCCCTGAATAAATTTGCTGCCTTCTTCACTAAGGTGATCTTAGAATGGGCAGTATTGCTTCCCATTTGGCTGTCGTGGATATGTTTTTGAACCTCTGAATATTCCTGGGATTCTTGAGATATCTCATCCCAATTAATTAGATACTCAAGTGAGCTACCTTTTGGTTCTTTCCAGTTACATTTTATACAACAATGGTCCTTGGCTAATTTTTGTCTTTTTCTTGGAGATAGTTTAAAAACAGTTCATGTTATGGAAAAACTAGAAGATAATCTTGGCGGGATTCTGAGTGGGTAAAACAGCCTGGAGACTTTATCTACTGTGGGAAAAGATGCTTTTCCAGCTGGTGCCTTCTCTATTCTATTTCATGGTAGTTTTACCACTCGCACAAAATATTTCCACAAGTTCAACCTTCTCTTCCAGGTTCCGTATTTCCCTTTTGGAGAAAGGGTTAAAGTAAAAGTTAAATGCTCATACTACAATGTGGTCATACATACTTTTTGACCTATTAAGTTTGTGGCTTTATGGTTTTTCTTTAGTATCCCATTTATCTCCCCCTTCTAGTATTAGGTTGCTAAACTACACCAAAGTCATCTTTGTACGTTACAAGTAGCCTTTAATTTATCAGTATTAGTAGTATTGTCAGTATCTTTTGCACCCTTGAGATTTATCCCAGACTTTGTGCCTTTTTACCTTAGTTATTGTGACATTGCCTAAAATCTTACTGATTGGCAGTCAGTACTTACAGAGTGCTTTTGCACTGGTGGATGCAGGCACTTGTTTTGCCTCCTTCTTAATTAGGGGAGATTTACACAGGATACACAGAAAAATTTCTTCACTGAAAGGATTATCAAGCATTGGAACAGGCTGCCCAGGGAAGTGTTGAGTCGCCATCCCTGGAGGTGTTTAAAAGATGTGTAAATGTGGTGCTGAGGGACATGGTTTAGTGGTAACTTGGCAGTGATAGGTTAATGGTTAGACTTGATGATCTTAGAGGTCTCTTCCAACCAAAATGATCCTATGATTCTATCTGTATGATGTCAAGTATAAGAGGGTGGTCTGGCTTTGACTTGCATCTGCCACTAAAATATTAATAGCCTTATTAAACAACCCAGCTGATGGCCCATGTAGTACAGTCTCAGATCCAAATAGGTTTTTCTCCTTACGTGCTTAAAGGTGGTAAAATAGTACTGACAGCCATCTCTCTTCCCTGACAATGCACTTGTTTGCCCATGCTCACCTAGTCTCATCACTCCAGTGCAAGTGTGTATGTGTCTGTATATTTATATATGGGGAGGGGGCAGGGGACCTTCATTTTCGTGGTTGTTTCAGTAAGACACAATCTTCTTATTACTCTATGGACCCTCTGTCCTCTTGTGTATTTTAAAGCTCTGCTGGTTAATGGTGAAGCTAGAGCTGTGTGACTTCTTTTGCAATGTGCCTGGGAGTACCAGTTTGGAGTTAGAAATTTAGTGTCTTTAAAAGCATTTGCATTTATCAGCTTTGATGCCACTGTGCCCTGTGCACATCACTATTTCTGCTTTCTCTTAAGTTAAATATAGAATATTGCCTATCTGGAGCTGTGTGAGTTGATGTTTGTAACCTGCGTGTGACTTGCTGGTGTGTATTACTTCATGCAGATTTAATATCAGTACGTATTAGCCCTGGTTCTGTCGAACAGATGTCTATTTTGGGAAGCTTCTTAGTACCTTGTACCTGTTGCTCTTCTGCTGAGCATATTTTTCTTCACCGTTTATGGTCTAAAGGAAGCAAAGTCATGTGAGCTGTGGGATAAACATACGCGTTTAGGTGTCTGTGGCATAGTAGCATGCTGTTGTCATGTGATAATCTTCAGGCGAGATAAAATGTGTCCATGGCTTTCGCATTTCTCTTGTAGAGATTTCTTAAGACTTAAGTGATTGTGATCCTTATTTTTTTGTTGTTGTGAGGCACTTAATCTTCTAAATAATTTGAGGAACGCTTACCTAGAATACTAATTCTGGTTTAATTTCAAATTTTCTGAAGACATTAGCTGTGTCTGTACAGTAATCTGGGAGTTATGTTCAGATCTCCAGGCTTCTGAAGGCTTTAATGTTCCCTAATGACTTTTTTTAGATGTCCACCTTAATGCTACTTAAGATGTATGTTTTTGTTTGAAGTTGTAGACTTTGCATTTCCTTAATTTATACGTGGATAATGTAACACCCATCCCTTCCTAACACATGTAACTTGCCCCTTGTGATTCCAGAGAAAAGCTTGCTGCTGTATAAGATAACAGGTGTGATACCTTGGGTGGACTTGTTCTCCTTTTTGTTGGGGATGGTTCTAGCACTTACCAGGGAAGGAGGGGGGCTATCATCTTGCTGCACATCTTGTAGGGAGAAAGCGAATCCCTCCGAGTCATAAGGCAAAACAACTCCCAAATCATGCCTGTAGCCCAGGTTCCCCATCCTACAGGCGTACCACTAATTGATTTAAAACTCATATCTAGGCAGTCATTGTATCTTCTTTCCCTGGGTTACCCAGGGCTGCTTGGAGGGCAGAGTTATTTTCCCTATAGAAGAATAATGTGATCAGAAACAGTTTAAGCTCACAGCATAAATGTAGTAAACTCCAGATTGCACTTGGTTGTAAGCGGGGTGTGGGAAGGTGTTTACCTCCCCCAATTGAGTTCACTTCACAGAAAGGCAATTAGGAGGAGAGAGTGGGGAACACGACAGTAAACGAATATATATTCACCACCCTCCTACTGCATATTAGGGTGTGATACAGGACCAGGTGGCTTTGTAGCATCATCTCCATAATTGAATAATCAAGTGCCTTATATTGCAAAGTTCAAGTAACATACAAATGCTGTTCTCCTCTGAAGTAAGTATTAACTGCACTTGGAAGAGTAATTATCTTTAAAGCAGGTCCTTGAGGAGTATACAGAAGGATTGCACTATCAGTGCTGGGAAAGAGTCTTAAGAATTGTTGCCACTTGCTTGTTATCTGACTTCTGGATCAAACTTGTCACTGGCATGCTTTCACTTCTTTACGAGGTTGCCATTTCACATTGATGTTTTCTTTCCCTGGTATTCTCTGCTCGCAAGTATCCAGCATGAATAAATGACAGTGTTACTAAAGATGAGGGTCCCTATTTTCCATACAGAGTGGGTACTATGCAAGCTTGAGCTGCATGGTAACTTGAATCAAATTGCATAGCAAGGACGTAGTAGGGCTTTCAGAGCCTGACTATCAAAGGCTATGTGCTGTAGGGGTGTTGAGAGAAGCTTGTTTGAGTAACTTCAGCCAGCATCAGAATTTAGTTTTAATCTCATCTGAATCATATCTGCACTAAAAATGCAGTATTTCATGCTTAACCCATTTATTTTCTGCTCGTGTTTCAGTTGGATTGCTAGTCAAACTGTTAATATTTGGCATACTGGGGGTGTGCTGTTGCAAGGTGCATCCTGTTTAGAAAAAGAAAATTAAGCTAGCTAAAGATCTGATAAAATAATTTTTTGACGCGTGTTGAGTCTTGCTTAGCATCCTTATTACGACAAAGTCGATATGCTGTGAGCACCAACCTCTTAAATGGCTGGGTGGGACTCTTCCATATAAGCACTGTACCCTGACGTATGCCGGTAATACCCCTGCGCAGTAGGTCTGGCAAACCCTCGCATGGGCACGGGGGCTGCCAACAGTCTGTGACTCCTGCCCGGCTTCAAGAGAGGGACCCAGGGGCACACAGGTTGTGGGGGAGGAGGAGGGAGTGTGGTTTTTTTCCACTTTCTTTTCCCACCTCTTTTTCTGCTTTGGCAATCTCCTGCACTGTAACCCTGCCTTATGCTTAAAAACACTGGGTTTGTGTCCACGCAAGCAGATCTTAGCTGTAGGTGTTTCTGTAATACCATTAGTGTGCAGAAAGCTGCCTTCCATACGTCTTGTAAAGAGCTGAGCTGGAATCCTCTGGCAAGGTGTTTGTTCAACACCGCGGGCCTAAACAGAAACGTAACTGGCACTGTTTGCCATCTTCATATAAAATTACTGCTCATAAAATTGTGAATAAGTTAATTCAGTTTCTCACCTTATATTACCATCCAGTGGACAGTTACAACGCGCTGGGGTGTGAGCACTTACTAATAATAGCTGGCAACTGAATGCTACACCCTTTCAGAATGGTGTGGTCCTGATTCAGGTGTTACAGAAAGCAGGTTCAGTACTTCTCAGCATACAGCAGCCTCTAGCTTAGGAACCGTAACTCATGCTTATGCCCTTCCATGGAAGCTTTGTGCCACTCTTCAAAGTTGTAGGCTCAGTTATTCGTTATTCCATCACTTCTAGTGAGCGGTTTGCTTAAGTTCATATCCAACCTATTTTATTTATGCCTATGTAACCGATTTTTAGTTGATCTGCAGGGGTTTTTTTGCATGCTAGAATAAATAATTATTTACAGCACCCTTTATGGGTTTTTACCACTAAGGCAATTTCTTATCTATTTGTATCAAATCCTTCAGAGACCGTGTCTGTGAAGTCAACTCAAAAATAGATTCTGGTTAAAAGTAACTGTGTTTGCGTTTATCAGCAATTAAGTTTTAAAAACAAGCCAGTTAGTTGGCCCCTGAGAATGCAAGTGGTTTTGCCTTTAGGAAGGTGTTTTAGAAGGCTGTGCCAACTCTATACCTCCCTAGGCTTGCTCATACTAGTGTTCTCTGGCAAAGCAATTTAAAAAAAGTCTTGGGCAGGATTTTCTTAAATCTATTCAGCCCAATCAGAAGCTTCACTTAATGGAGCAATGTATAAATAGTGCGGAGAGTCAAGTGACCATCAGCTGGTCTGAATGGGTTTGACCACTACAGTCACAGGGTCTGAGGTATGCGGGAGCTGGGATCACTGAAAACACGCTTTGCTGCAGAGATATCCTGGCTCTGGCATAATTATGTAACTGCAGGGGAATTCATGTGCGTAAGAATGTGTTTTAATTAGACACCTGTATTTAATGTTGGTTTCGCATTCTGTATCATTACTGTGGGCTTTAAAAAAAAAAAGTTAGTGCCTTGGTTAACTTTCCCATTTCATTAAGTAGCACGTATTGCAACGCATAGCTGACCTCCACAATTATGCATTTCCTTTATAAAGTGTATGCCTACTCAGTTGAAACAATGCACTGATCTGTTTTACTGAATTCAGAACTTAAGACATAATGGCTCTTTGCCTAAGTTCATATTAGGTAATTAGAAGTTCTTGGCATGCTTGGTAAATTCTGAAATTCCATTGTATTGTGCATTAAGCATGGAGAAATATTTCTTCAATTGCAGTGCCAGTGCACTGAAATACAAGCGTTTTGGCTGTCCCTGGTGATGGCTCTATTAAATCTCAGTGAAACTGTCAGCTCTGAATGCTGAGATGCTGGCTTGCTTTCTCTTTGGGAAGTTACTGAAGCCAACATCCAGGTAATGACTTCTTTATTGAAAGCACCCCCCTGCCCTGCTTATAAATATCACAATTACAGATTCTAAGCAAACTAGTAAAATGGCACCTTTTTGTGTGTGTGTGTGTGTGTGTGTGTTCAGTTCATTTGACACCTGTGGCAGAGCTGACCAGAAAAAAAATTTACCAAATTCAATAACTTCATGGGAAGAGCTGTTATTCAAACCCGAGTAATTAGTGTTTCCCATATTCCTGCCCCACCTTGTACTGAATAGCTTTTCTCCCTTTTCATTACGGAGTTTAATGCTTGTCAGTGCCATCCCTGTTCTTATAACGTATTAGCCCATGACGTGACTCTCTCCCACAGAGAAGCTGCTTGATGAGGACCTGTTTGTTCTCTTTCCTGTCAATTCAACAGCTAAGCCTTTGATTAAAAAAATGAGTTATTGGCTTTATTCAAACTGGGAAAAGTATGGTGGTGTATATATCAGTTACCTTTCTTGCCTTGATTGATCTCCTTAAAGATCATTTAATCATATTAAATGTATCTTGATTCAGCAGGTAAAGGTAGGAGTCTGTTAGGAGGTGATTCACAAGGGTTCCAGTCACCTGCCTTTGTATTTGATGCACACCAGACATCCAGTAGGTTTTCTCTAATTTTTACTTGACCTGGTGATGGGCTCAGTTGCCTCTTGCACTTTTGGCAATAAACGTTCATATTAGTACAGTTCACCAGCGTCAAAAGCTTCACCTGTTAGTTTTACAGATGACAGATGGTGGGTAGATTTTTCTGAGTAACTTGGTATTTCTTGCTTTCATGGAGCAGTAAGGCTCCTATTTGCATAAATATGACACCCAGGCTCAACGGGCTCTGAGGATCCATGGCCCCAGGCTTATTGGTCCATCTTGAGGCTTCATGTTATGTACATGCAAAGAGCTCCCGCATCTCTGAGGTGTCCACAAACCAGCTCTGAACTTGAAGTGACAAACCCTCGGCCTTCTAACCTTTCCCTACAGTAGGTGCACAAACACACCCACTACTCCAGTGGTCTGGGGGTGGTTAGGAAATGGGGCTCGGGGGCTGCCCCTCAGCGTAGCTGGACTCCAAGCTCTGCTTCTCCCCTCACTTCACTTGCTCCTCTTAGAGTTGCAAGGGGCCAGCTAAAACTCACAAATGCCTGAATAGTTAATAATGTAATAAATCAAAAGTGTTTTCATTAAAATTCTAATTAAAAAAAATACATTTGTAACACCAAGAGTCTTGTATCTGCTGTCTGAGCCTCTTGGCCTCTCCTGGAAGACGCGGTGACCATGCTTTCTCTAGCTTATTCCAGAGCCTGCTTGACTGAGGATCGGAGGGGAGATATTCCCTCTGACTTTGCCGAGTGGCCACAAGCCAGAAGTGCCTGCGGTGGAAGAGCTCTGTCCCCATATGGGGCAGGGTGGGATGACCCTTGCCTCTGCATGCTGCTAGGCTCTAGCTGGGCGTGCTGCTTGCTCTGAGGTTGGGGATGGTGGCAATACGGGAGAGGGTTATGTTGGCTTGTCTTGAGAAGGATTGAAGCCAGGGAAGTGTAAAAGTGTTGCCTACAAAAGGAGGGAGAAATGGACAAGTTGCAGTAAATGAATTGTGCGAATCATTGACTTGAGTTCTCCAGCAAAGAAACGCAGAGTATTTGTTTCCCAGCTTCAGTGCTGCCGCTCTTGTGCTTCAGCGTTATGTACTTATTCCTGGCAAACTTTTGTCAGTTATGCAAGCTCCAGAGGTTAGCATAGGTACTGTATAGGGATTAAATAATGTTGATTCATGCTTAATTAATGCTGTTTGTGAAGGTGTATTGTGGAAAAGTTCAGCAGGGCATGCGTGCACCTCTTGTGCTTCTCTTACAATGGGGGCGTAACAGCAACCACTCTTTTCCAGAAGTATTTGATAGCAAGCTGTTCCAGTTATTGCTGTTCCAATAGACCAGTCTTTAATCACTGATATTATTGCTATAACCTAGTCAAACATTAGTGGTAAAACTGCTCTAAAAAATAAATTATTAAAAATACATAAAAATTCTCTTACAGTCAGTTATGGTTCTGTGTTTAAAAAAAAAAAAAAAAACACAAAACAAAAAACACTTGTCAGGCCAGTGCCAGTGTTAAAATACTCTGTCACTAAAGCTTAAGTTCCCAAATAAGTACTTTATTTAAACAAATACTTGAAATACTTGATGAGCAGATCTAACTTGATGGCCATTTTTTTGTTTGTCTTTATTGATACTGACATTTCTTGCAATATAAAACCTTAACGCTTACTCAAAGACTTCAAGGAGCTTCCTAGAGTATATTTCAGTCGCCATCAAAGACCAAGCTAGGCATTTATCCACTGGGGTTTTTCTGAGATGTGCTGCACTATGCTATAGCAGTTCTTGAGCTGGTAGAGGAGCTGGGATTCCTTCATTGACACCAGAGATGAAAGGATTTCATATTGCCCTGAATGGGAGTTTTTATGCAAAGACTCGAAATGCTGCACTGATTTCTAATAGAAGTTAACTCTAAGCAGCCCCCCTCCTCCTCTCTGCTAAATTATTTAGGAATTGTACTTTTTCTCATCGCAACGTGGGATACGTTTCCCTACTTCAGGATTACCTCTGTGCCTTTAAGTTTACATTTATTTACTGAATGCCCTTCCTGACAGGGTAAGAACAGCCTGTTTCTGAATAATTCACAGCTGCTTGTACAATATTGTTTGAGGATTAAGGAGAAACTTAAGGTGACTTTGGCTCTGTTCTTATTCTGCTTCACATTTGTGAGCATTTATTATCTGCTTTTGGGAGCAGGTCTTTAGTAATACATGGGGGTGAAACAGGTTATTTCAGAATAGAGATACAGGAACACTGTGAGAACTTGTTAATTACAAAAGCTAATGACTGCATGCCTGAGGTGACTCTCTTCTGGCACCACACTTTTCTGTTTACCGTTTACAAGAGATCTGTGTAATACCAACTGTAGAAAATTCTTTCTTTAAGAAGGCTTATCTACAGAACTGTTTCATATACTGATTTCTGTTTTTTAATTGTTTCTGCAGGTCGTGTCGGATTAATGCTGTGGATCGGTCGACCCAGAACCTGTAGTTGCCCATCAGTCGCTCAGTAGTCAGTGTAGATTCTGTCTTTACAATCAGCAGCTACATCTGGCTACTGGGTCTCTGATGACATCTCATATCTTCGATCTAGACTTTTTGTTGGATTTTTATCTTCTCTCCTGGGTGCAGAGCAAGTTCACAGTGTTAACAAGTTAACGTCTGAGGTGTGGCCCCAAATAAAGGATTGGATATCTGTTGGATCTACTTCACTGTAGGAATCAATCAGATTAAATACCTGGATGTTGTGTATTGGAAAGCAACAGTCTTTTCTGTAGCCCAGTCTTGGGGCTTGCAGTAGTCAAAACTGATGAGAATGTTTGCAAATTTGGTCAAGGAAGATAGTTGGACTTCACTCTTTCCAATGAAGAATCTTTAACCTCCCCTGCAAAGGGATAGGTATTGAAACAGGCACCTTGGCTGATCATACGACTACCACACGTTAGGGGAGGAAACGTACTGTGAAGTGCACAGCTGGTTTTTGTCGGTTGTTTGGGAAGACTGTCCAGGTTTGGGGCATGAACCTGGCATACAATGTAGATTTCTGTGTTTGTTAAGCAACAGCTACATTGTCTGCTGGGTTTCCAGCTGCCTGGAAATGCGAAGTGGAGGGTTATCTACACCTTTTTTGTTTTGTTTTGGTCAAGTTACTTTCCTTATATCTCTGAGGAAGACAATGCCATTGATGCCCAGTTGCTGCCTCCCCCTCTGTTATCACACAAGGGATCCAGCTGGTGTCAACTAGAGAGCTTGGAGCCAAGGTAGATCTGAAACTAGTTAAGGAAAAAAAAAAAAAAAAAAAATGGTCAAGGGATTGAAGTGTTCAGACACCTGAGCATGAGTAGCTGTCAGGCAGAAGCTAATGCCTGCTGCCTGTGTAACCATTAGTTTGCCTTGGTAATGGTGCTTCGCTCTTTTTTTTTTTTTTTTTTTTTTTTTTTTTACTTCAGATGGAGAGCTATATATGTGTGTGCTGTACAGTTAGGGAATTCTTTTTGGAGAAGGGAGTAGTGAGGAGCTATTTATAGATCTGACTTTTTTTCTTTTTTTTTTTTTAAGCATGTGCTGCACATAGCACGGCTTATACACAAAAAGTGCCTAGAAGTAATTGGGGAGGAATAAGATAATGTCTTGTGTGCTGACGCCAGCTGGATCTCTTGTTTCTTGAGCGGCACCAAACCTGGTGTGCTTCATTTGCGCACTGTATCCAGCCACGAGGTGACAAAACGGGCAGTTTCAATTTGAGAACATTAGTCCTGGAATAGGAGGGGACTGTTGTCCTCAGGCCTGGACTACAGTCACAGTAGTAAATGGGGAAGCTTGTGCAGTGGATGTCTGTACTACTAACCCTTTGTTGGCAAGCTCCATGCCATTTGCACTTTCATCATGGAAATTGGGAATGAAGGAACATATGATTTGGCTAAGCTTGTCTGTTCTGTCTGTTGGACTATATATATACATGGGTGGGTTTAGATCAGCAGGCATCCAGAACCCTTAGTCTTGAAGGGCAACGCGTCAGTAGGCAGAAGGGTTCCTAAGTGAGTGCTGCTATTAAAAACTGTGCTTTTGTTAAATAAAACTTTTCATGCAAAAAGCTGTGTGTCTTTTTCCTGTTTAGTGTATCAAACTGGGTTTGCACCAAATCCTCTAGGACCTGGGGACTATAAAGCTGTTCATTACAATGTCTAGTTTAGACAGCATCTCAATACTTGCATCAGCCTGACTGCTCAAGAAATATGCATTCACTTACACATTTCTACAGTTAAGTAAAAATGTACAGACAGTTGCCTGCAGACAATAGTTGGCGCAAATAATCACTCTTTGAAATAACTGTGGATTGTCTATATAGCTTTGAAAGCTGCTTGTTAAGGTTGAACAATTGTTTGTCCTTTGCTTTATATGTTGTTTTCCCCAATGCCAGTATGTTGGCATCTAAGTCTCTGACTTTGCAAAATTGGTGAAGACATAGATATAGCTGAGTCTTTTTCTTAAATTAACTGGCACTTCGCTTTCTCAATGCTGTTACTGATATTTCATTCCATATAGCCTCCTGAGTCTTGACCAGCATATGCACAATAGTCATAAAAATGGCAACATATTACTCTGCGATGTTTCTGTGGCTCATTTAGCCTCAACAGTATTAAGATATCAGCAGTTTTCATAGCATTGGTTTGTTCCTGTGTTTATAGTTGTTCAACTCAGCTTTTAAGAATTCATATCAGAATAAGGTATGGCTGCCCCAATTGTTTATGTAGCAAGCACCATAAAGCAATTCAAAAGCAGATCAGCCTAATGTTTAACACCAAGCCCCTCTCCTATTCAGTTTCACTTCCCCACTGTGTTTCAGTTAAACTTACGATGTTGAAATCCCCTTTGTGGGCAGGTACTTCTGGTTCCTCTTATTTTTCTGTCATGCTACTTGCTTTTCTATAGAGACACCTTTTTAAAAAAAAAAAAAAAAAGCACATGCCCTCCTGTCTGTTACCTTATTCTGAGGTTCTTGCTTTATTTTCAGTGCCTAGCATAGCTAATGCAAGCATGTAAAAGTGTTTACTCTTCCTACTGTGATATTTATTTTTTTGGTTCGTTGTTCCTTCTCTTCTGTATGGATTTCAGTGAAATTGGCGTATATAAATGCCTATCCCTTCCTCTCCCCTGCCGAGGTACCATTACTACTCCTCATGAGGCTGCTGCTAACATCAGCCTGAAGTCCTCCTTCAGCTTCAATGAAAGAGGCTGGATCCTGGGACATAATGTTTTCCACATGTTCAACCTTAGTGGTGTTCTCAGAGTTTCCATTTTCTTTGAGCGTTTGCTCCCAACAATAACCTTGGCCATACTGTTATGGTCCTACTACGCTGTGATGCTCACGAGTGTGAGGACTGACTAGGGTGCATGCTGTTTCTCAGCAGGGAAAGTGAGACCAAGGCTCTTGCCTGGCCAGAACTGTCCCTCTCATCGCAGCATCTCTGAAGCCAGGTCAAGGCAGTAAATGGTGAGAACACAACTCGGCTATATCCCTTCTCCAAAAGGTGGAGCTTGGAGTTTGGTATTTAGACTTGATGGGTGTTTTTTCTTTCCCACACAGTTTGCGAAGCAAATAATGGGAACTAAGGCAAGAGTGGCAGCTGGATCTGTTTGAACGAGTAGGTTGGAGAAGATCATAGCTCTTCCATAATTTCGTATTTTCTGTTGTGTCTCAGTTTAGGTAATACCTTCCCACACTGACATTTCTTCCAGTCCTCTGACTCTCTCAGAATTGACTTGAATTTCTATTGAAATCTTAATACCAGAAAGAACAATATTTTTACTTTCTGGCTCCAGAGGACTACAAGGAAAGCTTCATTGCCTACTATTTCTCTACTCTGTGATGAATAACTCTGTGAACTCCAAGCTGTGTTTTCTTGGCTGTGTTTATTCTTTGTATGCCAATCAAGATTCAGAGAACTGAGAGGATACATCTACTCCAACCTTGATGGACTTAAAGCACGTGCTGCCGTATTAGTACATGGTAGTGGCCAATACATTCTATAAGTTTCTTCAAAAAATACCCCTGGAGTCACCAAGTAGCTGAAACGGCAACAACAAATTTAATGTTTGCTAATGTTTTAATGGCGGTGGGGAGGTGACCAAAAAACCTAACCATACTTTAAATAGAACAGAGTAGTGAATGGGTTGCTTTAGTTGCCTGAAAGTGTGAACAGTCATTCCTAATGGGAGAGCTCTATCCATTGGGCTGGTGGCTTGTGATTAAACTACGGAAACTTTCTATAATTTGGGCCTCTGTTGCTGTTGTGAATAACAGCAGATTCTGTGTCTTATGCACAACTGCTTTCTGGGACGGTTTGGTTGATGGGGCCTGAGTGGGCTGTGGCTCTCTTCCCAGCTCTGCTCACCACAGAAGAATTCCCTGAGGCGGTACCTATGGAAGGTCGGAGCAGAAGGAAGGTGTTGAGGGTTTTGGAGCGGTGTCTAGAAAACCTTCCAGCAGGCACCTTTTCTTTCCCTCAGCGTGCACAAGCAGTTTTCCAAAGGCATAAACACACCTGGGACTCCTCACCAGAAGTACCCTCTTAACAATTTACTTTCGTGTCTGACTTAAATGATGTTGATGTGCTTGTGCATTTTTACTCTGTAAATACCCCTCTGAGTTAATAGTGAAAATTGCTTTTCTGAACTGATGTTTCAGGCAAGACGGACAGCCCTGGAACCTCTGTATTGTGTCTCTCTGGGCCTTTCCCGTTGGGCCATAACACAAGTCCTGTAGCATAGAAGCGCTTATACGCAGTGCTACAGCATTCGTAGATCCTGTCTGCCATGGGCTTGTTTGCACTGGGACATGTTGGGTTTTGCAATAAACTGGAAAACTAGACCTTGATTGTGGGTATATGCAAAAGCTCCACTAAAGAGGTGTTGAGCTCAAGTGGTCCTTGGCACTGGAGAGCCCCACAACTTGTGAATTTATCCTGTCTGTGGCTAGCCAGCTACTCATAAAAGCACTTGACCAAAACTGAAAAGCCTTGAGATCCAGTTTAATATTGACATTTTTCTCTTGCTGTGTGGCTTAGAGCTTGTAGTGGTAGCTCAAAGAAGATGCTGAACTGAACCTCTTAGGAGACAAGAGGACTGCTCTTAATTTTAGGGAAGTGGCACACCATTACTTGGCTAGTATGATAGTGGCTGTCTATGTGTACGGCAGAGAGTTTTAGTTTGGAGGTTTTCAAGAACAGTTGCTGCTCCTACACGTTAACAAACTTTATCCTTTTAAGTTGGTAATTTTTCTAGCTACTCTTAAATTTGGTTCTGTAGGTTGCTAAGTAACACCTGCACATACTCCATCTTCCATGTGCTCTGAATGCCAGTCTTCCATGCAAAACACCTTTCCAAAATTAGTGTCTGTCAAGCTCCTGAAAGGTAGTGGTGCTGTGATTCAAGTCAATCATGTTGCCTGCTGTAGGTGTTAATTCTCCCAGCTGAAGACACTTGCAGAATCACTAATATGGTGAATCTCTGAGCCCTTTTAGCTACAGGAAAACAGTATCTTCTGAAAAACTTACATGATAATTCTGGAAAGAGAAGTAAATTGCAGGAGGCACACTTATGGTATCAATTTATTCATTATGGTGCTAATGTATCTCTTTAAAGTTTAGTTTTATTTAATGTGCAGAGTTCTGAAGGGACCTGGGCTGAATCATTAGCTAGGTAGTTTTCCTGTGCCCCAGGGCTGTCCAGCCAATACCTGAACGGCTAGGTGCTGAGGATTTTAGGGAGGGATGAGCATTGGAAAGATGTACAGAGAAGGGTTGATGAAGAGTGTAGGAAAATTTCCCTTTTAGTTTGTTTTACCTCATAGGAGGAAGGATCTATACCTTCCCTTCCTCCATCTCTAGAAAGTCAAGATACTGTTCCACTAGGCATATGTGCTCAACCAGACACTTGGGGTATTTTTCTTCCTCTGTTTTCCTGTGCTTGTTCCCTGGTTGGTTGTATAGTCCAGGTAGGTGAGCTCTGCCCATTTTGAGAGGAGTATTGGCACCTGAACAGGGCATCATGTATGCCAAGTCCAGGAGCTGCCGTTGCTTTCCTTGAATGTACCTTCTGTTTCATGAAGTTCACTTGAGCACTACACACGCGGAAGAGTGTCTTGCAGACTTACGTGGAGCACTGAGATAACTCTGGATAACTTTGTAGCTGCAGCCTTTCCAATAAGCAAAAAATGAATGAATGTAAAAGTAAACAAACCTGCCACTACCTTTTGTCTGCTTTTGTAAGCCCAGACAACTGCTGCAAAGCACGGTGGTGGTGTTTGTCATGGTTACCACAGAACTGATTCGTGAGCTGTAGGACTAAGAACTGCGATAACCCTTCCTAATATCTCCCTATATCTACGTAGAGATAGATAGATAGATTAGCTAGATAAAGATGTGAAAGTAAGTTGTACCTGTAGTTGTGTGGCCTGTCTGCGTGCTTTGCAGAAGGTTCTCGATCCTTTCAGCCACGTGGCTAGTCCTGGGTCTGACAGCTTCCCAAGGGGCGTGACTTTGCTGTCTGTAGATGTTTAGCTGCTCTGGGCTATCGGCACAGCTCATGCCGGCGTGCTGTGTCACATGTTTTGGGTGCTCTTTTGTGCAGAGTTTGCTCACTTGCTAAATGGAGCTATCAGCTTTTAGGCTAAAGCACATTAAGCTGTTAAACTAAACTAGCGTAGGTACTTAATCGCACTTGGTCAACAGCCTGTGGCTTACCTGACGCAGTAAGAGAGATACAATTGAAGTCCTGGGATGGTCGCTGTGTTTGGCAGCAACATGGAAGCCACGGGAACTTCCAGGGCAACAAAGGACGTTAATCATGCAGTGTATATCCCATTGTTCTTGTTATCAGTCCCCTGAAACTTTTATGCCATTCCCAAAGTACCCCATTTTTTTTCTTCACCTATGGTGGATAACAATGAAAAAGTGATTTGAGGTACTGGTTAGAAGGCATTTCAGAAGCCAAATTTTCATAGAGGATTTTCACCTCAAGTGAACTTTCTGGTAATTTAGAAAGACATGGATTTACATGGTGGAATAAGCTGCCAAGCTTCTGGGTTTCTTTGTGTTTAATAGTGTTACGAAAAACAAAACCCTTCCAGTGGCCAAACTCCCTTCAATTCTTCCCTAACAACAAGGACAGTGTGATTTAATGTGCTTTCTTGGATCCAAACTTCTGCTGTGTTGTGGGACCACAAAAGAAAGTTGCTGTCCAGAATACATGTTCTAAGCGTGGAGGATCTTCATCTGCCCTGTAATGTCCCCCTTTTGTGGATGGGGAGTTGAGGCATAGTGAAATTAAGGGCCAGCCTTTCCCCTCTCCTCCCTCCCCAAGTGAAAATCAGGTTTGAATGGAATTCTCTGAATTGCTGCGTCTCTTGAGTGGCTTCTCAGCCCTGAGGGAAGGAAGACACTTCTACAAAACCTGCAGAGGACTGAAAGTGAGATTTTTATCTGTGTTTAAGAGAAATGGGAAGACAGAGGAGAGGATCTGAGTTTTGGAAGTCTTTGGATGTTGATGAGAAGAGAGAGTTCTTGCCTTTACTGCCGCAGCCTATATAAATTAGAATATAACCCAAGGAAGTGGGAGACCCAAATTTATTACCTGCAGATTGCTCTGACCAGAAAGTTCTAGACTGCTTGTCAGCAGAGGGATGCATTCATTTATTAAAGTAACATTGCTCTGCTGCAAACAAATGGAAGTTCATACATCCAAAGAGTAGAAACACAACTGTGATTTGGTGGTCAAAGCATACATGACTGAAATAGAGGGTGGCTTGGTGTAGAAAACCTGCTCCCCAAGACTGCTAGGCACGTTGCAATAAAGACATATTGGATGCAGCAGCCCTGGGAGCAGGATTGTTGCGATGGTTTTGCTCCTCAAGGACCTCCTTGTAACAGCACATTTTGTTTTCACCTCTGCTGACGGACGAGATGAGCTTGGTCCCAGTGTTTGTAATGAGAGAAGGCACGGGACTGGAATCTTTCTTTCCTTCTGCTTCCTCATGGTCCTCTGAACTTTGCTACCCTGTGTCCCAGAACAACCAAAGTGGGAGTATGACACACACACACACACCCCAGAACTGGGAGGTACAAGAGACTGAATTTGAAAATTCATTAGGTTTTTAGTCAGTTAAAAAAACTAAGTGAGGAAGCATATTAATGTTGTCAGTTTCTTATGCACCAGAGTCTCGAGAAAATATAATATAAAGTTTTGAACTCAGCAGATAATGCTGCAGGATGTTCTCAGCCACAGCTAATGCTTTGGCTGCCCATAACTGTGACCCCAGGAACTCTAGTTGGAGTTTAATAGGGTCTGTTGTACAAAAGTGAGCACCTCTATAGGTATTCATGAAGCGTCGTACTACCAGAACAAGAATATAAACTCCCTCAGAAAGGGATTTTACCACAGATAGAGACTTCCTTGAATGCTGTGTTGACATTCATTGTTTATCTGCTCAGACTAGTCATATTTGGAAACACTGTTCTATTCTGACATATGACTTTTCCCAGGAGCAGCAAGGCTCACAACGAAGATTTCACAATAAAGAAAATTCTGTTCCTCTTTGTGGGAATGTTATAGTAAAGCCATGACAACCCATTTGGCACAAGATTGTTTTGTTTTCAGCAAGGATTCCCCCTCCCTCCCCATCCCTACACATTTTTTGATGTGTTTCCATGTGTTGGGGTTTTGTTTTGGTTTTTGATGCTGCTTTTTTTTTTTCCCCAGGAGGGTGGGGGTGGATCATTTTACGTTTAGCCTCCCAGCCATCCGCGTGGAAACCATGCGATAGGTATGAAGAACCCAAGTCCAGGCTTGCGTGTTTCGGTGTCACCACACCAGCAGTGGAGTTGCTCCTAATTTATGGCCACGTGAACAAGTTCAGCATCAGGCCCTTAGGACCTGCTCAGCTGGTACTGAGCACAAGTTACACATCCTGCTCCAGGCAAAGGGGGGGTCACGGTGTGAAATATGGAGAGGTGACACAAACACATAGGCAATAGCTTAAATACAAGGTAGCAACTCCAAACCCGCATGGCTGGAAATGCTGAGGTACCTGTGGTCACCAGTGATGCCAGTAAAGATCAGACACCAGTATCGTTCCCTGGCTCAGTGCTGATGGCATGTTAGTGCAGGGCGTATTTGGAAGTCGGTGGTACTTCTGGAGGTTGTAGTTCATATGTCTAATCTTTTCAGACTTTTTTTTAACCACAGTGCATACTTTCAAAGTGGAAATTATTTTTGCCCTATTACACCAGATCTTCTTCTAACATACCAAGCTAACTAATCAGATTACAGTAAGTTACACTAGGGATGGCAGTCGCACAGCTGAAAAGTCATTAGGCTTTTGTGCAACCTTCCCTGGAGTTAAAGTGGGTATTTTGAGCAGAATAACGCATATGGTGAAATCTGGTCTTCACTGTAGTTCTTGGAAATTCTCTCCATGATCACAGTTTGCACCCACCTAAAATTCCTAAGTTATAAAGTGGGCAGCGTTTTCTTGCTTCAGTGTTTACTTCCCCATCCAAATACTCTCACTGCATTTTGGAGCTGGAAGAAGCAGAGTGTTCTACTTTCAAAGAAAGGAGAAAGACAGGAGGCTTTTAAAGATGTGACTTTGTGAGGATAGCAAATAAAACGGTGATGGCATTGCCAACACTTCTGAAGCATTTCTGAAAAAGCTGGTAGGCCAGCCTTAGTCTGAATGTGTTTGCCGCATGTTGCTGAAACTATAGTTCAGGTTTTGTTGCTGTTACTATTATAAACCCTAGGAAGTGGGTGTTTATAAGTGCAGTCAACATTCCCTCTGAGCAAAAAACTGGCCTTAAAAGGGAGTTGTCCCAACAGCAAGAAGGATTATTTAAAGAAAAAGAAAATGCTAAATTTTTGCTGTTCAGAGGAAAAAAAAAAAAGGAAGCAAAACCAGGGGTGGAATATTAAAGCTTTGCCCACACACAAACATTTTTTTCTCTATTTTTTTGGTGGCTTTTATCCAAAAGATATTCAGTACAGCCAGTGATCATTTGTGATGGAAGATGAGAGAATTGCCTTTTCTGCATATTTAATTAAATGGTGTTGTTTAATTAGGAAAAATTACAGTAGCACATCAGCAGAAATGCATTGTTACCAGTAGCATTATAGTATTCTATTGCTCCTAGTCACTAAAGTCCAGGACATGCTCTTCATATTTCATTTACACCTCTGCGTTGTTCAGTAGCTCCCTGAAGTTTTGGTACTGCACCAGAGCGAGCGGCTTGTGAGGACGCTCGGGAGATAACCAGCCAACCTGCAACTCTGGGAGAAGGGCGCTGGCTCGTGGCTGGGGTGGAAGGCAGGGAGGAGGTGAGCATGGACAGTCCTAGAACCGTAGAAGCCTCCAAAAACAGGTAACCACCAAGCAAGGTTTACTGAGTCACAGTTTTAACGTTGGCGTGCACTACAATACAATCCATACCATCACAGGGACTTGTAGTCCACTGAAACCCTGCTTCAGACCTGGCTTTAATGAACATCATTTATAAATCACATGCTTTCCAGACACCTCCGGTTTCCATGACATCTATTTCTCCACTTTCAGGTTTGACGCTTTCTGCCCCTTCTAATCTTTCTCTTGTGCCTTCCTGATGCAGGGATACTCTTAAGGTACTTATTGTCATCAGACAGAAAGTGAAGCTGCTGCTGGGATTTCTCATTCATGACTGGAATTTCTCTTTCCCTCCCCAGCTGCTTGCTGTTTGTACCAAGATGCTGGCACTTTCTGTCTGCTTCTCTGGGTTCCTTGACAAATTGGGCGCTTTCAGAAAAATCAAGTGCAGTGCTCCACTTGTGTGGATGTGGGTGTGCACATAGTTATCCATCCAGCTATCACTAATGCATGTGTACTATGTGACAGGATGAAGCTGAAGAACATCTGCCCAGGATAGCTAGCACTCAAGCCCTGTAAAGTATGTGCCTTAAAATCCCAGCATCTGTAGTCCCCTTAGCATAAGATTTTCTCTCAAGTGAAACTTTTAAAAAACATGCTTTGAGCTCTTGGGTTTGTACACTACAAACAAGCCTTTTTTCTTTCTGAGACATGAAACAAACAAACAAAAAGCCTTCAAATTATAACAACTTATTATTTAAAATGTATTGAGAAGCGTAGGGAGGCAAAGACATGAGACAAGACTTTTGCAAAGATCGCTGCAATGTTGAAAGGCTGCAGTCGGACCCTTTGGACTGCACCGCATGAAGTGCACACAGAGCTCTTGGGGCTGCGGTTGCAAATCAGTCCCTCATACCCTGCCTTCTGCCATTTGAGATTGTGTTTGCATCCAAATTGCTTAGGTTGTGTTCGACAGCGAAACTTTCTTCTCCAAAAAAGAGTAGAGCAATGGCAGTCTGCACTCCCCGGGGAGGGCAGAGCATTCTGCAGGGGCAGCTCTAGCAGCACGCCATATAGCTCAGCCTTATCATGGCCTTGCGGTGCTGTGGCTGCAGTTTGCCAGGCAAGATGGTTCTAGCAGACAGGACAAAGCCAAGGTGAAATGCACCCAGGGTTATGTAGCTGACCTAGGTAAACTGCTGCAGTTAAAGCTGATTTGATGCAGCACTTCAGTGTGCCATCTTTGTATCATGGTGCTGCCTGGCTACAGCGTGATGCTGTAGTTGGAGCTTTTGGGTCAGCCTGAAGGAGCAAGAAACAGCTTTTGTGCCTGTGCATTGAGGTGTCCATCTAGGTTGGTTGAAGTTTGATAAACTCTTTTTTTCTGGTTTGTGCTAGTCTGGCCATCACAAGAGATCATCATGTTTGCTGTCCCCCAAAACTGTGAGAGTAAGTACTGGGAAGCCAAAGGATATCACTGAACGGAGAAAAAGTCACAGGCAAGAAATGTGAAGAAATGTAGAGCTCTGAGAATATTTTCTCCATTGAATATTCAAAGCGAGGGCATTAAGGTGGAGAGTTCGGGGGAGGACTGCAAATTTCCTGTAGTAACTCACAAGGGGGTGAGGCTGGAACTGCTACATCGTTTTTGCTCTTTTATGATCAATTGTGATGTAAATGCTGATGGCTGCTTAACAGGCAAAACAAAGTAGGGAAATGATGAGTCATATGTACTCATAGCTTGTCTGAACAAGTAATGTGCAAGTTGAGTTTCACTTAAGTGCGGCAGAACTTTCCCCCAAGGATCGCGCTCACAAGGCAGGGCAGCGGGAGGCTGATGAGAGCTTTGGATCGGCTTCTGTGGACCCCTCAAGCAGGCAAACTTCATGATACTGAGGCTGGCCGGGTTCAGCATCGATTTTCCTAGAGATACTGAAATTCACGTGACAGCAGCCTTTACTGGAGTCTGTTGTGAAGCATGGGTGGAATTTCTTCTATTGCTCTTCAAGGGCACGATCACATTTCTCTTGATGTGAGAGAATATATCGTCCCTACGGAGGGAAAGCACCTACAGCTCTCTGGCAGTTGGGAAGAACTGGCTGGCTGGCCTTCCCATCTGAGAGGTTTAAAGAAGACTCAGTCTCCCTACCCTCACACTGAGATACCTCAGGAGGTATTTTTCTATTGATTATCTTATGTGCTATTGCATTTTTTTGTGTTTATTTCCTTTAGTAAAAGGATTTTCTTCAGCAGCAGAATACTTGCATTCTCCACAAAAGGAGGGATATCTTTACTGGCAATTAAAGACACAGCACTCGTTAGGAAGTTGGTAGCACAACTCCCTATGACTTTAGCACACCCAGGAACGAAACCCAAAGCGCATGCAAATCACTGCAGGTATCCGTAGGGCAGTAGCATGAACCTAAACTGTAATATCCATGGCACGCGTACCCATCTTTAGCTCAGAAATACTGTCGTTTTCCCAGCAGCTGTTCTGAAGGCTGATGTGAAGCCCAGCCCGAGCTGCCTGCTGTCAGCTGCTGGGATGTTACTGAAATAGGTGTATGGGAAACAAGTCATGGTTGTTCAAACCAGCCAGAAACTGGGGGAACCCAGTTCCAGAAACCAAGGTGCTGTGTGTGTGCGTATAGCAAAGGCACAATCCTTTGAAACTGTGCAGTGAAAAGGATCCAGTTGGGAACATGCTGCAAAGGGAACAAGAACATGGTTTTGCAGTTTTGAAAACTACTGTTTGAATAAGTAATCCAGTTCCCAATTCAGAACTAAAATAGCTTTCCTGTTAGTGCAGTGCTGCAGTCTGTCACAGTTGGCAACGAGAGTTTTCCCTTTTGGTTGACTCCAGGTTTAAGTAATAATAAGAATATGCCTCAAGTGCAGCTTCTCTTCACAAAAAGCCTTTTTTGCTGCCCCATCATTTCAACATTGTACAGTTACCTGTTTTTGTAAATGACACCTAATATGAGGTGCCATTTGAAACAGGAGTGCATTTTCTACATAAGTTTTGGTAAATGTATCTTGGGCATCTGCTCTCACTCCCAGAGTCATCTGGTACTTAATCACCTGGCTAATAAAAATTAAAAGTCTGATTCATATCTTTCTTACAACTGGTGACATAAATCAGTAGGAGCGTTACTGACTTCAGGCTTTTATTTACTTATATTATTAATGAAAACTTTAATATTACTTGATGAAAGCAGATGCCAGGTAAAGCAGTGGGACATCTCCTCTTATGCAGTTAACAGGGCTTCGGTGAGTCAGTGAAAGGCCGCCACTCCTGGAACAATTTAGAAAAAGTTGATTGAGGAACCCGGGGAGGTTGGGATGGGCCCAGTGCCGCTGAGCAAGCACGTACAGTCAACCAGCATCGGCCACCAAAACACCAGGGCACATGAGTGGCAAGGAGGAGCTCTAAACCACATTTGGAGGTTTCCGCGAGCAGGCACGTCGTGAGACAGAACTGCAGTGTCCACTGAGGTACAAGAGAGGTTTTGAAAAGACCAGAAATAATCAAAAGTGCAGCTGATCCCAAGGTGAACCAGGAGCAGTGCAGCAAGGAATCTTGGCCATCAGCGTTCACATGTCTGAAATAGAGAAGTTCTCAGGAAGAACTGCAGAGATCAATGTCCGAGCAATCCTGTGCATGATGTATGAGTTGCTTATGAAAGAAACCAGGGTTTTTTTGTGAATTCAGCCAGACGTGTGAAATGATCCATCAGATTTGGAATGAGCTGTTGGATTGATTAAACACAAATGTAATTAGCTCTTTTTCTTTTGCTTGATGCTTATCCTTTAAAATGATGGGGAAGCAGGAGAGAGCTCTGCTGAACAACTACTGTATTTTACACTTGTGAAAAATGCATGGTTGTTCTGTTTATAGGCTGCTCCGTAGCTGTAATCTTGAGCAACCAATAAGGAACTTTACCATCAGCAAAGCTAAATAAGAACAACCTAGTCATTGTGTCTTAGCAGTTTGCTTATTGCTGTAAAAACACAAAGTGCTCGTATTTATTTATAAAGGCTGTAGAGTGCACTACGGGCTCCTGTGACTAAAGGAGCTGTCCTCCAGTGTAATTTAAACTTCCTTGCTCATTCGTAACCACAACCACAAGGTTAAACTGACCTTCTCTGTTCTTCTGAGTTTCATCCCTGAAAAATGCACTGAAATCACACTCCTGCCAAAACTAAGGAAGTTCCCTTTATATCAATTTTAAGGCCAACACAGAACCCTGTCCCAGGTACGTGACTAAGTCTTAGTCATGTAAGCACAAGTTTTTCATCTTGAATAAGCCAGGATGCGTCCTCCCTTCTCTCACCATATGACAGATTTCTCTCTTGAAAACTATATCCTACTGGCATGAAAATTAACATATCGGCCTCAATCCTTCTCGATGACACTGCAAACACCCAAACCAAAAGAATGAAAAGCTTGAAGGAGATACATTGTTCTCAGACCATTACAACAGAGAAGCAAAACATTGCATGAGATGTCAGAGCAGGCCTCATGAAGGGAGCCAACAGCTCCAAAGAGAAGGCTCTGTCCTCTCTGTTCCTTGAGTGTCCGGGATCTTCCAGCATGGTCATCCAATTCAGGAGCATCTGACCCAGGACAGAGTTTTTGACTGTCATAGGCAGTAAAGAAAGGAGTATAGAAAAGCTCAGAAAATGAGATTTTAAATTTGGGAACTGGCAAACAACTGCTCTGATTTCTTACTCTTGAAACACTGTGCTGTGCGACTAGTGTGAGGGGTCCACTAATAAATCAGTCCAGTGGCATCCGATTCCCAAATAACAGGATTGAGTTGCAACCAAAAGTTAGGTACCAACGGAGACTAAGCCCTGAACAGGAGTTAAATAAGTTAAATATATGTATATAAACCTGAATATATATCCTTAGAGAAGAAGCTACTGTACTGGCTGCACTGACACATCTCATCTAATGGCTGTCATACAGAAAGGGGAAATATACCCATGACAAACAGGCACATATTAGTTATTTTCAGGCCCTGTGATGTAATACTTTTTTCCAGGCACTATTGCACTAAGTTTCTCTTTCTTGACTTTCTTTTTGCTCTAGAAGAAAAAGAAACTTAGCAAAACCTGCAAGGCACAGTCAATCAATGCCTGGATTGTGTCCAACTTACTCAAGTACATGAGCATGCACGGGAGAAATGGGTTGATTATTAAAAAGTCAAGTCTAATAGAAAATAAAGGAAAACTATCAGCAGGTATTTTAGATGTTCTTCTTACCTACTCTCAGGCCTTTAACCTGATTGTTTAAAGGCATGTTAAACTAATTGTGAAATGTATTTATCGGTTCCATTGCACTACCAATTTAGGGTCAATAGGAAATGCATTGTATCAGAGAAAAGATCTTCATGTTTTTTTTAAAATAATATGCAGCAAAATCATAATCCATCACCATTCAGAGTGGTGAAACAAAATTGAGAAGGAACCTTGAAATGCCAAATAACCATGTTAGTGAGCTCTGGTCTATGACTTACAATTTAAACATTTGAATGCAAATGGTAATCAAATGGTCTTGAAGTCTGTCCAAGCACCTTTGTGTCCTTAGAAGATACTGCATATATGTCACTCTGTGTAGGAGAGCACAAAAGGCGTTTGCAGCACCAACCTTACCCCATTCTGCTAGACTTGCTCTCTTAACATGAGCAATATGATTGTTTTTCATTCCTTGTCTTTCTGGTGCCAATTTCATAATTAAAGCAATTAAGGCTACAGCAGGTGGGACAGCAGGGACCATTTGAAAAACAAAGTCTAGCTATGGGTGATGCAATAGGTCCATTTATCAGCTTCAGAGGGGACAGGTAAGGCAGACAAATCATGGTCCTGCATCTTCACTTCTCAGCTGTGAGCTCACAGCTGAATTTTTGTCTACATTTAGAGAATCCAACTCCTCTTGGCAATTTCTCGTTCTTGCTCTGTCTGGCACCTTGCCTGCTAAGGTGTTGCTGCAGTGTACACTGGCATGGACATTTTAGCTCGAGCTAGCTACCCCAAGTTGCAAGAGCATCAAGATGAGGCCATGCAGGCTTCAGGACAGGCCACCACCAGAGTATAATGATGAGAACTTGCGTTTTTATTGTGAACGGTGTATTAAAAGCCTAGTACATCTTCACTGCAGCTGTTACCAGTGCTAGCTAGCATAGATGTGCTATCCCTTCATTTCACTATGTAGATGATAGATTCTTTCCACATCTCCCTTCCTCCCACTGGTCCTCCCATGACACAGTAGGATTTTGTCACACTCTAACATATTTTTCTCCCCATCCTCACGTTTTTCTTTGAAAACACTCATCGCAGGGAGTGGTGGTGCTGAAGCTCAGTGTGACACCATCTGTTTAGCAATCTCAGCCTGGTTTCCAATAGCCCACCTGAAATGCATGGTTACTCCCAGCCTTTCCTTCTGCTGAGGCAATGGCTGAGCAAGCCACCTTGCTTCTTGCTGGTGTCAGCGATCGCAGCCACCCTGAGCACATCAGCAGGGAAAAAGTCTTACTTCACAGCCAATGCTTGCAGAGTTTCTGTCAACTTCTACAGAGCCAAGATTTCACCCAGGATATCCCTGTTTCCCTGACGAAGTATTGGACAAGCACACGTGGAATCCCAAGGTGGGCGATAGGGCTGGTTAGTGCAGGACCCCTCTATGACCACCCCAGCTTTCTCGAAGCCCAGCCAGACTGCGTGCACTGCAGTGGTGTAGCCAAGTCTTGCGTAGCATGGTCTTGGGCAGCAAGAGCAGAGCAAATTTTGCAGGTCAGCAGCTGGATGTAGCCCTCCCGTTAATGGGACAGGGGGGTGGAAAATGACTATGCAGCTGCTACGACAGCATGTGTCCCAGGAAGCACGCAATGCGTAGATTTGTGCTAGCTGAGAGCTAGAGCTCTTCAGTTTTCTAGCCCACCCAGAGTAAAATAAACCCTAGGAACATACAGCATGGCCTTTGCTAGGAAAGGAAAGGAAAAGATCCAGAGCAACAAAACCCCCATATGCTGAATATCTTCTACAGATTCCCCTGCAGCCTGGCCAAGTGCAGTGCCAAACTGACCCACTAACCACAGCCATGCAAATCTCCAAGCGCTGGGCACCAGTTCATTCTGAAAAGTGGCTGCTCCTTGTTTAGGACACAACTTCCTTCTTTGCCGTTAAATCTCTGTTGTTGGCTCCATCTTTTGCTGTCGTACACCATGAAAAGCAAGCAGGAAAAAATAAATCTCAAGGAAAAGTTAATAGCATGATATGCTAATTAGCGAGTGTTCCTCAGAGCGTTAGTCCCACATAGTAACTACTGACCTGTTTGGGTATATTTTCAAATGCTCTTTCCTTTTTGGTGTTGGCTTGTTCCGCAGCTTTGTATTAAGCAGTTGCCTTAAAGACTTCATTTTAAAGCATGCGTTGCACTCACCCATCTGGCAACTTTATGTTGTATAATACAAGGGAGTGCACAGTATGTGGCATAAATTACAGACAAGAAGAATGCAACAGCACAGCATGTAGGGTAAATTAAAGCAAGCATTCTTCATGGCCCATAGCAGAGAGGGACAGAACAATTTTGCATCATAAATACGGGGAAAACATGTGTTTTAAAATGAGAATTTTAAAAAAATTAAATAAAAAAGATATGCCTTTGGAGGCAGGCAGTTTGTTCCTAGTGGCAGCAGCAACCATGCAAGACCACATAAAGGAATAAATAAAGGGATAATGCTAGATAACAAGCGGTAACAGATTGCAGTAGGAGGACAAAGAAAGAAACCAAATGCTGAGATGGAGCAAGCCCCAGTGGACTTTTAAAAACAAGAGTGCAAATTGAAAATGAAAGGAGCAGAAAGCACACACAGATCTGAGGATGGAAACCATTCTGGTCCGTTTTTGCGGTGTTAACATATGTAATGCACACCGTTTGTCAGTAACATAGCACTTAACATCAAAGCGTTCGTAAATGGTATCTACCGACCATGGCCTGGTGACCTCAGCATAGCCCCTGGAGCCTTGAGTTCCTGCTCTGAAGATCCAGAAATGCTGACCATCCTGTGCCCCTCTCCATCCACTGTACCATCATGTGGGCATATATGTGTGTGTGTGTGTATGCACACGTGCATACACGGGGGAGAAGGAGTGGGAGAAGTTGGGTTCCTGAGCAAACTCTGCTTGCTAGTGTGTATCAGAGAATTTACTCTGTGCCTGACCTGCCCAGTCCTGGGTATCCTAGTTGTTGTTGTAGGCGAGGGCCTCGTCCTGGCTGCAGGATCTTTCCTAGAGTGCTTTGCTGTCACCAGGCAGTTAGGACAGGTGAGGTTTGCAGCACCCCAGAGCACGGAGCATGGTGCAAAGGGCGATGTGGTGGCATGGAGCTGTGACGCTACACACTGCTTTCTCCTACTCAGCACTGACCTTGTAGAGATGGGACAGGCACAGTCTGCCCACATATGACCTTCCACAGCAGCTTACGCCAACATAGGGCAGGGCTGTTGTTGCTCTTCCACTGTCCCACCATGGCCCTTCTCTCGTGCCAGCATTGGTGCTCATGTTGTGGCACTGTGAGTAACTTAAGGGAGGTAATTCTGCCAAACTAACCTTACTAAAAAAATGTGATTACTTTCAGATCGATCCTACTCTTCTCCTTGTGGGATGCAGTTACTTAAGACGTGAGCCAGTTTATACCACTGAATGGGCAATCAGTGGTCTGGGTTGGAGGTGTGGGACCGTGGCAACTCAGTTTAGATGAGGTTAAGCTACCATGGAACGGTACTCTGGTTCTGTTTTCCTTTCCCACCCTAAATTGTTTTCGTCAATTTAGAGTATGTTTTTCTCAAGGCAGGGAGTGTTTCCCATTATGTGTTTGCGCATTGCTTAGCAAGTTGGAACCCTGATCTGAGGTGGAAACTTGAGGCCCCACCATAGTACAAATAATAAATGTAACACAGTGAAGAACAGATGCATTCACATATGGTGTATTATAATTCAGACAAATAAAAATTCTTATGTTGTATGTTAAAATCATTCTATATGTGCCACAGTTAGCATAAAAGCTGAAAACAAAAACAAAACCATGAAGAGTCAAGGCATCTAAGAGTGCATAACCTACTTCTGCATCCACAAATACAGACTCCTCTGTGCCCAGTCCTCATTGCCAAGGAAATCAACATGCAACAGTGTCCTGTAACTTTCGTGCTGCTCTGGTTGTGCTGTCATTTTTTGGTAACATTAATTTTAGAATTCCTTTCCAGCCTAAGCAGGCATCTCCCTAACCAGCTGGCCCCTCGACTGCACATACGCACATATGGGGCTGTACGTAAAATGTCTACAACCTCTTCATTTTGCAAAACTCCTGAAGAGCACGCCATTTTTGTTTTTTCAAGAATGTGGTCCCTAATGGCAGTGTCATCCCAGAGCAGTCTTGGTTTCATTCCCACTGGACTGGGAGTAGGGATCATTGTGACAGTAGGTATTTTTTCTTGGCTTGGTAATAATAGCAGCAACAGCTAGTTGCAAAGAAGAAAGTTATTTGTGGCTATCATCTCTGGAATATAGTATTATTTAACTCTTTTGGAAGAGAAACCTTCAGATAAAAGAAAGAATGAATTTCTAGAGAGTTACAGGTACATGTTAATTCTAAACTGAATTATGTAAGGTAAGTCAGGATCTCATAGGCCGACAGGTGGGAAAAATTTCTTAAAGCATGTCTTTAATATTTTTTTAAAAAAATCACATTAATTCATACTTCACTATGTCAATTTTCAGAAAACTCATTCTGTATATAAAAAGAAAATGCTGTAAATTTTGGAAGGTTGCTTTATATGTTTCAAAAATTATTAGGTGGTTTAATTCCTGTTTTAAGCACCAAATTCACATCAGTCTACAAAGTCACAATCTTTGCCTCCATGATAATTAACATTCATAAATATAGACTTAGCCAGGCTACCTTTCAAAAGGATGATGCATTTCAAGAACACAAATTTACATATACAAACTGGATACACCAAACCCAGCATTTCTGATTTCTTGATGCTAAGGTTTACCAATTTGCATCCTTGCACTAATCAATGAAGCACTAAGAAAAAAAGCATTTTGGACAACCGCCAAAAGTACATCACAAGGAAGCATAAATCAAGGCACTAGTCCCCTATGCCAAGCATTCATTAGTAACTAACGTTAAATTCAAGTGAACCTTTTTACAAGCAAGAAAAATAGGCAATCCTGGAAATTGTTTTACTAGCAGCTCTTTATCCCACTTTTCCTTTCCTTGGCAACTAGAGGAAACACAGTCTAAGCAACACATTTGGCACCAAAGATCTTATATAGTTTCTACTTTATTAATGGATTTGAAAAATGTGCAGAAAATAATATACACAAATAAGATACATAGTGCCAAGCAAAAGTCATCACTCCCCACCAGCTGTTGCCCAGAAGCACTACATTTATTTAATAGGTATTTGTGATTGGCTTCTTTAGACACAAAAATTAACATTTCTACATCAGTCTCAGCTATTTCCTTGAGCAATACATTCCAGCACTTAGATGTCAAACACTGATCGTACAGAAGATCACAACTGGTGCTTGGATTTAAGCGTTGGTGCTACCAACTTGACAATAAGATAGAGATGAGATAATTCTTCGTGCAAACCAAAATGGTTCGTACCAACACGGTGAAAATCTGTGGGATTAAGTAGTTGAAGAATAGGGCCAGACTCTCTCTAGCCAGTATATGAACTCAAAAGTGTATTTAGGTTGGTGGAGCAGTGCCTGTTTACAACAGCTAAGGATCTGATGTCCACAGTTTTTCCCTTTTAAGATGGTCAGAATTAACCAAGATAAACTCTTCAGTCCTAAGCTACTGGTGCCCGAGGAAATCTTTTGAAAGGATTCTTGCACAAAATGTGAACATCTCAAAAACTAACTTCTGGGCACATATTTGATGTATTATTAGAGTTGCTGAACATCCTATACAATATCAGCATATCCCGCATCCTATGTGAAAAACCATGCAGCCTGCAACTTTATGGTATTTTTGCAACAACTGCTCACTTTTCCAGTGAAGCAGTTAGCATGCATTATTGGAAGTGCGACCAGGCTATGCTACATTTATTTTTCCTGGATTCTAACCTGTAAAACCTGACAACTTTATCTCAGCGAAGAACCGCAGGTTCACCAAAGCCTGCAGTGCAGATGAGCTTTAGCTCTGCTTAATGTGGGGAATATCCTGGTCACCACCTTGGGCCTCCGCATTGTCCACCAGCACCATGTCAAATGACCATGAACAGCCCACTGAAGGCCAGCAGAAATCAACCTCTTTGCTTCTGAAGCATTCCTTGTGGAGAGCAGACTTGACCGGGCCTGCCCAACTTTGCCTTCTCCTTCTGTCTCCCCACGGTGAATAGTGGGATGTGTTAGCGAGAGGCCAGGGTGGAAGAAAAGTAGATCATACCCTGGTCTGCAAATCCCCTGGCCCAGGTACTCTTCCCATGTCACAGAACAGGGTAAGACAATTGACATATGGCCAAGGAGAACACTTCCTGACTTTGGCTCCTGCTTTCCTCTCCAGCAATACATACTCAGCAGCATGGTGGGTTCTGGTGGTACTCTCTTATGCTGCTTAGTTCCTCCAAAACCATACATCAGCTCTTATTGTACCTCTCTGCACAACTCCATTCTCTTTTCTTCATATCTCTCTGCACTGCTGTTTGGACATCCTTACTCTTGCAGTGAAGACTATCACCACCCACTTGTCACTCCCTTCTCTGATTTTCTCACAACCATCTTTCCACAGTGAGAATTACATGGTGTCTCGTGTGGCTCCAGCTCCCATCCAGCTGGATTTATCTTTTTTTTTAAATTCAATTTCTTTAGTTATCTTAGCTCCCTACCTTTTATCAGCCCTGTTTTGGATTAAGCATTAATCACCATGAAAAAAAAAGCAACAATAAAAATTTCTCCATCCCTTTTCTTCCATTTGCATGTGGTCGGCAGAGTTGTTCAGTGCTTGGGATCTGGTTCATTTGGTGAACTCCTAGTGAGTCATCGGAGTACATGCCGCAACCCTCTGAAGGCATCTTAGCCACGTGCTGACCTGCTCCAGCCGTGCATAGCTGGTGGGGTCTCATGGGACTGCAGTGGATGAGTCCACAGTCAAGGAGCCAGCAGTGCAGTGACAGCGAGGAGGAGCTAGCTTTGGCCTGAGCTTGTTCCCTGTGCCTCTGTGGGTGGCAGCAGCTGGCTGGGTACTCAGCAGCCTCTTGGCCCTGTGGTTGCGCTTCATTTTACATCTGTGTGTTTGTGCAAGGGCAGAGTCAGTCTGTCTGTGAGCAGAAGAGCAAAGAGGCCCAATGCAGAGAGGGCAGGAGGAGAAGGGGGTGTGTATAGGGAGGAGTGGTTTCTAGATGAAAAAAGAGCTCATGACCACGGTAATGTGTTTGTACACATGTGGATCTGTAGGAGAAGAGAGAAACCAGTTTGCTCGCTAGAAGTGATAGAAAATTTTTGTGATTTTGATTTCAACAGTTTTTCTGAAGATAGCTCACTGCTTCTTGAGCAGTTCACAGAGTAGCTGAATTATTTCTTTTCCAGGGTAGCACTTTGAGAAAAGCCTTTCTGTGAATTTTTATGGTATTTTTCTACTCACTGTGGTATTCACAGATGTTAAGGGAGGTGGGAGTGAACAGGCCCTCTAAATCCATAATCACTGTATGTAGTTACATTAATGAATGTCACCATTGATAAGTCCTGTATGTTATATAACCAACCAAGCATTACCCAAACACAGAGCATTTTTATATGACCCATCAGAGCTATAGGGAGACATTTTGGTGCCGGGAATATGTCCTCCACTCCCCATTCCAGCCAGCACCTTTCCAACTCCAAAGATCCTTCTGGCCACCACTGCTACCTGCAGGCCCTCGTCTTGGATTGCAACCACAGTGACAAGAGGTGGTACTGGTCTGTTGTGTTTTCCCCAGTTCAAAGTGCTCCTTTCACCTGGCTGTGCCCCTCCTGTCCATGCAAGCCTTGCACCCGCCTGTAAACCGAGTCTTCTGTCTCCTGGGAACGAGTCCTTGGTCTTGTGTTGCAGCCTATCCAACTTGAACAAGTTCTTTTTGCATGCACTTATTGTGTGACAGAAGACATCTGAAGTGTCTTTCAAAGATGAACAATCATCCTCTTCCACTGCAGTCAAGGGGAGATTTGCCAACAGCTGTACAAAAATTGGGCTCAAACCCTCATCTGAAAGACAGATGAATAAAAAATGCGACAGACATGGCTGCTGAAAATAGATAATTTCTAATTCCCACAGCCTCTCTTTGTGGTTTAAAATAAGCTTTTCTGCATTAAGACTACAGTTTTCAAACCAACAAAATTGAAAAAACAAATGTTCATTCCGAGTGTTGTTTCAATTACGTTTCCATGAGTGTACATACTTTTGATGTGTGAATTTTCCCATTAGATTCAGATTACTTTGATTTGGACGCCATCGATGAGGCATACCCTGTACAGTGGCAGTGGGATTAGACCTCTCGTTTTTACATCCGAGGGACCAGAGGAAATGAGTCAGCACATTGGCAAGGTCCTGTCTGATTGCAAAACTGCTGAGCATTATCAGTCCTTGGGATTCAAAACCTAACCCCGTGCCCCAGATCAGTCTGCTAAACATTCATGGTTTCAGGGTCATGAATAAGCAGGTGACTTTCACTATGTATGCTTCTCTAGCACAGGGCTTTTTGCATGGCCCATGTATGCATTTTAGGGACTGACTGTTAGTCATTATTAAGAATATTTATTACTCCCATGATCGAATCAGCTTCTGCCCAGAAGCATTGAATATATGTAATGTATTGATTTTACTAGCATTTTTTGAGTTAAAATAGACACCACAACGATTGTCCTGGCCACAGAAAAGCTTGTGCAGGAAATCAGAAAAAGATAACTTAGAGAAATAAGATTTGCGGTAGCCTTTCAAGAAGCCGCAAATCACCTTACATCTTTTCAGGGTAGAACTTGACCCATTTATGAAAAGGACTCTGCCTGTGGCTGGACTCGATGTCTCAGTATTTTTCTTCCACTCCTGTGTTCCCTGACTTCCACCTCGGATGTGCTTTAAGCTTACTTTTTGCAGCAGGAAACCCAAAACCAGCTAAGATGGACTAAGCATTTATTTTACTTCTTTTCTTCATGCTCGCCTCTAATGTTCTTCATCTGCTATGGACAGCAAGTGTGAACCGTGTTGAAAAAATAAAATGTCAATGCGGAAATAATACTGTTTCTCAGGGACAATGTAAAGGGCAGGAATACAAACATAAGTCTCAACAGCAATGAGTGTTCAAAAATTAGTCTTGAAAAAGTGCATTTCACCTAGATAAAATGCATGAAAAGTTATGATTTTAGTATTAGTTACTCCTCCCCCATGTCAAGTAAAGACACACTGCTCTACTGACTAAGGAGTTTGGCTAGTTAAGGAAGGTAAGTTTGCTTTAAGGAAGTCATGGTAATTGCCCCTATGTTTCTGTTCAACCACTCTCCAGTTTTTGTCATCCAACCCGTCCCATTATATTATGGCTAAATGAGGTTGAATATCTATTCCTATGGGATTTTGCTAATGATTTGGGTTGGACAAGGATTTCATCCCAGGAATGCCCACAGCCTGGCAACTAATAATGACTAGTCAGCCTGTGCATCTGGGACTTTCACCTAGCCTGTCTCTGAGGGAGTTAAAAATTTGTATACAGAGAAAAAAAAAGAGCTGCTTAAAATTTGATTTCCAGTGCAAGTCATCATTTACCATATGGTAAGGTATTTATCCCAGTGTTGTTCAGTATCCCTACATGTTGTTCAGTAAATCATAGGGGTTTGCAGGGGGTGGGGGGTGGGAAGGAAGGGGGTTGTTGTTTCAATTCTGAAGTTCTGTGCGGCAAACTGTCTCTGTAAATTGCTGTCATCGCAATGGCTGTGAACCAGTCTGCTGTGTAAGTCTGATTGGAACAAGCCACCAGAAGCACTGCCCTTTTCCCTCCCCCTCCCCACACCCTTGCTGTGCGGGTGGCAAACGCCATCGTCCTTCAGAGCTGGGCTGGGCTCTGGGACCTGTCACGCACAGCACCGCCTCACCTGATTTGCAAGCAGATAAGACCTGTCAAACCAGGCAGGGGAAAGAGAGGCAGGCAGCTAATACCGGCATTTTCAACTTTGTTACTACTTTCAGTGGTGAAAAGCAAGTTCGTCTTGCAATTGTTAGGCAACTCAAGTTGCCAGAAAGGCAAATATCCAATATACACCCACTGGCCACCTCTATGGGGCTTGATGTTGTTGTTTGTCATTTATTTCTGTGGCTGGTGCTAATTTTCAGTTTGTCATCCTTTGACTCATAGAAATTATTCCTCGTCAAAAAGGATGCATCTCCCTGCCGACCACGGAAAAAATGTGGCATGCAATTCAATCCTTTCCTGATAGCACCGGAGACGAGGAGAGGGCAAGTTAGAACACCATGATGAGGAAGTTCTGTCATTTCCAGAAGGAAGCATGATTCACCGCGCAGAGCATTTTTGGGAGCCTGAATCAGAGCTGTCGAGGAAGTCAGTTCTTGGACAGTTTAATGTTTAGTTTAACTCTGACTTTACCAGTTAAATGTGTGCCTCTCCCCACAGCCGGTGGGTATGGCAAGATCAGATTATGTGCCACTGAGGAGCAGGCAAGAAGATTGCCAAGGAAGCGGCTTGCAAATGTTTCGTCTGAAATGAGAAGTGCCCCAGAAAATCTGTCCTTAAATGTCATGGCAAAGCAGAGCCTTCCTAAAGCAGATTTAAGGGAGAAATATTTTCTCACACTTCTCCCGAGCACAGTGCAGGCAGTGGGAGGGACCTGCAGGGTGGCCATAAGGAGGCGGCAAAGGGAGGGCCACGCAGGGAGCTGCAGCCCGGCTCCTTCCCAAAAGGTCTGGAATTAGCCTAGCGGAGAGATGGCTTCATTAGTCATGGCACAGACCTGCTAAGTAAAGCCATCCACAGAAAGAATGAGTTATGTGTTAGCTGCCAACAGGCTGCAGGATAAATTCAAGTGGTTGTTTTTAATCGCCTATTATACCCTAAAAGGATCACGATTTGATTAATGTAGTGTCCCATCCCCCCTCCATCCCCCCCCCACACCCCCTCATACACACATGCCGTATTGCAGGAAACAAGATTGGACTGGAGTGTCTTCCCCAGCTCTTCTGCCTCCCCACCTTCCTTTCTGTCGCCCAGGAAAGACAAAGACTTATTGGTGAAGTGCTGTACATCTGGGAACCGTCCTCAGTTCAGGAGCTCGGCATGTTCTTGGTCTACCACAGGTCTGAAGTGCTGTTCGTTTTGGAGCAGGCGGCCAACAACGCCTTTTCTCCCCAGGCAGAGTTTAATAAAGTGGCAGGGGTAATCTATGTTATTATACGTGATGATTAGCAGACTGTCGATTTGTTTTTGTCTCCAGGGGCACGTGTATATCACTGTGGTCGAGCAGAGGGAACAGGCTGTTAAGATATTTACTGTACAGAAGTATACACAAGCACCCACAGCACAGTGCTGGAGGGCGATGTTTATGGCCTGTACATTTAAACAAATAGAAACCATCCCTCATACTCGCTCTTTGCACTCTGCTGCACTGGGATTTACATTTCTGGCCTCGCGGATAAGGAAAGACTGAGTATCGGGGAGAGGCAGAGTTCCTATAGGATGTGAGAGGAGAATGGGACACACGGAGCATGCCTACGCATCCCTCGAAGACGTCACTCTCTCTGGGAGCCAAAAGGTAAGGGAGTGGGTTTGCTGACTATGACACACGGTGGGAGGAGATCTGAGACACAAAGGAGTCATGGGTGTGAACCAGGAAACAAGCCTGTGCCCACCCAGCTTTTTTGTTTGCTGGAGGAGGATGTAAAATATGCTTACACCAGTTGTGCTCCAGCTCCAGCGCTAATTGTTAACAATAAAAGGTCACCAGAAAACAATTGCTGGGAACCAGAATTACACAAGGGGCCTGGGTAATGTGATCACTCCTTCGCGGGAGAATGCCATCCCGCCGGGGAGTGGGGTACCGGGCGATCCTCTGGAGTGACTCGCCAGGTCAGCTGAGGAAGGGAGGTGCGCACTCCTGTCAGTCAAACCTCTTCCCACCAGCTCCCCGTTCCCAGATGGACGCCCACGCACCAGGCAGCCTCTTTCAAGCTTATTTAGCCCTTATTTGCGGGAGTTTGAATACAAGGTGAAGTGCTCTTCTTTTCCCTGTTATCCTGGGAAGAAAATATTGGCTTTGACTTCCCTTTCTACGGCAGATTTGGGGCTTTGCTGGGGAGTGCAGGTAGGTTTGAAGGGCAGGAAGGAGGACTGCTGTCTGGGGGAGGGCTGGGGTGAGCTGGAACGCTGCTAGTAGAGCCTGAGGGAAAAAAGAGGGCGGTACCTCTCAAAGTATCTCACTCCCTCCCAAAATACGACCATATTTCATGGGTGTGAGTGCTGCTCAGGAAGAAATTTCTAAGCTAGCATTAAATTCGCCTGCGTGAGCATCAGTAACACCAGCAAGGGACGAAAAATCCTGCCAGCATATTGGGTAAGTACTTTGGCAACCCATCCCATGCCAGCTCTGTGCTGTTGTGGCTCTCTGGTCTACTTGCACATGTCTACTTGTGTGGTCAGCACACCATGGGCTGCTCTCTGGCCATCTTGCTACTTTAACCTTCAGGACTAAGCAAAATTAAAGGACGTTCGAAGCAATGAGAGATGCTTTTAGGCCGTGTCCATGCTGAGAAACAGGCTGACTGATGGACAGAGGCTGAATCCAGGCCATTCAGCAGTCAGTAGCAGGTACAGCTACAAAAATGCTAGCCCCACGTGGAGGTGGAGGCACTCTGGAGCACCCTGTGACTGAGCAACCTGAGAACCTGCCTGCCCTGCCTCTAGTCCAGGTCCACACGAGTGCAACTATTCCTAGATGGACCAAAGACAGTTATTTACCTTTTCCTATACCTTGCCCTTACCTGAAGTCCTGGACCCTGAGCTATATGTAGCTGCATCCATCCAGAAGACCACAACTTACTTACTCTGCTGCCCCTAAAAACACTCCCCTCAGCCACCACAAAACCCCTTTCAACCCTTCATACCCAACTCCTCCAGCCAGACTTTATAGCCAGGGAAAGAGAACACAGATCGTGGGACAGACACATGTGAGAAGCAGTCATTAAGGGACAGTGCACAACTGTTTTCCCTTCCTCTAGTGACTGCACATGCCTGATCTCCCCCATGCAATGCAATTTTGAAGCTCTTCTCTTTGGTGATGGGGCTCAAGTCTGTTAAAAAAAGCCACTGCCAAAAAAGTGCTTCCCAAAAACTCCATCAAATCTAGAGACAGTGGTAGGGATGCAATGCTCTGCAAAGAAAGGAACAGAAGACCAAGTAGCTTCTCCATAGATGTTCAGTACAGATAAGTTTCTCAAGAAAGCCACAGGATTAGCGTGCAGATAAGCTCTCAAGCAGCTGAAGGATGCTGTGAGAGAGGTTAGGTGATTTATGTGAGGAGAACTTGCTGAATTCTCAATCCTTCCCACAGGCAGTTCCCTCATGTGAAGGATTTTGCTCTCTGCAGACAAGGAGAGCTCAATGAGTGCCAAGGCACATCATCTTGTCCTGTGTGGCTGTGAGGAGCAAAAAGGGGAAGCTAAATTGTCTGGTTGAGATGAAAGCAAGATTAGTTCAGGGCCAAGTGCTCACTGAAACACCGTAATTGTAAAATGTGGAGGCAAGAGGCCTAGGGTTCCCTTTGAAGGGGTGCCATATATGTGCTAGACACTGCTGAAGCATGTCTGGGGTCAAGCAGATGCTAAATGCAGGTCATACAGTCTGGGGGCTGTGGTGTGCCTTGTACCAGTGCTAGAAAAGCAGTTCAAGAGCCAGAAGACTCTGGGCAACACTGACATTTTGACACTCCATGAATCTTGCCCTATTGGGTTTGGTTTGGTCACAGCACATAAGAAAGATGCAGATGATCTGGGGAGGGTCCAGAGCATTGTAGCAGTCACCACAGCTACAGCGAACGTTACCAGTGGGGGGAAGACTGGATAAAGTGTATTTGCTTACTGTAAAGAAAAGGAGATAGAGGGGATAGTGAAAATGTCTTTAAATATCCAGAGGGTTACTTCAAATAGCAGATGAATTAATCTGTGTTAGCTTGTGGTGAGCTGGAGAGGTAGGAAGACACTTAAACCAGAATAGCGAATATTCTTCTTAGACACCAAGGGAAAAAACCCCAACCTTTGTGATAGTAAGATTATGAAGCCCTGTAATGGATTGCCTGGTGAAATTCTGGAGTCTCCAGCACTGGATGCCTTTAAGAGCAGGGAAACAGCAGCTAGGAAGGACAAGGACATAGCTACCATGGATAACCTTCTGCATTCTTTCCAGGTAGTACGCAAGTACTACAGTGAAGAAGAGGAAAAAAACTATATTCCAAATTGTCCCTCATTCATTCCTATTTCTGCATGTATCACTTTTCATTCTGACTGCATTAAAATGCACAAAATCTTTCCTCTGTTAACATATGACTGTATAGTAAAACCCATGAGTTAGGAAAGACCTTGTAAAAACAGAGGATGTGAAAAATTTGTACTTTTATTATTATGATGACCAAATCCTCCTTTTTCGTAGAACGGGTCTGATTTTGTTCATTTGCTCTTAGCAAGCAGAATTAATGGTTACTGTTTTCTATAAAATAGAGCTTCCATTACTGAAAAAAAGTCATTTTACAGCACTCACTGTTCAGCCTATAAAGTTTAAAAGCTGTGTGAGGAGTTTTACATTTTGAAACATTTACTTTTTGGTGAACTATAAAGAAAGATGAGTCTTAATGCCCCGATTTCTGAATCAATAAAATTGCTCAAATGTCTTTGTCAGCAGGGTGGTGAAACTGAAGCCAAAATGCCACTAAACAAAAGATAAAATTTTGGATGAAATGCCCTAGCCTTTACTGGCATTTGTGAGAAATGCTGCCACTGAATATCGAGATATGAGCAAAAAGTGAGTCCTGCCACCACGTCTTACCAATGGGTACACTGAGCGAAACAGGCCCGAATAGGCCAGTTAAATTAGTGCAGTGTTTGCTGTGTGCCCTAGTGCTTTTTGCACATACTTTTGATGAGAAGATCTTTATGACAGTAAGTATACTACGTATTGTTATACTTAAGGTTGAATTCCAGGTCTCGTCCTAAATCCTACCTCCTTCTCCTCTCTGCTACATTTTTAGCCACTCAAAACTTTTGGAAGCAATTCCTTTTGTGGTTGAAATTGTAATTGTGTAGTAAAAATTCTGTGATAAAAAAATCCATGTTAGACCGAATAACTTTTTTCTTTTTTTAATTGTTTGGATATCCATTAGCTGTAATTTGAAATGCAGCCCTGGCATAGCTTAGAACTAACAAACTAGACACCCCAGAGGGATTTGAAAGAGACCTGTGAAACAAAATCGTGCCTCAGACGACAGCTGGATCTGTAAGGGTCCCCTACTCACATCACCTTTTATGGGCTCAAGGTCCATGGTTGCAATACAGATCTCAGTGAGTAATCTAAAACTGGAAGAGACAAACTCCACAGTTCAGAATGCTAAAGGCACTGATGTCCTGGAAAATGCTAATGTGACTGTGGATTTGAAATTTCCTACTTCGTTGTCCCAGAGGCCCATGTGCGTTTGTGTGCTCTGGTGACCCTTAGGTTTGGTCCAAAGAAATGATGCCCCATTCTGATGGAGTTCATAGATCCTGCAGTCTCAGATACCTTCGTGTCAGGGGATTCGGGGGACAAGTTATTTGAAACATGATGATTAAACATGGCGTGAAATCATGATGGGGGAAGGTATACCAGTTCAGGTTTGTTTTTCCAGTTGTTGTTTTTTCCTACTACGAGTAGGTGGTGTAGTCTATGCTCACCAAAAGCAGCCCTAGCCTTCAAGCACTGTGCCTGAAGAAAAGCCTCTTCAGTATCTGCAGAGCTGGACTTTCAGCAAAGGGCGTGCGTCCCCTACACAGCAGAGGCACCAGTGAGAGCCCCGCAGCCAGGTCTATGCAAAACAAGCCCCCATTTAGAAAAAAAATCGTTCCTAGAATGTGAAGTTTTCTGATATCATACAGAACCTGAAATATAGTCCTAACTTTCCAAAGGACAGGATTTCAGGAGCTTGAAGGAAAATAAATTGCTGTATTGGTAGCAACCATGGTCTACATCATAAGCAGTTATTGTAAGATAAGTGTCTTTGCTAGGAAGTGGGGGGTTAGGGATTGCAAAATTCATCTAACATATAAATGAGCGTAGGCATCTATATCTCAGTGTTACCCGTAAGTGGAAAGCAGCCTAACCAAATTCCCTTCCTCAGGGCACAGCTTGCCAAGTGTACTGCCCGTCCCATCACGTGTGCAAATCTCCATCATCAAACAAGAACTTTCTCTGGCTGGAAAGCAGTAACTTGTACTGCAAAGCATGCCAGCGTATGTCAGAGGTATTACTCCCTTGGCACAGCTCCTCCCTGTTAATTGTAGAGAGTAGAAAACGTTCTTCTTCAGGCTTTTCCTCTAACTACCCCAGTGTGAGAGCCAGAAACCGTGGACATTTGTGTGGAGGGAATTTGGCAGCTGAAACGCACGGAAGCCTGGCTCTGGCATGAGCGTTTCCAAGAGCAGCATCTGGACCCCTGGTTGACTTCCTGACTGATCTCCTGCCTCAGACAGGAGGCCAACCACGAGAAGTGCACCAAACATAAGGGAGAGGGCTGGGCAGAGGCTTGGACATTTCTTATAGTTTTAAAAATAGCAGAGCAAATCCAAAGCACATTGGCAGACCGCATGTAACTTCAAAACTCAACTGGAAAGCGCCTCCTCCTGATTGTCTTGCAGATTATTCCCTGGGTTGATTTTCTGCCTGTCCCAGCAGCAAAGCCACAGCTGCAACCTCACTTACACAAATGTGTGAATTCGGAGCTCAAACACAAGTGCATTTCTGGTGCATATTGAATGGCCTCTTGGCTCAATTTAGAGGGGCATCTGCATCAAAGCTACTGTGACGTTTGTAAAGTCCACCAGCGATTTGGTTGTACGGAGAGAGATAATAGTATGTGCCATTTTCCTTGTTCCTCTGCCCAAAGAAACTTTATACTGGCTTTCCAAAAGAAAACAAAAGGAAAAAAGGTCCTGTTTAGGTTACCTCTCAGCTGTGCATATGTACGCGTACATATGGGGGGGGGATGTGGACATATATATGTTTATGGGAAAGACTTTCCTTCAGTGGCAAATGGGAGTTTAGTCTGTGCTGACTCATAGGCTACAGATGACTGCAAAGTTATTAGATTCTGCTTTCACCCAAACAAATCCAGCTTCACGACTGTTTGACTCATTCATTGGTAGGTGTTTAGACTAAAACATAATTTAATGTTGCTACCTGTCCATCGACCTACCTAGGCACATCTCTGTGTAGAAGAAGCCAAAACACTAAAGCAAAGGGTTTAAAGCAGGTGTCATTATGTTATTTCAATATCCCATTCCTGAATAGGGCTTGTACATCCCAACCCACGTGTGGTCTTCGCCACCACATTGTCTGAGAATTCTTGCATCAAAATGTGACAAGGCTTCTGCAACTTCTCTGGGAACCAGGGTCAGTCACTTTTCCGGCACACCAGCACCCCATACATACACAGATGACAACATGCAAGGGCCTCTAAACTGTATAAACATCATCCAGCACACCCGTTGTACAAAAATCACCCACTTTGTTCAGTCACCATTTCTCTGCTCATCACAGGGAAGACTGACATTTTCTGAATAATAAATACAAAGTATTTTGCAAGTGGGAAATAAATGGCATCAGATAAAAACTCTTGGTTGAACAGCTGATTTCTCTTGTCCTTCTGCTGCTCTTTCTTTCCATTACCATTTTTACCCTGTCATTATAGTCTAAAGGTGAGGAGAAGAACAGAAGAATAACAAAACCCAAATGCTTTATCCAAGATGTACATTGCATCCTGAGACTCTTCAGCACAAGTACAAACGGAGTTGATTTCCTGCCATGACAAGGTAGCAAGGAGGTGTGCCAGAGCAGGAAAATGATCTTTTTACAAAGACAACCTTGTCAAAGACAACTTTATTACCAGACACAAATGCAGAGAGTTAAAAAAAACTTTTTAAAAAAATGGTCAGGTGCAGGGTAGAAGGATAAAATCAGGACTTAAAAGCATTCCTCCAAAATGTGGCAAATAGATTCGGAATTCTGATCATGTCTGGAGCATCAGCAGGTGACTAATTCATCTGCAGCATGGAAAGATGACTTTTTAACACTGTCCATACATAGGAAATACCACTACTTACAGGAAACACTGGCATACTTCAGTCACTTGGCAATACTCATCAGGCCATGAACGCATGTTATGTGCTTATTAACAAAGCACATAACAATTACGCGCTTACTAACAAAGTTTTTGATACTTCTGCTTTGCAGTAAGCAATGAAGCCTTTGTGTCTCCAAGAGACACTCCCCCTTATAGATGTCGTGCGAAGAGTGAGACTGTAATATCTTAAATTTTATTCCAGGTTTGTCTGATAAGTGGGCGGCAATAGTTAGAGGCCAATTTGTGCTTTTCCATCACGCTGTCTAGACATATTTGCAAGGACTACTTTGCCTTAAAGAGAAAAGGGTATATCATATATTACACAACAATGGGTTATTTTTACTTGTAATGCATTAAGAGGCTGTTTTCAATCAGAAACCATTTGATATGAGGGTATGTTCTGGACAATAAATGGAAAAAGTGGAGCATATCCTTTTTTTTTTCTTTTTTCACACAGCAGACAATACCCATAGTTTCCATATAGACAGGAAATGGCTTAGGTTTATATATAGAAATACAGTATATTTTATATGCATACATAATGTATTGATTTATTTAAAAACTATCACTGTATAATTGGTTGAAGCTGCAGAACTAATACACACCTATGTAAATGCTTTAGTACAGCCCAGAAAAGACAAATCTGGAAACTTTAAGAGAGATTCCTTCCCACCAGACTCAGAAGACGTGACATGCATGGTGCGAGGGTCATGCACCGTTCAGTAGTCGCTCAGAGCCACCAAATTGGCTCTGTTCAGCATCCGTGTGTCATAACTGATGGTCCCACTTGGCTCCCACAAGATCTTCTCAGAAGTGTATCTTCTTACCTCTTCTTCATCCCACCACTCCTAACGGGGTACCAGTTCTTTGCTCTTACTGGCACAGCAAACAGGAGGGCTGTCCAGAACCCAGTTTGTCTTAGGGCTGGGGGGATCCCCAGTCCCATGCCCCCTGGCTACCTGGCACCTCTTTTGACTAGGGCCTTCCACTGTCTTCTTTTGTCCTGGGATCTGGAGAAGGTGCCCTGCATTTCTTAGGAGTGAGGCATCTGCATAGCAGAGCAATCTTCTGTAGGGCCATATACCATCTGTGGCCACCCTTTCCCTGTCAGAGCGACACATAAAATCACTTTCATGGGAGGGTGACAGTTCCCAGGCAGCAGCTCAGTTTTGGCTTTTTTTTTTTCTATCTTTCTCTTTCTGCACCAGCAGTTCCTTGAGGGCACGGACATTGGCATAGTTGTGAGCTGCTCCTGGCTTGCTGGAGTCCAGGCCACATAAGCAGTTCAGGAAACTCTGCTTTACCAGAACTGTTCTGCAGTTCAACAGAGCTAAGTCACTTTTTGACTCTAGCTTCTTGCAGAAGATATTTGGATTGTTTTAAGATGATTTGCCACTAGGCTAAGAGACCAAGGGCTAGGAAGGCTAGGAGTTACGTGTTTAAACCTATGTTCATTTCAAATTGGATGAATTCCTGCTCACCAGACTATGATCCACAGTCAGGCATTATGGTCAGATTATTTACTACATTAGCAAAAGTGAATTTGATGGACATAGTCACCAGCTGGACTGTGATCTGATAAGGCTGTCTCAGAGAAAGACGTAATAGGCCAGAACAAATATATTTGTTTCTTTCAGGCACTGTAAACAGATCTGTGTTTATTTTATTCCAAAGGGCTTTTTTTTCCAGTGCTGCCAACATGTAATCTTTCACTTGACTTAGTATGTGTTGGATTTTGTTTGTTTGCTTGTTTTCACATATGCTAAAACCCTTAATGGAATTCTTCAGTCTTGTCATTCACGTCATGAAGATAACAAACTTCTCCAGTGTTTCTTTTTAGATTTCTCAAGACCCACTTGGCCTTCTTGCTCTTTTTAATACACTTTTTTCCCCAGCTGTTTTTTAACGAAGGAAGGAAAAAGTACAGAGAGAGAACTAGGCTACTTCCAATGGCAACCATTAACGGTCATGATAGGCAAAGTTTCACAAATCCTGTTACAGATAAGAAAATAAATCTCTCTCTCTACCATGAAGCTGTGGCGTAAGGACTGGAATACTCTCTAAGCCATAAAAGTTGAACTTGGAGTGAGGAGAACTCCAGCCGTCACCTTGCATTTTTCATTTGTTACAGGCCATCTGTGTGCATCATCAGGGATCTCAGGAAAATATTACTCAGCGGTCTTTTATCTCTGTCTAGTCTAGCTGGAGCGTGGGTAGCAGAACACAAAGAAACAGGTTCCTAACTTCAGTCTGATGATAAAAGATGCTGGTAACCTAATAGAAGCAAAGGTTTTGTATTGATTAATAATACAGGGCTATAACCTGCTGAATCTGTAGCTCTTGGAGCACAGTTTAGAAAACAAATAATGAGTTTCTTCCTTCCTAATAAGCTCTTTATTACTTGTTGAAGTGGAATGCGAGAGTAGAAAGTAAAGCTCAGGTATCAAAAAGAAGTGGTGATGACGGGTTGAGGGGGGTCACTTGTGAAAACAGTGGAAATCAAATCAATTAGGCCTGTCAGCTGGAAAACATCATGAGGAATTAACACTTGTTTGTCTGGATTCCTGCAGCCTGAGGAAAAGTGCACAAGAAATGTATTCAGGTAACAAAGAAATTGCTGTATGAAAATTGCAGTTTAACTAAAAGAAAAAAAAAAGGGGTTATATAAGACTTACATCCACTGACAATTGAAATAAGTAAATAGGATAAAACTTGAAAAAGCAATAAGCCTTTAACCTTTAAAAGAAAATGCATCTGCACAGCAACAATGGACAGAGATGAAGGTACCACCTCTGTAAACTTCAGGGCTCATAAAGAGTAGAACCTGGCAGGGCGCTGCTGAAAGTGGTGAGATTTTGCCTGGTTGCCATGAAACTGAAATTACAGCTGGTGGCATAAATTAAAAAGGCATGCAAAAAATCCAGGGAATATTTGGATCATGGGGCTACAAAGGAGGGAAACCTTGGGGGCAGAGGCATCCAGGAGTCTTTGGATCTCAACCTCATTTCTGGTTTATTTTGTTTTCTCTCACTTCAAGGTTGAATTATACTGAAAGGCCCTTCCCTCTACTGCAAAAGAGTCGGGTTTTTTCATATCACACTCCAGGAGAGCAAAGATGGTGCCAGGTCAGCTACAACCACAGCTTCTACTGGATCAGTGCCTGACTGGGGAAAGCAAGAATTCAGGACTATGGTCTCCAAGGTCTCTGACTGAGCTCATTTAAACTTGCACACAAATATTAAGCGGTGAGATGTATTGGCCCCCATCCCTCCCCTCCCCTAACTCTGGCAGGCGCTGGGGCGTGCCCCCCAGCCCCTGCCCCTGGGGCTGCCCGAGGGGCGACTGCCCTAGGAGCAAGGCAAGGATGTTCTCCTGCATCAACCCGGACTATGCAGGGCGCAGACCAGGTTACTGAAACTCGAGGTCGCCTGCACACAAATTCAAGCCCCAGGCTGCCAGATAGGCTGATTCCATGGGATGCTTTTTTATCACTTGTTTATTGCTTGGTTAATTCATGCAGGTTCTACTGGAAAACCTCAAAGACCCAAGAAATATTGTAGGAATACGCAAGAGGATCAAAATATTTCAACAACTTTCACTTACACTAAAATAGATGGGGCTAATTAATTACTTCTTTACTTTTTTAATTTATATTTACCATTACTGATTTGTAAGTGCTGTTTTTCTATGGGAAGTTGCTGAGGTAGCAAGTGAAGTCTGACTGGATTCCAGAATAACAAAAGCAATTGTTCTTCCCCTGTTCTTGTGTTTTATAGACTGACTACACGTACACATTCTTGGCACACACCACAGTTTTTACAGTGCAAAATTTTTAATGCAATTAGAAAAAGAAACAATTTCAAATGACAGGAACAAATTAAAGGAATGGCTTGAAGGTACAATCACAAATAGCTTAGTACTTTTCATTCAGAGGGAAATACCTCAGGAAAAATATTTCTTCTGATTGTCTAGCAGCTTTTGAATCACTCTGCCCAGTGTTTCAAGTGTCTTGGCCATTTCTAGCTGTAGTTTGAATTATTTTGTTTGTATAACTGTGTATAAACTTTTTTTTTTCCTTTTGGCTATACTTGGGTGAAATAGTAGAAACGAAAAGTGTTGTTTAACTTTTTCTTTGTTATTCCAGGCATCAAAAACCCCGGTCACCCCTGCTTTCACATATTTTATTTTACAGTGAAGTTAGGATAATAAGTCAACCAACTTACACATTTGAATGCAAGTATAATATAACAAAGCAAGGGCTAACTTGTGGCCTTTTACAGATCAGTGGTAGGAAAGGTGTGGAAAGCTATTTGGAGCTCCCCTGCTCACCCCTGTTAACACATGCATGTTTCCTTAAGGAAGTGGTGATTACACCTTGTTGTTGGCAGTGCAAAGCTTAGTAAATCTTTACATTTTCACTATGGAAGAAGGGAATTTCCTCTTACTTCTGTGGGCAGCCAGCCAGTGAAAGGTGATGGGAAATACATGACATCCTGTTCTGCCTACCTTTCATCTTTCCTGTTCACAGACACATTTTGAGCCTGACATGCAGGTGTAATTAAAAACAGGTTGATGCCATGCACAGCTCAGCAGATGCACGCAAAATTAGTACCTGCTGCGAACCAGAGTACACTGGCTTTTATGAAACCGCCAGGCATTTGCAAATTGTCTCTTGTAACTGCAATAATATCAGGATAAGAACAAAATGGATCGTGTGGCTTGCACTAACATAGATCGGCTCAACGGCGAACACTTTTCTCAGTAGTACTCTAAGTAATGTAATGCTAACTACTCATGCTGATGTTTTTCAGATAAGTTAATAGTATTGCGCTGGTACATTTCATACTTTAAATAAAACCCTCTTTTCCTACATTTCCTGGGCATGCTGCTCAAATAGGCAGCAATGCAGCATCTGCACTCTCCAGCCGGCCACTGCTGTGCACCGGGGCTGGGGCTGGAAAGGGCTGGTGCGCCGGTTGTTCTCCTTTGCCACGGTTTTTAAAAGATGTCTCTGAGGAGGATGCAGGTCTCCAGACTACTCACTGGAGGCACATGCTTGGCATGCCTAACGCAGCTGCCATACCTTCTCTTCCCTAAGGGACCCAGAATAGGAGAGGGAGATGCAGGCAGGAGGTGCTCAGTCTGCAAGCTACCTTGCCCTGCCGTGAGCGATGAGAGACTATTGCCAGGAGGGGATTCTAGGTGGGGACACACACCAGAAGTGGCAGAGAGCAGAGGCTGGGGCCATAAAGTTTGATGGCAGCAGAGCTTTCAACTGCAGTGCTTCACACACGTGCCATACTGGCTCCTCCCTGGCAACTGGCACCAAGAAAAACACAGTTAAAAAAAGATCCATCTCTTGTCATCTGCCTCACCAGCAGTTCAGGCAGGTTTTGTTGCTTTCAACACTGGGGCAATGTTGGCTACTAACATTCTCTCCGCTTTAGTTTAGTGATCCCAGACCATGAGTAGGAGCAGTCATTCACCTCGGATGAGTGTAGCATCATAAATCTGTTCAGCTGCACATTTTAGCTCTGTGGTGTCAGACAGGCATAATTAGAGTTCCAGAGTCCAAGTGCCACCACACTAGTCTTACAGCAGTGCAATTGCCCACGCTTTACGTGAGTCATCTGGTGGGAGAGGAGAATCAGGCCCAACATGTCTGGGCTGAAGCGATGATTTAATCAAACTGCTCCTTCCAGCTCTGACAAGTGTCTTTTTATGCTTCATGGTGTTTAGTTTGAAGTTGCCAGTTGGAATTTTTCACACCTGTGGTTTATTTAAGCCCTTATTCTGCTGTAGCTCTCACATTTAAGACAATAAATGTGTCCTGTAGAGCTGTGAAGTATTAGGTGAGGGAGACATTTATGTGCAGGTGACAAGAATAAATGAATGCTACATTTGCTATTACTTTCCAAATACAGACAACTGCTACCCACGACCTCCCAACTCAGAAAACTGCTGTTAAGTGCACTGAGGAGCGCCTGGCTGAGGCCTCAAAGTATTCAGAGTGTGTGCTTTGGCTATTCATGCAAGTAAAATTTTCATACCATATATAAATATTCCCAAGAACGATCACATGGGCCGATTGTGTTCATCGGGAACATTTAATGAGAGAAAAGGAATGACTTCAATTTAATGCCATCACACCTGAGATCAAAATCTACTTAACAGAGAGGAAATTGGAAAATATTTAGAGAACAAAATTTCCAAAAAACAAATAGGAAGCCCCCACTGGAAAAAAAAAAAAAAGTGACAGGCAATGCAAGTAGAGCACACTGTAGGAAGACATTGCCATACTTGAAAATTGGAGTTATAAAGTAACGTAAAAATCATTTCAGACAGTAGAGATGGTACAGTGGGTTTATGAAGATTTTATTCTACAAGTAAGCAGAAAAGGAGGGTTTTTTAAGCATTAGAAATTATTGGAGTTTGTTAATCATTCATTTTGAAAAATCCTGGCTTCCTCCAGAAGTTTAAAGTTAACCAAAGAATAAGCAACTCTATCTATTTGAATTACTTTGCTTCAGACATGGTAGAGCTTCCACTGCCAGGGACAGCGAGAGCCTAACGTTTCCAACTTCCATTCTCAACTGTAACAATTCAAACTGACTATTCAAAAAATAAAAGAAATAAAAAAAAAAAGAAAAGAAAAAGAAAGTAACGTATTACATACTATCTCACTATAGCATCTTCTTTTAAGGCATTTTATTCAGAAAAGCTGGTCCCTACTACTTTCCATCAGTTCTGCTCATCTCACTTGTGCTATCAAGATAAATGTTTTTTAGATGCACATGGTCAAACCTTGCATTTAAAGAGGCTGTAATCTCCATGGCCAGAGATACCATGAATAATTGAAATACCAGAGAATAAATAGTTTCACTAACCATGTTTTGCCTTAAATAATCAGAGCACCTGGTAGATCCACATACATTTAATTAATTTGCCATTTGTTTGCTCCATTGCATAATTAACTATTTAATTTCATTGCCCTCTGGATTTGCTCCCTAATTAATTATCCCTTGCTAATTAATTGATCAGCTGCTTGTGCCTTGTCTTGGTTTTCTAGCCACCGTGTTTACCTTCTACTTAATGGTGTCAGTCCTCCTCCCTTTTCTGTATTTTCCCAATTTCCATTCCTCTTTCTTTTCTTTCTCTGCTGTTGCACGCTTGCCTCAGCACTGGGGCAGCCCAGCCTCCATCAGGGCACAACAGCCACCCCCAGACACAGAGGACATGGCCAGGCACCATGATCAGGTCTTGGAGAGAGTGGAGACCTCGCTGGTAGGGAAAAAGCTATTTGGGGCGTAATGGTTCCTGGAGACACTACTGTCCTGGTCACAAATAGTTAATTTCCAGCTATTAAAGCAAACATAGCTGGACTGGAGAGACATGGTTTAGGACAAACGCAGCTTGCAGTTGTTTGAAATTGGAAGAAAGTAGTGACTTAGGGACTTGCTGTCCCTAAGTAACTGCTCACTGTTTGATGTATTAAACCTACTGTTAATGTTTTGCGGTGTCCTGCACGTTGCTGAAAACAATGCTATATGCACGATAAAACCAAAAATTTTCTAGGAAGTTAAATCTTGTGGGTACAACCTAATCTTTACAGTCTTAAATAAATAACTAAGGCCTAGAATACAGATTTTTTTCCTCTCCACTAAGAACCGGTGTGCTCCTAGTCCAATCTGGGCTCACTTAATTCTCCCAGAAGTCTTTAAAGCTACTTCTACTAGGTGTTTTGGATATTTTTTTCTCACAAGCTGCTTTTGTGAACTTGCTGCAACCCGTTCAGTCTGCGAGGTTTAGGAGTGCGATGGTGACTCTGAATTCAATCTTCTAATGTTAGACTCTCATTATCTAAGTATAGCCAATACATTTTATTTCTGTGAAAGCTTGTTTGGATTTCCGTCTGCTCCACTCTCTTCTGGTTTAGATTTCTCATCTGAATGCTGTCCAGAATCCGGTGCTTACGCTACCATTCACCATATCGTTTTTTGCTAATTGCTCCCATATTCAGAGGAGTCACGTGTGCCAAATTGCTGAATTGTGACTGCGCTTTCAGGCAGCTACTAGCACCTCCCCAAAGAGGCAATTAAAACTCCAAACAGTGCAGGGGCAGGAAAACTGCCTGTGAGAGGCTCTGGGGGTCATCCAGCATTCCTTCAAAAATGTATTCTTTGTGCGTTTGACCTTTCTAAAAGAGGGACTATTAATGCTAAATTTTCGTCTGTCTTTCAGCAGACTGAAAGGCTGTTTCAAATGATCATTACTTGAGATGATCAGGCAATGTTCACTTGGACTGATGGCACAAGAGTGGCAGTTCTGCCCTGACGTTAGTTCGGTGAAGGACTGAAGAAGGCTCTTGATTTCATGCACGTGAGGAACACTGCTGACCTTGGTAGGACTGGTACACCTTTGGAGATAAGTATGTAATCGCATGTCTTAATGAATTAAATGATTTTCCTTGAGATTGCTCCTACAGGTTGATATCACTCTTGGGCAGGGAGCTGAGGCAACCAGATCACAAAGGCTCTGAAACACAGAGCAAAGCGGGGCCTGGTTATTGCTAAAATCTAGTCCTAATTATGGACCCTGCTTTCACAAAACATTCACATGATAGAGTTCTTTTGTTCCTATTACCAAGTAAAAGGAACAAAATCCCTTAATTCAGTATTCTAGGTAACAACAGGTGAACGTAGCAGGACTAAGGAAGATGACATTTCTGGAAACACAAAGAACTTCCTGCGACTGAAGGTACATCATTAAAAGTAGTAAGAACCGAGTTTTCAAAATGAGTTCAAACTATTGGGTCACACAGGATTTCATATGGCTTACATATAACAGAGGAACTGGTGGGAAGAAAGAGGGAAAAAAGCTTTCTGCCCTGTGCTGATGAGAATCACAGAATAACTCCATGTCCAGTCCTGCATGTCCTCGGTGGTCTGAGGAAAGTGTCTCTGAGCCCCAGAGCACGCAGGCTGGGTCGTGTTTCCCTTCACCCTCCAGAGGAGCCTCCTCTGGCTATGGAGGAAGCCTAGACACTGAAAGTTAAGATGTTCATCTGCTTTAAATGTCCACTGAAAGCATCTCCATACAAAGCTTCACTCATGTTACACCTGGACACATGTTTTTGGACATGTGTCTTCCATTTGAAAACCAGAAGGCTTAAAAATGCTTCTGGGTCTTTGGAGGGGGGAAGGGGAGGGAAGGGATGGAGGACACAGCTTTTCCAGCATCAGGATCCTTGAACCAGTCCTGCAGCAGGGTCAAGTATCTCTTCCTTTCTCAAGAGCTCATTTTTATGCTGCATTATATTTACCCAGGCACCTTCCTACACACAGGGAGCAGCTCAGGCCTGGCAGCAGCCACGTCTAAGGTGAATTGTTCTGTGCTGTGTAAAGAGCACAATAATACAACAACTCTTGGTACTCTAGTTTGCACCTTGCACAAATAAGTGTATCCATTCACCCCAGAGGTGGGATCAGCAATAGAAAACCTTTCCATAAAGATGAAAGCCTTCAGAAAAAGAGGGAAAGGCTGTTTTTCAGCCAGAGTAGTCCACTTATCCATTTTGAAAACTGGTAAGAGGGAGGACAACATGAGCACTTGGAGACTGATGGGAAAGGTGAGGAGCAACTATGGCAGCAGCAATGTCCCTACTTGGTAGCCAGCAGCTGCAGGCCATCCCCAGGTGTCCCCCCTTCAGCAAGCTGCTGAAATCTCCAAAGAGGAGGCCAGGCTGGAGCAGCTGAGGTGAGGTGAAGAAGCGCGGGTGTGCGGTCACCCCGGCAAGGCTGGCCTGCCCCAGGCTGCCCATGGCACCATGGCCTAATCACATTCCTGGGGCAGTGGGGAAGGATTAGTTACACCCAAGGTCTGCGCATCGTTCTTGGAGGGCTAGAAATAGCATCTTGTTCAGATTCAGCTCAAGTTTGCCAAATGCTTGAGATACTTCTTTGTCCCTGGGGCTGGTTCGTGGGTGACAGGATCAAGAGGAGCTGGAGCGTCCGCGGGCCCCTGCTCCAAAATGGGGGCTCCGTGGTGCATCCGCTGAGAGCCGCTGCCGCCTCTGATCCCTTTCTCCTCCGCCACTGATCACTTTCGCTTCCGCCGTTCCCCGTGGAGGAAATGTTGAGGAGCGAGGAACAAGTGCAGATTTGTCTGGTTCAGTGGCTTTGAGACAGCACCTGGCAACGTAGCGCAGAGACAGACGCGAGCCTTCAAAAAAAGTTGGCTCTAGCCCATGGCGAGCGCTGAGCCCTGCCCGGCAGAGGGTCCGGGCGGTGGGTAGTTTCCTGAACAGACGTTTCTGGTGTAAGGGGAACCTGGCTGAAAACAGTTCTGTTTTAAATTGCTTAAAGATATATTTGCTGGGGGAAATAATTCCAGAGAGGGTTGTCTCCAGCCCCTTTGTGGAGGGAGGCCTGTCGCGCAGGCAGAGGGTGATGCCGTGTGTCGTTCCCCCCTGTTTTCTGGCAGATTTCATCCTCGCCTCTTTGCCGCGACTCTTGCCTGTCCTCCAGTCATTAGGTCCTGTGTCTGCCTTGCTTTCCTCCGCCTCTCCCTGCCAACTCCTTCCTCTTCTGCTACTTTGTACCAGCAAATCAAGGCAGGTGAATTTCTGAACTTTTCGGGAGAAAATGGCCGCTGGCACCAGGCCAGGGACTTCTCTCACCTCTGGCTGCACTCAGTCCCCATCAAGTTTGTGGTGGTGGTGGGGGGAGCATCCAAGTGAAATGCTGCAAGCTGTGAGACATTTTCTGTTTATGTTGCAGGCCAAACCCCTTCGATTCGGACCAGAATGGCCACTTCTGTGGAGGCAGATATATCTGCGGAGAGAAGGAAAGTAGCACGTATCCTGGTCATGCTCTTTTCCCAGGGAAAACAATAATGCGAGGTAATGCTCTTTCTGCTGCAGGCTGCACACTGTCCTGCTTGACCGGAGCAATGGCTGGGAAAGCTGGCATTGTCCTGTAAATAGGGAGCAGCTCTCGGGTGCAAAAAGCCACCTCTGCACAAATGCCACGCTGCTTCAGATTTTTCCTTTTGGGGGGCAGATTACTCAGAAGGAAGTAGCAAGGCAAGCCCGGTGTCATGTGGAATAGCTGAAATTCCTCAAGTTCCTTTTTGCCAGGATTTCAAGCTGTGAAAGACACATGATCTCCACTGCTCGAGCCTATAACCGAGGATTTTCCCCAACAAAGATGAATAGGTAGCTGTGCAATTTTATTTTAATTTTTTTTCCTCCATCTGCCAAAAGCCATAGTAGATTCTGAGTTAAATCATTATTGGGGCCTGCATTTGTAAGCAGTAACCTCAGGTGGGGTTTATCAAAAGGAGTATGTTACTCTGTATCCTCAGGAACTGATCTGGCCAAGGATCACTTTTAGAGAAAAATACCATTAATTCAAATTCTGGCTGTTTTTCTGCCATTCGCATTGCCTTAGCACTCCTTGAAACAACAGGTTGAGGTCCAGTGGCCTCAGACCCCTTATTGCTGTATTTGGTCTCAGCCAGGGGCCAGTAACAAGCTGTATCCATAAATCAATCTCTGTCTGTAGCAGGAGCGGCTGCCCATTTTCATGTTGATAGGTAATGAAGTTTAAGTACTGAACAGCTTCATGCTGAGATTTGCTGATTCATCAGAATTTGATGAGATGGGGAAAGGAGAAGCTTTATTCCTTGCTACATCAGTGATTTGCTAATTGTCCAGCCCAGTTCGTCAGAGGGCACACGGTTAACTGAAAAGGCATTGCCATTTTGGGAGAGAAGAGGGCTGTCAATAAACCGTGGAAAGGGCTGTTGAAACTACCTCTTAAATAGAGATCAACAGCCTCTGGGAAGGGGGTAAGAAGATTTGAATTTGAAAAAAAAACACTGTAGGAGGCACCAAAGGAACATGGTGTAAATAAAGGTTATCATGTTTTACGAAGAAGGCCCAATGACTTTGATCTCCTTGAAAGAAAACTAAGTGTAATTTGCTTTCATTTTTCTGTCACCCGTGGCTTTATAAACCTTTGCAATTCTTGTTATCTATTCCAGATTTTTTTTTCCAATAAGTATTTTTACTGAACTTAAGATCAGAGTTAATTTCTGGATAACTAGCTAACAAAGACATTTCAGATAGAAATCCTACTCACTGTGTGTCTGGAGCACCCATACAAAGAGCCAACACCTCTGCAAGTTTCTCTGAGGTGTCCAAGGTCTCCACTTCATATGCCTCTGCTTCGCAGGTGAGCTTGAGAGCTAATAGTGCAGGAACAAGAGAGGAAGAAGTATTTCTTGGTGACCCCGTGCTAATCCAGAAAGACTGCAGGGCAGTAAGGAATGTGCCTATATCTACAGAAAGTCTGCCACACATTTCACTTGGGGCCAGGATTTTACCCATGGTCAGTCAAGCTCTTGCCTGGCTTGTGGACTGAGTGCTTTCGGAGCACGTTTGCCCAGCATGAATGACCAAGTCAGCAATATGCTGCTGCCAGCTCAGCCATGGCAGCCTGGGAATGCAGGCTGAGCCGCTTGCTGTGTAAAAATAGGACAGGTAAAAGCAAAAGGTACTGTGACGCTAACACAGCTTACTTCATTTTTACTGATAGCTTTGAATGCAGCCAATTACTGCTAGTGAAAAGCAACTTTATCACCTCCAGTTGACTTTTTTTTTTTCTTCTAATGCAGATATGTACGGCTTTGTGTTATTGCCTTAGTTTTGGAGATGAGAAAGGAGAACAGAGAAGGAATGTCACTTGTCCCTGATGATACAGCCATTGTCAGACCCCATGAGGGGGGGCTCCGAAATGCCTTGCTCTTAGTCTTGTTCTCATTCCTCTGGGTTACAAAGACGTGACAGATACAGCACATGATCTGTTCTTACACTCTGCCTAGCAAAATCAGACAATTAGGAAGACTCTTTGAACATGAGAACTGAAGACTGAGTAAGCCAGACATGTACTTTTTGCTGTATTCTTTATTTTTTAATGAAAAAAAGTGTTTATCTAAACTCTGAGATGAATCCTGTCTATCTGCCACCAGGTTAAATCTGATTTGATTTCCTCAGTTCTTCTCTGTAAAGGCTTTTTTTTTTTTCCACAGCTTGTATTACATTGGATAACAGTAGAATTACCATCACATAATGTTAGTCTAAAAATACATGTACCATTATTATTATCAAATAGAGATAAGTGTGCATTGCCAAGTAAAAAGAAAGCTGTGAAATATTATGCCATGTACAAGTATTTTTTTCATGATCTTCCAGAACATGAAGGATAGACATGCACTGCCAGATACTCAGTTCTGATGGATAAATGCAACTGTGGTTTCCATAGCTATGCCAGGTTTTCTATAGCACCCATCACCATGGTATCTAAGCATCTGTTGCTGCCGCTGCACACTTTAGTCTATGGTGTACTGAAGAGAATTAACTGAAATAAATAAATAGAAGGTCCTTGAGCCTGGCCATCCATAGTGTGGAGTGACTTGGGCTAGTTTCACTTTTCAAAAGAGATTTTTAGTTTGTCTTTTCGCAACTCCCCAGTTGTTAAACTTCTTGTTTTGGTGAGACCTTACTGTAAGGGCATCTCCTGTGCTGTAGTTCAGTGGCTCACACGGTGCCTCTTCCACAGGCCAGGGCACACAGCTGTTGAGGACATTACCACTGGGCATGATGGGGACCAGGAACAAGATCCTCAGCTATGAACCAAGCCAGGCTGCTCCATTCAATCTCACCAGCTTCTTCGGAACCTGTGGATCCCAAATCCTGCTGACTTCTTTTGCTATATGCCAGACAAGTTTTCTGGCAGAGTGGTCACAAGACGGCACTTCTTCCTCTGAGAGGACGACCACTCTGCTTAAAAGGAGGCATGTTTTTGGACATTTCGAAGCAATGCAATGCTGCTGAAATATTTGTAAAGTGATAAAGAATCAAAGCTCAGACAGACCCACCATGCAAAGCCACTGGAAATACACACATACAATTTTGTGTTTGGCATTAGTTTTAGAGGTTTTCTTTCCTGGTCTTTCTAGCTGAAGACCTGTTGTGCAATTGTCAGGCTTTCACCCTGTCTGCACTACAGGAACTCTATGTCTTGGGAGCTCAATTTTTCCTATGCAGTTGAGATCTCTCTTTGGAGATTTATTCAGTTTTTTCTTCTGTCCAGAAGATTTCCTTTATCTTTAATCAGGGAGGTTTAGGTCTTTCTTTTACCAGACCATTGCTTTTCCTATCCATTTTAACAACACAAATATTTCTTGGGGATGGTCTGGTGCAGTTTTTATTGGCTCAAATATTAAATAATTGGTGTGCTATCTCATCCTTGGCTATACTCTGTAATGATGCAGATGCTCTCTGTACTTGGAAAATCTTCCTTTAATGCAATCCGTACGTTGTATAAGAACATGTGCGTTGACAACCCTACTTTATCCATTTGTATAAAAAGAATCAGGGGTGCATGCTTATAACTCAGCTTTGCCTGAGACCAGAACAAAGAGTAACTAATAATTTTGAGGCAGTAACAGGGCCTGAATTAACCTGGTCCACAGCTCTTTCTCTGAGAGGGGTTTAATACACCTCTTCATGAAGATGCCAGGATCAGGTCTTGGAAGGTGTACAGCCATGTCTGTACATCACTGTCCTTGTATAGCACTGAGATAAGAAGCCCTTCCTTGTGTCACAGTTTCACGGATGTTTTCAGACTGCACAGACCAGCACTGCCACTAATGAAGCAGTCCCACTGTTCCCCAGCACCTCTTCCTTCCCCCCCCCCACCCCCCCACCTTCTTTTGCTTGATCTGGCACAGACCTTTCCACCAAAGTGGTTCAGAGAAGTGACAAAGTCAAAACTAACTCATACAGACACTTAATTTTAAACCTGCCCAGCGCCCTGCTGCAGTTCATGACACAACACTTGTGCTAAACGAAGGAGATGGCATTAGGTAAAAAACTTAGATCAGGGCCTGGGAAGCATAATTTCTCCTGACACGATCTCTGGCTAATTCCTGGTTTAAGGGAATCGTGAAGTTGTGGCATTAAGGAAGGGTTAACTAGCTTGTGAGTGCTGAAACAGGTAGGGTACTGACCCCACTAATTGCTGAGCCAGCTCAGGTGTTTCCTCATTAAACACTGTTGCGTGAATCCATCTTGCTGTGGATCTGTCGCATAACCTGTCTTGAGTCCCAGTGCTCCAGTCTTTTCATCCATGGCTTGCAAATTAGCTGCAGGACTTCAGGGGATGGTTCTTTAACCAACCCTTTCAGAAGGACGTCCATTTTAGTGGGGGGAAATTACAACAAGCATTTGTAATACCAGTTTTTTTAGCTGACCTATTTCCTCTAGTTTTCTCAGCACATTGTCACTGGTTAAATAAACCCTCATTAGGAGAGCTGGCCCCTTTTTCTGATTGCAATATTCAATTTTGTATTCATGGGTTCCTTTACTGTTTTCTTCAGTTCCTAAAAAAATCTGGCTGAATTTGGGGCAGGGAAGGGAAATCTGAAATGCTCCCTCTTAGTCTGCACTAGCAAATACTGTAAAAATCAGATTCTAAAACTTCCTATAAACTCAGACATTTTGAGAAAAGCCTGGAGCCTCTGCTCACAGTGAAGTGGGCGGATGTCCTGCAAGAGCGACAATTACTGTACAATAAACCAGTCAACATGTCTTCTGTAATTAGGATGAGTCTTTATTATAGGAATATCTACGGCGCTGACAGATCAGGCCAAGAAAGCCACCCTTCTCTACGCACACACATGCACACGTGAGCAGACACGAGGGCTAAGAGGACGCACCAAAATAGCACTCCCCACCTCCAGCTGAAAGCACGGTCCCTTGCCTTTCACTGAGCGCCCACCACAAGGCTGGAGATGACAGGTTTTGTGGGACAAACGGAAAGGGGACCCAAGAAGGAGATTCCCTTCCCCACCCTCTCTCTGCCTCACCCGGGGCCGGAGACTGAACGGCTGCACCAGCCGTGGGCCGTGAGCTGGGGGGGCTGCTGCCCGTGTCCGAGCTCCCCCCGTGCTGCTGCAGAACTTGCACAAAGAGCTGTCGATAGCAGCAACGTCCTCTCCTCTCTGTGCACGTATATAGTACTCACATCCCCTGGTTTGCTCATGGGAGGGGGCAGACTCCTTATTTGCCACTTGAAATCTCACTTGAAACTTGAAAAGAAAATGTGTGGGGGAGAGAGAGAGACAGTATTACAAATTGACATTTAAATTTGTCAATTAAATCTGCAAAGATTCCCTACCTTGGATTTTTGCTGTATCACTCCCTAGTTACGTTCTTTCAGTGCCTCTGTCCTGCTTCCTTCTGCAGGTTTTGCAACAGCCTCCTGTACGTGTGCTCCCTTGCAGAGCACCACAGATAATTTTCTGGTTTTTATTAGCTTTCCGAAAACACATGGAGCTGGGCTCCTTCACTTCAGCCCCCTTAAAGTTTAATAGGGTGTCTATTGTAAAGCTAACTTTTTCATTCATTTGCTCATACAGGGAATATTTCCTTTGAACAGCAGGCATGTTCTGCTAGAAAAATCCCTTTGGGAAAATATGAAGCTTTGAGAAATGTTCTGTCCTCCCTCAAAGAGGTCCCTTCTGAACACAGACAACTTCTACTGCTATTTAACTATCAATAAAACCCCCCTGCTGTACCAGTATCTGCTGAAGTACTAAGCTCTGCAGCAATCCATAACTTCCAGTGAAATGTAAGCAATTAACCTGATTTTAATGTTACACAGGTATGTTACCAACAGTCATCTGTAATTCTTTAACATTCTTCTCTGTGTAAATCACCTCAGAGGCAGGGCAGCCCCTTTTCTAAGGAATTTCAACAAATGCTGAGTTAAAAGCCAAAGAGCAGAGAAATAACTTTTAAAAGGAAAATATACCTCAAGATTTATCAGTTAAAAAAAAAGGAGAGAAGATAGCAGGGTGAAAGCCTTCATTTTAATTTAATTCAAAGTGTAAAAAGGCTTGGTAATATGGCTGCCCAAGAGAAAGACTCCAAAGAAAATCTTTATGGGATATATTTAAACTAACTAAATTGCTTAAGATTGCACATGATTAACTAACTATTTTTGCAGATTTGAAGTTTGAAACACAGTTTTGCATTTGAACTCAAATGTTTCTGTTGCTCAGAGACCACATAGGTGCATGGGATGCAAGCGTGTGCTGGGTGAGAGGAGAGGACAAAAGCTTCCCTTCACTTTCCAAATCCAAAATTCAGGCTCCTGCATTTAGGAGCAAAACCCGAAAAGCCTTCTCGTACATGTTTGGGCTCTCTGAGGTACAATACCACCAATGCACGTGTTTGCAACAGCAGCACATGAATTCCCACTGTATGCAGCGTTCCTCTCCCATTGAAGCTATCTCCAAGGACCTCTCTTGCAATGGGAACAGAGTAGGCCAAGCTCTATTTTCAGTGTCACCCTGGCAACCGCTTTCCCCTCCATCTGGATGTCACATCAAAGAGATGTTCCTGCCACCTCTCAGGTTTAACACGAGCCTCACAACTGCTGGGGAGGTCTCACAGCCTCAGCCCCGGAGATTGGAGAATATCTTTCCCCACACCTCCCTTTTGAAACTGTTGAATATTTAGGCTTTCACACAAAGAAAACCAAGAAAATACAGACTAGTTATAATCTAAAATAATCAGAATTCAATAGGACTAATTTATTTTTTTTGTGATTCTGAGTTTGTCTCTGGATAGTGGGATGCCTGAAGTTAGCAGTACTGCCCACAATTTAGCCCAGAAATTTGAATTTGTGTTTCTGCAGCTGATAAGTGAAACAGACTTTCCATATATTTTATTGGAGCACCTATAAGGAAGCCATATTGTCTAGCCAGTACAAACATCCAGGGTAGTGCGATGGGAGTTTAACCTTCCTCCCCCCCTGCCTCCCCACAGGAGGCTGGGCAGGTCACCCAGCGCAGTGCCTGCTCACCCCCCCTTGCCCCGGTCAGCCCAAATCACTTCTGCTCCTCCAGCTTTAGGCAGCCCAAACACACCGTGCCCCAGCACTGAGCATCCTCAGCCCTCGCTTCTCACGCACATGTGGCAGCAGAAACAATAATATGTCTGCAGACAGTGAGAAGAGAGGAATTTCCACTGGCATTTTATTTTATATTTATCTTATTCCACTTTATTTTTTGTGTTACTGGTGCTTCTGAAGTCTCAATCTCAGAGTATCTCTTGCTTATAGAGTCGCTCACACTGGAACTTCACATAAGGTCATCCAAAATACCAGGAGTAATCCTGGGTCAATCAAAATCAGAAACAAGATCTTCACTCGTAATTTTTTTTTTTCCAAGGCCAGAGCTGCACAGTGCGGAGACATAGAGGACAACATATGGCTTCTTCCATATGCTTCTTCCAGCAAATATAACAGCTGTCCATTGCACCTGCCTTAAAGCACTTTCCACCCAAGCTCCTCACAGTGTTTTGACCTGGTTAAGTATTATAATGCCCATTTTAAAAACAGGGAACCTGTGGCCCATGGGGCTTCCTACAGTCACACAAATTGTCAAAGATACACTCAAGACTGGAAGAAAATACTATATGGCTTCAGTTTTGGCTTTTCCTTCCATTGGCTGTTCTTTATGCATACCAGAAAGGAAAAATAGCAAAAAAAAAAAAAAAAAAAAGGAAAATGGGACCATAACTACTTAGGGAAAGCAGTTATTCTCCCCCAAAGTCAATGAAATGATCCCGCAGCTCATCGCTGGGTCCACAGTTTCCCAACCACCACTACTGGCAGAGGAAACCACTAACTAGGAAACTATTAGAAACTTTAAGAGACTAAGCAAAGCCAGAGGTGAGAGAGCAGCATGCATGTTTCTTGCCGCCTATTTAGGATGGTGACTGGAGAGAAAAGTTCTTGTCTTTTGATCCACTATGCTGTCTGTCCAAGTTGCTGGTGTCTGTGAAAAGAAAACTGGTATCCAGCTGCTACACATCCACCACCGTTACTCCAGAGCTCTGAAGCTGCTGTTGCCCCTACGAAGAGACATGCAGGAGTGGGCCAAAAGCAAGGTGGGTGGAAGGAGGGTGTCTCAGATACCTGACCATAACTGCGGGGTGCCCAGGTGGTGGTGGCTGGTGCTAATTGCGATGGGTGAGGGAGCCTGTGCTGTGAAGTCCTCTTTCTGTGTTCCTTGTCAGGGGTGGTGTTTTAGGCCACCGGAATAAGTAAGCCTTATTATAGGTGGATCTAAGAGACCTGATCTGCATCCAAGCTTTGCATGACCACGGAGGAGTCTCATCTCCCACTCAGTCATGGAGTTTGAATGCGAGTGGACACAGGATCAGCTACAAATGCTGTTCTAGACCAAAACTTCACCTCTGTCTCACTTCTGGCAAAAGGAAAAGACAAAATCACCTTTTAGAGAATGAATTCACAGACAGGTTATTACAAACCACTAGTGAAGCCAATAGAATTTGAGTGGAAGAGGAGATAAAAAGGCAGCATTCTCTTAAAAGTATTGAAAAAGTCCTAAATCCACAACGACATTTTCCATTTAAAATTACATTTAAGCTGCACGGCAAAAAAACCCCAAACAAATCAACCTTCACTGTAAGCTCATCAATACAGTTGCTCCAGACTAACGCTGATATAACTGAAATCTGCATCCCACCCACATAAGAAATCTGTAATTAGCAGGTGGGAGATCACACACGGTTCTGTGGAAAACTTATATATATATATGTTTAAAAAAAAAAAAAAAAGAATCAGCAATGGAACAGAGCTAGTTGATTTCCCATTCTGGGTTTGTTCCCAATAGTACTTTTGCAAAGCTGTGGGTTTTTTCCTCCTCCAGGCAGATGTTGGTTGTGTGAAGCAGCACGGTTTCCCCTGGAGCGCGCTGCAAAACAGCAGCGGCCGCCTGCCACAAGCTGCTGATCTCCAGGTTGCTTTCTCCTCCGTGGGCCCCACGGCAACGTGGGCAAGAGCGAAAATCATCCACAGTAAGACGTGCCACCCCTTGAAGTGGCTTTAGTGCTGGAGGTGGACAACATGTGGAGGGACTGAGGAAGCCCGTTTTCTGTCGAGCAGAGGCAGCTGGAAGCAGTCACTGAATGGAGGGGATGTTTCTGAAGTGCTGTGGTGCCACAAAACCCACTGAATGTCTCACAGTACCAGGATTACACAGAATTAAGGAAGGGGAAACTAAGCGGAAAACCAGGGCGACTAAAAGGTCTATCAGATCTGACAGTCTACAAATATGGGAGGCAACTGGAAGAAATGTAAACCATACTTCACTCTGTGTCTGTAAGTAATGAGTGCTAGTGAAAAAGGACACAGATCGTGCTCCTGACAGTAACTGGGTCTGATACCTTTGATGTGTTTAACAGTTTCCAGTTTTCTCAGGCAGAAGAGGATAGCAGAAATTTAGCAATCCCATATTCCCATCACAATGAAACACGTAAGACGTTTGTAACACATTTGTAACACGAAGGTACAAAAATGAAGAAGAGGTTACTGATCTAACGACTAATCTTGTAACATGGGCTGGAGGGGGGATTGCAATCTAAATGTGCGAAAAAACTTCGGGGGTGGCCGGGAGAGCCAACATCAGCTTCAGGAGGGGGTGTCTCCTCTCCGCAGATGGGAAGGGACAGTGCTCTGCTGACAGGTCCATGCTCGAGGAGCTGCAACACCACCACGACTGTGTGGCTCAAAGGCACCCGCAGCTCGGCGTCAGATGGTCCTCAAACACAGCACAGGCTGTTAGTAGGTGTAGTGACTGGGCTGGCCGTAAGGGTCTCTTAACTGCCTATGTTAAAACCATATATATTGGTTGCTACGCCTTCGGTTTTAGCTAGGGAATAAAAATGAATGGTTGGGAATTTTTCCTGCGAGGGCCCTAGTTTCAGGGACAGGGAGCCTCAGTGGGGTTGCAGAAGCCAGTCAAGCGCTCACAAGATGCTTCTTGCATCTCTCATTCTCTCCGTGGGCTCCGCTCCCTCTTCTTCCTCGGGAGGGGGTGCACCTTGCAGTCTGGGAGGCTTTGCTGTAGGATAGAAACTGGAAGGTAGGCGAGGAGCTGGAGGCTGTTATGGGGAGTGTTTTAGTTTGACAGTATAGGAAAAAATGGAGCAATCTGCAGTAATGGCAAGGGAAAGTTTTGTTGTTTTGTTTTGTTTTTTACTCTGTGCAACTCTTTTGCTGTTTTGTTCAATTCCCAACCTCTCCCTCTCCAGTATTGCTCCATCCCTCCTCAGCCAGTCCCTTATGCCTCCCACTCACACGTTCGTTAAGGATTAATTATTTCCTTTACACTCATCCTTGCCAACCCTGGCCTTCCCCCCATGCTCAGAGCTTTCCCAAGCTCCTTCACCTCAGCTTCTGCTCACTTAGAAATCCCCCATCAGAGAGCAAACAAACCTCTATCCAACCGGCCGGGACCATTTTTTCTTCCCTTCCCCCAGGGTAAACCACCATCCCAACCTTGGAGCCAGACCCTCCCTTGGCCTTGACACTGAGTGCGTCCTGCCACGTCACCCAGAAAGCCTCACATCCCCGCCATCTGTTGCACCTAGGCTCAGAAACCCCTTTATTTCTTGTGCTGGCCCCGGAAAATGGAAGGAAGCAGCAGGAGACCCTTTGGCCAGCCTTTATCGGGTCAGCCTGATCGAGCCAGAAGCTGATGTACTGCTTGGGCAGCCCAGCTCACAGGGATGCTCTTAGCCAGGGGGATGCAGTCAAGCTGCCCCAAAGTGCTGTGGCCACCTGGACTGCCATGCTGGTAGTCTCCAGCGCTGAGCACACTGCAACTTGCAGGATAATGCCTCCCCACCAGCCCACCCCAATGCCCAGAGTTTGGATAGCTGCAGTTCTGGCTTAATTCCTGGGAGTTAGTCCATCACCTGTAATGAACAAACTGCAGTGCAGCTACATAAAATATAGCTCGTGTGTAGGGGAAGGCTGGAGGCAGGAGAGGGGAAGACACAAATCATCCAGGCACAGAGAGGAAGAGATAATGAGGAAAGTAGGCTTTTATAATTTTTTCCCCTGCAAGAACACCTACACCTTACCCACGACAGGAGTGTCAACACTCATATCAGCTAGAACTTGGGTTTTTGGGAGGTGGGATTTTTGTCTGGTCTTTTTTTTTTTCCCCTTTTAAAGAAACTGTTACTCCATCTCACTAGCTGAAACTTAAGGAGCCTCCTGAGAAAGGGGTAGCCCCTCTGCTGCCATCCAGTATGAATACATTCATTTAAAGACAAAACAAATGTGTTTGTCTTTGAAATGACTATGTCGCTGCTAGCTGGAAGAGCTGTTTGCATTTAAAATGGTATGACTGCGTGAAGTGCGAAAGATGCATATAGAACGCAGACTAGCGAAGCAGACTCTTTTCTCCTTATTAGGAGGCTATTTTTTTTTTTCTGCCCTTCTGAGCCACGCGTCACCGGGAAAGTGGGTACAGATAGCGTTCTTCCTTTGCGTCCCGAAACGCAGGAGGGTGTTTGCCTAAACATGCAAGCGCAGAAGCAAGACTCGTGTATTTTGTATAGGAAGCTGCTTTTGTTTGCTGCCAGTAGGATACACAATGTGCTCTCTACAGGGGATCAAGACGTAGGGCTGTGCAAACACCGAGCAGCAATACCTTACATAACTGGCCCTGGGGGAGAGTTACGTGTCATGAGGAGAAACAGTTTTGCCAGGAAAGGTAAAACACAACAGGCGATGTAGAATTCAGGGAAGAAAACAAGAGGCCGGTGGAAAAAAAAAACACAAAAAACAACCAACAAACTATCGGTGCAGATTATCACCAGGCAGACTGCTCCGAGGAAAACAGCCGCAGAGCTATGACTGCAGATTGACAGTCGATTCACCGCTTATTGCAGCACCTGCATCCATAACCTTTCCCTTATCGGGGATTTGGCCCATCTGCCAGCACCAGGCAGGCGGGATGGGACGGCTCGTCCGACTCTTGCCGTGCCGCTCCGGTCCCTCGGTGGACACCAGCCTCTCCCAGATGGAGTTAAAGCAAAGGGATGCTGCAGCAGAACTGGAGCCAGGACTAGCTCTGGGGTGGGAGAAAAGGCCCACTGGCTGTGTGGTTTGGGGAAAGGGGTTTACTGTGAGGCTGGTGTGGGACCCAGGTGGGTGGTGTCCCCTGGGTCAAGCACTGGGCCAGGAAGCACCGGGGATGCTTGGGGACCTGCTAATGCATCCCTGCTCCTCCCCAGGGGGCTGCCTGGATGGGGGATGAGGACGAAGCACAGCCGGCTGCCCTCAGAGGTCAGGACCTCCCTGCTCCTGTGAAAACCACTGCAGACCTACATGTACAAAATAACCCCGTAATGGCATGACACGGTCTAAGTTTTGTACATGGATGAATAGGCAGATTTCCCCCCAGATGGCTTGGCAAAGGAAAGGGAAACCCTCTGGAAAGAGGGAGAGCCTGGATGAAAGAGCAAAATGGGCTTGTAATTTGCTGACTGCCTGAAACTCTGCTTGCAAGAAGATCAGTCACTGCTGGGCCTGCTGAGAAATTTGGCCTGTTGTAAGCAGCAGCAACTTTTCTAAACCTGAATGAAGAGAGGACAGTGACAATATCACCAACCACCCCAGGGAGTCCCCTGAAGCTACGTATTCTCTGGTCCTCCTTGATGCATCAACACTGTCTTCTTCCTTTTTAAGCCATCCCACTTATATTTATTTCTCTCTGGGAAAGTCAGGTCTAGTGTAAGGTGTCCCTGCCCAGGGCAGGGGGGTTTGAACAAGATGATCTTTATGGTTCCTTCCAACACAAACGATTCTATGATTCTCTGATTTCAAGTGACCTCTCAGAAGCCTTGAGACCACATGGAGACCAGGTACATGAAAGCAGCCTCACCAGCACTATTCATCCAAAAGGAAGAAATTAGGCCTCCTAGGAAATGAAAATCAGCTCTTCCTTTCTCCAGCTTCTCACTAGCATTGCCTTCAAGGACGATGCCCCTCTGTGCAAGCGTCTTGGCAACGCAAGACACTGTCAGGAGCTGAAGGTCTTAACCAAGACATCGGTAAACATCCAAGCCAAACAAACTTAACACGCTCTTTGATGAAGTACATTATTCCTGCCACTTCAGCAAGGGTCCTTCACCTTCACTGATAGCAAACGTTCACCGACAATCACAGCAGACAGAGTTTCAACAAAAAGATGGAAAAAGTAATGTAAGCTGGAAGCAGAAGTGAGCTGCCATACTGTGTCTGATGTTAAGCAGGGAAATGGGTTTGATTTTTATAGATGTCTTTTGCACTTCAGAAAAGTACTGTAATTGCAGATACCAAACTGAGTAAGAAATAGCAGTTCTGCTGCCAGTGCAGACGAAACGCTCCCCAAAGCCTGTTATTAATAGAAAGGCAGTGGCATTGCCGGCAAGACAAAAAGGTCAGGAATAATTTTTAGCCATTTTCCAATTAAAAAGAAAAAAAAAAAAGGAACAGAAAGTAATTCTAGTCGTATTCTGAGGTGAAGCAGAAGTGCAGATTAGACTAACACTGTCTTTGCACCAGGCTGAGAATGCGAATGTCTGACCATTAAATAGCTACAGAGGAACAAAATCCGGGGCAGACAGCAGTGCAGGGCTCCCTGGCCAGGTCTGCAGCCCTGCTCCCAGCCCGGCTCCCAGCCCCAGTCCACATGCTGGGAAATGGGGAGTGCCGCTGCCTTGGGTAAGAGACCTGAGACCTGGGCTGAAAGCGCTGTAAAGAGCAGGGGATTTTTAGTATTGTTGTTGTTGAAAGCAGCAGAGCTTTGCTGAGGGTTCAAGAACAAGTTAGGAAATACTCCAGATCTGCTCGTACACTTTCTCTCTGTCTGTGAAAAATGCTCCTAAGACCCAAAGCCTCAGAACGTCAGGAACTTAAAAAAAAATTAAAAAAATTAAATTTCCCCCCACCCCTCAACAATCTGAAGAAGATCTGAGGAATAAATAATTCCCTTCCTCAAAAGACGCATAAAAAATTGTATTTAAAAAAAAAAGTTAAAGCACAGAAAAGGACCATACAACAAGCCCCATGGAGAACAGATGCCTAAATAGGATTTCTAGAAGAATTTCCATTAGAAGATAGATTTGAGAGAAGTGATTTTGCCTAGTCCTTTGCAGTATTTTTTCTTATGTACGGCGTTATTAAAAAATTAAAGTATGGAATTGACATGCCCTCCATCTTTCTCCTAAAACTGCTTTTTTAATAGCATTAATTGAACCAAAATAACTACCTGAAACACTAATTTTAGTCAACTCTATAGAACCTGAATTCAATTTGTAATCACAAAATAATGAAATATTTGATCCTGGATTTTTATGCTTGCAGGTCAGACACAGCCATTAATTCCTTTTCAGAAGTATTCACAGCCCTGAGTCTGAACTTATTTGCAGTTCTGGTTTAAGTGTCTGTAGAACTGGAGCTTAACGTACTTCTGAAAAAGGATGAATTGGTAACCTGTAAGGAAAAGATATTTGAACTGCAACTGCAGAACAATTTTCAAGTGTGCTGTCCTTTGTAGCGCATTACACTTTCTTTTGGCCAACAAGAGAAAATTCCGCAGGCTTTATTTTTAGAATTTTACCTGGAAATCCTGATACTACAGTATTTTTGTCAGAACCTTGACAAAACAGAAGTTCAGTTCTCCTTACGACATGATTTTAAATATTTTAGAATGTAACCTGAAGAAATTATGGCTTGAGGTATATTCCTTGATTCCTTAGTAACTGTGTAAAAATATGCAAACATGGCAATGAAATACTGACTGAGAAACCATCAAAATGTAAAATATTTTTTAACCTACCAATAAAAATATATAGTTATTCTTCCATCTTTTTAAAACAATGCAAATACATTAATAACTTGTTGGAATTACAGATTTATTTCTGTCTCCTTCAAGCTAGTAGGTTACGATGAATAGGGAGAAATAAGTGTTTCCAACACTGATAGGAAAGCTTTTCTCTTAACATCATTACATGATAAAATGGAAAGATAATTTATGTAGTTCTATGGTTTAGTTAAATCATTTACCTCTTCCAATTTAAATATAATATTTTAAGAGGCTTTATTACAGTCTAAACAATTTTGATACAATTTAACAGACTACATAAAATGCCAGCACATCTTTAAGGGTCAGCTTTCCTTTTGATATAAATCACCACAATTCTATCATGTAAACTATTCAGTATGAAGAGTAAAAAAATATTTGTGTGGGTCTTTGAAAAAAAGAGTGTTTAATTAGCGTGGCTTTATCTCTCACTGTGCAGCTGAGAAAGTATAAACACAATTATTTTAAAAAGAAGTTAAATGGCAGATGCATTATGTTTTATCATAATTTACTTTATCATATATGTTATTGTGTCATAGCATTTCCTTATGGAATAATTTTCCCAAAATATATTTGATATTCAAATTCAAAACAATGCAGTAATTCAAAGTGAAATTTAAAATCCTAGTTTTTGGGAAAAAAAATCAAATTCTCTGACAGATTTTTTAATTTTTTCACCTCTAACAGGTTTTTTCATACTTTTCCTTTATAAAATTAATACTATATTTGGGGTTTTTTCTTGCTGCTCCCCCCCATGCTCGGGAACACCTCTCGGTTTTTTATTCATACATTCTAACCTCCAGACAAAAACTAGCTAACATTAAGACATGCAAACTGCCAATAATTTTAGGTGGGTTTCAGTGTTAAAAATCCTGAATTATGAACACTCTTAAAACCCAGAAATTGCTGGATCAGGAAGTGTGCCACACAGGCTGGAAAAAAGGGGCATGTGAGGGAAATGTAAGTATATTTTTTCCCTAGAGTGGATGGATGTCCATTTTCAGGTCTGTCTCTTGTGTTCGTTGATCTGCTCTTTCCTTTACACTTCAAATAGAAAAAAAAAAAAAAAGTCCAAATGTAATCTGAAATTGGTTCAAATCAAAAGAGGTCATCTCTGCAAAGCTGCTTGCACTCTGGCGAGATCCTCCCCCTGTCTCAGCTATGTGGGAGCAGCTCCCAGCCTCTCATGCAAGTTGGGGCAATTCTGCATTCCCTCTGCTGAACGAGTACTGCATGAAGGACAACTTGATGAGAGCTTCAGGATGTTTCAAAAACGGCAGCGACTCATATAATTTCAGTACACCAGGCTGAGCAAAAGCGTTACCTGCTTACGTGCATGACGGTGGTGCATGGAAGTTGAGGACATGATACTGTGTTAACCTTGAGTTGCAAGACCGCCAGCATGCAGGAAGGAGATATTAATGGAACTTTACGCACATAGGGCACCAAAAAAAAGTCTTCAGCTACTAATCTGATTTTGGACTTCAATTAAAGAAAAAAATTACACAAGGGATAGGGAATTAAGAGGTTTCATATCTTCATATCAGTCCTAACGTTAATTTAGGGTGCCATGTCTATGCCATAACAGAGGGTGAAGTCTGCAGTTCAGGTAACCAAACTTCTTTATGTATTGCGGGAAAGTCTGTTTCTATTAGATGAGGAGCACAGAGAAGTTCCTTGTAGCGCTTATGCTCCCTGAAGCAGTATCAATTCATACTAATGACAACTATAGAATGACTACAATTAAAAAAAAAAAAAGTTTAATAATTCATTAATGATTATCTCAAGTGTCCTATCTTGCAGCACCTTGTGGCAAGTACTCTACAACACACAGCAACCAGGGAAATATCTGCTATCCAACTGTAACCTACTTAGCACTGTATCGATCTTTATCTTGCCTAAGGAAGTGGCCAACACAAACGTTTTGCTACAGCAGCTAATACCATGAGCTATTCCTTTGTTTCAAGTGGAAGGTGCTCATCTTTTTAGCCCTGAAACTGTTGATTTCAAATCCCACTAATTCTGGGTGGGAAATACTATATCATGCGCCAATACTGTCCACATAGATTTTCTTAGGATTTCCAGTTAAAATACACTAAAAAGACCACCTGGTTTCCAAACACTCTTACAAGATTTTAAGCAAACTATTTTAAAATAAGTGTTCTCAAGCACACCAAAAGCTCACTTTCCTCTCTTCTCTGCTTTTTAATTTTAAATTGCAGCCAATTATCAACAATAATAAGGATGAAGAGAGGTACCAAAAAAGTTTCCTTCTTTATCTATACACAAATCAAATAATATTTTTACTGTGAAAAATTTCTAAGGAGCCAGTAGCCCTGCCAGAATATTACAGATTTTCTGATCCCCTCCTGCCTGCACTCCTCTTCTCCACGTTCAGTGTTTGCAAGCCACCCTTCCTCCGGTTCAGAAGGTAGCCAGTGAGACAATTGCGTTGATTTCCTTCACCCCTCTGTGGTCTTGGCTCACCTTCTTCCTCCACATCCAACTTATTTCACTCACTTTGACAAGACTTTGCTGTCCAGCTCTGGCCCCGTTACCCAGACAGGAGCCCAGCAGCAGGGTCAGTTCCCACCTCCCTTCCCACTCCTGTGCCTGATCCCAGTACTTGTGCGTTTTCCTCTGCTGATCCTGGCATATAGGGAAAGCAAAACTGCCGAAGTCTGTAAACCTGTTAGCTGTTCCTCCTCCAAATGCACCCCGCCATGGTGGTTATCACCTGAGAGCAGACTGTGCTGTTACGTTTCTTCCCCTGTTCATACTCTGCTCGGTTTCATCCACCTGCTTCCGACTCTGAGTGTTGCTCCTTACGGGTTACAGCACGCTGTGCCTACGCACGCTGGCAGACACGCTGTCAATGAAATGAATGGCCAAATTAGGAAGCTAATAGCTCAGAAATGGCCACTCAGAAGAGCAGTAGCAAGAGCTGCCTAAAAAATATATCAGCCTGGAGACCTCCAGCTTTCTTACTTCAGTTTGTGTCTTTCCTGGCATCCTTCACCGCAAAAGGGAAATGAGGAAGGAGCCACGGATGCTTTTACTTTCCATATTAACCAAAGCAGTTTGGGATACCCTTTTTTTTCCTGCTTATTAATTGTGAGTGTGCTCTTGCAGTTTCTGTGAAGATCTAGCAAGTGTGACAGAAAATGAGGGTGTCCCACACACAGTGGTGCAGCCTTTCCTTTGCTGCTGTCCCTGCGACTGAAGCTGCCCCTGCAGACGAGACGGTGGCAGGAATGGGCTCATTCTCTTTCTTTGCCGTTGAGAAGCGGGTTTGGGTTCACACTTTCCTCTTGCTTCTTTTTTTGGCATCTGGTGCACAGAAAGCCTCGGCAGCTCAAAAATCAGGCAGTTTCTCACAAATTTGCATTTCTCATGAAGCTTTATTCCAACAAGATCCCTTTATTTATGCAGAAGAAGGATGCTCCTGTGGCTAGGGCTGCAGTCTAGGCCTTCGGAGATGCCCACGTATTTCTGTTTTGCCCCAGGCTTCTCCTGTGGCTGGGGGAGTGCGGTATCCCCATGCCTTACCCCCACTCATGCAAGGGAAACGTATGAGCCTTTTCATACTTCACCCTGGCTCTGGGAGTACAAAATCTCTGGGAGATGCTCTGCTGCCACACCAAGCGCTGTGGAGAGACAGGACTGCAAGCGTGTCACAGGGACTCACTGGAAATCTTTCCATGATACAAAACTCTTGCTGGGTTCAGCTAACTTAGTGATTTCCAAGCATTGCACAACGAGCATTTGGGCTTGACAAGCTTTTAATGACCTGGAGAGCATAGGTTTGACAAAAACATGCCTAAAGCTACCCGGCTTTACATCCCCACACTATTTCTCTCCTGTGGGTGTCAGCAGGATCCCATAGTCCTGGGTCTCCAGCTCCAAGGTAGCATGAATATAATAAATCTTCCAAACTCACCATCTATGGTCATGAAACCAGAGTCTAAACCATTCATAGATATGGATGAAAGCTTGCATTCCTGTAAAACATATTTATATATGTGTGTGTATACATATATACCTATATAAGTACCTATATATATGCATACACCTTTATTGTCTGAGCTATGAAAATATATTGCAGTCAGAAGCTGCCTGGGTGCAAGAATCTTTTTTTTTAAAGTTTCAGAAGGAGAAAACTGCTCAAACGCATCTTTGTTTATGGGAAATAACAGTAATTTTGATTCCAAACTTCAACATTGCAAAAACCTCGACAAAGCAGAAATCTTGAGTCTCCCAAATGTCAAATATGAGAGTCCAAATGCAAGTGAGTCTTTCAAAAGTTTACTGAAGGTATGCCTGACCATGGCTTTACCTCCCCGTCCACAGTTTTCTCCCCCTTTTAGACAACAGACTGACTTTTCTATTTAGGGCTGAAAGTATAAAGCTGGTCTTTCAACATCACCAGTCTGCATGCTGAATCCTAAGCTTGTATTTACTGACCTGGAAAAAAAAAATCCCCATTACCTTCTGAATCAGCAGTCATTTCAATGCTGTGCAGAGCTCACAGAAGTAGATATACAAAATTTAACACCAGCGCAAAGCACACGAGTAGCAATCAGAGCGATGAAGGGCTGGAACAAACAGTTTGATGAACCCGAAAGCTTCGTTGGAAGAATACTGACAGTCCATTTGCAAGTGGGAAAACTGCCCGAAACTTCAGAGCTGATTTTTTGGGAGGTTTCTGTGGAGGCTTTTGTTTGTTTTGGATTTCACTACAGAAAAATAACACTTTCCTTTATGTATCTCATAGTCACTTGTGCAAGAATGAGAAATGTGAAGCAGTACACAAACAATAGTTAAATGCAGCTCGCCGTAAAAATCTAAGTGCTTTGAGACAGTAAAAGAAAACCAACAAAATCTAAACAACTCATCTTTTGCGTGAAGGCACTCTGCAGTGCCCGGCATGTGGTCTAGAAGCACCTATATTACTCAGTGGAGAAAGAAGCACATTCCTATACAGAAGTTTTATGCTCTGAAACTACATGAAAAATTTATACCCCTGGATGATCTCTAGGGTATAAATAAGTCTGTGTATAGAGGCCATCCATAGCAAGATCCAGACCTATGACTCACGCTCTAGGACACGAAAGGGTTACAAATAAATAATGTGAAAAGTAAACGCAGATTTACTAACATGCAAAACCTGAATGTCATAAGCCTTGTAGACTCTGATTAGACCATTCAGTTTCTGAAGTTTTGCCGAGGTTGTGTCTGAATATGAATTTGCTCTAACTTTCTAATTTGTGGACATCCTCAGGAAAAAAGGGTGAACAGCTGAGGACTGTGGAAGTCAGTGAGGTACCACATTAAAAACACAGCGGGGCAGAAAGATGTAATTTTGTGCTAGGCTGCTACAGCATCTAATCATCCTTGAAATGTCTCATTTCTGTCATGAACAAGTTTACTGTATGAGTGAGTAAAAGAAGTAGGAAGGAACAAATCATTCTAAAAATTCAATGTGGTTGATGAGGCACCATAAAAAGTTCCTCATGTTTAGTATAAGCAAACAGACATGACATTATGCCAACAGAAGGGTGATGAAATGCTGCATCAATAGCAAAGGACATAGAAAGTCCACCTGAGAGAAACAGATGAAAAAGTGGAATCACCAAGAATTGTAGAACAGAGACAGATGGACCCAAAGGTCCCTTCAGTGGGCTGTTACGGGGCAGACCTGGTTTGACTCTGGCAATCCCATCAGCCAGATAAAATTTACAAGTTTGGACTGAACTAAAACAGGGAGAGATTGATTCAAATTTTGCATCCGATGCAATATGGAATGTACAGATGAAGCATAAGCAATGGGGAACCGAGCCCACTTTGCCTACCTTTCCTTTTGCCTCCTTCCTGTGCCCTTCTCTTAGCCTTTTAATATGAAAAGTTTGAGATAACTTTTGGGTTACCCTTGACATACTCTGCAACAGATGAATTTAAACATGGGGGAAAAAAATAACCAGTGTTCTTGAAAGAGCAATGCAGGATTGCTGCAAGGTCAGGTTTTTCTTCCAAAATGAATGCCCAGGCAGACCCTACCCGTGCCTGTGAGGAGCCAGCAGGCTGCCCGGGCACCCTGGTGGTGTGGCCAAGCCTGGGTTGGTAAGTGGGTCCCCATGGGGTGGCTGCTCCTCTGTGCTGTCCCTGGTGTGACTGGGGCGGGGTGGTGGGTGCACTGGGCACCCTGGGGTGCCCCTGGTCCCAGCCCTCCCTCCCCATCATGCTATGCCAGCCATATTTACACTGGGGCCTGCCATCACAGTGTTCCCTTCTGTGCCGCTGTTGCAGGGGTCACCAAATTGGGCCAGTGAGTCAACTCAGGTGGCTGGGGGAGCTCCGTCTCCTGCCAGCCCCACTCCCCCTCCCACCCGCACCCACGCGGGCACCCGCTGAAGTGGGTCATCCCAGGTCTCCCTGCTTCGTGGGGCGGCTTCTCGGCTTCTGCAGAATGACTGCCTCCTCCGTACTTTAATTCTCCAACTGTTAAAAGCATCTGCCCTTTGCTTGCTCTCGACGCCGGGAGCTCAGGGGCGTGAACTCATTTTTGAGGGTGAATGTATTCCTCCTTCTCCCCCCCTCCACAGCTCCCCATTTCTCTCTGCAACCCACCTCCCAAACCCCCCCACCCCAAAATGCAATGCTCGCACCTCCAATCTCTGAAAGAATCACTATAACTCAACTGTAAAAAGGAGGGGAAGGAAAAAAAAAAAAAAGAAATGGTTTCCATGGCAAATTTGCAGGATTTAATCTAGGCACAAAAAGAAGAATTTTAACATTCTTTCCCTGTTTTAGAAAATGCTGGATAGCAAATGAAATTGTCTGTTGTGTGTTGGCTTCAAGGGTATTGCACTGATTTGTGTCCACAGAGACTTCGTCCCATTATTTTCTTATTTTGTTCTCGTAATCAGAAGGTTGCTTATCACTGCCCAGTGAAGAAGATTAACATAATTTAAACCAAGAGCTTTGTACAAAAGCTACTCAGAAGCCTGCAGAGTTTAGTAGGAAATAACCAAGTTTCTAGAAGTTTCTCCCTTCTGAAACTCCCTGTTGAAGCACTGATGGCAATGATATTATTTGATCTTTGGTTCTTCCAGGTGGTACTGGACACCCTTGTGGAAATTACCCTTTCTTATAATGCTCCCAAGGTCTTTTCTATAGTGGCTGCAAATATCTCATTTGTTGGCATTGTAAGCCAAGACACATTCAGTTTATGAATGCAGCAGAACAGACTTCAGTTTCCACTGGGGCATCAGCAGTGTCACACTGCTTTTGGCTTCTAACACCTATTTTTTCCCTCATATGAATTCAATCACATTGATCTGGGAGGAGAGAACCTTTCTGCCTGGCACCAAGTTTGCACACTCTCCAGTTTTGCAAGTACAGATATAAACACATTCAAACAAAGTCTGCAAATGATCAAAGATGATTAAATAAATGGATCTTTTGTCTTCTGTTTCTTTCACCCTGGTAGCTGTTCTCAAATGTGCTTGATAAATAGCTCCTGTCCCAACCCTTGGCTCCACCTTCTTCTGTGATTCATACGACTTCGGTGGAGATAGCACACAGTAAATCTTCTAGATATATTTCCAAAAAAGCACCATCCATACTGTTAATAAAACCACCTCTCTACTTTACTGACACTTATAATTCCTAGCATAGCACCCCTTTCCTTGAGACAGAATAAAAAAGGAAAACACTAGGAAAAAACCTCTCAGTCTGCATTTAATTTATGTAAGTGAAACAAGGTTTTTGACTTCTGGTTTTCAGGTGGATTGCTCCTGTTATCTGGAGGGATTTTTATGTAAAAGCAAAATCAGTATTCGTTTATTTGTAGAATAACTCATTGAACAAAAACCTAAATACTGAAAAAGGTTAACATGTACTGGTAAAATTGAGTTACATGGGACTTGATGTGTTCTTCAACTGTAAGCACCTCTTCCTTGGTCATAAAAGAATATCTGTGCTTCTATGTTATGCTAACTTCAAATGTTTTCCTTGGGACCTGTTAAGTAATTGTTTGGCCGCAGTACGCTGAGTACATATGCATGTCTAAAATATCAGCAAAACGCATTAGGGATTTTTGAGGATTCTGACCATTCTTTCCCCCACAGAATAACTGCTTCATACAGACAAGGGAGAAAATATATTATAGTATTTGTAAAAATGAATATATATGCAGATTTTTTTTTTGTTCTCCATTACAATTTCTACACAATGTTCCAACGAGGAGTAGAACCAACATGCAAAAAATCAGATTTAAGTTGTTGAACCACCTTGCATTTATAAAAAAATCCACACAAATCCATTGCAAACTTACTGTCCTAAAACACACTCATGCAAAAAGTAAAAGGAACTGTCAAACTTTATACCAAGATCAATGTTTGCACTCTAGGCCTATTTATTATTTGTGCGGTGGCAGCTCCTAGAGGCTTTGGTGGAGGTCTAGGTACTTTCCACCTGTGGGACTAATTCTGTTTCATTATAAGCTTATAAAGGCCTAAACCTAAGGATCCTCTCGGCACCACCAGAATATAAATAGTAACAGAAATGACAGTTCCCGCTCTAAAGTTCTCACAGTTAAAAGTGTGGATTTTTTTCAAGAGGAAACAATGCAATAATCCTAGATAACTAGGTATTATCCTTTTTTACAGACAAATGTAGGATTGGCTGGTTCTTATGACTAGTGAACACAAACAGGTATAGCATAGGGACGTGCTTATTTTATTGTATATACTTTTTAAATGCCTGTGTAATTATGTATACATGTACATCTAATTGATCCATTGTATTTTTTCAGAAGTTGCAATAAAAGGCTTAATCCACAGTACTTAAATGTTCAAAACTACATGTTGAAATATTAAATTAATGGGAAAAGTTCATGTTGAGATAAAATTTTTCAAAGAACATTTATGACAGAGGTACCTTAATTCTGTCGGGTTGGCTCAAAAGCTGCTCAGTCTTTTGAATACCTTATTCTAAATCTAACAAGTTAAGCCTAAATGTAAGAGATTCTGAGAAGGATCTTGGGATAAGAAAGGGAAGTGTTTTCAACCCATCTTAATGAGGATATGGTGAAACTGGAATCCATCTGTAAATCATTCCTCATCACACTTCCACCTCTTACCTATTTTCCTCGCTAGTGGCTGGTGAGAGGAAGGAAAGAAAGAAAATCCTTTGGCATCAACAAAATGCTCTGTTACAACAGGTATTTTTTCAATACGTTCCCAATACGGAGAAGCTTTTCTTTGGGAATACTGCTTGCAAGTCACAGATGGTGAAGTGGAAGATGTAAAACTTCATTGGGCGTTGCTCCTCTAGGGATCCCTTCACATGTTAGTTGGCACATCAACAAATTATTTTTGCAGATTAATCAAATCTGCATTTGTCCTGAGTGCAATGCCAACCTTAAGTCCTGCTTACAGAGATCCTGATGGTTTCATTTACTTCAGCATACCCAAATTCACACGGTGGCTCTAGAAGACATTTTTAATTGATGGTAATTGCGTGTCAGCCTCCTAATGAGTCAGATGAGCTCTTGCTTTCCTTCTGCATTCCAATGAATTCATCTGGGTGTGGGAGCTGGGGAAAGCTTGTTAAATATAGAGGCCTGGCACTGAGAGACAAATGCAATGCTGCAGGACCGCTGCTATTTCTTAAGAGTTTGGGCTGGGCAAGGGGTGTCCTCGTTATCACTTCATATTCTTTCATAACTTTTTTTCTAAATCGAATAGCAGAACTAGAGCATGTTAAACATACATTAACATGGTTTACTTGCTGCCTTCATTTTCACCTTCAGAAATACAAACATTCTGTATTTGTGTGTCTCTTTCAGACAGATGCCACTACTCGTTTTATAGGCACTTGCATTAAAGACTTTAATCTCATTAAAAAGTCTATAAAGCACAAAACTTACAGGAAAAACTGGAAAAAATTCTACTCATTAATTACTGAACTGGCTTTGCTGAAATTTTTGCAACAGATTTCTTCAGTGCAATTGCAACTCTTTTTCTTGGTGCATTAAATACAGATAATACTAACTGAATAAACAAAAATCAGATCTTGAAAATATTCTCATGGAATATCATCATCTGTCATCTTTGCCAAAAGTACAACTTGCACAGTATATATGTATCTTTACTTTATACGTACTGCTCATCTACAAACACTGCACAGTGCATACATTTCTGGATGTGATATACATTGATTTGAATCTTGATTCTACAGATCTTCTGGACGATCTCTCCCCTACTCCCCCACAGAGTACATGCCATATCTCAGTGTAGCTTTGCTTAATTCATCATAAAAATGCAGGTAGGGCTGATCCAAAAAGCAGAATATTTTCATCTCTATATGAAAGCTCTGTAGGAGCAATCTGGGCAACCTGGGGCCACTGTCCAAGTCTCTGGACTTCCAGTCTGACATTCACACAGCTGGAAGGCTGCTTTTGCAAGTGACATTTGGTGACAGCACCATCTATTATGTAGCAGAGAATGTAGTTTGGAGATTAGTTTTCGGAGGAAGTTGTTTCAAAGAGCAGAGAGCACTGCAATAACAGAACAGCCACTTAGGAGCGAGGTCCGTGTTCTGTACATCAGAAATGTCTTTATGATAGGAAACCAATAAATTTGATGTGGAAAATATGTCAAACTTGTGTTGTGGTCTTCAGCAGTAAAGCCTGTTCACAGTGTACTTGCAGTCATGACATAATGAAGAACATTTCTAGTTCATTTCAAACAAGATGCTCTGGCTTAATTGTCAGGATATCAATAAGATTTACCTAATGATTAATATATGCTATACCAACTCAGCACAGCTTTTCAGTTGTTGCCTTTGTTATCACTTCAGACAGGTCTATGCTAAGGACCAAATCCTGTAGAATTCCTTGCAACTACTAAAAAGTGGCTACAGAATTTTAAGTATGGCCAACTTCAGATTATTACTGGTTAAACAGGCTAGATTCCTGGTCTAAATTTTCACGGAATCACAGAATGGTTCGGGTTGGAAGGGACCTTAAAGATCATTTAGTTCCAACCCCTCTGCCATGGGCAGGGGCACCTCCCACCAGACCAGGCTACTCAAAGCCCCATCCAGCCTGGCCTTGAACACTTCCAGGGATGGGGCATCCACAGCTTCCCTGGGCAACCTGTTCCAGTGTCTCACCACTCTCACAGTACAGAATTTTTTCCTAATATCCAATCTAAATCTACCTTCTTTCAATTCGAGGCCGTTACCCCATGTCCTATCACTACACTCGCTGATAGAGAGTCCCTCCCCATCCTTCCTGTAGGCCCTCTTTAGGTACTGGAAGGCTGATGTAAGGTCTCCTTGGAGCCTTCTCTTCTCCAGGCTGAACAACCCCAACTCTTTCAGCCTGTCCTCATAGGAGGGGTGCTCCAGCCTTCTCATCATCTTCGTGGCCCTCTACTGGACCTGTTCCAACAGGTCCATGTCCTTCTTGTGGTGAGGACTCCAGAGCTGGATGCAGTACTGCAGGTGGGGTCTCACCAGAGCAGAGGGGCAAAATCACCTCCCTCGATCTACTGGCCATGCTTCTTTTGATGCAGTCCAGGATGCGGTTGGCTTTCTGGGCTGCAAATGCACATTGCCTGCTCACGTTGAGCTTCTCGTCCACCAGCACCCCCAAGTCCTTCTCCTCAGGGCTGCTCTCAAGCCATTCTCCACCCAACCTGTATTTGTGGCTGGGATTGCCATGAACCAGGTGCAGGACCTTGCACTTGGCCTGGTTGAACTTCATGAGGTTCACACAGGCCCACCTCTCAAGCCTGTCAAGGTCCCTCTGGATGGCATCCCTTCCCTCCGGTGTGTCGACCCTGCCACACAGCTTGGTGTCATCAGCAAACTTGCTGAGGGTGCGCTCAATCTCACTGTCCGTGTCACCGACAAAGAAGTTAAACAGCACTGGTCCCAGTACTGACGCCTGAGGGAGGAACGCCACTCATCCCTGGTTTCCATGTGGGCACTGAGCCATTGACTGTAACCCTTTGAGTGCGGCCATGTAGCCAGTTCCTTATCCACTAAGTGGTCCCTCCATCAAATCCATGCTTTTCCAATTTAGATACCAAGTAATTTTATTACTTGCTTGGAAAACACTGCAGAAACTAGTACAGGATATAAATGAAGAAGGCAGATATGTCTTCAAAGGGAAAAAGAGCTCAGGGTGTTCTTTCACTGAGTTTGTAATTGTAATCCCTTGTTTTCCATGGAGCGTCTACAGCAGCTGGTGATATATAACGGCTTGCCAGTGGCTCTACTGATATTTGCTGACAGCAGAGTTGCAGGATGATGTGAGTGTCTTGGGCTCAGGTTCAAGCTATTGTGGAGAGCACCTTCTTCCCACTCTCCTCGAGCTTTGGTTTCTCTGCACCAACTTGTCCCCATCTCTTCTTCTTGTTTGTGGCACTTTCTTCCCACACTCATTGCCTTTGCCTATTTGGCCAGTCCTAGCCTACAATTCAGGATTTGCAGCCCCAGTCTCCTCATCCAGCCCACCTTTCTCTCTTCTTTATCATTCTTCTGTCCCCCCTGTCAAGCACAACCCACTCAAACACACACTTCACACCCACGGTCCCAGCCCCCTCCCTCTGGCTCCTCGTCTGACCTGCCTCTTTCCTTCTCCCATCATATTTTGGCTTCTTCCCCTCTTCACCTGGTGAGGCAAGATGTGACCTGTACACCTCCATTGGGCTGTTTCTCTCCTCTGATAGAAAATGGAATTTGGGATTTATGCCCCATAAAATAGCTGTATAAACTAATGCACCTACAGCCCGCTAACAAAGGAAAGGGAGGTGGTGCTGCCACCTCTACTACCTGTACCAAAATGACTCACATGAAGCCTTAAAAAAGAAAGCTCAGGGTTATTTCCCAAAGACAAATAACTAAAAATGCACATGAATAAGACCATCACCCATCCTGCCTATGTGTAAATGGCATCTCCATGTTCTCTACTTCTTAGTTCCCATGGTTGCCCCATGCTTGGCCACTTGCTGCCACCCCAAACAGGTCCTGCCTTGCCTGAAGGGTGCAGGGCACCTGCCTGAAAGCCCCATTCATATAAAAAATTCACAGTGCACACACAGTGGGGGATACAGAATTTCTTGGGATCAGGCCCCGCTATAGTAGAAGTCCTTGAACCTTGCTTTTGATTACCCACTTTTCTCCCCCCCATCACTAGAAATAATGTGCCTTTCAATTCCATGTAGCTTTACATTCCCCTGCATGCTTATTATTCAGTTGTATTTTAAGTGCTCTTCCAGTTTTCCCTCTGCATGTGACCACCCACTTCTCCACCTACAGTCTCTATAATGTGATTTCTATCTGCTGCAGCTTATAATGGTTTAAATTATGCTAATTGTATTCAGAGATTAAAGTAAAAATCAGTACGACTATTATTCTGCCCATATACTGTACCGGTGCTGGTAGTTATTCACTTCAGAAATGAACATGGCTAATAAGATAAGAAAATTACACTTGCATACAGTTAGTCAGTTTCATATTTAATTAGTGAGAAAAAATTATTTCCATGTCTTCTTATTGAAGCAAAATTAACTCTTTTGCCTCTGACTATGCTTGCTGTCGAAACTCCAGTTCATCCCATGCAAAGTGCTCTCCACAACAGCTTGAGATTTGGTTTCCTAAATCACTTAGGCTGCTTCAGCAGACATTTTTTTCTTGAAATGCCATGGGCGGACACGTCCGCATGGCATCACTGTGGACCATCGAGGCTATGCCTTAACAGCACGCAGAGGGGGTAGTGCGTTCCCAACAACCTCGCCCATTATAAAATCACGGCAGTTCATTCCACACACATTCCCCGGTCTAATTTTGTTAATGTGTCACGAACAGACTGGTCTCCAAATCACTCTCAAATTTAAGATTAAACTTCTTAAACATTTACTGTGGCAACAAAAAAGTGCTTTCAGAATTTAAGATGGCCATGATATGCTGTCAGAAGAGGCCAACACACTCCCACACTTGCTATAAATAACGAACCAGAACACAAGTACAGGCTAGATTTAACTGAATTTTTTCAATCGCTGCAAAGTACACTTTGCTACATGTTGAAGAGATAATGTGTCACAACACATTTTGCATAAAGTGAAGGATCTATCTATGAGAAACACTTCTGGTTTGGATTTCCCCCCAGCCAGCATCATGGCAGGGACCCTCTCACTAGAAGTGCTCTAAATCTCAGTCTGAAGCAAGTGGGCGCCATTTCACCCAGGCAAACAGGGTCTCAGCCACCCGTATATTGGGTGGGGTTTGCCATGTGGAGCTTAACTCCGGTTGCAGGCGGGTGGGCAGAGTGCTCTGAGAGCTCTGGTACTCTTCTCCTTTCTCTGACAGAAGTTCACAATTCTGTTTTTTAGACCCTCTGGTTAGTTTTTGATAAGGCCACGGGTGAGGGCAGGCAACCAAGTCCGACGGAAGGGGTTTGATTTCATTTGCACGTCACCTTTCAGAATATTTCTGAAGTTTTCAAAAAGCAATGATGAAACCCCTGCTGTAAAACCAGTGTTATGTCCCGTGAAAGACAGTTCAGGTGCAGAGTATTTAAGGTTAGAGTACTTCTGAACTTCATGTGTCCTAGGGCTGGGGTACTTTTGGACTATTGGCTTATAAAAGGAAGTTTGCTTGCCTTGATTAACTAAAATCTGAATGCTCTTGGTTGCACATTGCAAACGTATCCAACTGTGACTCCAGAACTTAATCCACCACGAGCAACTCAAACCCAAAGCAGGTTCAGCCATGTCAGAGCAAACTGGCTATTCCATTTAGCCTTTTCTTTTAACAGTATTTTATAGCCATCTCCACATGGCCTCTGATGCAATTGCTACCAATGATGTAGGGCAATGGAAAATCAATCAATCATAACTATTATAGATGCTCCACCTTTCCTGTTATTGGACTTCCATTCTTTATTTTGTTTGTGTCATGCCTCTTTTCCTGGTCCTGCAAAATTTATTTCTTTACCTAACACTCAATATATTGATATGCTTACTATATCTTGATGAGCTACAGGCTACGTATCCATGCTACACATGAAACATTACAATTTTAAGAAACTTAAAAGTTAGGTATATTTTAATACAATTCAGTGTATTTATTGAAAAAAAAAATAATCTGGAGAAGTCATATTGTTCTACACTCCCTTCCCCAGCAGTTTCAAAGCAGTGTTTCTAAAAACACACACATATGTGTATGTTGTTATCCTCCACGTCAACAGGAAGACTTATGGGCTAAATTTCTATTTTAGCACCATTGTAAAACCTACAGTGCATTTGCCTAGAACATCAGGAACATCTAATCCGTTAGCACATGCAGAAGAACCTTTTTTTTTTTTTGTAATAACAAAATCTGGCTCTCTGCCTGGGATGTTGAATTTCTTTCAGGCTAGCATGGTTGTGGGGATTTAAACACCTGATTTATAGTTTTTATCATTCTCCTTAGTGTGTTGAAAGTGTTTCTGAGCATGTGACTGATGAAACCAGCAAGAATTTGGAATGACCTGAATTTAAGAGATACAGATGTGTTACAGAATCATATTATTTTTATAATAGCTGCAATTAATTATCCTGGACCAGTCATTGCAGTCATTGCAATGGACAGCGCTTTTGGGAAAAATGTGTAGTTATGTTTATGTAGCACACCCTAAGATGCACAGGTGGGGTAGTGCCACCCTAGCCTGGTCATGAGTTATTACACTCAAACTTGTGCAAACATTCAGCTCAGTGTAAACTCCTGTCCCATTATAGTCAGCAGCAAAACTCTCCAAACTGCAGTGAGGAATTAGAATTTAATGGAACTACATTCTTATTTAAAGAATAATTAAAGAATTTAATAACTACAAAAGTTACTTTCCCCAGGAATGGTAGTAAAGCAACCAAGCTAAAATAAGATAAAATAGTTATCTCACAACAGTGACATTATTTCTTCTTTCTGTCATGATCTGTTTGACGTTGCTCTTCAGGAAAGAAGTTCTGTGCTCTCCTAGCTCATCAATAGGTAGCTTTGTGTAAATCATTCCCATTAATGAATACGTCTTCCTGATTTGGAAACCTCAACATCAAGTGTATGACAATTGTTCCATTAACAGGGTAACAGGTTTTGTAGCATTAGTATCAACTGTAGCCTAAATGGGTGTCAGCCCAGCCATTATTGAATGGTGTGAATAGCTAGAAGTTGTAGGAACCCAATCAAGTTTGGTCCCACTGTCACTGTGGCAGAGCCCATATTCTAGCTTGGCTTTACCTACTAGGAGTCAACCAGTCTTTTTAAGTCTTGGACCTCTTTTTTAATTTTATATGTTTAAGATTCCTTGGATCCCTGACACTGGGTCACTCAATAAACCATCTGTATTGCCTTTAAGCAAAAGCATTGAGTTTAAACCCTTTCCTCTGGTGGGGAAGTCAAATTCTGCATCAGAATTAGCAGGGGTCCAGGTCTGAATAACACTCAGTTTTACAAGAGATCAAGACTGGGGCTGGGGCTCTGAAAATCAAAAAACTGATTTGTTGCTCTGCAAAACTAAACACCTCAGTAGATCTCAAATGCTTCGATAAAATGGGCTGTCCCTGGGCTCCTCTCCATCGCAATAACCTCAGCTGGGCACTAGGGATCTCTTTGAGCGCCTCCCACCTTCACTCTGGTTTCTTGCACAATGCTGCCGCAGACCCTCCGTGTGCCTCCTGGGGACCCTGCATATGCACAGAAAGGAAGAGAAGGCTCAAGCTTGGCAGAAGATAGAGCTGAACAGTTTTTTTCTGCTGATGAAGCAACAAAACGTCACGGAGCGATTTGTTTTTGCCTGAAGTAATGATTGCGGTGTCGCAGGAAAGCAACTGGTGCCAGAAAGTTAATCATCAGGCCCTTTGCACACTTGCTTCCCACAGTCTGAAAATTCAGTTCTGTATGTTAGTGCAAGCTCCTCATATTGTCATTACAGTCGTGGGACTAAGTACCCTGAAGTGACCACTCTGGATTTTACCATCACTTTTCCCATAATTTATCTTAACAGTAGACAAGGTATAGCCAGATAAATTAAATCCACACTGGTGGATCATCACTGAACTGCCAAATTAAAATACATGTCAATATTTTATTTTCTTATCACACCAAAGTATTCATTACCAAGTTCATCTAGAGATGCTCAAATGGAAAGCGACACAGCCACTTATCATATAGACATAAACAGATTACTTGTAAGGATTATGTAGTTAAATGATACAGAAATCCTGACGACCACTTAGTAAAGGTCTTTTTGAAATGGACTGGAAACACAGGGAAACCTACAAATCTTGTGCGTTGAAAGCTCAGGTCCTAATTATTCTTACTTAATGATATCTCATAGCATGACTCCATGCAGCTGAGGAAATAAATCCCTTACCTCCTTATGAGTCCAAGAATAGCTCTTTCTGCACACAGAAATTGATGAGAGCCTTGCCCAGATTAACGGGAATGCTTTCTAGAGCGCTCTGCTTGGAGGATCTCATCTTTCCAGTATTTGTTATGCTTATCTGAACTTTTGTTTAACTCCTTTGCTCTTCTGCGTTTCTCTATGAAATATTGATTTTGATCAGAGGCCAGAAAGAGGGTGGAGTTTTCCAACACTGGAGCCACAGCAGCTGGGACTGCAAGGATTAAAGACATCAAGGAAGAGGGCGGCCACTTCTCTAGATTCAATACTTCACCACCACTGCTGGGAGGTTTCATAAATGTTCACAGCCATTAGCTAATTACAGACACTTGAATCAGCTCCCATTTCGCTTCTCTTTCGCAAGGTCTTTCTTCGCCTATTTGTCTTGTCACAGTTTGGATTTCTTGTTAGAAAACATCAATAGTCAGAAAGTTAAGAAAGAAGTTACAACCCCCATCGATCCGTATCGCTGTATCTTCAAGTTAACTACATGATGCTGTTCTATGAGCCTTGTTGGGCTGCGCAGCCAGAGCCCAAGCAGCTGGGATGCACACTTGTGGGGTTTAGGTTCAAGCACAGCCTCCACTGTCCCCACCCCTCCCAGGTTTCAGGTTTATTTCAGAGCCTGCCTACCCCAAATAACAGAAATTTGGAAGAAGCCTCCAGCTACTTTCCTCCTATGCAGCTTTAGATGCCATCTGCAGCAAGGCAAATACACAAATTAACAATAAAAACATATCTTACACCCCCTGAGACCAGGGTCTTGGTTTTTTAAGCAAAACTTCACTTCTCTTTTACGGATACTGAGAAGAGCTGGATTCAGCTGTGGGTAGCTATTTAGCAGTCCGAGTGCAGTGGTGGATGCTGGAGCCATCTTTAGTGCTGGTCCCACAAACTCGTGGGACTTCTTCCTGCGGGACTTCTCAGCATCAGGGCTGTCATGCAGCAGGACCAGTGGCTCTCCCTTATGTGCCTTGGTTGACATCCATGTTCTTATCATTTCTTCTTCCCAGAGAAAGTCAAAAGCTTGGATTATTTGTTGGGAGAGGTCATCTTTCTTCAGAGTCTCAGCCAGGCATGCATATGCAACTGGAAAGGAGAGCGTGAGGTGTTCAACTCAGCTCCGTGCCAGGCTGGACCCAGAACAAAACTTCACTTCAAACAGGTTTGAAAGAAGGACAGCTCATGCATCTGAGATGATCTCAGGACATTTGAATAGGAACAGCGTGTACCTCCCTTGGTAGGTAAAAGTAGGTCAACTAGTATTGTCAGAAAAACAAACATCTGGGTGCAGCAATCTTCTTCAGATGCATGGTATCACTTTCAGTGACGTGACTGGGCAAAATCTGGAGATATAGCAGTTCTTCCAGTCTAGGAAACATGTGGCTTCAGTCATGGTTAATCATATTACCTATGCTGTACAAACTTCTTCCTTGCTTGAGGCCAAGACAGGTCTGGAAATCAAGAAATACAATTCTGTTTCTGGTAAGATTTACCCTTCTATTGTGTTTTCTTCACCTGAGATATAAAAAGCACTCATTAAACATGAAATAGCTGATCTTTGCAAAGTCTTTTTGAAATAGATGAACACCAGTCATATTTTTACACTGGAAGCTGGGGCATGGGGAAGCTATATGGACTGACTACTGTCATGTATTAGTAGAATCAGGAGGTCTGTATTTTTCATTATAGTTTTCTAACAGCAAGTTGTTCTTTAATATTTCATCCATAGGCTTATCTGGTTTCAATGAGTCGCTTGCGTGGCTCTCACTGAGCTAGCTTTAAACTAAATAGCTTAGAAGCAAGGTAGCTGTGTTGGTTTTGAAGCTGGATTTCTGGTCTTTCTCAAATATCCAACACTGAGATGATGGGTTCTCCAGTGGTTGCTGATTTTGCAGTTTCACAGGTATCTTATTTAAAGTCTCATTGTGAGTTGCAGACTACGTATCTCAGAGTTTCCCATTTACCCATAGCATCTCCAACAGAGATGCAGCAGTTCCTGTTCAGGAATTAATCATATTTTATATTCATCCCAGTAGATTCAAAAAGGAGCTCAAGGCAAAGAGAAATTTTCCCACTACAAGAGAGTTTCAGCTCAGAGGTGAAACCCCGCAGCGGGCTGGTTAGCAGTTCTTCACAGTATCTAAATTTCACAGCTGTAATTCTTTATTTCTAACAGCAACAATGAAGACATGGGTGAGACTGGCATGCCTTTACCACTTCATCCTCCCAAGTTATAGTATTACTTAAGATTTTCAGACCTGGATCTCAAATACTGTAGAAACCAAAAAAAGCCAAGCCTGTGTGAGCCCACTATGCCACTTTTTTTAATCCACAAATTCTGTTGAATTCATTTTCCCCCCAGAGACTTCATACTAGCTTTCTTGGGCCTCCCACGGACCTTTCCAGGGTCCCTCCTTGCCTCCTTCCCGTCCATGAGCATGGGGTCACCAAACCTGGTGAAGCAACGGTGACCGGTGGCAAGCAGTGCATGTTGTCAGCAGAGGACAGGCCACCAGCTTGGCATAAGCCAGCAGGCAGCTGTGGTACCCATGCTTGAGAAAGCCCATGTCCTGCTCCCCATCTCCACCCTCTTTACAGATCCCTGCCATTTCACTGCTGTTGAATTCTTGCATTTTCGGTTTCTCCGAGTCCTTCACTTTTCAGCACAGCATGTGGAGCAGGGAGGAGAGGGGCTCCATAGCCCATGGGATTTAGGCGCAGAATAGAGGTCCCAAAATCTGCAAAGCATGGAGTTGTACCAGTACATGGAAGCATAGGAGAAAAACACTATTTTCAACTCTTGTACATGCCTACAAGTGGGGCCCCTGGTGGCACAGGCATATGGGCTGGTAGGGCTCTCCCCCAGGCTCCCAGGTTTTGTGGGCAAGTGCGGATGCTGCAGCAGGGGTAGAGGTGCAACTGCAGCCACAAGGTGACCCTAGTCTCTCACTCTTGGCATCTTGTTCCTCTTGGTCTCACAGGCATTGCATAGGGTCCAGCAGACAAACAGGGCTCTGTGGAGAAAGCTTCGCTCAGGGTTGAGCCTGTCTGTGCAGGGCCATCTATGTAGCAAGCTGCTGAAGCCCTAAGGGAAGGGTCCTAGACAGTGAATGAGCTTGCTCAAAAGGGCAACCGGCCAGGGCTTTAGGGTTTTGACAGACCAAAAGAAGCGCAACACAGACCCGCGGCAAATGGATCTGACTGTGGAGCAAAAGCCATGCTCAAGATGTATCATGCAGAGGTAACCTGCACCTTGCCAGGTCACCTGGGACTTCATGCAGGGCAGCGTCCATCCCTGGGACTCTGCAGTGGCAGAGCACGGTGACCTGCCAGCCCTCCCCCTCAGTGTGCCTTGGCGAGGGGGATAATGTATCAGCATAGGTATGTCACTGCCAGCATCTGTGGGGAATCCCAAGCCTAAAACCCCCACGAAAGTATTTTATATCCCCACCTACAGCAATATTGTAGGCTATAAATTTTGTATGTGGTCACTGTGTTCTTCCAGAGCATGTAGGCGGCTGTCAGCTTCCTAATCCTGGATTTATTGGCAGCAATGAATGGAGAGAGGAGAGAGGAGGCTCTCGTCAGGGACTGAGAGGACAAGCCTATTCTCGGCATTTTGGAGGACTCTCTTGATGGTGGTTAGATGCACTGGAGTCCCCACAGACTCCCATGAATGTCACCCTTCCCAAACCTGAAGATGATCCACCTCTGCAAGCAACCTCCTCAAGTTTCCAGTACAACCTGTCCCTCAATTTCCCTTCCTTTCTTATACCCACATCCTGTTCTTATACCCACATCCTGAGCTCCCCATGGCCACTGATGGGGAGCTCAGGCAGAGCAAACACTCAAGCTCTATCTCCTTGCAAGGAGATGATTTCCCAGGGCAGCATCTGACCTCTGAAGCAGAAAAGGAAGACTTTGGGAAAAATCGCAGTGATGGGCTATGGCTTCTCTCTGCCTGGGGACGAGACACATCAGAGACCAGCAAGTCCCACCTGCCAGAGGTGGGAAGCCCAAATAAGGGCTTCCAAAAACCCCAACTTCATTTCTAGGACTCCTCTGGTCCCCATAAATGCTCATTTTCCAATACCAAGTAGTAGTAAAGGCTGCAAAACCATGAGCTGGAGTTGACAGCATTTTTTTTTGTAGCCAGTTGAAAGGTATGAGGGGATTTTGCTGGAGGACAGCAGACCTAGAGCAAGCCTGTGGCTCTGCTGACTTCAGAGACACACCTCCACATCTCCAAGCTCTCCCCTCCTGCAGCACAGAAAGAAATCTTAGCATTCATCCATAGCATCTTCTTTCTGTTGTGGCAGGAGTCTAAAGCCCCATGGCAAGCCAGCAGGTAACGATGTTGCTCACAGGTTGGTTCCAGCTCCTGACTCTCCAAATCACAGCTACAGGCGCCAGGTTATAATTTGTTATTAAATGCATGGCAGTTTCCTTACTGTCCTCCATGGATTTTAGCATTTCTTTCAGAAACAAGAGGATTGTTTTTCTGTTTGTACCTATGAAAAGAGGTGCCTTGATCTGGAGTGCTCTTCTATGAAAGCCAGGCAAGAAAATATTTCAGAAGAAAAGGAAAAGCAAGGAAACACAGAACTGTTTCCTTACATCACTCACATGCACTCTGCTACCTAAAGACAGTCGAGCTCAATTGAAGTGTCCCACATTGTGCAAACATGTGAGCATCTGGCAGAAGCGAATAACTTATACGTCGCTGGTGTGAGTGAGTGGAACTCTTGCATCCAGCAAAGAGCAACAAGTATTTTGCCATATAAATAAGTGACAGCTTTGGAAACGAATTCATTTTAAAAGAGCCTGACAACTTGAAACCTAGCCACTTTGCAAAAAATCATTTCAAAACATTTTCAGGTTGATATCTTCCCTGAATTTTCCCCATAACTCTTAGAGTTTCATTTTTTGTATCGTTTAAAATTGCTCCCTCTTGTTCTGTTGTGAAGAATACACACACACATAAAAAAGCTACAGAGAAAAACCAATCATCTGTGCAGATTTACATGATAAGACAAAACAAGGAATGTGTCATGATTGAGGAAAAATCTAACAAGAGAAATCAACATGAATATAGCTGGTCAAATAATTGTTTCAAGGACCAGAGAGGGAAGGCAGGAGAGGATGTTAGATGACTTTATCCTTGTAAAACAACTCTCTGACATACCTGCAATAAAATTGAGCGTCATCTGTTTACCAAGACAAGCAGCTCCAATCCTGCAAGCTCTGCACACACCCCTGAACCGATGCGGAGTTGTGCTATTTCACTTTTTTTTGTGTGTGTGTTACTGACTAACAGCACAGTTTAGAGCCATCTTCAACATGCTATGCCTTGATGCAGGGAACTGGGTTTTCACAGCACTGTCTGCAGCAGCACTGATTCCAGGCAAAAGGGTCTCAAAAGACTTTTTTGCATTTCCCACTTTGGCTTCATCCAGTGCTAAAAAATGAGTCTGTTTAAGCATAACTCACAGTTGTCTCTTTCAGATCGTCTGTAAAATGTTAATGTAATGTGTTCCCGTTTAAAGATCCCTTTGCACTGCAAGAGCCACGTGAAGCCGTCTATAGAGACAGGAGAGAGCCCAAATTAATCTAACGTGGAAGAAGGAGGAACAGCGAACCTTTGCAAAAGGCATGGTGAAATCCACCCAATGCAAGCGAGCCCATTTGCCGTGTGGGCAGGCGGCATGATTAGCGATGGGCGACACTGTCCACCCTGGTGCCAGAGAGCTTCTCGGTTCCATTCTACGAACCAGGCAAGATGTGACTCACGCAGTTTGCTTGCAAAGAAGGAGGACCATCTGCTAGTCATGAGCAGATGACAAATTCACTGCATTGCGTCTTGTCCCTACTTCCAAACTTGTAAGTAAACACATTTTGTAACCTCTCTCAGAATATTTGAGAGCTTCGATAATGGAAAAAAGTTTAAATTTATGTAACGCACGGGGGGGAAAAGGGGGGAAATGCTTTATTCTGAATGGGGTTCGAAAGCACCCGCTCCGACTTGGTGCCAGCTCTTGTAAACTCCGGCTTTTCCCTAAGCGAGAGGCTGCCGTTCGCGGGGCCGCGGCGGCGGCGGTGCCTGCGCTCCCCCGGGCGGCCGCCGCTCCGCGCTGCAGCCCCGGCCGCTGCCGGACCCCGCCTGCCCCCTCGCTTCCCCCCTCGCCCACCACCGGCACCCAGACCCCACCCAGGGGGCACCCCAAGGCCGGCAGCCCCGCACCCCTCTGCTAGAAATGGGAAATCTCTGATCCCCCGCATCATCCCCCCCCGCGACTCCAAGGAGAGCCCCTGCAGCCGCCCCGAGGGGTTTGCCGGGGGGTCGGCAGCCCCTCCGTCCAAGCTTGTGCTGGTCCTTCGCAGCCAAGCCCGTTCATCGGCAGGTCCTAAGGCAGGTTAAGGCGGGAGTTACGGCCTCCTGCAGTGCCAGGGGCGAGGGAGCTAGGCAGCGCAGAGGTGAGGGCTCCAGTACCAGCAACCTCTGCGCCTCAAACAGGTCTGGCCAAAACTCAAGCTGATACCCATGCATTGAATTTAAGCTTGCATATCCAAAGGAGTCTAAGGAATTTAAGCGTCCGTATCTCAACTGTCTCTCAGCCTACAGACTGGTAGGAGTAGCGCAGAGTGAGCAGGAAACATTTTTATTTGGCTTAGCAAGGGCAATGTCCAGATAAGGTATCCCCATGCTTTTTGAAGGACAAGAACATACAGTAAACAAAAAAATTGTATTAATTTCACATACGAAAGCTGTACACTAAATGCAGACATAAGAAGGCCCAAAATCATAGGACCACCTTCATCCTACATGAGTTCAGCCCCTACTGCTCTTAGACATGTTACACTCTCCATTGAATGTAACTTTGCTGTTTTTAGAGAGGGACTGTCCTTTTCCAATTGATCTCATGGTGAATAACTGTTTTGTTCTGAGTCTTTGCCATCTGGACCAGACCGACAGGATGATGAAGGACTAACCATGTTATCTCTGAAAATTGAAATTGGAGGAGTAGGGTGATGATGAGCCCTGTGGCTGTGCAAATCACATGTTAGCTAGCCCGAGGAAACCCTCTGTTGCTATTCTGCCTCTTCTATCCCAGCTTTTCGTACTCCACAGTGCATCTGCCTGAATGATTCCCTGACATTGGCAGCTTTCAGCACCTCTGCTTCTTCTGGGTTTCATAAATACTCGTTTTTCAAACGCTGGAAGATGACGCAAGATGTCCCAGCCTGTCCTCAGCCTCCCTGGTGTTTGCTCACACCTGAGCAAGGAGAGCAGAGCAGCTAAAGGCAGGGAAAGAAAGCCAGGGACCAGCAAGAGACCTCTGCAGACCAACTTGTGCAATCACAAGAAGCAGTGCATAACCCTGGGGAAAGCCCTCGAGTCTTTTGCTGGCCAGGGCACCCATGAAGCCATTATCCTCACTTGGTGGCCCTCTGGCTTCTCTTCCTTGCTCGAGTATTCCTTCTGCAGACGCTCCTCATCACCCACCCCACCTTCCAAGGACTTCTGCAGCTGCTTATCTCTCCCACTCCTCTTCTGTCTCTTCATGCTATCTCACCTACAAGCACAAATTCAAATTCTGTTTCCCTGTCCCTGGTAACTTACAGATCTGCTTCCCTTCTGTATCTATCTCAGTGGAGGCCTGTCCCTCTGACACCATCCAAAAGACACCCTTCCCCCAGCTGAAGCCCAGCATGGTGAGAACAGAGCTGCTCAGCTGGCAGCCCTGGGACATACTGCATGGCCTCGGAAGCATGCTGCCTGTCCCACAGGCACCCCTAGGAGACAACTTTGGCTCAGACTTCTCACAATCCCAGAGATTTTATTTTTTTCTGGGTACCATCTTTACGCTGTGGCCTTTCATTTCCTTTGAGCTAAAATTCCTGTGCCGGCTTCTGGCATTTCAAATCTCAGCTACTCCCACCTCCTTTTCTTTCTGGCCCTGACAAACACTGTCTCATCCAACTTGTACCCAGCTTGAACACTGCTACGAGCATCCTTTCCTCACGGGTGGCTTTGGCTCTGTTGTTGCTGCCTCTATCCCCCTTCCCCTGCTCTGCTAGGTCCAGCAGAAGCCCCTTTCCTCTGTTCTGAAGGGCCCACGGTGCATCACTCATTAAGCGGATAGAATTTCTGCCTTCAGCTAGCCCTTAATACGAGCCTCGCTTGCCTACTTGATAGATTTTCAGACAAGCACCTTTGCCCGTTCACTCCCACCACTCCTCAGTCGTGAGACGGGCACACCACAAACACCCGCGCAGCTGCTCCCTTGTCTTCTCCCTTGTCTTCTGTCAAAATCATCATCGAAAGCCTCTGGGATGCTCTCAGAAAATCTTTGCTGTGGACTGCCCCTGTGCTGAGCTCTTTCTTTCTGCTTTCCCGTCTCTTCGCCTGTTTTGTCATTTCCCTTTGCCTCTGCTTTGGTGCTAAGCTGTCTAGTACAGGGATGTCTTTTTTCCTTGACCATTTAATATGTGGTGTGGTGATGTCCTGATCCTTGATTGAGATTCCTACAAACTATGGTGATATGAATAGTAAATCATTAGGATCGATTCCCTGGTGCTGTACTGTCACTTTAGCCATTCGCTACAGCTTCTGGTAGCAATTTGTATTTAACTTTGCTTCAGCACCTCAGTCCGAAGGTAGAAAATGTGTGATCTTAGTTACCTCTAATCATTGCTGGCTTTAAAAGCAGTTGTGGACAAGCCATAGAAATAAGTGCCATAATTCCTTTCCTCAGAATGAAGATACCAGTTTCTCTAGTGTTACACTTTTTAACCCATTTTACTCAAATTTAATATAGTTATTTAACTTTCATTTTCTTTCGGCTACTAACCCCTCACCTAGTTCAAATGATTCATCCCTACTGCATTCACTGCCCAGGAATGTTGGCTTTCAACAAACTACAGCAAATAATGTAAAATAAACACGAGTGTGCTTTCATCTCACAACAATCTGGGTTAAGTACATATTTCACACACTGCACCACAGGATATGTTAAATTAAAATCAGAACCACCAGATTTAAAAATCCAATGCCAATTCAAACCATTGCCGAGTTATTTCTGTATTCACTTATATGCAATAGTGGGCATGAGTAACTGCCATTGCTTTGTTAACCCTAAAATGTGCCATTTGAGAACTTTTTTCTTCATTAGTTGAGGAAAACCAAGCAATTTTATTAGAAACTACTCTTAGTAGAAATTACTCCTATATACTGTTGAGTATCCTGATCTCCTTGAACAAATCTGAGAGCTTACAGACAGTCGTCTTTCCATCTTCCTCTTATTTTAGTGTTTCACATTTCCAAAATTTCTTTCAATCACACTCTGAAAAAGCAACCTGGAATGGCTTCCTTGAAATGATAAATACATTTTTAAATGTCTGCTGCTTCTTGCTGCCAGAATCAAGCAGTCTGGGTCTTGCATGTATTCATTTTCTAGTCAAAAGATGTATGAGAGCTACATTTGAACAAAATACTGTAAAAAAGAGGTTGCAGAGACTGGGATCTGACAGGAAAATATCCATGTACTGGGCAAGACTCAGATTTAATGCACTCTTACTCTAGATTTCCATAGTGTAATGTTTTATGAATCTAGCTTCTCATGCCAGCAACACTAGGATAGGAATCGTGCTTGGTTGTTGATTTATTTTGAAGATATGCAGAATAGGCATTACATTTCCTTTAGACTATAAACGCAAGACTAGAGATTCCCTAAAATTTAGAAAGACTCTCTTTCAATGCCGTGTTGCTATGTTTAGACTTTAGCAGCCTCTAAAAGCCAGAAATTAAATTCTGGGGCTAGCAAGAGGAAAAGAGAATTATTGTAGTTCAGCTCTTTTCTTTCTCCATATTATGGCTTGACTAGGCTTTTGCTTTCCCTCTGCAGTGCCTGCTTGAAGGCATGAACAGGGACGTTTTGGGGAGCTTTGCTAACGCCCTCCTTTGACAGTGAGACTCGGCTTTCTCTGAGTTGCTTGGAAGGATCTGCGCTTATGGGAATGACTGAAGTGTCCTGGGGACAGAAAAATAAAAAATTTCATTTCAATAGGTTAATGGTTCCTGGATCCTGAAGGATCTACCACTTGCCAAAACTTCTGCTTGCTTTTCTTCTTTCAACGTTCATGCTGCTGTAAAGCTAGACAACATCTTTCCCCAACCAAGGAAAAACATTGACCTTTACTGGTGTTGACAAATACAGCAGAAGACAAATCCAGATACAAATATTTTCATGCATTGCCACAGAAACTCTTTGAGAGCTGTATGGCCCTGTCTGGTCAGCTAAAATGTGAATGCGGTCCCTTGGCTGAAAACGGATGGAAAACCTTTCTCTCGCTAACAAAGCAGCACTATGTGCTCTTCCACCCAGCACAGGAGGAGAAACGTCTCTATTCCTGCAACCCTGCTTTGTTTCTCTTTTAGGTCCGGTCTTGTATAAGGAGGAAAGTGATGAAGCTTACTCTTAGGACTAGGGGTTGGAGGAGGTGGTGATAAGAAGGGCAGAGGAGTTGGTTTTAAAAGATGTGCGGGTCAGGCATTTTATGCTAGCTGAGACTTTGAGAGACAACTGAATATTTGCATTCCCAGAATTAGAACAGCTTTTTTACAACTCTACTGCTGTAATTGCGGTTTAGAGCTCAGTTCAAAACCCAGTACTACCACAACTGGCACTGGTAAAGAAAAGAGGATAAATAAGCTAGTAGTTTTTCCTCCTTTGAAATTAAAAAAATGATAAATGTCAGGATTTTCAAAATTACAGGAAAATTCAGTCTAAGGGATTTTCTCAGCTGGCTTCAACAGTCTTCGTATCCAGTCCTTGGAGAAAATACTACTTCTAGAGCAAAATATAATAACAAGAGAGATGAGAACTGAATCTCATAGCCACTGTAGAGCAGAATTAGATCTTACTTCATTCCTGTAGAGGTTATATGCTCAATTAGAATAGCTTTTCGGTTGAAGTCCTTATTCTCTAATCTCCAGTTGTGCCTGTATTACAGGTTAGGGGAGCAGCAGGGCAGGCTTGTGCCAGGAGATGGTGAGCAGAAGCAGGTACATCATCAGGAGAGGAGAAGGACAAGGGAGTAAATCATCCATAGTATCTCCACAGGCCAGCCCACTGAAGAGCTGCATGGAAATCCTCCACGGTAACTTTTTTCCCACCAGAAAAAAATTATAATTTGTTAAAAATAAAGGGTTTTCTCTAAGTGGGGTGATTCAAAGAGAACTCATTTTGAAAAACAAATTTTTAGAGAAAGTCTTCCAAGAAGGTCTCACCTGAACTTTCTGGAAGCAGATGTTTCAGTTTTTCAGTTTGGAAAGACAAGTGTACCAGGGTTTGACTTTTATTTTACAGTACGTGAAAAAAAAATTTTTTTGAAGGTGGGGCAAGAATGAGACATTGCCTTTTTATCAAAATGAAACATTGAGAGCAGTTCAGAAAGGGATTTTTATGGGTTCTTTTTGGGAGTTTAGTTTGGTCTCATAGGAAATCTGGGAGAAAAATAGAGTGCCTTTGTTCCATTCTGAGAAAGAAGAATTTTTCAAACCCATTGCTTGACCTGTAGACCCAAAAAATCCATGTCTCACCCATCCCTAATACTCAGGAGCCTGTACCTTTGCCATGGCAGGGCTGGAGTTGTGCTGTGGGTGCTTGGTGGGAGCACAGCCAAAGAAAAGCACTGTGCTGTCAGGGGAACAGAAACTTCAGCTAGTGGGTAGGAGTGGGTGAGCCTGCGAATTACCCATGCTCGTCTGAAAACTGGCAGCCTGGCTGGAAAGCATCCAGGATCTCCGAGTGCCCAGAGATTACAGGCCAGCCCAGGAAACAGCCTGCTTTAACAGCTCTGGGACACCCGGGAGGCCTTTTTTGGTTCAGTGCAAACCTTTACTCACACGCACACGCCCCACCTTAAGCAGCAATCCAGTCATTCTCAAAGAATGTCTTAAAAATAATTAAATGACTTTACATCATGTTCCAGGAGATTAAATTTTTCTGCCTTGCATTTCTTAAAGCTACCGGCTTATAAGGTAGCACGTCAAAGTAACAAAAGGTCATACGTGGCACTGCTTGCTGCCTCCAACAAGGAGGAGTAGCCTGGTACCTTATTACCCCTTGTATTTGCTAAGGAAAGGAAAGAAGAAAACTGTAACAGTCCTGGCTTGGGCTAGGTAGTGTCCCCTATTCTCTGTAATACAAGCGCAGGATGGGGCATTTGGGATCGCTTTACCTCCTGTTAAGTCATGGACGTCTTCCCAAACAGGGGTTGAACATCAAAAGTAAGTCCTCCTCAGGTGGAACGTGAAGATTCCCTTCATTTCTCCAGTATTTGTACACACAAACAAACCAACTAACAAAACCAGATTAAAAGTGAGGAAAAGCTCTAAATAATGCCAGGGTGGTATCACCTGCTGGGCTTGGGAGGCTGTTTTGTTTTTCTTTTCATTTTTTTCACTTTCATGAGATTTGAATATCCATATTTTAAGACTATCTGTGCTGGAGGGAAAAAAAAAAAGGATCATCAGCAATAGGCAGAAACAGCTGCTAGAAACAGTTCTTGGAATAATGCACTGCGAATAAATGAATGCCTTCACGTCAGAGCGAGACAGAAAGGAGAAGAAGTGATGGGGCAGGTCAGCTGGTGCCCAGAGCGAGGTGCCCTTCGGTTGGGCTTGGCTTGTGCATAGGCAGGGTAGCCATCCCTGCCCAGCCAGCCCTTGGGCTCACTGGTGGCTCAGACACACCTGCACCAGTGGTGGTCAGGGCACCGAATCCTGGGTCACAGCCCGGCTCCGCCGACAGTGGCACAAGAGTTTGACGCAACATTTCCCCACATTTCTCTTTCCCTCCCTGTTATGCCACTGTTGCAAGCTTCTTTTTTAGGAACGCTTTTCAAACCAGCTTAACTGTGATTCTTTGGGGGAATCTCAACTTTCTTTTCGTATTAGAATAATGAAAAATGTGGGTGACATTGCCAGCCACTACTCTACATCACACACCCTGGGCCTTGTTCCCGTCCCTGGTACCCCAAACCTCAGTACAGATGTGGCTCTAATAACCTCTCCTGGGCAAGCTGCTAGTCTCCTCGGGTGGAGAAAGGACATAAAGAAGAATAAATATCTCAGGACAAATGAAAAGATTTTCCCAACGTTTCTCTCTCTTCTCAAGTGTTTGATGAAAACGTTATCGAGGAGGAAATAGGGATTGAAAGAGAAAATGACAGTCTATGGGCTTTGTGTCAGACTCAGAATATGAAAGATGAGAAAGGAAAGAAAGAGACAAAAGAAAGGGGAGAAATAATATGAAAATGAATGAAAGAGAGGAAATGGCCAAGATATGAAAAAAAAGTGAGAGACAAAGTGGCTGAGAAAAGACGGAGAAGAAATTTTGAAGGAAACATGTGAGGCTGCAAAATAGTAGCTGTACATGTCTCTAGTGGAAAATAGTCATTATGGGGCATGTATAAGCAAATATGACATTAAAAATTACACAATAGCAGATAAGTAAAGGCTGTGGGTAGGTCTGGATAGTTCTCCTCCAAATAAGGCAGCTGAAAGTCAGCGTTCCCTTATTACAGCTATTGTGAAGCTAAAGTTCACTTGTACTGAAATGTTTCCTTACTTTGTATCATAGTCTGATAAGTGATTTGTTCCACTGGGAGAAAACCTTTTATCACCATGGCCCATGTGTGTTTTGTTGGCACAGTATCTGAAGTCCAATTATTCAATATACTTTTTCAGCTGGTGGGTATTTGAATTTTTAACAAAGGCGGAGTAAAACAGTGTTTTTGAAAAATTCTGTTTTGCACTTTCTCAGCTCTTCTTTTGCTACCTTTTCTCTCCGTCTACAGCCAAATTCCCTCCCTAAAGCACTGAGGCACTACAGCCCTTAAATCAAAAATCATTGAGTGTGTGTAATACCCTACTCACCCACAGACATACGGCTTCTTCCAGTGGCTGTTCCCAGCTGGACAGGCCGAGCACAGCCAGTCACATCTGCTTTCATCGAGGGACCACTGTGGGGACAACACGCGTAGCAAAACCAAGTGCCATAGCTGCAGCAGAGCAATGGGCTCTCCCAACGCTAGTGGAACCACTGCGTGGTGATTGCTTTGACAACACTCTCGCACTTGTTAAATTCCTCCTCTCCTTGATTTCATATGCTGAACGGTAGCCAAAGCCATAATTTGTGATCATTCTACCTTGCAAGCATCTTCCAGCACAACCAGGTGTCCTGTTACAACTAAAACTACCTGGAAATGGCATAGAACTTTTTCAAAATGTGCCATGTTGTGGAATTTGGATATGTAAACATCATATTTTTTTCAAGATGGCTTTTTTTTCCCTCCCACAGTAACTTTTACACAGTACACAGTAACTTTTATTTTGCCGGACTTTTTTTCTCTTCGGTTCTTGAATAATACAGGCTTTACATTTAAAAAAAAATACAGCCCTTTCCTTTGCCCATCCAGATGTGTGTGCCTCTCTCTAAACTGAAGAGCATCACAACTTTCTAGTATAAAGCACAGGATGTTTTATGGCAATAGTACATTTGACCATTTTGACCAATGGTCTCTGTAACTGAAAAGTACATATAAGTTAGGCAAAGTTAGGCAAAGGTTAGGCAATATGTAAACATTACGCATCAAGAGAGGCTAGTAATAACTGCTATAAACCACAGACTTGGTAAAAGCTGCTGATGGGCTAAGCACCCTACATTCAATGAAGAAACAATTTTCTTTCTTTGCGCCCCCAGCATCCCTCCCATTTAATGATGGCTGAAACAATCAATACCATCCCCAAGCCACTGATCACATGCCTTGAGATGTGCCCCTAAGGATTTCCTTGGAGACAGGTTGCAGATCAAGACATTGGAGTGCTGCTTGGCTGCAGCTCTATTAAAAATTAGTCAGACAGTCGAAGTAAGGAGAAAGCAATCATACAGCAAAAAGGAGTGTGGCCCTGGGTAGAAACCAAGACCCAATCCTTCTTTTAGCAGAGAACTTACTGAAAAGTCCAACCATCATTTCCCAACAAGGAAATGAACTTGTTGTTTGTTCCCACTGGTCCAGGAAGAAAAACAACGCAGGATAAATAAACAGGATTGCCCCAAATAAATATTTGTCTGTGAGTATCAGTGTCAAACTAGCATCCTTCTGGAAACAAACTGGTAAGATCATGAATGTTGTCTCTTCTGCTGGGATGCGAGAAATACTGCATGCAGCCACTGGACAGCACATGGACTTATGAATACAGAGCTGGGGAACTGGGACACTGCAGTGAAGACCTATCTCTCCTTCATTTGCAAAAAATCCCCAGGTCCAGATAAGAAAATGCCATTGAGAGAGAGACAGTAGCATAAGGTCAGTCTCAAGGTGACATGCCTTCCCCTTTCTCCGTGCTGTTGCCCTGTTGAGCTAGCTGAAAACCAAAGGGGGTTTTGCCATGTGAAACTGTTTACATTTCAGACAAAAAGACTTTCAGATTTTCTGCAAAGCACAAATTTCATAACTCTGGCAGTTATGGAAAATACTTAGTCCAGCATTCTGAGACTTCATTTAATCTTAGTAAGTTGTATCGCAATGCACGGGGTTTCATTTTTTGATTGATTAAAGGCCTGGCAGCAGTAGACATGACCATGGACCACTAGCAATCCCTCTGAAACAGCTCACTTATAGGTAAGCATGTTACAGTGATCTCAGAAAAGTGAGAAGGATCAATACGACGTGCCAGCAGGCACAATGGGGTGATGGCCTTGCACTGCTGAGCTCCATTCAACTAGGGGGCACTGTGAAATCACAGTGCTGCTCAGCGTACAGGTTGTAACCCAAATTTGCACCAACGCCGAGAAGACATAGGAACACAGATTAACTGCAGCTCCTCCTGTACAAGCCTGGATTTTGGCACACCTTTGTATCTGCTCACTGCCCCCTTGAATAACAATCCTTCTTTTTATCTAATGATTACATTTTAGGGGTACAGAATAGGAAAAGGTGTCTTGAATCACCTATCCCCCTCCTACCACAGATGACTACATCCTGTAAAGATCTTCAGAAACCTGCTCAAACTCTATCTTAAAAATGGTTTTAGAACAACATCGCTTAACACAAATATTGAAAGCCATGGTCCTGATAACATTCTGACTGCAAGCTTTGAAGTAACCTTTGAAAGCAGTACAAGAGGGTTATTTTCTGCTATCAGACGACACGTTATTCTGCAATGACATTTGCCTTCTCTCTGAGTGTAGCACACTGTGATTAAGAAGTGTGTTGCTTATCTTCTGTTCACAATCACTTGTAAAGATCTTAAATACCCATGCCACATCACCAGCCATCCCTCCTATTCTCTGCTACATTGTCATTTAGCTTTATGCTCAGTTTAACATTTTTGAGCCAAATCTGAATGCGTGGGACAGCATCATACTTGTTCCAGACACGTTCAGTGAATGCTGAGGTAGGATTTTATAAGCATCTCTGAAATCCCGTGCTACATTCTGTTACGATCCCTCCACCCAGAAGTTTTATGAAACAGTCAAGTTTCAAGGCCAGGAGTTACCATCATGATCATCTACCCTAATCTCCTGCGTAACATCTGCAGTATTTCATCCACTCAAACCCTTAATACCCCTAAGGGAATTACTGTTCCCTCTTATGTGAATGAACTCTCCTGAGCCAAGTAACTTCTGTTTAAAGTAAAAATGTTCCTCGAGAAAAAAAATAAAGTCCAGTCTTGCTTACATCACCTTTCAATATCAAATACCTTCTCTTTACATAGGAGCTAATAAACTATGGGCAAGCTGTCTGCTGACTTCATCAGTAAGCTAAACAAATGGAGCTTCAACTCTGTCTTTGTGAAGCATACTTTTCCACATATGTAAGGTTTTTGCACACCCTCCTTGAACTCTTTCCACTTGGTCACATTCATTTTGAAGAGGATGCCAGAGCAGACACAGCACTCCAGAAAAGGTCTTGCAGCCTGCCTCAGTCCAGATATCCAAAATACATATGTCTATTGCCAAGGCCATCCCAGGGGTCAAATCTCTTCTCTGGAAATCTGTAGCACGACTTCCCTGTGCTGCCCACGAGGAGCTGCTTTAGGGCCTGGGAAATGCGAACCGTTTCTTTGAACCTTCATGAGGAACCCAGGTAAAAGGCCAAGGCTGCAGACCAAAGCTCTGGGGATGGGAACAAGGGAGAGAGCCTGCTTTTGAGGACATATCTTTCTCATCAGTCCTGACACAGTTACCTGTTTAGGACATAGGTTTTTGTACGTACGTTGTCACAGCATTAAGGAGCTGCAGTTCAGGGTCAGAGCCCTGCTGTGCTGGACATTACAGATCCAAAGCCTAAACTGCTCCCTGCCCTGTGAACAACAATTTCTATAATTTTTTGCTACAGACTCAGAGCACTCATAGGGCTTTTGTGTATTGTTTCTCCCACTGTGATTCAAAGTAATGATCAACCTAGTTCTTCTGTATTTTTTTAATCAGTGCCTTATTTGCTTGCTTTCAACCCTCCAGGAGTGTTTCCAGTGGTTGAAAGGGCTCGTAAGCTAGGACATCAGAAAGCAGGTTGTCAAGCCTAGCAGATTTATGTACAGTAAAAAATTATAGTAAAGGTTTCATTTTTTTCCTAAATCTTTTCATTCCTGACCTATATTAAAAAGATAAATACAAATATTGATGTAATAAGCAAAACAAGGAGGATCAGGGGCTTTCTACAGGTATTGAAAGTAATGATTTAGCACTTCATTAGGGTTTACTTTCCTGTCTAATTCTCAGTCACAGCTCTGCTTGCCATGCCTGACTAGTAAAGGCGTTCAGTAAAGCAACTGCGGCTAAACTCAACAGGAAGCAATTGTGGAATACTTTTACGATAGAACAGCTTCGTGAAAGCAGTTATTATATTCATTGTTTTCACCATGAAAAAACAGTGCTGGCATGGGGATGAGGAAAAATGTATTGATACGTGATGTTACTCTTCACTTTACTTACTGAATATTAACCAAGATGAATTCAAGCCGTGTCATTCAACTCTGAATTTGTTTAGAAAGAGGTCAAGGAGTGAAGGAGATGGCATCCCATCCGAGGTTTGACTTGCATTTCATAAAGGGATGGGGACTATGTAACTGAACTTAATTCCTACTGGATATAGTAGATTTTCTTTCAGTTCCTGTCTAGAAATAAAAATGTTCTATCCTTATTAGAAATAGGATATTTCTTTAGAAAATAAAAAAGGTCTATCCTTGTTTAAAAAAGAAAGGCTGTGATAAAAATGATGAAAAAAGAGGTAGAGGCTGTAGTGGAAAGACTTTGGATCCTGATGGCCTCTCTTGGCTAGCTGCTCTCAAAACTCTTATTTTCACCCTGTGGGGACTCTGCTGGCCTTGGACGTGACTGCTTTTTGTGATTTAGCAGAAGGATGGTGCTGTGGCTAAAGCAGCAGTGCAGCACTCGGGAGGAATCAGTACAGTTTCAGGCTCTGACACAGACTTTCTCTGGGATGTTGAGCAAATCACCTACACAAAGAGAAATCAGAAAAGCAGAGAGACAAACTCATTCAGGTCTGTGGAGATTATATCATTCCTGCTTTAGAAACTGTATCATTTTTAAAAACAGTAAAATTTTTAAAAGAAACATAACATCAAAATTTCCCCTCTTACCTTACAATGAGTTTTCCCCAAATAACAATTTGGATGATTTTGTTTTTAGTAAAAACAAAGTTAAATCCTTTAAGAACAAAAATAGCTCTTAAAAAAAAAATGACAGTAAGTGTATGTCATGAAAGCACTTCAGAAATGAAGCCCATCTACAACCTGTTCTCTGAATCCACTGAGCTGGCGTGGGCACACAGACCCTCAGTGAAGGGAGAAGAAGAGGTGGCAGAGGAGAAATGGATGAAAGGCTCGGCAGATAAAACCCAAGAGCAATGCTCAATAGAATGGGTGGAAAACAGCAAGTGTAAAGGTCAAGGATGAGTTAAGGAAAGCCACTCAGTTCATTTTCCTCAGCCTGGAGGGAATGGTTGGCTACCCATTCCAAGTGAAGTGTTAGTCCCCAGGAATTGTGGTCTCCCCGGAAATTGCTCTCTGCACCAGAAATTGGAAGGTCACCTCTGCCAACCCAAATCTTAGGACCATTTTGTCACATTGCGGAGATGCACAAAAGAATCTGCCATCCTCCCAGGCACCATATGGACCAGAGCTTGTGGCTCTTCTCACAAGATTCAGAAATGATATTGTCATTTTTCCTCTTGTTTACTGGAGGAAAAGATACTATGAAATTTTAAGGGACCGAGTGGAAAAGTAATGGACTAAGAGGAAAAGGAAGAGGCTCTGAGAACTGAATTACTGAAGAATGGAAGGAAAATTAATCCATCTTCCAAACCTTGCTTCCAGCAAGAGGAAAGAGCCACCCAAATGCAAAAAATACAGGGGAAACAGCAGTGGCTTCTAAGGTCTAAACATTTTCCTCCGTGCTGTACAATCTATGAATTTTTGACCTGTCTATGTGTGTGTACACACTTCCAGAGAGAAAGCAAAATATCATCTCTGCTCTGAAAAGTTAAATTACTAGAGAGTTTAGGAACAGCAAAAAGCAAGAAATATGGTCCTTGTAATCACATAATTGGTAATGGATATTACAGGACACGTTCTCTGAAGTTTGCTCCTATTTTTGCAATGAATTAAGCAAGTCAGAGGAGATGCAGCAGCTCCACCTTTCTTCTATAAGACAACATTGGCACTTGAAAGGGCATGATGGCCGTGGAGAGCTTGCTTTTAATGGTGATTGAGTACACCTGATGAGTGCCAGCACCATTCCTGTTGCCCTGTAGAATACAAAAAATTCATAGCTCTCGCTAAAAAGAATGTCATGTAGAGGTCCAACCCAGAGTCCCCAGGAACCTGTGGAAGGGCTGTGAAGTATACAAGAATACAGAACTTCAGTTTCCAAAAAATGCCTTCCTAATGTGGAAATACCAGTCCATGATCAAAAATGATCTGGACTCTCAGAATTGTAAATCCCACAGAAAGTCACCTTAAAAATGCCTCTATATCTTTCGCTTTTGAAAATACTGTGCCCAAGAACAAATGAGGACAAGCCACCTTGTGGAAAGTGTACTGAGGGAACCGCAGACTCCTTGAATGTCACTGGATTTAGAAAGCAGATCTTCTAGCCACGCTGCGTCCCCAACTTCCTGCTTACAAACTGCTCAGCATTGACTCAGTAGGAATAACACCATCCACTGAATCACCCACCCATCTGCAACACCTGCTTCTTCCTTAGCTATTACGCCTTCCCTGGGATGACTCAGTTTAGCTGCTCTGAGCTTGTGAGATGGGAGAAGACTATACCTTAAGACACATGGGCTGAGGGGTATGCAAGGCCCCCTACTAATTAGCAGCTTTCTGCAATCTGGGATGCAATAATCCCTTGTCCACTCCCTGTGACTCCACGCCGTTGGGGGTTGTTTTGTAACTTTTCCAGCCCTGCCTATCTGGAACACTTTCCTGCCGAGACACTGACTCACTTCCTCTTTAGGAAGCTCACCCAAAATCCTTTTCACTTTAGCTTATAAACTATTATTAACTCCATCTGTAAAGCAAAACTTTACTCATCAGTAGAGCTAGCTGGGAATTTTCCAGTGATACACACTTTTTTATTGGAAGATGTTGATTTGTTAAAACATAAATCTTTTTTAGAAACACACCAGTTTTGCTTAGGCTTTCACCAGAAAAATTGCTTGCATCCAAAGAAAGAGAACAGCTCAGCTTAGCCAAGATACTAGCGGTTAGGTCACTGACATAGCAAAACTGGGCTATTTTGGCAAAAAAGGGACCTGAATCTAGTTCCCCTATCCTACATAGTGCCATAACAACCACCATCTCTTAGGACAGAGCAAGTTCATGGCCCCTCATTGATGCTGTTTTATTAAGTGCCAGTCAGTGGCACAAGGCCTTGGTCCTGGTAGCTTCTCCATTTCACGTCAGTGCTTAATCCCTGGCAACTGGGATTAAGTTCCATTCAGAAAACCTTCTGGTCTTTTCCTCTTTCTCATTTTCCTGAGAAACTTCAAAAGTTCTCAAGTTGTTCCCACTGAGAAGCAGGATTTTTAAAATCTTGAAAGTTTTCACAGAATGGGAGAATTAAAAAAGATTCCAGGTCAGTTGTACTTACTGTTTTTACCAACAGTAGTCCCAAGCAGCAGGTCACTCCGTTCGCCTTACAAACACGCAATGTGCACTGTTTTTCTTAGGACTGGTGGGAAATTTCTTTGTGATGTACCTCCACCAGAAAGAGACCACATCAGTCAAAGTGTTTCCTCTGAGGGGCCCCATATTTATTAAATTTCTGATGAGTGAGGTGAGTGTGGCTGATGGGCACTCCAAATTTTTCAGAACATAGGCACAATTGCATATTTGGATTTTGCTACAGATAAAACCTGGCTCACTACCTATGTGTCCGTGTTTTTCATGGGCTAAGAAGCAAGACTCAATTGGCAAGTGTGGCTCTTTTTTCTTTACATTCCACACATGGCTCAGGGTGAACATCTTTCAGAAGTAGCTTGGGATATTTACTTAAGATAAATTCTGGTATTTAGATATATATTCAGTAGTTTACTCTGCGTCTATATTTTTGTCTCTTTGAAAATGTGCCTTTGTGCAGTAAGAGGAATGCCATTATCATCTAAACTATATCCCTATTTTGTATTCCTGTAGTATTGCTCAGCAGGAATCATGAGGCTAATGGAACTATTCCCACTCATTTTGGTTTTGTAATCTGTTATTCATCAAGTGTTGAGCTTCTGGGCATCTTACAAACTATAGGTTGCTTCTCATCTAACAGCCAAGAAGTCCTGGAACTGATGACCACCGTGGTCCTACAAGAGCAATCATGTGCTGTCCAGCGGAGCTGCAAGCACCCATTTGATCAAACCAACCAAACAGAATGGTGTACATCTTTCTGGAAAGCAAAGGCTTTGGTTGCTATTTAAGCTGGAATACCCTCCTGTATGAGGACACACTTTTTTCCAGTACTGTTTACTTAACTATGAGACTCTATAGATAGAAAGGGCTTCTTTCTTCTAGGAGAACTTCAACACTGAAGAGATCTCATTTCTAGGGAAAATGATTGTCATCTATTTCTAGAAAAGTCATTCTTTCAAGGGTTAGCCTTGGCCATGTCTGCTTTCCACATACAAGCTGTGAAGCCATGTTTACTGCTAGAACAAAAGGACAGGGAAGGGAAATGTCTGTGCAAATGTAAATTTCAACACAAGAGTAAAGAATCTCAAAGGGTTTTGACTGCAAAGGAACAGGAAAGAAAAAATCCAAGCCAATCTGCCTTATCCACCCCCTCTATTTGTCAGTTGCTCCCCCTCCTTTAGACTGTCAGATTTCACTCCCATTCTACTGTATGGGCACATAAATCTTGCCAGAAATGCTTCACTCATTTAACACCTACCTGCTGGAGCTTAGATTCAGAGAGGGGGGAAAAAAACAACCTCAAACCCTGGCAATTCTTATAAATCACAGTGTTGCTAATCTCTTTTCAAGAGAGTCAAATGTAAAGTCATGTTCCTTCTTGTGAAAACATTACTAGCCTGTGGGTGTCAACACAGCCTTCTTTTCCAAGAAATCTGTTGCATCCCACAGTGACTCTAGAGAAATTGCACTCTGATGACAGTGAAGAGAGGCTGCTAGAAAAACATCACACGCCAGTTCCATACAACAGCAACCTCAACAAGCACTTGTTTTTGTAAGATCAGCTCTCTCTAGTTTCACAAAAAGCAGCACTGAACTTCACCATCTTACATTTTAGGGGGTTTGTTTTTACAACGTCATTGTTGCAAGCTCTTTCCCCACCCCAAAATCCCTTTTTCAGCTTCCTTATTCATTCCATGCCAAGAGACACTACCCCATTTCTTTACAAGTCTCACGAAGCATAAACAACAACTCCAGCCACCTGCCTGCTACTTTTACACGTCCTTCTACACCCTGTCTTCTAACAGTAGGACTGTCTCCTCCTCTGGGAGGATGCCTCTTCGGCACCAAGAGGGTCAGCCTACGGCTTCTGCCCTGTTTTGATAAAGGTCTTGTCTCCTCCTGGTGAAAAGACCATCCCTGGTCTCTCAAACCCTTGCAGAAACCCATCTACTCGTGAGATCTCAGGGAGATCCCATGCTGCTCCCATGCTGCTTCCCATATTAGTATCTGGAAGGTGTCCATAGACCACTTGCAGGGAAAGAGCCCTTTCCAGGAAGTATTTTTACAGCTAAGGAAATAAGAGATGCTTTATGATGTGAGGGCAGAGCCTCAGGCAGCCAGCATCCAGTATATTACTGAAAGACAGCACCCATGAAGTACTGTAGTTGCACTTGAAGTCTCATGGAGTATGGGACTCTTCTATGTTAGAAGTTCCTCATTATCGGAACAGGAAGATAGTTTGAATTAATGTGCGTGGTGAGAAGCACCATAAACTGACCTTCCAGTTCCTGCATTAATCAGTCTGAATCATTGGGTTTTACAAATTTTGTGTGTGTTTTGGTTCAGTTGGTTCATGTATTCATTTATTTGGGTAGAGAAAAAAGTTCATATATCTATGTTGGAGTAGTGTCTAGAGCTCAGACCACAACTTCGCCTTGGCTGTGTTTCTGTCCAAAATAATGACTCGGTGTGTGACAAGTTCATATGAAGTCATGGGGCTGTCTGAGAATGTTTCACTTTAGTCGACACTTATCCTTTCCGATCCTCCCGCTTCCCTCTCAGCAGTTACCCCTCTGCCAGGGTGAAGTCACGATACCCCCTTTTCAGACCGCCCTGAATAAGCAACAGCACATACCACAGTCTTTGCCTGTCAGCCGATGCACACACACCTTAGGCATGAACAGGCAAAGCTTCATGCCTCACAGCCCTTAACTGGCGAGTTCGCTGGCTGACTGAGGTACGTGTCACCATGTGATACTTCATTACAGGAGGATTTGTTAAAAAATAAACAAAACTTCGAGCTACCAAAAAAAAAAAAAAGGATTTGTTCAAATCAACTATTCACATGGAAATAAGCGCCTGCTCAAGAAAACAAGAGGAAGCAATGAGCTGGTTCCACTCAACACATTGTTCTTCACTTTCACCTCCCAAACAGCAGGAGGAAGAGGCCATCTCCTCCTTCTAAAGGAGATGTTCTCACCTCATTACACAGTGGGGAGGCCTGGGTAACTGCTGCTCAAGCTTTGGTAGAATCTCCACTTTTTCTGTCTCCTTGTTTATGACTCCCTCTCTCCCTCCCAGGTTGTATCCTGCACTCCCAAGACTCAGGAGAAATCAGCACAAGAGCTGGCAGTGCAAAGTGTCTCAGGGCAGCAACCCCACCAGGCACCCCACGAGGGACCCTACTTTGGACCCCACCACAGTCCCCAGCTCAGGCCCCACTCCTTGGTCTCATGTCAGCCTGGCTCCCTCTATGGTGCATCTGTCTCACAGTCCTCTCCAACTGTCTTTCTCCTTAGATTATCTAAAAGTCTGAGAACATCTGAAAAACCTTTTCAAAACCCATCTACAATAAGGCAGGAAAAAGGAACAGAAGGAAAAGTCACTGGAAAGCAAATGAACCCAAAGACCAAAAAAAGCACATACAAGTTTTAGAATGACCATTTGAGGGATTTGGGAGAAAAAAAAATAATCATTTTTGTATGAATTGTTTCCTATTAAAAATTGTAGGAAATTGTGATCCCAATAAGAGCATTGGCAAGCTGGCATCTGTTTCATTCTGATTCATTAATCCACTCCGAGATGTCACAGCCCATATCGTGATTTCTTGGCAAGGCAAAGAGACAGTCCTTTGGGTAAATTGTCACGGAATCACGGAATCACGGAATCACGGAATCTTCAGAGTTGGAAGGGACCTCTAGAGATCATCTAGTCCAACTCCCCTGCTAGAGCAGGATTGCCTAAACCACATCCCTCAGGGCTGCATCCAGGCGGGTCTTGAAAATCTCCAGAGAAGGGGACACCACAACCTCCCTGGGCAGCCTCTTCCAGTGCTCTGTCACCCTCACTGTAAAGAAGTTTTTCCGTGTATTTGAACGGAACTTCCTATGTTCTAGCTTGTGCCCATTGCCCCTTGTCCTGTCGCTGGGAACCATTGAAAAGAGCCTGGCTCCTTCCTCCTTAAACCCACCCTTTAGATACTTGTAAACATTAATCAGGTCCCCCCTCAACCTTCTCTTCTCCAGGCTAAAGAGTCCCAACTCTTTCAGCCTTTCCTCATAAGGGAGGTGCTCCAGTCCCATAATCATCTTGGTTGCCCTACGCTGGACTCGCTCCAGTAGTTCCCTGTCCCTCTTGAACTGGGGAGCCCAAAACTGGACACAGTACTCCACTTGTGGCCTCACCAGTGCAGAGTAGAGGGGGAGAATGACCTCCCTCGACCTACTGGCCACAGTCTTCCCTATGCAGCCCAGGATGCCACTGGCCTTCTTGGTGACAAGGGCACACTGCTGGCTCATGGATAATTTGCTGTCTACCAGGACCCCCAGGTCCTTCTCCTCAGAGCTGCTTCCCAGCATGTCCGCCCCTAACATATACTGGTGTTTGGCATTCTTCCTTCCCAGGTGCAGGACCCTACACTTGCTTTTGTTGAACTTCATTAGGTTCTTCTCTGCCCAGCTCTCCAGCCTGTCCAGGTCACGCTGGATGGCAGCACGGCCCTCTGGAGTGTCGGCCACCCCTCCCAGCTTGGTATCATCAGCAAACTTGCTGAGGATACACTCTGTCCCCTCATCTAGGTCATTAATGAATATATTGAACAAAATTGGTCCAAGTATTGACCCCTGAGGGACACCACTTGTTACAGGCCTCCAACTGGACTCTGTGCCGCTGATCACAACCCTCTGAGTTCTGTCACTCAGCCAGCTCTCGATCCACCTCACTGTCACCTCGTCTAGCCCATACTTCCTCAGCTTCCTAATGAGGATGTTATGGGAGACAGTGTCAAAAGCCTTGCTAAGGTCAAGGTAGATGACATCTACGGCTCTCCCCTCATCCAGCCAACCCGTTATAACATCATAGAAAGCTATCAGATTGGTCAGGCATGATTTGCCCTTGGTAAATCCATGCTGACCACTTCCAATAACTTCCTGTTCCTCTATGTGTTTGGAGACGACATCCAGAATGAGTCGCTCCATTACCTTCCCAGGGACAGAGGTGAGACTAACCGGCCTGTAGTTCCCTGGCTCCTCCTTCTTGCCTTTTTTGAAGACTGGAGTGATGTTAGCCTTCCTCCAGTCCTCAGGCACCTCTCCTGTTCCCCATGACTTTTCAAAGACGATGGAGAGTGGTCTAGCGATAACATCTGCCAGCTCTCTCAGCACTCGTGGGTGCATCCCATCAGGGCCCATGGATTTATGAATGTCCAGCTTGGCCAAGTGGTCTCTGACCCGGTCCTCCTCAACTAAGGGAAAATCTTCCTCTCTCCAGACCTTCCACCTTGCCTCCAGGGTATGGGATGTGTGAGGGACGGCTTTATCAGTGAAGACCGAAGAAAAGAAGGCATTCAGTAACTCTGCCTTCTCTGTGTCTTCCATCGGTATCACATGGTACCGTGATAATTTACACCACACAAGGGCCTGTTCCACCTTCTGAATTCCCTTGCCCATCATATTACAGTTTGTATCCAGGCCAGCTTTACTTTTATGGTTAGCATCCTCATCATTTATTATTTACACTGCATCAGAAACTTGAAGTCACCATCAGGATGCCGTTTGCACAGTGGTGCTGTGACAACATATGCAACCCCACTCCAAAGAGCTTTCATTCTTACTCTGCTGCTATCTGACATATTCCTACACCGAGTCCATCCAAATAGATTTTCACCAAGTGCTTAAATGGTTGAGCTTTGGCCAAGAAGGCACCATGGAATTACTCACAGTGGCAGGCTAGATGAAACGTAAGCATCACCAATTCATCCAATTATTTTTCAATAGAAGCTGGGGCCAGAAGGGACTTTGTACGTCATTACTCTTGATATTCCAGACATTCTTGTTTGGAGTTTGTTTCTGCAGAAAGAAATAATAGTTTGTTTCATTGACAGCAGAAGACAAGTAAAAATTAGCACATTTTATGGGACATAAAAAAGTCCATTAGAAAATGATGTTTAGTGAGAGATATTTTTCATCGTGCAACACAAACCTTCACCATGTTTCAAAATAAAATATTGATGAAAAGCATATGACTGTGCTTACCAAACATTATTTTTGAGTCATCTATAAATTTAGAGAGATTATAAGAGAATAATATTGGAATATGATGGAGAAAAGTAGGGGGAGAGTAGTGGTAGTTTAAATGATATCCCTTTTTTTGGCTCTGTTCACTGAAGAAGTTAATAATTACTTACTGTAAGTTGATTTTGGTAGTGGTTCACTTCCATGCTTTAGTTCACTTACTGCTCCTGTAAAACTGCACTTCAGCCCAAATCCAACCCATAAATACGGGCACCTCAAGAATCCTGGATTGCTTGAGATCTGAATCCAGATCTCAGTTCTGTATATGAGCCAGGACAAAAATCTAGATCTCAATGCCCTCAAATGCTGCTGCTCTAATTGTGGGTCTACATATCCTCAGCTGGGGCTTCTCTCCACTGAAAATGCAGTTATTACCCAGGGAACAAGGGGAGGACAATCTTTAAAAATACTTACAAAATGACAGTTGAACAGCTTAAACTCTTTCCTGAATGCATGTGGAATCTGCCTGGAAGAGACTCTATAAACAGAACTACCCGTGAATCCAAAATCTCTTTAAATTTTTATTGTAACTTGAGTTAAATTTCTGGGTTATTCAAATTTATGTGAAATTGAGATAAACTTCCAAGATTCAGTCACTTTTAATAGCATGGGATACAGACATGTATCTCAAACCTGCTGTGAAAGCTGAAACCTGGGCCAGCTTTTCATCCACGAACTGAACTTAACATCAGTAAAAAAGATGTCGTTCTCTTCTCTCCTCTCACTTCCTATACGGATTAAGAAAAAAACCCCACAAAACAGGAATATCCAGGACAGCTAGGAAAATTGTTTCTGAAAAACACAGTTCTATCTTATGCTGGCACTTCCAGTTCCATCCAATGCTTTGTTTTATACATGTACCAGCATGTATAAAACGTATGTCAAATCTGCATGGGAGATACACAGTCTCTCTACAAGCAGGGCTAACTTCAGGGGTGACCCAGGAACCTGCTTAGGAGAGCACTTGCCTGCCACCCGCCAGAGGCTGAGCACGGCTGAATTGGCACCTTAACCTGTACCAAGCCACCGCTGCCAACTCCACACAGGATTTTTCTAACTCCCTGTTCCAAAAAAAAAAAATAATCTCTCTCCAGCCAAAATCCCCTCCTGGCCTGCAAATATGTTCAGGCATACACCTCTGTGCTGTAAATGAAATAGCTGGCGTATTGCAAAACCATACTGCGGGAGCCAACTGGAACAGAGCAGAGCTAGCGCTGGGAGAAGGTGTTTGAGCTGTTGAATTTAGTGACTATGCATATGTCATATCCAAAGGAGCATTACACGTTTCGCTTTAATAGTCGTGTTGGTGGGTATGAATTTATCAGCTGGTCTTTTGATAACCGATAGCAGGTATTTTGAACAGACCTTCGCTAATTGCCTTATGTGGAAGACAACTATCTGTCTTCCTGCTTGCAAAGGAAAACTGAGCCCTTGTGCCATCCACTGACTTCAACTATAAGGGATACAAGGGACTAGAGATGTCCTGTTTAGTTCCAATGACATAGTTATTGTGCCCAGACCACGTCTTTTCAAGTCCCAGGCCAAAGAAAGCAGGGCCAACCTTTGAAATTGCTAATGAACTCTATTCTAAAGACTGCAAATTATACATGCCTTTGGATACACAAAACATATCTAAAGCAGTGGTATGAACAGTTTAAAATTTGATGTTATGTTTTTCCTGCTTTCTAGATTTCGTCACTTTTTAAGGGGCCACATTAGTAAGGATGGAGAAAAGGGAGAAAATGAAATTAAGTAGAAGGGATTTTGCATGTTTCTTAATGAACTTGGAGAGAGACTGAACACCCTGACTTCTGGGGCAAAGAAAAGACCAAAGCACAAAATCATAAACTTTCATCCTAAGAGTTGGTACTGAGACCTGCCTGAGTCAGTGACAACAGTCTGATTTCTGATCTTTGGTATACGTGCATTCAGTTTTATTCCAATGTAATACATGATGTATTACATAAAAGTAGCATGAAATAATGAAGTAATCCTAAATTTCCTCAGCTAGCAGTACTAGAGTATCTAGAAGTCCTGAAATGGTGTGCAAGGTTTGTAAAGCACTGTATCAAACCTTTACTGGGAAGAACTTAATATTACCATCAGTTTCTTCCAGATTTTACTCTCTTAAGAAGTCAGCAAAGAAAAGCAGAAATGAAGGCTGGATGATTCCTCAGGATCATTGGTCTATTGTTTTCTATTTTTTAGAGAAGGCATGAGTCTCTACACCCAACAGAGACCTGTCTGATCTGGTAATAAAAATCCCCAGCAATAAAGAATCTATTAAACTCTCGTGGAACACAGCACACAGTAACGCAAATTAAGTTCATAAATGTGAAGAGCATCTGTAAGGTCCTGCTTGCCTAGGAGCACACAACTGTGCAGCAGAGGCTGCACCTGACCATGTGAGACACGAGGGTCCTTCCTGAGAACAATTCACCCGTGCACCTGAGCCTTGCAGGCAGAAGATACTCCTATAGGCAGCTCTTCCCCTCTCACATGCCTGAGCATGAAGCAAGGAAAAAAGCTTTTAAGAGAGAAGAAAAGAGAAAAGGGAACATGCATCAGCTTGGGAAAGCATAGCCACTCTCTGTATGAATGAACAGCAGGCTTCCCCAGGCCACCTTTAGCAGCTGTCTGTTAGCTTGATTTCACACTTTCCATGTGTGTGTGCCCAGCAGGTGAATGCGGCTTCTACACACCATCCATGCGCACCTTCCCATCTTCCAGTGCCCAGCAGGCCCTTTGACACTCGTGTCCACCTTCCCAGTGGTCAGTTCTCCCGGTGCTCAGAGCGGGTAGGAAGCTTGCACGGCCTCCCCATTGCTTAGAAAGAAACTCTCCCATCCCAGGAAGTTTTTGGACCCCAGTGTAGTCCATTGGCATCTCACTTCTAACTGTGATGATTTCCCAGTTGGCCTGCAGTTTGCTGCCGTTTGCCTGTGTGAAGTCTCTGCATTTGGGCTTTCCCTTCATTCACCAGCGAGGGGAGCAAAGGACACTTTTCTCCTTGGAGCTCCTGGCTGCAAGATTTACAGTCTGGGATCTGTCTGGGATTCTTTTCTCATTTGGTGGCCAGGTCCTTTGACACCTTAGGTACTGTGCTGTCATCTGGGTCCCCAGGGCCAAGCCTGCCGTCATGTATTTTACCTGATACCCAACATGGAGACCCTCCATGGAGAGGTGGAGCAGCCTCCTCAGGAGAAAGGAGGGTGCTTCCTAGTGCTTTTCGAAAATCCTTGAGCAGCTATTGCCAGATCCTAGGGCAAACTGCAGCCCCAGCAGGCACTGCCCTGTTATTACTCCCTGAATTTTTGAGCTTCAGTGTTAGGAGGCAGTGAGGGACAAGCTGCTCCCTTGGGAAGGGGAGCTGGGACCCCAGCCTCATAACAAAGCATACACCAACTCCAGGGCCCATTGGACTCACTGTGCAGTTCCCTGGACAGACAGAAAAATAACCTATCAAAAAGAAAGAAAAGCATAGCTGTTTGCTGACCAATGGAAATTAGTTAATCCACATCAGCGGATGAAGAGCACAAACCATGCAGGCCAGGGAATGGGGTACGGCATGAGTAGAGGAGGAGGGAGAAGGATGCAAAGTGGTGTTCTTGGAGGTGGCAGACCATAGTATTGGTTCACCTGCTACAGGTGAGCACCCATTGAGCACCCATTGTGCTATGCAGCAGGAGAAACCCTGGCTGGCAGCTCTGTGGAAATGGGAGCTGCACGTCCTCCCCTGTTTACTACTGTGTAATAGCAAGAGATCTCTCCTCTTTGAAGCATCTTTGTGCTTACAGTTAGATAAAAAGCAGTCCTACGCTTATTCTTTCCCTTTTTACCTACGGATGGGAGTAAAGAGCTCCTTACGTCTCAAGCTCCAAATCACTGGTCTTACGATAAATATACCAAACTCCACTTTAAGAAAATGCAAGACATAGGAAGTGTTCACAAGAGTCAAGAGAGATAGATTATCACATCAAACAGTCTTGGCAATGTTTAAAATTTTCCATGTATTTATACATTTCCTGTGGTGCAGCTGACTTTCTATACAACCCAGAAAAAACAAGTTGGCCCAGCTTGGAAGAATCTCATATGCTTCAAGGTATTTGTCTAGGCTCACCAAGCTCATTTTTGGTTTTGCTTTAAAATTCTACAGTGACACAGAACTAACCACACAGCAGCTATTTCAGATGAGGCAATGTGGTATTTAAAAGTTTAATATTGTAATCTTAAACCTGTAGCTTGGGTCTGCTCACCCTAATATACTTTCCTTGGAGCGATCTTTTATAATCATCTTTAGGAACTGTGCATGAATCTTGTCCTTAATCTTGTGTTTTCTATACATTTTTAAAAATCTAAAAAACAAGTAATGATTTTACCTGTTTAAGCACAATATAAACCCCAAATATATATTTTAAAAAAAAGAACTGCAGCAAAATACCCAAGCAGATGAAAAATAACAACATATATAGAAACGAGATAGTGTTTTCAGCTAATTATTTTTTGAAATGAAGCTGTTTGGGTGTGAGAGTGCAGGTAGAGGTTTCATAGTCTTCCAGATAGGTTTTATGGTTTTTGACACATAACTGACAAAAGAGTCCTTTCAAGAGAATGAAATAAAAACTACTTTATTTTTCTCCCTAGCACAGTCTCTTTATTCTAGCTAAAGCACGTTATGATGAAGAGTAAATGCTTTTGTCTGATTACTTGGCCAAGATTGCAGAGAAATCTGGGTCCTGTCCCTGCCAGGTGAGTTTCTGGACCTGCTAGGGTCAAACCCCCAGCTGATGCAGAGAGCTAGAGACTAGTTATATTGCAGGTAGTCGCTGCCTTGTTCCACTTTTCCAGAACAGCAGGTGAGTACCTACAGAGCTGTGGCACACATACAGTCCTGGTTTCATCCCCAGATGATTTTCTTTGCAGCTTGCCTAAGGAACTGTCTGTCTCCTGCCCTGCCTAGTCTCACCTCCTCTCCTCTTTTTCCTTCTTGCCCAAGCCCTGATGAAGAGCGATGTTTCTGTGCAAAACATGCTCCCGTTGTTTCCCCTGTAGTACACCAAATGCAACATAATTCGCTTCCCTGATTCGGTTCAGGAAGAGCATCAAGCAAGAAATTTGAAGAGCTCCATATGTTTAGCCTGTCAAGAAGAAGATTGAATACTGTTTTATTATAAGTACCTTATGTACTTTAATCGAGCAGAAGCCAAACATGAATCAATATCTGGGAGTTAAATCTGGAAAAATTCAAATGAGAAATAAGGCACAATGCTTTAAGATAATGACTAATTATTTGCACAAACTACCACGTGAAGAGGTGAATCCTTTATCTCAAGCCCAGGTGCCTTTCTGGAAGACATGCTTTAGGCAAATACAAGATGTTGAACCCAGGTTAAGGGTAGCTGGGTGAAATTTTCTGGAAGTCAGATATCTACTAATCACCTGGTTTTTGAATGTATTTAACTTTAATACAAAGGATTCAAGACAGAAAAATATGCTAAAAGATTAAAAAGTCAATCTGCAGTTTATACCATTCAAAACTGGTAAACCACAAGAAAAGATTATAATATTCTCTTCACCATGGAAACACAAATGCACTGAAGAAATCAAAATGTTGGTGGTTGTGTGATAGAAGACAAAATGGGACCTGAGGGCTGTGAAGTGAGTTGTTAAAAATGAAAAAAAAAAAAGAAAGAGTTGAGGAAATCTGGGTGACTTTGTTACAGACAGAGCATATAAAGACCCAAGGACTCAGTCTGCAAAATGCATCCTGTAATCGCAATGGAAGGAAAGCAGCAAAAGACGCATTACTTGGGAAAGATACTGGTTAACCCCACAGACTACACTCAGAAAGCTAGGCATGCAACAGCAAGTCAAGGATGAAGGCTGTAAGGTAGCATGGCGAGATGGAAGATGATGAAAAATAAAAATCAAGCTATCCAAAAAGTTGGGTCAGCAGTTATTAGATTTAAAATTTTATGCCATTTCACAAATCTGATTTTAACTGATTTTAAAAACATTCCCTTCCTCTGTGACAGTGGAAGGCCAACAGTGTGAGGTTGTTGGTGACCAGTTTTCAATTTAGCAATGTTTTCTGTTGCTAAGACATAGATGTGATTTTCCTGACTGCCTGAACCCGGTTATGAGTGAGTATTCTATTATAAATAAATGTGTAAACTGACTATTTCACTTGGATACAGAAATCAATGTCACTAACGTGAGGAACTACATATAACTATAAATTCAGAGCTACTGGTCTGGTTTCTGGGAGACCAGGGTCCCGGGTCCTGCTCCAAACCCTGTTCCCAAGTGTTCTTAAGCAGAAGTTTTGGCTGGGAGAGACCTATGTGAATGCAGCCCTCTACTGTGCAAGCATCTACATATGAGAAAATTATTTGCATTCCCTTTACCATTGATGGGGACACAGGCACTGTGGCATGTCTTAGCTTATTTACATGCCTGAAAAAGTCGTGGAATCATGGAATCACCTAGCTTGGAAGGGACCTTTCAGATCATCTGGTCCAACCTTTAACCTAACACTGACAAAAACCGTCACTAACCTATATCACTAAGCACTACGTCTACCCGTCTTTTAAACACCTCCAGGGGTGATAATTCCACCACTTTCCTGGACAGCCTGTTCCAATGCTTGACAACCCTTTCAGTGTAAAAATTTTTCCAAATATCCAATCTAAACATCCCCTGGTGAACTTGAGGCCATTTCTTCTTGTTCCTCTGTTACTTGGGAGCAGAGACCGACCCCCACCTCTCTACAACCTCCTTTCAGGTAGCTGTAGAGAGTGATAAGGTCTCCCCTCAACCTCCTTTTCTCCAGGCTAAACAATCCTGGTTCCCTCAGCCGCTCCTCATAAGACTTGTGCTCCAGAGCCCTCACCAGCTTTGTTGCCCTTCTCTGGACTCGCTCCAGCACCTCAATGTCTTTTGTAGTGAGGGGCCCAAAACTGAAAACAGTACTCAAGGTGTGGACTCACCAATCAGACAAGTTGTGTCCTTAGACAGACAGTGGTATTCTATATCTTGCTGAAACATCACTAGGATAAGTCCACTGCCAACTGCAGGAATGTTTCTGAGCTGTGGCCTGGTGAAGCAGGGTGCTGCTGACACCACAAGAGGAAGGAAACTAGAACTAGCAGTTCTCAGAAAGAGATGGATCACTGCCTGTTCATTACCCTCTATGCCTGAAGTCTTTTAGCCTGTAAATGATGAAATTATACAGTCTCACTTCTCTCCAGCAACTCCAAACTTCCAAAGGAAGCTGATGGCAGCTTGTCTCCAATAGTCCTCCATTTCCAATACGCTCTTGCTCTCCCTCATTGAATATTTTTCCCCTTTGCACAGATTATCCTTGTCCTCTTGGATACTGTTTCTTCTGTCCCTGGAGTAAATCAGGAATAAGCTGGAGTAAGTAAGGGCTGAGGGCCATTTTGCTCTCAGCAGCTTCTGGGAGGGCTTCCCAAAGTTGCGGGATACTGCAGCCTGTCACTGAGGGATAATGGGGATTAGGTAACTACCTTCTGCCTGGCTTTTTTTTCTTCTGAGAAAAAGCAGCTTTTTTTTTTCTCAAAGCAGCCACAGCAGTTAGCCAATATTAGGTATCTCGAGGGTTGTTTCTATTGGGAAACGAAGCTGGTGTTGGAGCTCGGTGCTTTGTGCAAGGCTGATTGTTGAAAGAGGATGTCAGGAGCCCTATTTCCCTGAACTCAGCATGGATGGACAATAGTACGCAGTTTCTATTTCAAGACTCTTTTCAGACAACACAGTCCATAACACAAGTTCTTTTTTCCCTTGGTCTCTCTCTCTATCTCTGCACAGCTTTATCTTAATAGCAGATGACAAGTAATTTTTTGGTGCGTCCTCATTTTCCATCTCCCTCTCTATTTCTTTTGCTGCAGACAGAACATGAACGTTTGGCTGGTATTAATTCAGTCCATAGGTCTTTTTGTTCTCTGTGTTCTTATTCAGGCTACCATTTAGATGGATTTCTCCCATCAGGAACAACGAGGGCATTAATTTGTCCACTGTTTCAGTGACTTGAAGGTAGTATACTCAGCAGATTCAAAGCAGAGATGTGACTGCATATGGGTCAAAGACACAATATGCTGAGGGCCATTCACTCATCAAGACAATAGTACCTCAGCTGTAACTTCCTCAGCCTCTACAGTTGAGGCATGTGCAATTGCAAACCACTGAGGACAGGTTTGTTTCCTAATACAGATGAGTTCCAAGCCAAAAACTTAATTTTATGAAAGCCGAGTCACACCAGTTTACGTCCACTCAAGATGCAACTCTCTAAGGGTGCAAAGTCAAAAAAGGCAAATAGTTGTCCCAAACATGAAAGGGTGTTTATATGAAAATGCTGAAGTACTTCTGCAGTTCTCTTTCTATACAAAAAGACTACTTTGTTTTTAAATTGCTTTTTCTTATGTGGTATGGCTTATACTTGATTTCAAGCTAAACCACATCCTAGCCCACTGTTCTGGAAGGCTATACATAATGGACAGGCAGACAGTGAGTAGACCCTCAGCAATTTGCAAGATAATGTGAGACACAGTACACAAGAAAGCATATGCAAAAGCTTCAGCTCAGTTCCTATCAGAAATCACTGCTTTGTTTATTACTTAGTTTCCAGGTTGGCTTGCAAGTAGGTTGTTTCCTGTCAAACTGCGTGCCCACATTTCGAAGAGCCTCCTAAATCAGACCCGTGATAGAATAGCATATAAAACTGAACTGTCGAAATACAATTTTTTTGAAAATCAGGTCAGAGAAATCCTGTCTATGAAGAGGGTCAAACAGTAGAAAGAAGAGGAGAGAACAGAAAAGAAAAAAAAAAAAAGAAAAAAAGTATAGATGTCTTTCCTGTTCTCATTTAGCCTGAATAAGAAATTAGGGAGGGGAGGAGGTAGGGAAGAGGAGGACAGAACTAGAACAAAACTATTTCAGGCTTCTTTATGACTGACAATCTTTATTATTTACATATAAAACCAGACTGGACAAAGCACTAAAAATACACCGTATCTCGTTGGGAACAATCCTATACCAGCAGGGAAACGTAGCAGTTGACATAAGTGGCCTTTTTCTATCATTAGCCTCTGTGATTCCATACCCATTTTATCCACAGCATGTATGCTTCTTACAAGTCTCTCTGTAATAATAGTACCAGAAATACAATCCACTGCAGCGCTCATTCTCTACGCTACTGAGGAATTGGTGCTTTTTAATGCTTGTCATATTGGTGTGGACATTGATGACAGGCGCCCTGATGCTCCTCTCTATTCCACCAGTTTTATACCAGCATAATTCAAGCAGAAAAAAATGTACAAGCAGAATATCTCACACAGGTTTTGGGGTGATTTCTACAGAAAAGAGCAGATGACACATCGTCCTACAAAACTCCTGGAGAAGATGAGCACTGTCATCTGCCACTGGCATACACACAACTTACTTATCAGGCACTAAACAACTGCCTTGACTTTTCCACTTTCTCCCAGGTCTCCAGGTCTGGAGTTATCAGTCTTGGTTATACTAAAGTTGTCTTATCAGTATTGCAGCAGAAGCTATTTTTACAGGGCAAATTCCCCTGACCTGATAATTATAGGGAATCTTCATTACCAAAAGTATGAGTCCTATGAAGAGTTTCAGTTAACACCAGATTAGTCCCTAAAGCACTCTCTGGGAAGGTAGAAGGCCATACAGGGGACCTACTATAGGTTTTGAACGCTAGCCAGCACTCAAATATCGTATGCTGTCTTTCCCTTTCCAGGTCACCACTTAGCGGGAGACTCCAGCTTGTTTAAGCACGTGAATACTCTAACTGAAGCCAGAGTACTCTAACTGAAGCCAAAGTAGTCAGGAACTTTTTTCAATCAGGTTTTTGTTTCAGACTCTTCTCACTGAGGCTATCTGAAGATCACCTGTGATGTGGCTTTCTCCATATTATTAAAGAACTGACCTGGCATGGCATGCAGCTCTATGCCAGGCAAGTATTATCTAGGCTGACATTCATTGCCACGCATTCAGCTTCTCATTGCAGGCTTGTGGCTTTATTGCTTGGTGTGGCCAGTACTCAGGGAGAGCGGGACCTTTGGGCTTGGCTGTCCCACATTTCTTACTGCAGATGCTCTTGTAGCATTTTGTGAAGTCCAAAGGATTTGTGAATACAAATTATCATCTTAGAGACATTTCTAATTCCAAGCCAGCATAATTTCAATTCATAGAATAGATATGTTCCATGCACAGAAAACCCGAGCTTTCATTTAACCCCTTTCCGCAACTGGAAAAGGGTAACTGTTATGTCAGAATTAGAGTAGGTTGCCCTTAACACATTAATCATGAACTCACTTTGGTTGTTTCTGACCCAGTTGTATCAGTTTAACGAGAGAATAAAGAGTACTCCTCACAAAAGCATACTCTTCCTACTCAAGCTGTCTAGTCTGCGATGTTTAACATTCAACTTGACTGATGATTATTGCAGCGCTACGTGCATGGACGGGTGTACCAAATGCCTGACGCTTTCCTTCACTTGCGTTTCGGATTCCGGGCACCCGTCATGCCATGGCTTAACAGCAGGAGCAGCGGCCAATGCGGCTTGTGCAAAAGTCCTGAAATGCCATGTTTTACAAGCTGAAATACAAAGTGATAACTTCAGGAAGTTTGTTCATACTTTGGGTAGGTGAATGAGGGAGGAAGCGAGTGCATGGGTACGGAATGAGTGAATTATTTAAGCCAAAAGTCCAGAAATGCGAAGGAGGGATGTCAGGTCTCTGGAAGAAGCTGGACTGCACTGTACTCCTTCATCATCAACAACAACAGCGTGGGTGTTCTGAATGCTACCAAGTCCTGCATTTTGACAGGAAATCTTAGGCCACCACAAAAAAACATCTGTTCAAATTTGACTTCACCAACACTTCTGTAATTTAGCAACTTGCCAGTTGCATAATAAAATGAAACTGGGCATGTTGCCTTACGTTTGACACTTTGGTTTATTTGCATTTTGCATAGGTGCCCAAAGATCATCGTGCAATGATTGATGAGAAAGTCACACTGTTCTTGCAGGTTCTTAGATTATTAGGCATTTTTGGACAACTGAGATAATATCACATGAAAGCTGAGAGCCAGAGGGCTTTTTTAAACCTGCTTTTCTAAGGTAAAGAAGTTCGTGTATTTCCACTGTAGGTGTATTTTTAATTATGTGCAAGTATGAGTGCCTGGCAATATTTTTTGTACCTGTTCACCAATTTAAAAGAAAAAAAATCTAACAGGAAGACGGGAAGGGTTGTCAAAGGTACAAATCTCAGCCAAATTCATTAAAACAAGAAGAGAAAGAGCTAATTAAAATCTATGTGAGAGAAAAGAAAGGGCAAGAGGGAGAGAGACAATGAAAGAGATACTATGAATATCTAGCTATGAGAAAAACTTCAGTTACAGTTCATATTTTTATAAAAATTAAGTTGATCAAACTCAAAACAAATCCACAGTAAACTAAGCTTTCTTTATACCAGTGCTTGCGGAGTTACTTGAGGTTTTGGTTTCTTTATGCAATGACATTTTCCTGCATAGTATTCCTTACACATACTACTCAGCTACGTATAAAGGAGAGGCTGGAATTAAACAATGGGAGGCTGGAATATTTAATGGATAAATTTAGAAGTGAGGGAGGGATTCTGCTGTACCAATTGAACTTCACCATCTCCCTTTCCTTGGCATCTAGAGAAAACTCCATTAGAAAAGCAAGAATGCATGATGAAGTAAATCACAATTTTTTCCCTACTGAGAGCTTCAGACATACAAATGAGCTCTTGCCAGATAGCAAATGAGATTGTGTCATTTCCAAACAACTGATTCAGAGAAAAAAATAATTGCAGGCACCTTGAGAGTCCTCTCAGATTCAAAACTGCAGAGATCGTTTTGCAGAAGTGAGCTTTGCTCATGGATTACAAATGTTTATGCCAAATTTCAGTTTCAAATGCTTTTGCCTGTGTGTGAGTATTTGTGAAATTATTAATCCTTGAAAGCGGGGATTCATAATAATGGAGTTATTGACATTTTCTTGGCTCTAACTTTGCAGATGTGGTGCTAAGGACAAGAAATATTCCCACTGTTTGATGAAAGGGGTTCCCAGGAAACACTAGCAGTAATCATTCTTCAAGGAGAAGATGTCTTCTGTCATCTGGTTCTTGACAACTATAAATAAAGGACACAATCTGATTTTTATGCACTATTTCTACACTATGAGAGACGTAATGATATATCACACAGTTTGCAATGTAATCCATATACACAGTGGTGAGGTTATAAACAAAGCATGTATATGCCGCAACTGTTTGTGTTTTAAGAAGTGCTGTGAAGCAGAGGTTCACAACTGCACTTGTTGGCCTTGGTTAACCCAGAAACTCCATTTCTTATGTTATAGCTAAAGTGTTTCAGAGACAAATGTTGATACACAGGCAGAGGATGAATTCAGTATTTGTTTGCCACCATAATAGAATTGTTATTAAAAGCTAACAAAGTGAAAGGCTGCCATTTTTTTTCCTCAGCTATGTCAGATTAAGATATTTGAAACCAGAAATATAGACAATACAGTGTGTTACTCCTCCCCAAGCCTGGAATATCTCTAAATGAAGCACCAGCACTCCCTCGGAGAGCAGGGGAGTTGAAAAGCCCTGGCAGGGTTTGGTCCTTCTCCTTGAGAACACAGACGAGCTCTGCTCTCCTGTTCCTCTGCAACAGCAATGAGTTGGGAGCCCACCAGGAAAGGTTCAGAAGAGGTAACCAGTGAACTTTCATGGTGAGGGGACACATAAACCTTGGAAATGTCTTTACTTTGGAACACAGTGTGATTCAGTGGGTCCTGAGCTAGCACTGGTGCAAGTCAGACATGCCAGCATCCTCCTCAATGAGGACAACAGCTTAGCCCCACACGGGCAAGGCACCAAACTCAAGCTCTTAGATTTTCACCAGCAGGACTGCAACGATGCAGCTATGCTGCTTCCCATCCAGAGACTGCCAGCACCTCTGCAGTGAGCTCCAAGCAGTGAGTGCCTCTTGTGTGCTCATGGCCTCTGGGCAGCAAGGGCATTCTGCACGCCCCAGGAACATGGGTCTATGACATGTGCAGACATGGAGAGCAGAGGAATTTCCCTTCCCTTCCCTTCCCTTCCCTTCCCTTCCCTTCCCTTCCCTTCCCTTCCCTTCCCTTCCCTTCCCTTCCCTTCCCTTCCCTTCCCTTCCCTTCCCTTCCCTTCCCTTCCCTTCCCTTCCCTTCCCTTCCCTTCCCTTCCCTTCCCTTCCCTTCCCTTCCCTTCCCTTCCCTTCCCTTCCCTTCCCTTCCCTTCCCTTCCCTTCCCTTCCTTCTTCTTTAGGTCTGGCCATTTCATAACCACTTAGGAAGAAAATGATAAACATAAGCCACACAAACCCTGGAGCTACTGGGCAAACAGGCAAAGAAGGTACCAATCCAGCACTCTGCATTTGAACATTTCCTTTGCTGTTTTCTTCTTATTCAAGCTCTTTTTTATATTCTGTGGCCTGAAAAAGCATGGGCTCCTTTGTTATCATCTCTGAGTTCCCAGGAAATTTCTTCTCCCTCCTTCCTTCTTGCTGCAGGATTACAGCCATTCATCCATGTGGAGTCCATCGCCCGCCTGGTTGCAGCACAAGGCGGGGAGTGAAAAATAAAAACTGTGAAAGTTATAACTGCTAATGTTTGCATCACCAAATCTGTAATGAGGATAAAACTTCATAACCATACCCCAGCACTGGAAGATTATGCACATCTTTGAAAAGTAGATTTGATGCTCTGGCCATTCCCCCCTGATCATCTGCCTGCAGATTTGCAGCGATTTTTACATGAACAAAGACCTTTGCTCTATCATAGCAGTATCTGTTTGCAAGCAAATGACCACACCAGGAAATGTGAGTTCTCAGGCTATCTAATGACTCTATCAGGATGGATGTGTCATTGCTGTTCTCACAAGGCATCATAGAGCCTTGCACAAAGTCATGTGAGAGTGAGTGAGAAATCAGCTGAATCTAATCAGAAGGAATGGGATAATTAATACGAACTCCGTGAGGAAGTGTTTGTAAAGTGATATGCAGGGTTCTCTGTTTAGTGGCTCATTATTCAACCAAGCCCTAGTAAAGCTTCGCTGTCTCCATGGAGCACAATGCAAATAGAAAAAAAGCTTCATTTTCCCCATCCTGTCACTGTAGTCCATAATTGAAGCTGATCATACTTTCCCATTTTTCACAGAAATTTTCCACAATCTGGATAGGGGCATCTAAACTGTTATTAGAAAGTGCTAGCTGAGGAGACAAAGGCAAGCTGGCCAGAGCTGCTTAAGGAAGGCAGCCCCACTGCTCTCTGGCTTGTCCTGAGTCTGCTCGAAGCATGAGGAAGCAAGCAGATAATAACAGATTTCTGGTGAGAAAAGGAAAGTATGGGTGAGGCAAGCTCTGCAAAGAATTTCAAGCTCACCTGGGGAGGTTTTCTTGGAAAGTAGCTTTCTCTTTGAGAGATAACCAGATAAACCCAGCATTGGCAGGAGATGTGGAATCTCACCCACCCCATGACACTGCATTGTATGCAAAGGGAAATTTCAGTCAGCAGAAGGGAGGGAGGAAAAAAAAAACATCAAGCTGGCAGTTGCCAACGGAATAGATCCAACATGACATGACATACTGCTGCTGCCACAAGCCAACCAGTGTTCCTTCTGCCCCACCATCCACCTTAGAGCATAGTAAATGCTCTTCCTTTCCATACTGCCAAGGACTTGTTTGCTAATGGACTGCTGACAGATGGGTGAGAATATTTGTTTGATTTTTCCCCTTTTCTTTTCTTTACTTAAAAAAAAAAGAAAACCACTTGGGAAGAAACAAATGCCATCCTTTCATCCATTCCTCTGCAGTCTAAGGAAATATGGGCAACCCCCTGTTGGTTTAAATAGCCTTTCTGAAAGTTAAAAAAAAAAAAAAACAACACACCAAAAAACCAAACCAAAACCTTCTGTGTCCTTTTATGTGAAATGCAACAATGAGGCATCAGGCTTTCTTCCAATTTGTGCAAGAAATGCAGTCATTTAACAGTCTTAGGCACATCGAAGCTGTGCTTCATAGCTGCTGCTGACCAACAAAGAAGAGACCACCACAGTTGCAGGGGAAGGACATACAATCAATGTGCCCCAGGTTTTAGGGTAAAATCTAAGCAGGAAACCAAGGCCAATACATGAACAAAGACATAATTTAACTGGAGAGCTGCACGGTGAATGTTTTTCTTTATTTCTCCCTTTTTTAGTATCCACAACCACAATGACTTTTCCTCCTAGGACTTCTGCAAGTCTGCCAGAGATGTCCTGGGCAGAAATGCATGTGCCCACGCAGGGTACTGGATGTTCAGAGGCCATTACCCATCTTCAGTGTGTTAGACTCACTATGCTTGGGCAGAGAATCTGCCTAGGATTCAGATTTCCCAGCTGTGTCTTCTTTCTCTGCCCAGAAACTCTGTCCAGACAGGATCTGAAAAATACGTGTCCATTTGGCCTGAATTTCTAGATGTTCAGCAGCCCAGAAGGAGTGATATTTCCAGTCAGAAAATGAGACAAGATCAACAAAATCCAGACACATGACAGCTGTATCTCTTCCAACACAGATGAACTGGAGGCATGCTCCCTTGGAAGGCACTTTCATCTTATACCTCAGTTTCAGTAACTCCAGTAACACACTGGAGCCCGTCGTATCAATTCACCCTTGTTTCAGCAAATCTCAGCTGAACCTTGCATCTAGGCTCCTGTTAGTGAGCCCTGATGGGCAGACGAGGAAATTAGAGTGTGTTGCCTAACTCCAGGGTCTTGGAGAACCAAAAGTAACCCCAAATCCCAGGCAGTGGTTAGTATGCAAATGTGAGGCTTGTCATACATGTAAGGGATGCCTCCATGGAAAGAGAGAAATAGAGACCTACCTTAAATCCATTGCCGATGATAACTCAGAAATGAAGGAACTGGAGAGCAGATGGAGGAGAAGTGGGTTCCTGAAACGTTCGCTGGGAGAGCAAACCGCACTGCTGAATTCAAGCACCATGACTGACATGCCCAGTTTCCAGACAAGCTGCAGTTTAGCCAAGCTGTCCTAAAAGCGGCAGGTATGTTTGCGGTAGAACAGATGTATCCTGGGAGCATGTAGCTATCACTCCACTCGAGCAGAAAGGCGGTCATACCAACAAGGCAACAAAACCCCCTCCCAGAATCAAAGTTCAAAACAACAAAAAAATAGCTGAATGTATTTTTTCCCCATTTTCTTCTTTCTTTTTCTCTTGTTAGACACATTAGATCTGCTAGAAGGATTTTTTTCTCTTTTTTTTCATGAATGCAAAACCATGTGCAAAATGTGCACATTGAGGATATAATAGACAGACAATTGGGGGCTGCCAAAGCCAGGAGGAGGAAAGTTTCTAAAAGCTAATGGTTTCACAGATCCTTACAGTTGCATTTTGTTTGTTTCCTTGTTGTTGTCATCTGATACAGAGTAGATTCTGATAAGAATCACCAAAACCAATGTTTTTATTATTTGAAGCACTCTGTACGTTATTTATGTCAGAATCAATAGAACAGTTTATATTAAAAAGATGTGTTGTAGCAGTCATTCAAACAGAGCAATTTGTATGCAAGTGCAACTGATCAATCCAATAAAAACGATTGCCAAGTCTCCTGAGCCTTATAGAAATACTTTCAATAAAGACATTTTTAATAAAAAAAGAAATGAAATATATAGCAGCATAGGATTCAAATGGAAAGGTAACCTTTTCCGAACAACTGAGAAAAAGAATTTACACTTTGATTAAAGCCTGTTTTTATTCAATTATTGATGGAGTATGGATATTTTAGTAAGGAGTATTATTTATTTTTAAATCCTGGATTGTTCACTCAGATCCCATTTGTCCATACAGTTATTTGAGAGGAAGTGCCTAACTCCAGGATAACTTCTCTTCCCAGACTTAAGGAAATAAGGTGCATCTTTAAGCTTGTATTGCAGTATCTCCACCATAAGATATTGAAATACCTGTTCAGAGAAGAGTGGTGGGGGGTAACTGCTGCCTTTCACTCAGCACTCCTTTAACTCATCAGTGCTCAGAGTTGGGCTCAGCCCATACTCAGCCTAACACAGATGCGACTTTAAGAAATTTTACTTCTAATGTGTCAGAAAGGACCTGAAATACCAGTCTAAGGAGACGACGCTTTCTGTAAAGAAAAAAAACCAACACATTTTCTGGGATTAGAGGCTACAGTGTATCTGTATGCTGTTAAGAGAGTCACCCCTCACTGGAAAGCAAAGCACACAGTTATCTGGTGTTCAGCTGAGTCAGCGTTAGTAGCAAAGAAGCGGTGCTTCCAAGGAAGGAAGGAGAGGATGCCTCTTTAGATTTGCTTAATATAAGTCTTCCTTCTTTCCGGCTGTGGCAGGGACCATTTTATAAGAGGACTCCCCCATTCAAGTTTCTTAACCATGGTTGGTTTCGTTCCAGCTTCAGAGGTTGGGTTATGATGTGATTTGGTACGTGGTGATACAGTAAGTGCAATCTGCAACGTGTCACTGCCTTTGCGTGAGGAAAATGGGCACCTGCCTTACTGCGTCTGTGTCTGTAACTGATCAAAGGCAATAAAGCTGCCGTTTGCGACGCACATGACATCCGTTATCTCACAGTAACATGAACATGTGCTGTGACGACCTGCTTACACATTATCTCTGGGTAGATGGGGAACACTTGCCAGAGGGTTCTTATGTCACAAGACGAAATAGTCACTTTTATGCTAAGATTTCTTCCTTACACTACAGATAGATTCAAATAGGTGTCTGCTGGTTTGCCAGTTAGAAGGAAAGCTAACTTGTTAACACTTGCTCATAAAGTCCTCACTCAGGTTTCTCAGACATAGACATTGGGCTTGTAAGTCATTTCCAGGCTACGATTTGGCTGGAGGTACTTGGTTTCTGTGGGATTAATTTTTGAAATTACAGTTTCAGTGAGCGGACTCACCTTTCGTGGTCTTACCTTGAATTTATAAGCCTCTGCACGAACCCAGATAAAACATCCTCCTGCTCTTTCACCAAAGAGATGTGCCCATCCAGACTCTGTTGCCTGTTGGTGAAAAAGGCAGAGCAGTTGGGTTACAGAGCTGCTTGTTGTAGAAGCCATTTGTCCTGTCTGCTGCAATTCCTTCAGCCTCTGGGGAGTCATAACTATTAGCTGTCCAATAGCTACATCAGCAGGAACAAAGTGATAGAACTGAGGCCTCCCCACCACAGTCACAAGCCCAGACGATGGAGACAAAACAAGAAGTGTTGCCACTAGTCGCTATCAGGCAGACTGAGGCTTGCATATTTGTGGGGTACACGAAATGAATGACCTTTGGCGTGATACATACTTAGTCATTAATACACAAAACCCAGTCATCCAGCCTACTGCTTCTCCCACATTACCAAACTGTTTTCATATTCCAGAAAATAAGTATTCCTGTGAAGTCATCTCTCCCAGGCTGCTCGCTTTCCCTAGATTATGTCCCTTTCAACTTGGGACCAGAACTCCGGATAGCAACATGAGAAAAGCAATCATTAGAGACATATTTAATTAACCTCTAACATTTAGACTCACAGATACAAGAGCAGTCATTCCTGACATCAAGGTTGCCACTGACGTACGGCAGCATAACGTAGGTTTGTGTGAAACAGAAACAAATGATGTCTAAAATGAGTAACCAAGCTCACAGTGAGAAATAGGTGAGGTAGTTCAGAAAATGAGATCAACCAGCTATCTTTTGACATTGCAGTAACATTTTTCTGAGCTATTTCTTTATCGAGGAGAGCCAGAACAAATTCAAAAGCCTGACAGTGACCATTGCCAAAGAGGAATATGCCTTTACTAAAAGTATTTATTTCCTCCTCTGATGCTTAGTGATGTGCTCCATCAGATTGGAGTCCACTAGGGGGTCAAGGAGGCTGAATCAGACATCAGCTTCACAAAAACAGTCTGGAGAAACACCCACCGATTTTATCTTCCAAAAGACAGTCTTGTTATCACGATCTCTCAAACTTTCACTCACATGTGCAGTAACTCATGTCAAAGTATTGCCAGTACACACTTGCTTGATTTCTTATTCTGACCATCCCCAAATTCCCCAGATTTGTCCTGACAATAATGTTAGTCACACATCTTTCCATGGAATTTGACCATCAGAAAGTTCTGTCTTTAAAAAACTCAAACCTCTCTTTTGTGGCATTTTAAAGCAGGGAGAAAAGCCTTAAAAGTTTAATTTCAACAATTCTTATTTCTTAATTTTGACCTGCAGGTATATTGCAGATTACTGTTCTTGTGGTAGCAATGAATTCAAACATCAAAACAAAATGCTGCAACTTTATTGAAACTGATACCTGGTATTCCTGACATAACCTAAAAAGGTATTGTGCTAGTGATTTAAAATTGTAAAGTTTTACTGTGCTTTGGAACAAGAAGAATCATTGGCACGGTACCACGATGTTCCCAAAGGCAATCATGCACATTAACCACAAATGCAGATAAAAATTTCTCAAGAGCAATCTCTATATGTTCTCCTGACCACAGAACACACAGAGGTAAAATATCATGCATTAGCCCTTCTAATAAACAGTTTCAAATTATTGAAAATACTGAAATGGAAATTTCAGATTCAAAATCCTGGATTTTGGGGAACTGCAGATGGAGAGCTGGGACCCAGCAGCTACTTTATGTTCAACAGACAGCGCTGACATTACGATGCAGTCATTTGATGTGACAGGGATCATATGCATTCCCAAAAGCAGTTCCTCGGGCTTACAGTCCTTGAGCAGTCATAAAAATAAGATGTCTCTTGAGACATTTCAAAGATAAGGCTGTAGAGAGAAGGGCCATGTGGTTTACAACACTCTTGGATAAATCCAAAATAACCCTCTCCTCCCATGAGGCACCAAGACCATTTGTAAAGTATCCGGTTCTCTTCATGAGAGCAGACAGGAGTGCTGTGCTAGGGGAGGAAAAAAGGAAGAAAGTGATTTGGAACTCTGCCACTTTTCCAGAAAAATGGCTTTTTTATGAAAATTCACTCTCAAGAGCATCTTTGTCATAAAATTTGGTTTTGGTGTTGGGTTTTTTAACACGTAGCCCTAACACATCCACCCCTACCCCACCAGCTTTTTCCCGCCAGGAGGATGGCTGCTCGGGGGGCTGCCCTGCGACATCCTTTCTCCGTCAGAAGGATCACAGACACTTTATTGAAGATTTACACAGCCTTGTCAGTTAGTGCCTTTAGGGCATCTGGTGTTTAGTCACACAATCATATGAAGGAGGCCTATTAGGCTTCATTTCTGCCAAGTTTGCTGCAATTAGTAGAGATGCTCCTGGTTTTTAACATCTGTGCAAAGCACGTCCTGGTGTGGCGTTTTCTTTCCTTCTTCCCTCCCTTTCCCACCTCCTCTCCTGGATGCCCTCCTCCTCCTCCTTTCTACCCTCCCGCAGCACTGAGACCCATAGAAGGTGTTTGCAAGAGCCGGCAGTGCCGGGCTGCCCCTCGGGAGCTCGGGCCGCTGGGGTGGCCATGCCATCTGGTCGCCCCTGGCATCGCCCTCCCGGCGTGGCTCCTTGCAGGGGCAGGGTGCAGCAGGCAGGGCTGAAGCTTTTGATCTGAGATCAGAGGTGGGGAAGGAAGCTTCACTTCAGTTCCCTTGCCAGCTGGGGTGGTTAATCTCTACCGGTACCTGCAGCAATCAAAATCAGCATTTACATAACACCGGTGGCTTACCTTGGAAGCACTCTGCCAGTGTGAGTGAAGCTCGTCCTGGCCTCGGGTCAGGGGACATTCCCATCCCTGGAAGAGGAGTTCCTCACTGCCAAGGCGCAATGAGAAAGGCACCCTGCCCCTTTTGGGGTGATGGCTCACTCCCCCAGCCTGATGGGCTGGATGGGTTTGCACCGACGATAACACAGTGGTAGGGGTCAGCACCCACCTGGCTGGGTCCTCACCACAAGCAAAGACTGCTCTAGCCACACACGACTAAAAAAGTAGATTTAAAGTGGTCCCAAAGCAAACCTTTTCCATTTCCCCGCTCCTGTGTTGCACATAAAAGAAAAAACTTCAAGTCTTATTTCATCTGCTTTTTTTTGTTCTGGTTTGGTTTTTAAAATCCAAATATTAAGTCCTGGCTTCCTTATTTCTGCTGTAGGGTTCCTCAGAGGGCTGGGAAACGTGGGGAGCTGCAGCGTCGCAAGCATCAAACAGCAGAGCCCTGAGCAACGGGAATATATTTCATGTAAAATGCTGCTCATGTTAACATCTCTTCAGCACAAATGCCTGTAAGAACACTCAAGGGACAAACTCTTTGTGGAAATTTCAGTATTGCTGCCTCTTTCTCTGCAGGCAAGAAGGGATTCCTTTTCAAAATGGGAAGGGAAAGTGTGTGACATTCTGGATATTTCTAAAGGAGAAAAATACACAGATAGCATTTTGAATTAAGTATTTAAAATATTTACATTGTTTGGAATGTGGTATGCATGGCAAATTAGTAAATACATAGAGAATTATCCATCTATATAGAGAACCCTGTCTGTACGTTAAATATAGACGTGTCTATATAGACAGAGGGAGATGTGCAGCGATATAGAAAGAAATTCATTCCACAAGTGTTAGGGGGCAGTGTGACACATCATAGGACACGGGACTAGAAATCACAAAACCTGGGATTAAAGGCTGGCTCTGCCACCAAAGTTTGGTATCATCTTGGGGAAAGTTCTTCATTTCTCTATGTCTGTCTTTCTCCTTTCTTTGTCTGCTTAAACCGTATCTCTAAGGACTTAACAATTACCAGCTGTTGGTACAGAGCTTTTCATCGGGGAGATCTCTAGGTGCTGCTACCATAATCCCCAGTGGTTCAATCCAGTTCTCTTTTTGAGGACTGTCTGTAAATCTGGGAATGCAAACGAGAGAAGTACGTTCCCTGTAGATCTAACAGCTTCCAGATTGCAAGTCTAACAGCTTCAGTTCCCTCTAGTTTACAAAAGACTGTGCTTTGAAATGTCAAATTTCAGATTCATTTAAGCAAAAAAACCTATGCCTAGGTAGGATTTAGAAACGAGCAGCAAGTGTTTGCACCCTTATGGATCACAGGCCTTTCCATTCTGCACCTCCAAACTGAGTAAGTAAAAACTTTTTTAACAAGATCAAAATGAAGAGGTTCCCGTGTCAAAACAGAACTGTAAAGATGAGCGTGTTTTGCAGCAGAGAAACCCACAGTGCTGGCCAGCAGGCTGATTTAATTGAGGCTGGTTTAAAGAACTGAGCTTTTCATCACGACAGGAGTCTTTTTGCTCGTATATCTTGGGAGAACGATTCGGTAGGATTCAACACCAACTATTAGCTAGTTAGTGTACTTGTTTAATTAACACTGTAGGGAAAGGGGGTAGGAGTGTAACTGTGCAGCAAGCTCTTGCCAAGGGAGCAGCAGGAACCCACCAGGGTCCCCTCATCGTCCCCACTTGCTCTGGGCCAGCAGATGAGCTCCAGCCTAGCTTTTTGGTGGAAGTGATAATTTTCACCAGCCTTGACTGGGTGTGAAAGGAGACAGTGCTCTCCCCATTCTTCCATAGCCATCCTCACAAGAACGAGCAGAGAAGTAGTCCTCCACCAAGAGGGCCAGACCTGTTACCTAAGCAGGAGCAAGGAAGCAGTACGGGGAGGAAGGAAGATATTGGTATGCACATACAAAAATTTAATACCCAGTAATGACAAGCACATTGAAAGAATTTGCGAGCGTGCCTTATATGTGGGGATATAGCAGGTGATGGGGGATTTTTTAAAGAATTCTTTCTGAATGCAAGGGAACCAAAAATAATGGAGCATTTACGCAACTGCATGCTGCCTGGCTATTTTCCATTTCTTAAAGGCTTAGATATTTGAATTCTAGTGGTCTGGATTTTGTATTATAACTATATTTTAGTTATATATATATATTTTAGTTACATATACATATATTTAGTTATATATATACTTAGTTATATATATTTTAGTTATATATATAAGTATACTATTAGTATTATAACTATATGAATTGTTTCAGGTATTTAAATTTTATGCTGTCAAAGACATTGAAGGTAGAGTGAAATGTGTTTGTGTGTGTGTGTATGTGTTTTTGATAGGGGGATCAAATGTTTGTTATGATTCAACCATGATGTTTGGTAGAGCACCATAGAGTGAAAAAATAAACTACTGTCTACAGACTTGCAGTTCAGATCTAACAACAGACAATTTATTCTGTGTATTGATTGCTCCTCTGACAATTTTCTATGAGGAATACATCTTTTCCATAAAACAAAGAAAAAAACTCCTAACAATATGTAACTTCAAAATAATGGTGTTGCATCCCTGAGTGAAGAACAGCATAGATCAGTTTTTCCAAGATACATGCAGGGATGCAAATCATTGTTTCTACTGGACAACTCTACTCTGCTTAAAATGTCATTTGCATTTGCTTTTTAGTTTGGTTGAAACATCTTCATTTCTCTTGGAACATCTCTTAAAAGATTTTCATTCAGAGTAACTGTAATACCATCAAATGACAAAAGTAAAAAGGGAGACAGCATATGCCTGTATCTATGCACGCATATCTATGCATATGTCTGTTTTGAAAGAGCTAAACTCAATGCCATAATGGGACAGGGAATTAGAGGTTAAGAAAACATATACCAAAGGGAAGAATACTACCTGATTTACTAATACAATATATATTCATTTTCTAAGGTCGTATCTGGTCCTTTATAAAGAGAGTGTACACACCTTATAACTCACCCTATTATGGTACCTCCTCCTATAAAAAAAAAAATAAATCAACCAGACCACCACCCAAATCTCAGGCTAATTCATAAGAGTCTACATCCACTTCTTAGGTTAAGTGCATTTTAAACATGGAAAGTAGGTCCTTCCTCTTTGCAGGGCTCGAATGGTCTCCCTCATCTGCCAGACTCCTGCCTCCACAGGCTGAGCAGCTCTTTCGCCCTGAGCACATCTATCGCCCTCTCGAGCTCTGCTGCTGCCCCCAAGCAGTTCCTGCACGTCTCAGCCAGGTGCTGCTGAGAGCAGCTGATCAGCCTGGAGAAGCTCTGGGGAGACCTTATATAGTGGCCGTCCAGTACCTAAAGGGGGCCTACAGGAAATATGGGGAGAGACTCTTTCTCGGGGAGTGTAGCAATAGGACAAGGGGTAACAGTTTTAAATGGAAAGAGGGTAGATTTAGGTTAGATATTAGGAAGGAATTCTTTACCCTGAGGGTGGCGAGACACTGGAACAGGTTGCCCAGAGAAGCTGTGGATGCCCCATCCCTGGAAGTGTTCAAGGCCAGGCTGGATGGGGCTTTGAGCAGCCTGGTCTAGTGGGAGGTGTCCCTGCCCAGGGCAGGGGGGTTGGAACTAGGTGATCCTTAAGGTCCCTTCCAACTCTAACCATTCTATGATTCAATGATTCTATGAGATGGCAGCCCTTGAGAGCACAAAGTCTAGTACATGAGATGGATTTAAACACCCAAGGAAGTGTCCATATTCCCATGGGAGCCAAGGAGCCCTGCAGCAGGGCATGTGGCAGCACGGGTGACAGGTCCAACGCACCCTGGACACCTGCACAGCTTCCCTTCCAGCTCAGGAGGGTGCCAAGCCCCAGACCAGCACCTCCTCTCCTCCGCCAAAGTCAGGGCGAGCTTCTCGGCAGCTGAGGAAAGAAGAGAGGAGCCAAATACCAGCATGGGAGACAGAGAGCAGACCGGTGCTTTGGAAGGTAGTGACAAGCTTTGGTGAAGAATTCAAACTTTTTTACAGAAGCAGAAACTCCCCCATACACTGCAGGAGCGCTCCTTCCAGGCTCGTTCCCTCGCCTGCGGGCAAACACGTACACTCTCATCCTCTCCCCTGCTGAAGCCCTGCTCAAAGGCAGCTGCGAGGGCGAGACCTCTGCGGTGACTTTGAGCACACCAGCATATTGTGGCCGGTCTGAAGTGCACAGAAGGCTGGGCAGTAGGGGTTGGTCACTTGGCCACTAAAGCAAGATAAGACATTTTCACTGTCATCATCCAAATCAAATTTTGGGCTTTGTTTGTTAAGATGATCTCTGCTACCCCCTTTCTTGATTAGCTGCACAGCAGAGCTTGAGCTGAGAGAAAACAAGACAGCATGAGAGAGAGAAGAAAGTCCTCCTCTTGCTTTTCATCTGCCATTTCAATAACACTTGCTTCTCTGCCATCAGCAGTACCATGCTCGGCACAGACACAGATCCCCTGGTCTGCTCGGAACTACATAATTGCCTAATTCCACTATAGCCTGGGGCAGGGGGAAGAAGCTCCCACGGTCCTCTGACAGGGAAGGGACTGGCCGGTGCCAGAAGCCAGCACCAGCCTCGGGACATGGGTGGTCTGACCTAATAAGAAAGTTAAGCAGGAAGTGGAGGAAAGAACCTACCTAGTGGTATATAAAAAAAATAACAAACTTTCTTTCAGATTAACTTTTCTAGCCTGTGACGGTGTTTGTCACAAGCACATCTCAGATGGAAAGACTCCAGGAGACGTGGTAAGCACATCTGTGACAAATACTCTGTCTGAAGGGCAGAACGGAACAATCTGCCATCAGAAAGAGCTCTGTTAGAGAAAAAATGTGAGAAGAAGTGGTGAAATAGCTGGGAATAACTCAGTTTTGGGGGGAAAGGGTTGACAAGGGTCCCCCTCCACTTTTATATTTGAATGCAAAAGTTTGCGAGCAGGTTTTTATCTATTGGGCCCTCCACTCTTAATGCTGTTACCAGTCAAGCTCAGCTTGTAGGACCTGGTTAGAAAAAGGCCAGGGATGTCCCAGCTGTGGTAGCTGATTCCCCAAACTGAAGCTGACATAAGAACTGAGCATCCCCTGGACAGACCTCTGGTGGTGCATGGAGTATGGAAGACCTTCTGACATCATCTTTAACAGTGGTCTGTCCCAGGTAAGTTTCCCAGGTAAGTATTTCCTATGTCCACACTAAGGAATATTTTTAAAACTCCCCTTGTAACTCTTAAGCTCTCTACCATTCTTTTAGTTTGGGCAAATAGATAATTAGGCAAGAGATGTGGGGCACAGCGCAGTACCTGCCAACAGCACTATAAACACAGTTAGAGTACCAGTCTCTCACAGCTGAAAAGCTGCTTTTGAGCCAACTATTTCAGAATTAGTGTCTTTGTACCACACAGGGTGAAAAAATACAGTGATAAAGTCCTTGCTCAGTGACAAAACAGATGTCGTTTTCAGTGTTTTCAGCTCTGTCCCTGAGTTCCCCCTGCAACTTTTCCACTGACCTCTAATACGACCTTGTGGAAGCTACTTCACCGCTCTGTGCCTCCGGTCCACTCCCCATGCTCTGTGTTTGGACTGCAGGCTCCAGCAGGCAGCGAGGTGCTGAATGTATGTACCTGTTAGCACCCTTATGTGCTGGGGAGATGCTGGAGACACCCCATGGGACTGCTTTGGTGGGCATGGTTTAGTTTAATTTCTGTTCTCAGCGAACACCGTTAAAAACACTGGCATTTTAGACTTTTATAGGCTTAAAAATGGGTGAAGTTGAGTATCTACAAGTCTGAGCAACTATTTGCCTGTGCAAGAAGGAGGACTTAGGGAACTAGGTGTCACAGCCTCACCTCCATCCTTGGGAAAGGATGACAAGAAAGTCATCAGAAGTAGTCAGCATAGCTTCACCAAGGGGAAGGCATGGTTAACCAACTTGACAAACTTCTATGATGAAATGACTGGCTTGGTATTCAAGGGGGGAGCAGTGGACATTGTCTGCCTAGACTTCAGTAAGGTATTTGACACTCTCACACATAAGATCCTCATAAACAAGCTGAAAAAGTACGGCCTGGATGAGCAGGCAGTGAGGTGGATTGAAAAACTGTCCAAACAGCCTGGCCTGGAGGGTGGCAATCAGTCAAGGTGGAGGCCAGTAACCAGCAGTGTACCCAGGGGTCAATACTGGGTCCAGTCCTCTTCAGCATCTTCATTAATGATCTGGGTGATCAAGCGGAGTGTACCCTCAGCAAGTTTGCTGATGACACAGAACTGGGAAGAGTCACTGATAAGCCAGAGGGATCTTGACGGGCTGGAGCAATGGGCTGACAGGAACCTTATGAAGTGCAACAAGGAGAAGTGCAAAGTCCTGCGCCTAGGGAGGAACAACCTCATGCACTAGAACATGCTGGGGGCTGATCAGCTGGAAAACAGCTTGGCAGAAAAGGCCCAGGGGTCTCAGTGGACACTGAGTTGAACATGAGCCAGCAATGTGCCCTTGCAGCAAAGGTACATAATGGTATCCTGGGATGCATTAGACAAAGTTTTGCAAGCAGGTGGAGGGAGGTGGTCCTTCCCCTCTCCTCAGCACTGGACATATTGGAGAGAGTTCAGCAAAGGGCCACAATGCAAAGATGTTTAAGGAACTGGAGCATTTCTTCTGTGAGGAAAGCCGGAGAGAGCTGGGACTGTTCAGCCTGAAGATGAGAAGGCTCAGGGGGAATCTCAACAACATATATAAATCCCTGAAGGGAGGGTGCAAAGAGGACAGAGCCAGGCTTTTCTCAGAGATGCCCAGTGACAGGACCAGAGGTAATGGGCACAAACTGAAACACAGGAGGTTCTGCCTGAACAGCAGGAAACATTTATTCACTGTGGAGGTGACTGAGCCCTGGCACAGGTTGCCCAAAGAGGTTGTGGAGTTTCCATCCTTGGAGATATTCAAAAGCCATCTGGACACGGTCCTAGGCAGCAAGCTCTAGGTGGCCCTGCTTGAGCAAGATGGATTGCACCAGCTGACTTCCAGAGGTCCCTTCCAACCTCAACCATTCTGTGATTCTGTGGTTTGGCCTGCTGGTCAGGGGCTTCTCAAGACCACCTCAGGATTTCAAAGGCTTCAGTATTTGGTGTGTTCAAACATTGCATGTCATTCCTACCACTGGCTTCCAGCTGGGGGTGCCAATGTGACATATCATTTGCAGTAGACACTTCATCTATGGATAAAAATATTATCATGTCATGTTTTGAGCTGCTCAGATCTCCCTTTTGTGGTTTGATATTATAGCTAATATGATCTATTGACTATCTGATCTGAGAGGGGCAGTTCAGCCTGGAGAGTTGGAGACAGAGGGGTCATAAGACTCAGCCATATTCAGTCATAACATCCTATAAAAGACCCAGCTCTGACCAATAGATCTGCTCTTCTGGAATGTCAAGTCACACACTGGGCTCAGTCTTTCTGACCCTGAAATAGGCAGAGCAGGGTAATACATCATGGCTCTTCCTAAATGTTACTGACCCATGACAATAAAAAAGATGTGCCTGGTATTGAAATGGGGATATCTGGCATTATTCTCTTCCTCTCTTACGGGAACATCACAATGACTAACACTGAGTTTTCAGTATCAGCCCCAGGAACGGGCTGAATAAATACCTCAATGAGGTGAATAGGCCACTTCACATGTCATGGAGCCATGGTCCCAGGCTGCCTGCAGACTCATATCTGCCTTGCATACCTTAGTTTGTCAGTTTTGTGGTTTTCCTTCCCAGTCACAGCACCTGGAACCCCGTCTGTGTTGTTAAATGAAAACGGAGTTTCCAGAGACTAAGACAGTAGCTCGGGAGAGAGGCACAGCTACAGCAACTTGGCACATATAGGCTATTTCCAAAGTTGCTTCCAGTAATTTTGCAGCTGTTAATACAGCACCTTGGGTTAGCCCAGGAAGTACCAGCAGCAATGCTAGTCCTCGGAAAAAAGTAACAAGAGAGATGAGAGATTTGCCAGCTCATATTTTCTTCATCCTAAATCACCTGTTTAAATTCATCAGAGCACTGGCAAGCAGTTTTCTGCATTCAAGCCATTCTACTGAAGGTCAGAAGAAATTGATACAGGACTCAAAATACTGAAATTTTAACTTTGCAGTCATTATTTTGACTGTCATTTTCCATATACCTACCCTGTTGAGGAAGACTCTTTATAAGCTTCTGCATCTTGTGTAGAGAAGAGATTAAACTATTTTGGTGGAAGAGGTTACAGAGATACATATAGGAGAAATCTGAATGGAGGGTCTGAATACCCTCCATTTAGGGGTGCTGGAAGAGACCACTGCTCCTCACCCACTCCCTAGCTGCTTATCAGCACTTCCAGACAAAAACTCCAACCCCCCTGACCTGCCAGCAGAGCTGGTCATCTGAGCCCTCTTTAACCCTTCTCAGTCATAATAACCTGGGATTGCTTAAACCATTGGGCTTTACAGTTCCAGATTTTTTTTGCCTGAAGCACGTGAGGGAAACAGCTCTCCTGGCAGAGAGGATATCGAAAAGCAGCTGGAGGAGACCCATGATGAGTCACTTCTGGATGCAAATAGAGCTATTTGCTCGCCCTGTATCGGGTTTGACTCTGTCACCATGCAGGGAAGGCATCGGCTTCAAGGTGCATCTAAACAGTGATGAACAAGATTGAAAAAGTGATCCATCACAACTTCATCGGCGACTGGTGGGCCTTGGCTCACATATGAGCTTCACTTCTGGAGTATTACAGGCCTCATACCCAGCAAAGTAAAAACACAATCTGAATCCAAATAACCACTGGTATCTGGGGAATCCTTTCCAACTGTTGTCTTTCAGGCCTACTTCTGCTATCACCAATAAACGGTGATAATAATTTAATTTAATAATAGTAATAAATTAACAAAGCAAAACACATACCACAGTGAAAACAGTAGACTTGTTGGATACAGGAAATTACGTTGAAGGAGCACTGCATATTTCATAAGACTGTTCTCCTCTCCTGTCACAGAATTACAGGTCTGCTGAGGCAGAAGGAACCTTTGGAGATCATTTAGTCCAACTATCTGCTCAAAGAGGGATCAACTACAGCAGGTTGCTCAGGGCTGTTCCAGTCAGGTTTTGAATATCTCCAAGGATGGAGACTCCACAGCTTCCCTGGATAAGTTGTTCCAGTGTTCAACCACCCTTCCAGTAAAAAAAAAATTCTCTTATGTTTAAATGGAATTTCCTGTATTTCAGTTTGTGCCCGTTGCCTCTCATCCTGACACTGGGCATTGCTGAGAAGAGCCTGGCTCTGTCTCCTTTGCACCATCCCTCAGGTATTTTCAGACAATTTTAAGATCCCCTAAGTCTTCTCTGCTCTAGGCTGAACAGTCCCAGCTCGCTCAGCCTTTCCTCATAGTAGAGATGGTCAAAATCCTTTAATCATCTTCATGCTTCTTTTCTCGACTTGCTCCAGTATGACCATGGCTTTCCTGTACTGGGGAACCCAGTACTGGACTCCAGATGAGTCACCAGTTCTGAGCAGAGGGGAAGGATCACCTCCATTGATGTTCTGCCTAATGCAGCCCAGGAGGTTGTTGGTCTTCTTATCACAAGGACACTCTTCTGGCTCATGTCCAAGTTGGTGTTCAACAAGACTTCCAGGTCATTTTCTGCAAAGCTACTTTCCAGCTGGTCAGGCCCCAGCATGCACTGGTACACGGACTTGTTCCTCCTTAGCTGCAGGACTTGTCTTTTCCTGGTTTTGAACTTCATAAGAGTCTTGTCAGTCCATTTCTCCAGTCTGTTGAGGTAGCTCTGAATGACACCACAACTATTTGGAGTGTCCACCATTCGTCCAAGTTCCGTATCATCTGCAAGCTTGCAGAAGGTGCACTCTATCCCAGCATCCAGATCATTAATGAAGATGTTAAACAGTACTGGTGCCAGTATCGATCCCTGGGTACACCACCAGTGACTGTCATCCAGCTGGACTTTGTGATGCTGATCACAACTCTTTCAGCTGAGCATTTCAGCCAATTTTCAGTCTACCACACTGACCATTTATCTAGCCTGTACTCTACCAGTATGTCAATTAAGATATTATAGGAGACAGCGTGGAAAGCCTCATTAAAGCCAAGACAAGAAATATCCACAGGTCTCATCTCATTCACCAAGCCAGGCATCTTATCACAGGGGGTTATCAGGTCGGTGAAACGTGACTTCTTCATAAATCCACACCAACTACTTGTAGTCACCTTATCCTTTGCATGTCTGGAATGTTTTCCAAGATTATTTGCTCCTTCACTTCCCCAGGGATGGAGATGAGGTGGGACTGTAGGGAGGACTGGCTTGTAGTTCCCTGGACCATCTTTCTTGTCCTTCTAGAACACAAGAGTGACATTTTCTTTCTTCCAAGCATCCAGCCGTCACCATGACCTTTCCAGGATAATTGAGAGTGGTCTTGCAATGACATGGGCCAGCTCCCTCAGCACTCATGGAAGAATCCCATCAAGTCCCTTGGATTTGTATATGTCTAACCTGCCTAAATGTTACCTAGCTTGATCCTCCTCCATCAAAGGTTAATCTCTGTTGCTCCAGATTTTCCAACTGGTCTCAGAGACCTGGGATTACTGAAAGCAAGTCTTACTAGCAAGGACTGACAAGAAGAAGGCATTGAGTGCCTGGCCTTTTCCTCAGCCCGTCTTTCCCCAACTCCTCTCCACACCTTCTCTAGGTAAGGACTGAAGGGGCAGAAACAGCAAAATGGTTTCAAAAAATGACAGGACACGTTCATGAAGAACAAATCACCAGGAACTAGCAATTACGGGGTGCTTCTCCCTCCCCATCCATCTCAGGACAGAAACGGGCCTCAAATTGTCAAAGACTCTTCTTGGGACACAGCATCATATGCACACACTTCCCAAGGCTTACTCTTTGTCCCATCAGTGATGGGGTTACTGGGTTATGTGGATCTGTACAGGCAGCCTTCTGTAAACTCGGATAAATGCAAATTTGCCACTGAGGCAGTGTGTCCCATTGTCCCTTCTGCTTTTTCAGTATCTCTCAAAGTCTTCTCCCTGATAATCTGCCTGGTGGAGAGAAAATCTGTACTACTCATCTTGAGTACCTACTGGTATCTATAGGACAGTCTTAAAATGGGAGTGCAGCAGTTGTTCATATACTTTAACCAGCACTATATAGACAACTTTCATACAGACAACACTGCAGCCATCACAGGGCAAAGCTTGGTGAGGTCTGCCAAACCTACCTAAGTAACTCTCTAACTGTTTTAATTAGGTGCAGAGCTGTATTGTTGTTTGCTAATTGTGATTAATCTTGCAGAATGAAGAGGCTGCTGGGGTAGACATTGTAGAAAGAGACAGTCATCAATGCTGAGCACTTACAGTGTAAGTATTAATGACGGAGAGGAAAAATGAAAATTTACCTTTGTTTTTTCTCAGACTGCAAACTGAATCTCGGACAGATTGCCTGACTTGTTTAAGACCACACCACAGGTCTGTGGCAGAGCTAGGACAAAATACAAATTTCCTAAATCCCATTCAAGTGCTGTAGTCACAGCACAGTGACAAAGTGTCCTCAGTTTTCAAAACTATTAATGATTTCCAACGCTGGATTCCTGGGAATCCAATATGAGACAGGTTGAAGAAGCCTGGTTTTTGGAAAACAAATTGCTTAGAGGTCTCGATTTGGACATCGGAAAACTGAGTCATATAAAATTAGTAGTTGCATTTAAAAATCTTGGACAAAGCTGTCTTTCTTCTAGAGTTGCAGAATATTTCCACTGTTTTGAGTGATTTTTTTTTCTTTTCCTTGTTTATCTTCTGGGGCCAACTTAAGAAAGATAAATGAGAAAAACTCTTCGGCTTCACGTATTCGGAGTGCTCTTACCATTAGTCTATTATCTATACTTGAATACTAAAACAATTGACCTTGTTTATCACCAAGTAGAACCTGAAGGCCACAATAAAAAAAAGGAACTACAGCATTCCTGACTATAATTTTTAGTTGCCATGGTGATACATTTGGACAGCAAATATACTTATTGGCCCCTCTCCCTGGCAGCGTGGCACAGAGAGAACCACGCAGTCCTTATTCGGGCCATCATTCAGCAAATTTGGTGACTCTTTTTCTGGAGAAGGTTGAGAGGGCTGGACTGCACATGATGTGTGAGAAAGTGTCTATAAAATGGCTTGCTTAGGTTGTAGTCAAGGAGCAGAGACTGACTCAGTTCCAGAGCCTCCCCATGCCCGGTTCCTGTGCAACATCAGCTGGATGAGTTGCACCTCTCTGAGTTCCTGTTTGCAGAATGGAGAACATGACGCTGCTCTCCCTCACTGGTGCCGCCCGTTTATTGGAGAGTGCACTGTCCCCTACTTTCTCTTTACGTGGGAACATTCACTCTGCTTTTGGTGCTAGCATCCATACTGTATGGCAAAGGATATTTTAATGTAACAGAATTGTTATTATCATAGAGCAATACTATAAGAGCAATATGAGACATTTCCCCATAAGAATCTTCAAAATATTCGAAGAAAAGTGAGCAGAGGGCACATGAAAATCTTGATTTTCATTGACCTGTGTGACTGAGACCAGCAACATACACTGTTAGCTTCTCATATGTGCACTCAGAGGATGCAGAACCAAAATAACAATATGGCTGGTATGACTATGGGCATAAAACAGGCAGGCAGGGATTCAGCTATTTATTTTCTAAGGGTTGTTCTGTAGCTTGCGCTTGAGCTAAGACTCTCAAAGGAGTCTTCGTCCGTTGCCAGTGGGGCAGATTTCCAATTCTCTGCAGCCATCACACAAGAAAAGAAAGTCTTAAGGTAGAAAAACTGAATCAGAAACCAATTCGTGTCCGTGAGAGGCATAGATGGCAGCTGATCTGAGAGGTACAGTGAGGACTCTCTGCATGGGCTTCTTCTACAAAGGCCTCACAGATGGCCTTACCCTGAGCCACCCCTTTGCCCATGGACACACACACACCTCAGTCAGCTGTGCTGGCTGACAAAATTTAAACTCATCAGGTCTTTATGATTGCCACCTTCTCTCCCCAGCACGAAGGACCACGCGTGCTCTCTCATCCGCTCCACGTGCAGTGCGTGGGCAAGCTTTGGCCATCAGCAGAAGTCCCCATGGCAATCCAGCAGCAGCAGGGGAGGTGGCTGCGGTGGCAGCAGCTACTCCTCTGCCACTTGTACATCTTCCTCAGGCCTCCCACCTGCAAACCACCTTCGGTCCCACTGGATTTGCGTAAGTGCCCTTCTAGACAGTGGTTGCAGGGAGTGCGGGTGAGCAGCACTCCAGCAGATCTGAGCGCGAGGAGGGGCATGAGGCAGCAATGGCAGGGTGCATTTGTCCCAGCTGCCTGCAGAGCATGTGATTGCAGCCAAAAACACCCGGGGAAGGTGTTTTGCCCAGCAACGTCTTCCACCAGCACAGCCATTCGTCCAGCGAACCTCTCTGCCGGCTGCCTTATGTTCCTCCAAACAGCCCAATTTCAATCCGTTGCCCTGCCTGCTGCCTAGCGCTGCTCACCTTGAGTAAAATCAGGCAGTGATTTAGTGATACTAAGTGCAGGCTGGGGCAGATCCTCCTGTCCTTATTCACTGTGAATTGTGCTGTAGGCAGTTATAGTCCCAGGGAAATCAATGGGATAATGAATACTAATTAGTGGCAAGTCACAGTGGGAAATCTGGGAAAACATCTGTCCTTGCCCCAGGAGTGGGAGTTCCTCAGGTCCCTGCCATTGTCACGAAGTTCGGGGGCCCTCACGATCCTGCAGAAAGCAAGATTTTGAATATTTACAAGCAGCATAAAAATTGGCCCCAAAAATCACTTTCTCATCAGTTTCACTAAGCCCTAATTATAATGTAAATTGCAAAATTGGAAGGAATTCAGAGACGAGCAACAAATACGATTAAGGGGATTGGAGGATTGATTTATGAGAAAAGATTAAAAGACCTAAGAATTATGCAGTTTGACTAAACGATGACCGTGGGCCTGATCTTGCAAACTTTTCCCAGAGATGGCTCTCACATTAAAGAGGAAGCACAATTTAAAAATACCTACCATGTCCTCCAGTGAGAAATTCTGCAAATCAGTATTCCAAGTTAAGGCAGAGGGGAGCATTAGTTTTCATCTTGAAGCTAGCGAAAGCAAAAAATTCTAGTATCAAAGCCCAAAGAGTGTTTGCAGTTTTTGGGGTTGTTATACATGGAAAAAACCCTCAGAATTTATTCCCATCAGTAGAAATGTGGGGGTATGTAAATACTTGAGATCTGGAAATGACCAGTGTAACAGGAGTCATAGAAAAGTGATTCTTTTCACTTGAAAGACTGTTAAATGCCTTTATTTGTAACTTTCTAAAAGTAAAGAAGAAACCTTCAGGCTACCCCAAAAGTCAACAACCTGAACTGATGAATTGCACCTTGCATTGGTACTCCACAGCTCTGTAATGCTTTTGAGGATCTACTTAAGCTCTAGAAAACACTATAGAGATAAACAGATGTTACAGAACCAAGCATATGAAACAATTCAAATGACAGAATAAAGCAATAAAAAAACAGGAGGTGCAGCACTGGGAAAAGAAGAGATGCAATATCAACTCTGAAACTGTCCTCTCGCTCCATGGCATGGCTGCCTCCTGGGGATCTGCTGCAGATGAGCCAGCCCGCTGCTCAGGACAGTCCTGGTCATGGTCTTTTTCCCTTACTGGCATTGGTACTTGGCAGGGGTCCCTTGAAAAGCAGACTTTGGGGCCTAAACTGGCAGAAAGTTACTCTTTATTTCTGGTAGAACTAATATTTATTTTTGATAGTTTATCTCTCCAGACCTCCTCATCGCAGGCTTGACCAAGTGTTGGTGCTGGCCCAGGGGGAATGGTGGTGGGACTACAGAGCTGACCCGGGTAAGGCAGAGGCACAGATTTTTCTGGAAGCAGCTAGCTGTTAGATTGCCAGCCACATCATGAAACTGCCCAAGTTACATAGTAAGTTCTCTAACGGTAGAACATAGACTTCTGGGACTGAAAGTATCCTCTTGACCATTGTGCCTAAAAGGTTTTTTCAGCACCTTTGAGACAACCAGTCTGTGAAGAGCCAAAAGTATCCATGTCTCTGCTCTACTCAGCTCCGTAGCATGGAAAAAACAAGGTGCAGCATACCACTTACCAAAGCACGCTTTCATTACTGTTTTAAAAATCATGACAAAATGAAAGAAATAAGATTTGTCATAATTGGCAAACAGTTTTTCCTGAAGAAAAACATGAGGTGGTATTTTTTCTGAAAGTCATACTTCTGAAAAAGCAACGTTCTTTTTGTTAAATTTTGGAAACATCAGAACTTTCAAGTTTTCATTTTTTCCCAATTAAAAATTAACACCCTATTTTGTAAAATAAAAAGGTTTTAAAAGTGTCAGATGAATCGGAACTAAAACCAACACTGAATCAAAAAGTAACCAAATCAGAATCAAAACCAATACTTGGACTGATCAAAATGTAGTGTAATGGCTTATTCAGTAGTCAAAAAAAAATTAAGTTCTGTGGTTTGGCTCATTCTAAGCAAAATCCCACTCATTTTTTTTCCTGTCTGTCTATCTCCAAAATCCATCACTCATCAGGCTCTTGCCTTGGGTAGCTAATCTCCCTGTTGTGCCAGAGCATGACTTGGACAAAGAATCAATGCAAGACACAGTGGCTCTGCAAAATAGGGTGCAAGCAAATAATGTCTCTGATCTAGGCATAGTAAATGAAAAACCTCACAGTGCTGGTACCAAAACCAAATTTGGCCCAGAGAGATTTGTCTGTGTGAGTCTATGTTGCAATGGGGGCTGATGACAGAAAGGATGCTGACATGATGTGAGATGCTCAGGGGCATCCATCTGCTGCCCTAAGCGGCCACACCACTGTGCTCACACAACATACCGGAGAGATGCAGCATGTGAGAGACGGACACCGTTAAAAAAACAGAGCTGCCCACCTTGGGACCCACCTGTACCAGCTCTGGAGTAAGCAATTCCCTGTATTTCCAGGAATGCCCTTGATAAGTCAACAGATTCAGATTTATGCCAGCCAGCAGAGCAGAAACAAATGCTCTGCCTTTTTCAATGGCCCTAGAGCAAAAAAGCCCTACTATCTTTTCCAGAAACCTCACAGCTGCTTGTCTGAAGCAGTTCACGACAGTGAAAGAAGCGGATAAATATGTCATGTAATGCTGCAATGTGATTTTTAAAGGCAGGCATGATTTCACTTAGGCAAGCAAGGGAAGGGTGAGTCAGCAGATGATTTCGTAAGAGGGTTCTGCAGCCTGCTCCGATGTGGTGGCTACGAGGGTGGCGAGCAAGGCAGACTGGTAGGTGGGCTGGGTGGGTGCCAGGTTAGGTGACCCTAACCTCACATAGGACACAGCCAAGACTGTGAGTCTCCAAAGTCAACATGGAGAGAAGCAACAGATGAGGAAAACCGCTGAGGGAAGGAAGGCTCTTGTGAAAGGAGAAAGACCCCAAAAAGCCTTTGCAAGCCAGGGTAGGTCCCCCATGGTCTCCCTCCTCCCTCCCATGGATGGTCCATATTATATCTTTCTGACTTCTGCAAAACTTCCTCTTGAGGAGGAAGAGGAGGAAGAAGAAAAGAGGGAGAAAAGGCTCTGGGAGACCTGGGAGCTGCTGCCCCCAGTTCCCAGCTCCACTTTCATACAAGCATGGGTTGAGGAGGGTCCCCCCCTTACCCGACGAAACAGGGGTGACTGCCGGCTGGTGCCATCATCTCCCCACCCACCACAGTGCATGGGTTGGAGCCAGCTGCTTCACAGCTCCACAGAAGCCATGACACAGCAGCCGTGTCCAAGGCCCCGGAAGTGTTGAAACAGCCTCTCTCCAGCCACATGCAGGATTTCCACCCAGGAGCCTGGTGGAGATGCAGCGAATGGTGCTTCAACGTGTGAAAAAAAAAAAGTAAAAAAGCAAGAAGCTCCTGTGGGGCCATCGAGGAGCAAGTTAACTCTACAGCACCCAAATGAGGGGAGGGTTGGTATCCTTCCCCTCCCTTTGTGCTCCTGGATACTGGGACTTCCTCCCTCTGCCCCCATGCTGCGTGAGGAGAAAGCAGGAAAAGCCAGGGCGAAGCCATCAGGGACTTCTGTTACAGGTACCAGCACAGCACTCCCCATTGCACGCAGGGAGATGAAGAGTGGAAGGAGGAACTGAGAGGCTCAGCCTTTATAGACCACTGCCATCCGCATAAATATTGAACCCAAATGCGTTCTACCTCATGTCTGAACCAAACCTAAGCGATACTTGGGGAAACCTCAAGTTCTCATGAGCAAACAGAAAAACATCCTCTGTGTCAGAAAAGGAAGCAGTGAATAAGGGATAGTGAGCAAGGAAAAAACTGCAAGAAGCTTCAAGAAAATGCGGATTTGTTCACAAAATTTGGGTTTTATCAAAAATCTTTTTTTTTATTGCAATCAAAGTTTTCAAGTAGATTTTGCCATGCGAACTCTAGTGGGCTCTGATGTCCTCGTCTGATATTGCTGTTCTACTTGATATTTGCTTTGGTTATTCCTGCACAGGTTCTCACTCACCATTAAATTCCCCCCCCCTTTTTCTTTTTTTTTTTGCAAATTCCTTGCAAGAAATTCATAATCAGCTTCCCTGAAAAACTCAGTAGTTCAAGAGTGCCATCTTGAGGTTTACTATATTTAAGGACTAACATGTTGATTGAACTACTAGTATTCAGGGAATAGTTAGTGAGCTCAAGCACCTAGAAAATAAGATATCATTTTAAAAAGGCATGAACATACATACAGAGGGGCGGTTTGTCTCTGCTGTGTATTACCTGCAGCTAAGGGATCTAGCTAACAGAAATGTCACTCCCAGTCAAGATTTTCAAAAGCAAATAATAATAATAATAATAGTGAATGCTCTGCTTTGGGGTTTTCTACTCAAAATGCCTTAGGAGATACTTGGTGTTCAGACTGTGCTCAATTCCAGACATCTGAAAATCAATGAACTTTCAAAGTATTTTAAGCCAGGCACTAAAAATGACTAATTATGATTACTATTTTTTTGTGTGTATGTCTATAAGATGCAGGTTTGCTTGTATTCTTAATTTAAGTTAAAAGTAATGTCAGAGACAAAATAAAAGTCTTTCATAAATATCTAAAATCAACATGGGGAGTATATTGCTTTTAGATATTCCTATGTTTTAAAATACAGGAGAGACTTTCACGCTTTGGGATATAAGTATAGGAGGTATTATGAAATAATTTTCCTTCTACAGCATTGTCAAGGCACTAGTAATTTATCACTGAAGGAAAGTAAATGAGTAAGTTGTTACAACAAATCATGCATAGGTTGAGAATTTACCATTGAAAGTGGGATGTTGCTTTTCATTCTTCCTGCTGCAACTGCCAGGTGGCTTTTGGCTTGGGAAAAGGATGTGTGCCAACATGTTCACAATAAAGTGCATTAAGGATGAGGCGCCCCAGGAAACTAGAGACCCTCAAAAATATGCATTGTTAGCACCGCAAACAACCTGTGTTTCCTTGTGATAGTTTTCATTTTGAAGCCCAGCAAAAAAGTAAACCTTTCTGAAATCATTGCCCATGATGTATATTCCCCAGTTAGCACCACTACGCGAATCGCACAAGTATGTTTCATTCTTTTTACAAGAGTTTTAGATTGTATTAGATGGAAAGTCCTAAAACTATGAATTTAGCTGAAGTCTAAATGAAAAGCCATCTCCCTCCAGCTATGTAACAGTCAGTTTAAAGGGAGAAGTCCTGTTTGTTTTCCAGTGCAGCAGCAGACTGCAGCAGAAGGTATTTTTATCCTAAGCATCTAGTACAGCAACGACACATCTCATGAAAGAAATCCAGTATCGGCTCTGATCATCTTTAAACTACCAGGGACTGAGTCATATCCCGGTCTGGAAGGAGGAGTGGGTAATAAACTAATTTCACAGCAAAGAAAACCATGAATTTGAGTTATTTTTCTTGCTTTGAAGTCCAAAATACCTTGCCAACAAATCTCGGCGGTGTGTCAGATCTTCCAAAGGGGATGGGAGCAGCCCACCACAGCCTAAGGGCTGCGCTTACTGCACAGACCTGCCTCCTGCCTGATGACCAGGGCAGCGCCGGGATGACTCAAGCTGAAAGAAAGATATTTGCAGTGGTCCGACAGGGGCCAAATAGTGCAGCCACAGTCAAGGAGGCTGGAGCAAATGAGGTCCGTCTCCACAAAGAGAGGCCATTTCGAAGATCTAGATTGTGTTAAGCCTATTGCCTATTCACAGGGAATAATGCTGGCTTCTGAAAGTAGCTTGTGTTATTTCTTGAGGAGTAGTTTGAGCATGAACAAGGTGGCAGAGTCTGTCTCTGCATGAGTAAGAGGTCACTGAGACGGAGATGTGAGCTGGTCCACTTGGAAACTATTGCTTGGGTACGAGCCAGGTGTCTATTTTGGGTCCCTCCATAGGCAGGAGTTGCCTGCAGTCAAGCCAGACTCCTTTCCAGGACAGGCCAAAATGTTGCCCTGTCTCCTGGAAGGGCAAAAAGCAGGAACAGTGGAATAACTAAAAAGAAATTAAAATTAGTTGCCTCTTAGGTCTAGGGACGTTCAAATAATTTCAAGGTTGCTACTGTAATTCTTATGATCAATTCCCAGTGACAACTGAGAAGCCAATGAAAAGGTTCAAAAAGATTTGTGCAAAAATTAATTTCACAGTCTGATCAACTACTGAAAGGTTTTGAATGTGGAAGTTTCAAAACTTTTTTAGCCAAATGTTACATTTACAATGGCCAAAGAGGAATGAAATTTGTGTACATCTGAAAAAAAATGACATTCTATAGTTTGGCCTAATATGTTAATATCCTTCTGAATGTTTCATAAAATTTACATTAGTCACTGTATTACTAAGTTGTCTTTGAAGTTTTTTTTTTTAGAGTTACTGTCGTGTACCATAATATATCTTACATGTGCTGTAAAAGAATGGCATTGTGTCCTGTCATGTCCTTACCTTGTATTCTAAACAAAGATTTTTGTCTGTGTTAATATAAAATCTGAATACTCTGGAAAATTGTAATTTTTTGAGCCTTAAAATTTCTATTGATATTTTCCTACCAGGCTTCTTGTTGCTTTGTCTTATTCTGTATTTTTATAAGATGCCCCAGATACTTGACATTCATGTTTTTGCCTTTCTGCAAACTTGATTTTTTATTATTACGACTCAAAAATAATTGGTGCTACCTTATAAAACAAATCATACATTTAAAATTTAAAACTTTTTCCTGCCAAAGTTAGTAAAATTTATTTTTTGAAGAGAAAAATGAATAAAAGAGAAAAAAGATTTGCATTACAGCTGTATTCAAAATAACAAAAACTGAGGAATGAGGTCCTTCACAAAATACAAAATAACTGGCAAGGACAAAAAGCAGAGAAAAAGAGGGTGCTGGGAGGAGTTCGGAGGGGGAGCTTCAACATTGTGTACTGGACAGAAATCCAAAACCAGATGGCAAAACTGCTGATCAGAACTTGAAAAAATGAGGCGTTTAACGCTGCTGCGGGGAAAGCAGCTCTTTAAGTCCTAGGAGAAGAGTCCTTCTCTTGCTGTTGAGCCCCTGCATCCTGCTTCCCTGTGGGCCTCGTAGGGTGTCCCCTTCCTCACTGAAGGGTCCTCTCCAGCTTGATGCTCCCCAGCTGGGGTGAGGGCTCTCCTCAGCTGTGGGATAGAGGCAGGGTCTCAGCACTTGGGTCCTTTGTGGCATCTGCCATGTACCCAAAGCAATGTATGCAGGGACCAACCGCCGACCAAAGACTAGCTTACGACAGTGAGCTGGTTGGCTTTCCCAGCTTACATTCAAGAATGAGACTGAACCACACACATCAGGAGAAAATAATTTTATTGGAAGGAGGAGAGCGGCTCATCTGTCTTGAGTTAAGCCACCACTGTAGTGATTTGGAGTGGTAAATACAGGAACGTTCTCTGGATACAGCTGTGAGGTAAGAAAACCATAAGCTTTTCCACAAGATATTTCTGCAAGGGACACACAAATGATCTTTTAATTCCTGCATGTGCAAAAAATATTTCCAGGAGAATTTAAATAGCATCACTTGCTTGAGAGCAAAGGGCTGAAGTTTATGTAATGACAACAGAATTTAGAAATTAGCAAGTAATAGAGAAGGAAACTGCTGTTTAAAAACACTCTATCCACGCATTGAGAAATACACACTCAATACACCATCAGTGCTGCTACCAGCTAATGCTGGCTGCATATTCTGAATTGCTGGGTATAACTCTGTGATAAGCTCATGCACGTTATTTCTTTGCATTGAGCAAAGAAACCTTAGAGCAGGACCTACAACAAGCTAGTAAACATAAAAGAAGGACTGTCTTTGAATTAACTGGAAAAAAATAAATCCGTATAGAACCTGTATGTAATCTTTTTACCTCTATGCGTTTTTTAAGCCAAGTTCACCTGCCAACAAGCCGAAGGCCTAGAGCTAGTGAAATCTGGAGCTGAATGTGAGAGAGGAGACCTAACCAACCTCATGAGCAACTGAGTGTAAAAGTTATTGAGAAGACATCGTGCGAGTGTGTGTGCACATGCTTAGTTTTTCCATGTGAAAGGTGGTACATATAAATATACATATGGTCCATTGCAGCTGAAGGCATGATTGTTCTAGAGTCAATCCCAAAAGTATGTGCACAAATGTGAGCTTGCAAGTGTGTGCAGGGTATGAATTCCTCATGGTGTGAGGAGACACGATGAGAGTTATGTTCACCCACACCACTCACCAGCCAAGCCGGCGCTACCCATAGTACAAAGCCAGCAGTATCAATTCAACCCAGATGAAACTAAAAAGCCTAACTGTAAAGTTGCCAATATATAAAGAAAAAACAATCATATCAAATGCGTGTTTCTGTGTGCAACATCAGCTGCCTTGAGGGGATCCAGGGTTTCTAAGTAAAGCCAACCGTGCTAAAGCTATCCAGCCACACCTCTTGTAGCAAGGCTGATGCCTTCACTAGCGGGGCGCTTTGCACCAAACAATACTGCAACTGATGAATATGGCGATGGGGGCGACAGCCATGGACTAGGGGGCAGAAGGGATAAAAATATATATGCAGAGAGCTGGACACACCATTTTCCTTTGCTTACTTTTGATCTTACTGCCTGGTAAGATGTTAATGTTACCTGTTAAAAACTTGAAGATCCAGATGGGACCAAGGCTGTAACCAAGACGTCTGTGGCTGCCGGTATTCCTAAAGCCGAGCCATTTAGGCTTGTTCAGAAACAGTTTTGACTGTGTTAAAACAATGGGAGCTAGAGGAATTTTGCTCCCATCGTTGCTACCGTCAGTGGGACTGATAGTAATTGTAGGAAATTAGTGAAAAAAAGCAGCTGCAAACATAGGCACAGCCTCAAGCTATCAAAGTGACTTCTGAGCATTATATTTCTCTGGAGAGGAATGCCCAGTCTCCCAGGAAACCAAGTTTGGCTACATCCTCCTCTTGCCTTTCATGTAATGTGTCAATACTTATTTATAATTGTATTTTCTTCATGTAGAGTCAGAATACGCGTTAACCCCTGATTATAGTTTTTTCTTTTTAAAGTCCATGGAAACACAAGTTTCAGTTTCCCCCCTGTTTCTGATTTATGATTAAGATATATCTCCTCTGTGATGGCTCATATGCTGTCACTTTTGAACAGAAGAGCACTAGGGAACTTCCAGCTTTGAAATTAATTACAGGAATAAAGCCTTCTTTGCATATTTTCTAATTATCCCTTTCTTTGTTAATGCCAAATAATGCCTTTAGCATCTTCCTGGAAAAAGTCTCATTGACCCTGCTCTGTGATTATGGTGCTTTTATCTCCCATCTGTGCTGTGAAAGCTACAGGCCTTTCATTTCCAATGCAAAAACCTCCAGAATTAAAACCATTAGTACAGACAATAAAAAGATTAAAAAGCTGTACAGGTACATGATGCAAGCCACACACAAATCAGCCTTATCCTCTCCTGGATGAAGGAGGGGGAAAAAAGGTGACATGATTTTTATCCTGTGACTGTCCCTATGACTTCAGCTCATGAGCGAATTAAACTTTAAATTAACCTAAACATTCTGCAGACACTGAGACAATTCGCAAGCACCAAGAGTCCATGGGCGAGATGTCTGGAGGAAGGTTGAATCCCAGTCAAGGCTGAGCTTTGGATCAGAGCAATCACGCTGCCTTTCTGGTCACATTTGCTCTTTGCTAATACTTGCCTCAGTTGCAGAGGGGGCTCTCACGGGTCGAGGTGTCATGCATGTCCGCTCTGACTTGCTCCAGAAACACTTGCATTAAGAGGTAGGGGAGCAAGGAGGGTCTTGGAGGGGAAAGAGCTTGGCCCAAGATGGGTGACAACTTGTGACCAGAGTCTGGAAGAAAGGCTGGTTACCCGACCACCCGGACCAGCCCGGGAGCACCCTCGGACACCAGCCCCAGCCGGTAGCAGAGGGCAAACGCAGCTCAGCCTTCGGGCTCAACTTGTCCCCGCAGCAACCCCACGCGTCCTGCCTGTCCGCTTCTCCCCATCCAGCACGGGGTACCAGCAGGGATGCATGTGATTGTGCTTTTACACATAATTCAATCACCACCCAGCATCGTCAGGTGCCTCTGGGAAGAGGTTTTCAGGTACAGTGACTTCTGGCCAGAGCCAAAAGGTGGAGGGAGTTTCCCAACATGGTGGCACCCTGCACCCAGGGCAAGCGCCTGGCAGCTGCTGCTGCTCCACTTCACTGATGAGATACTCCCTCCTGATGGTCCGGGAGCAGTCACTTTACAGGAAAAGCAGAAGATAGCCTGTATCCACTATGGATGTTTCCATCCCTCCTCCCACACTGTGCCCACCCCCTGTGGCATCCTGGAGATGGCAGTGGGGCAGGGGCAGCCGCATGGCCAGGCAGGCTGGCAGAGCAGGATGCCCAGGACAGGATGGTCAGTACGCTCCAGATTGCCTAGTGAAGCAAGGTTGATCTGCCAACGTTATGAAATTCACAGAAAAGTGCAGGCATGTAATTTTTGCCGCAAGGTCCTCATGTCAGACCTTGCTGTTAATTTTTTTTTTTTTTTTTTCCTTGGATTTGGCTCCACAACTTGCTGTTCTTGTAGTTTGTTCTCATGATCCCTTGAGTCATGCTATGGTGCTATGAGCTGTTTGCAGAAAAGTTGGCAAATAGCTCCTATTTCACTCCCTGTGTGATTTAACCATTGCAAGTCGAAGGGCATGACATTTGTGGGGGTTAGTGACCTGAAGGCCCGGAAGCACTGGTGCAAGCCTGAAGGATGATGAACTGTTGTGTAACGAAGAGTCAAAAAGGTACATTGAACGTTTAATTGCAAACACCTGGGGAGCAGTGGCAGTCTCAACTCCCCACCCCACCTTAAAATGTATGAATTGGCTTTCCATTGCTTCCCTGATATTTTTTTCCATTCCAGCAGAGACTAAAGCTTTTCCAGAGGAAATATTAGTGAAATGCCATGGAGGATTATAGGTAACACAGCGCTGGGTTTCCGCCTTCAAGCAGGACCCCAACAGCTCAAAACCAGCTTCGAAGCAATCACGTCACAGCAGCAACAGCAGCAATAAACATCTGATAAAGCAACCAGAGCAAGTTCCTTCAATTTTAAGACATTGTTTGCAGTGGAAAAAGAAAATGAAGAAAAGAAAAAAGATCTCCCATGTTTTAAACGGTTCCTTATGCAAAAAATTCTACCTTTTTTTGGCAATTTCTTGAAGGTCTTGATGTTTCTTGGGGTTTCTTCAAAGAAGATCAACAGAAAGCAGTCAGAAAATGAGTGCATTGCTTATAATACCTAAAATGAACAACTGTGAGGCCCCAGTCCAGGCCTGATCCACTTCTTTAAAATTAGGTTGGCCCACACTCTTCATTTATTTACTCCCTCAGTAGCCCAAGGGAATATACTTAGTGTGTGAAGTGAAGCACGTGCCCTTGCAAGAGCAGATTTTATGTCATTAAAAGGAAAAATGTAATACTGCAAATGAAGAAATGTCGGATCAGAATTGCATTTACTTCCCCACAAGTGCCAGCCAAGATTTTTTCTTTTTAAACGTATACCTACACTTTTGGCTTCCAGAGACATGCTGCTACCAAAAAAGGGCCCACAAGTGACCTGTGATATGATCCATTGTCTTAGGGTGTGTTTGCAGCCTATTAAAGAAGTGCCTGAGGAGGACGTAAGCAAAAGGGTTGTGGGGGAAGAAAGAGGTGGGGGATATCTGGGAACAATCCCAATTTCCGAGCAACTCAAAGAAGAATGGGGCCAAGGATGGGACTCTCATCTCTGTCCTCACACAACTTCCCGCCAAGAAATACTCTTCCCTACAGACAGTTCCACCACAGCTGAGGATCAAAAGCCAACCTCCACACTTGAAATAACTTTCTATTAAAGTTGGGTTTAATAAAGTGAGCTTTGGATGAAATTTCGGTTCTTGAAATTACAGCAGAATTTCTTTGGTTGGATTCTGTTCATATTTCCTTGTTTCCGCATCCACATTTTGCTATAAGCAATAGGTTCTGGTCAACTTCTTTTATCTTGGTGAAATTTTGCCTTCCCGGATTAGGAAAAAAAAAGAAAGTGGGATGTTTGTTGTAAAACACTGCTAGGAATTCCCCCAGCTAATCCTCCTTTGCTTCTTTCTCGAAACTTTGAGACACAAAGTATTGCTTTTGGAAGGGGGAAGTAGCTCTGAGAAAAGCGCGGCTCTTTGTGAACTCTTGGAGGCAAAGACAGCCTAAGGAAGCAGTTGCAGAGTTGCATTGCAAGGAGCTGTTAGTCACTTGGCCTCCTAGAGACTACTGTGACGATCCAAGCCAAGAGAAAAATGTATTTTATTTACAACATGGAGGAAAGTTACAAAATGTTTCTAAAAATCAGTAGCTGCCCCGTGAATTCACTCTCTACAGAGTTCAACAAGCAGTCAGCCGTTGAAAGAGTCTCTGAAAGTTTTCACTCCGTTGCTGGCTGCCTCCCCTCACTAGCTATCTTCCCAACCGAGGTTAAATAAGGACAAGCCTTTAAAACTCTAGTATTTTAAAACAAGTTACCTTATTTTTTGCTGATTTGGCATCTATTTCCATGGAAACAGAAGCAAGAACTAGAAGCCAGCAGCTGAAGTTGGCTACACCACTGTTCTTGGCTTGTTCTACTTCCATTTCCATGGAAACTGATGTAAGATCAGTGCAAACAAGGCAAAGTTTGCTTCTTTTTTTTTTTTTTTTTTTAAATTAACCCTTTCTTGATTTTCCACTTCTAGATTTGTTTGGTGCCAGAACTGCAGATACAAAGTCACTGGAAATGCAGGGAAGAGCAGCCCACATATCTTCATGAATCTGTGCATGCGTGTGTGCATGCACTTGTGTGTACACTCCATTATCTAACACAGATCTTCAAAGTAGTCACCGATTTACTTTAAGGATACTAAAAATCACAAGAAAATAACTAACTCACGGGAGAGTTAAGGAAGAGTGGGAAAGAGCAGCCAGTTACTTCCCTGCGTTGACAGGACACCTTTCTGCCACAGGTTTGTAGTCTCCGGGACGGTATCCGCGATGGAGGAGTGCACTGAGTCTTGGGGCCGCCTGGCCATGCCTCTCCCAGAGGTATCCCACCTGCAAGGAGCTCCACGAGACTTTGCTCTGCAACCAGTGCTGGTCCCCAGGGCATCCTGGCTAGCACAAAGGCTGCTGTGTCACGCGGGTGTTTCACAGGGAAAATGGCACCTGGGCAAGCAGAGGTGGTAGATGCAAAAGCAGCAGTGGAAGAAAGAAGTACATGCCACAATGGAAGCTGACGTGCAGGATTGTCCCACATGGTTAAAGACCAAAGTAATAAACTGGCAATGGAGCAAAGCAACTTGATGAGAAGAAATGGCACCTCCTTGCTAATTGCTTTCTAGGAGTTTTCTAGAGCGTTTCTCCTCTGAAGCCATGTATGGTCCCCGTTTTGACTATAAAACCATTGAAACTCAGATTTTAACTTCTTTTTTTTTTTTAATCCTAATGTGGCAATGTGCTGGAGCACGTGTCACAGAATCATAGAATCATAGAATCTTCATGGCTGGAAAGGACCTTTGAGATCATCGAGTCCAACCAAACAACCTACAATCTCTGCCACTAGAGCATTCCCTGAAGTGCCACATCTAGACGTTTCTTAAATACCTCTAGGGATGGTGACTCAGATGGTGTCACAAGCCTTCAAAGGTGCCTGGTAACATATGCAATGTAGTGTGCAGCCAAAGCATTACAGACTGTGTTGCAGAGTTTGTAGAGGCTGGAGCTGACCACTGCTCATGGATCATGAGCTATTCAGTTTTTCTTTGATTTCATGACTGAACTTGATCCAAGATTAAGTCACGTTTAGGGAATTGATTCACTTACCCTGCTTCATTAACAGGGATTTTGGTGCCTATCCTAGAAAATCTGGATCCAGGCATGTAAACCCCACTGTAATAAAGCATTGAATCACGTACCTCAGTCTTCCACAAGCCCAAACAAATATAATTTATGTATATGCTCTACTTCTCCTCATTGTTGGACCCCAGACACCAATGCTTACATGTAGAAAAGGTTTTCCAGATAGTAACAGTCTGCTTATACCTGGGGGGCTTTGGAGGAGTCTCCCTCACTCAGTTGCTCTTTCTTATGAAATGCAAGGAGGAAGCTGGTGGGAGAAAATGGGTAAAGAGAAGGAAGGTGGCCAAGGTCACACATCTAATTACCAAAACATTCAAATTATAGCCGGAAGAGAATCGAAGCCAAGGTTTTAAGAGAAAGGTGAAAAATTACAAGGAAAATCAATACATTTCATGTCTTGATTAATTTCTCCTTCCAATTAATACACTTCTAGATTAGGCCAGATTTTAAGAACACGTTCATGTTTGCACTAGACACAATAGCACCCAGTCTGCATCAGCCCTGACCCCCCCTGAACAGGAATCGATGCCCGAATACCAAAAATTGTTAATGCATGTGGAAAAGGGTCTCTGCTTATTGTCACCTGCAAATGTCAGTTGCATGATAACAAGAACATTAAAGACTATGTAAAGTTGTAAAGGATACAACTAAAGGGTTGTATCCTTTGGTACATGGGAAAAACAAAGGTCACTGCCTAGAGTGCACCTGTACTCTTAAAATTCATATTTGAATTCCCTGTCCTAGCGGTGGATATTGGTCAAGGCCAGTCCCAAGGTTAGTCAAAGCAGCCTTCACATCTTTCTCACAAACTACCTGACCTCTCCTTGCATCCAGACAGCTGGAATGATAGCGCTGATGAAAAATACGGATTACCGTACTCCCACTCAAAAATACTTAACCAGAGATTCCAATGTGATGGGCAGAAACCAAATGGGACCAAATAATTGGTATCTAGAAAGAAATACACGGTTTGACAAAGTTAGTAGTCTGCCACTGGATCAAACATCTGTCATGTTTTATTCTTTCGGGGCATATTTTTTTAAAGATTTTTCCTTTACCGGGTAACTAGTTCAGAAGGAATCTTTTCATACCCATATTTTAAATGTGTTTCACTTTAGTCTTGAAAACCAGGCTGCTATTTTAACTGCTCCAGTTCATTAGGCAGCCCATTCCAAGCGGGCCATTTTTATTGTAGATGACCCTGTTTTGTCCTGCTTCTGCCTCACAGAGGAACTTGATAGAAAATCTGAAGTTACAAGACCAAAAAGTCTGCATTATTTTTAATCTTTTTAACAGTTGGGACACAGAATCAATAGCACATATCCAAGACAAATACTGTGGGTAGGTCTTTCCCTTCTGGAAAACTGTAGATGTGAAAATATTTCTACTTTTCTATAGAAAGAGGATCTTATTTAATTTATTTTGCTTGGGGCGGGATGCTTTGTTTCTTTGCTGCAGTACTGTCAAAGAAAATCACAACGCGCGCACCAGTGCTTCAATTGCAGTCACATGGACTTGGACTCCACGTAAGGAGCTGCTTTGCTGAATGAGTGTTCCAGGAGCACACGCAGCGCTGCTGTTTGTGTTTGCAAGGCCACGGCCAACGGAGGGCAAGTTGTCCTTGAGAAGGAGCTTTGTTTCCTTTCCAGAAAGCTCCTCCTCACCTCTTTCCTGCATGGTTTGTGCAGGGAGTGACCAGCACACCCCGATCTGGTGTGCAGCCAATTTTCTTTTCACTATCATTTTCCCGTGGGCTCAAGATCCCTGTATCTCATTTTCTGTCTGTGGACACTGATGCACCAAAATCCGGGATCCTCTTCCACACTTTTCAATGCTTGGCATGATCTCCTGTAAATGCCTTAAACACCACAGTAGCTGATAGCATTTGGTGGCCTTTTGTACTGACATTTCAGCCTTTCACAAACTAGAACTGGCCTTATCTGTTGGCCACAGCGCCTGAGGCTTTTCTTCTAGCTGGCTTTTTCCTCCAGCTGCCTACCAGTATGCAAAGGCAGAGATTTCTGAACAGCAGGCTTCCTCTTCTGCAACAGAAGAATGGAGTCAGGGAGAATCAAAAAAATACCACGGATACAGACCAGTACCTTTTTTCTTATGTTATTAATAGATTAGATTATTGATTAATCTACTCTGATTAATTACATCCAGGCTTATCAACCAATAGGAATTATTTCCTGGTGAGGAAAAAAAAAAAGTAAAATTCTTATCTGTGTTTTAGTATTTTCATTGATTCAAAATGTAGAAAAATCCATACACACACACACACACAATATCAAATCTTCTCATAGTGAATCGAAGCGCAAACACGCTCTACCAGCTCAGCTGTTGTCTTTGACACCACCCACACCTCAGTGGCTCCTTTTTGTCTGTATTTGTAGTCTGGGCAGTGGGTTTTGCTTGCTTGCTTGTTTCTCCTCTCATCTCCCTTTCGCTTTCATCTTTCAGCAGGAGAAAAAGGGAAAGAAACCGGGTGGGGAGAATAAGAGCGTGTAACAGAAGTTGTCCATTACAAATCCAACTGGAACAAAAATTTTCTGTTGCAGCTCACTCCAAAACAGATGTTTCTTTCATAATCATGCAATCAGGAGGAAAATGCAGAAAAAGGAAGTGATCGCATCCTCCCAAATATTATGAGTTTTGTAGCATTCAAAAAGATGCATTTTTTTTGTTTTGAAAGAATTGAAAACGTGTCAAGATGCTCTAGCTAGTAATCCACAAATCCAGCCTGAACTGGGATTGAAGTGATAAGCAGCTCAATATCAAGTCTGTACTGGTTACTTGGCAGTAGTTTAATGATTATCTTGGATGTGATTAATGAAAAATACTATTAAGAATAATCATGTTGCACCACACCCTCAGCTGACTTCCACCCTGTCCTGCGAAGCCGCTCTGTGCAGCAGCCAAAGTCTTATCCTGGCCCTGCAGGCAGCAAGACCCAGGCAGGGCCCACTGAGGACCTCAGGAAGAGCAGTAGCCTCTCCTCTTCCAGCAAAAGCTTGATTTTTCCTGTGTTTTGTTTCTTGTCTGTGCCTGGCAGTGAGATGCAGCCCTCCCGCAACCCACCAGGCAATACTCTGTTGCTCAGCAACCCCCTACTTCCTGAGAGGGCTCTTTTGCAGCAGTGAACCTGGGCTGAAGAGGAAAATGAGGTGATGTGACACCAAAAACCTGCTGCTTAGGTCTCCCAAGCAGCAAAGTCCCTATGAGCAGATGCAAGTCAGCAGCAGCAGCAGCAAGGACTCTGGTGGTAACGTCAGCTGAGGAGCAGCAGTACTGCACCTTCTGCTCCTCTGCATCTGGTTTGTTCTGAAGCATTTAGTGGTGATTACCCAGAATTAATTAATTAATTAATTAATTAATTAAAAAGGTCTCCTGCTCTGCAAAGCCATCTCCAGTGTCCCAGTTAGATCCAGAGCATGGAGCTGGCATGATGTTTGGCGTGGGGTGAGCCAGCCAGCAGCAACAATGAGATGGGGAGAGGGTGTCTGGGAGGCTCCACCGGCATAAAATCCATTCTGGGGTAAGACAGCCTTGCTCAGGAGGAGTCAGGCAGGGGACCAGGGTGGAAAGAGGGAGTGGGGAACAGCTGGATTGCATGAGTAGATTGGGTGGAGACTATCCACCCAATGGATTGGGTGAGTTGAGCAAAAGGTGTATTTCATGCCTTGGGAAAATCAGCCTGCACCCCCCTCATCTCCTCCAGAGCCAGCAGCAGGGGAGGGCAGGTCCTCTCCTGCCTCGATGAGCCGTCAGAGACTGCAGCTATACCCCTTCAAACCCACAGTCACTGGAGCCTGCAGAGACTGGGGGTTTTGGGGACCCGTAAGATCCACTGCCCACAGTGTTGCGACCAGGACTGGATTTCTACACCCCTCATACCACTGTTGGTAGAAACTACTTCAAAAGCTTTTCTGTGCTTGGTCTGACTTTGATAGGGCAGTACGTGCATTTTAGAAATTATTCCTTCAGAGCCACTGACTCCATGTTCTCATGCAGTTAATGGTATTGCATAGAAGTGTCTTGTTTTAAGGTCTATGAAGGTCCCATTGGGTCATAGAATCACAGAATTAGAATCATAGAATTGCCTAGGTTGGAAGGGACCTTTCAGATCATCTAGTCCAACCATCAACCTAAATCTGACAAAAATTAGATGGGTCATTAGAGCCAACCCATAGGCAGCTCCAGCAGACACCACTGCAATCAGTGCCCTCAAAATCCGAGCTGCTACTCCCATCTGGCATGGGCAGAAGGGGACTGTGGACAAGTAGCCACAAGGCTACTGTGGACCTAGCTGTTTGCCACCTGACCACAACACCTATGTGTGGTGTTACCAGAAAGAAAGGAAAACAAATGCAGTCTTGACATTACCTGCTGAGCCACCTCCTTAAAAGAGAGGCTGCCCTCGGAAGCACAGCCCTTCTCACAACATATAGCAAGCCGCAGTTTCCCAGCTGCCATTTTAGGCTAGCTCAGAGGTAAGCGATGTTTTTAGCTTTGTTTTCAGTGCCATGAGTAGGGCTGGGTGTTTCCTACGCACATCATCTGCGCTCAGGACAGCCCAGCCTGAGCAAAAGTGCTTGAGGAAATGAGGGGGCTCAGCCCCTGGGCAATGCCAGCAGCAATTCTGTGGTGGGTATGATGGACCAGCTCAACCAGCTCCCACTCTTTGAATAAAAAGTTGCTTTTATAACACTTCAAGGTGATGAAGGTGCGATACACTGTAAGAAAACACAGAAGTATACATGCTGGTCCTAGGGAAAGATAAACTTTTCTTTACATGTACCTAAACTACGCAAAAGTGCAAGAACCCAGCCATCAAGGCATCATTAATGGAACAGAAACCCCACCATCCATGTAGTGGGTTTTTTTGTGCCAGAGCACAAGGTTTGCTGTGGTAAAGGCCTAGTTACCCGCCCCAGAGGCTGAAGGCCTCCCCTTTCCATGGGTCGCCATGGGGCAGTGAAGGCTGAGGCACGCGGACGGGGGAGCCTGGGTCTCTGCTCTTAAAAGTTACAAAGGAAAATTGAAGACCGAAGGCAGGCAATTAAAATATTAAAGAAACTGAAGGATATCTGTTTTATATATTACATAATGAAGATAAAGACAGATTGCTGGCATTTAATTTTGGTATCATCCAGGGAGTAGCTGGGCAGGGAGCACTGTGAACACGGACAGCGTTGCAGAGCTGCTGGCAGGAACCAGTGGGAAGGGCTGATTTCTGCAGGGGGGAAAGGAGCAAGGTACCGGCAATAGGAAATGCCAGGGATGAACTTCTGGATGTGGGAAGCAGTTAATACTGGTGTTTAGCTTTGGTACGGCTCTTTCCATCAGCATATTTCAAAGAGCTTTATACTGGAGTATAAGGCCAACTGTGTGCATGGTGCAATGCAGAGCTGTGCGGTGAATGCGTACCAGCACCCGCCGGCCCCTCTCGTTTGCAGCACTGTCAGGGTTCATTATATCCCCCTTCCCTCTCAGCAGGGCTCGTTACCCTCGTCAAGTCTCTGCTGCACCCTGTAGACAAACCCTAAATGTCACTGTCTCCATTTTGCATGTAGGGACACACCGGGAGATGAAGCAACCTCTTACAAGGGTATGGAGTTGAGGAGAGACCCCAGATCTCCCAAGTGCCACAACTAATAAGCATCTGTGCTTGAAAGAGCTGCCTTGCCCTGTTAGGATCACCTTCCTTCGGCAGCCCCCCTGGAAAGCGAGGGGTGATCGCAGAGCCCAGCATGCACCCCTGCAGCTCACACGTCCCTTAGTCCCATCAGGCTGCAGTTAAACGCTGGAGGGGACAGTAAAGGATGTCTACAGTGCACCTTTTTTTCCCTTTAAAGGATATCTACAGTGCACCTTTTTTTCCCTTTAAAAAACATGCTAGGAAATGGCTTGCCTACATGGTGTGGGTGGTCCAGCTGGGGGGATGAGAAGTCTCCAAAGCCTCAGCCTGCTCCTCCCTGCTCCTGCGGTAAGATATGGCCCAGGAGAGCCTCCTGTGTCAATCAAAACGTGACTGGTGGGGATGGGAGAGGAGCAAAGCTTGGTGCCACTGCAGCAGTACCCTATGTGCTGTGTTGTCTGGGGCCAGGGTACAACAAGGGACAAGGTCTCCTTTCTGGGACCCCAGCCGCTCTGGGCCCGGGAGAGGCGTAGTCCTGAGCCCAGCATCCCAGCCAGGATGGGTAATCAGCAGTTTCCGCAACTTTCAAGTCTTTGGCCTAATGGAAACAGCTTTTGGGTGTGATCGCAGTAGTTTCTAAACTCATTCGAAACTTCTGGCAAGCTCCCATGTTAGCCCTTGTCCCTTTCTCTAGTATCTTTCCAGTGCCAGGACTGTCAGGAAAAGGTATTCAAAAGCACACAAGTCTTGCTGAAAAGCTCCATTTTTTAAGAGCAGCTTAGAGGCCGAGCTGTTACGTCAGCTGGGTGTTTTGGAAAGCTTCATGCTATCCTGCTTTCCACGGCGTGAAACACTGCGGCGCAATTGTTTTTAAACAACGCTGTTTTCAAGAAATAAAACGGCAATGATTCCACCTGACAGTCTTTTGAGCACTTCTGTGAGAAGGGGAAACTGAACCAAGAAAGCACGCAAGAAGTCAAGCAATGCACCATGGCAAATCTCCAGGAATAAAGCAATGCTGAGGGTCTGGCTTCTGGTAAAATGTACCTTTCTGCCACACTATTATTCCTTCCAAATCAGTTTTTACTGTGTCCCGCACATGCCCTTTGCTCCAGCGACAGGATATCCTTCATTTGTCTGCACTAAGTGCAGATGAGCACTTCTTCGTGTTGTTTTCCAAGTCGGCTGATGGGAGGGTCAGCAGGGTCCAAAGCAGCTGCACCAAGTAAAGGAAAGGTAGCCATGGCAACCCAAGTTATCTGCATCCTCCATGTATTTCCTTCTCCCCACCCTACATCATATCTTTCCCACCCAAACCTCAAGCCAATAGAGCCAGTGACCAGCTGGCAGGATGGGGACTGCGGCAGGGTCTCCCGCACCCAGCGTGTCTTGCCGTGTTTCGGGGTTCACCGCTGCAGGCTGAGGTCACCAAAAAGAGACCGAAAGCATAGAGAGGGGTAACTGGCAAAAGGCAGAGCTCTCCGCTACTGTAGATGGGGCGCTGGACATGTTGCCTTTGCTCCAGAGTTGCAGATTCGTTGATGCTGCTCCTGGTGTTGGCTCTGAGCTGTAACCCTTCCACAGCAGCAACAGCTTCTCCGTCTGCGCCCCACACCAAACCCAGCTACAGTTTTGGCCGGACTTTCCTGGGACTTGATAAATGCAACGCCTGCATTGGGACATCCATTTGCAAGAAATTCTTTAAAGAAGAAATAAGGTCAGAAACTCAGCACACTAATTTTTAAAGCATTCTGCGTAGTAACTTGAAAGTTGCTTGTTAGTATTTCCAAGTACTTTAATGAACGACAATGCAAAGAGTAACTTAGCACCCGGTTGCCATTACAGCGCCTAGTATTTTAATTAATGTCTATAAGCTGCTGCTTTGTCTCTGTTTTCTTTTAAAGCCACACAACCATGATCAGACTTCAGCCCTGAATAGTAATTTGAAAGCAGGAGTAAAAGGCACAACTTTCTGCACAGAGAGCGGCTCCGAAACAGTTCAAGGCAGTGATGGGGGAAGGGAAGAGGGAAGGAAGAAATCAGCTTGTTTAGATGTTCTGGAAATATTTTATTATAAGCACCTGCATAAATGCAAAGGGGGTTTAGCTTTGTACGCTTCCAACGGACTATGTTAACTACAAACATATAAACATGCTATATAATTTTGTACCAGGTGCAACAACACAAATGTGCAGAATTTCACGTGCGTATTAACTAAGATCAAAAGCAATCTAAACATGCCTGAAGGCACGAGAACCTTTGCACATCAGGTTACCTACACACTTGAAAATAGACGGGACTGAATTATTAGTATGCTTGTGGGAGGTTTCTGTGAGAACTTGAAGGCAGAGGCAGAAATTGTATCTGCTTCGAAGTCGATGAGACATACGCTGCCCAAGCGGTCATCAGGCTGATCCAATCAGTTTTAGGCTCAAAAGCAGAGCGTATCTGACGACAGCAGGGAAAATGTTGCCGGTGTATTTGAGGAGAAAGTTAAAAGCAGTGCTTGGCAGAGGAAGGGTTTATTGGGTCTGATATGATTTATAGAGCCATATGCACATCCTTTTATAGATATAAAAGCCTGGGGGAGAAGAAATTATTATAGTAAAATTGTATTTTTAATGCTATAATGTAAGTAGGATAATACTGGACAAATCACCATTTTTATCTTAAACTCTGCTATAAAATGTAGCATAGTAAAACCATAATGGTTTGTCTGGGATGGACTTGTAATACCGAACATCCATCCTTCCCTTGCTGCAGTTGGAGAAAGGCAGCTTGTGGCTGTGCTAGGCCGGGGCACCCCTTGCCATGGCACACCGGGGGTCCCAGCCCTCAGCACTTTGCCCTCTTGGCTTTCTGTCTCCCCCAGCTCATGCCAAGGGCAATGCCAGGGCGTGAAATTAAGTAGGGTGCAGAGGCACGAAGAAGGGCCAGGCCAGCAGTGCTGGGTTTCTCCAAGCCCAGCCAGGGCTCCTGTCCCAAAAAGCAGGATGGATTTGCAATCAGTGCGGTCAGATGGCTGACACGGGCTGGTGTGAGTCTGCAGGGGCTGGGGGTGCATTCGGGGTACGGGCTGCCCTACATTTTATTCTCTGCAGCAGCAGGGTGGCACAGGAGCTGACTCCTGCCCCGTGTCCCAGCTTGCTGCAGCCCCTTTGCCGCTGTGCGGGGGTTTTTAGGGAACTGCCGCCGGGTACAAAGCAGCTTCCACGCATGCAGCGTGTCACAGGTGCACCGTGTCGGTTGCTCCCGCTTAGCCGCTGGGGAGGCTGGGGCCATGCAGCTTCCTTCAGCCCTGCCCAAAATAGCAGTAGCCCTCTGCAGCGAGCAACTGCCTCTGGCTGGCGGGTGGCCAGCTGCATGGTGCACCGGGCCATGGGAAAGAGGTGCTACGTGAGCTAAAACAGGTGGCCCCTGCGCTGGCTTTCCACCGGGGGGACAGCAGGAAAGGGGTGCGGGTGTGCAGAGGAGGTGCAGGGTCTGCGAGTGCAGAGCTGCAAACATGTGGGAGCACGATGCTCCTGCCTCAGGGAAGGTAGAGGGGCTTCCTAAACTTTTATTTTCCTAGACTTTTCTTTCTCTCTTGCGAGCTTCCCACAAGCAATGCCGCACACAAATAAGTGATAACATACAGTTCTGCTCTGAGCGCTTTGGAAAGGGTAGGTTCTAAAAATGTTCTCCTGAGCAGTCAGTCAGCTTCAGGCTTTTCTTTGCAGGGGTTAAACTTGTTCTCCCAGTTGATTTCTTGAACAGCTGGGATATTTTGGCAAGTGGAAGGTTAAACAGGGGAAAATTCAGTGGCGCTTATGCTCTTTGATCCACCCCCGTGTACCTTTTCACATGTTCACAAAGGTGGATGGCACTTGGCACTCCTCTGTGTTAATGCTCATTAGAACATGCTTCATTAATTTTCCATCATTTCCGGGAGCTGTGACATGCATTCACACTCAACTAACGAGTAAGAAGATGTGGGTTTTGTTCCCAGAACGGCTGGTGACTCATCTTGTGCTCTAATGTTCTTTACTTCCCTTATCTTTGCCCAACTTTATCCATCTGTAAATGAGGTTACCAAAGCCCCACTACCAATCATCCTGAGAGCAGAGCGCAGCAAAAGTTCTTGCAAAATATTAGATTTTCAAAACACTGAGAAACTGAGCTGACCAAAACTATTTGCAGACTTGTGCCAATGCTGGTGATGAGCTTTGGCTATAAGTAATGGGAAGGAAGTCTGAGAAAGCTGGAGTGTTTCAATTTGATGAGGTTTTATATGGCATTTCTCGATTTTTGGTTTTAAAGACTTAACTTACTCAATTTAAAAAAAAAATTAAAACTCCAAATGCAAGCAAAATTATTTTGGCAGAAATAAAATACTTCATTTCATGCAGGAAAAAAAAAAAGTCTGATTTTCTTCAACGTTTAGTTCTGGGTTGATCTAAAATCTGTAATCTGTGACTCAGTTATTCACAGAGATCTTACTGAAAGTCTTAATTAAAGCACATTCAGGCCCTTAACTAAAAGGCTTCATACGAGACTGAATTATTATTACAGCACAACTTGATGATGAATCTTGAAAGTATCTAGCAAGTGTGCCAGGCCTGTGCTGCGCTGCCCAGAAATGAAGCCAAATACAGAATTGCTGTGGCCCATGGCAGGTTCCCAGGCCCGTGTGCCTCTCCCCCGGGAGCCCTGCAGAGGAAATCGCTCCATCCGCACTCAAATTAACGCTCAGCCCTGGATTTCACACATCCATGCGTTGCTTGCATGCGGGAGGCGGTGCTTTCCTGGTATCTGCCTGACGTGAGCTTCCCTGAACACATACGCTTGAGCCAACTCACAAGGCACATTTATGCTTAACTTAAAAAAAAAAAAAAGGAATGCAAGAGAAACCCAGCCCACAGCCACCTCTTCCCTGTACGTGCCTGGCACACTGTGCCTGCTTTGCAGATTAGGCACTGGGAGGGGTTGAGATGCACAACAAATCACAGTGAGGCATAGCAACTATTCTCTGCTCTTTGGTCCTAGCTCAAAACCAGACCAAAAAAAAACCCCAAAACCAAAAAGAAGACATTTATTTTCTTGCCAGATGCCCTAATTGTAGGGAAGCTCCAATTTCATATTGGGCAAAATGCCCAAATGACTGAAATGCCTGAACCCCCCAACCTGCTCGCACAAGGGGCTGGGCTCCTCCACTTACGGTCAACCTGCATGTCCGTGGCAAATCTTTTGAAGGAGGCACATGGCTAGAGCTGAAAGCCAAAGCAGAGCAATCATCAGCACTTTGGGGAGACAGGCTTTCCCCTCCCGGGCACCCAAGCTTGCCCCAGAGCTGAGCTGCACAGGGTCTGTAGTGAGAAAGGGAAGTGAAGCACTGCCTTCAAGAGGGGTCATGGGAAAGAGGCCGGTCGGCCTCTGGTCATGGAGGGCAGCTAGTGTCACCAAATCAGTTATTTGCATGAAATCAGAGGAAATTAGTCCCCCTAAAATTTCTCTGTGCCAATTTCCCAGATGGAAGTCAAAAGGAAATATCATAGAACTATAGGATCATAGAATCATTTAGGTTGGAAAGACCTTTAAGATCATCAAGTCCAACTGTTAACCTGGTGCTGCCAAGTCCACCACTAAAACATGCCCCTAAGCACCACATCTACACCTCTTTTAAGTACTTCCAGTGATGGTGAATCAGCCACTTTCCTGGACAGGCAGTTCCAATGCTTGACAACCATTTCAGCAAAGAAACTTTTCCTAATATCCAATCTAAACCTCCCCTGGTGCAACTTGAGGCCGTTTCCTCTTGTCCTATCACTTGCTACCTGGGAGAAGAGATCCACCCCCACCTCTCTACAACCTCCTTTCAGGTAGTTGTAGAGAGCGATAAGGTCTCCCCTCAGCCTCCTTATCTCCAGGCTAAACAATCCTGGTTCCCTCAGCCGCTCCTCATAAGACTTGTGCTCTAGACCCTTCACCAGCTTTGTTGCTCTTCTATGGACATGTTCCTGCACCTCAATGTCTTTCTTGTAGTGAGGGGCCCGAAACTGAACACAGTATTTCAGGTGGGGCCTTACCAGTGCCGAGTACACATGGCCACACTATTTCTGATACAAAATTACCTTCTCATACTAGATCAGCTTCAGCTTTCAGATTTGTTAATGTCTTTTCATCTAACTCCAGCTAGCTGATCCTGCAGGGAGCCTCTTGCCTCTCCTGTTTCACTTCTGAGCTATCGGCTTTAATTTATGGTGAGATTAAATTAGGATGCACTTTCTTATGCTCTCGGGCAAGGAGGTTCAAGAGGCAGGGAATGCATGACATTGGCAAACCAAAGGCCAGAGTTCAGCTGCTTCTCAAGAGCAGGTTACAGACGTACTTGCAAAACTGGCACCGTGCTCCTCGGCTCCCGCATGTGCGACGCGTGTGTGGGCAGGGCTGAGGGGGCTGCTGAAACAAAAAAAAAAAATCGTCACAGCCTAATTACCCGGCCCATATGCTCCCCTCCTGTGCCTGTGTAGGGGGAGCAAATTAGTGCAAGATCTCCATGGCTACTGTGGTGCTGCACGCCCAGGGCACATGTCCCCCCGTCCCCCCATCCCCCCAGTCGCACCCCAAACTCTGCCATTGCCTGGGGAGGTCGCTCATCCTGGAGGCTAAAACACAACCAGTGACATCAGGGGGGACCTGTCGACCCCAGTACTGAGTAAAGCCACCACCTCAAAACAAAAGGTCATTTTGATATTCCCAAATACGTTTATTGTCAGGAGGTTTTCTTCTGCAGGGTCCCTTTAAGTGTTGAGTACTCCTTTTTTGGGCCCCTTTCTCTAGGGTTAAGGAAATTTAAAAATGCTGGGGATTTCCCGTGAAGCAAAACCCTGCAGCCCTCTCCCTTCTTTCCCTCCCTCTCTCTACATGGCCCAAAAGAGCTCGTTTGGGCATTTCAGCCCCCCTGCCCCATGGCACTGTTCATAACCAGGGGTGGTTTAAGTGGGAAGCCAAGACAGACATATTTTCCAAAGCGTGTTTCCTCAGCTGATGGCTTCGGCTGTCTCTCCTCACCCCGCTGCCCAGGTCAATGGCAGAAAGCCCCTGGGGGCCGGTGTGCAGCCAAGCAACTGCGATGGCGCCGGCGCTGCGCGTCTGTCCGTGTGGCTTGTTAACCCGCTCTCCGTGGGGCTCTCGTTTTGGTTTGGCAGGTTTGACACCTGGCTTTCTTCTCATTTAAAGCTGCCACCCAGCTACCTGCTCAGCTACTCGGGCAACTACACTGACGATGCCAAGAGCTGGCGGCTTGTGGACATCACCCGGCTGACCTCCAAGTACCGGCACGACCGGGCTGACAAGCGCATCTGCACCTCCCTGCTGAAGACCAAGACCTGCAGCCTGGAGCGCGCCCTGCGCCGCACGCAACGCTTCCAGAAATGGCTGCGGGCCAAGCGCCTCACCCCCGACCTGGTCCAGGTCTGTGCCCCACAACACCCTTGTGCCTCACACCGGCAAGGGGAGGGAGCCCTGGGGGGTTACCGTGTGGTTTTTGGGGGGTAAAAAAGGGTCTGAAGGAGACATGGCTGCGACTTGACAGGTGGAGGGCAATGGCTGGCCCTGTCCCTCCTGATGGAGAGGAGGCAGCCCCATTCTCCCCCTGTCCAAGCCCACCCGCCATGAGGGAGAGGCAAAACGAGGCCCCAACGGGACAAAGGGTGCCTGAGGCCCAGGACAAATAGCCATAGGCAACACCGTGGCCAGCCTGGACAGGGCTGGGGCTCGGCCCCGGGATGGCGGGCACCGGCTCCCGGCTCCTCAGGCAGGCTGAGGCTGACGGCCTGTGGGAAGCCATAGCACCCAGTGGTTTCATGCACGGGTAAAACATAAAGCCATGCATACAAACATCCAGCAGTTTGAGTAGGGATACTTCTGACTTTTTTTTTTCCAGTTTTCCATCAGGTATCTGCGCTTTTTTTGCCCCAAAAGGGCAGCCCGTGCCTTGAAAGTGATTTTGCTCTGGGCCGGGGACTGGGGCAGCTTGTACTCCTCTGTTTTTGGCCAGCAGGTTGGGCAGCATGGGCAGTCAGAGCTGGAGCCTCGATTCCTCATCCCTCTGCCATCTATAGCAAATGATCTCAGGCGGGAAGAGGCACACTGCCCTTTCTGTCGCAGTCCTGGGGTGTCACAGGCGAAGCCAGGACAGGCGCACGGGGGGTCACTGCCAACAGGCAGACAGGCAGCCATGGTGCGGGGAGACAGACATGCAGGCAGGGACGGAGTGGCAGAGCGGGCAGGCGAGCTGGTGACTGAGCACTGCCCATGCCGAAGGATGCCATGGGCAGCCAGGGACAGTCACCAGGCACACCAGTGTGTTTTGCATCAGCTGGCTTGCATCTGAGAGCATAAGTGCCCTCCCCGAATACACACACTTTCCTCCACATCATCCATATAGCAGGAAAGCATTGCAATATCCACTGGCAAGGGGGCAGGGGCCAGTGTAGAGGCTGAATATACTCTGAACAAGACCCTGAGAGGCAAAGAAAGATTATTCCAGTACGTCTCCCCACCTTTCAAGAGAGAAGTGGCTGTGAAAAAGGGACGACTTTTTTTTTTTATAAAGGCAACTGCTTCCTCCTGCCTGCACGCTGCCGCATCCGCTCAGCTTTTCTGAGTGCTAAAGATATGCTGCTTTAGTTTTTCCACTTCTGTTACCCCATGAAGCCACACGCCTGAGGAGGGAGGGTGGGAGACCCCATGCTGTAGCAGCAGCAGGAGCAGCGCTGGGGCTGGTGCCTGAGCTGCTCCAAGAAGGATTTGATTCACTGACAGCCCCACATGTCAGGTCACCCTCTCAGGGGCTGAGATGCAGCGTGACACATGGTGCACAGGGAAAAATTATTTGCAACAAAGCTATGCTGTACTTTGTCTAGTAATCTTGGGAGAGGGACTAGGGAGAGGGGGAAAATACTCATCACTTCCACACAGAGCGTCCCGCACCTGAGCTTGTGGGCTGTGGGCAGGAACACCTCCCAGGGTGGCAGGCAACAGGTTCCCAGGCACCTGCTGGCCGTTGCTGTCCCCCAAGACAACATTGCAGGGGGCTGCAGGAGGGTGCCAGGCCCTCCTGAATTGCTGGAGTGTCCAAGGGGTTTGTGGCAAAACCATGCTGCCCCCTGACAGCAGCGCTGTGTGAAACAGAAGAAGTTGCGAGCTTAAATTTGCTGAGCTGAGTGAAAAAGTAACTGGGGAAATGTAGCTCTGCAGTATCACAGATCTGCTGCAAAGTTAAGGCATTAGCTGAGCCCAAATCCTTCTCCTTAAAAGGCTCCTGACGTGCTATACAGCTTTCCCTACACCGTCCTCGCTGAAACCGAGTCCCTGGCTGGGTCGCGCATACACGCACGCATGCACACACGTATGCATGCACACAGGCATACACACACACGTACATACACCCGTGCACACATGCACAGGCAGACACACACAGGCATGTGGAGAGGCTGGGGTGCCACAGCCTCACACCTATCCAGTTTCTCCCGGGTGCTTAAATTTCCCTGTGCAGCGGTGGGAAGATGAACTGACCCCAGCTCCAGGGCACCTCTGAAGCCAGAGCCAGGGCCAGCCCGAGGGGACGTGCCCAGGGACAAACGCCTTGGGACGTCTTGTCAAACCCTGCAGTTTTTCAGTTGGCGAGGGCACGGGAGGCTGCAGGGAGGCCCAGGCCTTTGCGCTGTCTCAGGATTGTGTTGCTCATGTTTTCATTGTTCTTCGGTTCTGCAAATTAAGCGGGGAAACCTAAACTGGGATATAAATCCCTTCTAACAGCAAATAGTCTTGAACATACAGAGGAGCACAGCAATCCAGAGGCCCTGGGTCCTACCCCCTCCTTCCTCCAAATTTCATCAGCAATCACTGTTTAAGATCGGGCATGTGCTGTGCAAATGCTGGCTTCGCAGTGGTCTGGATTGAAAAACAGCCTGCGGCAACAACGTTTCAGTCATACAGTGTGTGTGAGTGTGTACATGAGACCCCCTGCCAACCCCCAGCCCCATTGTATGGGCCACCACAGGTTACAGGGTGACCGTCCTAAGCCATCTGGCCCTGCAGAGCCAGGGATCCCCTTCCTTTCTGCCCACCCCCCCTGCCCTCCCCAGAGCCGAAAGCCACAGGGGCGACTCTGCCTGCACCCCAGCCCAGCGCTGCTGCCCCTCTGCCCTTTTGCTGGGCAGATGCGTGTTGTAGCCCAGCATGAGCCGTGGGAGAGGGGTTTCTTGGGGGTGCCATACATCACTGCAAATGCTTACCTGCAGCACTGCCCTTTATGTTTATGTCCCCCCCCCCCATCCTTTCGGGAGCGGTAACAACACACCACTGTTGATGCTCAACACGATGGCCACCCCGTTTCACAAGCCCACAGACACCCAGCAGTGCCTGTACTTCCCTCCCCACAGTTTTGCCTATATAGCAGTGCCAAGAAAAGCTAATGGGCTCAGGTAATTTTGTCTTATAGAGCAGAGAATTATGACAAACTGTTACGTGCTTGAATCAAAATGACAGACCATGAAGTAATGTTTTTTCGCTTTACGCTGCCTGCCCTGCCTGACCCAACTATCAGCCGAGCTGCCTGCCACAGTGATTATTTCACCCGCCACAATGAAAATCTTTATTGGACACAGCGAAGTCTTCAGTGTTTAAATCCATCCCACCTCGGAGATGAGCAGGATTTAGCTGGGGCTCAGCCTGCATGGTAGCCCCAACCACCCACTGCTTTGCCTGGGAGCTCATCACCTCAAACCGTGCCTCGTGCTTTTCCTGCTTAAGGGGAAGAACAACAAAAAAAGCAAGCTAGTTTCAGCACAGATCACCCACAGGGCAAATTTATAGCCCTGCCCACAAAGCAGAGCCTGGAAAATGCTGAAGGCAGGCAGATGAAAGCAGTACCGAGGTGAAAAGCCAGCCATTTTCAGCCCCTCTCTCTACTATGTACTGTTGGAAACCATTGACCGGCACCTCTGCCAGCCCTCAGCAGATGTGCCGGCACTGTGGTTATGTGGCCAGTACTCATCACTTTGCTCACAGAGCATGAGCAGTAGCTCGCTAATCTGGCAGCAGATCCGTCCTAGGGAAGTACAGGTGTTACTGGTCTGCCAGAGCCACCTCCCAGACCTGCCACCTCTTTGAGCCTGCACCTCACCATCAGAGACCTGCTTGGGTAAACCTGCTGGCACCAACTGCACCCAATCCCCCCCTGGAGGAGGACAATAGCAACGGTGCCTGCAGTAGGGACAAGCCCCGTAGCTTCACATGGTGTCCTCAGTTTCTCTCTTTTGGGGCTGAACATACCCCTTGGACTCAAACAGCCAGGAGCTCCAGGTGCTTTGACACCTATGTCCAAATGTTTCCTCCTGGATCTCACCCCAAACTTGGTTGTTTGGTGAAGCTGCACCCAGGCAGCGGCGTGTGGGGCAGGAAGCAGCAGTGCTCCTGGGCTATGCCGTTCCTCCTCAGGCTGGCTGAAGAGAAAGCAGATTGAGGAAAAGTTGTCTTCCAGAAGTCATCTTTACGTCAGAGTGAAATCTGGGTGCATCCACACTAGATACACGTACATATGCATACACAGGTGTTTAAAACACATCACATACTGGGCAGTAGGGAAAAAAAAGTCACAGTTGAGTGTAGGTAGTAGCCATTGCAGGAACTACTCATTAACAGATATAAAAATGTGGCAGTTCAATCAAAGTAAATAAGAAGCTTTCCATATCAATCACAAACAAGTCATCAGGCTGCCTGTCAAGTCGCACTGCAAAGGACTTAAGAAATTCTCAGATAAATTAGTATCTCCAGTGTTTCAAGTATGTGTTCAGATTTTTCTTCCATCGACATTTTTTTGTCTGACGGTTGTACAACTTCAGCTCCTTTTCTGCTGTAGGCATGTTTCTATCATTCAGCGGGAAGGGGAGGCCCCACTCTGCAGAAACACTTGAGCAGGTGCTGAACTTGGCGCATTTGAATAGCTCTGACCCCACTGCCCAGCTTTGGTGGATCGGGGCTTCATTCAGTCATAGAAATACGCACCGATGGTTGACATAAATGTGGCAGCACCCAGCCCTGCTCCTCTGCTCCCGCACTGTCCCTGGTGTGCCTGAAATTGTTCCTCGGGAAATGAGCAGATATGACCACCACGTGCAGCGCAAGTCCGTTTCTGTGTTAATAGGATGAGCTCTGACCTTGGAAAAAATCCTAATTACAACTTCCGTGCACTCTCTTTCTCTGACACTGTGATTTCTGTTCCTGCTGTATACTCTTAAGGGTCTCAGCTTCTGCGTTGCGAGCTCCTGGAGGCAGCAAGGCTTTCTAACTTTGGCTGCAAATATTTGCATACACGACGAGCTGTAAGAGACTTCCTCCACCGTTTATCTTTTCTTTAGCACAGCTCTGTTCTGCTCAGTTTTTCTCACTTCTCCTCCAAAGGGAAAGTGACAGAGTCAGCCACAAAGTGCCTGCAAGTGCTGCGAGACAGAAATCTGTAACCATCCTTTCCCCGCTCCTTCTATGGTTTTAGATAATTAGTTGAAAAAATATTTCCTTGATAAAACTACACCAGAAGAAGTGCGTGTATGAAGACCTGTAACTAGAACTGGGGAGAATTATTTTTGAGAAATGTTTTGTTCTCTTGTGAGAAAAAGTGGTGAAACAATGCTCCAGTTGGGGTTGAGTTTTTCAGGTAGTTTTGACCAGCTATTGGCATTCAGGGCTAGTTTCATGCAACTGATGACCAAGGAGGGAGGGGTTGGGACCTCACTGAGGCCGGCAAGGAGGCAGAGGAGGGGATGTGGGAGAGCCAGTCCCCACTTTCCACCTCCAACTGCGAGAGTGTCACACTTTTCCTTTCCTCGTTTCTTCATTTCTTCATCATGGCTGGGTAATTAAGTGTTTTATGCCAAATGAACAGCTCGCACAGGAAGGGCTGAAGGAGACCTACCTCAGAGTTACCAAATGACTTGAGGAGTTCCTGAGTCAAATCTTTGCTCTCAGCATGAAGAATGGCAGGGAGCAATGTGAGCTCCAGTACCCTTTCCTCTGAAGGACATCTCCCCGACATCAAATTAGAAAGAAAACCCAAAAGAGTAAAATTGGCTACTTGGATCATTAGGAATAAAAAGACTTATCAAAAACCTGGTTCCTTTCCCCAGCAGAGACATGGCAGGGCAGCATTTCTGCACCCCTATGGGCAACTCTCCGTATGTCCGCTCTCCTTGGCTATTAAGGATGACTGACTTCAAAACAGAGGCCTTTTTTTGACTATGAATCCATAAATTTCTATGCCATTTATCCCATCCGTAGATTGCTTGTTGCAATTTTACAAGCCAAACCTCCATATCCGAAAGGTGAAATCCAGTGATGGTTGACTTCATTAGCCCAACAGCTCTTTATTTGATGCTGGTATTTACAAAAAATAGGTAAGGGTTATTAAAATTTGGGTTTGATAGTTAATGTGCAAGTTTATTAGAGAGAGAATATATCCTGTGCTTGTATCCACATACAGTGTTTATTTACACTTTTAAAGCATGTTTACTGACCTCAGCAAATAGTATTTCCAAGAAAGCAGCTCGCAGGCTAAGCAAATAGCGAAGTGATCCGGAGACATTATTTAATGAGGGAAGTGACTCACTGGCTTAATGACGGGGAGGCCTCCACCAGCAAGCCGGGCTGCCAGGGCTGGAAACCCAGGTGGAAAGAGGAGGCCCGCAGGCACGGAGCAATGTGGTGCCATTCAGCCAGAGGAAAATGAAGCAGGTCTACAGCATCTGTGACTGTGCTGCAAAGACTGTGTGCCATTTTGGAAACCTGAGCTGTGAACAGGCATTTTTGGATGGTGCTGGGTTTTTTCCTGGGAGGGGTTTGCTGTAGAGATCCCCCCGGGTGTCTGTACCCATTACAGCTCTGCCGCAGGGGGCAGAGGCACAGTGGGCAGAGCACAGAGGTGCCTGTACCCCCAGAGCGGACCAGGCACATTGCAACACCTCAGACTGGAAAAATAAACACCTTTTTGTCGTGTTTTCCCCTCTCACCAGGGCCTGTCCAGCCCAATGCTGCGCTGCCCATCCCAGCGTCTCCTGGACAGGATAGTGCGGCGCTACGCTGAGGTGCCAGATGCTGGCAGCATCTACATGGACCACCTCACTGACCGGGACAAACTGCGCCTGCTGTACACGCTGTCAGTGAATTCACACCCCATCTTGTTACAGGTACACACCACCTTGCCCCAGCTTGAAATGCCACCCTTGCAAGCAAACCCTGGCATGAGATGTGCACCAGCCCCCAGCTGCAGAGGAGTCCCAGCCCTGGCCTTTGGCAAGCTCCCTAGCCTTCATAAAGCATCCTTCTTCTATGGGCTTGGGTGGCTGAAGCCAGGCAGACTCCTGCGGTGCTCCTTGCATCAGCCTGTGAAGTTGTGGAGAGCTATGGATGCCCAGCCCCTTAAATAAAACGGAATACAGACGGATTATTGCACCAGTGCACTGTGAAAGCCAGGCTTTTGCACGTCCTCAATACTTCACAGTGTTATGTTTGCATTGCTAATATATTACTTAAAATCACAGCCTGTTTATAAAAGAGAAAGAGCAAGCTTCAGTGTGGGAGGACCAAGATGCAGAGTTGAGGTTGAACACAGAATTGGGGAGCACTGATTTCCCAGGCTCCATGTACCAATGCTGTTTTCTCCATTTGCAAGCCCCTGGTAACTAGCTCCATGGCAAAGTGCAGCTTTGCAGAGGTGTTTGGTGGAATTCCAAATACAACTGAGCTCTGAGTTTGAATGCAGAGAGCTGGGAAGCCTCACGTCCCTCTCCTGGTCCCCCGCTGACACGCCTGGCACATGGCTCTTCTCTTTCCTTACATGTCTCCTAGGGAGTATCCTCACCTTTTCCCACCACCGCCCCAACTTCAGTCCTCATTGCTATTTCTTTCAAGCCTTTGAGATTCCACAAAGAAGAGAGACGGTGGCAGCATCTGCCTCCTGCCCTGGGCCACTGCTGCCCTCAGCAGCTCCCAGGGCTCTGCCTGGTCCCAGGGAGAGAGAATGGAGCTCGTGCTCTAGCATTCTCCCGGGGCTTGTTCAGCCAGCCCAGCCGCTGCTCACTGGGGCACGAGGCTGCACTCTCAGCCCTGTAAAGGTGTGGGAATGCAGCTTGCAGAGGTGAGAAAAATATGCCAAAGAGAAATGCCTTGATTTTACATGTGTGCCCAAAGTGCCTGCACAGTAGAAGCGATAAGTAACCTTAAACATAAAACTGGACAAGTTCATAGCCCCCACCTCAGCATGGCTTAGGGGTGCTGGGGAGACAGACAAGTTATAACGTAAATGGCAGAGAGCTTTGCGTTGGCACAGCTCAGCAGTCACGCAGTTCGGTTTCCACCTGGGATAACTGCCCTGCTACCACGAGCTGCAGTGATGCATGGAGCCCAGCCCAGGTGTGCCCACTGCAGCACGCACCCAGCGCTTCTCTCCCTGAGACTGCAAAGTCGCTTACGCAACAGCCAGGCAGTTCTTACAAATTAACAAAAACCCACCTCACCCCCAAGCCGTGATCTCAGCTATGCAGTGCTCAAGAGGGACCCATCAAAGACACCTAAAATTAGCTCTTCTGTGCCTAAAATTTTCATGAATTTGAACTCTATTATTATCTTGGACTTTCCAGTTAGTACGCCTCATACAATAGGTCTTGAAATACCATATTTTTCTTCCTTAATTAAAAAAAGAACAAAAAAAAGGCAAAAAAAAGCAGCATAGCTACTCCAGGATGGAGCAGCTCCTTCCCTGGCTGCTGGGACAGGCTGGGGTGAGGAAGGGCGGCGGGCGGCTTTAGATAGCAAAAGATGACACCAGCATTGCTGCTTGAAGCCAGAAAGGGCACTTGAAAGTCCTCTGGGAGGGAGGTGGGTCCACGGGCAGGGCGCAACAGCCCGAAGGCAGGGGCATTTCCCCCCATTCCCGCTCTCCTCGGCAGATCTTCCCCGACGTGGAGGGATGGCCCTTCCCGCGGTACCTGGGCTCCTGTGGGCGGCTGGTGGTCAGTGCCAGCACCCGGCCCCTGCGCGACTTCTACAACGCAGCTCCCGAGGTGGCCGCCGACCTGGCCCTCCAGCTCCTGGCCGTCCTCCGCTCCATGGGCACCAATGACCTCAACTATTTCTTCTACTTCACCCACGTGGACGCTGGCACCTTCGGTGTATTTAGCAACGGGCATCTGTTCATCCGGGATGCCAGCACGCTGGGGATCATTGACAAGGAGGAAGGTACTCAGCAGGCTCCGTGGCTGCGCATCTGTCGCAGGAGGGCTTGGCGAGATGGGGGGAACAAATCTTTCACCTGCTACGCTCAGCTCTCCTGCAGATATATTTTTTTTTTTAATCAACCAAACATTGCTTGCTAAATTAAATAATGAAAAGTTCACGGAGAGATTTACTGACAGCAAAAGCATCAGCAACTCCTGCCATCCTGGCTCTGAGTCAGGAAGATGACAGACATTTTGTTTGTGCGGTCAATGGTTTGGTGACTGATCGTGGGCGCTTACGTCCTGCCCGGCCCCCTCTGTGGCTAGCAACAGCATTTAGCGTGCACAGTGCTGAACGCTCTCATTTGAAGTCTTCCTAAATCACCTCTTTTGAAACTTTTGCCACACAAATGTCAATATTTGCAAGTAGAAATTTCATAACTTCATTTGTTTTAAGTGTTGGGTCAAATCAGACTCGTTTTAAGTGCATTTGCCACATTAACTAATCATCATTGTTATTATAACAACAAAATCCCCCTTTAGTCATTTTTACATAAAATCAAGGGTTACTATTCACTTTTCACAGGTTACATCGGTCTACTCCTGGAAGTAGGGCTGGTCAAAGACTATTCCTTCAATAATTTAACAATTTCATTTTGAATGTTCAAATTTTCAAAGGGCCTTTGCTCTGCTCACACATTCAGCTGAGTAGATCTCAAATATTCAGAAGCAGCTGTCAGACAATTTTCCACTGGGTTTCTTTTTCTTGTCCCAGCAGATATTCCTGTTGACTTGACTCCAGCTAGATGAGCTGTTGTTGCAATTTAATGATTTTGGGTAACATGGAAATGTTATGGTTTTGACTATTTGTGGTAGTTTTTGTAGGAACTCCATGTTTTATGTTAGTACTCCAGTTCTTCTCATTTTTTCTGCATCAGTTTAACTCGACAGGCTCCTCTCCAATTCCTCTGTCAGGCTGTTCTGCAGAGCTCTGCCATTCAGAAAAATATATATATTTCAGGAGTGAGAAAATTGGCCCATAGACAGCTACAGCAGAGGGTACTTTGTGGTGAGACAGCAGTATCCTTTAGACAGCAACAAACCTCACATTAATACCGAGGTACAGACATATGTGATTATCCATGATTTCACTCCCGTGCTTCTAACAACTGGTTTAATTGTCTCTAATAGGGAGCCAGCTGATTGACAGACAACAGGAGTACAAAGATATATTTAGCTGTTTGACTGTGGACTGCCAGTCTGCATTTGTGTCCTGTAACTCCATCAGAGAGAAGCACAGCCTCGTCATGGTGTGTCAAGAGCTTTTGCCTAAGCTCCTGAAGGGGAAATTCCTGCAACCCGTGCAGGAGAAAATAGACAGCTTCCTGCAGCACTGCGCCGATGGCCTTGCCGATGACCAGGGCATCAACGAGGCGGTTGCAGAGCTGGCAGAGATCCTGAAACCTCTACGGTCTTGCGATTCCCGTTTTGCCTACCGCTACCCTGACTGCAAATACAGTGACAAATACTGATGGCTTTGGAGAAGGAGTCCCCTGGGAAGGACTGGGGCAGTGTCGGCCCCCTGCCAGCGCGGGAAGCAAGAAGGAACCAGGATAGCTGGAAAGAGCTGCACCAAATCTGGGGCTTCCTCATCAAGGCGGAGAATGAGGGAGCAGAGTGTACATGGGATTTATTGTTCATCTCCCAGAGATGCATTTGTTACATGGGATATTAGACATGATGTAAGGCTTATGGATTATTAGCATTATCATGAGTGACAGGGGCTACAGGATTAATAAATCTTATTCACATATTTTGGCCTTGGAAGGGTTTTCCATGCCATCCGTTAAAAAGGAACTGCCTGAAGGCAGCACACTCACAACTAGCTAGATAGAGGAGCTTTATTACCAAGAATGTCTTTCTGATCAAGATCATATATACATAATGTGGGATGGATGGAAGCATTTAAGAATTTCCTTGTGGGGATTTTTAAATCATAGATAAACTGACTCACCGCATCAGTTCTGTACCATCACCCATCACAGGTCACTTTTATAAAATATTTAAACTGTATTACTTTTATGGCACACAGAACAGAAAGATGCAATCAACAGCCTTAAAAAGCTGAGAGGCCCAATGTCTCTTGAGACTTAATTTCTCTAATCCCCCAATATAATTACTTTTAGTCTTTCCCAAGTTGATGGGTAGTAACTGGAGACTAATAAATATTCTTGTTTTAAGTTCAGAAAAACTCCCAGCTCTGGGATGTGATTGTCCAGTAGATACTTTCACACTTTTCTTTCTAAAGAAAACTGAAGGAATCATTTGCACGAAATCATTTAAATAGGGAAAATACCTTAAGAGGAGAAACAACACAGGCAGAGGAGGAGAGATTAGTTCACCCTGAGCCTGGTGAGACTTGCTGAACACTCAATACTCCAGTGTAGGTGCTGGGGCACCCCCTAAAGACCTGGGGAGGTCTAAGTCCTGACCAGCAAGAGGTACAGCCATCCTCATCCATCTGCTTTTCAAAGGAGGAATCAGTAAGCCAGTCTCCAAAGGACTGACACAAGCACCTAATATTTGGGGCGCTGGACTCTTTTTTCACAGCAGTGGCCACCCAACACAGGTGCCCCATTTTGTGGGGGAAGGTTGCAAATGTTGCAAACCACAACTTTCTCACCCAGCACCTGTCAGTCCCTGTCCCGTGTGCTCCCTGTGGGGTGTCAGACACCCACACCAAACCTTCCTTGATGTCTAGGGGACTGCCAGACCTCACCTGGGTGTGAGGCTTTCTCTTGGGATACAGCTGCACGGGAGTCACCAAGAAAATTTGACTGAGCTGAGTCAGAAACTAGACTCTCTGGATCCCCCGTAAGTATTTTCATCGCAGAAACAGTCTTCCTTTAGCCATGGTTCAAAAAAGAAATCAGCAGCATAAAAGCAGAAAAAGATGTGAGTGCATTTGCATTGCTAATTGTTGTACGGAGTTACTGGGAGCAGGAATGGAAGTCAAGATTTTGTGTTGGCTGTGGAGGGTCTCTGTGTGTGCAGATCACATGGCCTGGGGTTCACGGCAGGTGTTGCAGACCGATTAGGCATCCAAAACCACACACAGGTCAGATGCTGCAAAAATCTGACCCGGGACACTTATTTTGCCTTTCCTGCTGGCATAAAGTATCAAGTGCACCTTTCACCTCTCAAGAAGCAGAAACATTGAAAATAATTTGTAGGTAAATTTAGCTCCAGGCCCAGATGGTCTAACAGCAAAAATGTTTAAATATACAGCCTAAGCTATGGCTGCAGCCCTCTTTCTCGATTTCAGTCTATTTCTACATCGTGGCTCTCTTCCAATAAGAAAAACATGTCCTTCACTGAGATCCATAAGGCTGACTAACAATCTGTTTTCAACAGTTTTTCTTGAATCTGTCTGCATCTCCGATCTCTCGGTCTGTGGTTTTACCTGATAGCTGGGCACTAGCCCCCAGGGCCCCTTCCCCTCCAGCGAGCCCTCCTCCTCGGTGCTGGAGGCTGGCCTCCTTGCATGGAGCAGGAGGAGCTCACGCTCCACCACCGCTCTTGCTCGGGTCAGCGGTGAGGTTCTGCCCACCCTGGAGCTGCCAGCCTCCTCTCAGTGCTGGAGGGCAGCCTCCTTCATGCAGTCATAACTAAAAACGCACACTGCAAAATGCCCAAAAAGCTTAAGATGAAGAACTGGCCCGGGCTGCCCATGCCCCAGCAGAGATGCTGGGCAAGCCGTGGTCGGCAGAGAGGCCTTCACAGGTGTCCCATGACTCAGGCTGGCATCTGATTCGGTGGTCTTTGGTTTAGCAATGGTTTGACTTGCACTGGAAGGCGGAGCAGCCCTTGCAACAGGGCTCCACACTGGGTTCACTCCTTTCCCCTGTGTCCTGGGCATTTTCCTTTTCACCACAGACATTTTCCTTTTCATAGAATCAGAGAATACGAGGTTGGAAGGGACCTCAAGGATCATCTGGTCCAACCTTTCTTGGCAAAAGCACAGTTTAGAAAAGATGGCTCAGCTGAATCTTCAAAGTGTCCAATGGCAGGGAGTCCACCCCTTCCCTGGGGAGATTATTCCAATGGCTGATTGTTCTCATTGTGAAAAATTTTCCTCTTGTGTCCAATTGGAATGTCCCCAGGAGTAACTTCTACCCAGTCCCCCTCCTCTCTTCCATGTGACTCCTTGTAAAAAGAGAGTCTCCATCTTTTTTGTAGCCACCCTTTAAATACTGGATCATGGTGATAAGGTTTCCCCTTAGCCTTCTTTTCTCAGGGCAGAACAAACCCAATGCTTTCAGCCTTTCCTCATACGGCAGGCTTCCCGGTTCTTTAATCATCTTTGTGGACCTTCTCTGGACCCTCTCCATCCTGTCCATATGGTTTTTGTATATTTTCTTTTGGAAATGAGCCATTCATCTACTGTATGGCTCTGTGCAAAATGTCTCCTGGGCAGTAGAGCATCTCTCTGCTAACAAACCAGCCCAGGGAAATGCAGAGGGGATGCATGTGCTCAGCATCTTAGAGAACGGCAGGAGCAAGCCCAGATCTCTCAGGTCTAATCCGTCATTGAGTCAAAGGACTGAGAGGTGTCACACAGGCTTCAGCTGGGCCCTGAGAACTCACGGTCCTAAAACGTCGGGTGTAAGAAATGGAAGAGTCATGGTCTTACCCTGCTGCTGGACTCGGTTGGCAAGACTGCAACAGAAGTCTTGAGGCACATGGCATCTATTTTCACACAGCTTGTTTCAAAGTTGTTGAAGCTGAAAGGAATCTCCCCACTGCTTTCAATAGACTTTGATATGAATTAAAAAAAAAAAATTATTAAAAATAACGGAATCATGGATTTAAAAATTATTAAAGTGTGGAGAGCTGAGTTGACCGCCAGTTTCTCTTCAGACATCAATTACAAAGGCCAGGCTCATGTGAGACTGTGACTAATATGCCAGCCATAAAATCAGTCCATGGCAGAACAATAATTTTCCTAAACTAAATCTCATTTCCCTATATTTGCCTGGCCTGGTTTTTTTGCATTGCCATTTTTTTTCTCTTAGCATTTTCCTTTCTCTTGGCAGTCAGGCTCTGGAATCGGTGCCCACCCTCTCTGCCAGCTCCAGTCAAACCTTGAAATGTTAGTAGGCCAAGCTCCAAAAGGATGTGAAATTAATTTATAAATGGCAATTATTTCAAACCCAATCCTTCCCAAAAGAACTCTCGAGCAATTTTTTCCTCTCTGCGTTCAAGTTGTTTCTGACGGTGGCTTTGTGTAAGCTTTTGCAAACTGTTCCCGGTAACAACTTAAAACAACTTAAAACATTTCCATAGCAGGACAAGGATGGCAGGAGAAGTCTTCCACCAGTCTCACAGGCAGCCTCAGAGATTCCTTTATTTGCAAGTAGTTTGCAGCTGCCTTTATGCTCACTTGTTTATCGCATGCCGATAACGCATGCCCCATATCCCAGATATTTTTAAAGTTTTCATGTCAAGAGGTTGGTAAAACTGCATTTTCTGCCATATTTTGTCTAGTAGAGTGTTTTAACATGGTGACTCCTCAGGGGATGGGGGCTGTGTACGGGCAGCCCATAGCAAGTGACAGTCACGGTTTTACCTAGCGTAGTTCACCGCTCCTCTAAGGATCATCTTCAGTCAGCTACTTCACACGTGTCCATGGTGCTCGCACCACGGCCTCCTGCCCCACACAGCCCCTTGGGAAGGAAAGGCAGCTGACAATGACATTAAATTGTATTTTTCATGCACTCCTCCCACCAAAGAGAGAGCACCCTGGCAGTGTTGGCTGAAACAGGCCCTCGTCACAGAAATTGGAAAATCGGTAAAAACTGATTCCCCTCCAGCAGCAACGCACCCGGTGCCTATTTGCTCTGCACCCTCGTCTTCATTCAGACACCCTCTTACTCAGATATGGCCGATGCAGGGGGAAATGCCACCGAGACACAGACTCTGAAGTGGCCACGTGCCCCCAAATGTCACAGGTGCATCTGTGCCCCTTGAGTCTGGGCCGTTCTGACGCTTCCCGGCACCTCCCAACCAGCGCCCTTGGCAGGGACGCTGTGTATCACCAGGAAAACACATGCAGATATTTGATATCTGGTATCTGGTCACACACAGAGCACCCCACTTCTAGCAGGGGCCACTTTCCTAACATCTGGTCCTGGGGGTGTTGGAGGTCCAGGTTTTCCACTCCATAGCTTTTGCGGGTGATAATTTCTTGCCTCACTTTATGCCTCTTCCACCCTCCTCCCAGCTTCCCACAAGGGGCTATCCAGAAAATATCGTGGCATGTTGGAGAACTTAGGATCAACAGCTCCTGTCCACAGGAGCAGCCAGATAAGCACATTAGTTGCAAGCTCAGCCAACAACAGTTTTTTGCAGGTGCTTTTTATTTGGCTTCTGTTTTCCTGAGACTTTAGGATGCACTTGGGTCCCATTTGCCAATTACTCTCTACAGCCAGGTGCTCCAGATACTTTATTGCTAATACTTCCTAAGTGAAACCTCAGCTTCTCCCATTATCACATGAATATGGAAAGTAGAGCTTTAACAAAAGTATTGAATGTCATGAGATGTTACGAAACCACAAGAGCCAGCACCACGGTACCAAGACACATTCATTTGATTAATAAGTGAGTCTGGCTGCCACTCTATCCTCTGTTTCTCTAATTCAGTGCTGAAAGGAGGTTGGTAGCCATCCTGAAATTGAACACAAACAAACATGAACTTCAGGGAAAGGGAAATTAAATTAAAACAGCTACTCATGGCAAGTCCACTGGGGGGTTGGGAGAGGCGTGCACAGTTTCTTTCTTATGGATTAGGAAAAATGGCCAAGCTCATCTGCTCTCCTCTGTATGAGGATGGCCTCAGCCAGAGGGTATTGGTAGGTTTTTAGCACTGCTCCTCAAGGAAGACTTGAACAACTGACAGGAGACCCCAAGGAAGGGTGAGGATGACCCAGACGTCCAGAAAAAGTGAAAAGAGAAGAAAAGACAGATGGAAAGCCAGAGAGCGTCACCTGATAAAGATCTTCAAACAATTTTTTTTAAAAGCAATAAAAGGATGGAGGTAATCTCTTCTGCATGGGAGCTTATGTGCTAGTAGGCTAGATGGGCTGCAGTCGGAATAGCATGGAAATGGATACAGGAGCTGCAAGGACTCCACTGCTGGGAGACTCGAAGCAAGAGCATAGTGAGACGGCTGAACATGGCACCAAACTGGGCAGGAGACTGACCCCGAGACTACCGGAGATCCTTCCCCATACAAGGGGTGACCATTGAGGTGGCCAGACCCTCTCACCTCAGATCTCTCTATCATGTGTGGTGAGCTGTCAACCCTTAAAACTGTGGTCCACAAATCTCGCTTGGAGACAAGACCTCCTAAAAGAGGAGCTGTTAGATGGGTCTGTTTGGTGGCTGAATCCGGAGAAGAAAATAGTGGGGTTACCCATCTGCGCATAGCCCACCAGAAGGGATGGGGCAGCAGCAGTAAGCCAATTTTCTCATTGAAAAAAGAAACACTGTGTTTCTGGCATAGTTTTACTTGCTGGATTTTACATTTTGGCTCTTCTGGAGCAAAGAGAGGAAGTTTCCCTTTCTCCACACGTCTCCAGTTGGAGCTGAAGGCACGTCTCCAGTTGGAGCTGAAGGCTGCTGCCTACCCTGTAAAGTAGCTCCAGCTGCTGCCAGCCCTCCTTGCTCATGCCCTAAAGGCCATCTAAATCCCACCACTGACCTTCTCACCTCTCCCTGCTACCATCAGGCTGGGATGGGGGCTGGCTACAGGACCCCCAGCCCTCTCCTAACCTTCGAGAGGAACAATCAGGCAAAAGTTTCCTCAACGGGAAAAGGATGATGAGCTCCAGCGAGAGCCAGAGCTGCACCTCCTTCGCCTCTACCAGCTCCCTCTGCAGCAACTCTCTGAGCCTGAGCCCGAGCCCCTCACTTCTTTAGGGATCAAAGGCCTGGGATTAGCGGTTTTTTTAACAGCAAGCTCTGTTCCTTAAATCTCAAGGTATAAATGGCAAGAGTCAGTCTAAAGCAAGCTTTTCAGGTGTTTGAAAGAACAAAAATACACCAGCCTCTTCCCTGGGGACATGGAGCTTTAAGAGAACAAGTTTTTCAAGCTCTACAATCCTATAGTACTACTCAGCAAGGATGCATATAGCTACAACCTTTGTCTTGCACAGTTCATTTGCCACATTGCATGTAAAGATAGCTTTTTAGACTAACACCCACAGAAGCGTCATGTAAGGTTCAGCGTATTATGCATTTTAAAAGGACCTTGTCAGTTACGCTGGATTTTTTTTCCTTTCAAAATTTAAACTTGTCAGTTTCATTCCTCTAGTGATGTCTTAAAATAGTGGGTTTTTTCTTGCTCTGGAAAAACAATCAAGTTACTAGGAACAATCAGAGACTTTTCACAGGGATGAAAACCTTCCTCTGTTCGTATTCTTGGTACAGAAAGAGCAAGAGAGAAGATCACCTTTGGGTTTTCATTCCGCTCTGGCTGGAGAAGCTGTAAACGTTTACTCTTTTTTTCCCCCACTATCTCAAGCTGGAGATGGAGTAAAGACAGTGCCCTTACACGTTTGCACTATTTCTACCAGCAAAACAAAGCAGGAATTTGTGTACAGATCAGGTACTGCTGAAGGACAGGAGGCAAAAGGTGCTGGAAGAATGATGCTGCTGGGGGAAAGCGCTGGGATTAAACATCTCTTTTACCAGTCAGGGCACCTGTCACCATTTCAGACAACCCTGAAGGGAGTCGCTGCATCAACACTGGTGTTTAAAAACGGAAATCCCTTCAGCAAGTGGGCAAGGGGTGGGAACAGCTGTCCAGGTTTCAGGAAATGAATTATTTATCCCTTCCCCTTTTCCACTCATGGCGCTCCTTGCTCTGCCTGTCCGTTTCCACCGGAGAGGGGGACCCTGCTGGGTGCCTTGGCCACGTGAAGGCTGTGCGGGATTAAACCTCCCCAGTGCCAAAGCAGCCGCCTGATGAGCAAGGCCAGGGGTGACGCCTGGTGCTCAGGGGCTTTCCATCTAATGGCTGAGTTGCCTTGGGACAAGCGTTGACAGGGCTTTCTCTTTGTGCCTACAAGGGTGTGAAAGAAAAAAGCCGTGTAGGAAGCACTTTTGTTGAATTCTGTGAGCAAAATGACCAGAAAATCCAACAAACCGCTGTTGACTTGTTTTGTCAACCTCCTTTGAGAAAGGCTCTCTGAAGTTAAGCTGTTACATGTTTTTTTCCAGCAGTAGTGTTGGGTTCTCAGTATTCTGCCTAAGAAGGAACGTCCATCCAGGCGCAGGGAGAGCAGGGAAGGGCTGGCCAAGCAGTGCTGAACTTTATGGTTGCACACCCCTAGGTAGGAGCCAAGCTGAGCTTTCTAAAAATACAGCTTTTGCATGACTGAAGGATTGTATATACAGCGATATAAAGTTACCAGGGAAGGAAGGCAGAAAAGAGTAGCTTCTGAATGGAGGACACGAGGACGAATGTGACACTGAGGTTCTACCAGAAATACATATATTTACCTTAAAAATTAGTCTAAGCCCTCAGCACTGGCAAAGTCAAGGAGAAAGTATAAAAGGCCAAATGCTGTGGAAACAACAAGCATTTTTCTAACTGGACCAGAGTCTTCAAAAGACTGTCAGCCTCAGGGACGTCAGTGTTCATGGGATTTTGTGAGAAGGATTGTTCATAAATTAGACAGAAACATAGATCTAAATGATGGGCAGTGAGAGAGTGCTCTCAGAACTAGAGGCAAAAATTAAGAGTTACTGGAAAAGGTGCAACTACAAAGTCCTTCTTTTCCCTGCTGCAGATCCGGATCTGTGAGCACACCCGTTCCTGCTCTGAGACACTGGCCAGCTTCTTCTGGAGCAAGTAGGGGCAAAGGCCCTTGGCACAGCGCCCTAAATCACCTCCTGCTGCTGGACGAGGATAGAAGGATGCTACGTGGCAGACGAGTGAGCTCTTCTAGAGGGAAGCCAGGTTTGCAGGTTGCAAGGACAGCTGTGAGCCGCTTCATGACTTAACTTTCTAAGCCATATATGGAGCCCAACAGGAAAGCCTGATCTGCTGTGATGTCTGCCCAAGTCTTTCTTCAAGAGCCCTGCAACAGTGGGATCTGTTTAAAGGCACCACATTAGAAGCTCAGAGTAAATGCGTACCGACAAGAAATAAAAAAATAAATACACACATACCCCAGGTGGCTAAACAGTAGCACAACGGAGGGATTCAAAGCAAACAGACACCCTTCAAAAAGTAGAAATCAAATGCAGAAATTAGGCAAATTAGATGCAAGACTACAATAAGGCAGCCCCAGAAGAGAAACCCAAGGAGCTACTTGCTCACAGCGTGGAGGCTGACAATAAACCCTTTCTCAAACACACCAGAAGCAGAAAGCCTGCCAGAAGAGCTGCTGTGGCCAGCACGCAATCTCAGCGCAAGGAGGCCCAAGGAACAAAAAAATCAGTATTTTGCAATGTTATTCACAGGCAGTGTCTCAAAGAAGAAATAGTAGTAGCTTAAGCAAATCTGTTAAGAGCAAAATGAGGTAAAAACCCACCCCATTCTCCCCATTTGTCGGGGTAAGGAGTCGATACACGGGGGAGGGTGGGGGGGGCCATGCAGCTCACCTCAACTAAGACTTTGCTGCTGCTCTATAGGAAAGTTGGCAAATAACGGTTCTGACGGAAATATTACGCAGGGGGTGCGAGTGAGGAGCCCTGCTCAGTAATTTGCTGCCAAGGCAGGCGACACACAGGATGGGCACGACCCCATTCAAGGCAGATGCTCATCGTGGGGAGAAAACCAGGAGCAGAGCAGCAGTTTGAGCAGGGGCTCCAGGGAGCTCATCCTGCCAAGGGAGCCTGGAATGAGTTGGGTTTTTTGGAGCACAGCACAGAGGAAAACGGGATAACCAGATGGGCACAAGCATGGGAGGATTTTCCCAGGGGAGGTCAGCTTCGCAAGGCATCATGAGCCTAAAGAGAGGTGACTGCGGAGAAAATCCCCATGTCAGGGATTGTAGGGTGGTGGGAGGACATAGCAGGAGAAGGATCCCTCTTTGTCTTGTTTCTTACATTCCTCCCCAAACACAACACTGGAGATTTGGCCTGATGTGTCAGCCCAAGTGAATTTCAAAGGTCACAGGAAAAGCCGTGAACGAGGGCTGGGGCTCCTGGGGTGACGTCCCAGTTTGTGGCCAGGAAGCCACTTCCGATGACCAAGGAAACATCTCCCTCAGTGGAAAAGGAGTCTTTAGCTTTGTGATGTCCATAAAATTAAAGATGTGAATAATTTAACTGTATTTATGAATAAAGCTATTGCAACATAGCTACTAATGACTCACTGTCTTCTCAAGGAAACACCCTAATTTTCCACTGATATCTGCTTTTGGAGGGAAAAAAAACACCCCACAACTTGAAGGAAATAAGCTTATCCTGATCCAGAGAAACAATCTTAAGATCAGTGTTGTGAGTGGGAGGGAGAGAGAGCACTGTGTAATGGCACATGGCAGCTTTGAGATCCCAGATCTATTAAAACGTTCGTTTGCCAGCCTAGCCGCTTTGCATGCCTGGAAATGTTCATTCAGAACAAACCTTTGTCATAATCAAAACCAAGTTGTCAGGCAAAAATGAATACGGTTTAATTTTAGAGGGCAGGAACCCTCAAGAGACTTTTTATTTCAACATCTGAAGCAGCTGTCAGTGGCTGTATGTGGATTAATACAAGTTTCTCTCTTCTCATAGACCCAAAACAGTCCAAGAGAGTTGATCTGATGCTTCTGTGCTTTTTAGAGTTTGGAAACATTGGTCTTGGAGAACTTGCTTTCCTCCCAGGTGAAGCCTGGTAGCTCAGGAACATGTCCCTCCTCCTGTCTCTCCTTGCGTCCTTCTTGGGTTTTTTGAGAGATTAACTACCGTGATTGTGCTCTCTTGATATCTTACCCAAAACAGCTTCATCTGTGGCTGCAAGGCTGCTTTTTCTTCTAACCATCCTCACTCACTTATGTTTGCTGAGACAAGTCATTTCTCCAGGAGGACCGAGTGACCCCAGCCTCCTTGCTAAGGAGCAATTGCTCATTCCAGAAACGGAGAGCTTTGTGTTTTTTGAACTGAAATGAAAGAGGACTTTGCTGAGCACCCAGTGATGCTCCTCAGCTTTGCCTGGGGGCAAGCAGCCGGGGAGGAGGACACCTTTCCGTGCGCCGAGGTGAAATGTGGCCATCAACCTGTTTGCTCTTAGAGGATGTCCCCACTGCCACCAGCCCCAGCTGCCAGGTCACATCTCTCCCCCAGGGGCCCGGCTGCAGAGGAGCTTTGCCGCGGCATCACCCGGGCCCGAGCTGCTTTGGCATCTTGGAAGAGGGAAGAGAAACTATTTCCTAGAAGTTGCTGCAGTTGGAGAGATGCCAGGGGAAAAACTTCCTCCAGGTGCGTGCCAGAGGAGACGAAAGCCAATTGTGAAGAGAGGAATTAGGGAAAGGTCATTATCACCCAAAATGCTGGGTCATCCAATTCCAACTTAATTAAGGGAGCATGGCGGGGCAGAGGACACCATGGCGTGAAGTGCTGGGCTTCTGCTGGTGCTGCCCCACATCAGATGGGATAAACCCTGCTCGGGGGAATTTGCCATCCAAACAGATACGGCAAATACATTACAGGATTCAGAAACCATGAAGGAGGTTTCACTGAAAAAAAAAAAAAAAAGCAAATGCAGCTCTTTCTAGTCCATTTCCTATTAATTGAATCACAATTTCCTTCCCCTGCTGAGCTGGTAACCACTGCAGACCTCAGGGGAAAAGGCCATAATAAAAGAACATTCCATCCAACAAAGCTCCTGTCCCCCAGCCCTTTTCCAAGCCCCCTGGAAGCAGGAGATGCCTCTGCCTGCTGAGCTCAGAGTCCATCGCGCCACGTCAACCGCACGTCATTGACCTGAAAGATTTGCCATGTGAAGTCACCTAAAAACAAGGCGAGACACAGGGGAGGAGGTCAGGAGCAGCCAGAGATGATCAGCAAGAGGAGCAAGATGCTCTCTGATGTGGAGAGGACATCCCGGGCAGGGGAGCGTGGTGCAAGGAGGTACGTGGGCAGGCAGCAGCCTCCCGTGCGGGGAGATGCGCAGGCTGTAGCAGAGAGGGGGCAACGCGACTGCACACGTGTGTGCGGAAAGACCACACAGCTCCAGCTGAAGAAGTGAGGACGAGGCATATAGATTTTCAGGTCAATCACACGGTGGGTAACGGAGGGAGGCAGGGGAGGGAAAGACGTGACCCGTGCAGCAGGGAAGCGATGACTCTGGTCAGAGCATTTTAGCGTGGCAAGAGGCAAATGGGAGAAAATCAAATAAAGAATCCCAGAGTAATTCAAGTTAAACCAACATTTAAAACAGCATTTCTGTAATGGGGACTAAGGTGTAGGAGCGTTGGAGGGACATTAAGCCTCCACAGTTTTTAAAACTTTAAGGCACTTAATGCTTTCTCAGGCAGCCCAAGCAAATGAGTCACCTTCCAAGAAGACAAATAAATGTCTATTTTAAAAAGAGCTATTTTTCTTGCATCCCTGTGGATTTGCCATTGTCAGTGACAGGCATAGATCTACACACCATATTGAGCTAATTGCTTTATCATATTCTCTGGCCTGGAAGTTCCTTTTAATGCCAACTTGCCCCTCAAACCCAAATTCTTGCTCCCCTCTGAGCATCAAATACACCGAGAGAAGGTGATGAGCACGGCTGAGACACAAGGAGTGTGTCAATGCATGGGAAGCTTACGCTAAGGGTGCTTGGCAGTGACAGCACGGAGATAAATGTTAAGAGAAGGTGATGTATTTTGAGAAGGAGAGATGAGCACAACTAAAAAGCATCAAAATGAGCACATAAAGCATACAAGACATTCAAGAAGCGAAGAGATTTGCCAGAATAGAGAGAAAGAGGGTTGCGTCTATGGCAGATCGATAGCTTGCCAAAGTAACTGGAGGAGGAAGGAGGTGCAAAAAAAGACACAGAGCAGCCAGTGAGCAGCTCTCCCTCTCAATGCAAGATATTTTTTTTTTTCTGTGTTTTCAAGTTTTTGAAAGCAGACACACCACCCGGCTTCTGGAAAATGAGAAGAAATGCACTTCCCTTCTCTCCAGCCACGGAAACCCCCACTTTCTTAACTTGTACATCTACCGCTGCCCTGTATCCACCTCCCGTGCAGCGCGTGAGCTCCCTGGGGGTTTGCTCTGAAGGCAGAAATGGTAAACGTGGGTAATCCCTGGCAAGGAGGAAAGGAAACGGTGAAACAAGATGTTCCAACTCTCTACCCTGCCTCCAAGGGCCAAAATCTGCCAGCACGAACCTCCTTATCCCTTATTTCCAAGAGCCTTTCTCGGCAGAACCTGGTGTTTTCCCTCGCAGGTCTCCGTGTTCCCCGTTTGCCTGGCAGCTCCCATCGTCCCAGCCGGCGGTGAGGGGACAAAGTGCCGAGCTGCCCCGGCACCCTCCTTCAGCCGCCAGCACCTCCGCTGGGGCTGCCCCCACAGCCCCCAGGCTGAACTGCTGCAAGAGAGGAGGTGGCGGGGAGGGGACTGGCCTTTGCTGGAGCTCAGGGGCTGGGCACGTTTCCGTGCCGAAAGGCAAATGGATTTTTCTAGCGCCGTCTCCACATTAATGCAGAGCTGAGTGTTGCCCGGCGTCGTGTCCCAAAAGCATCTGGTCGCTGCTGTCCGGCGGGGGTGAAGTTTCGCTGCCAGGCCCTCAGGCACATACAGCAGGGGCCGAAGGGACTGGCCGGAGAAACACCAGGCAGCGCTGAAATAGCCAGCGTCTGCTGCGCGCAGGGCAATCAAATACCTATTCCAACACAGCAGCACTTCATGCACTTCATTCATACAGTGTCTTGTGTTCTCCCGTCTTGTAATTGCGTCGATAAACCATAGACAGCATTTATCTGCAGTGTTCTTCATAGCACAGCAATAATTGCTAAAGGCTCCATCAAGGTCCGCGAACAGTGTTTTGCGCTGATTTTGAAATTTAGGAACTGAAGTTGCACTTAACGGTAATTGCCAACTCATTTTGTTCCATGCTGGAAAACTCACCCCACCTTTGCTTTTTACTTTGCAGCTGCGGCAGAAGTGGCTTCTCAAAGGTCTCACCAACCACTGACACACATTTTGTTTCTCTGTTAACCAGAACAGAGGGAGGATCACTGAGCACTCGTTCAAACAATTTTTTGCCTGCCCAGGCTTTTGCCCTGCTAGACTTTGCTCCTTCTCTTCTTGGTTTCCTACCTTTAAAAAATTGTATATTTGCACCTCTAAGATGCTTTCTTATAAAACCAGTGATTTTTTTTCCCCCCCCTGTTCTTTTCATTTTTCTTTTTCTGGGGAAATGTTTTCTGCTGCATGTCAGATGTAACCCTGTAGAATTCCTACCCAGGTAGAAGCTGAAAGATGCTGAAGTAGGATTTAAGTGTTAGGCTGCAACTTTACTTACAACCACAGAGTACAAACACGGTTCAGTGCACACAGACACAGCGATTTCTCTCTCATCCATGTTTAGGAATACCAAAATCTCTTGTTGCATTTGAGTCCTGCGATGGGTAACGATGAAAGAAACTTAATCCGTGTAGAGCTGAGGTCTTTTTCTCCTAAGATGTCCACCAGCCCACGATCTGCTGTAGGCTGGTTCTTGGCCAAAGCGCAGTATTTTGCTGCAAAACATGTCAGCATTGTGCCACGTGAGTGCTTGGGATGGCAGCCCCGTGGGGCTGAGCCCACACTGCCATTTCTCAGTAACATTATACTCAAGCAACCTGTCACCAAAACCAATTTTTTTATTTTTAAATCTGCCAGCCAGGTTATCGGGTATCTGCACCCTTATCTGATGACTTCTTATCAGCATCCCTAAGCTGCCCAGGCACTTCTGCCTCCTCTAGAGTAACCACGATCGCTTTTGTGACCTAAAAACTTACCTTCCCGCAGACTCTCACAACACCTTCAGGGTTCCATCAGCCTGGGAAGCACAAGCAGATAAAAGGCTGGGGCACAGTACTAAGGAGCAACAGCCCTAAACCCCCTCCAACACACCTTACAGCTCCTGCTGACAGTTTTCCCCAGGCTGATGTAGCCTCAGGGGATGTGGGGGAGCCCTCAGCCCTGCCCTGGGTCCTCCACGAGCAGGACTCGGAGCAAACTGCCCTTGTGCTGCTAAAAGGCTCCTAAAACACCATGGGGGATACGAGCAGGGCTGGCCTCATTTGCTCTCCCCCTGCTCCTCCTTCCTCCTGACGCCCAGCAGAGGAGCTGGCGGAGCTGCCCTGTTTGCAATGAATACGTCCCCGAATCGTTAGCGTTCAATCCAGGGCAGCAGAGGTAACGCTGGCATCTCATGAGCAAGGCAAGGTCCTGCACAGAAATACAGAGCCATGAGCCTGCCAGCAGCTCCTGAGCCCCTGGAAAGTGTTTCCAGATGAAGATATTTGCCCTTTGAGGTTGGCCTTGGAGTCCTGGAACCGAACCGCGGCAGATGCTCTTCTCGCATTGCGCTGGACACCCTGCCCAGTGCTACTGCCCTCAAAAAACCCCTCCGCTCTCCCCCCTGAAAAAAAGCCTGTGGCAACTGTAACTGGCTGCTAGTTATTATTCTTGCCTTTTTTTTTTTTTTTTTTCCACAGCCCACATGAGGTTATTCCTGGTGGCTTGCTTATCTTCCACCAACCAAAATTCACTGCTCTCTGAGGTCCAGTTTGGTTCTTAAAAAGCTCATTTTTGCACCCACCTGAAAGTTGCCTGCAGGCAGGAGGTGACCAAACCCTGTTTGCACCCGCTGCCCACCCCTCAGCCTTCCCCAGGCTCTGGAACCATCCTTTGAGTTACTGCTGTGAAGGTCAGGCAGCCTGTGGGACGGCCCACTGGGAAAAAAACCCTTGAACCCTTAAACTTTCCATATTTTAAAACTGAACGGATTAAAACTGCTGTATCTTAAAATTGAACAGATTAAAACTCCAGCAGCGGCCAGGACATAAACTGCCCATTGCACTTTGCACATGGCATTGAAAGCTAAAGATGCCTGATCACTGCCGCAAGGAAAGTCCAGTTTCCTCCAAGGACTACTCCATTTCCCACTGGTTTGGTGCTGAAAAGTACAGAGGAGGAAAGGGCTGAAGATATTCTTTACTCCTGTTGATGTTTCTTTCTGCCGGGAAGGCTGGTATAAATTATAGCCCAGCCAGATGTCAGTGGACACATCTTACACTACTTATTCTCTCCATCTTCTCTCGTGGTGTCCTTTCTGCCCCTTTCAGTGACTCTAAGTTTTTGCGTGTACTTGACAGCCGACTCTTTCATACCACATTTCGTGTTCCCATGGACTCTGGCAAAGGCCAGGTTGTACACTTTGCCTTTGGGTGGGATTCTTTCAAGCATCTCCAAGCTCCGTGAATTAAAGGAGTTAGTGCTTTATCCCATTTAACCATTAGCACATCAATTAACCATTGCCCAGGCTTTGCTACTTTGAAATTGCTCTCTCCTATGGCCATTCTGGCTTGGTATCCCTTTTCACCAGCTTCAGTCCCAAACCACGTGTCACTTCCTACATCCTGGACAACCACGCACCTTTAAACCAGGCCTAGAAAACACCTCCTGCCAGGAAAAAATTGTGGGACGTGTCATTTGAGAGTGGTGCTCCATCCTGCCTTCTGCAAGAGAGGACCATCGCCCGTCAAGAGCTCAGGGCAGGACAGGAGGGAGGCAGGGGGCTCTAACGATAAATCCATTTCCATCCCACATCCACACGTATGCCCAAACTGCTGTGTATCCCCAACGCCCTGCCGTTCCCCAGGCAGGGGCAGCAGCAGTTGTATTTTAACGCTTCAACAAGGCCCATGGCTGATGTTATTGCCCAAGGGGTGAAGCTGGAAGCTGAGCCCTCCCTGTTGTTGTCACTGTGAGATGCCTTTTCCCGTCTTCCATCCCCCCAGGATGTTTTTATGGCCTCCCAAATTAAAGGGGGACGCGTGCCCCTCACCCCGTACCTCATCTTTTAACGGGCAGGCGCCTTGTAGCAATCCCCCCCGCCTCACCACCACCCCTGCTGCTACAAGCGGTGGGAAAGCCCAGCCTGTGAGGGGACACCAAGCACCGCTCCTCTAACACAAGGCCACTGACACCCACTCATGTTCTTCCAGCCCATGGGCTCCCTGAGACCCAGGGCGACAGCTCCTGTGGGGCTTGGGGGCTGTCCCCCTGTTCCTAGCCTAGACACAGGGCATCCCACCCCACCCCACGGAACCTCCTGCCCTGGGTGCTCTCCCTCTCCACCTGCTGTTTTCTTTAGCTTTGCACGTAGCGCCTGGCGCCAACATGGAAATCTGCCATCTCCCCCCACCTCCCCCGCAACTTTTCCCCAATTACAAACATCCTGCTTTTCCCTTTTTGGAGGAAGGCTGCTTTTTTCCGGGCCCGGGGCTGGGTAGGCCCCATGCCCGCATCACTGCCTTGCTAGCCGCTTCCTCCCTGGCATCCTGTGCCCCGCAGGTAGCCACCCTCCACCGAGATTGCTTGAACTTGTCTGGGCACCACCTGCGTCCCTCCTTCCTCTGCTGTCAGTGTCACCACAACGGAAGCCGTCAATACCGGTTGGCTTTGACCTGCCCCGTCAGTAAATCGTTGCCCGCATCAGCCTCTTCCCCACGCTGCATGGCGTGCTGGTCACCCACCTGGAGTGCTTCCTCTGCCCGCTTCCCACGCCAGCTAAAGCAGCCATGGGAGACGAAGCTCCCCCCCAAACCCTCATCTGTTGGCCCCATCTTAAGACATCGGATCATTGGGCCACGACTCTCTGCTATGGATCCAGACAAAAGGCAGGGAAGCTCTGGCTTTTCCTTTTCCTAGCCCTCCAGGTGAAATAACATTTTCACTTGAGCCCCTCCCCAGGATCAGGGCAGCAACCAAGAACGAGCACCCTCCAACCCTGTCACCTCAGTTGAATCCTTGCACCTCCCATCTCCCAATCAATAAACGTACTCGTGGCCAGGATTATCACCAGCTGCGGAGTCCCCAGTCCTCACTGCCCACCTTTGTCCCAAGAACCTGCTGTACTACGCCCAAGTGAGCTGAGCTGTGCTCATTTAAGCAAAGCAACATCATTTTAGTAGAACTTTGAAAGTCCTTCCTTCTTTTCAACTAGAACGGCGCAGACTTGGGATACTTTGTCTTTAGCATCAACGAGTTCTCTGCCATATAAATTCAGAAAGTTTTGGGAATTTTCTGTCACTAGATACTTCTCACTTTCTAGTTAACCTTTCTCTACTTACTTACTGATATAGCTACCAACATCACTACTTCTAAAGTGTAACCACTGGTAGGACTTCACTTGTCCAAAAAAACAAAGAGATATTGCTCCCAAGTTATGTACCTGAAGGAAAGCTTAAAAATCAAATGCTCTGTTCAACACAATGCATGTACGGAAGAACTGAAATGAAGCGCAGAAACATACGACTATTCCTCCTCCCCATTTATGGAATACCCTTTGCTGTCACGCTCCTCCGGGACAGTTCTCAGGGCCACAGTTCAGTAGCAAATGTTGCTATTTAATTCCCTCTTATCTTTAATTCAACTTTTTGCCACTTTTTTTTTTTTTCTTCTATCTCTGGTTTTATCCATCCCCTCATAATGCCTTTGATTGTAATAGCCTGTACGTTTCAAAAATCCTTGCAATAAATGCCACGTCTTAGGCCATTTTCATCCTTTTACACTTGGATCTTTAATTTCCCTGCTACAATGACCTATGGCTCAGCTGCGGAGCTCAAGGGCCCCGAGACTGGGCTCCTTGGAAAGCGAGTTGTCCCCTCCGTCCAGCTCAGGAGTCCCCCTTCCCCCCCCGCCCACCCGATTGCCAACGCTTGGAAACATCCAGTGACTACAAATGTTTCGCTTCCATCATGCGCTTCGTAATTTAAGAAGCAGAAGTGCTTCGTAATAACTACAACTGATGTAAATATTAACTTGTGCCGTTTTAATAAAATGAAACAAAAGCATTCTAAATCATAGCAGCTTATAGACCAAAACCGTCCACCGGTCAGGAGCAGAGTGTAATCAGTAAGTATGAAAACCGCAAAATATTTAAAGCCCTGCAGCGGTTCAAATCCATGACAAAACCTCCGAGCAGAGCGAGCAACGGTGCCTGACGCCCTGCTGGTTTGGTCTACTTGCTCATTGGCAAAATACGATTTTCCTTCCTTGGTAATAGCATCTCCTCTTTTCCAAAGGGGAGGACAAAGTACAAAGCCCTTTTGATCAGCGCCCAGTAGCTCTTTTCCCTAGTTAGCAGTATTCTTTTACAGCACTGAGAAACGAGGTCTTTTTGTTTACCGTTAGTTGAGGTAAGTTATCTTGCTTTTATTTGGGTTTAAGACTACTGTAAAGGAGTAGCTTTTCAGTTGCAGCATGGTTTGTCAAGATTACAATAGTTATGACTGCATAAAATACATAAGTAAAAAAATTATGATTTGTAGAGCTTGTTATCAAGAGCTGAGACTTACATCTTTACAGAACTGCAAATACTGGCTTCCTAACTGCTAGCTGATAATTTTGCCGGCAAGAGCATTTGTTATACTTTTTTTTTTGTTTTTAACCTCTACACCCTTTTGTCCAGCTGTTGTAAGAACTAGCGAGAAAGTTGTTTGTAACTACAGTCAAACTGTTGTAACAGCATCAGACAAGCTGTACCGATTCTTCATTAAAACACCCTTCATTTGAAGCTACAAATGTCCGAGGCGATTCTTTTTGTTCAAAAAGAAACTATCAGCATGCTCTGCGCCTTTAACACTTCACATCGATTACAAAAAATTTAACAATGCAATCACTAACATACCCCACTAATGAGAAATTATGAGAAATTGTTTGACGCAGAACCTTCTGCATCAGTCAACTCTGATCGATAAGAAAGCTATCCATTTTGAAATTTAGATTTAATGCATGTTCAAGAAGCTAATGAGAAAGGAGCAACTTAAAATAAATACCATCATTAAAACTGCAAACTGTTACAATGATATATTATAAACTTGTCCTAGATAAACCTAGTGCTTCAAAAATTTACCAGTGAATTCGTATTACAAAATATGTGAAAATACAATAGTATACCACAAAACAACATCCTTTTTGGGGTCAACAATGACGCCAAGATGATTCAGTCTTAACTTTTTAAATTGTTAATAGAACATATTGTAATATATAAGTTGCAATTTGGTTGAATTCTAGAGAACATCCCCACCCAAACTCAAATTCACCTTTTTCATTCCTCCTCTAAAACTAGTGCCAAACTTCCTGTCAAAGCCAGTATTTTCTCGAAGAGCTTTAAAGTTTAGCCGTTACTTATTTTCTACTACTACATTTTGGCAGCAACTATTTATTGGTTTGTTATTGCAAAAAGTGCAATTTAACAATAAACCAGTCTGAAGGTCATTTTATGTCTTGAGGATACATACCATATATTTCTTTAAAAATAATCATACTTTTGTAAGCAATACTTTACAGTAGACACCTCAAATCTACCATAGATGTAAAACTTAAAACGAGAAAAATTTAGTCTCTAAATCTTTATACACATATTTATATTCGAGTTTCTATATATATTATATATATACACAAGCACAAGAGTATATATAAAATATATATATAATCAGATTCAAAAGAGAACAAAAACTGGGCACTGTACATAAAATCTTTTTAAAACTCAAACAATAGAAAAACTTTAAACATTAAACAATTTTAATAAAAGTTTCTGTACAATGCTAAGCAGTTTTATTTACATATAGAAAATGTAATAGGAGTAGTGTTTGAAATTACAGAACTCCTTAAAATTTCAATGGCAGGTAATCTGGAAAAAATAACAGCATTCCATTCACAAATATTTTCAAGCAATAAATATGTATTTATAAATAGTGTAAATTTACATCAAGATTAGAAACAAAAATCACAAATCTGAAGTTTATTCCTTAGTCTATGTGCAACCCATTTATCTTTGTGACTTGGCTGTTAATTGTTTTAAATTTTATTTAGGAACAAAAAGTGTAACCGTCATGGTTTCAAAACAAGACAGAAAAACATAAAAGCAGTAAAAAAATTTATATCACCTAACTCTTCACATTAAAAAAAAAAAAAAAAAAAGTTGCCCAAAGAAAGACTTAAAATTTCTAACTACCTTACAAAGAAATGACCAGCTAAGCTAGTACTTTTCCAAGGGAAATTCTGAAGGGGAAAAATGGATGAAACCAACTCATCAGCCCAGAAACAGAGAAATACAAAAGAGGTGGTCTTCAAGTCAGTAGTCTGTATAATGTTGCCAGTTTTGTCAGATATATACAAAACATGGAATTATTTTTTTGAAGTACAGCTGGATGAGCTTTATTTGTTTTGAGTTCTGGAGTAGGAGGCAGTGCTCTCTCCTGTCCAGTTGGTTGACACTCCGCACTTGGAAGGTTGCATAGACACAGCTTTCAGCCAGCAGCCTTACGGGATAGCTACAAAAATCAGTGGTGCAGAACTGGGTCACTTCCTGAATATCAGAAAAGTTTTCATTTAATGTCCATGAAAAAATGTCAAGATGAGGAGGATGGCAATGGAGGAGCCTGAAAAAGAAAACATTAAATTACCTTTTCTACAAGGGTGTAAAACTCATTTGTTCAACCAAGACCTGCGCAAACGGTAACCATGAGAGTTTAAAGTCACACGCGCTACTGTTTTTACACTTTAGGCCTTTTTCAAATGGATACTGGATTTTCTTTTCCAACTTACTCAAATACAACGCATATTTTATGACTGCTCTGCATCAGGATTTTCCCTATACTGCAGACCGGAGTATGCTGTAGGGATGTCTGTGTTAATACAATGTGAACTGCCAAAACAAGTCCCACTGTGGCAGCAAAGAGCTCCATGTGGGTTCAGTATGGATATATCTTTATATACTCTAAAACAGGGATTCTCAACCTGTTTACCAATGGCGGGGAGGGAAGGATTGTCCATTTGCGTCTCTCTAAATGCCTTGTGGGCTTCATTTTTTCCCCCCCTCTACCTTAGCAATAACATATAACCCTGAAGTTACGGTATCTGTGGAAAGGGTCTCAGATTCTCCGACATGGGAACAAAGTTAGGGTTTTTTTGGTCTTTTTTTTTTTTTTTTTTGTAATCCTGGAAGACACCACCAGAGCACCCCAAGAGTGAAGTAAGCGAGGTGGCTTGTTCCTGCCTGCTTTCAGGAGACAAAGTCTATAAGATACCTAACTATTTCCCAATATTGCACTTTGTGGCATTACCACCAAAATGCTGAATCTTTGATGGCATTTCCTTCTCTTTTCCCGCTCATCAGTCCTGTCATGATGCGGAATCCCTTCAAGAAGTTGCCCACAGTCTTTAAAGATACTTGTAATCATACTATAGTACCCACCCATGAAACACTTCCACTAGCTGATCCCCATATTTCCTCCCAATACTTCACCCCCGACACAGAGCCTCTCCGTTAGGCCTATTGCACCTTTGCCATCTGAGAATATCTTCGTCCTGTGACTTGCAACAAACCTCATCTCTTCTCCTAGATCTGAGAGATGTCACTTTTAGGCTATGACTCTTCTCAATCGAGATTGTATCCCCTTTAAAAGAAATTAATGTGCACACCAATTTCACAAGAGAACAATTATTAATGAATGCCCTTCAGGACTGCAGGTATAGGCTTTGGTGGGGGAAGGAGCTGCTCACAGGTTGAGAACCCTTGTTCTAGGGACAGCATCATCACTGCTACCTATATAACATTATAAACACAGACAACAAAATACCCCTCCCTCCCCCCCTCTTTTCCATACAGAAACATTCTTGCCCATTTCAACTCAACTGGATGACGTATCTGAGAACAGGTGTTGATTTATATGCTTTTCTATAACAGATCATCACTTCGAAATTGCAGTATTTCACAAACTATAACGACAATGGGCTCCTAGAAGTATGAACTGAAGTTCAACCACCTCAGGCTCTGTAGGACCAATGAAGAGAATTAAATTCAGAGTACCTGGTCCCGCACTCTCACCAGCCTGAACCTTGAGGCCTTAGCTCAAAAGGTCACAACTTATCATGCAAGCATTACATGGAATAATTGTCTAAACACACATTTTCTGCAGCACCTGGAAACGAATCAAAAGGCACAGCCATTTCAGGGCTGTTGTATTTAATTCAACATGAAATTCTCATAACTCTTAGTCCAATATTTGTCTCCTTTGACAGAAAGGCAAGGCTTATAAATAAATCCAGCATCGCTTTCATTGTGATTACAAACAAGCCATCTTTGCCTGAAACAATGAAACCTGGGTGAAATGTTAGGACAGTTGTGCTGACACAGTTCAAAGCAGGAGGCTGCCATATATAGCACAAAGCTATAATGGCAAAGAGGCTTTTTGCTTTAAATTGAAATGCAAAGGAGGCCCCAAGCCAAAAGACAGAACTGTTTGAGAGCATCCACTTGCTAAGCAGAAGGACAGTGCTGATTTGGGAGGGGATGGGTGGGGAAGGGGAAGGAAGGGGTCTGAGTGCATAGGATGCTCTGCTGCTATACTGACTTCATACCACAACCAATGTATTAGAGATGCTCTTGAACCTGGTGCTAGTTTCTCCAAGCTTCACTGTCCTGATTCTTCCCATCTCCATCTGATCCAGTTATGGTCTTCAGGTGATCTCTATTGGATTTTTAAAGCCACAACTTTATGAATTGTAACATCATACTTTTCCTGAAAACTCAGCGGTTATGTTCTGCAGTAAGTTACTCTACTATTTCACATAATTCTGACTCTTCAGCGCTTTGCTCTGTAAATATCACACACAACCCATACCTCCATTTGAATCAGAAAGTCCACGGTACTCACACAACGGAGTACCAAGACAGCCTACGACTGCTTTACAAATAATGTATTTATGCACCCACTTATTAATTTGACTTACTAATGTAAATTGATCATAGACTTGCATCAAGTCCTCCATTTTGTACTGTTCTAGCACCACAAAATTTTCCAGGTTCGTGCTTATCTTTCGTGCACAGTCTTGGCAATGTACGACATAGGTCTTTCGAGAATTGCTCTCACTAGTGACAAAAAGCAGATCAAAGACTTCCACCTATTAGATAGGAAACAGAAAGTCAGCTGTTACAATTTCATTTTTAAAAAGTTGAACCACAAAAACTGTATTTTCTTTAAGATTTTCACCCTTACCCTGTGCATGCAAAGAGAAAAATTAGGTTTGTTCAGGGAATAACGTATACTCCTAAGGCTCAAGCAGAAAAGTGAAATATTCTAAACCCACTAATACTACACTCAGAATGTCTGCATGAACAGCACTATGGGAAAGCTTTTGATCAATATTGACAAAGCAGGATTCATACTCTGAACAGGGGTTGCTCAGTAACATGGGGATTTATAACAATTAGCCCTAATTTTCCTTTTTTTAAATTTGTCTGCAAAAGAAGTTTGTGATTTATTTCCTTACTACTCAGTCACATGCTCATCCTGCCCAAGAGGCTCAGTGAGAAAATAACTAGAAACTGATTTTCAAGGGGTAGAAAAAATTTATTTTCTTTTAAGCTTCATGAAAACTGTTATCCAATACTTTAAAGGAACTATTAACAGAAAGTAGAATCAAAAATTTCAGCAAAAAGGTTATGTCCTGTGAAGAAAATGTACTTAAATTCTCTCTCTTTTGGGGCTCTTGTTGACTTCTGAAATGAAGACAGATACACCTTTAAAATGAAGCTCAGCAGATCAAATTATATGCAGGAAGGGATAACAACTTTTTATAATAACTGAGAACTGAAAATCGACCTAGCGTATAACAATGTCATGAAGCACGGTAGAAGAGACTGCAGCAAAATACAGCCTGTGTCTAGAAAAACAGCTTGATAAGCTCTTTGAAGACAGTATTGCATCACACATCTGTGCTTATGGCATATAGTAGATGCTGCAACTTAAAAGCAAAATTAGAACAGCAACAACAATGAAAGACAGGACAAAATTTAAATAAATATTATAGTAGTACACAGGACCAACACATATTTCTACTGACCTCACAAATGCTACAGTAATGAGCTGGCTCGTCCTTTGCTCGTCCATGCCAGACAATCTCTTTTCCTGCAGCAATTAGAGCTTCCCTCAGTGTCTGACACTGTTTGAGAGTTCTTAACAGGCAGTACCTGCAATCAAAATCAGTGGTATGTTCAGTTCAATATTCAACTTTATAGCAAGATATAGGCCTTAATTTCTTCCAAGACCCTGCACCTGGAGTTTCCTCTTCCTCCGGGATTTCAGAAACAGCTGGCTAATAAGAACCAGTATGGACCTCTGTGCTTTGCTCCATTTCAGTCCTGCCCCCCTTGCCCTGCAAACAGGGCATTTTCGACTAGACATCCTTCATTTTTGACTAGAACACATGAATGCTCTTTTAAGCACAGTAAAACAATGTGTTTTCAAAAGCAATTAATGTATTTTATTTTGAACTATCAATTTAGCAGCAAAAAGTTTGAACTGCCAAGTTCAAAATAACTGTTTACATTTTGTATAAATGACTACAGCCTATAAAAGAACTGTTTTAACTAACATTCTAAAAACCCTGTTACAAGTATTTTCTGCCAAGTAAAAGGGAAAAACAATAGACAGGTTGGTATTAGAAAAAGAAGCCCCTCCATAGTTAAAAAAATTAATTTTGAAAAAGGGATAAAAAAAATTTAACACTTATTTTATGAATGAAGAACTGGTCAAATGTCAAATTAAAATCAACAATTCCCAGCCATACTTCTGTAAAGGATAAAAAAAAATAATTTTATATTCACAATTTTATATGGTTCTCTTCTGTGCTAAGAAGTCTAACTTGTTTTCTAGCATCGTACGAGCTACAGATGTTCTCTAAAAAAAAAAATTGGCAAAATAGGTCGCCGGATTTCTAAATTACAATGTTATTTACAATAATTTTTAGCTCTTAGCCATCCTATTTATTTGAGCCGCAGCCTCTGCAGCCTTTAATTTTCTCCTCCACAGGGTGGTTACGTTACATGCTCATTAGATGCAGAAGGAAGATTGAAAAAATGTAAGGGGAAGAATAAACATTGGACAGAAAACAAAGTGCTTACAAGTTCTATCAAAATGTTTTCAGCTTGATCCTTCTCCCATTTTAAAGCCTTAAAAATGTAATATATACGTTCTTTTTTTCTTTTTTTTTTGAAATGTTTCTTTCATGTGTTTCCAAGTAGTTAATAGAATCTTAGGCTTATTTTGAGATACTCTCCTCTTGATGTTATACGCTCAGACTGTTCATCTTCACTAAAAACAAGGCTATAGCTTCATTAATACCGTCACCGTAAAAAAATGCAAAACTGAAAGCATGTTTCTATGTTAAACATCATATTTTCAGATACTGAATTTCAAGAAAATTAAACAGCTCATTTAGCTGTAACTCCATCAACACTCTCAAAGTTTGATGTTAATGGGACTTACGTTGCTAAGGCCAACCATATGTAATAGATCATGTATTAATTCACTTGAGTGTTGGGCTAAAGTAAATGTGCGTCTGATAAGTTTAGTAACTTTGGTATAGCATTCTTTTCTGCAATACAGCCTGATTTCAAATAAACTTAAAAGCTACCATTTTTCTCTTCTCTTCTGCTGTTAGCCAGAAAAGTCTTTGGGTATGCCAAAGAGCAACTGGAAGCACATGTGCACACTTGCCACCATTGTGCTCCACTCCCGACTTCCAAAGAGTTTCAAAGTGTGATTTTCAAAGAGTTTTCTAGTGTTACAGTTGTGAAAAAAGAATTGCCCAAAATGTAACCCACACATAACACTACTGCAATGTTTGCCAAATTTGCAACCAAAGCCAAAAACAATAGCTAGAAGGTGAAATCTCCCTCCTTGGATAAAATTCAGATCCTAGTTATGGCACTTGAAAACATAAATGTTAACTATTTCATGCTGTCAAAGAATGGAGAAAGCATACAAACTACCACTTTCGAAACGCACCACAATTTCTTAAGTATGGGAAGCCTAAAGAAAGCCGAAAAGGTGTCTAGCAGAGTCACAACGTCTAAGTTAAATGATGTCAGCTTTTAGTATTTTAGGTCCCCTTTTATTCTTATACAGTGAGAATTCAGTAAAAAGAAAACCTGGACCATCTCTCTCTCAAATTCTTTACAGGTATGGCATAAAGAACCTGAGTAAATCATGTCCAGTCAAATTCAAATATTTAAGAGAGGAAAATTTTAAAATGGACATCATCCTGATTTATTATAGAAGGGCACTGAGAAACCTGTTTGAATATTAAATATCCAGTAAAACTTTTCAAAGTGTGGAGACCATCTCAATGGCAATGCAAAACTGACCTCTTTGTCTTTCAGCAATGTATCTTCCCTACTGAAACCAAAATGTATTTTATCTGGCTTCATGATTTTGTGCAGAATCATTTCTCCCACGTCAAGTTCTTTTATGTTTTTAAAACTATTTTTGTCAAAGAACTTAGTATTTCAGTTACTTTGGAATTAATTTTTTAAGCCCTTATTACTATGTTCTCACTACCTCTAAAATTCTTCTCTTGCTCAGATGCATTTGTAAAAGTCCTTCTAGCTTTCATCTAAGAGGTTTGCAGTTCATTTTTCTTTTCTTGAGGGTTGTGCTCCCTCAGTCAAGTTTTAAATCATTCTGTCCGCCTGTGTTCCTGCTCATGATTCTACTGTTAATATCAAATCTTTAAAAGACATCTCAGGAGAAAGGTTTAGTTTTTGCTTTGCCTTTTATCTGGACAGCACCAAGTTGTACATTAACTAAAAATATAAAGAAGCTTCAGATTTCTTGCAAAATCAAAGTTTCCTTCTATTATTTTTTTTTCCCCCATACTGCTATTCTATTTCTTTTCATCATTAATCTGGTTTCCAATATTTATATGTATGCTTAAATTTTAGTTTATTGCCTCTGTAGTGGTTACTCTCACATAAACCAACAAGAAATTTGTATTTGTGTTTCAAATTGGAATTCCAAATTAATTTTTATCATTTTCCAAGAGCTATTCTTTTGTGCTATTCTGATACCTAAGAAGGCCCAGAGAGTAAGTTGAACTACCCAAACACTTCAGGTATCTTCAATGTACAATTTTAGATACAGGCCTGCATTTTGGCAAAAACAATGACAGCTGTGTCACCGAAACATTTTTTTTCCCCAATGACAAACGAAAAGTCAGCTATTCAAGATGAAATTCAACCAGCTGTATTAGAAATCACTATTTCTCAAGTGTTTTCTTATACACACGCATACACACACACAAATGTCTATATTTTGTACATCATAAAATCCAGGAGCAACGGACAACAGCTATTTGCCAGCTGGTGCTATTTTCCTGCAGACAAGCAGTCCATAAAAAAAAAAAATAATAACGCAACTACTTTCCTATCTTAAGGAGATCGTGAAGGTTTCTGCATTTCCAGTATGCTAACAAAGCCAAGGTCAGATACCAGACTGTTTGTTCTGGTGACACCCATTTCTAGTAACAGCTATACCATAACCTACAATGAAGAGGTAACTGCTACTGGATGTTACAAACCAGAGCTCATCATTGGATCTTCTTCCCCTCTGCACACACAGCACAGAACCTGGGGTTTGGCTGACAACTAACTTGGATGGAGGGCTTAATCCAAGTAAACTGGAAATAGTTTCAGTAGACTGGAAAAAACACAACGCATACAAGACCAATTGTATCTGCTCCTCAGCATCTTTGTTTATTTCTGAAGTACACCTAAAATTTAGGTCTCTCGCTAGAAAAAGCTCAGCTGCTGGCAGCCAGCAAGACAATAGAAAACCACCATTCTGTCTGCTGTGTTTCTTCCCAATGTTTTAAAAGATTCTCTTGGAGAAGGATGCTATGCTCAGTCATGTTTTTCTCCTTTTAAGCCTAAACCATGGCAAAAAAACCCCTTAACGTGTACAAATGCAAATACAGGTGCCAAAAAATCAAAATCCTATTTCCAAAAACATTACAGAACTGTTTCAAGCTTTAGAATAGATGCCTGCTGGGCTAAATGGCCTTTTTGGCTTCCTCTCTCCCACAACCTGCTTCTTTTTCTCATTTCTAACTATTCAGTTTCTCCTCTCCTTTTTATGACAGCTAGCATCCTGACTATGAGCACTAATAGCTTAATTGAAGGGGCAGGATTGTCAAGCCTTCAGTAAAGATTTTCTTCAACCTAGGTATTACTAGACTTTAAGAAAGTATTCACGCGTAAATGCTATTCCAAAACCTAGCTTTACAGTGACTAAAAATCTCCCTGTCTTCAAATTCCAATATTCTTGATCCTTACAAAGTTACCATTTCACCAATTCCACCATTCTGCAACAGATGTTCAAGTCTAAATTAAATTCCTACTGTGAAAAGGTGTCTCACTCACATGTCATCAATAAATCCTACTAGGGAGAAAAAAGACATTATTTTTCTTTGCTCTTTTTCTGTAAGTTAACCCACCCATTTTTTAAAGGTCCATTTCAAGGCAAATTATAAAAGGACAATGCTTGTGGATCCAGTATGTTGACAAAACTAAGAAGTGCTCAAGCCGTAAGCTTCTTTGGTAGGCTTAAGGAAAACAGAAAGTGTTGCTGCCGGAGTATTTTCATGATGAGTAATGTGCTTTGGAATTCATTCCCCCCACTTCCTTTAGGACAAACCTACAATATATGCTGAAACGTCCATTCATTCCTTGACCTAGCTATAACGATGCTGCAACATGATTTGTATTTACTTGAAGTTGAACTTTTTTAAAAAAATAAATTACTGAATGTGCTCCGAGCCTGGAATATTCTTGCATTTTGGAATATGTGTATGAGAAATGTCACTAAACTCACTTATCATTTTACAGATCAATTCATTGTTCAGAAGGAAGAGCAAGAGAAGGTGGCTTTCAAATTCCTACTTTCCTTTATTTAAACACTTATACTGGATCTCCAAATGAAGTGTGTGAGCACTAACTAGAGGTTCTAGGAATGTAAAATTAAGTTTAACTTTGCTGTAAAAATGACTAAACATTCTAATATTTGGGTTGATGACTTAATTTTGTTATTTCTGATGGTATGTACTCTGAACAGCTTTTGTCATCTAAGTCAACTTCTGTAAACTGGTGTATTAAGTCTATGCAATGTTTAACAAAAAAGTAATTACATCATTCTAAAGCTATGCCACAATAACATCAAATTAATTGTATTTATAAATGGATTATTTGAAAAACAGATTGTAAAATAATTCTGGTTTGATTGTCGGGAATGGAAAAGTCTTACAAAGGATTACTTACAAACCAACTATTGGTTTATGCTGGAAGAGGAACTGGGTACAGTAAATGTTCAAATAAGTAAAACTTACTTTATCATTTCAAAAAGCTTTGGATCCGAGACCTTGATATTTCGAGCCATATTCCATGAAAGATGAACCATGGGTACTATGGACTTTACGCTCTGCAGTTTATTCCACTCGTACCGTTCCACCGCCAATTTATATTGACAAGCTACACAAAAACAAAATTACAGAAGCAATTAGTGAAGTTAAGAAACAGTTATCAACTACACCCAAAATCATTTGCTTATAACCAAAATTAATACCTTTTCAGGCTAGATTAAACTTCATTTGCAATGATCCATTAATCCCAACTACACTTGAATTCTATAAAATTTCTTTTAAAAAGTGTATTTATGATGCTAAAAGAATGCACAGTACCACAACAGCAACAACTGTCTGAAAATAACTGGCTGACAAATGTTCAATTCTATGGTGAACAGAGAGCACTATTTCAAAAAGGGTTACTTAAAAAAATCTTCAAATATTTCAGATTATAAAAAAAGTCTATATTTTAAATGTCTACATCTCACTTTATTCCTCTTTGTCATATTTTTACAATGCTATGGTATATAATTTGTCTTGAAAAGGAAGACTGCACCTCGAGAGATTTGTTGCAATGAGTCAGACTTTTTCATTAAGCAGCCTACTCACCCTGCCCTTTTTAAAAAAAAAAAAAAGTTTTACAAAATTTACTGTGACTAAACACGTGAGCTCTGTATCAGTCAGTCATGCAATCGTGGAGATATACTATTTATTGCACCATAATGAAATAAAGACACACCTTAAACTATTTAAGAAAAGGGGAGTTTTTTGGAAGTACATTCTCTTCAAATGCTTGACAGAATCTCATTTTAGCAGTGAGATTTCCATTCATTCTCACATCTAAAAACCTTCCAAGACCACAGTTCAAAACTAAAGACTTTTAGAGCAGAAGGTCTGGAAAAAAATATTCACTTTATGAACAAAATTTTACAACTGTTTGCATTTCCCGATGCTTTCACTGAAAAGCGATTAGGTATCTGTCGCCCTGAGAAAGTTAGATTGGACAAGTCCTTAAGTCATATGCAAGCTATAGAGCAGTCTGCTGGGTAGAAAAAAGGTTGGGGAAAAAAGTTAAGAAATGGCCTGCCTACAAGACAGAGTGTATGAATTAATCTAAATAGTTTATTCTGCTATTGTTTGCTACACAATCGTAATGTTTACAAGTCCATTAAATGAACAAGTGCAAAGACTGCATTTTTGCTGCTTTCTCTTCCTCTTACCAATGGAATTACTTAAAGCTTCAACACAATGTTTTAAAATACAGTAATTTTTTTTTTTAATCTAGTAAAGCATGGTAAATTAGTAAGAAATGGCAGTTTCTGTTGCAAATGTAGTACAACGTTACCGAATTACGTAATTCAGCACAGGCAGTACTCAACCATACCTGTAAGAGGGCCAACATTCCACGCAATGTTGTTGCACCAACCAATAGCCTGAACCCAATGAACAGTGCCAGCGTTTATCCACACCAAATCCCCTGGTCTTTGAATAAACCTATAAACTGGGACATTGGCTTCATACAAATCTTCCAAGTTTGGCCACCAAGATCCCATTAGGAAATTCATGTTATTCCTGAAACAATAGGAAAAATAAAGTCTTCAGCATTTATCTGCTATTAGTGGTTGATACTTCAATTAAATTACCTGTGAAAACTGATCACTGTGATAAATGCTTTCTGCATCTCATCAGTGACCCAGGAGGACTACTCTGTAAAATTCCTGATCCTAATTCCACAGTTCACAGGCTGCAATACATTAAAACACTTGACCATCTGGCTGCCCATGTGAAGCCAGTTTATGGCTTCCAGTTATTTTCTATTTACCTTCAAATTTCCCAGTATTTTATTAATGCTGTGGCATTTTATTAACGCTTGGTCAGATCTAGTGTGAGACTGGTGCTGAATGCTGCTTTTTTAACCAGGAACTGATTTTATACACAGACCACACCAGCTCTTAAGAACGCTTTCTGTTTTGAACAATGCCAACCATGTACTCGTACTGGCAGCTTATGCACGTGAAGCTTGTCCAACAAGCAACCTGTTGGCACCATCTCAACCGTGATCCACAGGTCTATGCTATGTTCAGCCACGACATGTCGACCCTCCTGAGAAGCATGAAAAAACACGTCCATATGGATTTCCTAAGCACGAACTCTTCCACTATGGTTATGCAAAATACACACTTCTTTCCCATCCTTATCCTGATTTTATACTGTTTTTATACTGCACCATGACACATCATTCGCAATTCACTGTTTTCAAGGACAATTCAGTGCCTCCATCAGGCACTCTAGACATTTTATGAGGTTATCAAGATCTTAGTTTCTCTGTCACCCTCAGGAGGACAGTGTCATGGGGGTAAAAGGCATGTTGTCATCAGAGACACTGCAACTGCATGAGTACAATTACAATTTTGAGATGGCTAATCTTTGTAAAGGTGGATGAAATATGAACAGTGGTCAGTAGACAGCCAGAAAATACAGAGTACAGAGATGAATCTGAAGAGCTCTGGAAAAGTTCTGAAGAAAAGTCAAGAGTTTAGTCCAGTTTTAACTGGGAAAGCTAAGAAGAAAAATCTCTTCCTTAAGATCAGTTTCAGAGGCTACCGCCTGAATGCTAACATGATTAGGGGAGACAATTGCTCCTCCTTTTTTTTTTTGGGGGGGTGGGGAGACGGGGGGTTGTGGGTGTGTGTGTAGTGAGGTGTGGTGGTGCATGGGCATGTTCTGCTTGTTTTTAAAGCATCCACTCAACACAAGGCACAACACAGAAACCCCAGTCTTAAAGCTGGCCAAGTATTTCCCCAACGGTCAGAGCACCTCAACTTTTCCAGCAAGCTACAAACATTTAAGTGTATGCAAAGCATGCCATGACACCTCCTGGGGTCCGAGCTCTCCCTCTAGATGCAGCAAGAAACCATGCCAAAATACCAATGACTCTGTACTTGCTTGTGTACAACATGTACATTAATCATAATAAAGATTAATAGCATACATCACCAGGAAGATACTTTAGTCCATCACTCCTAAAAAAAACCAAACCCAACACCAACAAACCAAAACAAAACCCCAACGCCCTCACCCCCAACTTTGTTCCAGCAGTCCACTGCAATAGCTCTAGAAAGTCATGACACCATTATAAAAGCATCACCATTTGGTAACAGTAGAGGCAGCTTTAACATGCATGATAGAGTGCCTAGATTAACAGCAAGGACTAAGATGGATTTTCTGATGTGGAAATGTTATGCTACAAAAACTGGATTGATGCCACACAATACACATTGCTAGCAGACAGTCTATGCTTATACTAAACTTCTTATTCCATCTTAATGTAGTATAAATTGGAATCTTGAACCTAGGCGAGCATTAGCTACTACCAATCTCTCACTTGTATATACTTCATTCCTGTGTTCGAAAAAAAAAACAAATAATGGACCCAAATGTTAATTTTTGAAAGCAAGACAATCCAAGTTTCTATACATTGTACAAATACCATATTTTGTATAAATTCTAGATTTTGCATTTTGACTTATTTTAAAAGACTTTTCTGACTGCATGGAAAACTGGAAAAATAATGTCCTCTTACAGCACCCTCGGTAATTTCCCCCCTTAGGTCTGAGAAAGGCACAGAGAACTTGATAAAAACAGAGAAAAACAGCACGCCCAGCTTACTTTTCACAGAAGTCGTTCATGACACCCCAATAGCTTTCAGGGACAACAAACCATTCACAGTCACCTGGACCAATATTTATATTTACGGAACAAAAGTTGTTATTTTCTTGATGACCTGAAATTTAAGAGAAAAAATAAACACACTTCATGTAAGGCTGACCTATCAAAATAATGCTATGAAAACGCAAAGTTACAAGTACTAAAAAACCCTACATCATAGTTTAAGTATTTGTACATATTTTTATATGACACTTCTACACACTACTTAGGTGCTTCACAGTGTTAAGAAATGCACTTGAGCTCCCAGTGACAAGAGAATTCCGCTTTTGTTAGTTTGTGGAAAATAAAAAGCTGGAACTACCAATCTTGCAAATCTGACCAGTACTTCAGCAGTTCCCTTTTTGTAGAAACGAATGCTTCAGGATGCTAAAGCTTAGATTTTGTGTTTTATGCTAGCTCTTGACAGTCCCAGTCAGGAGCAAGACTTCACGACTTCAGGCACTGAGTAAGACAAGTAGTAAGAAAATCTGTCACAAAGAGCTTTCAAAATCAATGTAGAAATGCCAGTATTTTATCTTCTTTTGACAGCTGGAAAACTGAGCCATAATCCCTAATGGAATTATCTAAAGTTGTACTTCAGAAAAAACAGACCCTGAAATTTAGTCCAGATCCCTCAAGTCTCAGTCCAGTGCTCTAACACAGCACTATTCATTATGGAGGGTTGAGTCCTATCCCAAGACAATAAAGAATCTAAAAAGTGAAAGTACACTGATTTCTATGATTGCACAAGACCTACTTTGGAAGCCTATAAAAACTTTCAGGGCATGCAAAATACAAATACTGTCCAAGTATATAAATCCGTTGCCTTTTTTCCTTTAAAGAATCCAGTATTTCATGCACGAGGTTAGTATGGTAATTACCTAGCACTGCAGAAATCCGGAAATTTCCACTATAAAGTAATTTAGTACTCCGTACATGCAGAGTTCAGTTAAACAAGAAATTAAAAAAATACTGAATATATACAATTTTATCACGCTTAGGCATGCTGTAAGATATGGAAAATCTGCAGTGCAGTTACATCAATACCACAGCAGTAGACCCTGATTTTTTTCATGCAAAGAGATTATACTCACCTGGTGTTCTGCTTCCTGGAACCTTCATGTACAACTGCACTGTGTTCATGCCCAGGATGGTATGACCAACATGGCTTAGAAGATTTCCTGCTGATACCACACGTACAAAAGCAGGAAGTTTTGTCAGTTCATGGAGTTGCAACTTCCACCTGCAGCAAAATAGCAAATCGACAAACTGTGAATCCCTAAGACTCTTAGAAAAGTTTGAGAAATATAAACATTTTCAAAAAATTGTTAGCACAGGAGATAAAAGAGCAGACAGCCTACTTCTACATAACTTCACTTTTCTTAAGATGGAAGCCAAGATAATGCAATACCTTTACTTGACAGTTACAGAAATTTAAATGACAATTTCATTTAAGGGTGAGCTAAAAGCCAGGGTGACTGGACTCACTCTTGCAGTTAGCCAGTCTGCTGCTATACTGCTAGAAAATTCTGCTTGCACCTTGGTGTACATCTTTTCCAAGTGAAATAAGAGCTGTGCTCTCCTCCCTCTCTAGGCCAGTCAAGAAACTGTTAACCATGCTTTCAAGAGCCAAACGATATTGTGCTACAACATATGTCAAGAAGAGTGTCTAAACACACCCTAGCCTGTGCATACAATTGCTGTCACCAAGAATGAAGTTAACTACATGCTTGTGCTACGGAACTGAATACTTGCATTAAGAAAAACACAGATCTTCAAACACAAAAATATCAGAACTTAAGTTTGGAGCTCTAATGTCACCCAGGTATCTGTGTTACTCTTAATTTTAAAATATTTCCAAATATAAACACAAACCTGACAGGCTAGTTGAGCGGAAAGATAGTTTTTAGCAAAAGCTGCGACTGCAGATCAGAAGATCATGCATCTGCCTGGGATCCTACAAGAACTATTTAAAGTATCAAAATCCAATTCCCTATGAGCCCCAGGTTAGTTATGCTTAGGTTCATTTAAAGTCTCTCTCCCAATGATTTGCTCTGGGTGCTAGTTTATTAGCAACAATTTTGTATCTACAGATGTAATTTTCTTTAGAAAAAAATAGCATCAGTATGAAAAATTTAAAACAATCTCTAATCACACGCATATATACACGCATTGATCTTTCAGTGACTATACCATAGAAGACCTCAGCATCTTAAGCAGGCTTTACTCTCCAGTTTCAAACACCACAACCTTTTCTTCTGCTCTAATCATTGAAAGAGATCAGAATTTTTGTGCCGCAGCTGGTGGGACTGACAGCCTAAACATGCTGGATCTTTTATGTAAATATATACGAGCTAGAGATGTAATCAAACAAAAAATTATTACTGGACACAAAAAAGTTTGCTTTCAGAGTATTTCTAATACTTTCTGATGTTTTTCTGAGCTACCTTCATCTACTCACAGGAAGATATGTAATCTAAACAATATACAATTTATTATTATTACACAATGTTTTTTTTTTTTGGTGTTTCTGGCAGAGGTATCGTGGCTTATCCACAGATAAGCACTGATCTGTCTTTACCACATATTTCAAACCCTGCTCCTGGACAGAGAAGCAAGAGCTATGGAAAAGTGGAAACAGAAAGGATGACAGCAGGAACAAAAGGAAACAAAAAACCAAGTAACAAAAATCCAGAGAAATAAAAAAGAAAAATCCTTTAATCTTTCAATTTCTGTGCAAAGACTGAAAACTTGGTATTGTCAGAAGTAATTAAAGCTGTAAGCAAACAATTTAAATCCTCAGAACGAAACAAAGTGAATGTATTAGAAGGAGGACAACCAAGAAGTCTCTGATGGATGCTTAAGTTCATTTCTGGAAAAATAAAAGACCCTAGAAATAGAAGCTTGAAAAGAGATTTTAGGGTGAGACGGACTCTTAACAACAGTTAAAAGACTAAAGGTAACAACTTAGTTGTGGAAATGGGGTTTGCAACTGGAATTGGGTTTATCAACAGACTGACTGATGTCTGAGAAGACTGCGTTAGTTTTCCAGGGGTATCATACTGTAGAATACCACTGTGAGCTGGAGAAACTGTAATCGACTTACTTTTTGTCATCTGACAGGTCAATGTTGGTCCCAAACTTGATTGTTTTAAAAGGTCCTCTTCTCCTCCTCCCAGAGCTGCAAATATAAAAAATACAATAGGTGAATGTGGAAATAGGAATGATGTGTAAAACCACATAAAACCAGCTACCGAATTATCACAGTTATACCACACTTACTTATCAGAAGATGTGGATTCATTGTCTGAGTGGTCCTTGTGGTGACTCTTCTTCTCATTTTCCTCCTATAAAATGCAATTGTGGAAATGTTTTTATATATACATAAATAAACACAGAAGTAATAATCTATATAAAATTATAGGTATAAAATGGTAACAGGTTCACAGACATAAGTACATTTATTTCAAGATGCTGGTATAATCTTTAAAGTATCTATATCTAAGATTTTATGTGAATGTTACTGTTATGAAAATTGTTTTAAAAATAAATAAACTTTAGTCCAAAGCCACTGCAAAAAAATTCTTTATGACTACAAATTCAGTGAAGCTCAGGCCAGGACAATAGAAAATGTCTACACTGTAAACATTTCTGCTAGCCTACATTATGGTTGCAAATGAGCATGTCGGTTTGCTTCATTATGCAGGTGGACTGGAATCCAGTCTTAAGGAATACTGTTAACGTTTTTAGACTAGAATATTTACCTTCCTTCGAAGTCAGGCAGGTCTCTTGATATGAAAATAGGATGACTAGTATTTATAAAATTAATTTTATAAAATCCATTATATAAAATCTTTTGAATTTTTCATAGCCATATGCTATTTTAGCACTGCAGTAGCTAGGACCATGACTAGTGGAAAAAAATCTAAAAAATATTAAATGATGTAATTTGATCTTTTTAGCAAAGTGGCCTCAAAAGTCTATTCTAAAGACTTCTTTTTTGGCAAGTGTACGGATGTAGAAGGAAAAAGAATATGACAAAAAGGAGGAAAGAACTGCCTGGAGGCTACCCAAAGATCTCTGGCTTTGAATGGGATTGCTGTTAAATCTCAAAGTGCCCTATGTACCTGAGAAAGTCTTATTCATCCTTTGAACGAAGGACAAAGAGAAACAAAAAGGAATCTAGTGATGATGGATTTATCAAATACTGCAAGACATGTTAGAAAAGCAATGTAATAGTTGTCAGAGGCATAAAAAAAAAGATCACGTAGGGCAAACCAAGAGGATTGCATCTGTAGAAATAGACAATAAAGCTTTCATTTGAACACTGAAAAGTCACCTAAGGACAGGTCAAAGCAGTGTTAGGTAAAGAACACATGTACACTTAAAACAATGTCTTTTTGATTTCCAAGGGGAAAATGAAAATCATCATTCTGAAAATTGTTTTATATATTACATTTTTACCACCAATTTGTAACAGAGAAAAAAATAATCAGAAAATCCCACAGTTCACTTCTTGGTGCAAAACCAAAGCTGAGGCTTTCCTGCTGACAAGCTGGTATGTGATCAGTTATGCACATTATTGAACGTGTACTTCACTAGAACATTGTGTGTGTAATGTTCTCTAGCTCCTCTGGAATGATGTACAAGAATACAATGCTGGTGCATTGTTCAAGGGGCACCAGTAAACTTCAGTTGATATCCTACTGAAATTTATTACCACTGCAGAGGAAAAAAAATAAAAATAAAATAAAATAAAAAAATCACATCTATGTGGCAAGTTCTTGATGACTTCAGTGCTCCCCACTTCCCAATGGCATTCCTGTTTCTTTTCCTCAACCTGTATCGCTCTCGCTCAAAACATTTTGACTACTTTCCCTTCTCTATTCTTCAACTACTGATTCATTTTTTCATTTCTAATCCTTTCCTCTCATGTGCGAAATTTAAATTTAGAATTTCTCTTTCCTTTCTTACTGAAACCATTGCTGTTTCTATGTAATGGCAGTGAAAACTGTAATAGTCAATACCTCACGTTGATGTTTGCCCTATTTTCTAATTAACAAATGGTCAAGAATGTATTTTTGTCTTTGTTCCACCTTAGCCTAATCTTTTTATAACAGCAGGTAACATAAGCCTCGGAGGAGTGCCCATAGCCACTTCCAAGGATATGGTCACTACTTCAGCAAAAATATTGAAAAGTAATACAAATAAAATAACATTTCAAACATTTCATTCTGTCACATATGTTTAACAACTTCTAAACTAAATGGCAACTGTTATGTTCATAGCCCAACAATAACAAATATGGAAAGCATCAGCCACTTTTCTGGAAAAAAAAAGTTATTTCAATATTTTAAACCTTTGTGCTGAAAGACAAGTACAAGTGTTAACTTCTAATAAACCACATCCAAATTAACTCAGGATACTATGAAGAACAAAGAAATCTGATTTCAAAGAGTATGCGAAACTAGAAGCAATACAAGTTAAAAAAACCCAGCATCTTAAACTATAAATATTTTTATATGAATTTTGACATTATTATATGAAAGCTTGAGCTAACAAGCTCTGAAAGTATGTAATAGCTAGTTTTACATTAACAAAATTAAGTTTTTCATTAAGCATTTGTGAGGAACACCCTATATAGTATTTGACCCTCTATTGAAAACATATTCTGTAAATCTACCTGCACTCTTCATGCTAATGGAAACGTCTCCTTTTCCTTAACAGCTTCCATTTGTTTCTAATAGCTGTTACTAATTGGTTCCAGAGTTAGTATACAGTTTGTAAATTGTATCTTAATAATAACAACAGGCTTACCCTTAAAGACTCCTGGAATGAGGAGGCTTGGTACTGTGCATACTTAGCAATTGTTGTATGAGATCTACTGCTTTCGCAACGCCAGATTTTCTTTGTTCCAGTGGGGTCCCAGTTTTCATCTGCTGGCTGCAGTAGTTGTGTCCTCACTTCTACTATGTGTTCATTATTTGCTTCTACCAATGTCTTAGTAGAGAAGAGTCCTAGATCTAATAAATAGGAATAAAATTCATAAATGACATTTAAAAAATAATAAAAATTTTCAAGAAAAGACGACATTAATACTAAAGTCATCTCAAGGTTTAAACTAAAGCTTTTTAGCCCCTTTAGCCTTCATAACACAGCACACCTGTAGGTTAAAAATTAACACTCATGATTAACACTCAGGAGGCTTTTCTGCACACAACAGTAGAAGCTTAGAAAAAACTTGGCAGCTACCATACGGACTGTATTCCAAGAAGCATTTTACATGACTTGTGTAAACAAATCTGCACACAATAAAGTATTTTTTCAGACTATTGTTTTATGAATGCACTTCCATCACATAAAGCATATCCTACTGCCAATTCCTATCTACAGAGTTCAAAATACCGTACACGGTCAGATTATAGATCATTAAATCTAAGCACTAAGACACATAGCCATAGTTTTCACAGGAAAAAAGTCTATCTGTAAGCTTCCATATCCACAGCTCAGCTCCTCTCTGTGCTCAAATCTGCTGGATTTTTTGGGGTTTTTTTGAGATGACAGATCAGAAACAGTAGCAAACTGAGAAATTACACATTACCCTAATTACTTGGAATACACAATATTTCCAACAATAAAATATCCACTTTTAAGAACTGAGAGGCTTCTTTTTAAAAAACACATACTTTTTTTTCCAAAGTAAAAAAACAACATAGAAAGTAAACCCACCTAATTTAAGCGCTCCAGCAAGGCCACGTATTACAGTAACAGGGTTGTTTGGATTTGTACAAAATTGATGTAAAGGTGGAAAGAAAGCATCTCTTTTATTTTCCAACTGTAAAATTATAACAGAATATTAAATGTCAGATGAACTTAAGACTTATTATTTGTAAAATAAAAAAGAAATTTAAAAGAAGAGAAACATCAGAAAGAAGACAGGAATGTTCTCCATTTGGGAATGAATAGCTACATCATACAACCCTCTCCATGTTAAAACCTAGGTTCACTCCTGAAATCAATTTGTTACTGTAATTTATTTCTTGGCATGAATTATTCCCAGGTTGTTTCAGCTTTTGCAACTCGGGTTTCCTGCAGTTTATTTCTTTATCTGACAGTAGCCTTGTACATTCTCTAAATCTACAGAATTCTCTGAAGAGCAAGATAATATACTAACTTTCTTTACAGAAGTCAAAAAGCTAATTCTATAGATAATGTATACAAGAAACAGTATAATTAAAAAGACTACTCTCACAGTATATCTCATGTTAACCAGAAAGGTTGATTGGATTTTCTTATGCTTTTGTGCACCTATGACCTCAATTTTATGCTATAGTCTCCCCCATCTTTTTTTTCCCCTTTTTCTTTTTTTATTGTTTTGAGTCTTTTAAAAAGCTGAAGACATCTCTTTCAATAAACAAAACACAATACAGAGTTCCCAAATATTGGGACCCACGCTGGCACATCTACACAGTATGTTGCAACATGGTGACTTACTAGCTTTGTACAGACTCAACAAAGCTGTGACAGACTTTTAACAAGGTAGATTAATTCAGATCCAACACTTGGAAGCTCCATTGCTCCCAACTTAACCTAATTCTTGGGCAGACTGCTTGTGTAGTATCACACCAAAGTGCCAACTGCTTCTGGTCCCCAAGTTGCCCTAATCAAAGCTGACTTGAGGTTTTCACACCAGCTGTATGGACATACTAGAATTTATTCTTCAGTTATCCAGGAAATTGACATCCTGTAATTTATTCTTCTATCACTAAGGAAGTTAGCTCAAACTCTTCTAAAGTTATTATGAAACTTTATTTTCAGAACAGAAGTTTTAACTGTTGCACAAGAAAATACTACGCAACTAAAGTCTGCCTTTTCCTAATGACATTTTGTTCTTAACATCACCTCAACTTTAAATTATTTTTTCTTTAATGTATTTTGAAGCATACTGTTAGGAGAGTTTAGTTAAATTACTTGCTCTTTTATTCCTAAACTGTCACTTGCAAATAATGTACGCACATATTTGAAATACTGTACATTATATCTAATGAACTGTTTTGCCTATTCTGCCAATATTTTGAGTATTAAAAAAAATCAACAAAACAGTTCTGAAGCTGTTTTTCCTCTTGTTTCCTGAAGTTCTTAATTTACAAATATTTTAAGAGTCAAACTAAGTCTCAAAATTTTCTTTAAGGTTAGCATTTTTCCTGCTTATACGCTAGTTGGGAGAGCACTGTAATTAGAATTCAGCTGTGAATAGGGCATCTTTAAAATAATTACATTATGTAATTCAGATATACAAACAAATACAAGGGGCAGTCAGCAGTATACTTCTGCCATTAGATTTACTTACATAAATACTAGGTGTAGGTGGATTCAGCTTGTCCTTTGGCAAGGGAGGGTACGGTGGAGGCGGTGGTCGTGGAGGTGGGCATTTATCCAATAGAATACTACTGTTAGATAAGCCATTTTTACCCAGATTCCTGAAAGGAAAGAAGAGCTGCCTCTGTCAATACTTGACTAAGATGATACGTATATACTAGTGTCATCTCTTCTGGAAAACAATGATGTATAAGGAGAAACCGTAACTCAAGATACAAATAAAGCTCATATATTTCAATCAAGGATTCTCAGTGTATAATTTGATAATATTCAAAATAATTCCCATTTTGCCTGACAAATCTGCAACATCACTGCTATTAGGTGAAAACACAGTCATTTTAAATAAAAGCAAGTACGACTCACTTGACAAAATTTAACAGAGAAAGCAGGTTTCAACTAGAAATAGAGAAGAACCTTGTTAGGTTGGCATTGGCTGGTGGATGATCAATTCACAGCAGCTGAAATAACACAGTCCGGTAATGCTGTGCATGTGCATAGCACTGTGGCAGAGCACGAAGTCAGAAAGTGACAATGCCTCAGCCAAAAAAATGCTGACTCACAGAAACCACACAGAACTACACTAATGACGCTAAATTGAACAATCACCTATCCCTCTCCGATTTACACATTGTGAAGCCAGAAGGAGCCACTGCTGCATAATCCATTTGTTTGAGCAACAGAGAAAAGGACCTACCCTGAGCGAGTTGCTGTGTCAACACCCGAAGGTGTACTTGAATGAGAACCTGGCTTGTTGTATTTGCCGCCTTTCTCTGGAGATTTCCAGATGTGGATAATCCACTGTACGTGTGTGTGAACAACCGGGAAAACTTGCATTCTGAGCTTAGTCTATATTCAATTTCAAGTCACTATCACCGGGAAAGTAACCCCTCTTGATTCACTAGCTCGTTACCACCTCTCAACAGCCCACAAAATGGGATATTTCTAATGCGTAATTTAGTCATGTATCTTCATAGAACTCATACGTTAAAAGATTTGTTCTAGTAACAACAGTCTTCATCAGAAAACACATCTGACATATTAGATGAAACTCCTAGCAATAGAGTTTGTCTCTAAAACACAGAAACTGTGACACTTGCACTGAGAAGCATCATAGAGCTGGAAGTTGGCATGTGAGAGCACTGCTTCAAATCAAGCTACCACAAACCACGAGCAAGATGAACTTGGGGCTTGAGATGACATCAGACTGACTGTTATGAAAAACACTAAAGAAAAAAAGCAAACACCTCCCCTACCCCAGGCTGCAGCAAAGAAGAGCATCCTGAGAAACTGGTGCTCATCACAACAAACAAGTCAGTCGTTCAGTTCAGAACATAAATCAGCTTTCTAACTTATACATTGCTCCCCTCTGACAGAAGATCAGAGCAATACAGACGGAGACACATTTAACAACTGTCTCCAAAGCACGCCTGTCAAAATACCAAACGCAGCTTATTGCTTGTGCTTAGGTGAGTCTAATGCCATAATAGATTGCAACTTCAAAGAAACTGAAAGAGCAATGTGGAAGCTTTGATTAGGCATCATCCAACTTGGCAAAAACTTCACTGACCAATGCTTCATGTCTGATGTAGTTCTTGCAAAGACCCTAACTGCCCCCAGACAAAAAAATACGGCAATATAAAAATCACCATCACCCAAAGAAATTTATCAACCATGGTTGCATGAATCAGATTCAGTCCACCTATAAAAAGTGAAACTATCACCTGAATAGCAGGTATTAGAATAAGCTATAATTTTTGCATTACTGAACTGAAAAATAAAACGAAGAAAAGCAAATGCATACTATTAAAAAATCAAAGATAACCATGACAAAATTCAGTTTGAAGTGATAAACAGTTCTCAGGCAATTTCTGAGGCAAGAAAGACGAGAAAGACTGAACCTGAAGAAAAAAAGGATATTGCTCAGAACTAGCGTAACTCAAGCTACTGTAGTCACAACAAGATAACACAGCAAAAGCTCAGCAAAGCCAGGGTTCGTGGGGTCTTCAGGGAAGGGGGACAATAGAGAAAGTAGAACCTCCTGTACTCTTAGAATTACAGGTCTGAAAAGGCAAAGGAGATACAGAATAAAGCAGACACTACAGAGGAAAAGATCAGATGAACAGTGATTATCTCATAAACCCAGCACTTGAAGCTGATCCCACCAAATGTATGCCACAGTTTCCTATTAAATTACTAAAACCCTGTGTGGAAATTTCAGGAGAGGAAAAAGGGCCAAAGAAAAGCAAAGCTGAGACAGGAAAATGGTGGCTAATTCAAGTGGCACAGGAAACAGACGGGCAGAGTATTTAAAGTTTTCTTTAACAGACCAGTTTCACTCCATCATTTTTCTTCTGTCCACGAATCAGAAGAATTTATTATTAATAACAGTACAAGAGAGCTACTAAAGAATAACACTATAATTGATAGTGTGCAAAACAGAGCAACAGATATTATAAAAATCACCACAGAAGTACTAAAAAGATTTGCTACCAGCACCTGAAATGAAGCAGTGTGAGAATCCACTGCTGGCCTCTCCACCTCTGGAAAGAGACAACGGTGGCCAGTGCAAGGAAAGCGAAAGACCATTTTGACCACAACAACCATAAGGAAAATCTCACATGCATTTGTTTCAAGAGTGTATTTTTGGTGAGCGTATTTCACACTGGCTGAAAGAGGCAATAGAGGCAATGCGCAAGAAAACACAAGACTCATTTAGGCCCTGAAAAGAAACTGGATGCCCAAACAGTCACCTAAAATGCCATGATGGAGGAATGAAGAAAAGGACAGGCTTCGTTCATTTAAATTGACTTTCCAGAGAGAATTAGTTTTTTCATAGACTGTGCAGTCGGGAGAACATCTTTCATTCCCGCAGAGCAGGAAGAGAAGGCAGGAGCAGCTGTCAGGCTCAGAAAGGTAAGGACAGAGGTGCACACTGATGTGCAGCGTTGTCCTGAGTGAAAGCTGCAGCTCTCGGTCCACTGGAATTTACTTGATGGGTAAAAGCAACAACAACTAATGCAACTGCTTTACCCTGAGGACCAAACTCAAACTGGCATGCTTATGAGTGACACCGACCTCTACGGTTAACACAGGTGCCTGAATCTCATGTACTTAAGGGATCTCTTAAGTACATCATCAGATTCACACATTTCACTGCTTTCTACAATACATTCACACATCTTCTGAAAACAGCTTACAGCCTTCAGTCTTAGAGAACAACTTCCCCTCTGGCTGTACCAAAACACACAGTTAACCATAAGCAGAGGTGTGACCCAGTTTGTGTCACAACAGTCACTCTCCTCTTCATTATACAGCGCTCACTGCCCAGTCTCTGCTTTTAGCAAGTATTAACACAACAGTTTAATATTATCTAGGGATTTCTTGACAAATGGAGACTGAGGGCTCCACCTGAGATGATGCCTTCATCCACCTACCAGACTTCTTCCCTAGAGTTTACTCTTTTCACTGCATGGACAACAAGTAGCTTGTAACGCAGCTGGGGTGTCCCTGCCCCGTGGAAAGATGGACTTCAGCTGCTCTAGCCTTAGAGACTTGCCTGCCAGAGCCCTACGTCACTATCAAAAACCAAATAAAACAGGACCAAAATCTGATCCAAGGCAAAAATCACTGAAACATTTACAATTACATGAAACATATCAGGTAGTTGCTATACACTTCACAGGCACTGTATTGACATTGCATCATCCTAGTTGATTAAAAAAAGTTATCATGCAAGCTTAAAGCCAACTGTGTTATGCAGCTGTATTAACTTTAACTCTATTTTATTACACAAACTCTCAACTACGTCAATAATATTAAAGTTAACATGATAAAACTTATTTTCCAAAAACCAGATATCATTATCATTCATTACTATCCTTTACATTTATTAAATTTATCACCTCGATAATTTTATTATTTTACTTGAGCCTCATGTCAGACTGAGAGGATTATGTTTACTTCTCAGAAAGCAGTTCCATAGTGGTTTTCAAATCCTCCTCTGGAACTTCTTCAGTTTTCCAAGAATTATAAAAAAAATAAAATCCGCATGAGTGATAAACAACAATTCTCTGGCCTGAGCTCATGGATGTACGTTATACAGGCCTCTGACTTAAAAATACCGAATTTAACTACTGTTTAGCCTTCTCCTTGATTACTATGAAAACAGAGAGTGTGTTATCGTGCATCCCGTGATGTGAACATCGTATCTGCCTTTTTCCCAAGCACAGAACAAAAATATTTACTGAACTCTCTTGCCTCTACTGACTATTCTAATAGCTCTGTGTAGTGGTTAAGCATGACTGGTTCTTGAGTTTCTTCTTTTTCATTCTTGGCTATCATTTCCCTCTTCCAAACGTCCTTTCAGAGTTTTCTAGAACTCTTAGCTTCAGTACTTTTAAAAATATTTTCCCGTTTTGTTTTTAATTGGGAGATTGGAACTGTTTGATGATAATGAAGAGTTCCCAAGCAATTTCCAGTTATCTACACATTTGGATTTTAGGTATGCTTTACAAGCCAAAACAGAGTAAGTCACAATCATTTGCACTTAAGCAGTTATTTTTGTTGCGAAGTCAGTCTGTTTAAGTGAATTGTTATTTGAGGATTAGCTGCTTGAGAATTAACAAAGTTTTACCGCTCAAGAGATTACAGTCATTCTGAAGAACAAAATTAATACACTCTCTTCCCCAAATAAAAATCACATTTAACAAGAATATAAGGAACTGTGGATTTATGTGATACTTTACCTCAAATCTACCAGAATTAATTAATCTACAAAGAAGAATGAACTAAACATTTTGAAAACGTGCCTGCAGAAGAACTCGGCTGAAGCACTGTGATGTACTGTATTTACTTGACCCAGTCCCGATTCAAAACAGAAATACCCAGCCTTTCTTAACAATTAACGGATACAATTAATTGCTTTCATACTCCAAGGTATTACAAAAACGCAGAAAAATGGCTGTCAAGACCCGTCACCCCGAGGAGGAGTCGGTTACTCACAATGCCTAACTTGGTCTCTCCGAGGCTCAGCTACCCAAGCTCCTGCTGTAGACAGTAGAGAGAGATGCGCTCTCAGAGGGGAATTATAAAGAAGTCAAGCTTACATTACACTTAAATGCAAGTAATGCCAGATAATTATACAACCTGTTTATCATGCAATTCCTTACCCCAGCCTTTCACAACCAGGTACTAGCTGGCAATACTCCCAGAGATCTTTCTTTTTAAACCTACAAAAAAAATCTTACAATAGAATTGTGGATTTTCTCATTATGTAAATGTATTTCTAATAATTTTTGAATTCTGTTCTGGTTTTGACCTCAATAGTACAGGTTGGCAGTGAATTTCATAGGTTAATTATATGTTATGTAAGAAGTAATGTTCCTTTTCTTTTCTAAATGACTTTTACATCTTTCTTTCCTATTTCATTTGCTAATCACCATGTTCTTAGGCTGTAAGACAAACAGAATCACATTAATGACTTATGGAAGAAAAGCACTGTAACAACAAGTGGAACTGAACTTTTTCATACGCTTGCCTTTGCCCTAAACTATACATCTTTCCTGTGGCGTTTTATTCCCAGATAATTCTGCTTCCCATCTCTGCATTTGCCTTTTGAAACAAAACAGAATATATTACTCTAAGCAGGGTTTAGCTTGTGAAATCACAATATTTCAAATTTTAGTCTTAAAAATTTTGCTATGGTGAAGTTGACTTGCCAGAAGTAATGTGAGAGCAATTGAACAATATTGCCTTCAAGCCAAAAAAGTTCTTTGCTTACAGACAAAGAAACCTCCCAATAAAACAAGAATTGCTTTTGTTGGTTTTGTTTCTAAGAACAAAACACAAACTTAATCCAGCTCCTTTCTCCTCAAAGTACTTCCCCTCAAATAGATTTAGGCTCTTTGCCTCTTGATTGCCGAGTTCCCAAACCAGTGATTCACTAATTGACTTCACAAAGCAGGCTTAATTGCCAAGGAGCAGCACCTTCACAAAGATCTGCCTCAGGCTTCAACACAGAGCCCACTGAGCAAGGAGATGTCTGATCATTTAACCTCTGCATCGCTTTTTCCACTCGTCTTCATGAAGCTTACTTCCTACGCTTGTGTACATTTTGACCATTCATCAGACCCTTTTTCCAGACTGTTTAACCCAGACCAACTTCCATTTGCTGTCCTATACTTCCACCATTTTACAAGATCCCTTGAAAGGCAGCTGATCTCTCCTGGTCTCCTGTCACTTTCTTTTGTCAATGGATTGTTCTCTACTTTTCCTCTTTGCGCCCCAAGCAAAAAGAACTATAAAAAGGCATGTTAGCCCCTTTCAATACGCATTACCATCAAGCCTATACCTCTCCTTTGCCTTCCCCAATTAAGACAAATTGGTAAAGCTTTCAAGTTCAGAAATTCCTTAGATTTTTCAAATTAGTCTCTCCGTATATCAACATAAAAATGGCAACAGCAACTTTCAGCTGACATGAAGCTGCCCAGATATGCAGATGGTCTCTCTTTAGAATTGTTTGAGGACCTCTTGCACAGACTTCTCTAATTCATTATCAAACAGAAGTTTTGTTTGGAGCTTTGCCTGTTCTTTCAAGGCTGTGAACAAGCTTTAAAAAAATAATCATAGAAGAAATAAGAAATAGCTTAGTTATTTTTTCATGAGAAACAAATCAAGTCAACTCAGGGACTTCTCTACACTGCTTAAAGGAAGGACTTGACCTCACGTCCGTTTTAGAAAGGGCAAGTGATGGACCCTCTTAACTGTGACGGATACTGGATTTTTAACTTCACTCCTCCAGGATGTTAATTAGATGCACCAGTTGAAACAGAGCTAGAAATCAGCTGGTTTCACTTAAGTAGAAATAAACAGCATGAGTGTTAAATCTCAATTCTAGTGATAATGTTTCATTAATTCTCCTTTCAGTAGGATTGCTCACAGGGAGAAGATACTTACATTTCTAAGAGTACAGAAAAGAGCTTTTGATAACAGCCTTTGTAAGGAGACCTGATACACAACGAGACAAAGCAGCAGACTCTTCTTTTTTTACCCACATATTAACAATTGGCTTCTCTAGTAACAAACCTGGAGCAGCTATTCGTCACATATTTTCTTCCTTTAATCACATGGTTTTCACTTATGCTCAGAATTACTTGAGGTTTGTTTGGTTTTTTTTAATGACCTCAACAGGGGATTTTCTCCAGGAATCTAAGGAAGGATAATTAATTTAATAGCACACTCCTTTTATCTGTTATTTTGCTCAGAGGCTTAAAGAAATTCAGTTTACTATGTAGACAGTTTACCAAACATAAGAATTTAGTTGTTTTATAACCACCTTAAAATTTACTGTTGTAATCAGTTTTATTGGTAGGGAAGACTAACCAAGTCACACTTACACTTCCCAGAATCACCTCCTCAATTCTCTTTCAGCCGTAAAGTCCAACAGCAGTTTAACAAGATGAGCATATTTGTTACCCTACTGTTCTCCAGAACAGCATTTTAATGAGATTTGCATATTTAGTCAATAGCTCAGCTACTGCATTTCTAAATTCCTTGTAGCTTTTCAATGAACATTGTCTAGCCCTTCAAGGGAAGCTCCTTGTAGAATTATCAATTGCTATGCCAGCACCTTCTGTTTGACCCCTTCTCAGCCTCCTTGAACAACCTCATTTCACCGCATGAATAGAACAGGTCTCTGTTAAATATTTCCTCAACATTCTCACCAAGGAAGAAGGATATAAAGAAACTTTTCAGCCTTTGCAATGATCTTGCCCTACTTAAGCGCTCACTTTAGTCTTTGGCAAACCAAAACATTTACCAAGTCTGTTCTACAGACCAGACAATCTATTCACATATAACAAAAAAAAGAATCAAATAGAATTTTCTATTTGGCATGTGTTTTGCATTTTATGATACAAAACTTCTTTCACCCAACGGCTTCACTTGAGCAGCTTTTATTAAGTCGACTCTTGTTTACATAAAGCAAAATTACAATCCCCCAGCATTTATTTTTGCCTGACTACTTCCATTTTTACTTTATTGTAATGCATGATTTCTGAACCCCTTTTCTATTTTTTCTTTTATCTTAAAAAACACCAAACTTCTGTACCTCTGATATTCCTTTCTTAAGCAACAAGCAAAATCCTAGCAACATTAACAAGCATGTCAGGTTTTGGTGGTTAGTATTACCATATTGCTTCCCGATAAAATCCCTCCTGTGAGATGAGGAACTTCATTATATTGTAGTTCACTATCCTGTAGTAGGTCAATTACAGTATCGTTGTGAATCAACTCTCGTGCATTACTTAATTCCAAACTGCTAATAATTTCAGATCTTTGGTGCTCTAAGCACAAGTAAACCCATAGGAATCTAAAAGACGTAAAAAATGGCTTCTCTTAGACAAGACTTTTTTTTTTTTTAAACCTGTAAGCATTTGAAAAAAAGATTATTTAACAGTTAGACTTCTGAGGAATTTCAATGTGATTTACATGTAACATAAACACTCTGGTTTTGAAGCAAGCTTATAGTAAACAGAGCCAAATGCAGAATGATGAGGAGGAAAATAAAAATGATTAATCTAGAGCTCCAAATATAAAAAAAGCAAGTTACATACACCTGTTCATACCTGCCAAAATGTCTTTTTTTTTCCCTAGAGGATACCACCAGGACAATATGGCAACAGACTGTATCAAGCATTGACAGATAGCAAGAAGATTATGCCAGAAGACAATAGAATATAGTTGTCCACATTAGAGGTGCAGCCAAAACATCTTTCCGAACACGTCATATGAAATAAGGGTACGTATGTAACAACTGGCAAATATTAGTACATTTAAGGCCCAAACCAGTGTCGCTCCAATATATAAAAGCTAATACTACAGGACAACTCCCCTCTCCCTGTGCATGAAGTTTATTCTAGCAGGTGTTTGGGCTTTTGTTTGTTTTTAATAATAATTCTTTTCAGTTTTCTATTGTGGATAGCTTTTCTGCAATTTTTACAGCAATCCTAAAGATCAACATTTTTTGACATAAATCCACTTTTGTACCTCAAGATACCATTTGCAGAGATAGCACCCAAACGTGATCCGTACTATGGGAAGTACTTTCAATGCTTTGTTTTTGCATTATCTTGCACTGTGTTAAAATGGAAGTTAACATGCAGTATTGAAGTGCGCAGTATCTGATATATTAGTATATAAACATGTTCTATTCTACTATGTATTAAAGGTTGACTTATTTTGCACATAAGCAGGGTTTTCAGCAGAGTATCTTTCAATATTCTCCCCTCTAGACATTTTTCCCCAACATTTTTGTGCATGTCAGTCATGCACACAGCATCACTAACAAGGATGTTCTTCGCAGAGCTCTGTTCCTGAGCTGTCATGTGCATGCATGCACACCTTCAACCTCAACACATTTTAAAACAAAGCAAGGGCTAATGAGCTAGTTAATATATGGCTTGGATAGCCTTGTCCTCAAATTTACACATGTAAAAAGGGTGGCAGGAAAAAACCTTACTAATATATTATAAAGTAGTCATATTATATAGAGTTATTATTTCTATTAGTACAAAAAAACTCATGTAGACAAGACCTTTTCCTTAACAGGTGACCAGCCCTAGCACAGGTCAGGAACAGTAATAATGAGCACAACAGAATTTTCACATGTCGAAAATTGTCTTTCTGCCTTTACACTTCTGGCTTACCCTAATATAGTTGCAATTGTAACCTTGTTGACAGTCCCACAAAATTTCTCAGAATCTCTTAGGACGCTTAGAAGACATATGCAGACACTTTACAGTAAGTACAGTTTGAGTAGGAGATATCCCGTCTCTAAACTTTGTGAAAGTAGTCAGAGCCCGGACTGAAGCATTTCTTGACCTCCAAGTTGGTAAAAAACCCAAGTCTTTCCTCCACTTTTACCATTGCTCATCTTTATTACCCAGCTTCCTCTGCCTTGTTGAATTAAGGCGCAGACAGGCTGAAGAGGGAGCTCTCAATCTCTACTCACTAAGAAAGAAGGTAAAAGGCACATCTAACACTTCTTGAGCTGTCTGCAAACTACAGGGGGCAAAGTATTACGTTACCTCCCTTGAAAAATGATGATTATGTGACCCTGGGAAAAAATAACAACTATACGAACCCAAGCGAAACACTGTAGAAAAAGACAAGAGACTCGATCACCGCATTAGCAAGTACTTTTTTAAGGGCCAATATTTCCTAATTAGGATCCCTGAATGCTGTTAGAAGCTTTTACATACAATTTAAAGCAGAACATGGTGTCATCCCCGTGAGTAAGTTAAAGAAAGCACAGTGGCAGTACCTGACCAAGCGAAAAGTAAATGTGACATGCAGGTCAGCAAAGATCTATAGGTGCTGGCCTTGGTTAAAACTTGGCCCTTCTGCACTAAATTCACAAGTTTGACTTGAGTCTGTCAATAGCCCTTGGCAGGCAGGACTCCTTAGACAAGGTGCTGCTAGGAACTCCGCAGTCAGCACCAAGCAGCGCTCAGCCGTGCCCGTGACTCGCTGCAAGGCCCCCTGTTGGCCCATGAGCCTGGGCGAGAGCTACACCCCGGAACCTCTGCACCATCCGCTCTCCAGCTCCCAGCACAGGAGGAGCAGCCTTGCACCTGCCTGCCCCTGCGTGTGCTTAGTTTGCGTGTGCTTAGATCCTTCTGTGTCACTCACAACAAAGCTTTTAAAATTTGTTTTGGTATAACAAAGCCACAGTTTTTAAAGCAGAAAAAACAGACAGAAAAATACCTTTGTACTTCCCTTTACTGCAGACCTCACTTAAGAACTTGATGAACAGCATACTGAAACAATCAAAATGCAACACAGAGGAATACACTTCCCATTACTCTCCAACGAAGCCGCATGCAAACTTCTGCTAAGCAAGTTTGGAAGACATAGATCAGCTAAACTTCAAGAAAGAACTTTAAGTCTACCACAATTTCTTTTATGTGTATTTGCAATGCACTCATCCTAACACCAGACATCATAAAAGCTATTTTTATACTCTACTAGCAAGAACACATACATGGTCCCAATTAAAAAAAAGCTGTTAAACTCTTCATTTTTATGAATGTAATAAGTATAGAAATTTCACTTGAAAATGAACATTACAATATAAGGCTTATTATTTGAAAGATGATAAAATAAGCTCCCTTCAGGTTTTTTCCTCTCTTCTAGAAAATTTATCTTTCTAACAGATACCTATGGACAGCTATACCATGATCAGTATTAGTCATCAAATCCCAGTACAGTAGAAACTAGTAACTTTCAGTAACAGATGCAGCTTTTTTGCATTTAACTGATTTATGTGGGTGCAGTGAAAGACGTATATAAACATACTTTTATCACTTTTAACATTAAAAAGTAATGCTCAAAAGCACCACATTTGCTACATAATCCCAAGTAAAATATTTTGGAGTAAAATACATTGAGATGGTAAAAATTCCAACAAGCATTCTGACACCAGAATAGTACAGGTAACATTTCAATTAAAACAACTGTAAACACAGTTAAGTATGGAAAATAGCAGTTAGAGTACAAACCAAAGCATTCAGTAACCATGTGCTTATGATTCAAGGGACTTCTGTGGACTTTAAAGGCATCTTATGTAACTTTTTCACAAATGGCAACAACTATTAAGACACGGATACAGAAATTACAGCGCCCTAAATGGCAATTTCAATTTCTCAGCAAGTTTGGATTTCAAATAAAATTATTTTGAGAAAGAAGGCAAATTTCTCCAAAAACTACCAAGAAAATCTGCGGACTTTGAGATCGCCTACACAGGGAAGGCTGTGAGCAATAATCACATTAGTGAAGTGTGAATTTGCAAAGCCAACTACCATCTTACAGGCTCCCTGTGAGCACATGTAAACATGAGCTCACCCTACCTTTGAAGGATAATTAATTACTTTGGAAAAGCTTTGTCTAAACCATGTCTAGTGGAGTTTGCTCCACTTTCAATGGAATAAATTATCTTTGTTTAATGTATATTAAGACTGATAACATGGTTCATTAATGCCGGAGTTGCAAACAGTACGCACAGAGTTTACAGTTAACTAGCTTTCCCATGTAGATAAAGTTTCAGCATATAACAACATAAAGCTGTCTACTTCTGAGGAGAGGTGACTGAACCTCTCAAACCTGTCTATGTAATTAACACATCATACTTACGCCTGGCAGCATATTCATGCCCCATAGCTACACCAAAGTACCTATATACTCCAAAGCTTCATAAAGGAACCTTTACCCTTCTAAATAAAGACAAAATTCCAAGTATTTCTGCCAGCTTTAATGGAAAATTAAGCCAGCCACTGAAATGCTTTTCCATTGTCATTACATATATTTTAAGTGTGGGCACTTGTAACATTATCCATGAAAAACTCCTACAATACTTTAAGATACCTAAGGATTTCATTCTGATGATAAAATCTGTTCAATGATGACACAGCACAGTGCAATAATAAGAGCAACACTACATGCAGAGCTCTGCTATTGTGCAGGCTGTCTAAATATAGGGCTTGTTAAGTGGTGTGGGGGGAGGAAAGTCTCAGAAAGCTGCAGAATAATCACTGTCTTAGGAAAAAAATTATTATTACTGTGGCAAATGCATCTTTCCTTGATGCAGGGGAGTCTATGAAATTATCCTTTTCATTGTTAGAGCCTGTATCTAATGGAAGAGCTGGATTTGAGAGACTCTGTAAATGTGCTTGCTGGATATAACCATCAAATCCCAGCACTCTTTACAATGGAGGTTCCTACCCTCTGACAGCTGCACGAGTGTCACACCATTTCTTTTTCTTTGTGAAGAAGGAAGAGTTTACCTGCCATTTTTGGTGATTTAATGACACTGAGATGAGAAATAAATACCTAAGAAGCACACAGAAACGTCAAGGCTTGGAGCCTGGTGTTTCTGCTACAGTGCTTTTTAGTAAGACAGACCTAGGACAAACATCTTTGCCAGAAGTCACTGCTAAGAACCATTATCTGAAACTTCTACAACCTAGCCTTCCACACTCCATTCCATCCTGTATTACTAGCAATGAAGACACCAGGGAAAACACCATGCAATTTGCACAATCACACTGCAATTATTACCAGGTTTCCCAGCGTCTGGCCTCACTTTTCGCCTTAATCCGTTATGCATCTGATCTAAAATGATTCAAGCTTACTAACTAAAGACAAAAAGTGACAGTAACATACCTGCTAATCAACTGGAATATAAGACGAACCCAGACTTAGACCTCTGAAGAGTCAAAACTATCTATGCTGTAATGTGACAGACTTAAAACTAGCTGAAAGACTGCATATTTAAAGCACTATCCACCACACGAACAGCTCCTATACTTGAGCTATAGGTACTGAAACCACCACTATCAAAAGAGGCATCTCTGGTACAGGACTGGTACAGGACTGGAACAACAAGCTGATACACCATATGGCTGTGTGACCACTCAAGAGCAACACCAACAGGCAGGAGAAATGGGCCAACAGGAATCTTATGAATTTCAGCAAAGGAAAATGCCAAGTCCTGCACCAGGGGAAGAATAACCCCATGCACTGGTACATAAGAAAACAAATGTTTTTATTTTAGAGGTGACCAAACACTGAAACAGCTTGTCCAGGCAGGTTGTGAAGTCTCCATCCTTGGAAGTATTCAAAACCTGGCTGGACATGGTCATGAGCAACCTGCTCTACTCGACCCTGCTGTGAGCTGGGACGTTGGATTAGATGATCTCCGGAGGTCACTTCCTGGACCTCCCAACTCAACCATTCTGTGACTATTTATCAGTTTTGCAACGAGAACACTGATTTGTAATGACAGACCAAATTTGCATGACTTATTTGTATTAAGGAAAAAAAAAAAAAAAATTTAATACCAGCATGGAACATGATTGATTTTTAATTTTTTTTAACATTCATAATTTCCAACACCTACATTGATGCTGTTGTGTCCTACCTAAGAAGTGCTTGTATTGTACCAATAACTACGTCTATAGAAGACAACTAGCTAACGAGTAAAAGAAAAAAAATCCAAACAACTGGTTTTCCTTTTGTAGGAGCTGTATCAAAGCTCCTTATAGAAATTAAGCCTTAAACCCCCATGGAAAGGATACGTGTTTTGAAGCCATAAATTTATCTGTCATGTACTGATATCAGGTCCCTATTGCAGAAGTCTTTCTTCTATAAGAAAACAATCATATAAAAGTACTAGAAATAAAAACATATTGATGTCACCATTAGATGCAATGGTCAAAAACTTTTTTACAGTTTTAAAACAGACTTTTTAACTATATTCGCTAGAGTAGCCAGAGTTTCATAGAACAATCTAAAGGTTTTTAAAAGGAAATGAGGAGTGTACAAA